>NC_140594.1:263818741-265068741 GCF_964204655.1 Triturus cristatus
ATGGATTAGTACATGATGCTGAATGGGTCACTAGAGGACTGCAAAGGGAGTGACAGGGTGTTTCCTGGAAGTGTATGGATACTGACTATGGAATTGAAGGTGTGAAAGACAATTGTGTAGGTGGTTAGAGGACTGCATGCATAGTGGATATGGGTTTGAAGCAGTCCATATACTAAGGCCTGGGTCACTGGATGAGTACTTGGGAACTGACTGAATGATTAGAATACTGCAAGGAGAGTGCCTGGGTGAATTTATTAGGGTTTGGCGCAGTGAATGGATTAGTACATGATGCTTAATAAGGTCACTAGAGGACTGCAAGGGGAGTGACAGGGTGTTTGCTGGAAGTGTATGGATACTGACTGGGGAATTGAAGGTGTGAAAGACAAGTGTGTAGGTGGTTAGAGGACTGCATGCATAGTGGATAGGGGTTTGAAGAAGTCCATGTGCTAAGGCCTGGCTCACTGCATGAATACTTAGGCAGTGACTGAATCATTAGAGTACTGGAAAGAGAGTGTCTTGGTGAATTTATAAGTGTTTGGGTTTTGGCACAGTGAATGGATTAGTACATGGTGTTGAATGGGTCACTAGAGGACTGCAAAGGGAGTGACAGGGTGTTTCCTGGAAGTGTATGGATACTGACTAGGGAATTGAAGGTGTAAAAGACAAGTGTATAGTATGTTAGAACACTACATGCATACTGCATAGACATTTGAAGCAGTATATTTGGTACTTAGAAACTGACTAAATAATCAGACTACTTCTAGGACAGTGCTTGGGTAAAACTTTTACATTTTCAGTTCTGCCACAGTGAAGAGAATAGTACATGGTACTACACCTTAGTGTCAAACCCTGACTCATTTTATCAATGCATAAGCAAAGACTAGCTTCTAATGCTACTAAAACTTGACAACATGACAGGTTTTAAAAGAGTTATCTGCTAAAAAATACACGATGTTACCAAATGCTTCTCTCACAGTGGTTCCCAAATGCACACAGACTCACAGTGTGATTCTAGACAACAACCACTATACCTAGGAGTTTACCAAAAATCATTCACTACTGTGGAAGTGGTAAGGGAACCGCACACAATCTTCATATTTCAGGACTGCACTTTTGTGTCAAAGCCTGACTCATTTAATCAAAGCATAAGCAAAGACTGGCTTCTAATGCTACTAAAACTTGACAACATGACCGGTTTTAAAACAGTTATCTGTCAGAAAATACACGATGTTACCAAATGCTTCTCTCACAATCCTTACCCAAATGCACACAGACTCACACTGTGATTTAAGACAAGCAACACTATCCTAGGAGTTTACCAAAACTCATTCACTAGTCTAGAAGAGTTAATGGTACTGCACGCAATCTACATATTTAAGTACAGCACATCAGTGTCAAAGCATGACTCATTTAATCAACGCATAAGCAAAGACTGGATTCTAATGCTACTAAAACTTCACAACATGACAGGTTTTTAAAAAGTTATCTGTCAGTAAATACATGATGTCACCAAATGCTTCTCTCACAGTGATCCCAAATACACACTAACTCACAGTGTGATTCTAGACAAGCACCACTATCCCTAGGAGTTTACCAAAACTCATTTACTACAGTGCAAGTGGTAAGGGAACTTCACACAATCTACATATTTCAGGACTGCACTTTTCTGTCAAAGCCTGACTCATTTAATCAAAGTATAAGCCATAACTGTCTTCTAATGCTACTAAAACTTCACAACATGACAGGTTAAAACAGTTATCTGTCAGCAAATACACGATGTTACCAAATGCTTCTCTCACAGTGGTTCCCAAATGCACACATACTCACTGTGTGATTCTAGACAAACAACACTATCCCTTGCACTATACCAAAACACATTTCTTCATCTAGAAGAAGTACTACATTTTAGTATAGAAACATAACATAACTCATTTCACAAATTCATAAACAATGACTGGTTTCTAATTCTACCAAAATATAAAAACAGCACAGTTATCTGTCTGCAAACACATGAAACACACAAATGCTTATCACAGAATGGTTTCTACATGCACACACACTGTCAATAAGATTGTAGAGAAAAGAAGTACTCCCTACACTTTAGCAGGAGAAATACATTAGTCCGATTAAAATCAAAATAGTCTACATACATCCCCTCACAATTAAATAACTCATCTTTCAAGTTCTTTTGTAGATTAAGAAGTATATCAGTCACTCACCATATTTTCTTTTACAGAATCTCTGCACTGTGCACCTCTCAGCAAAAACAAAGAATGGAAAGGTTTCCCTTTCATTTTCCACACATATACATGTAAACATCAAATCACAATCCTTCACACATAAACTCAAAGCAAACACACATTTCTATTGGTTAAACATTTCAACCCTTTCCAACTGAAATACATTTCAACCCTTCCCCCAATCTGCCTTCTACCTGTTACCATAGAAACAGGTCATGGAACACTGCACTGAGCACACAGGTCAGAAGTTCAGCACACAATGTTCCTACACAAGAGAGGAAGTGTGCTTCACTTTTCAGCATATCAGCTAATCATATATAATGTTCCTTACAATCTGTTTTTGTTAACCAATAAGAATCATAGCTTTAAAAAACAGAAATATACACCCTACCTTTCAGTGTACAAAGTAGTCATACAACCAATGATTTCTTGTCTTTTTAAAAAAAAAAATCCGTGGATCCGTGCACCCAACGCGATAGGATGCGCGCACCGTGCGCGCATTTCGCCGTTTAAAAAAAAAAAAAAAGGAGGGGGCCCCAGGGGGTCCTGCTGGGACCCGCTAAGCACCTCTAGAGGGTCAGAGTATTTCCACTCTGCCCCCTTTATATGTTTTACACACTTATTCCCCTTGCTTCTTCAGCCTCACTTCTACCGAGGCAGAAAATGGCCGCCAACAGTCCATGGTTTCGAATGTAGAGAGACACTCGACAGCCAATTAGCATTCAGCACGCGATCGGGAGGGCGCGCGCTCGGTTCGGGGAGGGTGCGCTCACGGTGTGGGTGGGGTCCGCGGATCCTCCCTGGCCATAGATATTTATGTACTTTTAACTCTAATTTTCTAAGGAACTACTGAACAGATTCACACCATTTATGCAAAAGGCACGAGTCTGAACTGAACTTTGCCAAATTTGGTGTCATTCCGTTCAGCGGTTCGGGCTGTAGCTGCGACAACAGATCCTATGGGAAATTGCATGGGGAAAACGTGTTTTGGGACCCCCCTTTTTTCTCGGCCCCCGCTTGACATATCACCGCACAACTTTCAGGGTAGGAGCGAAGCGGAGCTGGCCAAAAAGTTTGGAAAATTTCGCGAGGATTCGTCAACCGGCGCCAGACTTATTGGGAATAGAATGTTGCAGATTTCCTATGGAAAATAGGTCCTAACTATAACTACCTACTGGCGACCGCCAGTAGGTAATATATCCACCATGAACCATTCCAGCACGGGAAGGAAAAATCGTGTCGCACTCACGTCTGGAATATTTTCCAAATTGCAGATTTTATTTTCAGTTACAATTGCATAATCTAGGCAGAAGATACAGTATTAGTACTTTTTTTAAAATTTTACTGATGTCACTTCCTGTCTGTTTTTTTTAGGTGTCAACCTACTAGCATTATGGGATATGTAGTCCTCATAACTTCATTTTTTTGTGTGTGTGTGCACAGTGAGAAAAGCAAAATATTTTTTTCATTGTGAGCAATGTGTAAAATTAAATACATATGAAACCTTGGAATAATTATCCACTTAATTTGCAAAACATTATTAATAACTTAAAGTAGTTCTTTTTTACGAAGTCCACAATCCACCAATTACTTGATCAATTCATCATTATTCATATTTGCAATTTATCAATAAAGTTTTATTCTTGTTCAATTTATTTTATTTTCAGTCTTTAATTCTGTACATTCCCTCCAGTGGGAGTTCGTTGGCGGATTATTCACGTTCTTTTGGTTTCATAAGTTTTAAAAAAAGGTGATGTCTTATCTAAATCTCAAAAACGTTTTTATACGAGGAGTTTTTTTTTTAGAACTAATGGGTCAGGTTTTATTTACATATATCCGCCGCTGTGACCGCCAGCCTCCTCAGCCGATCGCTGGCTTCCACGACACAGGCCCTCAGCGCACCCAGCGGCACAGCACCTCGGAGTCATGTGTGTGCTGACTACTGCCTTCGGCCTACAATGCAGTCAGCAGGTCCCCCAATTCAAATTGAGTCTTGATTCATTGATGGCGCAGTCCACTAGGCAACAGACATTGCATCCACTGCGGCCCGCCCGGACGACGCATCATCGCTGGCTGCAAACACGCTGAGCTCATCAGGTGCCACTAACTCTGTGCAGCTCAAGTCAACGCCATGTGGCTGTGGGCCCTTGCTGACCCCTGCCTCCAGCCTACACTGCGGTCAGCAGGGATCACACATATCAAATCCAATCCTGACCTGCAAGGACACGCCATCATCGCTGGCTGCGCACACGCTGAGCACATCAGGTGCCACTAACTCTGTACAGCTCAAGTCAACGCCACATGGCTGTCGGCCCTTGCTGACCACTGCCTCCGGCCTACACTGCAGTCAGCAGTGCTCACACATATCAAATCCAATCCTGACCTGCAAGGACACGCCATCATTGCTGGCTGCGCACACGCTGAGCTCATCAGGTGCCACTAACTCTGTGCACCACAACTCATGGACCCTTTATGATTGAGTTTCGTGCTGTGGACAGCGGATGCAACAATGTCACCTCAGGCAGTGGGGAATGGCTGGGACGATGATGATGAAGATGAGGCACCCCACTGCAGCTGCAGCAGGAATATCTCTAAGGGACAAAATCATTAACAATTTCTTCACAGGAGCACACTCATCTCTGGTGCCCCTACCTCAGTGCACCACAAGTCATGGACCCTTTGTGATTCAATCTTTTGTGTGTGATTTCAGATCTGGTGCCCCTACCTTAGTGCACCACAAGTCATGGACCCTTTATGATTGAATCTTTTGTGTGTGATTTCAGATCTGGTGCCCCACCCTCAGTGCACCACAAGTCATGGATCCATTATGATTGAATCTGTGTGTGTGATCCTTTGATCACTGTTCTAGTTGTTGCAAGCACTAACCACTCCCTGAGGGCTGGCTTACACTCACACCACACCCATCCAGCACAGACATCACTGGACATGTGACCCTGGCAATAAAAAGGGGCCGGACGCACGTGCCCGTAGCCAGTTCCACTATCTATCTAAGTGTGTCCGTGTGGTCATTATGTGTGCATGATGGCCCTGGGCCCTACCACATTACATTGTGCTGTGGACAGCGGACGCAACCATGTCACCTCAGGCAGTGGCTAAGACCTTGGACATGTAGCTTTGTTGTCGTCCCCTGTAAGCATAAGCGGAGTAGGCTGGGCCGGCGTACAACAGTCCAGCATAGGGGTGTGAAGAATTTGCCCGGGGCTCTGGGCGTGGTTCAGTTCTGGCCTGGACAATGAAGTAACTAATGCGTGTGTCTCTGTTGTATTGGTGGTGCCACCTGGCCCACAATCAACAATATTGCAATACAACACGCACCCGGAGGGTGGGCTCGCACAAACCGAGAAATGAAGGAGCGCAAGACCGCTCGGGGTCTTGGCTCATACATGCCAAGTGTTGTGTGTATCTGTATTGCCGCAGCATGAGCCAAATGCCTAGCCCCTCTCGCAGCGTGAGTTCAGCTAGGCATGAACTCTACATCTGTGTCCGCCCTATCCTTACCATAGGCCTACACTCACGTGGCTGCCCACCTTCAATGGCCAACATCACTGTGTTGTTGTCAGGCTTGTGGACATGTGCAGACAGGCATGACAATGGTGTGCCGAAGGAGTGCAAGTGATGCAACCGCGCAGCGCACACAAGTAAATAGGCTCGGGGGGAGGGAAGAGCAGCTGTGAGGCAACGTAACACACAGTGATGCCGCACATTTGCCACATGCAAGACATGTCAAACATGAGTCCCAAAGTCGCACACATCACACCCCACCCCCAACAAGCCACTTCACATTTCCTGAATGAAAGCAGATGACAAACTAACATTAGGGATGAAAGCTCCTTTGTCTGAACTATCAGGTGGCAGCACATCTGCACCTCCGACCTCGAAATTGCATGTGCCCGGCACCCCCTGACAGATACTATAGCAGCTGATGATGACTTCCACACAACGCACAGCCCGACGAGAGACCAACGTATACACACCCCACAGACAGAAGTCTTTGCTCGAAGTTATCTTGCATGGAATGGCCTTCACACTTACTCCCACACCGTCCCAGGCGTACAACCGTTGCACACTAAAACAACTCATTTATCCGAGCTGTGGCATTACATCCACAGAACTGGCGCAGGTCAGAACAGTGCCTCTTCAACCAGAGCCACTGACACAATAGCAGAACATCCCGGACACATGCACAACCCCTGTCACGTGGAACTGTACCATGCACGTATGCGGCATTTACTGGGGGCACTGCCATTGGCAGTGCTGAGGATCAGTTACCGGCTAAGCTTCCGCCTTGCCAATGTCACCTGCGTTCAGCCCGTGTTGCATTGTCGATCGTGCATATTCGAGTGGTCCATGGATGTCTGCCTATCGAACAGGACGGTAGCTGACCTGTATTTTGACATGCGTGTGCACCTTCTGTTGGCACACGACCAGGAGTGTCACCGTGATACCCGTTTATGGGATACCTTGATACTTGGCATACATGCTGGCACTGGACCTGGGAGATTGCACAAATCCTCATGTGCAGTGACCACATTGAACCGCTCCCCTATTGGGCTGTAGTGCTAATTGGTGAAAGGGGGTGGACGCAGCACATCTGTCCGGACCTGCTAATGGATCGACTCGCCGTCCTGTTTGATGAAGTTGAAAACGACCTCATGTTGGAAATAATGGCCTATGAATCTGCAATCGCTTTCATGGACGAGTAACTATGTACCTGCAGCCACAACTGATTGGAACCCATTGCACATGTCCCAACACCTTGTTGCATCTTGGAAATCTGGTTACATATCCCACAACAACAGTGGGCATGGCTGCATTTGCCTGGACTCCGAATATATGAGTGGACAACAACGCGGGTTAACACACACCTGTGAAAGGTGAGGCACTCCCCCAGAGTGGACAGCGGCGCATGGCAACGTTCCTCATTCTGACATTCTGCTGCATTGGTCTGCATGTTGTGGCATTTATCTTGCCCGTACTGACATGCATATGCTAATAAAGTCTACGCACCTTCACTTGTATTCAACTGTGATGAGTGTTGATTTGAATGACAATGTGTCTCTCACTGCCTATCTGGGTCACGGGCATACATGCACATTGATAGCATTACCCAGGGAGTACCTTTTTGTTGAATCACTGTCCCTACATTCAACCATACTTACATACTTGATTGATCATAGCCATGACACATCTGTGTGAATTAGAATGTTTTATTCACATTCAGTGGTGTGTTGAAGCTGGACCAGTACAGGGCCATGCAAACCCCACTTTACATTGCTGCCCCGTGGAGGGCCAGCCAGAGTCCTTTAGGGATTGACAAGTTAATCGGAAGTGGAAGACTTCAGTCCGCAGTGTGATTGCTGTTTCATTGTTAACCAGACAAAATATGGCAGTCCATGTCGAGGTCCAAGGTGAGTGTCGCTGAGTGTATCGGGGGACAGTGGAAGGTGTTATTCCAGGGCATCATGCTGAGGGCAGAACCAAGCTGAAACCGGCAATATGGCTGAGATCAATGCTACCACTTCATTCTTACCACAAAGCCAGATTCATCATCATCTTTGTCCTGTGATGTGTCAGGTGCCTCACATGTGGGTGGTGCTGTTTTTTCTGCATCACTGTGTGGCAGTGACACATCAGGGGCCGGAGGTGGAATGTTTGCCGCACTGTGTGGCACTGACACTTCAGGGAGCGTAGATGTGGATAGAGAGGTAGCAGCAGCATTGATCCGTGCCAGGCCTTTTGGTGGCAATGCCATGATGAGGGTCTGCAGGGCATGGAAGATCACAGCTACATCTCGCTGGTGTGTAGCTGTGGCAAACATTCTTTCTGCCTGAATCCACTCCAAGCTCTCCATCATTCTCCTTATGTCTCCCAACTCCCGGCTAACATCGCTGGAGCCACTCTGAATAGACAGTTGTTCTTGGCTCAGAGTCATGACTCCAGTGATGTCAGCCATGGATTGTTGGAGACCATGGAGCGGACAGTGGGTGTCTGTTAGAGACTGTAAGTGGTCCCTGATGGGACTTAGACACCCACGTATGGCATCTACTTTGGCTGCCATGAGGTTGAACCCCACCCGCAGCTGATCAGCCATCTTCTCCTGGCACACTAACAGACGGCGTTGGAATGCCATGTGTTGGTCGTGGGGGTCCTGGGAGGCAGCCGTGGTGGTGGGTGCCTCCTGCTGTGTGGTCTGTGCAGGGGGTGGGGTCTCCTCTATGCAGCTGGGCTGCCCTGCTCCTGAAGGTGGGGTGCCGGAGCTGTCCATGAGCTGTTGGAGGGCGTCGGTGTCGATGTTGGGGAGGTCCTCTTCATCATCAGTGCTGTGTTGTTGGGTCTGCTCTGCAGGAGGTGTGGATTCTCCCTCTGAAATGTGAAGGGGAGATGAGATGCAGATTTACATTATGTTCACATGTATGTTCACGCATTGTACAAGTTTACTAACAGACTGCATGACAATGTACATTGTGACTGTTTGTGAGGAGATGCCTATTTGATACAGGACAGTTGACATTTCTACACCATCACGGATGTGAGGTTGTACTTGTACATTGTCATCTCACAGTTTCCTGCTATGCCACATGCGAATGGCCATTTTCTGCACACAAGCGGCAGCAGTTGTGTCCTCTGTTCTGTTGTGAAAGTGTTGCAGTTTGTACCACATTGTTGTCAATGTTGAGGTGCACTGATTCTTATGTGTGTGTGCTGCATTGTTGGTGAGTTGCCCCATCAGCTTTGATTTGGCTGGCCCTTTTCATTTTCAGGCGGTGTGCCTTTCACTTCTGTGCTTATACAGTGCTGAGATGTTGCAGACTTGTGTAAATTGGGCTCTTGGTCTGAGTTGTGACTCTTTGGCATGGTTTGTCCACAGATGTACTCTACTTAATTGTGCATGTGTGCCATTGTGTCCATCTCCCCCTGCCCCCCCAGTCCCTGGTCGTTACTCACCCTGTTGCTGTTGGCTCAGGTCATGTTGTGTAGTGTCCAGTCCCCCAACTCCTGCCACCGTCTCTCCAGTGATGGTCCCATGCTGGTCCTCCGTGGGGCTTGTGGGGTTCTGGTTGTCCTCTGTACTTGCTCTGTCTACCTCCATGGTGCTTCGCAGTTGTTTGTGTTTTGTTTGTGTTATTTGATGCCGCTTTTATAGTGATTTTTCCCACCTAACTTGTGAGACATGCAAGTGTGATGCTGCTCATCGCTGAATTTGTTATCGCAGTTGGGCCCATCGCAACTTTTTAAACGTCCGGGTTTAGATTTTTACCGCCATCCCGGTGATTTTATCGCAGACATTTGACGCGTTATCGGGAAACTATTGCATGTTACCACCGTGTTGTGAATACGATGTTAACACAGAGCTATTTTCCCGGGGTAGACGTCGATATGAAAATTTGCGTTAACCTATTTTGGCGATGATTATCGCACATTCTTGAGAATATCCCCCTTAGTCAGACTGAAGACTCATCTTTAGCGAGGAGTGAAGGTTGTCAGGAGTCGGAAAGAGTATATAACAAGCATTTGCAATGCAATAGGTTTCGCATTTTCTGGAGTTTGAGATATTGGCATTGTAAATCACAATGCCTTTTATTTATGTGATGTTTTTAAAACAGATAAATAAAAGGCATTGTCATTTACAATGCCTATAGCTTAAACTCTCACAAATGCGAGACCTATTGCATTGCAAATGCGTCCGTGCTTTAAATTTATGTTTTAAAAAGCGTTAAAAGAGAGCGTGTCCTGCCTGCAACAGCAGACATGACAACGCTATTTGAGAAAATAGTGTTCGGAGGCTGTAATTAAATCCTACCAAGTAACAAAACACATAACAGAGGGTGTCAAAATAGGAGGTTACAAAATGAGACGCGGTACTAAGGAGGGACTACTAAGCCTATTGACCAATGAACAGTCACAGTTTACAGTGGACAATGACACATGCCAATGAAAAATATGAGCTAGGAGCGGGTGGAACTTCAAGTCTCTACCTGAATAGAGCATGCCTCGCAGAGCAGAGCTTGCGCTGCCCAGGTTTGACCTAAAAATGGGCCGGAGGAAAAGCAAGAACAGTGCTTCTTCCTACCATCACAGTACCCTGCAGCAAATGGCACACAGCAATCTGCCATACTTATGACGCCTCTTTGATGCCTCAGTGGTGCTGTGCGCCTAGCGAGGGGTTTAAATGGCATGGATAAAGTAAGAGACACCCCCACCCTCACGTCAGAGCTGATGAGTGCATGCTAGATTATGATTAGACATTTGAGGGGTAATCTGCCACATGGAACCAGTCAGGCTGTAATGGACACACCCAACATTATCTTGGGGCCATGTTACACTGCCAGCCTGTGGCACTAGAATGCAGTGATGAAGTAGCAGGTAGGCATTTGCCTGTCTGCCTTGAAAACTCTGAAATCCTGTTATTCACTTTCATTGTTTAGGGCAGACTTATGCAAAGACATTTTATTCTTTTTGCATTCACAGAAATGGGTAGGGCCTTCTGACAAAATCACATTTGCTGCTCTGTGAGTATCTATCATGAAAACCTGGATTTTGTGCTGCTTTAGCAAAGGTTTTGCTGCTTTAGCAAATGTTTGTTACACAAAGTCTCAAAAGTACACTAATAATGAGCCCAAGGCATGTTTAAATATCTGTGGCGTCCACCACCCTGCAGCCTCAAGTACCCCAGTAAATCTTGATAGCAGGAGTCTTTTGGATTCAAGCTTGGTAGGCCCATATAAAGCCCGACAACCTACAAGTGCATGCCTGTGTTCATCCCACCATTCCTGTGTGTATGTCCCCTGATTTAGGTTGAGTTGCAAAGGCCGTCTTTGTTGCTTCATCTGCATTCTCCCAACCAGCAACAACACTATCAGCCTTTGCTGCTTGTCCTGCAGATTTAAGGTGTTTGAACATGTGTAGCAGGATCAGTAACTATTAAGATACAGTGGCACAATGGCTCAGTGAGATGAACGACTGCAGCTGAAACATGCGAGGGCCTGGAGATCATGATTTTACAACCCAGTAATGCTGACTCTGCCTTCCATCCTTCTAGGGTGAGTACATTAGATAATAGTATGATCTGTACTTCACACCAATTAGAAAACAAAGACGCGTGATAGGAAGCACTAAATGAAAAACAACTTGGGGGCATATTATCAAGGACGGCGTTAAAATTATCGCGGCTGTAGCAGCAGGAAACTGCCGCTAAAGCGGCGATAATGGGCTTGATAATATGCTGCAGAGAATTCCAATAGAAGCCCATGTTCACACCAGAACATAGGCTTCTATTGGAATTTTCTGCGGCATATTATCAAGCCCATTATCGCCGTTTTTAGCTGCAGTTTCCTGCCGCTAAAGCGGCGATAATTGTAACGTCTTAGTTGATAGCCTAACTATCCCACTTGGAGCCTGGTCTCATACAAGACTGGCTGTCCCTACTGAGCTAAACCCTTACGTAAGCCTTCTAGAAAGTCCCGACCTCCTGGATTTGTCAATACTTATTCAGAAAATGTTTTTTTAGAAAATTTGTATCAAACGCACAAGCATATCTAAAAACTACAGAACTAAAGTTCACTTCCTGGTGGACCTGCAGGCATTGGGCCTTAATGTTCTGGCCAGACTGGCAAAAATGATCAAAACATTCCCACTATCTTCATCTCCTTGCACAATCTCTCTTTTTTTTCCATCCATCCATTCTCTCTTCTTCTCTCCTCTCTGACATCAGCTCCTCTAATGGCTTTCCCTCTTCCTACCCCCTCCCGCCACCTTTTTCTGTGTCTGGAAGCATCCTCGACAGAGGCACCATGAGTGGTCACCCCTTTTCCTAATAAACAGCTTCCATGGGCTCCAGCCCACTGGAAAAGGCATGTTGAAATAAAAGACCTGTGCAATAGATGACATGGCAGAATATGGAAAAAGGAGGGTGGTGGAGTTCATATTTGGAGTCGGAGGAGCAAAGTACGGTGACTCACTCCAGATAGCCAATACAGAGTTACCTGCCTTTCTCAGCGAAAGGTCTTCCCTTCCAATTAGGGCTGATGTAATCAGACCTGTAGAGCGGAAATCCAGTTGCGAGAATTATATCAGACAGAGAGGAATGAGGAGACAGGTTGATGAATAGATGTGGACTCGTCATTTCTAAGGGCCTCCTCATGTATCAAAGGGCTTTACCTATTCTTTCTGAGAAAATTCAATGCTACATAAGGGCCAATGTGTCTAATGATCAAGTTGGATACATCATCTCCAGTGCATATCTACCAACTTGAAGAACCATCTCTCCATGTGAGGAGGGGGCGGGTCCTTGAAGGGGGCCGGAACTCCTGCTGAGAAATACCTACAGAGGCACTTTTGAATCCCACCCCGCCCCCAAGCACACTCTTCCCAAAAAAACTAATATTTTGCTGAGGCTCCTGGCGATGAGGCTGCTGGCGATGTCTTGGGGCGTTTTTACACCCCTCAAAGAACATCTGCAGTTCAAAGCCTTGGAAAAGGAACAGAAAAAACACTATTTACAGTGGATTTCCACTCGTTTTCCCTGCCACCGTGTGATAATGGCTCCTCACTGGGAGACTGTTTGATGGAAGCCGATATCGTCTGTCACGTGTGGCACCATGTGAGTTGGCAGGTATGCCAGTTGAAGCTTTGATTAATGCAGAAAATAGTTGCAGGAAGTGGGCTGTGGCTGCATGCCCTGCGCTAACACCGTTCACCCTGTGTCTTTAGAAACGTGATGGCCAATACATTCCCCAATTACCACAGACCTCCATAGAGTAGTAGTCGATAAGAGAAACTAAGAAGGAATTAGTCCTGATAGCACTGCTTAATTTGTAAATAAAAACGTGCCTGTACCCAAAGCTCTCCTCTGAAACACAAGGCTGCTGCAATTAAATGTGCTAGCACAGAATACTGATGCAGAGCAGGCCCGGCTCCAAGAATTTTTATTTGGGTGGGCTAAGGGGGCATTCGGGTGGGCCACTGCCGGCCCGATTTGTCACTTATATATCTTGCCAGGCCCGCTTCAGGGCCCTCCTTTATCTCTCCTTAGTCTTACAAGGGCCCAGTAAAACAAACTCTTTTCTAACTCTCTTTCTAAAGGTTATCACTCTCAATAAAGTGTTTTTTTCCATGTAATTGTGGGAAGAGGAGGTTTCGGAGGTGGGAGTATCAGGCAAATTACACTACACGGTCCCCCTCTGTGCGAGCCTTTAGCCTTTAGGGAGAATCCCTCATTACTACCTCCACCTGACCCCGGACTCTGCAGTGCACTCCCTTCCAACCTTTTATCCACTTTTCTACCACCTCTCTCCACTGCACCTTATCTCACAGCTGACCTTGGGCCCCAGCCCCATATCAGCCACCATCCAGTTCCACTTTCGTTATACCCGGTAAAAAACATTAGTAAAATCCCCTTCAAACTTAAAATATTGAATATAGCAGTAAATCTAATTAGCACGCACTTTAAAACATGTTCCACCATTGCTTTAGTGCTGGTGTGAAAGTCTTTTTCAGTGCCCCACCAATTACCTTTTTCTCCGTAGATACCTTTACTACCACCCTCCAACAGTGCCCCTCATCTCTCCGTAGCCTCTCCCCCTCAAGACCTCCTCCTCAGACTCTCTCACTACCTCCCTCCACAAGCGCTCCTCATCTCTCCGTAGCTCCCCCATGACCTCCTCGGATTCCCTCACTGCCACCCTCCACCAGTGTCACTCATCTCGCCAAAGTCCCTCCCCCATGACCTCCTCCTCGGGTTCCCTCACTGCCACCCTCCACCAGTGCCCCTCATCTCTCCGTAGCCTCTCCCCCTCATGACCTCCTCCTCAGACTCCCTCACTACCACACTCTACAAGTGCCCCTCATCTCTCCGTAGCTCCCCCCATGACCTCCTCGGATTCCCTCGCTGCCACCCTCCACCAGTGTCACTCATCTCTCCAAAGTCCCTCCCCCCCATGAACTCCTCCTCGGATTCTCTCACTGCCACCCTCCACCAGTGCCCCTCATCTCTCCGTAGCCCCCTCTCATATGCATTTTATTTGTTGCATAGCGCTACTCAAATCAGTGTAGGGTCTCACAGTACTTTACATCACGCACACATTATACAGTGATAATGAATCATACTAGTATGTAAATCAGTGAACAGGGAATGTCACATTTGCCAATGAGGTTTACAAGGTGTAGAAATCCCGTCATCCATACTAGTGGGCAGTATATTTTAAGAGGGTTTGGTTTGGGGAAACACAAACTCAGGATTTAAAGTGTACTCATTGGTTGGGGGCTAGCTTTACTGATAAAAATGTATATCTGCCCAAACAAACTCTTTTTATCAACATTAGAATAATGAAAGACTGGGGAAGTTCTAACTATACCACAACACAAAAAAATAAAGTTCTAACTATACCATTCAGGTTTGTAAGCAGCTCTTTGATGACAATTCATAGGTCACTGTCCTATGTTAAGATTGTAACTTCTGAACTACAAGTAACACAAGGGACTCTGTGACAAAGGCAGGAACCCACTGAGCTAGCCACATAAAATACAGTTTATCTGCATTTCAAAACTACCAAAAGACAAATGATTGCTCTCCAGCAGGATCATAAATCATCAGAGTTATCTGGACATTTTGTTATTGCTGCCTTGCATCCGTGGCAGAGTTCGCCATGAAACAAATAGCCACACATTCGGTTTCCCGTCACAGCCCGATCTGATAAGCAGCGACAGGTGTCACGAAAGGTGAATCAAGATAAACAAACTTCTTTTCTCCTTCACTGAGTAAACAAGCATTTACAATGCAATGGTCTCGGCAATATTATAGGTAGAGCTATTGGTATTGCTCATTATTTTTTTATCATTTTTGTATCCCTAAATAAATGGCATTGTCATTTCTATTGGCATTAGCTTTTTTTGCATATGTGATACCTATTGCATTAGCAGAGAGAGAGTGAGGTAGTGAGATAGAGAGAGAGAGTGAGGTATTGAAATAGAGAGTGAGGTAGTGAGAGAGAGTGAGGTAGATAGAGAGTGAGGTAGTGAGATAGAGAGTGAGGTAGATAGAGAGTGAGGTAGTGAGATAGAGAGAGTGAGGTAGTGAGGGAGAGGGATGTTGTGAGGTAGTGATATATAAGCATAGAGTGATGTTGTGATGTAGTGAGATAGAGAGAGAGGTAGTGAAAGAGAGAGTGAAAGTGAGTTAGTGAGATAGAAAGAGTGAGGTAGTGAGATAGAGAGTGATTGAGGTAGTGAGTGAGAGAGTGAAGTTGTGAGGGTGTGAGCTAGAGAGTGAGGTAGTGATGTTTTGAGAGAGAGAAGTTGTGAGATAGTGAGGTAGTGAGATAGAGTGGAGTAGTGAGGTAGAGAGAGTTATGTAGTGAGAGAGAGTGAGGTAGTGAAACAGTGATGTAGTGAGGGAGAGGGATGTTGTGAGGTAGTGAGATGTAAGCAGAGTGGTGTTGTGATGTAGTGAGATAGAGAGAGGTAGTGAAAGAGACAGTGAAAGTGAGTTAGTGAGATAGAAAGAGTGAGGTAGAGAGATAGAGAGTGAGTGATGTAGTGAGTTAGAGAGAGAGTGAAGTTGTGATATAGAGAGTGAGGGAGTGAGAGAGTGAGGTAGTGATCTTTTTAGAGAGAGAAGTAGTTGAAAGTGCATTTGCTCTGAGCTCATTCACGAATACAAATAAGTGTTACAGTACTTACATTTACTTTTTAATTGTGTTCTAAAGTGGAGAACATGGACTTCATTATATTTGTGCTGAAGAATCGCAGGGCTGTGGCTACGAGAATTGGCCGGGAATGCGGTCACTGGTTCGAATACAAAGATTGGCAGGGTACAGAGACTGGCTGGGTACAGAGACTGGTAGCGCTGAGATTGGCTGAGGGTGCAGGGACGTGCTGACTGGCTGGGTACTGCATCTACAGAGGCTGGCTGGGGGTACAGAGACTCTCTGGGGAGCAGAGGCTGACGCACGTCATCCTTCCAATGGCCAGGCGGCCACTCCCTCACCGGAGAGGTAAAATAGTGACTCTTCACTCCACAAGTATGGTGATCTGAACCATATAATAGTCGTCGATCTCGTGGGGGTCAATACATGTCTATATTATTAGCCTCGGTGTTCTGACATACCGCCAAAGCGCCGAGAAACAATGCTGAACCAGCGTCCAGCGCCCTCTCTCCCACTGGAGCACAAAGTACTGTAAAGTAACGTAGATGAAGGAGGCTACGCGTTCAGAAACGTGTCTCCCCTGAGAGTTCCATGGCACTAGACTAACACAGGCACTTAACATGTGCACTAGTCTGGAAGAGATTCGTTCACTTTCCAGCACCATGATAAGCGTGTAAGCTTTTAATTCTGTTAAGAACACTAGTGCTAAACCGATGGGAGTAAAACGGAAATAAGTGCCATATGAGATGAACTGCTGGTCAAGACTTAAATCCTACCAAAGCCGACTCAGCCTTCTATCCTAACAAGGTATGCAAGTTACATCGGAAAACAAGAACAGCTGATGTTTACAGCACTTGGAAACGCAGGATGTAGAATGGAGCGCTATCTGTAAACAATGTAATACTGCAAGCACCAACACCACAAGCTATGATGAATGCCAGCTGAGTACACAGATAATGCCGCCCGCCCACTGATCATTTAAAGCTCGAAACCGATGGGAGTAAAACGGAAATATGTGCCATATGAGATGAACTGCTGGTCAAGACATAAGGATTCCCGAGCCCGGCGCCGCACGCAACGCCCTCGGAGCTTCGCGTGAATGCTAAACAAGGCAAGAACAGCTGATGTTTACAGCACTTGGAAACGCAGGATGTAGAATGGAGCGCTATCTGTAAACAATGTAATACTGCAAGCACCAACACCACAAGCTATGATGAATGCCAGCTGAGTACACAGATAATGCCGCCCGCCCTCTGATCATTTAAAGCTCGAAACCGATGGGAGTAAAACGGAAATATGTGCCATATGAGATGAACTGCTGGTCAAGACTTAAGGATTCCCGAGCCCGGCGCCGCACGCAACGCCCTCGGAGCTTCGCGTGAATGCTAAACAAGGCCGGGTGAGATTACTAGCTGTAAGGGGCCCCACCAACAGAGAGAGTCTAACAAGGGGGAAAGGCGTCCAAGGCACGGTGCGGATCCCTGCTCATCGAAGGGCAGCGCCGCCAACTATACTCACAACAGCACGAAGATCCTCACGGCCAGAGGACAGCAAAACAATGGCGGATGGAAGCTCCGAAACTTTTTCGGATTCGGGGGCGTGTTCCTGCTGTTCTAAAAGGGCGTGGCTAAAAAGTGGAAAGAACAGCAAGGAACACGCCCCCGAATCTGAAAAAGACGGAGCCTATTTGGAGGGACGGCTCTCTCCTCCAATGGCGGGCCTCCATTTAGGACTTGGGGGGTGAGGATGACTTCAGCACCACCTACAGCACAAGGCTTGTCTGGCTAGAAGAGGAGGAAGCTGATTTTTGGGCTGTGCTTGATTGCCAGGGGTATGGGGGTTAGAGGCGGGCAAAAGGGAACCTAGATGCATGGTTAGATCAACCTACTTGCTGAGGGGATTGGTTACAAGAATGTGTATGCAGAAAAAGTTACCATGTATGCTAATAGTTCTATTGCAGCTGCAAGTTCTATGTTATCATGTGATGAGGGAATATATTTTGCCTTTCGCTTGTTGCAATGGCTTGATTTTCTTTATAAAATGGAAATAAAGCATTTTTTTAGTATAAAGTTACGACAAACATCTGATTAACAAAGCCTTTCATTTGCCCATTTCAATTTAATGACCAGCAGGTTAGTTTGGGAGATGCTGTTGCACTGAAAGCGATTTGAAGGAATGTACTGTATAGTGAAGTATATAATCAGATATAACTGCTTATTGCTATACTGCAAGCTTTACACTTTTGTTTCCAAAGTAGTGCAAGATAGTATACTTTTCATCAATCTAATGCACAAATTAACAATTTTGAACACATCAGCGGGTCTTTTGCACCCATTCGAGGCCGCTATATCATGAGCCAATACTCAGTTGTGAGCTGGTCCTTGAACAGACTCTTAAGAATTCCAAAGACCAAATTCTACACAGAACTTCAGCACAGCTTTTTATTTAAATATGATGCAAAATCTTCATGGCAATACTTGCATGTGGCAATAAAAGCTGGCTCTTGCAGGCACTAGGGGTCTTTGAAAGTTTAGTTTGTGACCACATAGCTTCCAATATGAGAGCCTCAGGAAAACCTACAAAGATTTTTGGGAAGGTTAAAATATTTTATGAGTGCTTGTCAAATAGCACCAGATCCGGCAATAAGACTGGCTTACCCTGTGGCCACAGATTGTTATACGATTTCTGTGGAACCACGGAAGAAAAGTGTGGTAGTCTGTTATTGTACTAGGAGTTTGGTGCCTTGATATTCCAAGTGTAAAACTGCTGATCATCATAGGGTAGTGTAATACTACTGTTTATACCTCAGCTTTACCACGTGAGACCAATGTTTATTATCATTTGACATGAATGTTTCCACAACTCTATGCAATGCTTCATTATCTAAAGTGTTCAAATGAGCAGTGCTGATCAACTTTTGTGCAAAAAAAACCTTTGCATCAAAATTTGATACAAATGCTACAGCATAATAACTTACTTCCCAAACCACTAGGCCCTAGGACTCTAAAACGTTTTGTTAGTTCATTAAAGGGCCGTGCTAGACACCTCGGTACTGTGTTTGCTTCACACCAGTTCTGGATGGGTAGACAGTTGCACTTCCCTTTGTGACCAGTTGCTCTTGAGGGCCTGTATTTACACCTTGAAAAATTAAACATGCTTCTCTGTTGTCCATGCTATATTAAAAAAAGAAGCAGGAAAAGGCGATACCCTGAAAGTAATTTATTTTCCTTTGTTTGATGCTTTCAACTACAACTCTTGTTCTTATTTTAGAAATTATGAACACAGAGGGCGGAGAATAAGAAAACTACATTCTTTATGAGTATAAAGAGACTATTTGCCATTTATATTCTTCCATAATCTCTGCCCCTTTAAAAATCAATGTTGGCATAAGATTGCAGCGAGACGTTAGAACCAATCACTCTTTGACTATGTACATGCCTGTTTCATGAACCCACAAGTTGTGACGCATACTCTGATATTGCAGTGTTGTGTGCTGGTCGCAACAGGTAATATACACATAGCCCCACATGTCTTGATCTGAGCCCCAATTATAGTTATAGACGCAATTGCAGTGCACCTTATAGTTGTGTTGATTTTGTATGTACTCTTATTTATTGTGTGAGCACAAAACTTATGCCAGGGAGCAGGTGTGCCACAATTGTGTATCCAATGAGACCGCTCCTCCTGCTTTAGAAATAGGTACCCAATACAACTTCCCGGTACTCTGTTAAGCAGCTAAATATTAACTATGAATTATTTAGCTGCTGGAACAGTATCATGATATTTCTCTAAATTGGTGCTTTAGTTTTAGACAACAAAGGTCAGAAACAAAACTAGGCAACCTTTGACTGCTATTTCTGAGCTGTACTGTCTGAAAATAATGTAGTAACTGACATAAATATGGGGTAAATAGGGTTTCTTTATTGACTGCAGGCCCACAGAGGCAGGTGCTCGCTCTGCGGTGCAGCACAAAAGCTTGCGCAAGACTATGTTAAACTCAACAGAAATAAAAAAAATGCATATATACACTTGATAAAACAAAAGGTACGCCTGTTTCATTCTGCACATCCCAATTGTGTCTTCAAAACTGTATGTAGCCTGTGTAACATTACACACGGACACATTCATTTTTTGTTTATTTTAGGCACTTGGAGGTTAACTGATTAAGTCATCAGGCCTTAAAAGAGAGGTGCGCTTGTTTGGCATGATTCTAAAATCTGTGAGGCCTTTCTCAACAGCGTCTGTGAACACTCCCTGCTTTGAGAGGAAACTCAGGGCATGGCCTCAGGATGCCGCCGAACTGGAGATGAAAATGCATCTCTTCGCATAACAAAGGGACAATTAGCATCGCAAGAGACCCGCGTTCTCTTAACTCTGCTGGGGGATGGGCCCCGCCTCTAACACCTTTCTACAGAGAAGCAGCGTAGGATGCAGGTGTGCAAACAGAGGCTGTCTCTGTAAAGCTTCAATCTACGAGCAGTCATACAAGTGCAACTGTTAAGCGATGCATGATTTTAAAGGCGCAGCTAAGTTTTGTGTGGAAATTGTTTCATTTGTAAATACTACAGCTCCGTTTCGAGCTTGCGCAGGCTGAAAGGCTTACAGATCTCTCTGATCTCTTCACCATCTGAACGTTTGGAGTTACTGTGCTCAGTTTTGTAAGCTGTTCACGTCTTCAGTAGTGTGCACTATAAAAGGGGATATGAGAGGAAACAAAATCTGAATGCTAAACAAGGCCGGGTGAGATTACTAGCTGTAAGGGGCCCCACCTACAGAGAGAGTCTAACAAGGGGGAAAGGCGTCCAAGGCACGGTGCGGATCCCTGCTCATCGAAGGGCAGCGCCGCCAACTATACTCACAACAGCACGAAGATCCTCACGGCCAGAGGACAGCAAAACAATGGCGGATGGAAGCTCCGAAACTTTTTCGGATTCGGGGGCGTGTTCCTGCTGTTCTAAAAGGGCGTGGCTAAAAAGTGGAAAGAACAGCAAGGAACACGCCCCCGAATCTGAAAAAGACGGAGCCTATTTGGAGGGACGGCTCTCTCCTCCAATGGCGGGCCTCCGTTTAGGAAGCCAGCCAATGGAGGAGAGGCAAAAAGAGAGGCGGGCTAAGGAGCCACTCTAGGAAACATTAAATCTCGACTTCCGGTTCTGCCTTCGGCAGACCGGTAGTCCTCGACCTAAAAAGGAAATATCCATGCAGCAGGACAGTAGTCAAAGGTTACCCGGTGCCAAAGAAAGCATATGTCCCCTTTGCCATGCCCCTATTGTACCTGCACTAGTGGGCGGGGACACAGCCCACCTTCCTAAAAGGAGATACGTGATTGGGGGTGCCTGAGAGAAAGAGCCCAGGCCCAATCACGCAACTCCTAAAACAGGAACAAAAACAACGTTCGGAGGAACTTTTTAAATTAAAGTGGCTGTTTTCTATTGGCATTCATGCAGTCACTGCGAGGGCCAAGTCTCATGTTTGGGTGGGCCAGGCTCATGCTTGGGTGCGTCTGGCCCACCTGGCCTATACAAATTGCACAAATCAAAGAGCTTGGGAAGAGTTTATTTTCATAGCACCAAGCTGGAAGAAACCCAACGCGTTTCGGCGAAATCGCCTTGGTCACGGCCGTGACCAAGGCGGTTTCGCCAAAACGCGTTGGGTTTGTTCCAGCTTGGTGCTATGAAAATAAACTCTTCCCAAGCTCTTTGATTTGTGCAAAATTTACGGAAGGAGTGCACGCGTGCAGTTTGTACGGTGAACGATATATATATATATATATGTATATATATAGACAAAACATAAGAACCAGAAACCAAGACGGAGAGTATCACAGCCTCTAATCAAGACTTCCACACATACAACATTGATACGACATCTAGTTAACACATTCTAGATACAACAAAAAATATATTGAGGTCTTTTTACTGCATGTGATGTAACATTGCATATTCAATGACAACGCTGCAATGGCAGCGTTGTGATTGGCGGTGATGTCAGCCACACAGGTGTCTATGGGTAGGCCATTTTCTCCTGGTAGGCTGCATGCAGCCTACCTGAAGAAAAGAGAGAGTGATTTCTCGCAGTGCAAGAAGCAGAAACATAAAATGGTATTTATATCACCATTTTACGTTTCTGAATCTCGCACTGCGAGAAAGCAGTGGGGCGATGCTCCTAGGCCCACATGGAGGAGCCGCCCCTGTGCAGCACTTATTGTCGCATACCTTACCTGTCACTTGAAGAATTATAAACAACAGATGTAATAATCGCAGTAAGATAGTTATCTTTTTATCAAGCTACAAAATGAACGTAGAGAAGTTGTGTCAAGTTATTGAAAAGATTCTTAGTGCGTTTATCTAGAACTTGTGAAATGCTAAGTTAAAATAGCTCAAAAATTAAGACTTGTAAAAAGAAGATCTATTTAAAAATTTGGCCCATAACTTCAGAGAGAAGAATCAAGCAATTATTTAATGGACAAATCCCCAATGAAAATAACAAGAGACGAATACATTTATTTACAGAAGAAATCCAATGAGAGGCAGAATAACCAAATGTAATTTGTGGTCCACTTTTTTGTGGACGAACCGTTATACTTGTTGTTTGAAATGTATGACTGTTACCAAAAATTAAAACTAGTCATTATTTGGTCTATAAAGAAACATAAGCTTCGTTCTGAGCTGGTTTGAATTGATAGGGAGAACAAAAACGTAGGCCCATATTTACCAAATCCTTGCATTGCCATTCACCATGCAAGGCAATGAGGGGCATAAGTAACATTTACTAAGCCGTGCAAAGCCACCGTGCATGGCTCTGTGTGGCTTAGTAGATCCAGAGTAACACTAGGCAGCATAAATCGCTGCCTTGGTTACTCTGCATTGGAAAGGCATTTCTTGGGGGGAGTGTGGGTGTTCCCACGCATCCCTCATGGATTTATCAAGGGTAGGAAAACTGGTAATGAGCCAAAATGCTATGCCACTAAGCAGAGGTATATCAAGGAGAAATATTATTATTTCTCCTTATTATTTCCTCTGTCTATGTGTGCTGCATTCTGTGGAACACATAGAAAGAGGAAAATGTCTCTGATTATTGTTTTTGTTCAGGAAGGTGTTCCTTCTTGTTCAAAAACAATTTTACCTCAAACGCAGGCACATTTGCACCATGGCGCAAGGGTGCCTGCATTGGCACTATGTTGTGCACAGTGCACCAGCACAGAGCAAGAGCAAAAATGCATCATATGTTAGTAAATAGTGAGCATTCCTGCTCTCGTGAAAAACCAAAAAGAATCCACCTTGAACACAACAAATGATAATATCCTTCCAAAGTATATTTACCCCTGTTCATGAAATGTGTGTTCCCTACCAACGTTTAGGGAAACATAACATGTTTTTAAAATAACCCTCACCCACCAAAAGGTCCCTTGGTGGCATGCTTCATCATTGGGTTCTTCCCGCCCAGCTGCGGGACGGAGCGTGCTACGACCAACGAAGACGCAGGAGCACTTAGGAGTAAATATACTATATGTAATGTGAGAGTGGAAGAGTCAGAGTGAGAAAAGTAAAGTTTAAAAATACATGGCTATGTGGAAAACTAATATTTAATACTCCTTCTAGCTGGTATTGTTAAAGAGGGGAGTGGAGGTTGTATGCTGTGATGGGCTACCACCTCTCTAGTCTACATGTTTCAAAGCTATTCCCTTGGCTTCTCATCAGGACCAAAGGAATGATCCCGACACCTCTCTTAGAATAAAACAATAATGTGTACCGCTATATCAACCAAGCAAGAATAATGCACCCAAATAACATGCATTCAATACTGTACCCAGATAGGTATTGTTGATTATATTAATACTATTTTTACCACACTATAGCCCCATGAGATATTATTACAGGAGGGGAGGAGCGCTTGTAGTCACACATATGTCAAAGCTGCTCGCTTGCTCTAGACATTACCTCTCCGTATCTCTGATGAACCATACATTCCTGCTCTCTCCATTTGACATGGTGCAGTGTAGCAAGCTGTCTTGCTCCGTTGCATAAAATGTTAGTAAATTTAGCCCCTAGGATCTACCTTGCACTGCTGTGCTCAAAAGGAAGCCCCCTGAGATAGGTTATTAGTGCTCTAAAATATTGTCATGTCCTTAAGGCTAGTCCTGTCATGGGTGCCCCTTTTTACATACATTTTCCCATCCACACGACAATAACGGTTCTGAACAGGTGACCTTTTACCTAGTAGCTTGCTCCTGTCTCTTCAACACCATGCTCTTGGTATTAAATCATAATCTCTGTATCTGACGTACATAAACATGTCCTCAGGCAAAGCATAGTTATTCTGTTTAAGGGTCACCACTTTTTTCATCCTTGGCCAACAGCCCGCTGTGCATGATCGCATTTGTTTGGAAAAACATTTATGATTGTTTAAAACATTTATGATTGTTTTCAAAACATATCGATTCTAGAAGAAACCCTGGAGTGACCACTCTATTATATAAGACCCTTACTCCCCCTGTAAATTAGAGGAGAATTCCTTCCAAGCTGACACGGGGTCCTGCATGCTGACTCTTCAACACACAGCGGTCTGACATCCCTTCCGGGGTGTTATCCTCGAAGCAGAGACGGCATCCTTCATTCTCTACCATCAGGTGAGGGGGTTGGTTCTTCCCTAGGAGATTCTTGGCTATATAAATATATCTATGCACATATACATGCTACACCTACATATCTAGGCTAGGTACATTTAGGCATTTAGGTACATTATAGGAGTATGCAAATGCTACTGTTTTATCTGAACTGTATATGTTCATGTTCTTAGCAATATAGTAGAAATTAATCTGCTGTTCACTTTATTAGTACTTACGATTTCTTTCATATGCTTCTGTCTCCTGATTGTCGCAGCAAATATGTTTTACACAAGATTGACGCTGGACCAATAAATACTTATTGAAACGTCCTAATCGCAATCCTGTGTATTTTCTGAGAATAAGCAAGCACGAGTGACTGAGCAAAAAGTACTGTACTGTTTTCCACTATCCCTGAGGAATCAGGGTTGTTATATTCAGTGATTGCCAGAAACGACCTAAACTGCTGTAAGATACAGGGGGGGTTGTAGGGGCACTGTAGAGCTAGCTGGTCTAACGGCTTGCATAACCTGTGGGGGTGTCCAGAAGCGGTTTGAACACCAATCCCTCAGTTTAAGTCATCCAAAACGGGCTGGTCCTGGGGATTCCTAGGAATTACACAACATGGCACCGCCAATGTTGGTTTGGTTCTTATCTTAACAGTGAAAATCTAAGTAGTTCAGTCATGCTTTCTCAGAAAACTCCTACTCACACCTTTTCAGAGACGTCTGAAGTGGGAAGGGAAATCCGCCCCAGCTGAGCAGATATACCTACCCTGTATATTGTCTGAAGATTTAAACAAGCTTGTAAGGTTAAAACGTTCCCACATTGTGCAATACACCTAGTTAGTAAAACCTGCACTCTTCCCCTGAGGATGACTGAGTCCACGAGTGGTGGTTCAGGCTTCGGGGAAGGGTTATTTGCAAATGCTTTCAATATTACAGAGAACTGCAGACATGCAATAACTATAAAATTGTTAGAACACAGCGTACTCTCAACAGGTGGCTGTGTTACCTTCGTGATTGAGGCAGACAAAGTGTTCGGATCAGAGGTATTCTATTCTTGGGTTTAGTCTCTGCCTGCAGATCCACAGACTAAATTGGTCCACACATACATTGTAGTTACACCACCAGACAAATACATTCCATACAAAGACATTGAAGTCCCATTTACTTACCAGCAACACAGAAACTGATTTAAAGATGCCCTCCCACACACAACATCTGTCGTAAGACTTGGTCCACTCAGCATAGAAGGAGCAACCTGGCCGGTCTTAGCGAAATACACTACACACCTGATATAGATACACTACTAGTGGATGAAGTTCATACAATATATAAAGACATAGTCCAGCTATAGAGACACATTGTCCAGTTTATCATGCGAGCATTAACAGTCCAACCTGCGAGAAGTGCTCCAGTCGGTCCATATCAGACCACACCTACAACTAACCCACAAACACTAAAATCAGTGATGGGAATAATATCATCCAAACGGGAGCAAATTTAGTTCTGGATAGCACAGAAAATTGCACAGCTGGAAGCAGTATTTCCCCATATGGATCCGCAGACAAAACAGACAATGCTAACCATTTGCTTGTCAAGGTGGATGGTTCCTTCGATTGAGGATTGTACCACTTGGGGATACAGAATGAGTACGGGGCAGGACCTGCCCTGGACTTGGGAATGAAACTGATGGGTAATTTTGCCCAAGTCTCTGCAATCATGCTGAGCAGTATAAAAAGAGAGTGAGAATTACCAAAAATTATCCAAAAAACCTATGCTGCATTAGGTAGAAATAGTTTGGGAGTCAAACCAGGGAAACCACAAATGGTGGGTAGTCCTGACAAGGACAACTCGAAGCAAGCACCCTCTTCTTCTAAAAAGAAATGGGATAACAAACAATCTAAAAATAATAATACATAAAAGAATTCATGATCAAGGGGTGGGTCTCCCCAACAGGAGTCCTCTGAAAAGAAGTATAACCTTGGGAATCGTGATAACAAGAGGAAACCTGACAGGTATCAGGACACTGATACACGTTCCTTTTGTTACTTTCAGGGTTCATGAAAAAACTCAGAGAGGGACGGGCAATCAGAACAAAAGCAAGAAGATCGACCAAAAACAAGAAGGGAAACACATTGCAATTAAGATTATATTATCAAGCAGGAAGAACAACTTAAAGCAAAACCTCAATTCAAAAAGAAGTAGCAGGCTTAAAATTTGGACATGCCCAGGTTACTGCGGACACAGCTTCGGAACGGGGAATGGGCTCTGATGAAGCTAGACAGCGTGGCAGAAGTAACAATAGCTTACCAGAACCTGAAAGATTTTCTGGTGACAGCAGTATTGAATTAACACATCACGATGGAAACATCTGATTCAAGAGTTAGTGTCCCACATAGACTATACAAAATTACACTCCAATAGAGGGAGACATCTGAAGAAAAGTTAAAGGTCTCTTTTGGGAGAACTTAACATTTGGATATGACATCCTTTTAGCAGAAAAAAATTGGCCACCAGAATTTGTGATGGATTGCCCAAAAGAGGAAAGTGTCATTTTGTCTGCTTTCTCCGACCTCGTTGCAGAATCTTTAATACATTCATATGTGCAGGAGTGGGCTCTAGCACTAGCTCCGGCATTATACCGCAACCATGTAGGGTGGGATGTGGAGTCTACTCACCATCACATCCCATTAAAATCTACTCCAAATCCTCAGGGACAGTACCCTATTAAAAATGATACAAAAAGACAAGTCGAAGAAGTCTTAGACCAAGTTGAATACCAAGGTGTGATTGAAACTTGCACCTCACCATGAACAATCCTTTGTTTCCCATAATGAAACCTGATGATTCATATTGTCTAGTTTTAGATTACCGACATTTAAACACATGCACACGAACCTTTGCAGTTAAAAAAAACATATAGTGCTGCATTAATGAATAACATTGTGCGGAAGAAATAGAAAACAACTTTAGATATCTCGAATGGGTTTTTCTGCGAAAATGTAGTTTCAGAAAGGAGATATTTGACAGCATACTCTGTCCTCGGAACTCAGCGAAATTTTGGTTGTTTGCCCCAGGGGTATAAGAACAGCCCAGGGTTATTCTCGACAAGAGTGTCAGAATTATTACAAACATGCAACGAGGAGCCAGTGTCCTATGTAGATGACATCTATCTGATGGACGATGAATTACTTGAACACTTGTGCAGGGTGAAAAACTAATTGTGGGATTCGCCAATTTGGGATACAAATTTAATTTCAAGAAATCAAAAATTGCCCATCTCAATGTCCTATTTTTAGGATGTGAGCTATCAAGTAAAGGCAAGAGCCTGGCAGCCAACAATTTATAACAGTGCATGCTGCTCCAACCTCCAAAGACTCTGAAGGGTTTGCAATCCATTTTCAGGATTTCTAAAGTTTGGCAGAACATACATTCTGGATTATGCAGAAAGAGTGACACCTTTCTACAACTCAACCAGACCTGATTTCACAGCATATCAGTGGACACAGGAACATGAAGATATTCTCTGTTCCGTTCAGGCTGACATGATAGCATCAAAACACTTGCACACACGTGAATTTGACCAACTTGGTGATCCGTGTGGTTCCAGGTTTATCAGGATATACATACATCACTTTCAATGAAGGTGAGACAACCCCAGTTGCTTACAAATCACATTTATACACAAATGGTGAAATGCAATTTACAGTTACAGAAAAAATACTGACAGCAGTACAGTCTGCTGTAGTGAGAGAAAGAGCGCTAGCACAGGGGGAACGCATAATCGTTGTAACCCCGGTACCAACTTTAGAAGCTGTGACCAAAGCGAGCATTGCAAATACGAAAGCACTGCATCCACGATTCTCTCACTGCAACAGAAGTAGACTACAAATGTGATCCTACACTGAAAACACAAGCATACCTGAAGTACAAGCAAGAATACCCTCCTCCGAATGAAATCTTGCCCCTAGAAAAATATGAATACCTCATTTAGACTGATGGTTCTGCTCAGCCTGCCATTGGAAGAAAACAGCAGTATAGTGCAGCTTGTGGTATAGTGAAGGGATCCCAGCAATACAACTACACAATCTCTAGGAGATTGTACAGCACAGCTGCCAGAGCTGAAAGCCCTGATACTTGCACTACAATATACGGATCGTGAATTTCCCACATTGATAGTGTGTGATTGGTTTTACTGTGTGCAGTCTTATAATGAATATACTTCATTACAGGAGCCAGAATGGGTTTAAAGATTCCAAGGGTTGCACAATTAAGCATAACTTGTTATGGGAAGAAGTGGCAAAGCTGAAGGAATGCCTACCTTGGGCTCAAGTTATTCACACCTTGAGTCATCAGCTTGTTGGCATAAATGTTGAAGGGAATTCACTGGCTGATGAAGCCGCCAAGGCGACTCTGCAAACTGCTACCATTGCTGCAATCACTCGTTCTAGCACAAGGATAGTCGGATACATACCGATAGCAGTCAGCGCCTCGAAAAATAGCTCTGCCATTTCAAAGGGCACTCCCCTCAAGGATTCCTATAAATTAGATGCGCAAAATAAACCAAATGTTAAAATTCCAGGAGTGTGGTATAGATTCATACCAAACATGGATCACCGATTAGATTTAATTCTAGCTGCACACGAGGGTCTAGGCTCAGCACACGCAGGAGTCACTGCTATAAATTCATTACTGAAGCGGTGATTCTGGTGGCCAGGTTTATCTAAACAAACCAAGGGTTATGTCCAAAAGTGTGACATCTGCCAGCAGATGGAAGGTTCAACCTTAGCACGGCCACTGCAGACACCATCATTTCAGACAGACCTCTTGAATGTTTCTATTTGGACCACTGCGGCCCCTTAAATTCAGATGGGGCTTACAAGTACATCTTGTTGGCAGTGGATTCATGCTCTAGATTCCTATGGGTTTGGCCTCTGTGCTCGGCTGATGCTCAAACTGTTATAGAGGATTGCAAGTCTTCATTGGGACATACGCAATTGGCATGTTACATTCTGACCGTGGCACTGTGTTTAGCTCACAGGCTTACAAGGAAGCCATGGAAAGTATGGGCGTGGCCTTGTGGTACTCCTCCCCCTACCAGTCCGAGGGAAATTTGGTGGTGGAGAGGAAAAATCATACCTAAAGCAATCCTTAACAGCAAGGGTATTAGGTGTGGGTGGTAGTTAAGTCAATCACCTATATGGGGTCCAGTGGGCACTAAACAATATGCCAAGAAAATCCTTGGGAGGACGTACCACCTATGAGATCCTGTTTGGGACAAGAATGTGGGTGCCTGACCTCGATTGTGCCAGCACAGTGGCGGATGTAAAACCATTTGAATTGAATGATCGTTTGGCTATTTTACAGGAACTCAATGAATTACAGGCATTACAAAGCAACAACCAAGTCAAACGCACTGCCACTAGGGAAGTGAAACCGGTACCAGCAAGACGTGTTTGGGTCTCAAAGATTGGGGACCTGGTCAGAGAAAAGATCCTGGACAAGGAGGAGTTTGGGCCATCCTACAGAACACCTAAACCTATCCTGGCAGGTCAAGGAACAAGAACAGTACTTCTTCCACCTCTTGCAGGCAAAAAGGAAAGAAGATTAATCTCCATTGATCAGATCAAACCATACTATGTGATTGGTTCTCAACGGTAGGCCAGGTGGAATCCTGAGTAGCTGCCGATCTCCTCTCGCTACTATAAAGGAAGTTCAGATGGAAAGACTAATACCGTTTCAAGACTCCTCTGCGCAAGATGCAGCAGTATCAGATATCAGAGTACGAATTACACCAGTTGAAATTGAACAACATCCAAATACAACTGAAACACAAATTGTAATTCTGCCCAATAATAACATCTACATTAATATGACTTCACAAGAGACACCTGCCAGATCTACAAACCCTGCAGAGCTACCAAAGATAGATCGAACTGCGTCTGGCTACTTCATCAACTTTGATGACTTTTCTTCAGATCCGGGTGAACCTGAGCAAACGCCACCCATTTCCAAAATAAAAAACTTCAGACAATTCTATCTGTAGCTGAAAAAGACTTAATTTGTGTCCCCATGGTTGCATCTTTGGTTTGCATTAGGGATCCTGTTCCTGTTAATTTGTATTAGTATAGTAACCTCCCACAATGCTCTGCAGTATAATCTTTGAACTTGGTCTTGAAACCACATACGTCATCACACCGTGAACAGAGAGACCTGTCCCTAGTGAACATTAAATCAGTTCCAGTACCTGATGGTACAGTTTGGGATAAGGTTTCATATGATGCATTTGGTCCTACTGAACATTTGAAAATTCCACATGTATTTAAAAAATATAATTGATTGATTTCATCACCCCTAGTACACTCTCTGATGATAGAGACATTGAGACTGTAAATACTATACTCTCGGATTTAGAACAATCTGCTGCCTTTTCTTACAGGGAATGTTATGAAGATACACCTGACTTCAACAGTATGTATTGCTACCAACATTATAGTCATCAATTTTTGCATAAAGCAAGTGTCCCACGCACTGTTAACCCTTACCATCAATGGGAACATTGCCCAAAACCACCGAAAGGTAGTTCTGCCACATTCACACAGACATTTGCATACTTTTCAGGGTTCAATACATCAGACCCAACATCATACTAATATAAGATAGCACAGATGAATACAATAGCGGAGAAAGTTATGCTGGCAAACACAAAACTTATATATTCAGCACTTTTTATCTCCCAACTGTCCATACAAGGTTGCGCCTATTGGAGGGACACGATAGACACAAAATTCATCTGGGGATGAAAGAATGGCAGGTTCAGGGAACAGAGGCTTTATTTAGAGCTTGACTCATACCATTACATATAATTTTCCTGAACAGAACAGTGCAACAGACTACCTGCTATGGGTTTGCAAACATAAAAGACCTGAAGACACCTGTTAGAATCCGGGTTCTCTGGTTGGCACAGGTAGGTACTTGTGACAAGCAGGGAACCTTTCCTCTAGTCAGGGTAAGGGGTTACACTACTAAAACAACCCCTTGCTCACCCTCTAGGTAGCTTGGCGCGAGCAGACAAGGCTTATCTCAGAGCGTTATAGGTTAAGCATTTGTGAACACATACAGTAACCAAGTGACAACACTACAAATGGACACCACACAGGTAGTTATATTAAAAATAAGGGTTCTTTATATAGGATTATCACAAGACCATTAAACGATTAAAAATACAGAATACGGTTGCTTAGTTGGTAGAAGATTGCTTAGTTTCTCTTAAGTTCTTAAATGCGACACTTTAAGTCAATGTACCTTAGATGCGACACGGAGGGCAACGAAAGTGTTGCAGCGATGCAGATGCGTTGAAGTTCTTGGTGCAAAAGAAATAAAGACGGGATCTTCCAGATGCGTTACGCTTCTCCGATGTTGCGAGAAGGCTCGACTCGATGCGTCAGCTACAGCGGCGTCACCTTTGGCAAGATGCGACGGCAGCGGCCTTGGCAGCGGCACTCTTCTCCGACATTGCGAGACGCTTCCGCTCGATGCGATGCTACAGCGGCGACACCCCTTCTGCGGGATGCGACGGCAGCGGCTCCGACGGCGGCATGCTTCTCCGTGGATGCGAGGCGCTTTTCTGGTTGCGGTACAATGCGACAACTACGATGGCTGCGATGGCGACATGCTTCCTCCTCGATGCGAGACTCTTCTCTTGATGCGGTGCAATGTGACAGCTACGATGGCTGCGATGGCGACACGCTTCTTCGGCGTTGCGAGACACTTCCAGAATGATGCGAGACGCTTCCGCTCGATGCGATGCTGCAGCGGCGATACTCTCTGCGAGATGCGACGGCAACAGCTCCAACGGCGGCACGCTTCTCTTCCTTGCGTCGCGCTTCCAGCTCCTTGCGACACGCAGTCCCTCAGAAGGCCCAACAACAGCAGCAGGCACTTCCAAAAGACTCTGGGGAGCTGGGGGTGAAGTCCACTGGTCCTAGGACTTTGTTAAGGGGGCAAGCTCAGTTCAAGCCATTGGAGATCTTTTCAAAGCACAAGTTGAAGCAAAGTCTTTAGTAGTCTTTCTCCTCTCATTCAGCAGCAAGTCAACCACTGCAGGCCAATCCCCCAGGTCAGGGACAGTTACTCCTCCTACAGCTTTCCCAGTTCCTTCTCCTCTGGCAGAGGTTCTTCTTGTTTCAGCAGGATCTCATTTCTTGGGAGCAGGGTCCCAATACTTATACCCCTAATTCCTTTGTTCCTCTGGGGTTGAGGGGCCTTTGCCCAGTCCAAACCAGTTCTTGAGCACTCTGTTGACATGACTCTGCCTTTCTATTCAGGGTGCAGGGCAGAGTCATCAGCCGCTCCGCATGAGGTGGAGCCAGCATTGTGGTAGCAGAGCACAACCCTATTCAGAGCCCAGGCGCACTCCTCCCACCCATCTGACTGCCAATCTTCCTATTCACCACCAGGCTGCCTAGCCCTGCCCCTCTGGGTTTCCCCAGCCCTGTCACTCACACAACCAGACAGGCAGATACACATCATAGCAGAGGCAGGCTGAAATGGTTAGGCAAGCAAATACCAACTTTCTAAAAGTGGTATTTGCAAACACAGAATTATAAAATGAACTTTACTAAAAGATGTATTTTATTATTCTGAGATCAGGCATACTAAACTCGATTTTCTACCATGTTCCCTGGGTCTGTTAGAATCATAGGATGTAACAATTCTAACAGCACATTCTTGGCTATGGGAACAGGTAGCCTTACAATAGTGAAAAACGAAAATGGCTGTAATTCACTATTAGGACATGCCACACACATCAGGGCTTGTCCTACCTTATGCTTACAATGCACCCTGCCCTTGGGCCTACCATAGGGGTGACTAATATGAAGTTAAGGGAAGGTTTAGGGACTGGGAAATGGGTGTACTTGCCCAGTCAGCATGACAGTACCAGACTGCACGCAGGTTCTGCAATGGCAGACCTTAGACACATTCTACTAGGCCGCTTCTGTGGGTGGCACAACCAGTGCTGCAAGCCCACCAGCAGCATTTGTATTTACAAGTCCTGGGCACCCCTGGTGCACTTTACTGGGGTCTGACAGTAAACCAAATAAGCCAATCATGGAATCCAACCAACATATACATTTTAAATAGGGAGAGACTATGCACTTTAGCACTGATCAGCAGTGGTAAAGTGCCCAGAGTCATAAAACAGCCAACAACAGGTCAGAAAAAATGCAGGAGGAAGGCAAAAAGTTTAGGGATGTCCCTGCAAAAAGGGCCAAGTCCAACAACACCACATATCCCCTCGGCCATAGCTATTGAAGGTATATTGAATAATACACTGGTTAGTGAGAAGGTACTAGGTACAATGATACAAAATGGTACATACAATTCAGCAGTTCCCAATTGTAAGGGATGGTTGGTTTGGACGATCAACACAAATAGGTGTTAATCAAGATTCAGGGGTACCACCGGAGGGTTTAGTATCCATAGGCCTGACCCACGCTATGTACACACATAGATGACTCAGGGGTAGTAACTCCTTATAGTGTTGGGAAGTTGTGCCTAGAATGGCTAAAAACCTCAACACTATTACAGGTGAAACACTTGTCCTTTGTATCTGACAACATGGATCTTAGGAATTTCTTGCTAGGCCCCAAGAAACCACGTAAGAAATGCTTCTTATGTGCCATCTACAATGAACTGTGGAAATTCTCTCACCGATATGCTGCTGAGAGATTATGTGAGATTGATGGAATTAACCTGGAAAAGGCCTTTGCTGTGGTAGACAATGGTATGACCACACTTTTTTTTTTTGTTGAAAATGTGTTTTTATTTTATCAAACAAATAACAGTCGGTGCAGATCATACAATCATTTTTTGTCAAAGATTCGTTACATACATGTAGTCAGATACAGCATCTCTGGAAATAATTGGCACTAATTACAGTGCTACAGAGAAACAAGTTACATCTTTCGAGTGGACTATATGTTAGGTAAACCCTTCCCCTTCTTTATCATTACTTTAGTCACTAACATCAGAGATTGTTTCTTCTTCTGGGGGCTTGCATATATTTCCGCGATAAGCATTCCACTTTCCCCAAATACGGGCTAATTTTTTGGGGCAGCCCCTATGGACGTACACAGCTCGTTCAGTCACCATTGATGTGTCCATATCTTGGCACCATTTTTGCAGAGTCGGGGTCTGCCTGGATCCCCAGTTCAGTGCTACATTCCTTTTGGCCACGGCCAAACCAAGGGTTACCCAGTCCTGATCTGAATGGGTGAGGTCTGTTTGCTCCCAGATGTTAAGCACACAGCATTTTGGTTCTGGGTGAGCTTCTATCCCTGTGACCTGTGACATGGTGGTCATAATTGATGCCCAAAATGACTGGATGTCTGGGCATTCCCAGATTGTGTGTAGAAATGTACCCGGGAGACCACATTGCCTCAGACAAAGTGGGGTGTCAGTGGTTCCCAGTTTATGTAATAGAGTGCGAGTGTAATACATTCTGTGTAAGATCTTCAGTTGCAATAGACGTAGTCTCGATGGGATTGCTACCTCCCTTGGTGAGGCTAATGCGTCCTGCCAGCCCGCCTCATCCATCGGCCCTAGTTCCGCCTCCCACCGTTCCTTAAGGGCTATTGTGGGGTCTTGTTGGTTGTTTACTAATTTTCGATGTATCAAAGATATGGCTTTTTTGTGCAGGTGATCGGTGAGAAGTCTATCCTCTAGTGGCGAGGCTTCTGGCAGTGTCGTGCCGCGTGGCAATGCAGTTGTCAGTGCATGCTTCACCTGTAGATATCTGAAACTTTCCGTGGGTGCTAGACCGTATGTGCTTTGTAGTTGGGCAAAGGACACGACATCTCCTTTTTTCCGAAAGGTCCCCTATCTTTGTTATCCCAATTAGATCCCATTGACGGAAACCTTTCGTATTGCTCAGTTTGCCCAGCCTGTGTGTGTCCCATATAGGTGTCACTAGTGTAAGCACCTCTTCCCTTCCCAACCCAACGCTCGCTGTGCTTCAAACCAAATCCCAACCGTATGAGCCGTTGGGCCTGTAAGTGTGGGTCTACATTTTTTATTGTACAATGATCCCATGATGCCTTCCTGGGCAAGTAAATGTCTGTCCATGCGGTATGCTGGCTCCTCCTGTGGCACATGTAACCATTGGTTTATGACCATAAGCTGAGCAGCCCAATAATAGTGTTTGATGTTGGGAAGGGCAATACCTCCGTCGTACCACCCCCTTTATTAGCTTTTGCATAGCTATCTGACTAGTTTTGCCATCCCATAGTAGTTTGGTCACTTCAGCGTTAATCGCTGTAAAGTATGCGGGTGCTACAGGGAATGGTGTATTTTGGAGGGCATATAGAAATCGTGGGCGCGCCATCATTTTAAAAAGAGCTGCCCATCTAAGTAGAGTTAACGGTAATGAGCGCCAGTTTTTGACATCTCTTTGTAGCTTTGTAAGCGGTGTTGTGAGGTTTTCGGTTATAAATCGTTGACGAACATGGGTGATATAAATACCAAGGTATTTGAATCCTTCGGTCGTGATCTGAACGTTGCAGTGCCTTGGGAGCCTCGGCACCGGACCATGCAGCACGTATAGGAGAGATTTGGTCCAGTTAATCATGTAGCCCGAGGCACGCCCATAGGCCGCACAGATATCAAGTAGGCAATTTATAGATCGTGCCGGGGAGGACAGATAGAGAAGGATATCATCTGCTTACAGTGAGATACGATCTTCCCACCCTATTGCCTACCGCAGCCCCCAGATGACCAGGTCCTCTCGAATCCATGCCGCCAGAGGTTCCAGCACCATCGCGAAAAGCAATGGCGACAAGGGACATCCCTGTCTCGTCCCTCTCCCTAACGGGAATTCTGTCGAGATTTTACCATTTACTACTACCTGGGCCATAGGCCTTGCATATAATAGTTCTATCCATGCACAGAATTTTGGGCCAAATCCCATGTGCCGAAGTACCGAAAAGAGGAATGGCCATTCTACCTGATCAAACGCCATACGGGCATCTAATGATAATATCACAGCCTCTTCTACAATCGTGTCTTTTCGTGCCATTACACTATTCAATCTGTGCAGGTTGAGTGCCGTATTTCGGTTAGGCAGGAAACCGGATTGATCCGGGTGTATTAAGCCCGGGAGGTAAGCCTGGAGTCGCGTGGCTAATGCTTTGGCCAGTATTTTCGCCTCCGTGTTTATAAGGGAGATTGGCCTGTAGGAGCCACATTCCTCCGGGGGGCTTTCCCGATTTAGGGATTGCCACTGTGATAGCCAGGCGTTGATCCCTTGGCAGTACCTCCAGTTGGAGACTATGTGTAAACATACGGAGCATGTGTGGCATGAGTTGCGTTGCTGTCTGTTTATAAAGCTCTACTGGTAGTCCATTGGGCCCCAGTGCCTTCTCCGAATGCAAGGCTTTCACTGTATGCAGGAGTTCCTCACGAGTAAGGTCTGCTTCTAGCTGTTGGGCGTCCTCCGGTGCGAGTATTGTCATTTGAATGTCTCTGAGGAATGCTACGTTTTCCTCAACCGTGCCTGTTGTAAGGGGTGTGTATACTTGCCGAAAGTGTCCCGCCAGTGCCTCGGCTATTTCCTGTGGACCCGTTGTGAGTTCACCCATCTGAGTCTTTATTTCCGCCACCCATCTACTTGCCCGTTCCTTTTTATCAAGCCATGCCAGAAGTTTCCCAGCCTCATCTTCCAGCTCGTATATAGTGTTTTGAGTGTTTGTATTTTTTGCTCTTGCTTCCTCCCATGCATATGCTCGGTATGCTTGTTGGGCTAATTGTATCCTATGTGGTGCAAGTACGTCCGCCTCCCCGACACACTCAGTTTCTACCAGCGACACTTCTTGTTCCAGGGATTCAAGCTGGTGCAGTTTCTCACGTTTGTGATTAGCAATCAGTGATATGGCCTGCCTCCTTATGGCCGTCTTGTAGGCTTCCCATAGGCTCACCGGCGACGACACTGTGTGTTCGTTTTCATTGAAATAATGGTTTGTGGCCTTTAACAGTCCTTTGCCGATTTTCCGTTTTTTCAAGTAGCCTGGATATAGTGGGAAGGTGCGCCGCCTACCCGGGGAGTGCGAGAGGAATGTAAGCAAAATCAGCGAGTGATCCGAGATGCCTCTCGGGAAGTGTGTGATCTGCCCAACCCTTTCAACCCCAGATGCTAGTGTAAATATGTAGTCAATTCTCGAGAGACTGCCGTGTGCTCCTGAGTGAAATGTGTATTCTCTCGCTGCCGGAGGCCTGGTTCTCCACATATCTATGAGGCCCGTCACCTCAGTGAAGTCTGACAGTCTGAAGCTTGGCCTTTCGGCGTCTCTGGGAAGCCGTCTATCAACCGATGTATCCATCGTGGCGTTGAAATCCCCTCCCTAGATTAACTCTCCCTCTGGAAGTGAATGGAGACATTTTTCCAGGGCTGGTAGGGCCGTGTTGTGCTGGGCTGGGGGAATATAGATTGATACCAGATTGTATGCACGACCTTCCCAGTGGCAAGCCAAAGCCGCAAAACGTCCCTGGTCATCTGTCCAAGATCCCCGCAGTATTATTGGGAAACGCTTACTGCTTAGAATTCAGAATTTCCCGCGACCCTGAGGTAAACTCCGAATGAACCACCATGTTTTAGCCCCATCTGTCTAATGCCTTGCAGGCGGAACCCACCAAGTGTGTTTACTATATAAGCGCCACCGCTGGGACCTTACGTTTTATATATTGCAGGACCAGACCTCTTTTTATTTTGTCCCCCAGTCCATTTACATTCCATGAAAGTATAGAAAAGGGCGTATGTGGTGTATGCAGTGTTGGGTCATCCATGGTTGAATCTGACACTGATGTCGTCGTCGTTGGGTGCGTCGTCATTATCATGGGTTTATCATGTGGCGTCCCTGAGCGCAATGATCTGTACACATGTATGCGTAATGTAAAGGCGGTTAGCACCGTTGCAACTTAAAACAAACAACAATCCAGCTAAACATCCCTGTCCCCCCTCCCTTTCCCTGTCTCCCCCTGCCACCTCCCTGTCTCCCTGCCCGGCGGTACCCCAACTACCCGCCACCCCAACTGAGCAGAGCGCTTATTCCCCACAACTAGTACTTGCGTATGGGAGAGAGTCTGTTTGCAGTCCTCAGGAACCTCCCCTTCCCAGAAGCATGTCTTCTTCCGCGGTCCCCAGCCTCCCAGAAGGTAAATAAGTTGGAGTATTACTTGCGTTCCTTCATATAATATAGTTATGGTCCGAGTTGTCTGACCTAGAGTTATACTGTTCCCTATCACAAGCACTTGGGCTTGAGCTCGGGCCACAGGTAGCATAGTTCTCTAATGTCGAGTCAATGTCTATCAGTCCCTGTTTTCTCTGGTTGTGGGAGAGCTTGATCGTTGGGACTCGCGGAGCCAGTGCTGTTGCTGAGTGTTCTGTTTACCAGATCTCGTCGCTGGGTGCCAGCCCTCCAGCCAGTCGTGAGACTCCTCGGGCGTGGCGAAGAACCATGTTTTCCATTCTGCTTCTACTCAAAGTTTCACCGGGAAGAGCATAGAGTATTTAAGTTCCCTGGTGCGCAGCTCTTTCTTGACCTCTAGGAAGCCACGCCTTTGCCTGGTTACCGACGCTGTATAGTCTGGAAAGAACGTGATGGTGCTGTTGTCTATGTGGAGTGGAGGGGCCACTCTCGCTGCTTGTAAGATGGCGTCCCGGTCTCGAAAGTTGAAAATGCGCCCCAGTATCGGCCGGGGGGGGGGCACCGAGTCGTGGCTTCCCCCAGGTACACGATGAGCTCTCTCTACAGAGAAGAAGCTGGACAGGCCCCGTGGCTGTAGTTGGTTCTTTACTAGGTCCTCCACGAAAAGGTCCAATGCCGGTCACCCCTCCTGTTCGGGCACACGAATAAAACGTACATTATTGCGTCTTGAGCGGCCTTCCTGGTCGTCAAGTTTGGCCAGGATGAGTTTATTGTTGGCTTCCAGGCTGCGGAATTGTCGCTGCAGTGTGGCTGTATCCGTGGCGAGTGTCGACGTAGTGGACTCAAGCTCAGTGAGTCGGTGCGACAGTTTGGAGAAATCTGCCCTTATTAGAGAAATGTCTGTGGAGATGGTGCCAATGGATGATTGTACTTGCTGCAGGGTGGCCATGAGGTCCACCAGCGTGACTGCATTGGGATCTTTAGGTGCTGACGCCCCTGCTTGAGCCGCGTCCATGGCGGCCTTTTTGCCCTGGTCCTTGTTATACATATATGTATCCAGTCTGCCAGCCGGCGCACCCCTCAGTCCATGGCCCCCCATTGTACACCACTCAGCTGCGGGCACCGCACCAGGGTCACGGGGAGAGGGCGGTAGTCACCGCTGCCTGCCACGTGTAGCGTTAGCACACGCGGCCTTTTGAGTTTCTCACCCTCCTTACCTACTGTGCTGGGTCTATGTGCAGCTGCTGTTTTGCGTGCTCCTGCATGCTCCGTCATCCAAAAAGGGGGGGGGGCCCAATGTAGGTTGCAAACGTCTAGCGCACTGCGGGCAGTGCGGGCTCCAGTTCAGTATGAGTTGAGGTTATACAATTGAGGCGCTGGTTATAGCTGGTCCAGTGCGTGCCTGTAAGCCACCTGATGTGTGCCCTATCTCAATTGTGGACAACGATGCAGGGGGCGCCAGACCAGTGCTCCCCCTGTGTCTAACAGTCTCTGTATAGGAGCGCGCAATGCTTGTCCACTCTATAGTCCCACTTGAGGTGTCTCTGCCGTGTCACGCCAATCAATTGATTGTGCCTGCCCTGTGTAGTCTTCTCAGCCGTTCTGAACATGCGGTTTATGCTGCCATCGCAGCTCAGAGGTCGCAAATCACCCTGCCCTCAATGGTAGGGATTCCTGTTAGGCGCGTTATGGTCCCCGGTATGATGTGCGCGCCTCCGAGTCTTTGCGCGGGTGCCGCAAGTGTGCCTACTCCACCGGTTGCACCCTGCCGTGAGCTGCGGCCGATTGCCGGTTAGGATATCAGGCCCCCTGTTGATGCCATATGCCGCCCCTCATCATCTGCTACTATTGTTTTTACTGCCGCGGGTCTGGCTCGCGGTACGGCCGCTTTGTGTGATGTTGCGACTCTTATTCCGCACCAGCCGCAGGTCAAGGAGGCATGCGAGCCCCCGGCTTCAGGCCATGGATGCAGGCCGCTGTGCATTATTTTATATATCTCGGGCTCTGCCGGTCCTACGGATTCCGGGAGGGTCTCAATGTAGTGCGTAGACCTTCGGGTTTCAGCGCCACTTGGGGTGAGGCGTCAAGACTCTGGATCAGTAGACAGATTTACTGGGAAGGCTCCCTCGGTCACGGAGCTCGTTCAGGCCGCGGCCATATTGCTCGGCTGCTAGCCACGCCCCTGACCACACTTTCTTAGCGTATTTATTCACTGGGCAACATTGTGTCGTCAGCAATTGACATAATGGAACAAGATTAGTCTATTCTACCACATGGGGCGCATCAATTGCACTCCGTTTTGCTTTTGAGCTGGACGCTACAATTACTGCGTTCTGGTCGCATGCCATGGTGGTACATTAACGGCTCAAATCTGTTTTCGGCTTATAACCTGACTGACAGACAATTGACCATGGCATGCAGGGATGCAAAGTACACCATGCTGCTCATTGAAAAATTAGATGTTACCTTTTACAGTAGCAGAGTCACCAGCTATGGAATTGTTAATTCATGGCTATATCAGGCTGCCGATCACGACATTCCAGTTCCAATACTGCCTTAGATATATCCAAGCAGGCAGGTATGAAGCATTGGGTGAAAGGTACATACAGGAAACCTGGGAGTTACCGTACAGATAGAGGTGTAGAAATAAGGACACTGAAGTTTTCTTAAGTGGTACAGACTGTGATAAGGCTTTAAGTGGATCTTTAGTGTGCAAGGAGGTATCCCTTCACAGAGTGTGTAATGCTTCAATAGGCAACTTATCTTGCTACTTGAAAGGCTCCCCAGATGCAGTGATTCATTCAGTTTTCAAATTACTTTTGAATGGGAGTTATTTAATGCTGAATGATCAAGGCTGTTGCGGGATGACACCAGGCATCGCATATCTAGTCATAATAAACTTCAGGGTTGTTTGTTGTAAGCAAGTATTGTTTCCCCCGGCTCGCATAGTAAAGGAGGCATCGCTGTGGCCTTTATTTAATGTTTCCAGTATAAGGTTTGATTCGCTAAGCAAACTGAAAGCCATGTTGTTTCAACAAAATGTTGCCTTAACTTCAGCCTGAGAGACTTTTGAACTCCAGGCAGCAAGGTCTTTGGCAGAGATACAGGTCCATGTCTGTACGAACTTCCCGATCCATTTCGGAGAAATGGTTCATCGTATCTTTAACATGTCTGACATGAGAGGGATCGTACACTTACTTTACCATCTTGGATCAGGTCTCTTAACCACCTTTCAGACCATCTTCAGAGTAATTCCAGCTTTCATACACTCTGTACTTGGAAGCATTTGTGGAGGGCTTCCTTTGGTCCTGCAATCAGTGGAGGGCATCCTGATTTTAATCCTATTGATTTGCAATGGAGGTCTCAATCCCTCACGACATGGAGAGAACACTGCTGGAACAACTTTGTTGTGAGCGTATGGTGTTCTACCTGGGTACGCCTCAGCTTTGAGAGCTTGGTGAGCATTGGTTCTTGTCTTTTAGACCAGTCTGGCTAGACTGTGTCCTGCCTATCTTCACCTGCCTCTTCTGCGGATTCAGATGCGTGTTGGATCTCTGTTGGACACTTCCATCGGTTGTGCCACCAGACATACTTGTGCTTCTGGATCCCTTGCAGGCCCACGTGCACAGTTGTCCACAGCGTATTCGAATGTTGATGACAGCATTTCTAAAGCCTCCAAGGGATGCTTCTGCTCCTGTTGGAAGGGAACTCGGCTCTGCTTCAGAGGTACAGGCATCGGTTCCAGACGTGCAGGCATCTACTTCTTTCCCGGCGGCTGCTGTGGTAACCAGAGATGACCATCTTTGCTCACTCAACATGATATTGGAAGTGCTGGAGGGATTTCCACCTGCGGATAAAATGTTCAGTGATGTTCAGTCTTCAACACAGGATTCATAAACAATTTGGCCTTTCCTGTGCTGGGAACTATTTGGCATTTTTTAAACATTTTCCAAATTGAAGGTCAAAACTCTAACTAAGCATAGTGGCTTTCAATGTGCTCAGTGTAAAAATAGCCACATATTTAAGTTTAGAGGACCTTTCGAACGCTTTTAGGGAAAATAGTTTTCTTTTATAGACATTATTCCAGGCTTTTTAAAAAAAATGCTTTATTAGTATCTTAGTTTAAATTCTTTTTATGCTGTTTATGGCCTTAGCTTCATAATTAATTAGCTGACCCTGTTGACCTTGTGATGAGGTGTATGTGTCATGTTCTTTAGGCTAGTCCAGTAATGTATGCCCCTTTTTACATACATTGTCCCATCCACATGACAATAACGGTTCTGAACAGGTGACCTTTTACCTAGTAGCTTGCTCCTGTCTCATCAACACCAGGCTCTTAGTATTCTATCATAATCCCTGTACCTGACGTACATAAATATGTCCTCAGGTACGGCATAATCTTTCTGTATAAGGGTCACCACTTTTTTCATCCATGGCCAACAGTGCGCTGTGCATAATTGCATTTGTTTGGAAAAACATTTATGATTGTTTTCAAAACATTTATGATTGTTTTCAAAACATATCGATTCTAGAAGAAACCCTGGAGTGACCACTCTAGTATATAAGCCACTTATTCTCCCCTACAAATTAGAGGAGAATTCCTTCCAAGATGACACGGGTTCCTGCATGCTGAATCTTCAACACGCAGTGCTCTGACATCCCTTGCGGGGTGTCATCCTCAGAGCAGAGACGGGGTCATTCATTCTCTACCATCAGGTGAGGGTGGTGGCTCTTCCCTAGGGGATTCTTGGCTATATACATGTATATCTATACACATATACATGCTACACCTACATATCTAGGCTAGGTATATTTAGGCAAATTACTTAGCACGTGCATTATAGGAGTATGCAAATGCCACTGTTTTATCTGAACTGTATATGTTCATCTTTTTAGCACTATGGTATAAATGTATCTACTGTTTACTATATTAGTACTAGCAATTTCTTTCATATGCTTCTGTCTCCTGATTGTCGCAGCAAATATGATTTACACAAGATTGACGCTGGACCAATAAATACTTATTGAAACGTCCTAATCGCTATCCTGAGTATTTTCTGAGAATAATCAAGCATGAGTGACTAAGCAAAAAGTACTGTACTGTTTTCCATGATCCCTGAGGATTCAGGATTGTCATGTTCAGTGGTTGCCAGAAACTACCTACACTGCTGTAAAGTACAATCCAAAATGCACATGTCCTGGGGATTCCTAGTAAGTACAAGACAATATTTGGGACTCTTACCCATGGGATGTGGGTAAAATGTATGCAATAATGCACTGTGTACCGTTAGGATACATCAATGATCAAAATATCCGCATAACTTTAACAGTAGCAGTATCATCTTTCTTGATATCAACTTTTATGTAAAGATGGGAACAAAGGACTCTAACTTTTTCGAAAATCAAATACATGCAATTTTATACCACATGCTTCATTAGATTGGGCGGAACTACTTTGAAAATTCTGAAGATACTGTTTTCAAACAAAACGCAAAAGAAGCTGTGAAACACACTTTAAAAAAGACTAAAATACTGGCAGACAAGAGATTATACTTTAATCTTGCAAACAAAAAACACAAAGGTCCCTTTTGTACACTAAGACCCAGACTTACTAATGTTTTGAGCTGGGTTTTTGTTACGGAAATACGAAGCAAAGTGTTATGCTTGGATTTACTATCCTAATTCTGTAGGTGGTTTTCACTGTCAAATTTGGCGCTCAAAAAGCGCTATCTGATTAATTGAAGCATTTTATTAAATCAACACATGTATATGACACAAAGAACATTAGGCTCTACAAGGAAGACAGAGAGAAGTTACATTTTCAAACCATAAAGGTTTAATAAAGGTTCACATTTTACAGACTCAAAATCATCAAATCAGTGTCATTCAAATATCAATACATGAATGCATTAGTTCATATGTAGTTCATACCAATCAAAGTCATATAAGTAGGAAGGTGAACTGTTAGAAAGTCGCTTCAAACGAAGATCTAAGAAAATCAGTTCTCCAATAAACAGAGCTTAAATCACATAATTCTAACATTTGCCACACCTAAACATAGTTCCCGTAAAAGGATCCAATCAGGTTTGAGAAAAAGATACACTCAGAACTCATTAGTTTCTCAGGATTCTCTACAAGACAGCTTCTCTAAGTTCCTCAAACTCACGGTTATCTGCAAAAAACGAGAGATATTGGAATATTGGACCAGCCTGTATTCTGCAGGTGGACTTTTGCAACTTATTAGATCATTCTACACTTATCACGTTAAAAAATATTGACATAAGAAAGAAATTAAAAGCACATCATGTTTGTAATTAAACTACAGCTTTTACAAGAAATACAATACATGTTATATAAAACAAGATGGCAACCATTGTTAGACATTTTAAAATGGAGGCCTCCATTGGTTATGGTCAATCTAAACATGAATAATACACAGTTAGTATCATGTGCATCTTGACATGTTAATGTTGATATAATACATAAACATTTTTATGGAAAAACTCTTTCAGCCGTTTCCCAAAGTGAAGCAAAGTTGCCCTATGCACAACTTTGCATTACTCTGCGTTAATAGGCACTTCATGGGTGGGTACATGGGTGTTCCTATGCAACCACTCACAGTTTTTCATGCAAAAACTACACACTTTCATAAACAGGAATTTCCTCTAAAGTCTTACATCTCCTTGAGGCAGGTGTAACGAAAACAAATTTTTGTATTTCGCCTTGCTTTCCTACTATGCATGTGTGCTCAAAAACTATTCCTTACAGAACACACTCACCATTGCACCATGGCACAAGGATGTGTGCATTGGCGCATGGCAACCTAAAGTGTTCCAGCGCAGGGAACTAGGAAAACTGAGGTGTAAGAAATTGGGTTGATCCACAAATGTCACTAAATTAACCTGTGCTTAACCCTCTGGTAACTTCGCACAAAAACAGTTAGACTTAAATTATAGACAATGTGTAAAATATTTATGCCTCACACCAACAGTAATAAAGTGAAAACAAAACACAAGGAAAATCCCACACTAATTAAGAAAAATTGAGCAAATTTTAATAAGTAAAATGATACCACAACAAAAACATCTAATGAGTAGAACCGGACATATACAAGTTAAGAGTTTTAAGTGAAAACAGAGCATAGAAACACAAAGCACCACTCTTGGTCATCGGGTCGCACTAGTCCATGGGAAAGTCACAAGTTCAGGCCAATCACGATTAAATGTGTGCCAGATACAAGGACTAGGTTAGTCCCACTGAAAAGTTACCTTCCAAGTCTGGCGTGAAGAGGTCGCAAGAAGCAGGTAGAGGATCATGGATGGTCATCGCTGTAGAGTAAACAGCAGGCCAGGCGTCACGAGCTGTCATCGCTGTAATGCGAAGAGACAGTCTGACGTCATGGCCAGTCACTGCTGTAGCTTTCCATTTCTGGTCGCTGGGGGCTGTTGTTGTTGGAGCATAAAGCGTGGCTCTCCCATTGCCTGTTGTCGCTGGTGGTTGCTGTATTGGGAAGTACTGGTCTCACTGAGCTTCGCGTTGGCACCGTTTGCAGATGCGAGGGGCCGAATCTTCAGGACTTTTACTTTTTCTTGCAGAGAAGTAAACTGCCAAGGGTCCAGTACCTGGGGAGGCACCTCTTGGCAATCAGGGACTCACTCCAGCAGAGGCCAGCTGGACTCAGTTAGGTCTTGTTGCTGGTTCAGTTGCAGCAGGTCAGCTGGACAGTTGTAGGGAGGCCTCTAGAGCTTGTTGTTTCCCTGTAGCTAACACAGGAAGTCAGCCATATGATCCTTGGAGTGACTCTGGACTACTCTTGGAAGAAGGTAAGCAGGTCCAGTCTTCCTTTTCAGACAGCAAGGCAGTCCTCAAGCAGTAGGGTAGTCCTCTGGCAGCAAGACAGTCCTTCTTCTGTAATGTCCTCAAGTCCAGAAATGCTCTGATGAGTGGCTCTGGAGGTATAAATATGTATACCTGGTGCCAGCCTTTGTGTGAAGAGAGTCCCTGTCCTACTGCCACATCTGGCTCTGGAATGTTCTTCCCCTGTCAAAGCTCCAAACTGACTAGGGATTACAAAAGGCAACCAAAACGGCACCAGCACAAGGACAAGGAGGAATGCATCGTATTCTTTTAAATATGGCGCATTCCTGCCCTTTTCCTGTAACGAAGCACAGCAAGGTGACTCGCTGAACTGCGCTGCTTTACTTTGCCATAAATATGGCACTCAGTCCCTGCCAACATGGTGTAATCTGGCGACCCTGTGTGTGTTCCTGAAAGCTAATAAAGTGTGACATTTGTATTCATGTAAAAACAATTACAGCACTTTTCTGCACAGGCAAACAGAGCCAGACGTCGGCCCCTCAAACTACCACAGAAGCAGGAAAGGTTTTACTTGAAAAAGGCTGAGCTACATTCTTCGAAATTAAACACTGGGCTAAAATTGTTTTATCATTCTTTCCCTTTAATGTCTAAGTAAGCACTGTGTGCAGGTTTATATCTATATTTTTGTTGCAGGACACATGTTTGTCTACATAATTTTAGATCACTGTAAGTGGTGTGCTATTCATGTGAATAAGCATTGGAGAGCTTCATGGGAGGGGGGTGGGGAGCCCTGTACAAATGCTACAATACAATAAGTTAAATCACATGCAAATAACGTTTCCTACTACAGCAAAACCAGTTCAGACTGCATGCTTTGTCAAAAAGCATGATCCTACAATGTGTCACGTGTACCTCGGTGGGCTCTCAGGATCGATTTGTTGTTCAAATGGGTCCACCTATTGACACCCTCCATTCCGACTTGCCATTATAGCATGGAAGATTAAGGTGGCCAATCGGGGAAAGGAAAGGAAGGGAACAGCGGGGAGGAAGATCTGTGAAAAAAAAAGACTTGTTTATGACACTGGCTTTAGAAAACAGTTTAAAAAGATCTAACATTTACTAATAGGTTTCCTATATCCCTTTATACCTGTAAAAAAAAAGAAAAAAAACAAGCTCCCACAGTAGCCTTAAGAAGGACAATTTAAATTCATCAAGAACTTCCACTTGGCTAAAGCGTCTTCTATAGAACATTATTGTATAGTTCCAAATTTCATTCAAAGAGTACTTTGAACAGAAACAATATGATTATGCCAAGCTTAATAGGTATATAACCAAACGAAGTATATGCTATCAAATAGAGATAGTACCCACCAATGTTTGTGCAATGCCTAAAATCACAAGGGAGGAAGGATAAGACTTGGCATCAACTTCTTACTGACCCGCTGCTATAACATGAACAAAAAACACACACCATTTAACACATCCAACATGTGAACTATGGGTAATGTTTCAGGTGGATTATTGGCATCATAACACACCATCAATTTAGTAAAAGCAGTTGAATAAGTAGAAACGGAATTTAGTATAGTCTTTTGAAAGCAGATACTATACCACCTGGTATACACAAAGGCTTAGCAATTCTTTCTTTTGCAGAACGATATCCAGGAAATAACAACCTTGTATGATATACTTTTTAGACCCGGAATCCCTGGTTGGCTGAGGTAGGTACCTTAGGCCAAATAGGGGCCAGCGTATCTACGTCAGGGAAAGGTAGGTCACCTTCTGAGAGAGCCCCCCCTCACCCCCTTGGTAAGAGCAGCCAGGCTTATCTTCAAGGCAAATGTTTAAGTACTTGCAACCACGCTCACAGCAACCCAATGATGACACCACAAATAGACTCCACACAAGTTTTATAAAAACAAGTATACATTTTATATAAAAAGATACACGATAAGACCACACGAAATAAATCCAACATATGAGTATGTGTACTATTTATCCCGGCCTTTTGTTAGACCAGCCAGCCCTTGTAAGTTCTGGCGATATTAATGATCACTTCTAAACATTCCACTGTAATCCTAATACCATGTTATGCAGTTCGTAATGCTAGAATCAGGCACTTTTGCAATGTAAAAATAATGCAATGCGTAACACAACAATCAGGCACTTTGCAATGTAAAAATAATGCAATGCGTAACTCAACAATCAGGCACTTTGCAATGTAAGAATAATGCAATGTGTAATACAACCACCAGGTAAGTCGTTATTCAGAAATAAGGCAATGTGTAATACACTAATCAGATCGTTCTTTATGCCGGAATAATGCAATGTGTAATGCGCTAATCAGGTAGTTCAGGGGCTTCAGCTCTCATAGTTATACCCCTCAATGGCTTTGAGGTCTTTGTGTTAAGGGGGCACTGACCCCTGTTCAAACCAGTTCTGGGTGCCTCCCTGCCAGTGACACCTTCTTCCTTTGATTAGTGGGGGTCTGGATTCTCAATCACTCAGCAGGAGATGGGACAATTGTTTTATAGCAACAACCCAGGCCTCTTCACCTCTAGGGGCTACTCCTCCCCCTACACTCCAGATGCAGGTCAGCCTGTTGCTGTCTCACCTCCTCCCCTGGGTCAAGACATTCCCCAGATCCTATCGCTTTCAAATCCAGACAGTCAATCCACAACCAGGCAGAGACACACAGAAATGTTAGAGCACAAAAACCAAGCCACTTCTAAAAGAGTGGCTTCTAAACACACAATGCAACAACCACCTTCATGAAAAGATGTGTTATTACATTGTGAGTTCAGGCATACTAAACTTAACCTCTCCATCTCAAGCCTTTGGGAAGATAGGCTAGAATACATATTGCACAGTCTCCCCATTCTGTCCTATGGGCAACTTGGCCTTTTAACAATGAAAAACGAAATGGAGATTATTTCACTGTCAGGACATGATACACACCTTGGTACATGTTCTACCTTTCACATGCACTGCACCCTGCCCAGGGGGTACCCTGGACCTACCATAGGAGTGTCTGATGTGCATAGAAAGGGATGGGTAAGGTCTGGCAAGTGGGTGCATTTGTCAGAACAACATGGCAGTTTAACAAACTGCACGCAGGCACTGCAATGGCAGGCCTGAGTTCCCTCTTTAAGGCTACTTGTGTGGGTGGCACAATAAGTGCTGCAGGCCCACTAGTAGTATTTGCATTACCAGACCTGGCACCCATTGTGCACTTTACTAGGGACTTTACTAGTAAGGCAAACATACCAATCATAGACAACTAATTACCATTACACTTAATACAGGGAGCACTTGCACTTTGACACTGTTTAGCAGTGGCAAAGTGTCAAAAGCATCTAAGTTGGCAAAACAAAATCCATCACAGCACCAAAAATAGAGGAGGTAGAGGCAAAAAGTCAGGGGTAATCACGCCAAGAAATGCCAGCTCTAACAATACTCGAGCCTTGAAATCAGAGTACTAGCTCCTAGATAGCATTGTAGTTCAGAAGGTTTGCAACGATAATTAAATGCAGCTTGCCCCATCTACTGACTAAATAGGAAAGAAACAGGGATGGTGGTGTTAGAGACACCCTTACCGCACCGGACTCTCCAGAACACCAACTTGTTGGTCCTCGGAGTTTCCATCAAACAGGATAATCTGCGAAGTTTCCTCCGTGTGTGCTGGCTTTCATTTCCTTCTGGGTCACGGAGCGATGTCATTTCCTGTGCGCGCGCGACGCACAGGCTTCTGGGAACTGCAGTTCCCTTCTTACATATCTGAAATACGCCCGTTCTTCCATCTGGCCACCCTTCCTGCAGCGCCCGATAGACTGCGGTGCATTTTTCCGAGGTCCACGCCCTCCTTCTCAGCCAGTCCGGCGAGGTGTCAGCGTTCATTTGCGAGAGGTTGGTAACACAATGTCCCCAAAACACTGCATGAAAAATTGATCTCCACTGAAAACTATAGATTGTTCACAGCCATTTCTTCCATCGATTCAACCTCTCCTTAACCTTTAATCATCAGCATGGCTCCTCTCTCTGAGCACAGCCTACTACAAATTCTATGCCTGTCTGCAGGGTTCGGACTGACTGTACCGGGTGTTGGGCATTTTCCCAGAGGCTGGAAGGGTGTGGGTCGGTTTTGCAGCAGTGTGGGTCGGTTATGCAGCAGTGCTGCAATATCGGTCCCAGTAACAAAAATAGCAAGCAAGCATTTTCAGCCTCCTGGTGCCAGGCAGTGCTTTCCCAGGGGCTGGTCTAAGAAAATTGTCAGGGGCGTAGTTTGGTCACTAATATTGGGGGGGGGGCGGGCTTCAGATTTTCAAACAATCACTCTGGCATGGAATGTTAACATAAATTAGAGACAAGCAGGGCGCTGAGAGGGGTTTTAGGGAAGTGGAAAGGGAGAAGAATGCTGATGGGTGGGGTACTAGGTAGGAGAAAACACAATATGTGGTAAAATACCCAACACTTTTGAAGTCTTTCAAAACAGAGGAGCTTATTTACAAGCCCCTTACGCCACCGGTGCGTCACTTTGCGAGACGCACGGGGAACGCAACCTGCTGCATGATATTTACAAGCACAAGTTAAGCCATCCTTTGTGACTTTCCATGTGCTTGTAAATATCACCCCATTTCATGCAACACTTTGTGTGTTAGGGGCGTGCAATGGGTGTTGCTGTGGGTGTTCCCAAGGAACACCCATGTCCACTGATGTATTTCCAGATTTACGAACAATCGTAAACCTGGAAATGCATCAGAATGCTACGACACCCCAGGGGTGGTATAGCGAGGGGCAACGAGGAGAAATGTTTTGATCTCTCCTCGTGTTTTTCCTCATTCAATGTGTACTGCATTCTACAGCTCGCATTAGAAGAGGAAATCACATCAATTGATTGTTTTTGTGCAGGAAGGTCCATCTTCCTGCACAAAAATTATCTCCTTACGACCCAGGCATCCTTGCACCATGATGCAAGGGTGCCTGTGCATGGCAGCAGTTTGTGCACCAGCACAGGGAAGAGCACAGAGATGCGACATATTGTTGTGAATATGTTGCATCCCTATGCTTCGAAACTAAGGCAGCGCGGTGCCAAAAAATGACTTGCGGCATCGCGATGCGTTAGTTTCTGGTAAATAGGACCCAGAGAGAGGGAAAGAGTGTGTATGCGTTTTTTTCTGTACGTATGTAAACATTCCTTGTAAAATCCGAAAGACTTTTGACCATACCCGACTGAAAGCCACTGAAACCAACGAATTACCAGAAAATAAAGCTACACCCCTAGCCATGGTCTGCTTTGGCTTCCCAGTCAGGCCCTGCCTTTTTCCCTGTAAGTATATTTTTGCAACCCCCCAACCTTATTTCATAGATCACAGATTCTCCTTTGAAACCATCTCCCCTCAATTTAACAATACCTAATTGCATCTAGCATTTCTATACCTCCCATCATGCATTTCCATGAACTCACATAGCCCCCACCTTATGATCACACCTAACTTATATCAATTTAATGTACCACAAAGTAATTGGAGTAAACACCTGGAATGCGAACAAGACTGTTGCCATCTGTTCACTTATGTCCCTACTTGTGCTCCTTGTCACCAGCTGTCAGTTCTAGAATGTTGACAGTTGACAGCTGGTAACTGACGGAGCGGCTGTATCTCCATAGCTCTGTGCCTCAGCGGAGCCTGTGTTGGTGTACTTCAATAAAGAAGATCTTCACTTCTATATTGTACAGGTTTTCATTTCGACCAATTTTGGCGATGAGCACCAACACAAGAACCCAAGAAAATACGAACTGCGCAACCTACATCGCAATTCAGGGATTGCGGATGCACGCCAACATTATAGTACCAAATTGTGGATTGGCTGCACGTGTTTCACATAAGGAATGCTGAACGTGATTTTTAGAGTTTTGTTTGCCTATGATTGCACTTCATGAGCAGGTCAGTCAGCGTGCACTAAGGTTTATCATCTGCACTAGACTCGTTTCGCAGATCTTCGTGACAGCTATTTGAGTTTTCGGATTGGCACTTGAGAGACCCGCTTATGGTCAACAGCGCCGTTGCAGCTATGTTTCAGATTTGCACACTTGGGACACCCCCTGTTAAACCAGGGGATGGACCACCGCATTTAACGGTGTGTCATGAGGAAAAGCAAAGTGATTGTTTTTGGAGCTTAACCAGCGTTTCTATCCTTTGCTAATTTCCTGTGGTGATTTCTCTATGCATGGACTGTTTTGGCGCAATTTTAGCGTGTTAATTATGCTGTTGACAGTTTAACTGCCGAGCAATGACTTCGATCAATTGTCGACTGCTCGCTCCTGCACGCACGTCATCAGCCAGCTTAGGCATTGTATCACATTGCATAGTAACGGCGCACATGCGTCTATGTCATTGGCCGCCATCTTAAATTTCTACAAGGTCGGTGCTTTAGTTCTTTCCTGCGACGCATTACGCAATTGCCTGATGCCATCTTTCCCACTGGCTTCAACCTATCTGAATCTCTTCACACGGAAAGGAAAAAGAGATCGTAAATCACTCTCAAGAAGGACATTTCCAGAATCTATACGACGGTAATAGGTACTTCAACCTGTGCTCACTTACGTTTATTAGCACTAGAGTCCTGCTTCGTACACCCCCCTATTGCTTGCATGTTGTTTGACTTGCTTCTACCTTCAGTTTCCAAACGTTGATTTTTGTTTGCTCATTCACGTTGATGGGCACAGCATAATTGATACTATGAGCAGCTCCCATGCACACAACTTTGCTTCTAGCACAGTACTTGCTTATCTATCCTTGTACCTAGTGCCTGTTGGAGCTAGGTACCTTGTCTTCCTCTCTTCACCCCTTGCCCTTGATCCAGCGGTAAAAACCTGGTAATTTCCCTATTCAAAACCACATCACCTATGGTTTACCGCTGTAAAGGGTGAAAAATTATGGATCTTTTGATGACCGTGTTTCACCAAACAGGAGACTTTACATATATATATAACAATTAAATGCAAACAATATTAGAGGCAATAATGAGAATGGTGAGTTATTTTAAAGGGTGTCATTTAAGTCAAAAGTTAAGGTTCTCTGACTCTTTATTCATTAGTCAAATATCAATCAGGTTACAGAATTGAAAAATAGGAAAAATAGCATTAATACAGAACATATTACAGTCTGCATATAAGCATCACATATAGGAAGGGAAATGTGGCGCAAATTGTCAGTCAAAACTCTTAAAGAGTTTCTAAGAAAAAGAGTAAGTCTTACAAGGTTAATCAATAATTAATAATGGCAAAAATATCCCATAAAGAGAAATAAATGCAGTTTTGCACCAAAAATCTAAATCTGTTCTGATCCTTTCAGCTCTTTCCCTCTGCCTCTGCTTCGCTGTGCTAGTCTGTGTCTCTGTCTCAAGCTGCACCATAGCCCCCACAGAATGCAGCCCCTCCCTGTCTCTGTGTCCAGCACAGAAACTGGGCCTAGAGAGAGGCAAAAAACAAGCAAAAAAGGAGGCCCTCCTCCCACTTGTAAGCCATATTTCAAGGAAAAGTTCACGTGCTCAGTCCTCATAGCTGGTCCAATCAGAACTTCAAGACATATCATCTCCCCATGGGCTGACTGGATACGTCATTAATCAGGCATGTTCCTGTTCAGATTTCAGTCTTGTGATTTATGAAAAAAAGTGTGTTCTTCTCTCCACGTTTAAACAGGCTACAAAAATATGCAACATTTTGAAGGTCGGAGGAAGCGGTAGGCAGGTTTTTTTTTTATCAGAGGCCTTTTATTGAAAGTTGCTAGGGAAAAAGAACACATTCCAAACTGTTTCAGTTTAGTCCACTAAAGCAAACTAAAATCACATGATTTTCTACACTGTGAAACACAATTCAGCACATTTCTACTCTTGCAAAAATACATGATGCCATTTTAAAAGTACAAATACATTTTCTAAATTAATGTGCATTCTATAGTGAGATTACATATGGATTAATCACATATAAGTATGGCTGTTCATCTAATTAAGCATGTTTTCACATAAAAGCACCTCCAAACTGAAGCCCTATGTTTTCAATCTTGCTTTTCCACAATCTGCGTGCTATTTCAGAACTCATGTCTGCAGCTTTTTGTCATATAATAATGCATACATTTTATAGGTGAAATCTAAGCTCCATCACCCTCACCACCCCATTACCGCACAGTCCTTCCATTCGTTTGGCGTGTCCTCTTTCTCCTCTGTTATGGCATCTGGGTATTTGTGTTGCCTATCTCCTCCCCAGACATTCCTACCTGCAGGGGGTGAGCCTGTACTCAAATGGGAGGAATGCAGGGAGTATTTCAAAAACTATATATCCACGTTTGATGATGATGAAGACTTTACGGCTGAGAAAAAATAAAAAATGTTGTTGCATTGTTTGGATGCTGGAGGTTTCAAGGTATAGTACAGCATAAATAAGGAAGTTAGAGGGGAGGGGGACGGTCATATATTTGCTAATGCTATAGATGACCTAAATGCTTACTATAAGCCCACTGTCTGTGTTGGTGTGGAGAGATACAAGTTTTTCCACAGGAAACAGGGGAAGGAGGAATCAATTGATGATTATGTATCAGCATTGAAAAATGTAGCCATAAATTGTCGCTTTGTGAATTTGCACGACAAATTCATCAGGGACCAGATTGTCATGCAAGGTTCCAACTCTAACATCCAAGACAGTCTGTGGGCCAAGGGTGAATTCCCTCTGCAAACCATTATAGACATTGCCAGGAGGGCTGAACTCACTGGTCACTGCGCCAAAGCCGTTCTCTCTGAGAACAATGAAAATAAATATGATGGTACTGTGACCAGGGTGGTTGAATGCAAATCCGTGTTCTAACAGATCAGAAACAAAAGAGGTTACAAACCTGCTTCCAGCAGAATACAAAGCAGCAACAAGAAAAGTTGCTACAGGTGTGGTAGCTCATCACTTATGGATGACGATAAGAAGTGTCCTGCTCGAAGTGTTAAATGCTCCTTTTGTGGTATCATAGGGCACTTTCAAAAAGTATGCCATAGAAAATCTGCAGGCTCAGTTAAACTGGTCGATGTGGATGAGAATGCAAACCTCAACACGTCCGATGACGATGAAGTGATCATGTTTGTCTTCAACATAGAAGACAAGTGCATTCTACAAGTTAATGAGGCCCACACCACCAAAACCAAGAAAACAGTATGCGACATGACCATTGGAGGGGTTGATATAAGCACAGTTGCAGACTCTGGTTCCCCTCTACATCATTGTCAACAGCAAAGTCTGAGAGGAAAGATTTGTTCTACAGCTAGAGAAAGAGTTGGGAAGAGATGACATCACAATCAAAAACATTCACAGGGGATCCCATAGAGGTATGCGGTTTCTGAAAACATAATTTTGCCTTCAAGTGGAGAGAGTCCTCAGGTAAATTATATGTATCGTCTGTGGGCCCCTCCATTTTGGGATGGATGGATCAAGGCAGCCTGGGAATTATACTTGATCCCAGTAAGTCCGCTCCACTCGTAGTCATCCAAAACGATGAAGAATACAGCAAGAGTCTATTAAACAAGTTCCCCAGAGTTTTCTCTGGAAGGATTGATGCCTTGAATGGGTACAAGCACAGAATATATGTTAAGTCTAATGCCATCCCAGGTGTGCATAAAGTAAGAAATTTACCATTTGCAGTAAAAGATGAGGTGAAAACCCAACTGGATAAACTTCTTCAAGATGTTATCATTGAGCGCGTAGAAGCCTCAGAGTGGGTGTTCCCGTTGGTCGTGGCCAAGTTGCCAAATAGAAACCTGAGACTATGCATAGACTTACGCGACCTTAATGATAACATTGTAATTGAGCAATTCCCTCTCCCTAGAATTAACAAGCTGTTGGCAAGCACTAAAGGAGTAAAATGGTTTTCTACCATAGACCTGAAATCCGCTTACCACCAGGTTCCCCTGCATCACAATAGCAAGAACCTAACCACTTTCATAACCCCATTTGGGTGCTATCGGTTCATTTGGGTTGGCATCTGCTGCCGCAATGTTTCAGATATTGATGCACCCCACCTTCATGGGGATCAAATACATTTTAATGTTCCAGGATGACATCCTCGTGATGGGAAGAACAAGGGAGGAGCATGACATGAAAGTTAACCAGGTCCTTGGGATCCTTGATGCCAGAGATTTAATGGCTGAGCATAAAAAATGCAAATCTGCTTCCACGAAAGTAAGCTACCTTGGACACGAGATTACAGGGGATGGAATCAGACCAAAAAAAGAACTGTTAAATGCCATACTAGAATCACCTGTGCCATGCAACATGGAAGAGTTAAGGTCTTTTCTTGGCCTCGTTGAATTCTATGCAAAAGTTATCAAGAATTTCTCATGTAAAACTTATGAATTAAGGCAACTGCTCAAGCTTAAAAACAAGTTTGTGTGGAATGATACATGTCAAGACTCATTCAGTACCTTAAAGAAAGAAATGTGTTCCGCTTTACCATTGCAAGGCTTTGACCCCCTGCTAGAAAACATTATCATGACCGATGCCAGTTGCAAGGGTCTGGGTGCAGTTCTTACCCAAAGAGATGCAAAGAGGGCAGAATGCACCATTGCTTTTGCTTCCTGCTCTTTGACTCCCTCGGAAGAAAAATACTCCGTCATAGAATGGGAGGCACTCGCATGCGTTTGGGGGCTCGAACATTTCCAACAGTTTGTCTGGGGACAAAGTTACCTTACGCAGCGACCACAAACAGCTGACAAAGGTGTTCACTACGAGAGACCTGTATGCTGCTTCCCCTAGGCTGGCACGGCTATCTGGCTCGCCTTTTTGATTTCAACTATGTGGTCCAGTATGTACCCTGTGTAAAAAATAAATGTAGTGGCAGACTTCCTGAGCTGCATGCCTGTAGGTGTTTCAGTGTTACAGCAAACAATTGATGGACAGAATGCTGACAATGCAAAAATTCTCCCCCAGTCAAAAGATCTGAGTTAAATCCATTGTTCTTTTGCCCACTACACCACCCCAGTTTGGACCCAGCCATATGTGAATCAGTCTTGACCCTGTGCCCCATGGGAACAGTCCAGACCGAACGGCCAGGCCAGGTCCTCCCTGGACCGGAAACAAGCATCCTGGGACCGTTTTTAGGGTATGTCACCCTTCTTCAGCCAGGCTAGCTTGAATCCAGTGGCGCAGTGGGCAAGGGACCCACGTGTTGGTGTTCCAGATCATGCTAACCATGATGATTTAGAAGTGGTATGCATTGCAAATATACATGACGGGTTACACGGGGTTTCGGTGGATGAATGATTGCTAGAGCAAGCCAAAGTGTCAGTTGTATGCGAGGTGTTAAATATGCTGTCCAAGGGTTGGACCTGCAAAGGTAAAATGACAGATGCTCTACACCCTTTTTGGGAAGTCAAACATGAACTGTCGCAAGAGAATGGATTGCTGTTGAGAGGTGGTAGAGTTGTCCCTCCCTGCAATCTTAGAAAGAAAATATTCGAGATTTGCGACGAAGGGCATTTGGGCATTGGGAAGACTAAGAGCAGAGTCAAAAATGGTACTGGTGGCAGGGCATTAGCATAGCTGTTGAAAGAGTAGTCAGAGACTGCTCCTTATGCCTCAATTCTGACAAAAGCCGAGCCACTTTCAGACCTCCACTACATCCCATCACTTACCCCACCATGCCTTGGGAACGAATTGGGGTGGACATTATGGGACCCATTTTTGAACAAGGTGAGCAAGTGTACACGATAGTCCTCATTGACCATTTCTCCATATGGCCAGAGATTAAGTTTGTCACTAAGCCCTCAGTGTCGTCAGTTTCCTTGATGACGTGCTCACCAGTGAAGGTCTACCCAAGCTCATAATTAGCGATAATGGTCACCAATTCACCTCAGACGTGTTCAAAACCTACGTTGACAGAAACAAGATAATTCATAAAACCCCCGCAGTCTACCATCCCGCGGGCAACGGTGCCGTTAAACACTTCAACAGGGTCATCAGGGGTATTATCCAATTGGCCAACAATAAAAAGCTGGTGTGGAGACAGTAAATCCTTTAAACACTCTGGGCTTATCACATCACAACTAGCCGAAGCCCCTTTGAGCTCACGAGAGGTAGAACTCCCTTGTCCAAGGACAATGTTGGTTGGTCGATGGCAGCTAAAGGAGTTCATTGATCGACTGAGAAAGTGAAGAGTAAGTTGGTGGAGGCGCAGTCCATTTGAAAGAATCAGTATGACGAGAAACATGGGTGTAGACCTGTTAAGCTAAACATAGGGGACATTGTCAGAGTTAAGAGGTGTGGGCACACTAGCAAGGGTATGAACAAATTCTCGCAACCCTTATCCGTACGCAAGGTGTTTTCCAACTCTGCACTTCTTAGTGACGGTAAGGTGTGACATTTCTCTGCACTCTCTTTATACAAACAAACCACGGTGGACTTTGCTAGCTCAAATCCTGACAGTCTCACCCGGGAAAATGACATCAACACCGATTCGCGCACACCCACCATGGGTGGTGTACTTAGTGGCTTATAAGGTGAGGAAGCTGACTACGAGTCTTATCCAACTGATAGGAAGTACATGCCTCATCCTCAATACCTAGCTCTACTCCCATGCAAGATATCCCTGATCCCAGAAGCACGAGTAGAGCAGGTAGAGGGTTGAAGCCTATATTGAAACTCTTGGATTATGTTTGTGAATAGTACATTCTTGTATACCATAACTGCACTATGCTCATGCAATGTGTCATATCTTTCTGGGATATCTCTCTCTTTTTTTCCCCTCATCTTCTAAAGGGGGTAGATATGTTGCGATCTGTTCACTTATGTCCGTACTCGGACACTGTATTGTGCCGTGCTCGTTGTCACCAGCTATCAGTTCTAGAATGTTGACAGTTGAGAGCTGGTGACTGACGGAGCGGCTGTATCTCCTTAGCCCCGCGCCTCAGTGGAGCCTGTTGTTGGTGTACTTCAATAAAGAAGATCTTCACTTCTATATTGTACAGGCCAGGCTTTCATTTCGTACAAAGACAAATCCCAAAAACCAACAATAACGTATAACACTAGTATTGAGTCCAGGAGTAGCATGCTCTCCCCTGCAAAGCGCTTCAGTGCCTCTTGAGGGGTAGTAAGCACTGTATGTCTGAAATTACAATACAAACAAAACGGAGGACCTAAAAACAGCTGTGACGCAAGAAAACATGAACATTTGCCTCCCACTGTTCACTAGGACAAACGTGCTGTGATGAAGAAATGGATGCCGCAACAACAAATCATGCCTTTAAGTAAATAACAGACATGCAGGCAAGGTTCCCCTGGTGATGCTCAGCGAGAAATGCTCGTTTTGAAAACGCACACTTGTAAACACTAAACTTCACAATAAGAAAAAGACATGGATATTTCTCATGAACTTTGCGAAAGCTATCATTAACAAGCAACGCCTGTGGTTTATCAGACCGAGCTGTTAAGCAACCTCAGACTTTTTAAGCTATAAACAGTTCGCCGACTAGAAATGTGTTGCATTAAAGAACTACTGGCGATAATGAATTGGAGCAGGTGGATTGCACAGTTTAATTGAGCTGACCGTTTGTTTGGAGACCGCCTTGTGTGAGGCAAAAACAAAATACAGCTTCTCGGAGGAACATCCAGGGTGTCTAACTCATCTGAAGCTCAACACAGGAGGATCCGACCCCGTGAACGTCAGTTGAGATTTCGATTTGAACCGCCGTGAGGCACCATATTATAAAACAAAACGTAAAGCTACATTTTGTGATGTTTTGCCTTTTCCACCACTATCTCCACCCCCGTCCAATCGTCCCTTCTTTTTCCACTGTATATGCGCATTTCCTTGCACCCCCACCGCCTTCCAAGGGCAATGAAATCCGCCTTCCCAATGGGTGACAATATAGCATGCTGTTCCGTCTAATCCACCTCCTTTCAGTGCTAACAACAACCACTCCGACAAATTAGTCGCACACCTGCTATAGAAACGAGAGACCAGATGTGCACCAGAGAGTAACTGGATGAGTACAAACATTTTCCACTGGTAACTTTTTATCTCTTAATCCTTTTATTATGGGCCTTAGGGGGCGTGGCTTGCGCGCCGCTGCGAGATGGCGGTTTGCGCTTGAGCTCTGCGCTGAGCAACGGCCGACGGAGGTTTTGCTGCCGCTGCGGATGGCCCCCTATACGCCAGAAGGTGGTATCATGCCTACGATGCTGTCGTGTGTGCTTTGAGGAGGTTTCCTGAACTTTGGTGCTGCCGGTGACCGTATTTTGGACGTCTGTTGGTGGCGCTCGGTGTTTCTACGAGCGGCCGCCATTTTGTTTCCTCATTGGCGCAGCTATTTCTTCTCCTCAGCGGACTGGTCGGAACTGAAGACAACCATGAGCTGGTGACGTTTTTTCACAGTTTCTAAGACTATTTTGCTTTTTTCTTCCTTCCTGCTGCATTGCTGCCGTCTGTGAGCATTTTTTTTGGCTTTCTTTTCCTCAGAACGCCGCCAAGGCCTGTGTAAGGGGTTTCTTGGCTTTGGTTTTTTTATTGCTTCGTAGCTGTTTTTTGAGGTCGGAAGGAGTCCTATTGGTGCCTGCAGGGCATATTTCTTTCATAGGTGGTTCCTTGTCCTGTCGTTGAAAGCCGCATTTATTATTTTGCTCTTTTCCTTTTTCCTTAGTGTGTTTTTATACAACCTCGGGCATTTCCTTTCCGTGTTCTTGCCGGAAGGGTATATTTTGCGCCTGTTGAGGTGGTGTGCTCTATGGCTGCGAATATGGGCCCGTCACCAAATGCTAAAGACGCAAAGGACTCTAAAGCGTCCCTCAAGAGGTCCAAACAGGTTTCCCCTACACCTGAGTCTGTTCTGAAGGACCCTAACTCCACTCTTGAGACTATCCTGTCGCGCCTTAATGAAGTGCATGAAATTGCGCAGTCTACTAAGACTAACACACATTTACTGCAAGTGGAGGTGTTAGCCATTAGGAATGATTTCAAGGCCCTTTCCCTTCGTGTTTCAGACACAGAAGCACGTATTAGTGGCGCTGAAGATTCCGTGCAAAAGCAATCTAGATCTCTCTGTCAGTTAGAGCGCTCAATGGCGGCATTGCGGAAAGACCTCACTGAGCAAGAAGATCGTAATCGCAGATCCAATCTGCGTATTTTTGGTCTTCCGGAAGAGGTGGAGAAGGATGCACCTTCCTTGATTGATTTCCTTTATCAATGGATTCCCTCTACGCTGCCAATTTCTTTCCAAAGGGATTTTGAGCTGGAACGTGCACATCGTGTCCCTACCTTTCGTCCTAAGTCCGCTACTCAACCTAGAGCAATAATTTTTAAACCTCTGCGCCATCAGCACACAGAACAAATTTTGGCCCATATGCGGAAGGTTAGAGTTGTCTCGTGGAATGGCCATCGCATTTCCATTTCTCAAGACTTTGCCAGAGAACGGTAATTCGGAGGAAGGGCTTTCTTAATCTTCGGAAGCGTTTATCTGAGATGAATATCCCCTTTTCTTTTGCGGGCCCTTCAAAATTCCGCATTACTTTCAAAGGTCGTTCCAGAATCTTTGATGAACCTGCTGACTTGGCCTCGTTTTTAGATAATCAGATGGAACTACAGATGGAACTTCAAACGGAGGCCTCGCTCGTGCCTGGTTCTTCTGGCACCTGATGAGGTTTATATTCTGCTATGTCTTCTTCTCTTTGCCAGATCTCTTAAGCTTAGGTGCTTTTAGATCTGTGTGGTGGTCTCAATGTCCATGTGTTTCGTTGTGTCGTTGTCGTCTTCTGGTGTTTTCTCCCTATCGTTATGGTGTAGTGGTCTTTATGATCGTTAGTTTTATTGTGTGATTCTTCCAATATTTTGTGATAGCATCTCTTGATGGTTTGTTTTCTCTCCTGCTCGCGTGTCGTCCTCAGCACCCCTCTCCTTCCCAGTTTGTCCTTCGCCGTAGTAGGTCCCGATCTGTTTCTTAGTCCGTTGTATGACTTCTTTCTTGTCGCCAAAATTTCATGTGAGACGTGGTTTTTTCTCTCCTTGTTTTTGGTCTTTTTTGTCTGATGGTAGTCTTTTGTTGTCTTGTTTGTATAGAACATACCACTGTTCTTTGATAGTATTGTTGTTTAGTTTGCGTACAGTCTGAGTTGTAGTTGCTTACTGGATGTTTTTGTTCTGCTAAAATTAGAGTTAATATGCCTCTTCTATATATTTTGTGGTTTACTTTTTATCACTGCTATTTCACTGTTTGATTAGTTCATTTAAATTATTGATTATATTTTTCGACTAGGTCGGATTTCTATAGTTGTCTTGTAATTGATAGACTTATGTTTTTCTATTTTCATATTCATATAATTATGTGATTCTTATCTCTTTTAGTTATTTGAGTATATCCGGTTCTATATATTTGTTGATAATTATCTATAAGCTTATTTATAGATTCTCTATATATCTATAAATAGTATTATTCTCTTATTTATCTGCCCTAGGGCTTCATTGTTTGATGCATTGAGCTGTTTATTACATACTATTCTCTACTATGTCTCAATTACTGTTTCCCATAATGTACCATATAGTATGCTTTGGAATGTATTTTCTTATCTCTTATTCTTGCTCTTTTCTTCTTCATGATGCCTGCTTTGTTTTTTTGCTCTACCTAATACTATTATTAGCTCTTCGCTCACTTTTCATCAGCTCTTGTTTTCGTTTTTGCTTTGTCTCTTCTTTTCTGCTTTCTCAATTTTTATGATATGTCTTAGCTGTTACTTATTTATCAATTTGGTTCAATGGGATGCCTTTATGGATTTTAATGCTTACTGTTTCCAGTATACTATAATTAACTATAGTTCATATTGTTTAGACAGTTCTGCCTTGTGTATTGTGTTGGGGCTATTTATGCTGATGTTTCTTACTCCTCTGGTTGGTCCCCTTGCTCATTTTTCCATGTTCCCCCTTGTATGAATTTGGTCTTTTTCAGACCTGCCTTTTGGGCCCTTTTCTTTCTCTCTCTGCTTATTTTCTTGCTTTCTTCTTCTTTTTCTTTCTTCTTTTCTCTTCGGATTTCCTCTTTGGATTCCCTTCATTCCGGGGTGGTTGCTAGTGTGTGGTGGCGGGCTTTCCTAGATGTTGTAGTTCATATATCATACATGGAATATCTTTTTCTTCTATTTTTGATTCTATGGCTGGTTTGAACATTCTTTCCCTTAATGTTAAAGGGTTAAATCCCCCAGTTAAAAGGTCGAAGATTTTAGACTATTTCAAATCTCTTTCTTCGGATCTAGTCCTCTTTCAAGAGACAAAGGTCTCTGCCAAGGAGGCGTTATTTCTGAAGAAAGAATGGGTCTCTGATGTTGCTTGTTCAGATGCTTGTGGTAAAAGAAATGGGGTAATTACCTTAGTTTCTAAACACTCTGGGTTGTCTATTGTTTCTTCTGAGCAGGATACAGAGGGTCGGTGGTTGCTATCTAAGATGTCCGATGGTAATGCCGATCTCTTTGTCATGAATATTTACGCCCCTAACAAGGATGACCCGTCTTTTTGGAAGGCAATCACTAAAAAGCTTAATGATACACCTCATTCTGGCAATCTTATTGTAGGTGGAGACTTTAATTTACCAATGGATCCTATTTTGGACAGGAACTCTGCCTTTAATTTTCGACCCCCTCAAGCACATAAACAGCTGATTAATATGTGTTCTCTGATCCATCTTCAGGATGTCTGGCGTCTTCATAATCCTACGGGCAGTGATTTCTCCTTTTTTTCTTCCCTTCACTCGTCCTTTTCACGCATTGACTATCTTTTGGTTCACTCCTCTCTTGTTCAATCTTCTTCTCCTCCGCTTATTCATCCTATCTTAGTATCAGATCATGCCGCGGTGACTTTCACTCTTGTGTCTTTTGCCCCTAGGGCAAGATCTCGTTCGTGGAGACTAAATACAGAAATGTTATATGACGATTCTCAGGTTCGAGAGTTTTCCAATGACATTGAGACGTTTTTTCTTGAAAATGTTGGTTCAGTCAGCTCTCCTGTGGTTCTCTGGGACTCTTTTAAACGCACTTTCCGTGGTCAGGTCATTAAGTGTATGTCAAGAAGGAATGCAGCGATTAAAAAGGAGCTCAAAGATTTAGCAGATGATATTAAACGTCAGGAATCCCTTTTTCGTCATTCTCAGGATAAGGCCTGTCTCCAGTCTATTAAGAATTTAAAGTATAAGTACAATACTATAGTCACCAAGAGAGCTCATATTGGTCTCCAGGCTCAGAAATCTAAGAAGTTGCTCTTAAAAAATCGTGCGGGTAAAATCCTTGCAGCCACATTAAAGTTCCAGGAATCCTCTTGTAAATCTTCCCAAATCTCTTCTATTACTGACCAGTTTGGTAAGAAAAAATTTCAAACTGAGGAAATTCTCGAGGTTTTCCGCGATTTCTATAATAAGTTATATACCCCTTCTACTCAAGCTTCTTTTGAACAATGCCAGGAGTTCTTGAAGTCAGTCCCTTTGAAAGTGGTATCGGAGGAAGATAATAACTCGCTGAATGGTCCGATTACTTCTGACGAAATCATTGCTGCAATTAAAGCTACTCGTTCTGGTAAAGCTCCAGGCCCTGATGGTTATCCTATTTTGTTTTATAAAACTTTCATATCTGTGCTTGTGCCGAAACTTCAATCCCTTTTTGACGCCTTTATAAAAGATGGTTCTGTGTCTGGTTCCGCTGCTGATGCTACTATTGTTGTAATCCCCAAAGAAGGGAAAGATCATTCAGACCCCAAGAATTTTCGTCCTATTTCCCTTCTTAACATGGAGGCTAAGATTTTTGCTAAAATCTTGGCGAAGCACTTAGAGTCCTTTATTCCGCAATTAGTTCACCCTTCCCAAACAGGTTTTGTAAAGGGGCGTCTTGCACGGGATAATATTCGTACTTTTTGTCATATTCTAGGTGCAGCTAAACGATCTAACCTGCCGGCGGCGGCCTTGGCCCTGGATGCTGAAAAGGCCTTTGATAAGGTTTCCTGGCCTTTTTTACGAGCTGTTTTATGCGCACACAACCTTGGTGAATCCTTTATTCGAATGGTGATGTCTCTTTACTCCCGACCTAGAGCTAACATAAGAGTTAATGGAGCTACGTCGTCTTTTTTTAATCTTCGCCAGGGGACTAGACAAGGGTGCCCTTTGTCTCCTCTCTTATTTTTGTTGTCCATTGATCCTCTTCTCAGAATGATTGATGTACGTCCTGACATTAAGGGGTTCTCTTTTGGATCTCATCAGATAAAAACAGCTGCGTACGCTGATGATGTCCTCATCTTCTCGGATAATATTGCTCTGGCCATTCCTGCCATTTCTGATACGATCTCTTGTTTCTCAAAAGTTTCAGGTTATACCCTGAACAAAGATAAGACAGAAATGTTCCCTCTAAATGATTATTGCTTCTCCTCTCACATGGGCTCGGCGGGCTTTAAGTGGCAATCCAAGCAACTAAAATATTTGGGTATTTATTTTTGTTCCACCCTTTATGCTACGGTTACTTATAACGAATCTCAAACTATTCTTAAGGTACGAAGTCTTTTAGACAATTGGTCTCCGAAGCATATTTTGTGGTGGGGCCGACTTCAAACTCTTAAAATGATGATAACACCCATTGTTAATTTTGTTTCTTCTATGCTGCCGGTAAAGCTCTCTGATGCCTTTTTTCATGATTTGGATCTATTAACTTCCAAATTTTTATGGAATAACAAAAGGGCTAGAATTGCCTATAAATTCTTGCGGAAGTCGTATGATATGGGAGGATGCAATCTTCCTGATTGGGAGAAATATCAATCTGCTTTTCTGGCCTCTCAGGGTGCGCTGTGGCTTTCCTCTCCCTCTACTCATGTTCCAGCTTGGTTGCTAATTGAACAGGAACTGGCCTCACCTCTTCCGACCGCCGCTTTTTTAACCACGAATACCCTCTCTATTCCATTTTCTAGATCCATTATTCTAGACACTATTGCTGCGATACGCAAGGTTGATAAGAGATTGGCGGTCCCACTACATAAAACCACTTGGTCATCTATTTGGCGGAATTCCAAAATTAAAATCAATATTGATTCAGACTTGTTGTCTTACTGGGCTGGGAAAGGTATATCTCTTGTCAAACATCTTTATGATTCCAACAATCATCCTCTCCCTTTTTCTAACCTGGCTCAACAATTTTCTTTATCTAATCTAGACTTTTATACCTTTCTTAAGATAAAGGTAGCACTTGCTAAGGTACACCTGCATCCTTCCTCCTCTGTGATTACGCTTTTTCAATTATGGATTAGGTCTGGTCATGTGGCTTCTAGGATTTATACATTTTTGTCGTCTTCTACACCTCCCCAGACTGTTGCACAGCAAAAATGGCTGCATCATTTTGATCATGGTGTTACCGACCATATTTCTTCAGACACTTGGCAAGATATTGGAAATTTTTCTCTTCGTAATAAAATTGCCCCTTCTTTAATGCAATCTAAGTTTTTTTCTATTAATCTTCTTCACTGGACCCCCACTCGTTTATATTCGCTAGGTTTAAAAGAAGATAATCGTTGTTGGAGCTGTGATATTGCACCAGGCGATTTTCAACATATGTTTTTTGACTGCTCTCTTCTTCAACCCTTTTTGGGTTTAATTCACAAACACCTAATGATTATCTTTAATATCAAGTTTCAACTCTCTTTCCCATTAATTCTGTTAGGCCCGTTGGCGGCCTCGGTCCCTTTGCCTTTAGATTCCATGGAGTTACAATTATTGGATCTTTTACTAACTATTGCTGTTAAAGTAATTCTCATGGTTTGGAAATCTTTCTCTTCAGTTTCTTATCATACTTGGTGGGCGTGGGTTCCCTTTTTAAGGAGTGCTCATACTTCAGTTGATAATGCTCATCTCTCTCCTTCTATATCTAATGGTGTGTGGAAGGCTCTAGATACGTATATGGAAAGGGGCTCGGAGGGGTTGGCGGAACAGTACCCTTTTTGATTTGTCTGGTTAATACGCTCTTGGATGTTGGGTGAATCCTTTGGAAATCCTTCTCTCTCCTTTTACTTCTTCTTGTCTTTCCTCAGCCTTACTCTATTCTTTCTATCTTTGCTTTCTTCTTTTCTTTCCTTCCTTACCTAAAATAATATCTGATGGTGATACTTTTGATAATTACTTCCTCCAGTTATTATTTGATGTTTCTATAATTTAATTGATTTTCTGTTATATACAGATTATTCCATATTGTATGCTCCAGCTGATATCATTTGTATCACTTATGCTTGTATTTTATGTTTTCATCTGCTCCTTTAAAATAATAAACTCTTTTGAAATCAAAAAATCCTTTTATTATGGGCCTTAACCCACGTGGGCATACTACCTATTGACTTTAAACAAAAACAGCAAAGCACTAAAGGTGCGCAGCTTTAGCACACTTTCTAAGTTAGATGTACTGATCTGCTCCTTTAGTATAGAGTCTTACATATTCTTATAAACAGCGATCAAAAAGCGAATAAAATTCAATTGACCAGATTTTTGAAAAATACACCCAACGCAGCACCCAAGGAGGCAGCGCTGCATGACAGGGAGGGAGCAAGAGAGTGCCATATCTAGAGAGATATGGCGCTCTCCTTCACTCTCTCTAGCACTTGCGCTGATCTCAGCTGCCGAGCACCATGCACACAGCATAGCGCCATAGGGTGTGTGCGCGAGTCTAGCATAGGTTTTGTACAGGAAGAGCACACCATAACATGCCTAGACAAGTTTAAAATCTTTTCCCACTTTGTATGTGTACTGCACATTGCAGCATGCATGCAAAGTCGGAAAAGAAAGGAGGAAAAAAACAATTTCTGGTGTTAGCGCCTCCGTTGAAGCAGCGTTAACTTTTGGCACTAAACCCGGTCTACAATTCTTTGTAGATGGGGTTTTGCATCAAAAGGCATGGATGGTTGCCTGGAAACACCCATGTACCACCCATGTAACGCCCCCTTGGTGCTAAGTAATGCAAAGCAGTGCTTTGAGTTGCTTTGCGCTACTTTTAGGGTACTTTCCAGTGCAAAACAAGTTTTGCGCTGGAATGTAAATTCCCCCCAAAACATTTTGCGCTGGTTAGTGTCACTTTTGTGACGCTTACTCAGAGCAAAATGTTTGAAAATCTCCCAAACGTTCTCAGTCAAAACTATTTAAAAAATTGTCCAGCCAGTCCTGTGGTTGCTGTGAGGTGTGACAATAACTTGTCTTATTGATTTTTAACGATTTTAAATATGGAAGGCTCCGGAATGCAAACCATAACACCTTTCGATTTAATAGAGTCCATCATCTGGTCACTGACCCTGCATGTTGAAAGTTGGCTCACTCAAAAAATGAAAAGGCTTCTGCTGTGATCAATTTGACCGACTTTGCTGCTTGGTATAGTTTTCGTTGAATAATAAAGTTTGATCAAATAAGTATGGTGCGATGATGTTGTTTTGAATTTTGCCAAAGCGAGAATCTGCGTGCTCAGTATATTTATTTTACTGTCAGATTCTTGCTAGATAGAAAATGCCTTCTTAGAACGTTTGTCCAAGTGATGTATGACAGTATGTATTCTCAGTATTCTCAGATTATTTCTTTGTTGGCAGATCTTGAGATCTTCCAACTTCGCATGTACATCAGAATTAAGTTGTGTGAGTTGTTGGATTTTGAATGTGTGCTTTGTCACAATCTTGCTCATCTTCACATTACAACATTGGTGTATTCTGTGACCTGCATTACAGAAATGTCCATGTTTAAGGTGTTTGTGTCAGCAAACCCAAAATAATGCACAGCAGTCCACCATGGCATGGCAGTCCATGTGGCATTATATTTTCATTGAAAGTGCTTCTTGTGCGTCAGCAGAAACTGTTTTGGTGAAATTCCATATCAGAGTGGCTAGCAACTTGTAATGTGATGGACAGACTGCCATGGAGCTGGTGGAAGCCATGCCTTCACCACACCACAGTGACACCACAGTGGAGTGGCTAGGTTGAAATGGGCCCTAGTACAAGAAAAGTAATTGGTCCTCCTCAATAGGGTGACATTTCACACTGTCATCTGCTCCAACACTCCTCAATCTCATTCAACAGAGTCTGCATCTACCATATTAAAATTCACTACCATTCTTATATACACACTTTTAAATTTCCACTTCATGTACTGCCTTTCTGCAATTCAAAGACGTAAACCTATAAAGCATTACCAAAACCAATAGGTTTGGCCATTGTAAAGTGTTTTCACACCAATACATAGCATGGAGCGACCCCTCATTCACACTGATGCTCTCCCGTAGGCACATCCCTCACACTGCACTCACATAAGCATATGCCTCACTCCGCACTCACACAGGCACAACTTTAAACATTTAGACCGTATATGCCTCACTCTGCACTCACACAAACCCACCTTTCTACCTATACACCACTTATCCTGTACCAAACAAAAGACTACATTAATCTTACATCTACAGAGGAACATCCCTCACAATGCACTCAGAAAACATGGTGGCTATACTGCACTCATTCAAGCACACTGCTCACACATAGGTACACCGCTCACAAGGAAGGAGCATAGTTTGGACAGATGGTGGCATAGGAGACACAGGCTGAGTATCTGGTGCATCAGTCCTTTAGTGTAATTCAAGCTCTTAATGTGAGCTACACTGAACCCTGCATGTTCGCTGAGATTATATAATGTCCCATTGCCACACTTTGACCAGCACTGTAGACTTTGTCAGTCTGACTTTTGTTGACTTCTGTGGGGAAGAGTCTTGACATCAAAGAAGGTACTACTTGTTTTCTAAAAACACAAAGGTGGTGGTTTTCTTGGTAGTGCAAACATATGCTGAAATGAATAAAGAAAAACAAAAACAAAAATATGTGAACAGAATGTGGTGGGCATGTGCTTCAACAAAAACATTAAAAAGTAAAGCTTTGCACTGGTCTGCCATCTTGGAACAGTAAAGAATGATAGAGTATGCAGAATACCATTTCAAGATGGTGGCATGGTATTGAAGCTTTTGCATAAGAAAGTTGTAGTTCAGTAGCAATGGCAGTGGAGCTGCAGGTACTCACATGAATAACTTAAGTGGACTTTCCTAAAGCCCAGTTTCTCTATGCAAGATTATGTTTAATTTTTGAGAATACACAAGGCTGGTGAGACAGCTAAATCATTATTTTGGTAAGACCTAAAACACACATAAATCAATAGAGCATGCTGAGCAGGAGTGCAGGAGGTCCTTGGCTCACACCCATAAGACATATAGCACTGATGTAGAACACCTCAATCTTCCCTGAAAGACATGGTACAAGTGTGAACTGCAGGACCAGTGCAAGTTTCCTTTAAAGACTTGGAACAAGTGTGGTACTGCAGTACCAGCCTGTGCAAGCTTTCTTCAAAGACATGGAACAAGTGTGGTACTGTAAGGCCAGTCAGTGCAAGATTCTTTCACAGGCATAGGACAAGTGTGGTTTTGCAGAGCCACTACAAGCTTCCTTTAAAGACATGGAACAAGTGTGGCACGAGCCACACCATTTATACCTCTCTTAAATGCAACGAACAAGCAGCATTTCATATTTGTGTGCATGAGTGCTAGGTTGACTCACATGCATAGCAAGAGAGCCACAAAAAACAGGTACAGGACCAGGCAGGAGTACACATTTCCCTCACACCCTAGAACACATACTGAGCTAGTCAGAAACAATAGACACTCCCCCCGCATGCACAGAACATGGACACCGTCTTTAGCTGCAGTTCAATTTGATTTGATTTGATTTGAATTGTTATTTATAGAGCGCAGCAAATGCCAAGGCGTCCTGGCGCTAACTGTGATACATAGGTAATTGGAGCAACCTGACTCTGGATGTTTAGTTTTTGGCAAACAACCAGGTTTTTAATTCTTTCCTAAACCTCATCCGATTTGGTTGGCGACGCAAGGTAGATGGCATCTGATTCCAGAGTTTTGTCGCACAAAAAGACAGTGTGCGCCCCCCCCCCCTCATCTTACCTTGCGTGTTTTTGGAACACAGACAAGGCCCTCCGTAGAGGATTTAAGAGTTCTTACTTGAAAGTACCTAGTGAAAAGTTTCCGCACCTCCCCGGAAACGTCTCCATAGAGGGCCTTATGCACTATCAGAGATTTCAATGTGAAGCATTTGACAGCAGTGTGAGTTCACCTCACATGCATCACAGGTACAAGATGGTCATCAAGAGTGGAAGTTAAGATGTGATCACATACAAAGCAGGTTTCACATTGGCAGCAGCACCTACCCTTATTTCAGACACAGAAAACCCAGAGTACCCAGAGTAACGTATAGAGGTGGGTGAGCCACAGAATGCACCAGCCAGATGTTTATGGGCAAATCATTTAATGTCCCTGTGCTAACTATAACTAACTGTGTCTGTGTAACATAACTGCTGAATCTGATAACCGCTGCAATATTTTGTGTGCAAGTGCATGGTATATAAAACTGCTTTCTTAAAAAAATATGGCATGGAAAGAAACAGGCACTCATAAAGCAGTGATATGTAATATACCACTGTTTGTAAAAGGCTAGCAGGGTTGGGGATAAAGCTTATTACGGTTGTTTGTATTGCCTCTAACCTGTTGGCAGGCCTGGGGATGAAGCAAGCATTTATAAAGCAGTGATATCTAAAAAACACTGCTTTTGGACAGCCAGTGGCGGTGGAGGAGTAAAACACAAGGGCCCTGATTAGCATTCTGGTGGTCCACAGACCGCCAGACTGGTGAGGCGCAGCAGTGGCGTTCTGATGACTGCCCGATTATGACTCGGGCGATCAGACGGTCACAGCCCCACTGCAGCCACCAGGGAACCGTTGTTCCCTGGCAGTTTTGCGGCAGTCAGGAGGCATCCATATGCTTGGCGGGACCGCCGGGGTCCCGCCCAGCATATTAGGAGTTTCCTCTCCACCAGGATTTACATGGCAGTTCCTTCTACATGTAAACCCGGGTGGAGAGGAAACAAAGGGGGCCCTACAAAGCCCCTGGTGCCTCTGCACCCTGTGGATGCACACAGGGGGGCACAGCATGTGCCCCTCTGTGTGCATTCACACTAGTTCCTTCATGGCATGGACTTTTCAGTCCATGCCATGCAGGAACAGTTTTTTGCGTTCTCATTGAGGTGCCCGTTTTTAGAGGAACTGCCCAAAACAATCTGCCAGACAGGAAGAAACTCCTAATCTGGTGGGCGGCCCAACCACAGCATTGGCGGTGCGTTGATGGGATGGACCTGGCGCTGCACTGCCTAAGTCGTAATCGGGCCCATAGTGTCTTGTTTTAAACAGTTACTAGGGCTGGAGAAATAAAACATGCAGCGCCTAGCAAGGGCTGGTGAAGCGAGTCAAAACGAGTGAATTGTAAGCCGAATAGTGCTCCTGTCAGTTATATATAAGAACCCGCTACTATTGAACGGAGAGTAGGACTGGGGATGTGAAATATGCATGGTTTTGCAAGGGCTGGTAAAGCGTGTGAAACACACTCCATTTAAAGTGGAATGTTTCTTCTGAAGGCCTGGGAAAGCGGAACATAGTGAGCAGCAAACCAAACAAGCAATGGCATAGCCAATAGGTCTCGCCTTTGGGACCTTATAAGTGTTTAGCCATGCAACAGTTGCATAACTAAATACTTATAAGGTCCCAAAAGCGAGACCTATTGGCTACGCCAAGAGGCCGTGCGGCCGCAAAAGTGATCGCGATCAAACATCAAAGCGGCCGTGCGACCGCGAAAGTGAAAGTAATCGCAGTCAAGCGCAGCGCGCGCGCCCGCGCACATGCACTTTAGCTCTAGGCTGGCCTGGTAGCACTTTTGGAGCCCTCTCAAAAAGTCTCGCCAGATCAGCGCATGCGCTGGGTCAAGCGAGACCTAAAAATGGCCTCATTATAAATAGGACCATTGCGTGTAACTCAAACCTTAACCCAAGAAATAGTCAAGAAAGAGATAGCTCACGTACCAGCACCAAACAAAAAATTGAGATGTGTGCTACAAAAGTATATAACTTACTTCAATCTGGTCAGGCACTTGGTTTTGAACCAGAATAATCAGGATTTAATTTTAAAACTTTGTGGGTCACGGACACCAAAGGGGCCCTATGAATAGGCTCCTGTATATTTCAACACTGTAAACACAGAGAATGTCTGTTTGTAAATCATTATTTTAAAATGAAAGTGACACTCCTCAAAGAAACAAAATTCCACCTGGACCTCTGTCAATCGACGATTAAGGTCACATATTTTAAATCAAGAAACCTTTTACTTATCAGCATGTCTGCTATATATTTAAATTTGCTAAGGAAAACTGCAAGAGCCTATCTGTCATCTAGTTTCACCTGAATGATGACATTACTGGTGTGTTCTAACATATTCAAAGAACGATTTAGATGCCGCGATTATACCAAAAGTAAAGAAATAGATGTTTTTTCTATTACTTTACTTTTGGTATAATCGCGGCACCCGCGCTTTACTTTTAATGTTAAAAGTAAAGCGCGGGTGCAGTGATTATAACGTCATCGCAACACGATCGCCGTGAAAGCGAAAGTGATCGCGATGACGCTCTCCTGAGTGCTGCTGGCTTGCCTAGCGCATGGCGACTGCGCGCGTGCACACTCACATGCACGCAAGCGCTAGGCCAGCAAGCAGCACTTAAAAAAGCGCATATACAAAATGTCTCTCCGAGCCAGCGCATGCGCTGGGCTCAGCGAGACCTAAAAACCAGCACAGAAATTCTAAAACGCTCATGTAAACACAATGCTATAGGTGCCAGGCTTTATAATACTGAACGCAATGTGGGCTTGGGAATAAAAACGCAGCATGACATGTGCACAGAGTCCTAGCTGTCAACAAGGCAACATTGATAGAAACTATTAAATGCTGATGCATAAGCCGGATAAGCAAGAAACAATGCGGCCCCTTATATGAGAGTGAAATGGTAAATAAAAATTGGGTCTTTAGCCATATGGTAGAACTAGGTAGAAAATAGTCATTTGAAACTATTTGAACTATATTTAAATTCTAATTTAAACAAATTGTATCTATGGCTGTTCCATAGGGCTGGGGGCAAGGCAGGCATTTATAATGGTGGAACAAAATAATGAACATGCATGCCGTGTAACTGCCATAGCTGCTGATTTTTGAAGTTTGGAATGTAGCAACATAACTTACTTGAATTCACGCAGGGTACTCCCACCTCAACTACTTTTTGTTGACCAATACAGAGATAAAAAAAGGTGACAGCGGCACAACTTGTGACCAGAGGGCTTTCTGATTACTCTCCAGTGAAAATCGGCATAACAACGGGGCATCACAGAGCTCGCCTGAGGTGGAGACTGGCCACTTGGTCTCTCTGAGACAAACCATACACAACATACATGGGGGAAGCAATAGACATTTACTTTGCCCGGAACAAAGAATCCAGACTCCTCAGGAATTTTGTGGCAAGCATTTAAAGCAACCCTTCTGGGAAATAATATTAGCTACTCAAAAGATAGGAAGTGCAGGAAACAGCTGTGGTAAATGATTTGGAGTCCCAATTCCTCGATCTGCAGATGCATCATATGGAAAGTCCAAAGCCTAGGCTGAGTAAAGACATGGTCCATACCCAAACGCTAGTGCAGTAGACACTGCTACATGATGCAAAGAATATATGGCTTGCCAGGCAAATGTGCCTTGATCAATGGGAAGAAAAAGAGAGCATGCTGCTCCACCATCTGTTCTAATATATGACACTGCACCCCGATAATATACCTTATGTACTCAGACAGGTCAAAAACCACTGGTGACAAAGCCATTGGCCGTCACTTCACACAATACTGCGCCAACTTATATGCTCGATAGGATGTGCTGCCTCAAGCACAGATCACCCAGTCTGTGTCGGACCTACCACTTTGGGCCCTCCCCAATACTGAAAAACAATCTCTAGAAGGGGTCCTCATGGCTGGGGAACTCTCGGCAACCGTGAGCTGGTTAATCTCGTGGTAAGCACCTGGCCCCAACAGGTTCCCGGGAGAATTCTTTTAACTATGAATGGATAAACTGAGCAAACCCCTGGAGGCAGTCCTGAAGAAAGTGGTGAAAGGCTTGTGGCTGCCTCCCGACTTTTGCGTGCCGCAGATTGTAGGGATCCCAAAACTGGGGCAGCCCCTGGAGAGATACTTCTCAAATCACCCCTTCTCCCTCTTAATTACAGAGACAAAAATCATTTTTAGTGCACTGGCTGACTACCTGATAACAGCAATCTCCTCATGTGTCCCTCTGGACCAGGCAGGATTTATGCCTAAGCTAGCCAAGAGACACAATATCAGGCGGTTGTACAAAGCCCTGGCCATGGCTGACAGACAATGGCCGGCAGCAGTGCTACTAGCTAATATTGAAAAGGTTTTTGATTAAGTCGGCTGGACATATCTGTGTGCCCTCCTCCATTGTCTCATCCTTGGACCCAAATTCATTGCCTATGGTTGGCTCCTATATACAGACCTGATTGCATGGGTCTGAACCATCGGAACCATTTGCGGTCAGATTTGGCATGAGACAAGGGTGTCCACTGTCCCCACATGTATTTGCCATCACCATAGAACCATTTGCTAAGTGGCTCTGCATCAATCCGCAGATGAGTGGGTACTCAGGTCTGGGACAGGCTGGCCTTATACACTGACAAGGCTTTTGATGTATCGCCCTCAACAAATGATTTAAATCCACCTATGACTGAGGCCTTGCAGCAGTCAATATAAAGTCTTGCTACAGGGCTCCTCATTGGGTGATAATTAATGAATGATTGACCGACTCTCAAGAAGACCCGGCCTATGCATTTGAAAAATGGGTGCTCCCAGAAACCCCTATACAGCAACTACTCTAGGGGGAATGGCACGGTTGCTGCTTCCTCCTATGACTAAGATGTTGATTCAGACATAGAAAATCACTCTGAGGGACATGAGAAGGGACAGGAGGCTCACGAAACAGACACCACTGCGGGTGGGTTCTGCAGTGCCACAGGTGCCAGCGTGGAGGGACACAAAAGGCATCTCCTCCTCGGATGATTTGATAAATGGTACGGTACTCAAATTATTCCAGATCATACAGGCTGAGTGTGACCTACACCACAGACAGTTCTACCATTATTTACCAATATTGCATGCACTAATAACTCCTGCATCGAGATTGGAAGAGCTCCCCGAATATGACCCTCTGGAAGCAAAATTACTCATGGGAGAGCTGGGGGAACAAAAAGTGACACAGGTATACTGCTCTCTAATTCACAACATGTCTGACACATTTGCGGTGTTCCTCTCAGCCTGGGAGCGGGAACTAGGTCTCACAGACAAAAAATGGGCAGAGGCCAGGGCTCCACCACGACATTCGGCAATCGAGGCACAATTTCAGCATTCTGCTGAAATACATTCACAGAACGTACCTCACAAGACACAAACTCTGGAAAATGGGAGCGAATGCATCCCCCACCTGCTTCTGATGTACAATGCTGGAGGGAGGAGTGCTACACACAGGGACCTTGTCAAACTGGAGCGGCACTGGTGACAGTTGCTTTCGTGCTTGGGAATAGTACTGGGACTGTGCCTCGAGACCCAAAGCTGGACTGCTGCATACCACTATGAACCTCGAAGAAAGATTCATGTATGATGACAGTGCTATGGCTGGACGTGACTGTGACAAAGAGGGATATGGAAGGGGATCTAATGGCTGGGGAGCTCTCGGCAGCCTTGAGCTGGTTAAACTCATGGAAGGCACTTGGCCTCAATAGGTTCCTGTGATAATTATTTAAACTGTTTATGCATAGGCTGAGCAAATACCTAGAGGTGGTCCTGCTGAAGCGGCCCACATAAAACCAATGCCATTTTTTATGATGGACACATTCTCATAGGTTGCCTTTCCTTTCACACAATAACCTTTTACACACATTTGCATGCGTGACAATGTTGGATTCGTTTTTCTGGAGGTTCGGTTTTGCCTAACATCATCACAATTCCTTGGGGGGGCGTGGCTAGCAGCCGAAGATGGTGGATGTCTAGTAGACGAGCTCCAGGCCGGGGGCACCATTATCCTGAACTTTGCTGATCTTCTAGAGGCAGGGGCAGCTTCCAAATCCTGTACGCTGCCTCTGCGGGCCGGTGGGGTGGCGCGGTATTCCCGCGCCTGCTGTGCGGATCGCCGGCACCGGCTGCGGCTCTGTTTCCAGCTGCGCGCCGCTCTGGGCCTGGCCGCGAGGTTGCTGATCTGCGTCCACGGGGCTGGAGTACAGCGGAGGCCCCCTGACGTGAGGCGACGTGCTCCCGGACTGCGGCCTGGTGAGTGACGGCCGGCGATTAGACCCAGACGGCCTCGGTCCTTTGTGGTGTGCCTCCTATGCGCCTGCCTGCTGATTCCCCGCCACTCCTCCGGTGTGGTTTCCTGTGTGCCGGCTGGAGTGTCCGATGTGCCTGCAGCTGCCTGGAGGCCTCAGCTTGCCGGAGCGCACTGTCGGACCTGTCCTGGCCGCCTGGGTCGATATGCCCCCGAGCGTCCTGAAAACGTGCTGACCTGGGATCCAGTGTTGGCCCTGGTGGTGTGCTGGTCCTGGGGGCCTCTTCGCGCCACGACTCGGTGGCGATAGGCCGGAGGCCCTGGTGGGGCCCGTGGTGGCTGGAGACTGCCTCCGGAGGACTGCTGTGATTGGACGACCTGCTAGAGGGCCCCCCCACCTGCCTCCCCCCGGACTCCGCTGCTCGCGGCGGGCGGGTGTGGCTGCTAGGTGCCTGTTGGCGGGGGAGGGCCCCCTCCGGATGGTGGCAGAGGGGTCCGGGGTGACGACTTCTGGCCGGGTGGCACCTGGCTGCGATGGGGGCTACCGTGGTGGCCCTGAGGCTCATGGATGGACACCCACTCAGAGGAGTATGCTGGTCTGTGTGGCGCTGCTGAGGGAGGATACGTGTGGAGACGGTACCGGTGGCGGTGGGCCTCGGTCTGACGACTTTCTTTGCACCACGCTCCGGTGGTGGACCAGCGGCCCTGTGTTGGTGGACTATTTGCTGGGGCAGACGTCTGTGGCTAGGGCCTGGAACCCTGCCTGCGTGAGGGCACTGACTATGGTGCCATAGTGGAACCCTAATACCTGTAAGACTTTGATGACCCTCGATGGACTAGCTTTATTCTGAGCAGCTCTTTCCTTCCATTTCCTTAAGGGACTGAAAACTGTACCTACTTGTTATCCTGCTCGCCTTGCGGGGTCCTGTGCCTGATCCGGGGGCGGTTACGGAAATCCACATCGGAACCCAGAGTGTTGCCCTTCCCTCTGCCTGTCGCTCGGCATAGTTCCTGGGGCAGGAATCCTCCAGAGTACGCTCGGCCTTTCCAGATTGTGTGCTTCCCTCTTCACCTTGGCGACGCAATGGGAAGGGTCCGGCCCAGCGTGAGTGTGCGGCCGACTGGGGAGAACTCTGTGTCACATTCCCCGGACAACGCTGGCAGATGCCTGGACCCATCAGTGCGGGAGGGGTCACCTACTCCGTCCCCGGACAAACTGGGTGTGATCCTCAAAGAGATCAGAGACACTCGCTCGGCGTTGGAGGGCCAGCTGGGAGTGATCTCCGTTGACCTGAATCTCCTGAAAGATGACCACAGGAAGCTGGCAGACAAGGTGCGGCACACGAACCAGACGGTGGAGCTGTTGATATCCCAGGTGGCGACTCATACCGAACAGCTTACCCTCATGCGCCAGCAGATCGATGCCCTGCAGGCAAGGGCTGACGATGCGGAAGGGCGAGCACGCCGCAACAACCTCCGGATAGTGGGGTACCCAGAGGACGTGGAGAGCCGAACCCCACGACTCACATCGAACGCTGGCTGCGAACGGTGGTGGCCCCTACAGGTCTCTCCCCCCACTTTACTGTGGAAAGGGCGCATCGCGTTCCTGCAAGACGACCTCCTACAGGAGCCAACCCCCGCCCTATTTTAGCACGTATCCTCAATTATAGGGATCGCGATCACCTGCTACAGGCTGCCAGAGTCAGTGGTCCACTACTCGTGGACAACACCACCGTCCTTATCTTCCCGGACTATACGCAGGCAGTCCAGCAAAAGCGCTTCTCCTTCATGGAGGTGAAGGCACGGATCCGAGCAGCGGGCCTCCCGTTTGCGCTACTCTTCCCGGCCAGACTGAAGGTGGTCCATCAACAGCGGTCTATCTTCTTCGACACGCCGAACAGTGCATGGGACTGGCTGGACAGAAACTTCCCAGAGGTCCTCCCAGCTAGGCGGCTGGATTCATCACTGCCGCAATCGCAGAAACCCCCACGACGGTGGAAAAAGTCTATGCTAACACAGAGTACGACCTCCAGCATTCCGCCGCAGCAACATATCTGAGAGGGTCTACGTGAGGCACTGTGCTCAGCCTCATCCCTTCGCTCCACCCGGCCACGATCAGCACTAGTCCGTCCTTAGGAAATTAATCTGCTTTTGACACGGATGGGAGCGTGGCACTATTCCCGTCGGATTCCACTCGCCTAAGCAAAGATCCCCTAGAGGGCCTCCCGGACTGTATATTCTGACTTCCTCTCTTTCTTGTGGGGCTTGCTCCCCGGTGGCGAACTTGGGGAGTGACCACCCCCTCGCTGCTTGTCTGTGGCATATCCTATGTATTTAGCTTCCTCAATGTGCCATTGGTCTGTATTGCACAATCAGGTTATGTATGTGTAGTTCCCCGGCCTGCCCTGTCTTGGGCACTTCCACGATTAATACACGCTACTGATAACTCAGTGTGAAGTTAACCTTTTCCCCCACTAGGCGATAGCACTAGTTCTGGTTCTGTAGTTATAATTCGTTTACAGTTTGGTCGGACGCAGTTGGGGCGTTGGACCCTGTATTAGGTAACAAAAGAGTTTGTTACAGGTTTGCCGCACGGTCTGAGAGGAGGGGGGATGTGGTGGGGGTCGGGGGATGGGGAGGTCTGGGGGAGAAGGGGTTATTTTCTCCTGATACGATGACTGTCCCAAGGTCGTATGTCCTCATCTCCTGGAATGTGAGGGGCATGGGTTCCATTCAGAAACGCCACCATGTAGTGGCCCAGTTGCATCGCCGTAAGGCTCAAATAGTATGTTTTCAAGAAGCTCACCTGGTCCATTCTGAGTCCATGAAATTGCAAAAACGTTAGAGAGGTCAATTCTATGCCACTACATACTCCGCCTTTTCTAGAGGGGCTGCAATATGGCTTCTGGCAGGAGTCCCCTTTTTTTTTATTAGAGAGCCGGATTGATGATCTGGGTAGATATGTGTTGTTGCGGGGCCTATTAGATGGCTCGCCCGTAGTGCTGGGCTCTTTGTACGCCCCTAATGTAGATCATGCGCAGTTCCTCTCCCGGGTCTCCTTATCCTTGTCTGATTGGAGTGATTGTCCATGGTTTCTTGGTGGAGATTTGAATGCTGTCTTTGATGTTGAGATCGATCGTTCTCACCCCCCATTGGCTGGTATGGCTGCGCGGACCTGTGCCGCGGCCTTGGGTCAATGGGCATGGGGTTGGAACTTGCTGGATCTTTGGAGATCGCAACATCCGACTGCTAGGGAGTACTCCTTTTATTCTTACCCTCATCACTTGCATACACGCCTGGATTACTTCTTGGGTTCGCCGTCGTTGTCCTTTGCTGTCTCCCACTGCACTTATTTGGGCAAAACCCTATCCGACCACAATCCTATCGAATTGTGCCTTCAGTTGGGGCCGGTCTCCGGCGCCGATACCGACTTGGAGGATGCAACCCCTTCAATTGGAAGACCAGATCTTCCGTGATACATTGCAAACGGAGATCAACACATACTTTGCTGTTAACGAAGGCACTGCCTCGACACGTTTCCTAGAATGGGAAGCTTTCAAGGTCTCTATACGGGGGGTGTCCCTGAGCTCCTTGGTGGGGGCCCGTAGGGAAGTGATCCGGGACCTAACGGTCCTGGATGCAGTGCTGCAGGAACATGAAGTAGCAGCCCAACTGGACGAGCAGGCCGAGGAAACCTTGCAGACGGCCAGAATTAAGTATGCGGAAACCCTAGAGCGTCTTCGTTTATTAGATTATAGGGCGTACACCCAGCGCACGCACTCGGATGCGGACAGAGCGGGCACGTTATTAGCGCGGCTTATTGCCCCCCCGACTTGTCCCACTCCCATCCTGGTTATTAATACCGCACAACATGGACAGGTCCAGACTCAATAGGGGATAAACTTAGCTTTTCGGACCCATTACGAGACACTCTATGGGGCGCGCCCAGCACCGGGCGCGGAGGATGTGACTGGGTTTGTGGCGCAGGCAAACTTACCAGTGCTGTCTGCAGCAGAGATTCATGACTTAAAGGCGCCGATTACCCCGGCCGAGATCAGAGTAGCTATTAAATCCCTAGCCCGTGGGAAGACCCCTGGCTCCGACGGGCTACCCACTGAATTTTACTCCACTTTCTCACCCCTCTTAATCCCCAAACTACTTCAACTCTATACGACATCACTTCCAGAGGGGAGGTTGCACCCTACCACTCAGGAGGCGATCGTCACATCCCTTTTAAAGCCGGATAAAGATCCCCTAGACATGTCATCCTGTCGACCTCTGTCGGTCCTTAATACAGAATATAAAATTCTTAGTAAACTCCTTGCAAACCGCCTTCTCCCACTCCTTTCGCGGTTGATTCATACAGACCAATGCGGCTTTGTCCCACGGCGGAGTACATCGCTGAATCTTCAGCGCTTCCACGCCCTCTTGCATGCCTCCGGGCTCCAGCCACCGAGGGCAGGGTGTTTATCCTTGGACATATCGCAGGCCTTCGACACTCTAAGTTGGTCTTATATGCTGGAAGTGTTGGCTAAAATGGGCGTTCCCCCAGAACTATGTGCCTGGATTCAGCTGCTCTACACCGCCCCCACGGCCAGGGCGAAGACAGGTTCGATTATCTCCTCGGCCTACCCTATTTTTCGGGGTACACGCCAGGGTTGCCCATTATCACCTATATTGTTAGTTTTAGCGCTTGAGCCCCCTGGCCCAGAACCTTAGGCGGGCCATGGTCCCCCATGGGATTCAGATGGAGGGTGTCCTGCATTCAGTCTCGCTTTATGCGGACGACATGCTGCTGTACTTTCATGATCTCCAGGCCGACATGAGGGAAGTGGCGGATCTTTTTCTTCACTTTGGGGAGGTTTCCGGGTTGCACCTCAATGCTTCCAAGTCTATAGCCTATTCCTTCAGTGGCACGCTCACGGCTTTGGAGCTGTGTTTTTGGCCTTTGTCCTTCAGGGTGGCACCAGTCACTTTTAAGTACTTGGGGATTAATATCTATCGATCCGTGCCGGATGTCATAGAAGGCAACCTGGTATGCACAATCTCTTCCATACGTTCCCAAATTACATTTTGGAATACATTGCCTCTTACCATCGCGGGACGGTTGGCGATATCTAAGATGGTGATGCTACCTTGCCTGCTTTACCATTTCGTCAACATCCCGGTGGTATACCCCGCTTGGATCTTTCGAGAGTTGGATACCCTGCTGACCTCGCTGGTCTGGGGTCCAGGGAGGCATAGGGTAGCGTTAGCTAAGCTGCGGCTCCTGAGTGGCGCCGGCGGGTATGTTTATGCTGTCCACAAATGCACAGTTCCTACCATCAGGTGGAATCTACATGACATGGTGCCACCAGCGTTGGTTAGGTTCTTATTTAATGTTTCCCATGAGTAGTTCAATCGTGCCTTCTCAGAGACCCCTACTTACCTCTGAACCTAAAGTGCCCGAGGTGGTAGGGAACATCCGCCTCAGCTGAGTAGGTAACACCTATGTATTGGCTGCAGGTATAACAAGCTTGAAAGGATTTATTTTTCCCATTGTGTAACCTTCTCTGTAATTCATTACCTATCATGTCGGGAGATGAAAATCCCAGGGCATTAAACATAGCTGAGAACTGCAGACGTGCAGTTACTCTTAGGCTAGTACAACATGGCCTTCCTGCAAGAGGATGAGATTTCACCTTCGTAGTAGAGGCCCACAAAGCATTTTGGACAGAGGTATTCTATTCTTGGGTTACATTCCTGGCGGCAGACAATGCCACACAACTATTCCACACCTACCTGAGGTTGAAATATGGATCATGGATTCCCTACACTCATAGTGTGTGATTCCATACGAGAAATAGAAGTTCTTCTCACCAAGAACACATAAATTAGGTTTAAAGGAGGCCCTCCTACAGACAACATCAAACATTAGACTCAGTCGACTCAGCAACGAAGGGGCACATTGGCCTGTCTTAGCCAGATACACACTGCACCCTAATGTTGATAATTTACCAGCAGCAGAAGTGTGAACAGTATATAAGGACTTTGTTACGATATACAGGAGTCTTACACAGTTTGTTATGCGGACATTGACACTTAACCTTGCATGGGCTGCTCAAGCTTCACAACCACAATTGGCTACCCTGGACATCAGCCCACAAACACTAAATGCAGTCATTTGAAAGTTTCCATCAGGTGGGAGGAGATTCCATTTCGGATTGCCAGGAAAACAAGCTAGCTTGAAGCAGTCTTTCCCCATTTGGACACACAAGAAAAACAAAGAATACTGACAATTTGCTTGCCAAAGTGGATGGCTCCCCCGGTGGAAGACTACATCACTTGGGGTACAGTCTTTGCTGCAGTCCTAGTTGTTTTGCCTGATGTGCTAAAACAGTTTCAGAATGAGTATGGGGCAGCACCTGCTCTGGACTTGGGGATGAATTTTTTTTTTTTTTTTTTTTTTTTAAACCGTTTATTGCAATCTCAAATATATACAGGTATGGGCCTACAACCTTCCGGCCGGCCGCTAAAGTGAGAGAAGCAAATGACATACATACAATGAGGCACTTGGCTTTGCAGAGACGATAAAGCAGGAGGTATCAACAACGTGGGCCACATGACTCTGAGCCCACAATACGGTTTCGTTTTATACAACACAACAACATAAAACCACACCCGCAAGGCAACCCGCGATCGAAAATGACGACACGTGCTCCTCAAGTGGGGGACCCCAACCATCCAAAGAAATCCAGAGAGGGGAAGGGAAACAGATCCGGGACTGGGAGAACAATGTGCCCGGGGCTGAGGGAGGGGGTCAACTAGGGGGATGGAGCTGGTGAAGCGGGAGGCAACAACGGCGGCTCGCAAATACCCCCGCGGTAGGCGTTCCAGGGGCCCCATATCTTCACCCATGCCCCAGGCTTACCCCGCGCCACATACACCACCTTTTCTCGGAACATGCACCAATCCATGTGTTCTTTCCAGGCCGACACCGCCGGGGGCCTCTGGGATCCCCACAGTTGAGCAATGTCACGTTTAGCTATCATATATCCCAGAGTCACCCATCGCGTCTGCGGAACCGAGTAATCGGTCGGTTCCCACACATTCAGCAAGCATCTCCTCGCTTCAGGTAACAGCGCGACATGCGTAACCGCTCGCAGGACCTCATGCACACCACGCCAGAATCGCTCCACCCTCGGACATTCCCACAGAATGTGCAAAAAAGTCGCCAAAGCACCACACCCACGCTTACACAATCCATCCTCGGCATAGCCCATACGCAGAAGCCTTGGCCCCGTCATATACACCCGGTGGAGTATCTTAAGCTGGACGAAGCGAAGGCGAGCCGGGATGGCCACCTCCTTCGGAGAGGCCACCGCGGAAATCCAGTCCTCGTCGTCCAACTCCAGCCCATCGGCAACCCAAGCCTCGCGGAGGCCAGTCAGTAAGCCCGAGCGGTCATTTATCAATTTCTTGTAAATGAGGGAGATCGTGCTGTCCGGAACGTGGCCATCTAGCACTCTATCCTCCAGGGGGGAGGACTCCGGGATGGAGGCCACGTCTGGGAAGACGGAACCCAGTGCGTGACGGACCTGCAGGTAGCGAAAGTATTCACTGCCCTGCAGCTGAAACTCCGCCTGCAGCGTCTCGAATGTTTTGAATCCTCCCCTCGTCCAGAGATCTCCCACTGTACTGATGCCTATCATGTCCCACCTCTCGAAGCCCTTCGAGGTCCACAAAGAGCCCAGCCTCTCCGACGCATACAACGGTGACTCCCGGGTCAAACGGTCCTTCCATCCCGTAGCTGCATTAGCCGCGTGCCATACTCGCACCATGACACGCGTGGGTCCCGTCAAGCGGGAATCGGGCACGCTAGTGTAGAGCGCTCGATTGTAGTCGCCACCGGGCAGGAGCATTTTGTCCATTTCAAATGCCGGGTTTAGGGCGGGCCCATAGAAGCCGTGATTAATTGCAGCTAACTGGGAGGCCCAGTAATACCGCTTAATATCCGGGAGGGCAATCCCTCCGTCGTACCACGGGAGCGTCAATTTTGCCAGGGCTATACGCGGCCTCCCGTCCCAAAACAGACGGCGCTGTAAGCTTTCCACCTCACGGAAGTAGCGCGCCGGGACCAAGTCCATAGTGTTCTGGAGAGCGTACAGAAAGCGCGGCAATGACATCATCTTGAACAATGCCGCCCGGCCGAGCGGCGAAAGCGGCAAGCGCCGCCAGCGCGCGACGTGCTCCTTCAAGCGCTGGAGGGGGGGAAGCAAATTTCGCTCGTAGCGGGCCACCGGGTCCAGCGTAATATAGACCCCCAGGTATCGAAATCCCTGCGAGGCAATCTGGATCGGACAGCCCCGAGGGAGGACAGGAGCCTCCCCGGAAAGCACATAGACACAGGATTTAGCCCAGTTGATGACAAGGCCTGAATTACGGCCAAAGGAGCGCAGAACATCGACCAGGACAATCAGTGATTTGCGCGGGGAGGCTAAGTACAAAAGGATATCGTCAGCGTAGAGGGACACGCGGTCCTCATACTCGGGGGTCCAACGGAGACCACGGATAGAAGGGTGCCACCGCAGCCACTCCGCCAGGGGTTCCAAGGCCAGTGCAAAAAGGAGCGGCGACAGGGGACAACCCTGTCGCGTGCCCCGTCCCAGCACGAATGGGGCCGAGACTCGACCGTTCACCACCACCTGTGCCAATGGGTCCGAGTACAGCAATTTGACCCAACTGATGAATCCCGGGCCAAATCCAAATTTCGCCAGCATTGCCCAGATGTAGGGCCATTCGAGCGTGTCGAACGCCATGGTGGCGTCCAAGGACGCCAAGATGGCCGGCTCCCGCACGAACGGAACACGCGCGAGCACCCCGTGCAAGCGCCGCAGATTAAGGGCCGTATTGCGATGGGGAATAAAGCCGGACTGGTCTTGGTGGACCAAATCACCCACCACTCCGACCAGCCGGTTGGCGAGCACCTTGGCGAGGATTTTAGGCTCCGCGTTCAAGAGCGAGATAGGCCTGTAGGATGTGACCCGGTCTCGCGGTCTCCCCTCCTTGTGGATAACCACGATGGTAGCCAGACGCTGGTCCGGCGGGAGGGAGCCCCGCGAGTGGGCCGCAAGGAACATTGCGCGGAGGTGGGGTGCCAGTACATCCGGTCGCAGTTTATACAACTCGATAGGAATGCCGTTCGGGCCCATGGCCTTACCAGAAGCGACCGAGCGGATGGCGAGGGCAATTTCGTCCGAGGTGGGGGCGGCATCCATCAACTCCCTGTCCTCCATTGAGAGGGAGGGCAGCGCGATGTAACGCAGCAGGGCATGGGAATCCTCCTCCGGGCAGGGAGAAACCGGGGAATATACCTCGCGGAAATAATCCGCGAAGCAAGAGACAATGCCTTCCGGCTCAGTAACACGTACACCATCCATTCTCTCAATCAGCGGGACCACACGACTAGCTCTCTCCTTCTTATCCAACCACGCAATCAACTTGCCAGCCTTATCACCCACATCATACAATCGCCCCTGTTGCTCTCTGCTGAGGCCCCTGGCCGCCTCCCCAGATCACCCTCCAGTTCAGTAATTTCGGCCTCCACCCGGGTCACCTCCTCCTGTGCGCGCCTCCGGGCATGGGAAATAAAGGAGAGGGCCTCCCCTCTAAGCACTGTCTTGAAAGCCTCCCACAGGGAGATGGCCGACGGGACAGACCCCACATTCTCCTCAAAATACCGTTGCAAGGATTTAATCAAGTCAGCACGAATAGTGGGGTCGCGCAGGTACCAGGCATTGATTGGAGCTACCCTGCCCTCCCCCCTCGGGAAGACATCAAAGTGCAACAGGAGTGGGGAATGATCTGAAATACCCCGCGCCAGATGGCGCACCTCCCCCACTCTCCCGGCATAGGCCGCAGGGACAAGGACATGATCAAGCCGCGAAAGGCTACCATGGGCCCCCGAATGGAAGGTGTATTGCAGCTGAGTGGGATGCTTTAGACGCCAACAGTCCACCAATCCCAGTGTGTCCAAAAGGCCAGACAGCCACGCTTGTGCCCGGGGGAGGTCCCTAGGGGGATAGCGATCCATAGTCCCAGAGGCCACCGCATTGAAGTCCCCCCCAACCACCAGAAGCCCCCCCGGAAGGTCAAGCAGGAGGCGTCCCAGGTCCGCAAAGGTGGTGGACTGTAGCCCCGGTGGGACGTACACTGAGACAAAGACGACTACTTTGCCCTCCATTCTCCCCACCAAGACAGTGTAGCGTCACCTCTCATCATGGCGCACCTCGTCTATTTCTAGCGGGAGCGAGGTCTTGACCATAATGCCCACCCCTCGTGAGCCTGATGTGAAGCCCGAGTGGGCCACCAAACGATAGCCACGTCGATTCATGGCACAAAAGGAGTTACCAATGAGGTGCGTCTCCTGCAAAAAGACCACATCAGGCGAAATCCGTTTCAGATATTGCAGGACCACACCCCGCTTAATCCTATCACCCAGTCCGTTAACGTTCCAGGACAACAAAGTCAGGTCCCTACCCCCCATCACATACAGAAGCCATCATTTGTCCCCCCGAGAGCATCTCAAAAACACCAATACAATGAAGGGTTTGCCTTGCGGTAGAAACGAACCACACCCCACCCCAACCCACCCATCCCAACAGAACTCCCCCCACCCTGCACCCCTGCATGAGCCCAAACAGCCCCCCCAAAGTGCAGTGTGCCTGTCGCCCCATAGAAAGAAAACTAACTAGTCCCCCAGAGGAGGAGGGAGATCCCCCAAGAGACCCCACACGACCTCCACGGGAGGGGAACTTACCCTAACAGTCAACGGTGACAATAACACAGTCCAGAGCAAGGCCTACCATTAGTCCCTCAGTCCTGATCCGGCGGGCCCTCCCCACCAACCGCTCCCCCCCCACCCCCCCGGCCCCGATCTACGGGCAAAGTGTCCAGCCAGTCCCCGGCCGCCTCGGGACGATCAAAAAAGTGCGTGCGGCCATCCACCTCCACCCTCAGCTTAGCCGGAAAAAGCATCGCATATTTGAGATTCAGGTCCCGTAGGCGACGTTTGACACCGAGAAAGCTCAGTCTCTGCTTTTGGACCGCCGGAGTAAAGTCAGGATAGAAATTTATATCCATATTGTCCAGTCTGACCGGCCCTTGTAGCCTGGAAGTCTGCAGGATAGCGTCCCTGTCCCGAAAATTGAAAATCCGGGCGATGAGAGGCCTCGGAGGGGCTCCGGCCTTAGGCCTACCCCCGGGGACCCTGTGGGCACGTTCCACTGCAAAGAATTTACTCAGCCCCCGAGGCTGGAGATGGGTGAGGACCAAGTCCTCCACAAACAGATCCGCTGCCTCTGCCTCGCGTCCCTCCGGCACCCCGATAATGCGGACGTTGTTTCTCCGGGCCCGACCCTCGGAATCCTCCAGTCGACGATGCATCAGGGCGCTCGCCTGGCCAAGCCTGCGCACCTCCTGTTGGAGGGCCGCCACGTCAGATGTGAGGCCCGAGGTAGAGTGGGCCAAAGAATTGACCCGGTCATTTGTTTTTGACAGATCGGCTCTCACGAGGCCCACGTCCACGAGGACCGAGTCGATCTTCTGCGCCAGAGTGTCAAAGCGCTGGTCCACCGAGGCCTTCATCTCGGCGATGGCGCCCATGACGTCTCGGAGGGTCAGGTCCGTGGGCAGAGCAGGAGCATCAGTCGGGCCCGTAGGGGACCTACACAGCGCCTCTGGAGACCCCTTCTGGAGGGTGTAGCGGTCCATGTTGTTGGATTGATGGGCCGCGCCACGACGGGTCGACTTCACCTTAGCCCGGTCGCCATCTTGTTTTGTGGCCATGGTCGCGGTCCCCAAATCGAGCCAATCTCCTCAAAAAGGGGGTAGACAATCCCGTTCAAGGGCTCTGGGGGGGGGCGACCACCGCTCCGCAGGACGGACCGCAGCCGGCGGGCCGGCAGGGCACCCCAACGAGGCCACACCACCGCACACCGCTTCGCGACCCTACCTCGCCAGGCAGCAAGGAGGGCGCAAAAGCGAAAGTGAAAGTGCGGGGTGCGCGAGTCGCCCAGCCTTGCCCGCCGCTGTTATTCACTTTGTCGCCGGATCGCCCCACAACTCCAGTACGGGGGGCCGGCGTGGAGAAGGCCGCAAACCTTAATCGGTGCTCCCGCCGGTGTCCGAAGTCCGAATTGAAAACGGAAAACGGGCGTCACCTCAGTTCGGGTTCACAAACACAGTCCCCTCATCTAGGACAGGATTCGGTCAGGATTTATGCAGGAGGTCGCGGAGGTCCTTGGGAGCCTCGCACCTACGCGGCCATCTTGGGTGCGCGCTAGGCTCCTCTTGGGGATGAAATTGATAAACAATTCTGCCGCAGTATCTCCCATTATGTTAAGTAACATAAAGGGGGAAGCAGCAGCGTTTGCTACACTCCAATGCCTAAGGGTTTTGACTCTTGCACAGCAGGAGCGTGAATTATCTAAAATTATTGTAGAAACCTATGCTATGCTAGGTAGAGATACTTTGGGAACCAGACCTGGTAAACCACAACTAAAGAGTCATTCTGAAAGGGATAACTCTAAGCAAGTACCTGATTCTTCAACAAAAAAGAAGTGGGATAGTAAACAAAAAAATAATAAAGACAAGATAAAATCACTGAGTGGGTCTTCACCTGGGGCCTTGGATCCCGGCCTGCATGTTTCCTGTGCGCTGAGGATCCGTGCCGGGGGAGGTACTGATTGTGCCTCCTTTGCCTCTGAGGGTTCGAGACTTGAGGTTTCTTTGTACGCGGTCAGACGAGGAGTCTGAACCGCGTTGTAACATCGGCGTCTCAACGATTCTGAGACAGGTGTTCCTTTGTATGGACAGAGGGGAGATAACAGGCTTGTATCCTGCTAGTGATCGAAGGATCATGAGCGTACTCCTAAGACCTGATAGGGTGTTGGCTTCCAGATAGGAAGCACATAAAGAAAGGGGGGAACTTGTATTATTTCAGAGGTATGTGGCGATCAACATACTAGCGTTTCAGTATTTGTGCTTACTTGATCACGGATGTTGAAGTTCATGACTGTTGGCCATTTTCTATTGTGCACTTGAAAGGATTAGCATTCAGAGTGAATGTGAAGAGAAGCTCATAGGAGTCAGTAAAGTTCTGGTTGTTTATTAACAAAATCCTCCCTACATTCATTTTCTACATTGTACGTATGCATTAAGGAATTTAGGAGCTCTTTGACTAAAACGATTTATCAGAGGTGTACGTCTGCTCATGTCTTCTGAGGTTAAGGAGCAGTACCAACGCCACGACATGCATCTCTGAACTATTTTCCATCTTATTGTTTATAGGGGTACGCATGGTGTCCTATGCTCCTCGGTGAATGTAGTCTGTTTTGAGTTGAGAAGGGATTGACCTGTGTATATGATTGTTGACTGTTTGTCTTTTGTATTGTCAGGTTCATGCAGGGAGACTCTTTCAGGAAGGTTGTTGACAATGGATTTTCAGAGAACCTCTCTGTGTCCATAAGGTATTTACAAAGTTTAGCAAGACTTACTGAGAGTAGACCTGTTTCCTGTACTATACTAAATCTCTGTGTTATTTTATTTCACAGATTCAAATTCCCTGCAGTTCCCTTCCCTATATTCCCTATCCCTCGCTTGATCACTCTTTATTCTGTGTAGTGTTTGTTTCTACAGAGTTGGGGAGATCGGGAGGTGGACCCCCTTGTGCAGCATTTTGGTTCTGAGGAGTTCCCTTCCTAAGGGCACTGACAAAGCAGGCCTAGGTGTGAGCTATATATGCAAGTGATAGTGTTGGCATCCTTTGAAGCTCAGGAAGAGGGTAGGCACAGCCCACCAGGCCATCAAGGAAGAAAAACACCTCTCCACAACCAAGCCTTTTGTCCACTGTCTTGGAGCAATCCAAATGTCACCACAGAGTAGTCATTTAACAATCAGGTGACACTGGCCTGTGGCAGAATATCCCCTTTTGCTTAGGCACAGAAAGGACAACTTTCTAAAAGTGTTATTTCCAAAATAGAAATATAAAATCCAACTTGACCATTACATTGGATTTTAAATGACTATTAAAATGGTTAATATGAGTCCTTGTTTCATGTTTATAGCTGCTCTCAAACTGAAATTAAGCCCTATAAATTGTTAAATTGTAACCCAGTGTTTTTCTATGGGACGGGATAGCCTTGCCACAGTGGAAAACAACTTTGAAAGTTTTTCAGTGCCAGGACATAGAAAACATTAAATATACATGTCCTACTTTTTAAATACCGTGCACTCTGCCCAATGGGAATTTAGGGCCTACCTTAGAGACGACTTATAAGTAACAATAATGAAGGCAAAAGGTTTATTGTGCTAGTTTAAATTGCACACCCAGGATGCAGGAGCAGGCCTACAAACATGTTTTATAGAGATACTTTACTGTGTGGCGCAATGTGTGCTGCTGCACACTAGTAGGACTTCATCTAGAAGTCCTTGGTTCATGTAGTACTATATACCAGGGACTTACAAGTAAACTAAATGTACCAATCAGGTGTATACCAATTTTAACATGTTTAGGAGGGAGAGAAAAAGCCGTTGCCACTGGTTAGCAGGAGTATAGTGCACAGAGTCCCAGGGTCAAGAGAAATGGGTTTGGCAAAAGAAGGCAAGAATCTGGGAGAAAGGCGGGCAATAGATGGTAATTTCCAATACTGGACGTTTCATTCCTGAATAAGACACTTTGGTGACCATTCTTTGCACTGGAATTTGGGATCAGTGGGTTGCTTCCACTAGAACAATAATAAAACCAAATGTATTAAGAAAGGATTAGAAAGAGTAGTCACAATTTGTGCACCAACTTTGATATTTTGTGAACCAACCTATGTACTAATAGATCAGTTCAAAAAGGACTAATTCACAGTGGTGGCAATTTGACCTACCTCATGAATATTAATGAGGTAAGTCACAAATTGCGACCCACTATTAATTGCTGCCATCACAAGGATGGTGGCTTGCTTGGGTCAGCAGACCACAATGTCTTTGAAGAGACGCCTCAACATGCCTCTTCCAAATAGTGATTCGTTATAGTTTACTGAACTCATTCAGTGATTGAGTTATATGTCACTCAATCACTGAATGGGTTTAGATAATTCGAAAACAGGAATGTTTTAAGGATTTGGGGGGCCTTGGGCCAAACGTGTTTTGGGGGCCCTGTTCGGAATAGCTTTGATTTTATGATCTTGTTTCAGCTCTTTCATGCCCTCTATGGTCAGGTCACTGACAGTGCACACTGGTTCAAATTCCATATGTGTTTACATCTAATATTCAGGGTACGTGATGTGTGTTTTCAGTATTGTAACACAGCAGCAGCTCACTAATATTACTCCAAATAATCTCTGTGACACCCTCCCATTTCTCATATGTGTATTGAGCTAAAAGAAACTTTTTCATGGTTGTTGCATGAAACATAAATACTACATTTGTCTGCAGAATGTCTGTACTTGACAGATGCTTACATTAATTAAAGGAAAATGCTATTTACAACAATCTGTTTAAGAATTATTCAAGGTCATTGGGGCAAGACTTTCTGCAGAACAGAGCTGGCTCTATCAGGGGACCATATATGAATCAAGGAGAGGGAGAAAGAAGGAGTTGCGACCCACTCAGCTTCTTATTCAAATGTCTAGATATCAGGTTGAGAGTGGATCACTGGTCCTGAAAGAACCAAGGTTAGCATCAACAGTTCAAGGACTGTTAAGAAACCCTCAATCACGTTTATCGCAGGTGGTATTTCAGCGGTATGTTCGATTATCCGCTTGTGCTTAACAACGTGACAGCATCATCATCGGGTTACTGTGTGCTTCCTCCACCCGGAGGTTTTGCCTCTGGTTTTTTCAGTAGTGATCGTAGTAATGAAAAAATAGCCGTGTGTGGTGAGGTGATCTGCGTAAGTGTAAGTTAAAAAACTCGTAAAACCAGTCAATAATTTTTAATAAAACTGGGTTCGAGTTTATTAAAAACGCTTTTCGTGCAAAGATAGACGCTTTAGGGTCTAGTGCACTATGTGAGAATGTCCAAAAAAGAGGTCGACATGTTTCAGCCCTATTTTGTGCCCCTAAGGGTCAGGTGGGCTTTCATCAGGACCTAGTGTAAGTGTGGGGGACCCTAATATTCAAGGGACTCCTTGAAAAGGATGGAGTGATTTGTCCAACCAGCACTAAAAAGTTCAAATTGAACCTGTTTGAAATTAGAAAAAAAGGGGGGGGGGAGGGAGAAAAGAAAGAAAATGATAAAGACTCATATTTAGTCAAGATGTATGCTGTAGCTGTGTTCAGAATTTAGAGCATCAGCCGTTGTTGCAACTATAAAATGACAATACTTTAGTAGTAGCAAAGCCAATTGACACACAGGCTCATATTGACATAAAGTAACGGCAAAAATAGCTCTCTTTTTGTATTTAAAGCAAGTTGCAAGAAGATAATGACACAAACCAATACCCATTTCTGTCAGTAAACACAAAACAATACACATTTTTGTCATGAAGATGATACCGAGGCCATTCGCGTTCAGCGTATAAAGCGCGGTATGACATGCTGGTATAAAGCTGTCGTTTCAGATTGTGATTTACTCAGTTAAGGAAGAAATGGTGAGATGCGTCTAGATGAGACACAGTATACTGCATTGCCGATGTCACTGAATGAAAACGCTCGCTTAGGGAACGCCTTTTTTTACGCTTCAGTTAACAGCGGACAATGTGCTAAGAGAGTGTTGCCATAGATGGTATAGGGTTATGGTACGCACAGCTGTAAAGCTCAAATCATTACGCTAGTAGTTATATACGTTTTTTGGGACTTTGACTGCGCAAAAACTCATTCAAGCGTTTCATCATACACTCTAAAGACATTATGGAAGAGAATACCTTGTTTACTCAAATTGAGGAAACCCATCGGGTACAGGAGGCTAAATCCCGCTCTTGAAAAAAGGAAGAACAGACAAAGTATTAAGAAAAAAAGGTTGGGGCCCTGGACTAGAGCCCACTTTTCCATGCCATAAAACGACTCTGTTCGAAAAACACATTTTCCTGTTGCAAACTGGGCGATTAACTGAATCTCAGCGGTTAAACCACATGCAATTCTGAATTTGAGGAAGGTTCAAGAATGTGTGAAATTTATTTTAGGGTGTTTGTCAGTAGGGCAACAATGGGAGGAGACTTCCACTAATATGCTGTAAAAGTGCATTCTAACCTCCTTCTTGCATGCATCTAATTTATACACTTTAGTCCGTCTTCCATGTTTTTGTGATGCACTTTAGTCCTCACTGTTCAGAAGTATGATCTAGTTTTCAAACTTGATTGGTTTAAGTGGTACCTCATTGTCTAGCTGAAACCAGAGCAAAGCACCCCATATTTTTAAACATCTCAATAACACAAAGCTAGGTCCTCACAGGAAAGATCTACTCTGTATCAGAGATACACATAATTGTATCAATTTTACTCACATTTTGCTTCCAATTTACCGAAAACCTGTAAAATGCTGTTTGAAAGTGTTTACCTGGCCCTCTCTGCAAAATTATCCCTAACCTTTGGCCTCCCCCCCCCCCTCTGTTTTCTAAACTCATTTTTGTTTGCTTTTAGGACTCTGTGCACTTTACCACTGCTAACCAGTGCTAAAGTGCTTGTGCTGTCTCCTTTAAACATGGTAAAATTGGCTTACACCCAATTGGCAGATTTAATTTATTTGTTGGTCCCTAATTAAGTGGAACTACATGTACTAATGGCCTGTAAATTAAATGCTACTAGTGGGCCTGTAACACTGATTGTGCCACCCACTTAAGTAGCCCTTTAAAAATGTGTCTCAGGCCTGCCATTGCAGCCTGTGTGAGTGGTTTTAAAAAGCCATTTCAACCTAGCAAAATAAACCTTTTGCCAGGCCAAAACCATCCTTTTTAATACATATGTCACCCTATGTGTAGGTCCTAAACAGCCCATATGGCAGGGTGTGTTGTAGTTAAGCATTTGGAGATGTACCTTTAAGTGTCCCAAGTCCTGCTAGTGAAAAACTCTCAAATTAGTTTTTCAATATTGCAAGGCCTATCTCTCCCATAGGATATCACTATCTTATCTTATTACATTTAATAAGTGATCACTTTTGTGTGGCCAGGTAGGAATATCATGTTTGGTGTCTGAGGAATTGTAATGTGAAAACATCTTTAATTGAAAAGTAGAATTTTAAGTTACAATTCTGAAAATGCCACTTTTAGAAAGTGACCATTTTCTACTCCTAGCCATTTATGCCTGTAGTCTGTTTCCTGGGTCACATGACTAGATGTATTTGGCAGTTGGCCTTTGAGTATTCCTCCCAGACAGTATTACAATAGAGGGCGTGGGTGTTGGCAGAATGGGCCATCCTGACTTGACGAGGGGGGAGGAGCTGTCACCTGTCACATTTGCACTTCAAAGACACTGCCTCAGCTCACACACAAAAGCCTATTGTGACTGCAGACAGATTAGGACCAGGGCAGGGAGGCAGATATTCCAAACACCTCTGTGGGGGAAAACCGCAGAAGCGTCTACCATTTCAAAGCTAGCACCAGGTATAAATGTAGGTCCCTATGATCCACTCTTCAGATCACTCCTGGACCTGTGGAAGACTCAGAAGAAGGTCTTCTCTGCTCACAGCTGCTACACGGACTGTCCTGCTGCAACAGGTACTGCCCTGCTACCTGAGGAAGGAAGACTGGACCTACTCCTTGAACCCAGTACCACCAGAGTGATTACAATGGCTAGCCGACTAGCCTCTTGTTCTGGGTTACAGGGACAAATACAAGCTCCCATAGATATGCCCTGCATCGGCCCATCTGCCCAATTGGACCTGCCTGTGCCCTTCTGCTGGCTTCTGCTGGAGTAAGTCCTGATCCCCAAGAGGTGCCCCCCAGGTCCTAGACCCTTGACTGCCATCAGAGTGTACTCCTCCTGGTCCAACTGTGAGTTTCCTCAGAACTGGCGCAGTGCAATAATCTTGTATTGCAGCACCTCACAGCCCCTGATCGGCGGCTTCATTGGGACCAACCGGTGAGACACAATTTGATGCAGGACCTCACATCGCAGCCGGTGCAGCTCCTCATCAGAGCACACGCAGTGCCACGCAATGCTCCGCATCAAAAACAAAAGTTACAATCCTCAATGGGACTAACCTGGCCCCTGCATCCAGCCTGTGCTCCATTGTGTTCGGCCTGAACTCTTTTTTTTACATTGTCCCGTTCCAGCACAATCAGTTGGCGCTTTAAGGTTTTTGGAACTATTTTCTCTAAAAACATGAAACTAGCATAACTCAGGTTGCACTCCTTGGATTTTCATCATTTTGGTGTCAAATAATTTATTTAATGTTACTATATATACTGTATATTTTTGATTTGGCGTGGGATTTTTCTAGTGTTGTGTATTCAATGTATTACTCTTTGTGTGCTCTATAACTACTTTACTCATTGGGCCTAATTCACAAAGGTAAACTTATACTTTTATACAAGTTTATGATTTTTTGCAATTCGCACAGGAATGAGTATCTTTATGACTGCAGATTCACTGCATTCATGGGAGAGACTCCACACATAAAAAGATGGGCAGTTGGAAAGATACTAATCGCAGAATTGCCTAGTGAATTGCAAAAAATTGGAAACTTACTCAAAAGTTTACATTTACTTTTGTGAATCAGGTACCAAGCATCTAAGTTAAGCCTGACTGCTTTTGTGCCACACCAACAAGGGGTTAAGCATAGGTTAATCTAGTGACTGGTTGTGGTTCACCCTGACAAGAATTGTGGGGTGTTGCTTTCCACTCAGTCAACAACCCAATTCCTCACATAAAGTTATACATGATTGCATATATGCTTTAATCATTGCTTTACTGGGGTAGCTATGGTCCGAGCCAGAACATGTTGCTGCTTTGCTGTGTTTGCTATTAAACTGTGCTCAGGCTTTCACTGGCTTCACAACTAATTTCTGTTTTATTTCGCACGTGGGTTTGAAAACATCATCTGTGCGCATGTGCCAGTAGGTGATATATGTATTTAAGATCATATGTATTTCTCAACATAGACATATATATAACAAAGCTCCTGTGTCCCCCTAATTACATATCAGATTCATGTTTCTGCCCAAATAACCTTCACGGTGTTAAAAGCTAGACGAACCACTACGGGGGTAAGTCCACAAAATATTGTGAGAATGTTGCATAATTGTGTTTGCAACAAACGTCAGAGTTTTGTGAGGTTGCTATGTTTGTATCAGTTGAAAGACTGAATCTGATTGTTAATCACATTTAGATGACATATTCAGTTATTACATGAACTGTAAAGCATGTGCCAATCAAAACGAATTCGAGCTTACAACTGACCACTGTAGGTGAGATGGCACAAGGATTGTGAGTCCCGAACATTGCCCTACACATAAAGAATTGAAACAGCAAAATACTCGGAGCAATAGAAAGCTCTGGTATTTTTACACACTTGTAAGTCTGCATCAAAAACAATTGGAACACCCCTGTTGCTCACCATGGTTGACTACATGCATTGCATGAGTTATGCATTTTCCCGATTGGTTAAGAGTAATCTTTGTTAGTCAGAGTACCTTTGTTTCTCACAACTGTCCATACATTTTCGTGCAAGCAGCATGAACAGGAACGAGGGTAGATGGCATGTCTTCATTATATGCCGGTTGTCTTTATTATTGTGAGTCCAGTTCTTCCTTTTTGTTGTCCTTGCGTTGCATTGATTTCTAAAGTTCAAATGTAGCAAAACAGTCATGCTCTGTGCGGTCGAGGGTAAGAATGGGTGATGTCAAGGGTTCGTGGTCACTGATTAGATTAGATAAAAGCAGGTTATGGTAAAGGAATAAAGAATGGTGGTGCTCGGTGGACCTTAGACCTTTTTGTTTTTAATGCAGAGGAGGGATGGGGCTTGGCACAATCTCACAAGGAATATCGACCAGCAAGATCGAAGAAAAGGCCATTCTCACATTAATATCAGGGGCCTACGCTGTAGTTGGATTGCTCTAAAGCGCCCTACTGCATAAAAAGGCAAATAATACTTAAAAGCTTAAATCATTTCAGTGCAGCTCATGAGATTAAGAAATATGTGTGGCACGTCTGTTTCTTAGTATTCACAAACTCCGCTGGGTCCGGCCCCACACGGACTCTATTTGGCTCTTGTTTACCCAGCTTGTGTTAGTAACTCATCTGCAACCCATAACGGGAGTTGTTTATACACAGATCTGACCACATCTGATCATTCCGGTCTGTGGGGTCCGAATGCAGCACGCTGGTTTTTCCACCACTTTCATATTGCCGCAGGGCTGCTGCATGACCTCTCCTCTCGTGGGCAGGGAGGGCGATGAGTCAGGAGTGTACTTTTAGCAGATAGTGCAGTGCCTGCTGTATATCTGTAGGTCAGATTTGATTACTTGCATTATTCAAGGGAGGTAGGTTGCTATAGTGCATAAAGGAAGTACTGCCTAATCCCACGAGTGATCTTGAATGTATGCATATATATGTGTTAGTTCCACAGGTTACCCTAAAGGGGGTCACTGGTAATAGTACGCACAATGCCGTGGACCCCAACGTACACAGCAGGATAGGAAAGGTGTCTTGTAACGATTTGCCACATTCAAAGGCTAGACTTAGTTCGGCTTTACTTCACAACCTAGGTCCTAGCAGATAATTATATGGTACAAGTTGTAAAAACTTGATTTAGAAATCATAAACCTTGAAAAACATATATTACATCTCTTGACAAATCACATAATGCTGTCCTAAAATACACATATTTACAGCCCAGATATGGGGCAGCGCAACAAAGAAACATCTGCATATGAAATGATCAAGCAAGATTATGACCCCCAGCTGAACACAGTTATATATTTACAGAACCAATAACCAGGGAACTGTTTCCTGCACCATCCTGGTGCGGGGCGGTGAGTGACACTGATCACACCCTGTAAAAGATCAAACCGGGGAAATATAAAAGGGTGGTAGAATTATACAATATATTGATATCACCACTATAGTCAGAACCTGTACACAGCCTAGCCAAAGATGGTAGAACCTATATGATGAAGAATACACAGAGACACAATGGACGTCATTGCTCTACCTGCATGAAAAAGAACTGAGAGAAGTACACCTTAAAACCACATATTTTAAGATTTTACATCATTTGTGTTGGTCCCCTCATAGTTGACTACAGCAAAAATAATTGTCAACGACATCTGCTGGAGATGCAAAACTCCCGAGTGTGATTCCTGAGTGTGATTAACCTCATATCTTATGGTCATGTCCAACACTAATCAATTATTTGAAGTGTAGTGACTACTCTTGGCCATCAGTGAGTGACCTTTCCAACCATTAGGGAAAATAGCCATTTTACAAAACGCATTAGAGTCAGAGAAGGCAACATCTCACTGATGTTGGTCCATGGCCACTGCACTTTCCACCGCCTATATAAACTACCTTAGACACAGGAGAGTAGTAACGAGGTCCAAGCAGCCAAGATGTGGTTCATGAATGTTTTATTGTAGTAAGTTACAGGATATGTATATCAGCCCCACCAGGAGCAGCCAGCATGCTGCTCAGCCCAATCTCAACTGTGACTTCTCCTCACAGGCTCCCAACCTTCCGAAGCACATCATCACTGCAACATTCCATGCTGCACATAGCACAAACACACAGGCTGAACAGGAGGTGAAAATGGCTTAACTTTAACATGGACAGGATACTACAAGGAGCTTCTCAGAAATAACTACAAAAAATTTATGAACTTCAGACCTTTTTTGATTAGCATCACATTAATGTATTATATGTAGAGACCACAGGAGCAAACAACACTCTTCACCCATGCCTAAAATATTGTGAGAAGCATATTATCGATTCCACTAACACAAGCATATCCCTAAAATCCAAAGAAGTACCAGGGAAGATAACAGTTTTTATGATACTAAGTTAACCAAGTATCTAATAATCTTGAATTGTCCCATGAGAAATCTGCTATTGCTGAATGCCAACTTATAGGTGCAGATGTATCATCATTGCAGTTTGCGAGTCCTTAATAGCGAATTTTACTGATTCGCTATTAAGGACTCTCAAAATGCAATGTATGTAGGTTTCGAAATAATAATTGTGATTGCTACATATTCCTTGATTGCGAATCACAAATTGCGATTTGCAATTAAGGAATACCTTCCCATTCATTCCTATGAGCCTAGAGGCCCATAGGAATGAATGGGGAGACATTTCCAATTTGCGAGTACCCAATAGGTATTCGCAAATTGCAAATGCAATTTTAAGGGTGCAAGGGTGCCAAAAGGACACCCTATTGCATCCCTGAAATATGCATCTGTGCACATGTGGCGCACATACATGCCCTAAGGGCCCTGATCCTAGTAGATTTTGAGGAGGCATTTGATGTATTTCCTACACTAGAAATCCTTTTTTCAGGACCTCCTTAAGATTAACTGTGGTTCTCTCTTTCTGGTGTCACAACCCCCTCATGTGCCCTCTGTGTAATGGGGCCTGGCAATAAGGGCTAATGTTACACTATACCTGTGGTGTCTTATAGTATGCTAGGATTCCATGCCCCAGTTTCCCCAATCCCCTTAATTCCATCAATCAATCAATCAGTGGTTTGTAAAGCGCTGTGAGGGTCTCAAGGTGCTGGGGGTGGAGGGCGGCTCCATTGGGTGCTGGGTCATCTGAAGAGCCAGGTCTTGAGGTCCTTCGCGAACTGGAGTAGTGTGGGGCTTTGCCAGAGGTGGAGGGGAATGTCGTTCAGGTTTCGGCTGCATGGTAGGAGAAGGACTTTCCACCCATTCTGGTCTTGAAGATGCATGGAACGGTGGCCAGAGAGAGGTAGGCTGATCGGAGGTTTTTCTTGGGTGTGTGGAAGGAGAGGTGGTTGTTTAGGTATGCTGGTCCGATGTTGTGGAGGGACTTGTACGTGTGCCTGAGGAGCTTAAAGGTTATTCTTCTTTCAATGGGGAGCCAGTGGAGATGGTGGAGGTTTTGGGTGATGCGGTTGTGATGGGGGATGTCTATGATCAGTCTGGATGCAGCGTTCTGGATGATCTAGAGCTTGCAGAGGAGTTTTTTCTTGATTCCGGCATTGAGGGCATTGACGTAGTCCAGTCTGCTAGTGATGAGGGCGTGCATGACCGTCTTTCTGGATTCAGAGGTGATCCATCTTTACATTTTTCTGAGTATGCGGAGGGTGTTGAAGCAGGCCGAGGATGTGGCGTTGATCTGGCGGTTCATGGTGAGAGATGAGTCCAGTATGAAGGTTTTGTGCATGGTGAGTCGGGTTAGAGGGGTTTCCGAGGGCGGGGGGCCACCAGCTGTTGTCCCATGCTGAGAGGGTGGAGCCAAGGATGAGGACTTCTCTTTTCTCAGAGTTGAGTTTCAGGCAGATCTTTTTCATCCAGGTGGCAACAGCTTTCATCCCTTCTTGGAAGTTGTGCCTGGTGATGTTGGGTTCTTTGGTGAAGGAGAGGATGAGCTGGGTGTCGTCAGTGCAGGAGACGATGTTGAGCCTGTGGTATCTGACGATGGTTGTGAAGAGGGCCATGTAGATGTTGAAGAGGGTGGGGCTGAGGGAGGATCCCTAGGGTAATCCACATCTGGTGTATGTTTGTTCTGAGAGGTAGGGCAGGAGTCTGACTCGCTGGGTTCTGCCTGTGAGAAATGAGGTTGCCCATTCGAGAGCCTTCCCTCGTATGGCTGGCGTTGTGGAGACTGGTGGCTAGTGTGCAGAGGGAGACAGTGTTGAAGCCAGCTGATAGGTCCAGGAGGATGAGATCTGCCCTTTGTCCCTGGGTGAGGAGGGCACGGATGTCATAAGTGGCGGCGAGTATGGCGATCCCAGTGCTGTGGTTGCTGCGGAATCCAGATTGTGAAATGTCAAGGACATTGGTAGCTTCGATGAAGTTTGCTAGCTGGGTGTTGATGGCCTTTTCGATTACCTTTTCAGCGAAAGGAAGCAGTGAGATGGGCCTGAAATTCTTGATGTCCATCGGGTCTGCGGGGGTGTCTTCCAGAAGGGGTTGACTTTGGTGTGTTTCCTGTCATCTGGGAATGTGGCTGTCTCTAGGGAGTAGTTGATCGTCTGGCCTAGTTCCGGTGCGATGACCATGGCAGCTCTGTTGAAGATGTGGGGGAGGGCAGTTGTCTGAGAGGGATCTGGAGTGATTGCTCTTCATGGTCTATAAGCTGTCTTCTGTCGTGAGCGTGGTCCAGGTGAGTAGGGTCTGTTGAGTGGCGTTGCTGGAGGCTGAGTAGGTGCAGAGGTCTTGGTTGTCAAAGTTGTCGTAGAGTGTCTTAATCTTGAGGTGAAAAAAGGAACTGGATCTGTTGCAGAGGTCTGAGGAGGGTGGGACGTCTGTCGTTTCGCTGCCGGGTTTGGCAAATTCCTGGATGATGGAGAAGAGTTCTTTGAAGTTGTGGGCGTTGGTAAGGTTTCTGTCTTGGAGGAAGTTCTTTTTTGTGGATTTGATGAGTTGGTGGTGTGCTGTGGTGGCTGTTCTGTAGGCGGTGCATGTTTCTGGGGTTTTGCTGGCCCTCCATGTGTTTTCGAGTTGTCGGCAGGAGCGCTTGGATTCTTGGAGTGCAGGGGGGAATCAGCTTGCTATCTTGTTGTGTTGTCCAGTGGCTTTCTTGAGGGGGGCGAGTGTGTCAGTGTAGTTAGTGATCCAGTGGTGGAGGTTGTGTACTGTGATGTTGGCATCTGGCGTAGTTGGAGGTAGAGTGCTGGTGAGGGCGGAGGTGAGCTGTTCTTCAGTGACTTTGTTACAGCTTCTTCAGGGAAGGCGGTGCTCATGCTTGTGTGTGGTGATTTCGCTGCCGGGTTTGGCAAATTCCTGGATGATGGAGAAGAGTTCTTTGAAGTTGTGGGAGTTGGTAAGGATTCTGTCTTGGAGGAAGTTCTTTTTTGTGGTTTTGATGAGTTGGTGGTGTGCTGTGGTGGCTGTTCTGTAGGCGGTGCATGTTTCTGGGGTTTTGCTGGTCCTCCATGTGTTTTCGAGCTGTCGGCAGGAGCGCTTGGATTCTTGGAGTGCAGGGGGGAATCAGCTTGCTATCTTGTTGTGTTGTCCAGTGGCTTTCTTGAGGGGGCGAGTGTGTCAGTGTAGTTAGTGATCCAGTGGTGGAGGTTGTGTACTGTGATGTTGGCATCTGGCGTAGTTGGAGGTAGAGTGCTGGTGAGGGCGGAGGTGAGCTGTTCTTCAATGACTTTGTTACAGCTTCTGCAGGGAAGGCGGTGCGCATGCTTGTGTGTGGTGATTTTTCTGAAGGAGAAATGGATGCAGTGGTGGTTCAAAGAAGTTCCAAGGTGTGGCTGTAGGAAACGCTGATTCCTCCTGCAAAGATGGGTTGAAGTGTGTGTCCCGCTGTGTGTGTGTGGGGGTGGTGACAAGTTGCTTCAGTCCTATTTTGGTGAGGTTCTCTAGGAGGGCGGTGGTCTAAGGGTCATTGTGGTTGTCCAGGTGGAGGATTAGGTCTCCGAGTAGCAGTCAGTCTGTAGAGGCGAGGGCATGAGGTGCAATGAGGTCAACAACGGTGTCAGTAAAATGAAGAGCGGGGGCTGGGCGGTCTGTAGATGAGTGTTACGCAGAGAGTCGCTTTGGGGTTGGTCTGGATCTGGAAGTAGAGATTTTCCATGGGGGTCATAGCGTCGTCTGTGTTTGTCATGCGGAGGGAATTTTTGTGCATGATGGCGAGTAGGCGTTCTTTTCTCAGGATCCTGTATCCGTCGGGAATGGCGATTGGCATTGGTCCAGGTTACTGTGAGGAACGCGATGTCAGGTGTGTGGGTGTTGAGGAGGTCTCAAATTCCATGATGCATGAGCTTGCAAGCATTCCCTGAACATGTGAACCAATGGTTTGCCTTGCTCCCACTGTTACTAGGGCCTCAGAGTGTTTCCCCTTGTGCACGATTAGACAAAACAAAGCACTCATTTCCAGTTAATTGACTCCATACATTAGTTTGCATCTGCTCTTCCTGTAAGGTCAAAGCAACTGTACTAACACATGTTTCATTCAGGAGTCTTGGAGAACCTTCCAGAATGCCATGTGTGTCACGTGCCACACATGCCACACATGATCCCACTGTATCCATTGGAACCTGAACATGTTATATAAACCACGCCCCAAACTTTCTTGACCTTTGCTCCTATCCACTCACCTGAAGAATCGACCAGACCTGGGCAGCACTCTTCTCTGCTGCAGTTCAAAGTTCCTCCAGTGATTTCCCTGGCTCCAGCTCTCTCAACACATCTTTCGTCTCTGCCTCCTGCAAAGCTATTCCATTTTCCGAGAGACTTCCTGAGCCAAGACCTCGAAACCATCTTCGAACTTGATACCAGGTTAGTACGCACTATCGTTTTATAGTAGTAAGCAGGCCGGAGTATCTGTGTCTTCAAGACTATATAGACTTGTCTTCAAGTTTCCTCTCAGTGACTTCCCTCCAGTTCACCTTGATTGTTTTTGCTCCGGACCATATGTGCAACCTTGACCTTTGAACTGTGTTTATACAAGGACTAGAAACTTTGCTCTGTGTTTCTCTGATGAACAGTGGTACCAAGCGAATTCTCCTCAGAGCACTTGATTCATGTGTAAGCCTTGTGCCAAGATCTATGCTCCGAGTTTTTCCTTGGGAGTGTCATGTAAACCAATCTATGTTCCAAGTGTTTCCTTGGGAGTGGCAGTAACTCCAACATATATTTCAAGTTATTCCTTGGGAGTGTCTAGTGTCTAGAACCAATCTGCAGTTCCAGTTATTCTGTTTCTTTGCTGTGTTTCTGAAAGAGTCTGTTACTGAAGTTATTGCAAATCCCATTGTTTGAGAGGCATGTAGTGTATTGATGGTAATTGCCTCTTCTTTCCAGTGCATTACATCCTCGCAAAATCAGAAGTCCTGGTCCTGTGCACATCTACCAAGTAGAGCGTTGCCAGTTAATGCTGTGCCGCACAGTTGCTAACTTGAACCAGTACCGCAAGTCTCTCTTTTCTTATTTTGTTCCAAACCCCCTGCCCTTGGGAGAAAGAGTATGACTAGGGTTTGATCCTCGGCATGCCATGCCCTGGGGAGGTATAGGAGGCCTAGCACTGGCTCCATTGTCATCTCCTCGATTGGAAACAGGTGAGTGTGAGACATCTAGATCTTGTACAGATCCTTTGGGAGGAGCTCTGAAACACTGTAACACAGAAAATAATCAAATTTGACCAGATCATGGAAACTGGGGAATGCAGGCAGATTTCAGAATGGGGACAAAAATGATCTCTAGTTTGATCTATTATCTTATATTTACCTATATCTCAAATAATCTGCAGGATAGAAATCAATAAATCAATAAGTCAATAAATAAGGACTGGCTCAAAAAGTCTTTAGAACAATAAATTAGACAAGCATTGAAAATGCAATCGGTCTCGCATTTGTTTGAGTTAGAGATATTGGCAATGAAAATGGCAATGTCTTTTACCTATTTTATAGAATGTATGTATGTAGTGTGTAGTGGAATTCTGTTTGTTGGATTGGATTATATTAGTTAGTTGTGCATGGTTACCCTAAAGGGGGTCACTGGTAATAGTACGCACAATGCCGTGGACCCCAACGTACACAGCAGGATAGGAAAGGTGTCTTGTAACGATTTGCCACATTCAAAGGCTAGACTTAGTTCGGCTTTACTTCACAACCTAGGTCCTAGCAGATAATTATATGGTACAAGTTGTAAAAACTTGATTTAGAAATCATAAACCTTGAAAAACATATATTACATCTCTTGACAAATCACATAATGCTGTCCTAAAATACACATATTTACAGCCCAGATATGGGGCAGCGCAACAAAGAAACATCTGCATATGAAATGATCAAGCAAGATTATGACCCCCAGCTGAACACAGTTATATATTTACAGAACCAATAACCAGGGAACTGTTTCCTGCACCATCCTGGTGCGGGGCGGTGAGTGACACTGATCACACCCTGTAAAAGATCAAACCGGGGAAATATAAAAGGGTGGTAGAATTATACAATATATTGATATCACCACTATAGTCAGAACCTGTACACAGCCTAGCCAAAGATGGTAGAACCTATATGATGAAGAATACACAGAGACACAATGGACGTCATTGCTCTACCTGCATGATAAAGAACTGAGAGAAGTACACCTTAAAACCACATATTTTAAGATTTTACATCATTTGTGTTGGTCCCCTCATAGTTGACTACAGCAAAAATAATTGTCAACGACATCTGCTGGAGATGCAAAACTCCCGAGTGTGATTCCTGAGTGTGATTAACCTCATATCTTATGGTCATGTCCAACACTAATCAATTATTTGAAGTGTAGTGACTACTCTTGGCCATCAGTGAGTGACCTTTCCAACCATTAGGGAAAATAGCCATTTTACAAAACGCATTAGAGTCAGAGAAGGCAACATCTCACTGATGTTGGTCCATGGCCACTGCACTTTCCACCGCCTATATAAACTACCTTAGACACAGGAGAGTAGTAACGAGGTCCAAGCAGCCAAGATGTGGTTCATGAATGTTTTATTGTAGTAAGTTACAGGATATGTATATCAGCCCCACCAGGAGCAGCCAGCATGCTGCTCAGCCCAATCTCAACTGTGACTTCTCCTCACAGGCTCCCAACCTTCCGAAGCACATCATCACTGCAACATTCCATGCTGCACATAGCACAAACACACAGGCTGAACAGGAGGTGAAAATGGCTTAACTTTAACATGGACAGGATACTACAAGGAGCTTCTCAGAAATAACTACAACAAATTTATGAACTTCAGACCTTTTTTGATTAGCATCACATTAATGTATTATATGTAGAGACCACAGGAGCAAACAACACTCTTCACCCATGCCTAAAATATTGTGAGAAGCATATTATCGATTCCACTAACACAAGCATATCCCTAAAATCCAAAGAAGTACCAGGGAAGATAACAGTTTTTATGATACTAAGTTAACCAAGTATCTAATAATCTTGAATTGTCCCATGAGAAATCTGCTATTGCTGAATGCCAACTTATAGGTGCAGATGTATCATCATTGCAGTTTGCGAGTCCTTAATAGCGAATTTTACTGATTCGCTATTAAGGACTCTCAAAATGCGATGTATGTAGGTTTCGAAATAATAATTGTGATTGCTACATATTCCTTGATTGCGAATCACAAATTGCGATTTGCAATTAAGGAATACCTTCCCATTCATTCCTATGAGCCTAGAGGCCCATAGGAATGAATGGGGAGACATTTCCAATTTGCGAGTACCCAATAGGTATTCGCAAATTGCAAATGCAATTTTAAGGGTGCAAGGGTGCCAAAAGGACACCCTATTGCATCCCTGAAATATGCATCTGTGCACATGTGGCGCACATACATGCCCCAAGGGCCCTGATCCTAGTAGATTTTGAGGAGGCATTTGATGTATTTCCTACACTAGAAATCCTTTTTTCAGGACCTCCTTAAGATTAACTGTGGTTCTCTCTTTCTGGTGTCACAACCCCCTCATGTGCCCTCTGTGTAATGGGGCCTGGCAATAAGGGCTAATGTTACACTATACCTGTGGTGTCTTATAGTATGCTAGGATTCCATGCCCCAGTTTCCCCAATCCCCTTAATTCCAGCAATCAATCAATCATTGGTTTGTAAAGCGCTGTGAGGGTCTCAAGGTGCTGGGGGTGGAGGGCGGCTCCATTGGGTGCTGGGTCATCTGAAGAGCCAGGTCTTGAGGTCCTTCGCGAACTGGAGTAGTGTGGGGCTTTGCCAGAGGTGGAGGGGAATGTCGTTCAGGTTTCGGCTGCATGGTAGGAGAAGGACTTTCCACCCATTCTGGTCTTGAAGATGCATGGAACGGTGGCCAGAGAGAGGTAGGCTGATCGGAGGTTTTTCTTGAGTGTGTGGAAGGAGAGGTGGTTGTTTAGGTATGCTGGTCCGATGTTGTGGAGGGACTTGTACGTGTGCCTGAGGAGCTTAAAGGTTATTCTTCTTTCAATGGGGAGCCAGTGGAGATGGTGGAGGTTTTGGGTGATGTGGTTGTGATGGGGGATGTCTATGATCAGTCTGGATGCAGCGTTCTGGATGATCTAGAGCTTGCAGAGGAGTTTTTTCTTGATTCCGGCATTGAGGGCATTGACGTAGTCCAGTCTGCTAGTGATGAGGGCGTGCATGACCGTCTTTCTGGATTCAGAGGTGATCAATCTTTACATTTTTCTGAGTATGCGGAGGGTGTTGAAGCAGGCCGAGGATGTGGCGTTGATCTGGCGGTTCATGGTGAGAGATGAGTCCAGTATGAAGGTTTTGTGCATGGTGAGTCGGGTTAGAGGGGTTTCCGAGGGCGGGGGGCCACCAGCTGTTGTCCCATGCTGAGAGGGTGGAGCCAAGGATGAGGACTTCTCTTTTCTCAGAGTTGAGTTTCAGGCAGATCTTTTTCATCCAGGTGGCAACAGCTTTCATCCCTTCTTGGAAGTTGTGCCTGGTGATGTTGGGTTCTTTGGTGAAGGAGAGGATGAGCTGGGTGTCGTCAGTGCAGGAGACGATGTTGAGCCTGTGGTATCTGACGATGGTTGTGAAGAGGGCCATGTAGATGTTGAAGAGGGTGGGGCTGAGGGAGGATCCCTAGGGTAATCCACATCTGGTGTCTGTTTGTTCTGAGAGGTAGGGCAGGAGTCTGACTCGCTGGGTTCTGCCTGTGAGAAATGAGGTTGCCCATTCGAGAGCCTTCCCTCGTATGGCTGGCGTTGTGGAGACTGGTGGCTAGTGTGCAGAGGGAGACAGTGTTGAAGCCAGCTGATAGGTCCAGGAGGATGAGATCTGCCCTTTGTCCCTGGGTGAGGAGGGCACGGATGTCATAAGTGGCGGCGAGTATGGCGATCCCAGTGCTGTGGTTGCTGCGAAATCCAGATTGTGAAATGTCAAGGACATTGGTAGCTTCGATGAAGTTTGCTAGCTGGGTGTTGATGGCCTTTTCGATTACCTTTTCAGCGAAAGGAAGCAGTGAGATGGGCCTGAAATTCTTGATGTCCATCGGGTCTGCGGGGGTGTCTTCCAGAAGGGGTTGACTTTGGTGTGTTTCCTGTCATCTGGGAATGTGGCTGTCTCTAGGGAGTAGTTGATCGTCTGGCCTAGTTCCGGTGCGATGACCATGGCAGCTCTGTTGAAGATGTGGGGGAGGGCAGTTGTCTGAGAGGGATCTGGAGTGATTGCTCTTCATGGTCTATAAGCTGTCTTCTGTCGTGAGCGTGGTCCAGGTGAGTAGGGTCTGTTGAGTGGCGTTGCTGGAGGCTGAGTAGGTGCAGAGGTCTTAGTTGTCAAAGTTGTCGTAGAGTGTCTTAATCTTGAGGTGAAAAAAGGAACTGCATCTGTTGCAGAGGTCTGAGGAGGGTGGGACGTCTGTCGTTTCGCTGCCGGGTTTGGCAAATTCCTGGATGATGGAGAAGAGTTCTTTGAAGTTGTGGCCGTTGGTAAGGTTTCTGTCTTGGAGGAAGTTCTTTTTTGTGGATTTGATGAGTTGGTGGTGTGCTGTGGTGGCTGTTCTGTAGGCGGTGCATGTTTCTGGGGTTTTGCTGGTCCTCCATGTGTTTTCGAGTTGTCGGCAGGAGCGCTTGGATTCTTGGAGTGCAGGGGGGAATCAGCTTGCTATCTTGTTGTGTTGTCCAGTGGCTTTCTTGAGGGGGGCGAGTGTGTCAGTGTAGTTAGTGATCCAGTGGTGGAGGTTGTGTACTGTGATGTTGGCATCTGGCGTAGTTGGAGGTAGAGTGCTGGTGAGGGCGGAGGTGAGCTGTTCTTCAGTGACTTTGTTACAGCTTCTTCAGGGAAGGCGGTGCTCATGCTTGTGTGTGGTGATTTCGCTGCCGGGTTTGGCAAATTCCTGGATGATGGAGAAGAGTTCTTTGAAGTTGTGGGCGTTGGTAAGGATTCTGTCTTGGAGGAAGTTCTTTTTTGTGGTTTTGATGAGTTGGTGGTGTGCTGTGGTGGCTGTTCTGTAGGCGGTGCATGTTTCTGGGGTTTTGCTGGTCCTCCATGTGTTTTCGAGCTATCGGCAGGAGCGCTTGGATTCTTGGAGTGCAGGGGGGAATCAGCTTGCTATCTTGTTGTGTTGTCCAGTGGCTTTCTTGAGGGGGCGAGTGTGTCAGTGTAGTTAGTGATCCAGTGGTGGAGGTTGTGTACTGTGATGTTGGCATCTGGCGTAGTTGGAGGTAGAGTGCTGGTGAGGGCGGAGGTGAGCTGTTCTTCAATGACTTTGTTACAGCTTCTGCAGGGAAGGCGGTGCGCATGCTTGTGTGTGGTGATTTTTCTGAAGGAGAAATGGATGCAGTGGTGGTTCAAAGAAGTTCCAAGGTGTGGCTGTAGGAAACGCTGATTCCTCCTGCAAAGATGGGTTGAAGTGTGTGTCCCGCTGTGTGTGTGTGGGGGTGGTGACAAGTTGCTTCAGTCCTATTTTGGTGAGGTTCTCTAGGAGGGCGGCGGTCTAAGGGTCATTGTGGTTGTCCAGGTGGAGGATTAGGTCTCCGAGTAGCAGTCAGTCTGTAGAGGCGAGGGCATGAGGTGCAATGAGGTCAACAACGGTGTCAGTAAAATGAAGAGCGGGGGCTGGGCGGTCTGTAGATGAGTGTTACGCAGAGAGTCGCTTTGGGGTTGGTCTGGATCTGGAAGTAGAGATTTTCCATGGGGGTCATAGCGTCATCTGGGTCTGTGTTTGTCATGCGGAGGGAATTTTTGTGCATGATGGCGAGTAGGCGTTCTTTTCTCAGGATCCTGTATCCGTCGGGAATGGCGATTGGCATTGGTCCAGGTTACTGTGAGGAACGCGATGTCAGGTGTGTGGGTGTTGAGGAGGTCTCAAATTCCATGATGCATGAGCTTGCAAGCATTCCCTGAACATGTGAACCAATGGTTTGCCTTGCTCCCACTGTTACTAGGGCCTCAGAGTGTTTCCCCTTGTGCACGATTAGACAAAACAAAGCACTCATTTCCAGTTAATTGACTCCATACATTAGTTTGCATCTGCTCTTCCTGTAAGGTCAAAGCAACTGTACTAACACATGTTTCATTCAGGAGTCTTGGAGAACCTTCCAGAATGCCATGTGTGTCACGTGCCACACATGCCACACATGATCCCACTGTATCCATTGGAACCTGAACATGTTATATAAACCACGCCCCAAACTTTCTTGACCTTTGCTCCTATCCACTCACCTGAAGAATCGACCAGACCTGGGCAGCACTCTTCTCTGCTGCAGTTCAAAGTTCCTCCAGTGATTTCCCTGGCTCCAGCTCTCTCAACGCATCTTTCGTCTCTGCCTCCTGCAAAGCTATTCCATTTTCCGAGAGACTTCCTGAGCCAAGACCTCGAAACCATCTTCGAACTTGATACCAGGTTAGTACGCACTATCGTTTTATAGTAGTAAGCAGGCCGGAGTATCTGTGTCTTCAAGACTATATAGACTTGTCTTCAAGTTTCCTCTCAGTGACTTCCCTCCAGTTCACCTTGATTGTTTTTGCTCCGGACCATATGTGCAACCTTGACCTTTGAACTGTGTTTATACAAGGACTAGAAACTTTGCTCTGTGTTTCTCTGATGAACAGTGGTACCAAGCGAATTCTCCTCAGAGCACTTGATTCATGTGTAAGCCTTGTGCCAAGATCTATGCTCCGAGTTTTTCCTTGGGAGTGTCATGTAAACCAATCTATGTTCCAAGTGTTTCCTTGGGAGTGGCAGTAACTCCAACATATATTTCAAGTTATTCCTTGGGAGTGTCTAGTGTCTAGAACCAATCTGCAGTTCCAGTTATTCTGTTTCTTTGCTGTGTTTCTGAAAGAGTCTGTTACTGAAGTTATTGCAAATCCCATTGTTTGAGAGGCATGTAGTGTATTGATGGTAATTGCCTCTTCTTTCCAGTGCATTACATCCTCGCAAAATCAGAAGTCCTGGTCCTGTGCACATCTACCAAGTAGAGCGTTGCCAGTTAATGCTGTGCCGCACAGTTGCTAACTTGAACCAGTACCGCAAGTCTCTCTTTTCTTATTTTGTTCCAAACCCCCTGCCCTTGGGAGAAAGAGTATGACTAGGGTTTGATCCTCGGCATGCCATGCCCTGGGGAGGTATAGGAGGCCTAGCACTGGCTCCATTGTCATCTCCTCGATTGGAAACAGGTGAGTGTGAGACATCTAGATCTTGTACAGATCCTTTGGGAGGAGCTCTGAAACACTGTAACACAGAAAATAATCAAATTTGACCAGATCATGGAAACTGGGGAATGCAGGCAGATTTCAGAATGGGGACAAAAATGATCTCTAGTTTGATCTATTATCTTATCTTTACCTATTTCTCAAATAATCTGCAGGATAGAAATCAATAAATCAATAAGTCAATAAATAAGGACTGGCTCAAAAAGTCTTTAGAACAATAAATTAGACAAGCATTGAAAATGCAATCGGTCTCGCATTTGTTTGAGTTAGAGATATTGGCAATGAAAATGGCAATGTCTTTTACCTATTTTATAGAATGTATGTATGTAGTGTGTAGTGGAATTCTGTTTGTTGGATTGGATTATATTAGTTAGTTGTGCATGGAATTGTGTGATGTGGTGCGGATTGGATATGTGTAGTGGAATTATGTGGCATGGTGTATTTTAAAAAAACAACTTTTCTTTATTGTTGAATATAATCAGTGCAATATACATGTCAAAGCAGTTATACAGTTTACCACAATGGGGTACTTATGATATAATGTTCAAAGGGTTTATGCAAACAGTTTTTCCCCCCAGCAGAGAGAACCATTATGAAACAGATTACATTGTTCAATGAACTTACTAACCCTCCTGATCCCCCCCCCTTAATTACCTGTCCCGCTAGGTGATATCTTATCGTCATATCTAACGCAGTTTGTTAGGTGTCTATAGCCCGTATTTCTTCACTATGACTAATCATGGCATTGTGGTGCTCTTCCTCCCCCGGGGCAGATGGAATCTGTAAGGTCATCTCTTCCCTCTCTTTCATTTCTTGTATCATTGTCCCCCATGCCAACAGCACTTCAGGGAGCCTACCGTCCCTTCTGGTCTTCCTCATATTATTTTCTTCTACCATTGCCCTTTCTTTTAAATCTTTTTTCAATTTTTCCACCTGTGGGCCCTGCAGGGAAAACCAGTGAATCGCTATTCTCCTCTTGGCTATCGTAAGACCTAATACCAGGTAGCGGCTAGTAGTTTTACGCTTGGGATTTTTAGGGATAAAGCCAAGAAGGCATGTCTGCATCTCTGAGGCTATTGCCCAGCCTGTGATTCTATTCAGTTGTTCTAGAGTCTCAGCCCAATATTTTTTGTATTACTGGGCAATGCCAGACCACGTGGATAAAATTAGCTTGTGCATGCTGGCAACGAGGGCATTTGGGGTCTATAGATGGATTGATGGCGTGGAGCCCCTTGGGCGACAGATAGGTCATGTGTACTATATTGTATTGTATTTGTTTGAATCTATTAAAGATCAAAACTTTGCGCACAGTTTTGTGAATCTTTCCACAGTCTCTCGTCGATATCCTGTGCTCACTGGCCTCTTGCCATCTTTCTTCCACTTTCAGGGGCTTAGTCATTTTATCCTTTCTGAGTGCCCTGTATAAGTGAGAAACACGTTTTCTCCCACCCGCCATAGCAATTATGATGATCAATGTTTGCTCAGGGACAGAGGCATCCGAAAACGTGGGCCAGAGATGGCAGGCGGTAGCTGCCATTTGAGCGTATTGGAGGAATTGACCCGTCCCTAATTCAAATGTGGGGACTGCGTCTTAGTAAGTAATGAATCTATTCTCTGGGTAGAGGTCAGACAACATCAAACAGGCCCCTTTCCATTTTTCGAAGGACATATCAGGTTCTATGTGAGCAAACTGTGGCACAACCCAGATGTCCGCCTCAGGTGCATAGGGTACCCTCTTAATGAGTCGTTTAGTCGTTCTATCCCAGATGGTGCCCATGATCCTGATTAACAGGGGATATACCCCTCCCACTTTTTATCATTCCAGTGGAGCGCCCCCAGCTGTTTCCTACAGTAGGAGCCCTCTAACAGGGCTCCCTCCAAGAGGGATCAGTGCCCAACCACGCTATTGCATGTTGCAATTGGGATGCTAGATAATAAAACTCTAGATCCGGACGTTTGAGACCCCATTTGCCCCACTGTTGTTTCATCACCTCTAAGCTGAGACTGCATCTCTTCCCATTCCAAAGCAACTGGATGAGACGCATATCTAAGTCCCTGAATACCCTATGTGGTATTTCATAGAAAGAGCCTTGCATCGTGTACAAACACCTAGGTAATATCACCATTTTAATTAAAGCAATTTTTCCCATCAGGGATAATTTTAGGGTGTTCCAAAACTTTATACTCCCCTGGAGGCCCTTTATTATCCTAGGGACTGTGGGTCTATTCTCGCCTTCCCCATCGGATTTTTGTTTGTTGATACGTAAACCAGACTCCTCCTATAACTGCCTTGATACCCGGAGCAGCAGTGAAACCGCCCTACTCGCCGCAACCGACGACATCCGTACCTTACTGGACAAAGGAGAAACAGCAGCCCTCATCCTCCTCGACTTCTCAGTGGCGTTCAACACAGTCTCTCACCGCACCCTAATACGCAGACTCCACGACGCAGGGATCAAAGACAAGGCCCTCGACTGGATTATTTCCTTCCTATCTGGCAGAATGCAGCGGGTCAGACTCCGCCCTTTTCTCTCGGACCCTACACCTACCACCTGCGGAGTCCCCCAGGGGTCCTCCCTCAGCCCTACGCTCTTCGACATCTACATGGCTCCGCTTGCCCCCATCGTCAGAACCTATGGACTCAACATTGTGTCATACGCAGACGACACTCAACTCATCCTCTCCCTATCCAATGAACCCAACACTGCCAGACAAAACTTTCGAGAAGGCATGGAAGCCGTTGCCAAATGGATGAAAAACAGCTGCCTACAACTAAACACCAACAAAACGGAAGTACTCATCATGGGCCCAAACCCAGATGCCGGGAACGACACCTGGGGCCCCCCGCCCTCTGAAACCCACCCACCCCCACGGACCACGCACGCAACCTGGGAATCATCCTGGACTCAGAGCTCAAAATGGACCGCCAGATCAACTCCGTCTCGTCCTCCTGCTTCCAGACCTTCCCGCCTCCTACGTAAGACCTTCAAATGGATCCCCCTTGAATACAGAAAGACCGTCACTCACGCCCTGGTCACCAGCAGGCTCAACTACGGCAACGCACTCTATGCAGGAATAAACAAAAACCTCACCCGCAAGCTACAGAACATCCAAAACGCCGCCGCAAGTCTGGTCCTCAACCTGCCAAGACACTGCCACATCTCCCAGCACCTGCGCACACTCCACTGGCTCCCCATCGAAGCTAGAGTCACCTTCAAGATGCTAACCCACGCTCACAAGGCCCTCCACGACACCGGACCAGCATACCTGAATAGCTGACTCAAATTCCACGGACCCTACGATCAGCCCAGCTCTCCTTCGCCATGGTCCCCCGCACCAGAAAGACCAGATCGGGAGACCGCTCCTTCTCCTTCCGCTTGGCCAGAGCCTGGAACGACCTTCCGCTCCACCTCAGACAGATAACATCACTCCCCATCTTCGCAAGAAACCTCAAAACCTGGCTCTTCGACAGACCCCCTCCTTGATGGACTGGAACCCGCGAACCCCCCCCCCCCCACATCCCCCAGTGCCTTGAGACCCTTACGGGTGAGTAGTCATGCTTAACAAACACCTGATTTGATTTGATTTTGATTTGATAGGGGCGGGCGCTGCAAATAAATCAAGGCATCATCCGCATACATCGACTCTATGTGTTCTGTTTGGCCCATCCTGATGCCATGGCCCTGCAGCTCCGCCCGGAGGCAGCACGCCAGTGGTTCCATCGCGTGAGCAAATAGCAAAGGGGACAGCGGACAACCCTGTCTTGTGCCCCTATGGAGTGAGAATGCCTCTGATACAAACCGCCCTGTTCGACCATCGCCATGGGCTTCGTATATAGTAGCTTAACCGAGGCTACAAACTCCGAACCCAAACCTATTGTTAGGAGGACCTGCCAGAGATACTCCCAGCGGACCGAGTCGAAAGCTTGTTCGATATCCAAAAGCGCTAATCCACTCTTGTTTGCTTTATCCCCAAGAGTCTGCATTACATGTGCGAGACGACGTATTTTCCTTAATGTGTTCCTACCAGCTATAAACCCCGACTGATCTCCATGCGCTAGCTGGGGAAGATAAGGAAGAAACCTACTTGCCAGCACCTGGCTGATGAGTTTGAGGTCTACATTTAGCATAGAGAAGGGTCTATAGGAGCCTGGAAACGTGGGGTCCTTCCCTGGTTTCGGAATCATCACTATCAATGCTTCCCGCATTGAACCAGGCAGTTCTCCCAGCTCCTTTGCTTCTTCAATGACTTCCAGTAATCTGGGAGCCATCAGCCCGGCATACTCTTTGTAGAACTCAGCCGCTAGGCCATCCATGCCTGGGGATTTAGACTTTCTTAAATGGGATATTGCCGCTCTTATTTCCTCGTCCCTAATGGGGCCTCCAAATAATTCTTGGGCCTCCGAGTCCAGGCTGGGGAGTTCTATGCCTGTTAGGTACGCCGGTATGGTGTGAATGCGGGTGGAGTTCTGGGAGTCAGTGAATGTTTTAGTTAGATGGATCACAAATGTTTTGTTAATTTCATGTTGTGTTTGGACCATTTGCTGCCGGTCAGTACTAATTGCAAGGATCGATTGAGGTTGTGTTTCCATGTTAATTAGTCGTGCTAGCAAACGGCCAGCCTTATTGCCTTCCGCATACTATCTACTCCTACTTCTATTTCTGTTGTATTTGTCTAGTGTGTCCCATAGATCCCCTATCTTTTGCCTTTGTGCTGTCCATTTAGTAGGTCCCTCTATATCAGTAGGGAGAGCTTGTTCCAATATCGCCAACTGTTTTTCTTGGCTTTGTAGATCCCGCTCCAGTACCTTTTTTACTCCGGTTTCAGCGGACATACATGCCCCCCGTAGAACCACTTTCATTGCATCCCATTCGATGGCTTTAGTACTAGCGGTGTTCCAATTGACTTCTAAATATCCCTGTAGCTCCCTGCCGATTGTGTCTTCATAGACCGGGTCAGTGAGTTCTTACGTATTTATTCTCCAAAGCAGGATCTTAGATCTCGGATTACCCAGGGTGTACACTATAAGTAATGGGGAATGATCCAATAGATATCGGGCCAGATATTGTGCCTCCTCAATCCTATTTGCTATTCCCAACTGTACAAAAAAATATTCCAGTCTACTATAGGTATTAGTCGCAGGTGTGTGACAGGAATATACTTTTAGGTGGGGATTGCGATGCCGCAAGATATATCCACTAAGTTATAATTTAATAACATCTGACGCATAGCCTCTCTGTTTTTAGGTTTGGCTTCGGGTCTCGGGGGTTTCCTATCCAGGGTGCCATCTAGGGCACAGTTGTAGTGACCCGCTGCTATCAGCTCCACATCTGGGGCAAGAGTTATCTGGCGTAGAACTGCCCCTAAAAACATACCTTCATCACTGTTTGGGGAATATATGTTTATCAGGCAGACCTTTCGCCCATCTAGTGTCTCCTCCACTATAACATAGCATCTTGATGGATCGGAGCTAGACTTCTCCGCTCTAAATGGGACACCCGGGGCCACCCACATCAGCATGCCCCTGGTAAATCCTGAATAGGACGTCACAAGAAACTGACCCCTCCACCTCCGTTGGACATATTTAAGGCAATCTCCCCATAAGTGTGTTTCTTGGAAGAATGCTATGTCCACTTTATATCTCCTGAGGTACGCAGCCACCCAAATTCTTTTAATCATATTATTTAGTCCCCTAACATTCCATGTTATGAGCTTGTATTTCCAACCATTTTCTGTCATGGTTGCAATGAGTAACAGTGTTTCGCCTCTTCATCTCAATAGGGGAGACCCTGCAATAAGCTTGGGCAAATGTCTTATGCGGGCTGATAAGATTCACGGGATACCCTCTCTGTGGACTTCCGGTTTTAAACTTGTAAACAGAACTAAACAAACTCCATTAACCCCCCACCCCTTCCCCCAGGCAGTAGTAATGAATCCCCATAGCACAACCGTTGTCTAAGGAGTTGGGACTCCGCCCCACATTACGGGTCCGATTCACAGAACTAACTTAAAACAAAATCCTAAACTTACTACCATTTTGGTATTCACAGAAGGCACTTACTCATTTCGGTATTCACAGAAGTTAGGAGTCCTAACTTTAGGACTCCTAAATGCCTTCTGTGAATACCGAAAGTCTTAAAATTAGGATTTTTCTCAGTTTAGTTGTAGTAAAGTTAGGACTCCTAACTTTAGGACTCCTAAATGCCTTCTGTGAATACCGAAAGTTTTATAATTAGGATTTTTCTCAGTTTAGTAGTAGTAAAGTTAGGACTCCTAACTTTAGGACTCCTAAATGCCTTCTGTGAATACCTAAAGTCGTAAAGTTAGGATTTTTGTCAGTTTAGGAGTAGTAAAGTTAGGAGTCCTAACTTTACTACTCCTAGACTGAGAAAAATCCTAACTTTAAGGCTTTCGGTACTCACAGAATGCATTTAAAAGTCCTAAAGTTAGGACTCCTAACTTCTGTGAATACCGAAATGAGTAAGTGCCTTCTGTGAATACCAAAATGAGTAAGTGACTTCTGTGAATACCAAAATGGTAGTAAATGTAGGATTTTGTCTTAAGTTAGTTCTATGAATCGGGCCCAACATTCCCCCCCACCCTACATCCCATTCCCCAACTTTTCAATCAGTCATTACAGTGAATGAATTCCAAGGAAAATTAAGTTTCTGAAAATCGGCCCGACTGTCGGGCACCAGACCACCTCGTCCATCATGAGGCATAGCAAGGCAGCTCAAGTGCACCACAGTTGGAACATTCTAATCTGGATTGCGGCAGAACCGTGCTACAACTCTATTATTCCAGTATTCATCTTGTAGTCTATCAATAATACCCTTCCCCTTATTTAGCCACTATCTCAGTCCACTCATTCGTGCTGCTAGTTTCCATACTCACGACAGCCGAGTCTGCATTAGTCTAGAGCATCTCCCCCTTTTACCGTTCTGCTATTCTTCTGGGGTATAGTTCAGTTCAGCTGGGTTGACCCTCCTCTTGCGATTGGGTGTCTTGTACCAGGCAGAGTGGGGAGAACGAGTTACGCGTTGATATCCCCTCCACTTCAGTCCGCAGGGTGCCGTCCGGACCCACCAGTTTTCTTCCCGTCTCAGGTGTCTTCTGGGACGCATGTTCCTGCTCTCCAGTATTGCGGCGCTGGCTGTTCTGTCTTCTAGCTTCCAGTCCATCTTTGTTGTTCCCACCAGCCCCGATTTTGATCTTGCCCGGTGAGGCCCATCGAGTCCATCCAGTCCATGGCCTCCAGTGGCGAGTAGTAAAAATTTACCCTGCCATCGTGCTGTATGCCGAGCCGGGCTGGAAACATCAGGCCATATTTGATGTTATGATCCCTAAGTCGCCGTTTGACCCCAGGAAAGCATTCCGAAGGTCTTGTACCTTCCTTGTATAGTCAGGGTAGATCTGAATGTCAAAATTCTCAAATTTTGGAGGGCCATGGGTACGTACATATTGCAGTATGACATCTTTGTCCCTGAAGTTAAATAAATGGGCAATTATAGCTCTAGGTGGTGCTCCCGGTCTCAGAGGGGGTCCCAAGAAACAATGGGCCCTTTCTATAGCAAACAATTTAGAAAGTCTGATGTTTGTAAGCGCCAATCCAATCCACTGTTCAAGGAACAGATCCACCGCCGAGCCCTCTGCTTTTCCGGGAAGCCGAGAAAGCAGAGGTTATTTCTTCTCAGCCATCCCTCTGCATCTTCGGCTCTCTCTTCCAGGCGGGTAGACTGTTCCTGGAGTGAGGCCACCGCCGTGCGCAGTCTCTGGACTTCCTCTTGCATCGTGCCCATGACTTCCTCCGTGGTTGTGACTCTGTCTGCTACTTTTCTCAGGTCCAGACGCAAGAGGTTGATGTCCATTGCCATGGTATCCATTTTTGCTTCAAGCACCACTCGAAGGTCTCTGATGGTGTCTAAGATCACCACTTTATCTTGCACCATATTTCCGTGGTGCGACGTCTGTCCAGGGCCCCATAGAACATGGTTGGATGTCATCGGGCCAGGTATTGTGTATTGTACGATCTTGTTGGCCCTCGCACCCCTTTTTGGCTTATCTGTACCCATAATCTGACCGTATCGGGCGGTCTCAGTCACACCCAGTGGTCTTCACTTCTCTGGTCGGATGAAGGACAGGATCAAGCAGGACCCCTTAGCGTGGGAGCCTCCACTGCTCTGCTCAAACGGATCGTCCTTCCAGGCTCAGTGTATCCCGCGCGTCGATATCAGCACTTCCAAGCCAGGCGCACATCCAAGTACTGCACCGGGTGCCTTATTGAGGGGGTATCTCTGTGTGAGGTCCTCTCCTTGTCTTCCAATTCTAAGGGGTGACGGGGTGTATCTCCCTGGTCCCTGGTATGCTGGGGGACCATTGCGTCCTGGAGTTCCCCCTCTGTTGAAAGGAAAATTCAGACTCCGTCAGGGGGGCTCCCCTTCATCACTGCTTCCTGCACTCCCTACCAATGTTAGGTATGGGGTGTATGCTGCCACACACGAGAGGAACCCCGCTTCCAGGTGGCCTGCGCTCTCACTGACCTTTATGTCGGGGCCCTCTCTCCGCTCCTCTAGGCCGTTTACTGTCGTGTGCCCAGTATGGTAGCTCTATCTCAGTAGGGGGGCCCCAGCGTGATGTGTCGGTGTATTATGTCATACTCGTGACCCAGGATGTGCCACTCTCTGCTCGTTCGAGCTCACTCAGGCTCCGTATTGTTCTGTGTGAGGGTCTGGCACCTCCATTTTGGGGTCAGGCAGGCCGCCTCTCCACAATGTCTGCGGCCGGCCGTCCCATTCCTGTATTGTTCTGGGGGCCCCCGGTATGGATCTCACCAGTCAGGGCCCAGGATTCTCCACAAGCACTCTTTCTGGGTCCCACGCAGTCACAGGTCTACGGGCCGCAGAAGTTCCGGCCGGGTTCCGCTGTCAACTCCCCCATGTTGCCACAATGGGGTAGATACTGCCGCAATCAGAGGGGGCTCCACTTGTCATGGGGCCCCCGGTCGCAGTTCCCTCACCGTTGAAGCTCCAGCAGGCTCGGTGTTAACGGAAGCGAGGGCCAGGCACTGCCATTTTGAGGTCAGGAAGGCCGCCTCTCCACAATTCTCGTAGCCGATTTTTTGCCTCGCTCCATTGTCGGCGGCCCCCAACACTCACTCTGCTTACTGGGGGGGTATTCTGCCTTTTTTTTTCAAGAGCTAGACCTGTAGTCCAGAATGCCAGGAGCTGGGAGGATATTTTTGTTTGGGGCAGGAGCTCCGGAGAAGCACAACTAGCTGGCCATGATGGTAAGCCCCGCCCCCATGGCATGGTGTGTTGTGGAATTATATGGATAGTAAATGTGGTTTTGAGTATACTGGAATTATGTGGAGAGGGACTGTGTGTTATGGAGTGTAATAATGTGGAATGGTATGTTGTAGTGTGTAGTGGTGTTGAAGTACTGGGTTTTTCAGAACCCAGCGGTGCCAGGGAACACACCCTAAGACTACAGAAACACAGAGTCTTCCTGGTGAAGTCATAAATCGTATTTATTGGCTGCAACCAGTAACAGGTATCCTAGAAGTACAACACGGTGTATATTCTCAGGAGACTGCTCAACCTTACAAGCCAGCCTTCTCTTTTTATACAAAATATTATGCTTTAGGCGAACATTCCTTATTTTACAGTTGACCATTCACATATTTTCACTACAAAGAAAAAGCAGAGTCATGATGACAAGCCCATATTTCAGTTTGTCCAGCCCCCAATCAATTACCCAACAAGGCTCAGTCAGATATCGACGGACCCCCAATAAAAACGGGCACCTCCTCCTCATAAAGCAAGTCATAAAGTAAGAAACAGGGACAGGTGTGTGTAAGATTAGGCATGGTTTGTGTGTGATGAAAGGTTTTATGATATGTTGTGCCTTGATGCTAATCTCATTCGACCACTGGGAAAGGAACTGGTCGAACAGGTTTGGCTTCAGGCAGTGGAGTCAGCTTGCCCAGGTCACAGAGGAGTCAGCAAAAGTGTATGTGTCCTTCAGACTCGATTTTTGGCCTAGTCATTGGCCTATGTGAGGGCAATCACAAAATGGCTGTCGTTCAATGGAAACCGAGGGTTCAGGACGGAAACTCTGATTTCAGGGTGATTTCGTCACCCGAATATGGCGAAAATGCTAGTGCATAGTATACTAACCATTCTCAGTCTGCTGATACCAAAATCGTCATGATACGACGATGTTTATAACACGGTTCCAGAATTTTCAGTACCACAGACCCTCCTTTTGCCCTTACATAGGCAATAACCTATACTCACATTAGTCTGAGTCTAGGTCTGAGTCCAGGTCTATATACATAAAGTCGTTGAGATGTTGCTGTAGCATCATCCTATTACTTAGCTCGTCCCTTGATACAGGTTTCCTTACACATGATGTAGCACAGAGGCCACATATTGCAGGAGCACACTGTACACACAGACAGAACAGGAAAAGAATGGCCAAGATCATCCCAATGACTATCAGAATCCTCCATCCCCAGGCGGATATCAGTTCCCAGAACCACCCCATTAATGACCAATCTCCTTTATCCACATGAATAGATTCGGAGATCTTATGCAGTTTGGAAATGGCCTGGTAAACTGTTGGAGCGTTATCTGGAATGAAAATACAGCAACTTGATTGGATCACTTTACATACCCCACCTCGGTCTGCAAGTATGACGTCTAATGCGACCCTGTTCTGAAGAGTCATAAGGCGATCCGACTGGAGCTCAGCTGTCAAATTACTAAGGGCACCGGCGGTTTCATCTACCGTGGATTCAACCACCCGTATCAATTGCCTTATGTTCCTGCTGTTAACCATAGGACCCCAAAACGGCAGAAAACCCTTTACGAAATCTCCAAGTTCCTGTCCTGTAGTGTCTTCTTTACTGATGAAACCTCTAACTATCCTTGTCTTATGGTAATCTGCCACGGCCGTGTAGGTGGGAGGCAACAAGAACGAAACAAAACATGTGCCTGAGAAGTCAGGGGGCAACCATGTATAGGCTCTATTATGGCAGATGAAATAGGTACCCTTAGCTGCTAAGAACGAAGGGGAAGTCTGAGACGCAAAAACATATGTTTCAGTGCAGATACTTTCCCCTAACTGAGCTCTGGGATTCTTGCCATTACCTTGCAGACATAGGTGACCCTGATGGGGTACAATCCAAATCGGGGAGGATCTCTTTGCTCGCTGGTTCTCACTCAGAATAACTCCATATCCTGTTATGTTCCATCCAATATATGCTAGTGTCTCATCTCTCGGGATAGTCTCATAGGAAATATCTTCCCTAATCATATCTACTATACCCGTAACTAGAGCACTATTCTTAGGATTATCTTTCACAGAACGTTGGGGGTTGGCTTCATGAGCGTACATGAATATCGTTCTATATGCCCACCCAGTACCATTATGGCTGAAAGGCAGGGCCAGATAAGGGATACCTTTATCAGTAGTATTCGGCATAAGACTACACACCCAACAGTTAGTTGTGTTAACTACTGATTGGTGTTGGTGTAGAAGCTGAATGAATGAATTATTGACAAATTCTAATCTTCTAGCGGACTCGTGTTAAGGCAGAGGGTGAAAAGAATGTGAGGAAACAGTAGAAGGAGGTATGGGCTGTGTAGTGGGTGCAAATGTCACTTGAAAAGAGAATAAAACATATCCTATTAAAAACGTCATTACACTAAGCAACATGAAAATACATAATATCAAAAATCGTTTCTTTGTCATCATTATACACATTCTGGCTTTAAAGTTCATCTGTTTGGTAGGTCTCTCATTCTCGCAAAACTCCATCCTCTCTAATTGCTGCTCGTGGTGGTAGGGTGTTCTATGCTAAGGAATGCTTCTGTCAGTCCAGGGCAACTCCCTTAGACCGACCAGAACTGTCGACCTAACGTCTTCAGCTGCACTCCAAAGACTTGGGCAACCACGACCCTACAGCTGAACCCGGATGGCGGTTCGAAAAACAAAAAAAAGAAAGTTTCTCAGATGAGAGAGCTGCACTTTCAAAAATAGCAAAGAAAGAGAATTTTTATTTGTCCATAGTTCTCGGCCTCAGATTGTAACGGCTTTTTCCAGGTACTGTCTGGTTCTGGAACAAAAGTTCAGGCTCTGTAGTGTTCAATCGAATTGACGGTGGCACAGCTTCTTGCAAAATATTGTCACTTTCTTGTTCAGAAAGTGTTCCTTTAACACGTGCATCGCTAAAAGGCAGAAAACGAGACACGGTCTCAGCGATCCCCTCCTGGACCCACCGGTCGTACGGTAGAGGCAAAGGGACCCTCTTGCAGTGTACGCCGTGGATCCAGTTCTTTTTCCCTTCCACTCGAACAGCTGATCTTGTTGAGAGAAGGACGAGATGGGGGCCGGTCCAACGGGGCTGGTCATTGTTTGTCCGCTGGAAGTTTTTGACCAGCACCCATGATCCAGGATCGATAAGATGTCCTGGAGCTTCAGAGACCTGAGGCAGAGTATCGTGAACCTGTTGGTGTAAAACACGCAATTTAGCCGTCAATTCATACAAATAATCAAGAAGTACCGGGTGTTCGATCTCACTGAATTTTGTCGGCCTTGGCACTCCCCATATGTTGGCCGGGCGGCCGAACACAATTTCATGGGGACTAAGTCCCACTCGCGAATGCACAGTCATTCTTGTTGATAGTAGTGCTAAAGGCAGAGCGTCAGGCCATTTAAGACCAGAGCTCGCTTGTATTTTTGCCAACTTCAATTTTAACGTGCCATTATAGCACTCTACTAGTCCAGCTGATCGGGGGTGATTTGCAGCGTGAAATTTTTGCTGGATACCTAGCCCCTCACATACTTTTTTCATCACTCGACCCACAAGTTCACTCCCATTATCACTCCAGACCATTCTCGGCATTCCAAACCTAGGGAAGAATTCTTTGACAAGGGCTTTAGCTGTGGATAAGGCAGTGTTGTCTTTTAAGGGATATGCTTCTACCCATCTTGAAAAGGCACAAACAACAACGAGTACGTATTTCAAATTGTTGCACCTTTCCATGTGGATGAAATCTAGCTGCAAAACCTCGAACGGATATGTTGGGGGCGCAAAATGACCAGCTGGAGTTGGGGTTCCCCTACCAGGATTGTATTTCAGACACACCATGCAATTCTTGACCACATTCTCTGCACATTTAGGAATTCCAGCATTTTGCCATACTGGAGGCAACAACTTACAAATCCCTTTCACACTGATATGGGCCATTCCATGAGCCATTGTCACCACTGCAAGCACATACGCATTGGGTAACAACCATCGCTGATGTTCTGACAAGTCAACCCAACAACCATTTTCATCCAATTTACCCGTACTTTCTCTCCACACACTCAACTCTTTCTCTGAAGCTTCAGCTTGAAGAGACTTCACACTCTCTATCGTATCTTCACACATTCCAACATCACCAACCCATCTTGCAGGGCCTGCAACATACATTCGATTCATCACCTCTTTTGCTGTTTCTTTTGCGATCTCGTCAGCAAATGCATTACCGCGACCAACATAATCAGTAACCTTCTTGTGTGCACTGCATTTCCCAATCGCGACTTGTAACGGCAAGGTCAGTGACTCAAGAAGCTCATTCACCAACTGACCATACTGAATCTTAGCTCCATGCGAAGTCAGGAACCCACGTTCTTTCCACAATCGTCCAAAACTATGAGCCACACCAAACGCATACTGGCTGTCGGTATATATGGTCACTTTCATTCCTTTTGATAACACACACGCTCTCGTAAGTGCAATCAACTCTGCTGCTTGAGCTGAATTATGTAGTATTCGTGCAGCTTCAACAATCGTATGCAAAGTCGTGACAGCATATGCTGCAGTCGTATCACCATTCAGAAGCTTGAAGCATGAACCATCCACCCATAAGGTACCATCACACTTTACAAGAGGAGTATCTTTAAGATATTCTCTCCCTTTCGTTTCTTCTTCTGTCCTAAGAAAACAATCATGCTGTTCAACATCATCTGTCTCTACTGAAATCGGCAATAACGTGGCTGGATTCAACGTATTGCACCTTTTTATGTGCACATGACTCGCTAACAGTGTCAACTCGTAACCTGACAATCGAGCACTAGTTAAGTGCTGTGTCTTGGTCCTGTTTAACAACGTGTCCACTGCGTGTGGAACCATCACAATCAACATATTATTCATTACTAACCCAGCAGACTGTCGAATAGAAACAGCTGCTGCCGCTGTGGCTCTCAAGCAACTTGGCAATGCTTTAGCTACCGGATCCAAAGTCGACGAAAAATACGCACATGGACGCTGTTTGTCTCCAAAAGACTGTGTCAGCACTGACAATGCACAACCCTCTTTCTCATGGACATACAGTGTAAAGGGCTTACTGTAGTCTGGGGTACCCAACACAGGAGCCGAACACAATGCATTACGCAATTCGGAAAAACTTTTCTGACAATCTTCAGACCACGGAACGGGATTCGGTGTATCTTTACAGGTCAATGCTACCAAAGGTTTGGCCAGCAAAGAAAAATTCGGTATCCACTGTCTGCAGTATGATGTAATGCCCAAGAAAGCACGTACTTCTCTCTGTGTCCTTGGCACACTCAATTTTGCAATTGCCTGAATTCTTTCTAGGGTCAGTTTCCTTCCCTCCTTCGATAAGAGATGACCTAAGTAGGTCACTTCTTGTCGACAATATTGCAGTTTTGAAAGAGACACTTTGTGATGTAAATCAGACAAATGACGCAACAACGACAAGGTGGCTTCTTTACAAATTTCCTCAGTATCTGCAGCGATTAGCAAATCATCGACGTATTGAATAAGGGTAGCGCCATCAGGTAAAACAATTGCATCAAGCTGTGTTTTTAAAGCCTGACTATATATTGATGGGCTTTCACAGTAGCCTTGAGGAGCGCGTTTGAAGCGGAAGCTTCGGCCTCCTAAACTGAAGCCAAAAATATCCCTGCTCTCCTTGGCAATCGGGATGCTGAAGAAAGCATTCTTCAAGTCAATCACCGAGAACCAGGTGGCGGAAGCTGGAATCAAAGTCAATAGGGCAGTGATATCAGGAACAACTGGAAACTGTGACACAACTATTTTATTGACCTCTCTAAGATCAATCACGAACCTGTAAACAGGTGGCTGAGAAAGGTCAGTACGTTTCAAAACAGGCAGGACAGGACTATTACAAACGTTGCCTCTAATTTCTTACACAGCTCGGGAAGCAAATTGTGCACAAACTTGTCAACGAACAACCGTTGACCACCTTCTGCACTCATATCTTGACCACTGTGGTCGATAAACGTTTCCTCAAACCTGGTGAAGAAATCAGACACTGTTTCATCTTTCTTCTGCTTACATGCAGACAATTTATCCCAATTCACACGCATCGCAGGCATTAAAGTCTTCATGTAAGTAATGATCCTAGCAGGAAGTTCTGCTACCAAAGGCTCAAGCTTGGCACCACCAACTTGTCTATCATTTGCAGTACTAATATTAGCCCATGTGTCACCTAATTCTTGCGCGTGATCTGCATGGCGAATCAATCCCCACAAAGGCTGTGGAACAACATTCCCAAATAACATGTCTATGTCAGCTAAATTCATAATGCATGAGTCTGCAGTCTGTGATAATTCCTTATAATACCCTGCAGGGTTTTTACGGGGGTCAGGCAAAGTCTGCTTAAGGGCTAAAACTTCAGCTCGCTTCCAAGGAACATGTACCCAAACACGCTGAAAGTGAGCTGGAGCAGCAGCAATGTTATTAACGGCATCAGCCGCAACGGCGTCCTTCCATACCGGAGGGACTTCTCTCATTGGGTACTGTCGCACTTTTCTTCTAACTGAGGAGTCATGTTCAAACAGTGACTGATAAAGATCCTTATTCCTAAAGGACAACAACGTCGCAACTGCTTTCTCAACATAGGAACCCACAATCGTGCCCTTTGAAAACTCAAACCGTACACGGCACAACTCAGGCGGATTTGTTTCCAAATCATTATCCTCCAATTCCTCACAAAGGAAAGCACACATTTTCTCAAAAACGTATCTTTGTTTTGGTGCTTCCCATTGACGGAAGACATCCATAACAGACTCCACATCATATTTAAAAGGGAAAGTAACCCATTTACGCGCCATATGGTCAAACACTTCTCTCTCGAGAGAATCAGGCAGTTGACTACGCGACTGCTTACGCTCCGAATCAGGGGTCACACCAGCTGACCCGAAGAGAGGAAATATAATGCTAGCAACAGTATCAGTCATTCTCTGTCGGATAGAAGGAGAAGTTGACAAAAGAACAGGAGGAAAAACAGAGGGAGACAAGGCAGACGCAGATGCAGACACAGAGGCAGTATCAGGAAGAACACCAGAAGAGGCAGTCGATGTAGTAGACAAAGTCGTAGGAAGTACAGATGAAGCAGGTAGCAAAGTCGGCGGCCCTTGAGGGGGCTGTGCCATAGGGGTAGGAGCCAACTGAAGAGGAGCTGGCGGCTGTGGAAGAACTTGGGGCACAATAACCGGAGGTTGCACAACTAAAGGTTGCGGAGGTGCTGTAGCACTCTGCGCATAAGGGGGTGGCGAAATCAACAAGTGTGACATTAAAGGATCTTTCTCAATTTCTTTTGCTGCATCTTGCTGAAGAAGCGGAAAAACTGGATAACATTTATCGATCACCATATTACGTTGCCTGTGCAACTGCTCACTCATCTGTTCTTCTTCATTATCTTTAAACTGCATAGCAGCTTGCATTATCGAGATACCCTTTTCTCTCTTATTTCTCTTTGCTAATTTAATTTCCTTCTGTTTGGCCATAGGTGGAAAGAGTCAAACATCGCCGGCCGGGCTGTCTTCTTTAAAAGTTTAACCTCCAGATTATCCAGAAACTCTGTGTCAAAACTACCATATTGGGGCCATTTTAAAGCACCATCTTTCCTGGTGTATCGGATCCATTATATGTGATGGGGCCTACGCCATGTTTCACATATAGTTCATAGGTTGGAGTTCCAATCGGAGGAACCGGACACGAGTCCTCAAATCGGGAATCCCTATTGCAACTAAGACAAAACAAATTTCCAAGTCTGCTAAGACCAGGCATCTTCGCTCTCTAGTCTAGCTTCAAACTTCAAAGGATTATTGAATACGATAGTCTCGTGAATACACGAGTCCCTCGGCTTTGGTACTTGCAAGTTCCAAATCAAAGATCCCAAGGGGATACCAAACTAAGAACCAAACTAAGGACTGGGAGACGCTCCACTTATACTTAACTGAGATATCGATGACGTCACCAGAAGACTCGTCTATCGTTTCGCTCTACCAATCATTAAGGGTCCAAAACAGGGCGATAGTCAGGGCAGCAGTCCGTCGTAGCCGTCGGGAAGCGGGGAACCTCACAGCAAAGACTTTCGGACCACGTCGACATACAGGGGTCGATGAAGTGGCGGCCTTCCTCCAGAATTTTCACACGAAGCTCCTCACGAACCTCTGGCTTGGACCGGTACCGCTGAAATCGCCCCACGTTGGGCGCCAACTGAAGTACTGGGTTTTTCAGAACCCAGCGGTGCCAGGGAACACACCCTAAGACTTCGAGTTCTTCCTGTTTCAGACTACAGAAACCCAGAGTCTTCCTGGTGAAGTCAAAGATCGTATTTATTGGCTGCAACCAGTAACAGGTATCCTAGAAGTACAACACGGTGTATATTCTCAGGAGACTGGTCAACCTTACAAGCCAGCCTTCTCTTTTTATACAAAATATTATGCTTTAGGCGAACATTCCTTATTTTACAGTTGACCATTCACATATTTTCACTACAAAGAAAAAGCAGAGTCATGATGACAAGCCCATATTTCAGTTTGTCCAGCCCCCAATCAATTACCCAACAAGGCTCAGTCAGATATCGACGGACCCCCAATAAAAACGGGCACCTCCTCCTCGTAAAGCAAGTCATAAAGTAAGAAACAGGGACAGGTGTGTGTAAGATTAGGCATGGTTTGTGTGTGATGAAAGGTTTTATGATATGTTGTGCCTTGATGCTAATCTCATTCGACCACTGGGAAAGGAACTGGTCGAACAGGTTTGGCTTCAGGCAGTGGAGTCAGCTTGCCCAGGTCACAGAGGAGTCAGCAAAGGTGTATGTGTCCCTCAGACTCGATTTTTGGCCTAGTCATTGGCCTATGTGAGGGCAATCACAAAATGGCTGTCGTTCAATGGAAACCGAGGGTTCAGGACGGAAACTCTGATTTCAGGTTGATTTCGTCACCCGAATATGGCGAAAATGCTAGTGCATAGTATACTAACCATTCTCGGTCTGCTGATACCAAAATCGTCATGATACGACGATGTTTAGAACACGGTTCCAGTTAAATATATGGTGTGTTGTTGAATTTTGTGGCACAATGTGGAATTGTGTGGTGTGGATTAGATGGATGTGGTGTGTTGTGTAATTGTGCTGTTGAGTTGCATTATGTGGTTTGGTGTCAAAATATGTGGTGTATTGGCTTGACTTAAAAGACCAGAACAAATATTCTAGATGCTATGTGCATGTCTGTGCTCTAGGGCTGCATTGTGTACAATTTGAATTGTACATAGATTCAACCTGAATCTTGACTATCTAAACATGGAACAGAAGTGTTTCTTTCAAAAACAGGTAAACAATAAGTCAAAGAAAAAAACATTGTGTTCTTCCTAACTTGAAATGTCCTTTATATCGTGAGAATGTTGTAGTTTCACATTTATGATATTCAGAAGCAAATACATAGTTTCTTGTGCTCTTCTCCATTAAAACAAAACCCAATGTATTTCGGGTCAATCGACCCTTCGTCAGGGGACACTGTGATCAAAAGGAAACATATCTTGTTTAATGATTTCAATGAGTTCGATTTGTGTCAGGCACATACATTGATAAGCTCATCAAATGGAGATAACTTCATGCAAGTTATGAGCAGTTGTCAAAACTGGATACAAAGAGAAAAAGGAAAAGAGAAAAAGAAAACGAAAGACATCCACGCACTATAGGTAGAAAGTAAAATAATAGAAAAACGGCTTGTGCTTGTTCAAAAACTACCTGTCCCAGTATGCATCAAACCAGTTTAACAAAAACATGTGCCTACATGCCTAGACCCGACCTAAACACCAATGTACTGCATAATAAAGTGAAGTGAATAAACATAATCCCTTTTCAGAGATAAAACAATAGAGAAGCCCATGGTTAACCAGTGATCAGCGGGAAACATATGTCAATAGATTCCATGCCAAAAATGGCTTTGCCAACTTATTTTAGCAGTGCTGTACTGTACTGAAACATTGTGCCATCCTATCAATATTAAACAGAAATGAAAACAAGAAGAAACATAAAAGCAGGCTCTCCCATCTTCCATCTTGTTTTACGTGCACACGATTTAAGATCTTCTAAAGACGTGAGCCTTAGGCGAACACTGAACCCATGGTCTGCACACTATATATAGCACGTATTAGTGGCGAGTGTGTAACTCCCCAAAATGTCCAGCTAGCTATGACGAAACAGGTGGCCGTGAAAAGTATCCATATGAATTATGACTTTTCAGCAATTTAACCCTGTACAGTTGCAACAGCAATCTAGGATATGCTATTAAAAGGACAAAACCGGACAAGGTTTCAGGTAGGGGAGGTGGGTGTGAAGTTGTCGGTCACTAAAGACCCGAACAAACAACACTTGGCTGCTGCAAGCAATAACAATGATTGTGTACGGTGAAAGGGAGGGGTCACCAGATAATCCCACATCATCGAGAACGATATTTGAAGCCTGCATTTACTTTAAAAAAATGCTTTCTGGGAGTGGGGGGTCATGTGTCACTACTATCGAATCCACACGGCTGAGTTGTAAGGAAGATGGTGTCCCAGTTGCAAACTGAGTCACCTGGTTTGTAATTTTACACTGACCCAGGCATGCCGCAGTAGTCTCCATGAACACACTTCCCCCCAGCCACACTCGTATTCACGAACCCCCGGGGATCACCCCCCCCAGACAACCGTGGGACTGGAGAGGGAGTGAACTGACCTGGAGCCCTCTGGTGGGAAACCACCGACCGACGATGGCACAGATCAGGGGCCTGAAGCCTGATAAACCCAGGGTTATATAAGGAGACTGTGATTGCTGGTCGGAGAGTCTTCAATGAGCGAGCACCACCACACAAGAGGGTCAAATAAGGAGGCAAGTCATGAGGTTCAAATCAAGAGACTCTGTGGAGGCGCAACGTGGCGCAGCGCACAAGTAGAGGGAAATAATGCGTGCAAATAAAAGAAGTAGTCTCCAAAGAAACATATGTATATCTACAGCGTAACGAAACTGTAGTTGGCCAGTGCTCCTGAGCGAAAAACGTAAGTGATGTCTCAGGAGTGCCAACCAATGAGGAGCCAACAAAGAAGAGTGATGTAGGAGTGAACCAACTGCAAGCAGCAGGTGGGATTGCACTCTGTGTACTGATTACAGCAGGTCTTGCATATAGCGCATGCGCGCTGATGCTCGACTTAAATAAAATGGAGGTTTAATAAAATAATAAAATGCAATACAGAAGGCAAAAATATAGACAGTCTCACTGAATCAGTCATAAGGCTCAGAAATAAATTGCTTTGAAGGCTCTTAGCATATAGAAAAGATACAACATGAGCAAATTGATAGAGATACGGACAGCATTGCTTCTAGAGAACCAAAGTAGTCATGGGTCACACCCATGATAAGAGGCCTTTCTGGAACATTTTACCATAAAGAGCAATAAAAATAACACAGTCAGCAAAGGGTAAGCAAACATATCACTGCAACACAAAATCACAGTACAATATTGTAAAGCATCACATAAAACCACCATCCGAACACTATCCCACTAAGTGAATATTAATGAGTCCATTCTGACCTAATGTCAGAACAAATCTGATTACATAAAAAATGGAGAGTTTCATAATGTATAGCTTACCATAGACAAACAGTAAGGGCTTTGAAAAATATCCAAAAGGCTTCCTCCTGAGCTCTTCGAGACCAGCACGTCAACACAAGTATCAGTGCACATTTTTCTGCATGCAGTGCCAATAAGAAATATAAACATACAAATAATATTATGAAGCTGCCATACTAATACAAAATGGAGTCAGGGCCTAGTTAAGGCCTAGTTAGCATAGGTCAGGAAAACACAGTTCTGTACAACACAGTTCATTTTAAACGGCAAAGAAAATAACTTCATCAACTGGCTAATAAAATCTAGCAACGACCTTACTCTTTATCTTGAACTTGACTCACTTAGAGATGATGGGGCTAGTCACAAAGGTAAATATACACGTGAGTAAACCTACACATGTAAGTTTACTCTTACATTTTTGAGTAACTATACTACTTTTGGCTACTTACCATTTATACGTGGAAAGTTACTCAAAAGTGTAGACTTAAATGTTACAATCACTGAAGCATGGTGTGGAGTTAGTAAAAATATCATATATGTCCATAAAGTTACCACTAGTAGTGACTTTATGGCTGTATTTCATGTTCCGCACACTTGTTGGATACCTCCGCTATCAAGGTGGAGATCTCGCTATGGTAAAGGGAAATGTATAAAAGTTATTATAGCTAAAAAAAGAGGTTGCATTTTTTATGTTAAATGTTAATATAAATTAGTTTTATATATTTACTTTAAAATTGGGACAAATGTTGAAAAATGCTACAACAATATTAACTTCAATTTAAATAAAAAATATAATGAATGTAAGTAGATTAAATCAAATTAAAATTATTTAAAATATATATTTTTTAAAAATCAACTAAAGTGAAAATATACTTATTTTTAATGTATTGAAAGTCACTAAAAGTTGTGTATAGGATTAATTTAAATTAATTTCATTATTAAAAAAATAACATTATATTTATTTTCCAATTAAAATTGTAAATCAAATTTTATATTTAATTTTTTAACCTTAAACTAAATGTATTTATATTTTTACGAAGGTAAAACAAATTCATTTACTTTAACTTTATTTCACAGGAGGTTCTATTTGAAGTCCTTACCGCCATTATTTTGTATGGGAGAGTGTTGCATTACAAGTGGTTGGCCATGTGTGGTGCTGTACTCCCTCTAGGTCTGAGCTGTACAACATTTTTGGTTGTAGTAATTATAGAGGTGCAGTTTATGAATAACAATGGTCTTACCATTTTGTGGGTGGGTGCAAATCCATGGCCCTTCTTCAACCCCTCCTTAGTCCTGCCAAAACACGTCCCCTTTCCAGCCAATCTTCTGTGTCCCTTCCGCATCCACTACAGAAACGAGTGCACGCATGTGTGGAAATCTCTGCAGTTTGGTCGATCTCTGCACATAAAACATAGGAGAGGCAGAGGCGTGGATCTCTGCCCATAGGTAAGTGAATAGCATTTCGTAGTACATTATTGTAATGCTACTAAAGGTACAACAATATGCAGTTTTTGAATAGGCTCTTTTGACTACTATATGGATTCTCAAAATCCAACACACTCCCCCATATCACCAAAGCAGCCATAAACTACTGGCGTAAATCCCTAGGATAGATAGGGTGGACTTGTAGATTGATGCAAGAGACAACACTGTGGCACGGGACATGGCTACCTCATTCTTCCGGCCCGTCTGAATTAGGCAGTGCTTGGGACAAGGGACATGTGAAGTCATTCACAGAATAAAATGAGGAGTTTGAAGTCCATAAACCCATGTTTTCTCAATATGTATAACTCTGATGCTCTAGAACTGTCGTAGATATAACTATCAGCTCTACCTGAGTTTAGTCCATTATAAGGCAAGGTGATAATTGCCCAGTTGATCAAACATAATATCTCTTAAATCAACTCTGGCTTAGTAATCAATGCTCCAGATTGCTTTGCTGTTTGCACTCTCAATGGGAGCAAGACTTAGGGCATCTATAGGAAGAAAAGTGGAAAGAGGTGTAAATGGTGCACCGTAAGTTTGCCTTAGCAACAAAGCTCCACCTTATCCAATTCAAATACCTCTATAGAGTGCATTATACCCTCATCAATTTTGCAGAATAGATATCCCACCAAGCTGGGTGGTTTATTTCCTGTTATCTGGGGCTGTGGTATAATACAGAGATACTAGAGGCGCATAGTGGCTAAGAAGGACATCTTCAGACACTGGAAGTCAGCCCAGGTAATTCCAGTTGTGGAATGGCTGAGGGTAATCGACCAATGCTTTTGAATAATGTTAACAACTTACTAGGCGAGATTGCATCTGCAAACACATAAGAAATTACAGGTACCGGTTGAAAAACACGTTCACCTGCCGTTAACATGATTGAGGTCATTCCCAAGTGGTGTACTAGCACTCTTTCTACCATTTGCATTAAATCTTTTACTGTAACCTGAATTTTAGGCATATGGGAATATGCATTATATGTCTGTACACTCCTATCTTCTTTCTTCCAATTTGTAAAAAGAAAATCTACATTTTGTATTAAAAAGGTTTTCCTGTTCCACGCGTGAGTAACTCACCTAATCTCGGTTTTACCTTTGCATTCTGTTTTTTTTTTTTTTTGATAAACAAATTTTTATTTTGGCAAATAAACATACGGAATTACATGGACAACCGTCCAAGCGAACTGGCATCAGAAAATATCGTCCACGATCATTGACATTCAACAACAAGACCTCCCACCCCTTACCCGACAACCTCACTCCCTCCACCCGCATTGACACCCCTAAATTATACCCCCTAGCCACTTCCCCCATACTCTGCGAAACTTCTGAGGACAGCCCCGCGCTGAATACATCATGCGCTCCTGCGTTGCACACCAATCCACCCCCCTCCTCCACGTAGCACATTTGGGTGGGTCAGACCGCTTCCAAGCGGCCGCAATATCCCGTTTTGCTACCACCAGAGCTGTAGCTAAAAAGAATTTCTCATGACGGGAACCGTCCAGACCGTTCGTTATCCCCAACAGGGCCATTCTGGGATCATGGGGAACCTCCCACCCCAGCGTCTCGGTTAGCTCAGTCTCAATCTCACCCCAGTAGGTTCCCAGCCGCGGGCATGTCCACACCATGTGGAAAAAATCCGCCGGGTCTGCCCCACAACGTGCACAGGAGGCATCCGGAGAAAGACCCGCACGGTGGAGGCGTTCCGGGGTCAGATAGGCGGTATGTAAAAAATAAAGCTGGATGAGCCGCAACCTGGCCGAGGAGGTGATCGTCCTAGGCGCCATAAGGGCTTCCCTCCAATCGGCTTCATCAAGTGGTCCAACCCAGGCCTCCCAGCGCAACTTCACATCCTCCCAGTCCATAGGGGTGTTATTGACCAGGGTCCGGTAGATACGGGAGATACCCCCCCTGCCCAGAAACCCCATCATCACCTGCGCCTCTGGTGGGCTATGATCAGGGAGCTGCGAATCAAGAGGGACGTGAGACCGAAGCGCGTGGCGCAGCTGGAGATACTTGTAAAACTGTGAGGGGCGCAGCGAGAAGCGAGCCTGAAGCTCCCGGAAGGAGCACTTGTGACTCCCTCGCCACAGATCGCCTAGACAGGAGATCCCAAGGAGATCCCATGCCCGAAATCCTTCCAAGCCCGTGACCTCCCGCAGCCAAGTGCCATGCCAGAGTGGTGTAACGCGGGTCAGTGTCCCCGACCACCGGGTATGTCGTAGAGCGGCGCGCCAAGCCAAGAAGGGGGCCCGTACAACGTCCGGAAGCGGCCGAGGAGGCGTCGCCCCGTAGAGCATGTTTTGAATAGAGGGAAACCCCAGTAGCTGCACCCCCAGCTTGTAGGCCGGATCGTCCCACCCGCCCGAGAACCAGTCATGGACCACAAGGAGCCGAGTTGCAAGGTAGTATAAATAAAGGTTGGTCATGCTCATACCCCCATCGTACGATGGAATCCGGCACCGGCCCAGGGCCAGGCGGGCCCTGCCGCCACCCCATAGAAACTTGGTCGCCATACTATCCAAGTCCCGGAACCACGGGCGGGAGAAAGAGCAGGGCGTGTTTTGCAGCATGTACAGGAGTTTGGGAAGGATCATCATCTTATAGAGGGCAATCCTCCCCAGGGGGTTCAGCGGGAGCGATTGCCATCGCGCCAAATCCGATCTGGCTTTGTTAACCACGGGAGCTACGTTAAGAGCCCAGCAGAGCTCCGGTAAAAGGGTGACCCAGATTCCCAGATACTTAAAGGAAAGCCTCCGGAGGGGAATATCGGACTGCCAGTCGACGCAATCTCTAGCCGGGTGCACCGGAACCAAGACCGATTTCCTGGGGATGAGGCGAAGACCCGATGCCCGACCAAACCGGTGGAGAATCTCCCGCACAATAGGACCAGAGGTAGCCGGGTCTGAAAGGTAAAGGAGGACATCGTCCGCATACAGAGCTATTTTATCGGGGACCATGCCCGGCCAAGCCCACCCGCGGAGAGCAGGGTCCGAGCGGATCAAAACCGCCAGAGGCTCCATATATTCTGTTTTTTTAAATCCTATTTATCCCACATTATCAGTCATGAACATGTGGTTTGGGAGTTACCATGGGGCTTCAAAGTAACAGAATTTCTTTCACATATAAACATTGAGGAAGCGGTGCACAAAAAGGCATATTCAGTCACATTCACAGGAGCCCTGTGGGATGCTGTCAACTAACTTACAGCAACACTCATGATCTCCATTGGAATGATATCATGCCTCTTTCAACAATGAACATAAAGAATGTGTTGAAGAAAGTTAGAGAGAGAAGAGGAACTTAAGGCATAAGAAGCAGGAACATTTGTCTAAAGAAACAAGGAGTAGAGAAGTGGAAAAATGAAGAAAAGTGGATGTATGTACAGAGGACAAAGCATTAGAAGGGTACAGTTTTCTACCTAGCCATGTTACAGGGTGCAGTGCCATATGTGGCCAAAAGAGTCCAATAGGACCCCTTTTGACCAAGATCACTGGAGATTGTATTGTAGTTAATTTTCAAAATCACACGTATGCGGGGAATTTACTGAAACACTAAGAAAGTTGGGAATCTCACCCCATAAATGTCACCATTTTGCCTCTAGGTTTTTTTATTAGCCTCCGAGGCTCTTCCCGCTGCAAGGTCACCAAGTAGCTATGGAGGATAGGAACACTCCTTGGAGATGCTTCTCTGGCGGCTCCTCTCGCTGTGGAGAAACTCTGGTGCGCCGACTGGCCACCATTTCCAAGTGCTACGCGGGGCCTTGGGACTTCTTCTCCTCGGCGGTGCGGGGCTTTCCCAAGCTCCAAGAGCCCCGCGCAGACTTACGGCTGCCGGTAGGAGGCCTCGCCCATGACCTAGCAAGGTTGCCTGACTTCCGGGTCGCGCTGAGAGCGGTCGGGAGCAGGCTTTCCCAACGGCTCGGGCTGCGGTGGGGAAACGAGGGGTAGGCTCCCTCCAAACTTAAAATCTAGAGCGGGGCGGGCTCCCGCCAGAATAATGAAATTATAAGCGGGGCGAGCACTCGTAATTTGAATCTAACCATAAGCGGGGTGTGCACCCTTGAGATACAGAAAATTGCGGGGTGGGCACCCGCTGTTGAGGCATCACGGGGGAATCCCTACTATGGGGATTCCCTCTCCAAAGGGGGCTGCAGCACAGTGCTGCGCAGTCTACGCTTTTCCTTTTCAGGGGAAATACGAATAAAAGCGATTGCAAGGCGCTAGATGCAGCCAGAAGTCCTGGAATGAAAAGCAAAGCGCTCCCAGGGCGCAGGATGTCCCATCAAGTCTTTTAGGAATAAAAGGGGCAATGCAGAGCCCAGGGAGGCAAGCCCTCATGGCAGCCCCCCCCCCCCCGGGCCCCAGCAGCAGCACGCCCCAGCAGAATTCAGGAACAAGAAGTGAACATTTTCATGGGGTCACAGCCCCTATATTTATACTAACATTTCCCATTGTGTCACAGCACACGGCTTGGGGATACCAGTCAGAACTGGTTTAGGGGGGATTTGGAGCACTTTGTTTTGCCCAGCTCCTCTCCCCTTTGTCAGGTGGGGGCTCAGTGATCAGACACACCACAGGGGGCGGAGCCAGCATTGTGGAGGGAAGGCACAGCCATATTCATGTCCCAGGTGCAACTCCTCCCTCCCATCTGCATGCAGATCTCTCTATTCATCACTGGGCTGACTCACCCTGTCTCCTGGAGCCACCCACATCCCTCAGCTCCTGTCACTCACAAGCCATACATGCAAGAAACATAGCACACAGAAATGCCAACTTCTAAAAGTGGCATTTCTAAAATAACCACAATAAATCTGCGCACACCATTGCGCAGCATTTATTCACACAATTTCATACATACCAGACTTGACCACATTGCTTCTCTCATAACAGGAATTACCACTGACATACACTGATCAGGGACTCCCCAGTGCATTCCTATGGGAGGGCAGGCCAACCTTACAAATGTAATACAGAGAGCGCACGCACTTTACACTGGACCACAGTGCTAAGGTGCCCAGAGGCCTAAAAACACCAATATCATGTCAGAGAGCTGGCAAAACCTTCAGGGATGAACCTGTCAAAAAGGGCCAAGTCCAACAGGAGCTATATTGGCATCGAATTACAGTGATCATTACTCCTTACAAGCGGCACTATCACTGCCAATAATAAAAAGAATGTAATGGTCGGTATTAGCAGCCTACAATCTTCTAATGGTTATCTTAGTTTGGTTTTGTGACTTGTGACCATTCACCGTCTTGGATCATTAATCTAATGCAATAGAGATAGGTTTTTGAGCTGTGTGGAGACAGCCCGCGAATTATTTAGTTATTTGTTTGTTTCTTGGCCTTTGTAATTGTATTGAAAACAGTCTTTCCAAACACTTCAGGAAAAATTGTGGTACACCAAGATAGTTTAACAAAGATTATTCGGTAGCCAACCGGCGACAGCATACAGCTCTAAATGCTAACCCTAGAGATCCTGTTGTTATACCCTAGCACTGGAAAAAGATAGTTTAAGCAGCTAGCTCCAAACAGTGGTGTAACTAAACTTGAGGGGCCCCCCTGCAAGGTACTTGGTGGGGCCGCCTCCAGACTCAAACAGGATCTCTTTGGACAGGGTACTGTGTTGAGGGGACCCTCTGGAGCTTACGGGGCCCCCATGCACTGCGGGGACTGCGTGGGCCTATGTTATGCCACTGCCTCCAAACCTTTAAGGATGTTTTGGGCAGTAGTAACTTCTGTATGTACCATAAACTCTCCTGTGTCCTCTATTAGCAGCCATATTTCCAGTGCAACATGGATGGCTCATTTCTTTAGAATTTACACCCCTAATTCCTTCAATCACAAGCTGACCTTTCCCTGCAAAACCCAATCGTCCTTGTCATTTTCAATACTTCTAGGTTGTGGACTCCATCCAGCAGAGCACAAATGGAAAGGCATCAACTCCAGAGGGCATCCCAATAGATTTGGTTAAATGTAATCTGGACTTTTGGGCACCACTATTCACAAACATTTCTAACAATCTAGCTCATTCCCTTATACCTAGCTCCTGGCACACCTCGACCGCTATCCCTATATTTAAGAGAGACAATCACTCCAGCCCCAGCTTTTACCGCCTTATTTCACTTTTTGCCTCCTTTGTTAAAATCTTAGGGAGTGTCATTTACAACAGGATTTGCAAATGGACTGTTGAGAACTCCATCATACATAGATGCCAAAATGGCTTTAGGCAACGAGTGGGGACAATAGAGCAATGTCTAGACTTAAATGTAATTATTGATAAGTGCACCATTGCCAAACGCTGTCCGCTATACCTTGTATACATGGATCTGCCCATAGCCTTTGAATGTGTAAATCGATCCAGGCTGCACCTTTCTTCTGGGTATGAGGTTGGATGAGTCTCTTGTATGAATAAGTTATTGGTCTAATAGAGAATTTACCAGCAAAGGTAACATTTCCAGCAGTGTATGGCGAGGCTGTGTGTTAGCACCCATGTAATTTATACTATACATTGATAAGTTAAGCACTTATTTAAGTGAAGTTTGCTCTTATGTTCCCAGGAGTGATGGAGCACCAGTTCCAACTTTGCTTTATGCAGATGATGCGGTTTTGTTGGCCTGCACCCCTAGAGCATTGCGTTTGTTAGTTGCTCAATCAATCAGCATTTGTAGGGCATGGCACTGTCAGCACTGGGGGTCTCTGGGCGCTGGGGTGCGAGGTCTCCGTTAAAAACCAAGGTCTTGAGGAAGCAGGTGGAAAAGGGCAGAAATAAGTAGAAAAAGGCAAAACAGAGGGCAGAAAAATGAGCAAGCAGAAAAGGCAAAACAGAGGGCAGCAGAAAAGTGAAATCACTGGGCAGAAAAACAAGAAGAACACTAAAGGCTAAACATAGGGCAGAAAAATGAGCAGTAAATGTAAAACAGTGCAAGAAATGACCAGAGGAGGCACAAACAGAGGGCAGAAAAATGAGCAAACAGAAATGGCAAAATAGAGGACAGAAACACGAGCAAAAAAGTCAAAGCAGAGCTGAAGCAGGGCAAAACAGAGGGCTTAAAAACTAGCAGAAAAGGCAAAACAGAGGGCAGAAAGACAAGCAGGAAAGGCAAAACAGGGCAGAAGAGGGCAAAACAGACGGCTGAAAAATAAACAAAAAAAGGAAATACAGTGGGCAGAAAAATCATCAGGAAGGCAAAACACAGCAAAAGAGGACAAAACAGAGGGCAGAGAAACGAGCAGCAAAGGCAAAACAGAGCAAGAAACAAGCAGAGAAGGCAAAACAGAAACCTGCAGGTAGATAGGCAGCAGAGGGTAGCAGAAGGGGGGCAGCTGGATAGTAGGACTATCTCAGGGGGAGCTGGCAGGAGGACCTGCTCCCCCCTACTGCTTCCATACAGTTTATGGCCAACTTAGAACTCTGTACTAATTTTATGAATTCCTATCTCATGGCGTATGGCCCATTTAGAATCAGTGGTAGTGGGTAATCAGCGCTTGGAAAGAACCAACCTTCTTACATGAGAATTTCTTTTGCTTCCCCGGGTTCCTGGGTGCCTAATATATTGGCTAAAGTTTTCCTGAGCAGCAGGGTCAGTTTTGAGAATTCTGTGTTTGACACAGGTCTTACAAATGTATAAAACCTAATGTGTCCCAGCTGCAACCTATGGCGCTGAGATTTGGGGTATTGTAAACAGAGCTGGTATTCGGGTGGGAAAAAAACGCTATTTCAGAAAGATTTTGGGCCTCATGTAGGTAGCATACCAGTTACCACTTCTAAAATACCGAACGATACCGAATCGGTATTTTAGAAGTGGTAACTGGTATGTAGGTAATGAGTCGGTATTTTTTACCGAATCGTTACTAGTCGGTAATTACCGAATCGGTATTTACCGATTCGGTAATGAGGCATACCTTCCCATTGATGGGAAGGTATGCCTCATTACCGAATCGGTAAATACCGATTCGGTAATGGGGGGAACACATACAAGGGTGGCAGGGTGTCACATTGACACCCTGTTGCACCCCTGATTCGGCCATGTGTGCACATGTGGCACACATACATGCCCTAAGGGCATGTATGTATGCCACATTGCACACTGCTACGCGCGTAAAAATGCATTTACACATACATTCATTATTTACCACCAACTATAAGTTGGTGGTAAATACCGACTCTTAAACACACACACACACTCCCCCTACATCTCGATTTTGCTTTCGGAATTTACCGAATCGGTAAAATTACCGATTCGGAAAAGTTACCGATTCGGTAACATTACCGATTCGGTATTATTACCGAATCGGTAATTTTACCGATTCGGTAAATTCCGAAAGCAAAGTTTGTCCCCCTACATACCAATGGCCAAAATACCGGTCGGTAACGGTATAATTACCGAAAATCGGCCGTTACCGACCGGTATTTGGCTTCCTACATGAGGCCCTTTGTGTCTCTCCGACTACCTCTTGCTATATATGTCTTTAGTAGCTCAGACTCAGTTATATAGTGGACTGTATTAAATCCAGGCCTACTTTCCTCTGCATTTCAATTTCACAGAATGAGTAAGCAGCTCTGAACCAACTCGTTAATAAGGACTGCCTAGCATTCGGTAAGAGTCTCAGCATCTCTTAGTTTGCCCATGTCAAGGAAACTCTTTATGACTTGGGGAATATTCACCTCTTTGGTGATCCTAGTTCTCGGTGTGGGATGGATACAAAGATATTGAGAGACCAGCTGCTAAATCATGTACATGCTCATAGGTTTACTGGGGAAAGTAGGAAGCCATCTGTTTTAGCCGACCTATGTTTGAGGCCTTCCCACGCCGTAGAGGAATATTTGATCATTACTCATGGACAATGGGGTGAGGAAATGGAGTGTATTATTTGGTGAGGCTATGCAACCTCACATTGTAATAAAACACTTGCCAGCCCCTTTAGGACACTTAGGGTTCATCTGCCAAACCCTCAGCTCGACCTTCGGCGGCACTGAGCAGCAAGGCTGGCACAGAGGAAAAAGTGTAAAGTATTTGAACACCCCCTAAAATAATTAAAGAAATTGATATAGACTCTATATTTATAAGGATTTAGACACTAGAATGAAAAAGATCCACTGGAGGGTTATGGAGATATGGATTGTACAAGCAATAATACATTAAGGCATTTTCACTTGACCACCAACAAGCCTTGGCAAATTCAACAAATGTTACACTTGGAAATTTATCACGGGAAACTTAGGTAAGTGTTAATGCGGTCGGTTCAAAATACTTGGGGTGACCAACTCAGACAGAGAGCTGGTCAAGGGGATTAGCAAGGTGTTCAGAAACATTCACAGCAGAAGCAGTCCTTCAGCAGTGCCAGGTACTTTATCTGCAATGCAATGGACTCCTAGGGAGGAGTCCCGATGCAAGGGCAGAAGGACGCTAAAGATTCTCTAAGGATACTGTGGATGCGAATCGCTCGACTGGGGTCTTCCTGCAGGGATTCCTCAATCCATGAAGATAGTGAGGGGCTCATGATTGCAGGGTTGACGTCACACAAGCTCCTCGCTGGTCTGGTCAAAATGCTGTTGCTACTGGACTACCAGTCGCTCGATGTCGCAGCCACAAGCCATTCCTTCCTGGATCGATAACACACCTTCTGAGGTTCCCAGCAACTTTCCAACAGCACTCCTGGGCTGAGTGAACTTAGGTGCAACTCTGTGCATCAGGTCTTGGTCCTTGGTATTGCATGGTGGCTGTGATGGCGGTTTGAAGACTTTGGGCTATCACGTTCCCAGCAAACGTCTTCAGCTGCTGAGTCCCTGTGCTGTGAAAGGAGGCCAGTCAGCTGGCCCTTGGGGCCTCTTGGCTTGATTGGGCTCTGGAGACAACTTCTCCCTGAGTAGGACACAGCGTGCACAATCCCTCTCTTTGCCAGCCACCAGGTGCAGCAGTTGCAGTCTTCGGCGGTGCAGCCTCTCTTTGCTTGTCCCTCGGAGAACCTGGGCAGTCCTTCTTCTGTCTTTCTTCCAAGTCAGTTGAGATCTGGGGTATGGGTGCCAGGGGTGCCATTCTGATGCTCTGAAAATGTACTCAGGGCATGATGCAGTTGGTAGCCAATGGGCTTAGTCCCCTTTAACCTGATGACCACTACCTGTGGAGTGCGGCATCTGGCCATCCCAGGATGCCTCATTCTGCCCACTCCCAAAATGGCAAGACCACTCTCTCGGTGTTCAGACCTCCATAACCCACCCCTGGGAGGTTGCTACCTCAGGGCTAGACACCCCTGCGGAAACCAGTTTGGCAACTGGTTTCCCCTCTCTGTTCCTCATGCCAGTCTGTCTGCCTAAATAATGGGGCAGTCCTAGTCTGACACATCTCCGTTCAAAGGTGGTTTTCCCTTTAAATTCTGCCATTTGGGGCTAACACCTAAGTGGCGGTCTGCAAGCCCTCATTGTTCTCCTTCCTGAGAGTCATTGGCATGTCTCTCCAGGAGGGCAGACAGCTGTGTCATGGAACAAGCTCCATGTGTGCCCCGAAAGGCACGGGGGAAGTTGTGGCTTTGGCATTGTTTTTAATGGCAAAGTCGGGCTAGCAGTACAGGACTGCTCCACCAGTGTGCAGTGGCAGACTGGGGAACTCATTTTTTGGGTGGGAACTCCGTGGTGACACAACCAATGCTGCAATCCCTGGGGTCCCCCTCTAACGTACATGCCCTGTGTACCAGGGTTCCATATAATAGGGACTTAAAGATAAGTTAGCCATTTCCAATTGGGTACCGCCAATAAAATATACATTTTAGGGTCAGAGCACTGAGATCTGGTTAGCTTGCCTCAGTGCACTCTCAGAGTTGAAAAACCTGCAGCATCAGTCAAAAATCTTGAGGGTGACCCCACAAAAAAGGCATTTCCTTATAGGTGGGAAAGATCTCTCTTGTTTCATTTCAGAGGCGGTACTGTTGTAGATCTGGTATATTTCCCACCAGGGCATTTTACACGGCCATTTCCTGTCCTTGCCCATGTTTAGGCATGTCAACCCAGTTCCTGTTAAATGTTTTATTTTTTTGTAAGTTTTACTTGAAATATACTAGACAATTTTAATTCTGCTTATCAAAAAATGCCACATGCTGCAGTGTAGAATATCTCTGTATTATCTTCAACAGCTGGTTAATAGTGAATGTTGTTTTAATGTAGAGTCTTTTTTAAAATCAGTCGCGTATTCTCGTCCACAGTGCACTTTGATTAACTATCCATGTATGATATAGGTGTTGCAATGATCAGACCCTCCAGAATTTCGCGATTTGCAAAAAAATCGCGAAATCTGCAGTTTTGTAAAAATGCCGCGATTTTTACAAAACTGCCCGCGAAATTTCGAAAATGTGATCTTTTTTTTTCACAAAGGGCTGTGAAAACAGATATTTTCTAACTCAGAGGCAGACATTATGGGAAACAACAGTGTCTGTGCACAATGTCCAGAGAGAAGGGCTGCAGCAGACGCCAAGCCCCAGCACAAGGGCTGCTGGGAGATGTAGTGTAAGTGTGAGGTGGCAGGTGGGAAGGTAATGGGAGGAGTACAGACCTGGGTTACAAGATCTGGGAAAGAGGAAGTCTGTGGAAAAGAACAGAGTAAGACAGCGCTTGGGTTGTGCTCTCACTTCACCATCACATGCCGCTGTGTGTGGGGGGAAAGTTTAGCAAACACCAAATACATGCCACATGGGTCGGTTCACGGCGGTCTGTAGGTACGTGAGGTGAGGCGGGGAGTCAGGTCTGTGGAGTGTGAGTGGTTCTGAGCAGGTGGGAAGCAGAAGGAAGGTCTGTGAGGAGGCATGGTCTGAGGTTTGAAGGGGGAGGCATGCAGCCAGGTGAGTAGGATAATTTATTTCAGGGGAGGATGATTCCCGGTGCATGCGCTTAGACGACACAGATGGTGCTTTGTCACTGGGACCCTATGTTTCCACTCTGAGATTTTGGACTGGACACTTGCACTATGGTAGACGCAAAGGAAATCAATGTTAACGTAAAGCGTAAGCAGAGAGTGGTTGTAAATAAAGAATGAAGCAAAAAGCACACTTACAATAATCTCTGTGACCCCCATCACCCCCCATTCCATTTATCATATGCGAGGCCCTGTTTACATCTAAAAGAAACTTGTTTTTATGGCTCTTGCATGAAACAAACAAAACATGTCACTGCATTTTCTGAAATAGACTCTCACACATTCTCACATTAAAAATAAATTAAAGGAAAACGGTGCTTAAAACTATCAGTGTAGGATTGATTTCAGGTCATCACAGCAAGACTGCAGAACAGAGCTGGCTCTATCAGGGGCCCCTGAAAGGCTGTGGCCCGGGACCAAAGCCCACATTGCCCATGCATTCAAACGACTCTGCACAACGCCCTCCAGACACACAGAGCCCTCCAGACACACAGAGCCCTCCAGACACACAGAGCCCTCCAGACATACAGAGACCTCCAGACATACAGAGCCCTCCAGACACACAGACCCCTCAAGATGCACAGAGCCCTCTAGACACACAGAGCCCCCCAGACACAGAGCCCCCTCCGGAGTCACTGACGTTCACTACAAACTTTCCCAGTATTGGGTGAGGTGTTACTGAGGGGTGTATTGGGTAAGATATTACTGAGAAATGTAAAAGGTAAGGTGTTACTTAGGGGGTGGTGTTACTGAAATAGGTATTGGGTGATAAGTTACAGAGAGAGGTTTTGGGCAAGATGTTACTGAAGGGGGTATTTGGTAGATGTTACTGAAATAGGTATTAGGTAACATGTTACTGAGATAGGTATTGGATAAGATATTACTGAGAATTCCTTACATTAGTTACTCCCATTACAACACTCCTCTTGCCTGCATCCAAATGGAATCTTGATGAGCTAATGATTACATCTCCACCTTCAAGGGGGAACTGAAACCAGCTTTCGAAACATAAGAGAGGATCTGATCACCCATATAATTCAAGGTGATGTATTTAATCTTATACAACTGGAGGTCCATGAAACTCTGGACACAATTCATCAAATAGCAGATGGTTTCACTCCTCACCTTTTTCTACCATATCGGATTACTCATGTCCGAACAATGAGTAAGCAGGAGGTTACCTCCCTATGCAGACTGTCTCACTTATTTGGATCAGCCACTACGATCCTGCACCCTAGGGTGCCAGAGGAAGACGTTTCCTGCCTCACACATCCGGGAGGCATTGGTGCCATGGCAGCTGTGCCCCGGCAGGGGTGCATTCATGGGCGCTAGAACATCCCAGGGAGAAATACAGCTCCCTCCCATGAGGTTAGGACTGCAGCTGTGCTTCCGTTGAGCTGCAGACACTTTAAACATACCTATTGCAAAGTGGAATACTTCTAAAACAGTTTCCATTGTTTTCAAGCTAAAAATGGATGATTATGAGTAAACTAAAGTGCCGCAAAAATGCCGCTAAATTTCCATATTTGTGCCGCTAAATTTCCATATTTGTGCAGCTAAATTTGCCAAACCATGCCGCAATATCCTGGGGGGTCTGAATGATGTATTGCATTATAATATTTATACCTGTATATTTTTTCATGGTTTTAATTGTGTCTTACACACTTTTATGGATGTTTTATGCTTCGGAATAAAGTATTTATAAATTGATAATACTATACATAGTACTGTGTAGTAGGTATTAGGTTTTGTGTTTGTGAAGTTGGGGAATAAGTATAGAGCTATACATTTTGGATTTTTAGGTGTAATGAATCTTGATGAGATTTAATGCTATAGTGACCCCAACAATCGGGTTTTCGGCCTAAACATTCGACCGAAACCGCGCTAATTGAACTGTCAGACACCATAAAAACCTTACAAGATCAGAGGAAAAACTCCATTCTCATTCTTCTTGACCTAACGGCAGCGTTTGACACCGTCTCCCACCCCATCCTTATCAGTAGACTCATGGACATTGGCATCTCCGATTCCGCCCTATCTTGGATACAATCCTTCCTCTCTGACCGATCTCAAATTGTCGCTCTGGGCCCCTTCCACTCCAAAGAAAAGCCAGTACTCTCTGGTGTCCCGCAGGGGTCCATCCTGAGCCCCCTCCTCTTTAATATTTACCTTATCCCCCTTCTGACCCTGATTGAATCATTCGGCATACCTGTCACCTCGTATGCCGATGATACTCAACTCATTGTGCCACTAGAGGCTAATTCTACTGAAGCAGAACTCAACCTTAAACACTGCTTGACCGAAGTCTTCCGATGGATGGACAACAATCACCTAAAATGCAACTCGAGTAAAACGGAGATCCTTCTGATCGGTAAAAACATCTCCTTCTGCCCTGCACTCTGGTGGCCAGACAATTCAGTTGCCCCCCCCCAGACAGTGTCATCAGCCAGGAATCTTGGCGTAATCTTCGACTCCGATCTCTCCTTTGATCAGCATGCCAGAACTGTCGCAGGCAAATGCATCGGATTGATCAAATCCCTCAGAAAGTTCTTCGACTTTCTCCCTCTCGACGCCAGAAAAACGGTGACAGTGGCTCTCATAATCTCATGCCTGGATTATTGTAATGGCCTGCTCGCAGGGGCAAAAAAGAGCACGATCATGAAACTACAGAGCGTACTACATACAGCCGCGCGTTTAGTCCTTGGACTACCCCGCAGATCTTCCATCACCGCAGCGCTTCGATCCCTCCACTGGCTACCTCTTCACAAAAGAATTCTCTTTAAAATTTTGATCATAGCCTTCCGGGCCTACAACAAAACAGGCCCTAAATACCTTAACAGGCGCTTTCCCCACTACACCCCTAGTCGCCACCTTCGCTCAACTGATGACAATCTCATTCTTCCTTCCAAATACAATTTGATAACCAAAGGTGGAAAAACCCTCAGTTTCCTTGCTACCAAAGCCTGGAACAAATTGCCCAAAACCCTCAGACAACTTACCCAGGAAAAACCTTTTAGAAAACATCTTAAAACCTGGATTTTCACTCTCCCGAACAATTATTCCAAAGCAGCTATCTAATCCTCCTGGACTGGTTCTCATAGGATCTTTAGCGCCAAGATGCTCCCTTCGGAGCGGACGCTGCGCTCTATAAATACCCCACAAATATCAAATAAGAATGACAGGCCCACTGTCACAGAATTGTCCTACTATACCCCTCAGATTCTCAATGGACACCACATACCCATCATTTTGTGGACATATTCACCCTCCCAGTTGTACTTTTCAGCATTCAGACCTGTATGAAGGAGAATCATCTTACTCTCACCCCTAGAAAAACACAACGTATCCGATTCTCTCCTAAACACAAAACATCTCTCTACTCTGACTTTATGAGGCATCTTTGCTGAATTCTATCCCTCACTCCCTTCCACTGCCCCACCTCTTAGAATCACATTGGACGTCTCATTATCTGTGATACTCCACGTAAACAAAACTGCCAAAGGTGCTAGCCTTCAAATACAGGTGGTCTCCTAAAACAGGCGCTCACGTACTAAATCTCTCTACTCTTGACTTCTACAATGATTTTCTCACAGGGGGCTCCCAATCTGTGCTAATGCCTTCCAAACCCGTTCTACATGCCACAGCCAAATTCCTATCTTTATCAAAGAATTGTGACCTCATCATTCCATTCCTAATGGAGCTTCACTGGATACCAATCAAGCGCTGCAGTAAACTCACACTGGTGTACAATGTCTACAAAGTGTCCACTCAGGATTTCCACCTTACCTTTAGAATCTACTCAAGATATCCGGTGGTTCGAGAAACCTCAAGAGCAAAGACAAACTTCTCCAGGAAATCCCTCCCTTCAGAAACTCTTAAGCGTTGCGTCAACCATTCTCCAGAGCTGCCACTTTCCTCCTCTGGAACTCTCTACATGTAGAAATTAGAGCCAAACTTACCTTGCAGTCCTTTCGCCATCCACCAAAGACTCACCTCTTTAGTCTGCATCTATCTATTCGACTCTGATCAAACGTTACTGCTGGGGCTTACTCCTCCTTCACTTTTCTACCATATTTTGTATCTGGTAAACGTCTGATCCCTTTTCTCCAACCTTTTCTTCCTCTACCTCCCTCCACCTTCTTGCCTTCCCTTGTCCTCCCCTCCTCCCATGCCATCGCTCCTTTTCCCTTCCCCCTAACATACTGCTTCTCTCGCATCACCACACTCTTGTCCACCTCCATCCTTCTCCACCTTGTTCCTTCCTCATTTGCTCCAGGCCTCCCTACCCCTCTCCAGCCCTCTCTCTTGCCAAGCTCCCTCTTACTCACTTGTCATGCTCCAGCTCTCCAGCTCTCCAATCTTCTCAACCTTCCACCAGCTCTCTCTTGCTTACCATCCCTTACCACCAAGGCTGAGTCTCTCTCCTGTTTACCACACTCCTGCGCTCCTGGTCTTCCCACCTTGACCCTTCCTTCCTTTCACCAGCTCTCTCTTGCTTACCATCCCTTACCACCTAGGCTCTCTCCTGTTTACCACACTCTTGCTCTCCAGGTCTTCCCACCTTGCTCCTTCCTCCCTTTCACCAGCTCTCTCTTGCTTACCATCCCTTACCACCAAGGCTGAGGCTCTCTCCTGTTTACCGCACTCCTGCGCTCCTAGTCTTCCCACCTTGACCCTTCCTTCCTTTCGCCAGCTCTCTCATGCTGTCTCGCGCACTCGGATCCTCCAGCTCCTTCTCACTCATTCGTTATCCTCTGACTCTCCTCCCCTCCAATCTTCTCAACTTTCCTCCATTCCCCACATTATTTGCTCTTGTTTATTGTTTGAGTGTATTGTAAGACTGTCCTCACTGTTATTGTTCTGCATGTAGCACACTTATATCTATTTGTGCCCGTGCACAATATAAACTGTTAAATAAATAAATACTGAAATTTTGTAGGATAGCCATGGACACTTTAAAGATTATTTAAAACAATTTAACGAGAATGAGAGGAGTCGCTGTTCGATGGTCGTTGATCACGTTATGTTATCAGGTTCTGCAACAATTTATTCTCCACCTCTGCGCCAGAAGGAACGGCTGATAACGAACAGACCGCACAGAGAATGAGGAAATAGTTAATCACGGTGAAAAATTGCACGTTAATAGCGACATTAAGAAATTAGCTAGGATAAAAACTATTTGAAAGTGCGCGCCATCCTAACAATATCCGTGTTCAAATGAATAGAAATGAAATGGCATTGCTTGCGCGTACCCATCCCATCAAACATGCAGCATTATTCCCGAGCTCTGAGGCAGAATGGGATTTATAATGGCGAGATTGAATCCTCTGCTGCTTAAAGTAAGAATAAAATAGTTATTTCATTATCTTGGTGGTGAAGAAACTTCTTTCTGGAGTATAATAGGACTCATTAGCATCCTCATGCAAAACCCAGATAACAGGTCATGCCAATTTAGAAAACTATAGCTTGGGCGAAAATCAGTCGAAAAGAGGAATGAAGACCTTGGAGGTGTGATAGAGCGAAGTTATGCCCTACTTATTAAATTATATCTTCTTTTGCAGCCTCCCATATACCTTAGGACAAGTAGATTTTACACAGCATTCAAACAGACAAAATCAACTTACAAAGAGGATATTTGGGAAAGGATGCAGCAAACTACTGAATAATATGAATGTTTTTATCTGTATACTATAGATGAAATATATACGATTGGAAAGTGCTATTATGCCATAATGTAAAAAAAGAATATAATGAAGTATTATTGTCCAATGCTTGGGTTATTAAATTGGCCATCTGTAGAGGGCCTGACTTAACTGCTGTTAATTTCCTGTCATACAATTATATGCTATTGCAGAAGGCAAGGACACATATTAAGGTGAAGGTCAATTAATAGGTGTTCACAACGGACAGGAGTTGGGCAATAACGCTATTAGCACCCGTCAGCTTCCATGCAGGCAAGTATACCCTCCCAATGTCACTATCTCTGCAGTCTGTACTTGTCGGTAATTTCTTTCATTTAATGTATATGACTTTTTTGTACAGTACTGGACTTTCCATAGACTTACAGCTTCTGTACAGTTCAATGTACTCATGGGTGGCTCCTCCACAAGGACGGAGGAGCGTCGCCCCACTGCTTTCTCTCAGTGCGAGAAGGCCAAAGCATAAAATTGCATTAGCTATTAGTTATTACCATTTTATATTTGCTTTGCGCATTGCGGGTGGGTGGGTGGTCCATGCTGGTCTATTCTTTGAGCAGGGAAGGGGAGGAGTGGTTTCCCACTCCTTAGTGCGCAAAGACTGTTTGATCGGCCCTCTGGGGCCGCCCAATCCAGTCATGCGCACTCTGCCCTTCTTCATGCAGTCTGCATTGCAGCCTGAATGGAGAACATGACCACCCCATTAGCCCCAGGCCGGGCGGCAACCCGAGCAATCACAGCGCTGCTTGCAGCATTGAGATTGGCTTTGGGGAGGAAGCCTGGCTGCCTGCTTCCTGTTCCTCTCGGAAGAAGGAGAACTGGAACCGAGAAGACGTGGGACCCGGCGGAAAGGTAATTCATTTTATTTTCCCGCGATCCCCCTGCAAAACCCCGCGAATCCCCCGTGATATCCCGCAAATCCCCCCACGACCCCTTGAGCCCGCCCCCCACCCATGAGCATAGCTGGCCACTACTGCATACACTAAGGCCCAGCTATATTAAGATTTTGCGGAATTCAGGACAGCAAGCAAAGTTGCGGGGCTGCGTTGCATGAACTGAAGAGAGCAGACCTGCTCTTATCTCTACAAATAAATTGTGCAGTTCAGCTCTCTCCATGTGCTGGCGCACTTTGAGAAGCCATGCATCAACGCAGGCACCCTTGTGCCATAGTTCAAGGGTGTCTGTGTTGCAGCTGGCATAGTACAACTAAAGGACATTAAATTAACCATTAATTGACATTATAAAACACCTAAATTATAAACAGTATTTATAAAATAAAACACATATAATACCATAAACAATTCAAATAATTTACAACACAGTAGAACGATTGCATACATATAAAAAAGTAAACTGCAAAAATCAAAACAAACAATATATCTGCGCACTCCAACCACAGCTTGTAATCCCTTTTACAAGAACCGGAGCACGGACCACTAAGTAAGTGATTGCAAATATCTTTGTTAGATATCAGCCATTGATATATATATATCAGAGCAAAATCTCCTCTTCATGATTATCTGTAAGAAGAATGACTACAGCACTCCGAAGGATTGATATACACCATTTATTAGTGATCGCTAAAAATGGTGAGCATCAAACAGTTGGAGTGCTGGTCTCATTCCTCTTACAGAAAACCGTGGAGAGGAGATTCTGCTTTGATCAAAATATTTTTCACAAACCTTCCCTCTTTTCCATAGAAAGAGAAGCTGTTGCTGTGTTCCTAACTGCCAACGGGTTTCGGCTACTCGTAGCGTTTAGAACGACAGTTAACACCATTTTAGTCACTACATTAAATGCTCCCTGTGATTACACCACTGGTGATATACATAAAGAAATAATGGCAACAATTTTCACATTGTAGTTGGTGTCTTAAGGTAAATTGGCACCTCAGGCAAAGGAGAACTTACAGATGGCAGACTCCAGCAGCAACAGCAGAGTTGGTAGGAAGTCGTTGATGGCCATAAGACTTCAGAAACAAGGAGCAATCCCTTGGAGTCACTCTGGGTTCGAGTGAGATGGGTCCAGTCCTTACCCTCAGCAGGCCGAGAACAGCAGGCAGCAGGGCAGCTCAGCAAAGCAGAGAAGCAGTTAATTCATAGCAGCCACTCAAGCAGAGTGGCAATTCTTGTAGCACAGCAGTCTTTACTCCTGGCAGAGGTCTTCACATGTTCAGTAGTATACTGCCTTGGTAAGGTCAGATCCCCAGTACATATACCCAAATGTGCCTTTGAAGTGGGGGGGACATCAAAGCAGGCCCTTGAAGTGCACAGTTGCTCTTTCATCCAAGCCCTGCCTGCCGGGCTATGTTTGGGGGTAATCAGCCCTTTGTATGGGACACAGGACACTGCCTATTCAGATGTAAGTGTCAGCTCCCTCTCCCTCTTCCTGCCCATGAAGAGCTATCAGAATGTAGATGAATGCAGAAGATTTCCCTGTCACGTCCACCCTTCCTGTGTTTGTGGCTGTCTAGCGGGAATGCACAAATGTAGCTTTCACCCACCCAGATGTGTATTGGAGACAGGCTGCAAGGCACACAGAGCAATAAGAGCAGATAAATGCCAGCTTTCTAAAAGTGGCCTTTCTAAAACAGTAATGTTAAATCCAACTTTACCACTAAAGATAGTTTATCAATACCATTCTCAAAATATGAAATACGATTTAGCTACTCATTTCTAATCAGGAATTACAGCTTAAAAGTTTTCTGTTAAGAATTTCCAATGCTAGCCTATGAGAGGAGAGGGCCTCACAGTAGTGAAAAACAAATTTAGATGTTTGTCACTCCTAGGACATGTAAAACGTAAAAGTACATGTACAACTTTTTTTCTTACACAGTACCCTGCCCTTAGGGGTGACATATATAATAAAAGGAAAGTTTAAGGCTTGGCAAGTGGTTTTAAATGCCACGCCGGAGTGGCAGAAAACTGCATACACAGACCTTGCAATGACAGGCCTGATAATGGTTTGAAGGGCTACTTGTGAGGGTGGCACAATCAGTGCTGCAGGCCCACTAGTAGCATTTAGATTACAGACCCTGGGTATATGGTATACCACTTTGAAAGGGACTTAGAGGTAAACTAAATATTCCAATCGAGTATACACCAGAGTCACCATGTTTAGGGGAGAAGCATATGCACTTTTTAACTGGTTAGCAATAGTAAAGTGCTCAGAGTACTAAGGCCAACAAAAAGATGCAGCAAAAAGTGGAGGTAAGTAGGCAAAAGGTTGGGTGAAGACCACCCTAAGGATAACAGGTCTAACAACTGCATAATAGCTACCAGAACAATAATTCAATATATATACTGCATAATTACACTTTCATAATTCAAACAAAGCAAGTTCTGCCAATGATAAATACATAATCCTTCTTATGGCAGCGCAATTTGTACAATAGAATCTACAAAATGTAAACCCCAGTGGGTTACATCATCCAAAAACCAATAATATTAATTTTTCACTGAGAATAACATCCACCTGTCAACTTGAAATCTTCCAGATTTTCAACTTCCTTGTAGCTGTCAACAATTTCTAAATGTTCAGGTCAAAATTATATTAAAAACAAATTCTTGCATCCCACTTCATCCAAGGCAGAAACAATAGGCACAATTTCATCATAGGTGAACATATAACTCTTCGTCAATACTAAGTCCCTGGTTCGTTCGTATCTAATTGGAGGATATAATGTGACTTAAAGTGTCTCACTTGTCTGACTCTCTCACCCCCGAAAAAAAACCTGATAGGGATTTAGTCCACTACACAATATTTCACTTTCATTTTTTATTTCCTTTATGAATTCTCTGGAAATTCAAGTGTTCCAAAATTAGCTTGTGAACCAGCAGTGTGGTACTACCTACATAAACCTTTTGCACACTAATACATACACAACAAAGCTACTCTGGTAGATTTAGTTGCCTTTCACCTGTAATCTCCTATTGCATGATAGGCATATTAAGCTGCTACTAGTACCATGTCTCAATGCTTTACATTTACTCTATATGGTGAATCCTTTCCTCTGCTGCAGCCATGTCGCCTTATGATCTTTAATATCTCTACCCACGAAATCATCTCTCATGGAGCTAGCTCTTTTGAAAGTCACTTGTGGTACCCTAGTCACTTTTTAACAAGTGTCTATATCTAGTTAACATCCTTATAACATACATAATGTTGTTTATTATATGTTGTGATACACCTACAGGCCTTTCTCTGTCTCTATGACCTTTGTTTGTCCACCTTCGATAAGATGTCATCTCTTTTAATTTTTTTCAGCCTTTGGGTTGACCATGCCCTACGAGTGAACCCTCTGCCCTTCAGTCTGCTTAGCATTTCTTTGTCAATCTTTTCATATTCCTGCTCAGTGCTACAAATATTTGCCCTTCATAGCTCTCCCTGAGGGATACTACCTTTAAGGGGTATAGGGTATATGCTACAGCACATACAGCAAAGGAAGAACTATCAGGGAACATGGTAACTGTAAATGTACTAAATATTATGCTAATGCTTGCTATGGGAGGGTAACAACTAAAGATGCCTGGGGGGGGGGCGAAGCTTGCTCGCGACCAAGATGGTCGCTGGAGCTGTGAGCTCCGTTACACCGTGACACAATCTGTTAATTATCCGACAGCTACGAGTTTACTTTTACACCTGACTGCGCTTTCCTGCAACCGGAGGTGATTCGGAACAGAGTGAGCCGATTCCTGCCCGAGGAGTGCAGAATTGGAGGTGCGGCGGACTTCGGCGAGTTGCGGCCATGTTTGGCTCGGAACCCTGCCCTCGAGTTGCGCTGTGGTGTGCTCAGCATACGGTGGTTTGGGGGCGCGAGTGTCCCGGGCATGCACGCAAAAGGAGACGCTGAGGGCTGGCTTAGGGTCTGAAGGCGCAGTCAAACTTACATCGTTGGCGGCATAGTGGAGGTGTGTGAGGGTCTCTGGAGCCGCTTGGTGCAGCCGCGCTGTGTGACGCTGATTCCTGCAGAGTGACTGGAGGGCTGCGGCAGCACTGTGAAGCGACCTGCTTATTCTCGCCTGACTCCGTGTGATCTGTGGAGGGTCGGCCGTCGCGTCAGAGCCCCAGACGGCCGCGGAGATAAAGGGAATGCATCCCGGCCTATCAGAACAGACGAGCGCACTGGCGGTGCACGAGTACAGTGCTGCAGTTGTTTTGGGCTCCGACGCTGCGAGGACCTGATAGCGGCTGTGCGGAGATCGCGCTACACGGCAGGTGAGAGGTGCTGGACTTGATGCATAGAAAGCGGAGGATGGAGAGTCTCAATCGGACAGTTTAAAATGTGGCGGTGTTGTGTGGATCGCTGAAGTGACCTGCATTGGTCTCCCTGTGTCACCCAAGCTACGGCAGGGGCCCCCCCTTGATGTTCCTTGCCTGATCAGTATTGACAGCGTTGGTGGGGGCGATAACACTGAACATTTGATTGCGAATTGCAGCCGCGCTGGGCCCCTTGGTCTGCCCTCCCCTGGGGTCCTCTTAGAGAATAGCTGTACGGGACATCCGGATGTCAGACCTCTCTACAGGATTGCTGTGCCCAGAGAAAGAAGAGGAGAAGTGTTAACATATCTGTGGGGACGGGAAAGGCGGAATACTCATCCCGACACGGCTAGCGCCATTACTGCCCTGCAGTTCAGCATAGTTCGCAGGCGGCTGGCTTGTACATCAGGGATTGCCAGCAGCCCTCTGATCAGCGGGCGCGACCTGGAGACTGTGCACCTACATGGCGGTCACATATACGTATAGCCCTTATTGCTCCGGCCTCGGTCGCCTGGTCCGTCTGAGCTACGCGCCTGTTTGGGGTCTTGAAGTCTGCGCAGAGGAGACTTGGCGAGTCCGATATGGGCAGAACGGACAGGTCTCGGCCGAAGCTCTCCTTCGACCAAAAAAGGTTGAAGTCGCACAACGCTTCTACCAACGGCGAGGCCAGTATGCAAGACCACACAGCAGGGGAGACACATCAGGATATCCGTGGTATGCTGATTGCGATGGAAAAGAGTCTACAGAGCGGAATATCCTCGCTAGGCACTAAGATGGATACCCTGTCCTTTCGGATGGATTGCATGGCAGAGAGACTGGATAAACATGCTGAGCGTCCTGATATGTCTGAATGCAGAAGAATCCCAAACCACTCTGGACACCGACCATAAGGAGTTTGGCAGGGTAATGCGCATCTTGGAAGATAAGACGGAGGACCTAGAAGTGTGCTCCCGGCATTGTAACCTGCGAATTACCGGTCTACTGGAAAATGCCCCCACTGGCAATATGGAACAATTCACAGAGAAGCTTCTTGTGACTTTGCTTGGTGATGACATCTTCTCTAACATGTTTGTGGTGGAAAGAGCACATCAGTCTTTGGATCCACGCCCCCCCCCCCGGGGCTGCACCCAGGCCAATCATAGCTAAATTGCTTAACTATCGGGACAGAGATGTAGCTTTGAAGACGGCGAGGGAAAAGCAACCCTTACGATATGAAGGTTCGGCGATTTCCTTGTTTCCAGACTTTACCATCCGGGTCCAGGAGGCACGTCGTCAGTTCGCCCCGATGAAGAAACAAATTAGAGATCTTGGCATTGATCATGCCATGTTATATCCGACCAAGCTGCGTGTAAACAGGCAGGGGCGGTCGCACTTCTTCACTGACCCCAAGGCTCTACAGAAGACTGGTCCAGGGAACGGAGTCATGACTCTGAACAACAGCTGCTTGGTGAAGCGGCAGGGGGCACTCTGGATGAGCAGGACTGAAGGAGGGGTACCGCAACCTGACGATAAGTAATATTTTGGGGGTTGGCATGATGATGTGATGTTGGTAATCTGGCACACTCTAGCCCTTACCCCAATGTTAGCTGTTTAGTATCAGGGGCTAATAGCTTTATTCTGCTGGTAAGTTTTTTTATTTACTCAGACTCGTAGTTGTACCACATTGTTTGACGGTGTGCGGAGTGCAGTTCGACATGGGCTGGACAGTGTTTTTTCTTATTGGCGAGCGAGCAACATCCGCCCACGCATGAATCACACCTAGGGGTTACATCTGGTTAATAACTTGGGGGGCAGGGGGTGGGACAGCACTTTGTTGGTTTCAATTCATTGAACTGAGTTGTGCATGGGTGCTGGGAGGGGGTTGGTACATTTTGGTCATTATTGTTTATGTTTTTGTTCAGGGATTGTGAGAGATATGTTTCATCAGGGGCAAGTTCGGGGGGTACCTGATGTGGGTGGGGGGAGGGCATTGAGACTCTGGTGTTGTGTGATAAATGTACATGGTAGCATACCAGTGATGTGTTACAGTGTTTTGGCGCTCTTGACCATAAATGGCAACACTAACTGACGGACTGATACACACTGCTGAGGGCAACCGGGATACTAAGTCGGACACCATTAGAACTGTTACATGGAATGTAAGGGGACTCAACAACCATAGGAAAGTCCGCAAAGTATTGTCATATTTGGCTAGGCACGCAATAGATATTGCGTTGCTACAGAAGACACATCTACCGCCCCACTCACTTATGTTACGCTGCAGGGGGCTGCAGGGAAATGTGCACAACGCAGGTTTCACTACGCATGCACGGCGTATCCTCATTTGGGTTAACCCGAAGACCTCCCTCACTCTTAGCCCTGTGTTTACTGATACTGCAGGCAGATATGCGGTTTTGAGATGTAGTGGGAAAGGTATGGACTTACTCATTGCCAATGTATACGGTCCCAATTTTGACAACCCGACTTTCTTTAGTACGATGTCTGATAACTTGGGTAACTTTGCAATGAGGGAACAGCTTTGGGGAGGGGACTTCAATTTGGTTCTGAATCCTACACTTGATAGGTCGGGGGGTCCGGAGAGACATGTCACAGCGGCTGCCAAGATGTTCGACTATGTGATGGTTCGGTTTGGACTTCGGGATGTCTGGCGCACAAAATTTCCACCACAGGGTGGGTTTACCCATTATTCCGCTTACCATTCTCTCCATACACTAATTGATAATTGGTTAGCGGTCGATACTCTGGGTGACAGGGTACGTATGTGTCAGGTGCTGCCTCGCACTCTGTCGGATCATTCACCAATTTTATTGGTTATAGATACCTCAACTAAACATATTCCCCCATTCACATGGAGGTTCCCACCATATTCCCTGTTAGATGCTGCTTTCCGAGGGGAATTGGCAGAGGCAATAGACACATTCTTTGACTTGAATATGGGTTCTGTTGAAGACTACCAAGTGGTCTGGCAAGCCTTTAAAGTTTATATTAGAGGGATTACTATTTCTAAACACTCGGGGGGTTCTGCGCTCCATAAGGAATCGATTGTCAAATTTTGAAAGGAAGATAAAGATATTGGAGGGAGGACAATTGACAGAGACGGGGGACTCTGTCAGAAGGGAACTTCAGACCTGTTAGAGTCATATCATTCGACTGACGACGACGAAGTTAGACATATGGGTAAATACGCCACCGCCCGAATGTATGGTGAGATCGAAAGACCAGGGTCATTACTGGCACAATTGATTAAGAAAAAAAGGGATAAAGTGGTGATCGCCGAGATTAAATCCACGGAGGGGGAGCCCTTAACGGAAGTTACTGATGTCGCTGACAGATTTCGACAGTATTACGCAGAACTGTATTCTTCTCGCAGCGCTGCCTCTGACGACGAGATTCTAGATTATTTGTCACGTATTAAATTACCATGGCTTACTGATATGCATAGGGAGTTCCTCATGAGACCTATTGAACGAGACGAGATCCTACTAGCCCTCTCGGGTATGAGAGCGGGGAGTGCCCCAGGATCAGATGGACTTACCGTCCCCTTTTACAGGGCCTTTCTGGACCAACTACTGCCACAGCTGGCTGCCCTGTTTGACGATATGTGTGTCACAGGTACCATGCCACCCTCAATGAATGAGGCGGTCATAGTTGCGCTTCTCAAGCCAGGAAAACCTCCCGAAGAGTGTGTCTCTTACCACCCGTTGTCTTTGCTTAATGTTGACATGAACATTTTCACTAAAATTTTGGCGAACCGACTGGTCCCATTGGTTCCGAAATTGGTTGCGCCTGAACAAGCGGGATTTGTTCCGGGTAGGAGCCTGACATATAACTTGCGTATAGTATTTGGGGTGCTACAGCACACAAAACCAGAGTGGTCAGCTGTGGCGGTCTTCCTAGACATAGAGAAGGCTTTTGACGCTTTACAATAACCCTAAAGCCAGAATCAAGATAGGTAACACAGTCACTGAGCCCATATGTATCACGAGAGGCACGCGCCAAGGGTGCCCCTTATCCCTGTTGTTATATGCGTTAATTGCAGAGCCTCTTGCTTGCGCACTTCGGGAGTACCATCAACACAGAGGAGTTAGCTATCCATGTTATAAAATCATACTGTCTACATATGCTGACGACACCCTTCTGTGTGTCAGGAACCCAGAAACCAACTTGGCAACAGTTTTATGTGAGGTGGTGCGCTTCGGCGCCTTGTCAGGTCTGCAGGTTAACTGGCCGAAGTCAATCATCTTCCCCTTGACGTCTAGCACTCCCCAACTTGACCCGGAGTACCCTCTGCACTGGACCGCGGATGCGGTAAGGTATTTAGGCATAAGACTGCACACAGACTCAGAAATAATATTTAGGGAAAATTACGGAGTGACTTACAGTAATCTTGAAGATGATGTGGAGAGGTGGATTAAACTTCCGATGTCCCTCCTGGGTAGGATTTCACTAATGAAAATGGTGGTTCTGCCACGCCTGTTGTTTATGTTCACCAACATCCCCAATGTGCTACCAAGGGTATTTTTTAATCATCTCACTACATTGATGATAAGGTTGGCCTGGGCAGGTAAACAGCCGCGAGTTAAGTGGCAGATATTAGTCTTGCCCTATCATATGGGAGGGGTAGGTGCACCGGATTTTGAGTTATACTATAGGGCGGCACAGAGTGTTCAAGCATATTATTGGATACATGGCACTCCGGACATCCCACACCTTCGTATAGAGAAAGAGGTAGCCACACCACTTACCTGCATTGCTGTTCACAGAGGGGGGTAGGAGGACGGGTGTATTGGACTTGATTAATTCCACAGTACATGCTTGGCACTGTCTATTGCAGCAACAAGCACATGCTATATTGTACACGCCTCAGGCCCCAATAGAGTGGTGTTTATGGCTGAAACAATGCAAAGATAAGGGGGGGATACTGGCATTACATGCACTGGGCATAAAGACAGCGGGCGACTTGTTCATTGAAGGCACAGCCAAGAAGTGGGAGGATCTTACCCTACCTGGCTCAGAACACACTCTGCTGAGTAAGTTTCAATTTCATAGAGTGCGCAGAGCATTAAAGAGACTCTGGGGGATGAATATCAGGAACGGCCAGAATTATTGGCCTTAACGCAACTAATAGGCGCCAAGTCCCCAAAACGCGCAGTTTCTACCATTTATAACACATCAATGGCATATAGAGCAAATCATTACTCTAAAGCACACTTGGCATGGCAGCGGGATCTTAATGTGGAATTAACGGATGCCATATGGGCCTACTGTTGTGCGAGCACCAAACGCATATCTCTTAATGGGAGGCACAGGCTGGTTCACATTAAATACCTTAACAGGGTATATTACACCCCGAGAGACTTCATAGGTACGGACTGAGGGAGGACTCCAGATGTGACCGTTGCTCGGAGCCGATAGCAGACTTCTTACACTTGGCATGGACATGCCCGAGAGTCATGGCGTTTTGGGAGGCTGTCTTTAAGGAACTTGGACAAATCATTAAAACACAGTTAGAGTCAGACCCTTTGCTGGCCCTACTGGGCTACTCCAAACCGATCAAAAAGGGGGTTCGGAGATTGGTCGACATGGAACTACTAATGGCCAAGCGTAGGGTTGCCATTCACTGGTTATGTGGACCAGTTCCGACGATCGTGCTATGGACCCGCAATATGATGTATTGCTGCATTCAGACTGAACTATTCAGTGACCTACTACCACCACGTAACAGACCAAAGAATTTCTGGGAGTTGTTCAAAACTTATACATCTGCAGCAACTGAGGGGGAGACTTCTGTACAGGACAGTACACAGAGCTAAGTTGACGGGTTGCCTACTCACGGCAGATGTTGTGATACACCTGTAGTTACCTGCACTGCAGTTAGTTGACATAATACTGGGAGGGCATTTTATAGGGAGGGGTGGGGGCGTGTTGTAGGGACCTAGCAGATATCTGTATGGCAGCAGAGTGATAGATCCACAAGATACAGGACATATTGTTTTTCGTAATTACAATACTACTTTTCTGATCTTGCATAATTTGCCGAACACTCATGTAACTACGCACCTTTGAGTCTCACTGTTGATTGATTTATGAAACGCAATAAAATAAGTTTTAAAAAAAGACAAAAAAAACCAACTAAAGATGCCATTGTTATTAATGTTAAAGAACGCAACCAGCCCCCAAATGTAACAGAGATAGAAGTAAACACTAGCACTTAGTAAGCTCTAGGCACTATTTAAAATAAATTACTGCCTAAAGTCCCTGGGTGTATTACAGGTCAACTACCAGCAATTTCCATTCCATAAATATCAACAGCACACACAAGAAAAACATGAGTCAAATGTTTGCTTCTACTAAAAGTTACCAAGACATTAACAGCAGTTAAATTGCAGAAACATATGTGCCAGGGCTATCGTCAGGAGGCCACTGCACCTTGTGCCACACATTGCCCTGCCAGTCCCGCCAATGATAGTAAGAACACAAGTACTAACATTCATACTCCTACAAGTGTGACAATTCAGACTATTTTAGGCCCCCAAAGCTATTAGAAAGGCTTGAGTGGCAGGTAATATTTATTTTAAATGTATATTGAGTTAATATTAACTGTTGCTGTCGTCGTCTCTAAATTAACCTCTTCAGTGCCCCGCCCTTTCCACGCCCTGTGCCGGGCGTTGAATTAGCGGGCGGGGTTCATGACGAGATAGTCTCGTCATGGGCACAGCGCAACCGCGCTCCATGACGAGACTATCTCGTTATGGGCACTGAAGGGGTTAACCAGACAGCGCCACCTTGTGGCAGACTGTCACAGGCTCCGGTGCTGACAATTAAGTGCCGGTGAAGTGCACCGGAAAGTACCGGCTCAAAATAAGCACTGATTAACAGTCCAGACCACATAACCATTACACATTATGATGAACACTTTTTCCTGCAAGACAACAAAAACAACAACAGGAGAATGTACATGCGAAATAAAACGATTTACTCAGACGAAACCAATGTTCATTGTGGACAGTAGCGGTCCGTGAAGGGAGTTCGGTGGGGCAGAGAGGCGGGGCGGGGGAGGGGCAGGGTGGGGAAATGTAAACACCGGAATATGGATGAACGGAGGTAAGTACACATTTAAATTAATAAAACGAATTCCTTTGCGCGCGCTGCATCGCAAAATGCGATGCAGCGCACGCAACGAAATTCGTTTTATTTATTTAAATGTGTACTTACCTCCGTTCATCCATATTCCGGTGTTTACATTTCCCTCCCCCGCCCCGCCTCTCTGCCCCACCGAACTCCCTCCACGGACCGCTACTGATTGTGGATGATGGATAGCACCTTCAAGTTGTGCTCTCCACCATTCATGTAAATTTAAACCATACATGGAGCCCCTAATTTACGAATTAATGCCTAACAAGCAAAGTGCAACATATTATGAACTACTAAACAAAACTTAACTGTAAACTAACAACTACTTACCTTATATTTAATAATAGATTTTGAGCAAGCAATGATACAAATAATCCTCAAACTCAATTTTAACCAAAGCATTTGGAGACATCTCCTAAAATCTACACAAATATAGAATATACATCAAACAGTGAATATGCCTTGAAAATTAAAACCCATATTAGCGCTAACCACTACAACACACTAATAGAATCCTCACGTTACCAAAGAAATTAACAAAAAGTCCCCTCATGGTTAACTTTGAAGGCACATGGGTTGGCAGACTGGACTGTTCAGACCACAGACGCCAACCCAATTTTCAGATCCCATTGTGGAATGTATTTGGCCGTGCCATAGTAAAACCATCTAAAACCAACAATGCAGTGGAAAGATGGAACTACACCTTACAAGACATTATGCCGAAGGCACATTGCCATATACAGATTTCTAGAAATCCAATTAAAAGAACTAAGCTACCTACAACTAAGAATAGAGCAAAATACAAAACAGTGGACAGCAAAAGGCTCCTCACCGCATCCACCGACTAGTTCCTATAATCCTTCTTCTTTAAATTAACAATTATGCTGCTGGCCTCCCTGGATCAACCATCCTGAATCCACACAACTAAATACACAGTTAGGGTCAAACGGAAGCAGCATTCATTAGCACATGTTTTCACTGTGTTCGGCGTTCTGTGCGTCACATGTTAACAAATTCCATCGATCGCTGGTATATGAGCTAAACTCGTTGTCTGTCTAGCTGAATTTTATGTTGCTTATTGGAAGAAGAATACTAGACAGCCACTGCTTTTCCCTCATATAACACAAGCGTCATCAAGGCATATATTGTATCAATGAAATCCGCAAGTCAAACACTCTTTTTGAGAAGCCAATTGTGTTCTGTGGGTCACATGCTAACAAATACTTTAGAATACTATAAAATTTATCAACATGTGACCCACATAATGCCGAACACAATGAAAAGATGCATGCTGCTTCCGATTCTATAGAATTTGTTAACTTGTGACCTGCAGAAAGCCAAACATGGTAAAAAGTAGTATTATCGCATGCTGCTTCCAATTGACCTCAACGGTGTCAACACCAATGAATTGATTGGCTTCTCAAAAAGAGTGTCCCTCTTTTGGATTTCTTTGATATTATATAAGCCCTGATGAAGCATGGGATATATGAGCGAAACACATTGGCTTTCTTGCTGAATTGTATACTGCTTAGTGGAAGAAGAATAAAAAATGAATCTATAAAAGAAATGTGGATTTCCTTGTCTCTTTGCATTTACAGATTATTATATTTTTTGCTATTGTTGCCTTTCCGTTGTTGCATGATTTGAGAATAGAATAATCAGTAACATTTAAATCAAACCTAAAATATATTTAAAAAAAAGGACATATATGAAATGGTACAATTTAAACTACAACTCTTCGTAAACAATAAAGGACTACACTATCCTCGAAATGATAGCTGAAACAATGCTTTAACTAAACTACACATCTAACCAACAACAAATTACAACGCAAACCAACTACAAAAAAGAGTAAGAAGTTTTTGAAAAAAAATACTTGTTTTTTTTCAAAAACTTCTTACTCATTATTCTACAGAAACAAATAAGTACATTAAAATAAGATTGATAAATAAAAATATATTTTTAGAAAAATTAAAAAAGTATATCTGAAACTATTTTAAATACACACATTAAATTACACTAGATCAATTCTTCTCATAAAGTAGAAAAAAAATAACATACCATTTTAAATAACAAATAATTAATAAATGATACAACAATACCATTTCTGACCATAACCAAATAAAAAGCCTAAACCTTCAGTTCTGTATGTGATGTCCATGAGCCAACATCATTTTAGTAAAAAACAATCCACAATAATTTGCTTGCAAAAATGCAGATTCTAAGCTATAAAAATAAATCCAAAGAAAAAATTCATAATCCAAGAGAACCATAAAAAAATAATAATAAAGAATTGCTCCAGGATATTCAAAAAAAAAAAGGAAATTTTAATATAGTATTGGTTAAAACATAACACATCCAAAAATAGGAAAAGTCCTGTCCAATAAATGAAAAACTTACACTAAAAAACACACCCACCCTCACAAACACAAAACTGAACCATAATACAAATATTAAAAAATTAAATACCACACATTACTAACATATGTACAATACTATTACCACAATCTACACTGCCCAAAGTATAGTAAGGCCTACTGCAAGACAATATATAATAATATCACAACATGAACTAACACTTAATACAACAAACACTACAAAAATAATGTAATGGTCTACAGTGAAAACATCTACCCACAACCTTATTACCCCTAACAGCCTAAAAGTAGAAGTAAAATAACTCTTATCTCATAACGTGAGCAGCAGTAGGGAACCATGACTGTCAGGAACCAAAACTGATGAACAATAGAATAGACTAGAAAATATAGGCAGCATTTAAAAAAAATAGTACCTTAATAAACATAAAAAATACTTTTTGTTAACAAAACAGTAGTATCACAATAAATGTACTTAAAAATATAGACAATTAACAATTATAAAAAAAATGCAAGAGAGAAATACTAATGTATTTGTTTTATATCTAGAGATATTATTAAAAATAAATGATAAAAATAGTACCAATTAAACATTTTTCAAAAACACAGACATAGGACAAATGTAAACAATACTTACAAAATAACAAATATATTGCAAAAACATAATATTATTAACAATATTTTTTCCCTTTACATATCAAAGTACCATATTACAATCACTCGTGTTAATTCTTACCCATGAAATTCCTGTTAATGAGATTTCCTGATTCACTATATTTTTACGTCAATATTCTAGTATCACAATATTAAAAACTCCATATTTTGCACACCTTTTTAGCAGTAGTAAACTCTTATACATCACATATTGTAGCTAAACATAATTTCTATCAAAGATGTAAACATGTAAGATAAAATATTTAATTTACAATGTCAATAGAAAACATAGCTTATTTTTATTAGACATGTTATATCTTTAAAACAGAGTAGTTAATCCAGTGTTTCCCAAACTGTGGTCTGGGGACCCCCAGGGGTCCCTGACACTTTCCCAGGGGGTCCACAGGCAGCAGTTTAAAAAGCACTGCACTTGTATAATTAGCAGTTTTCCAGCTACAATAAAAGTGTCAAGATAACACCAGTGATTAATGTACCTGCTGGAGAGAGATGAGAGTTTTGTCCTGTGGCAGCTTTGAGTTATCTAATGTAGCACAGAGGGTTAATATGCCTATTGCAAAGAACGTGTACTGTGCATTTTAAATAACTGCATTTTATGTACATAGGCGAGTGGGTTACTGCTTTTGTCACAAAGATTATTTTGTTACTGTGCAGTACATAAATGACAACCGTAATCTAGCACAGTGACCTATAAACTGTCATCAAAGAGCTGCTTGCAAACTGCATGGTACAAGTTAATAACTTACGTTTTTTCCCTGTCTTTCATTATCCCGATGCTGCTAAAAAGGTTTATTAGGGTGGAAATACATTTTTATTGTTAAAGTCAATGCTAACCACTGTCTTACGTTCTGAATCCCGAGTTTTTTGTGCTTCTCCAGACCAAGCACTCTTTAAAAATGCCTACCAGTATAAATGACATGTGAATCCTACACCTTGTAGTCCCCTTTGCCTTATGTAACATTTTCTATACACTGATTTACACTTATGATTAATTGTCTCTATATGAGTGTGATGTAAAGTGATAAACGTGTTGTAGACTGCACCATTGTTTCCTAAATTTCTTTGTGGGGAGAGCCTCCCAAAGCCCCCTTTGTAGTGGTCAGGCACACTCAATGCACTTGGTGTGCACCGTATGGGGACTGGTCTGAAAACATTTGCCAGGGCTGCTTTGGGTTTCCAGTCTGGCCCTGGCAGGAGTAGGAGACTCGTACTGCGAAATAAAACCAACCATTTAAAATTTAGTCACAGAGATGCAACACCAACCTTCCCATTAAAATTTTAGTTTTTTTGCAAATTCTTTCAATATAAAATACTAAGGGGGATATTTACAAAAGAAGTGGTGGAGCGTGTCGTTAGCCTCTGTGGCTTAACGACACGCGCCACCACTTCAGAAACGCAGGGCTGCACCATATTTACAAGAATATGGTGCAGCCCTACATTTTGCCCTGTGGTGGTGCTACACTTAACAGTGTAGCGCCAACGCAGGCACCCTTGCAACACAGTGCAAGGGTGTCTGCGTGCAGGGGAAGATTGTTTATGTAAAGGAAGGTACCCCTTCCTGCACATAAACAATCTTGAAATTGGGTTTTGTCACTTGTATGTGTGCTGCTTAATGCAGCACACATGGAAGTTGCAAAATGCAATTTTTGTAATGATTGTTAATGTACAGGAAGGGTCACCTTCCTGAACATAAATAATCCAAGGTGTGTTGCTTTTTCCATGTGTGCTCCACAAGGCAGCACACATGAAAAAAGCAAAAATGAGGAGAAATAAAGCATTTCTCCTCGTTTCGTCAAGTTAAGACCTGGTTTTCCCTGGTGTTAATTTTGGCGCTGCCTCCTTTTTGGAAGCAAATTCTGCAAAATAGCTTTTATGGGAGAAAAAGTTGCAGATTTACCTTTTGTAGATCTGCATTCAGCAAAATATTCAAGCAATATGTATATTCTGTTTCACTTGAAAAACTGCAAATTCAAAATCCGTGGGAGAATTTTACTCCCAAAAAGTTTTTTTTCCCTTTGTCTTCTTGGGAAACAAGTAATAATTTTACAATTTCATGAAGTGAAAATTATGAATATCACAGTTACCTTCTTAACCCCCCTGTGCAAAATCCAGTACACCACCTCTTTGACAACATCACTTTCTTTATAAAAACTTCAAAAACAGCAGGGAGTTACAGAGGCTATTAGTGTCAATGTGGGGAAGAAAAAAGTGATATGACCATATCAATACATGCTATACTTTAAAATATGGAACATTACCAATACATTGTAATATATTTCAAATGCTACCTTCAATTCTACATGTTACATTTGTGTTACAAATATGTTTAATTTTCCATTCATCCTCAAAATGTAAAACTGAGTCATGGATAGTTTTTTTAATGATCCATTTTTTTATGATGAACGTTGAGTATGATTTTCATCAACCAGTATTTCCAAACTTTGTGTTCACCAGTCTGAGGGCCCGATTCACAGAACTAACTTAAGAGAAAATTCTAAACTTACTGCTTTTGGTATTCACAGAAGTTAGAATTTTGTCTTAAGTTTGTCTTAAGACAAACTTAAGACAGACTTAAGACAGTCTTAAGACAGACTTAAGACAGTCTTAAGACAGACTTAAGACAGACTTAAGACAGACTTAAGACAGACTTAAGACAGACTTAAGTTAGGATTTCGTCTTAAGTCTGTCTTAAGTCTGTCTTAAGTCTGTCTTAAGTTTGACTTAAGTTTGTCTTAAGTCTGTCTTAAGACTGTCTTAAGTCTGTCTTAAGACTGTCTTAAGTCTGTCTTAAGTTTGTCTTAAGTTTGTCTTAAGACAAACTTAAGACAAAATCCTAACTTCTGTGAATACCAAAAGTAGTAAGTTTAGGATTTTGGCTCAAGTTAGTTCTGTGAATCGGCCCCTGAGAATTTATTATGAATGGCCATCCCCTCTCAAGATGTGGAGAGAGATATTCAAGTGTGAAACCACACTTCTTCTTCCATCTAAGAGATTGTAATAACTTTGTGGGTCATAAGGATGGCATCATATTTGGCATCATATTTGGGACCGCCCGCCTGCAAGGCGGCGGTCCCACAGGGCGAATTAGGATGCAACCGCCACAGTGGTGGTCGCAATGCCCATGTTTTGTATTGCAGCGGGTGCTGTATTCTGCAGCAGCTGCCACAAGACAAAACAGACACCCTACACATATCCCTGCGCTACATGGCAGGCACCATGCAGTGTCTACCACATGGTGTAGGGATATGGTGCCCCCCAGGGCCTATATCCCTGGCCCTAGGGCTTAGGAGTGCCTGCTACGGGCCCCCAAATCTGTTTCCGCCTGCCGTTTCTCTGCGGATTGACCACCACAGAACGACCAGCAGAAAGGGATATTGTAATCCCTGCAGCAGTGCCGGACAAACACCGCTGCCATTCTAGGACTACAGGGAGGTCCGACAGGCGGTTGGATAAAGACCACCTGTCAGGACCGTGTTTCTGACTGCCACCCATCCAGAAGCCATTGTAATATGGCAGACGGAGGTCCCTGTTACAATGGCCGAGGGACCGCCTGTCGGTAGCGGTCCTTCGTAATCAGGCCCTTTGTTAGGGCAGGATAGCGTTTTGTAATCGCTTCCTTTGCATTCAGCACAAGAGCATATATTACGTATGATGTGTACACATTGGCCCAGATTTACTACTCTTCACACAAACGTGCACAAGGGACCATGAATGAACCCTTACACATTCAGGAGTCAATGTAGACACTGATGGTTGCAGTGCCACAACTTCCAAGGAAGTGCACTATTCTTTTTGGAACTTTCCTTTTTGTCTTAACCACACACTAGTCATCAATTTGTTTTAGAATAGACCTAATTCATGGTAGTACATAATTCTTTAGACGTCCTATCACTGGGTGGGCGTTATATTCTTGTTGTTGCTGCTCCATGGTAACCAACAATCACCTTTTCTTCTCTCCAATGCTTTTTCTCCACTCCATGTTCCATCCAGCTTTCCTTCAGAGACTTCATTTTCCCTAGTTCTGTCTCCTGTATTCTCTCCTTGTTTTCTTGGGAGGCACCCCTCCAATAGCCCCTTCATGTATTTTATTAATCAGTTTTCCGCCTCACCTGTGCTTTTCCCTTTTCTTCTTCCTTAGGTCTGCCTTCACAGCACGCTGTCTGCCAGAGGGTCTGTAATCACAAAAAAGAGTTTGAGAACGCAGTAGAAAGAGAAGGGATGTGGCTTCATCTCATTGTTGATCTGCTTCATTACTCAGCTAAGCATATGACTGGGCAGCAGTTTTAGTACTCAGCATAGGGAGTATTTCTATAGGCATGCATGATCTTTGTAATGTTTTCTTGATAAATGGAGATGTGATATGTAACCTGTATTACGCCTGTCACTCTACCCCTAACTATCACATTAAGGTCAAGAGGCAGCACTTTAATCATATGCAAATTTCGAAACTGAGAAATGCCTGCCTAGATCCAATGGAGACAGAAGGATTAGGACAGAAGGTTCTGCCACCCTTGTGGTAAGAGGATGATAGACTACATGTCACAATGGGGCTGACTCTGCTTTGTGCACCATGGCATAATGGGAAGTTGGAGGCAAGCTATGCATCCAAGGGCAGAGGGAAGCAGCTGACTATCAATTCAGGCCTGACTCTGGGGCAGCTTCACATGCATGAAGAAACAGACAGATGAACCGCTTATCACTACAGACACATTTTGAACTGTCTGTTTCCATGCTGTGGAGAGGTGTGCAAAGTGCCAGCAGAGAGGGAGGGCTAGTAACAATTGGGTTGGGTGCACACTCACCTCTTTGGGTGGAGGTGATTGTGTGAGGAAGTAAATCATTGTAGGTGGAAGTGAGGCTTGCAGCTTGTTAGGGCACCATTTGTGCCGTGCAGCCAGGTTTACTTTGCCTCTCACCAACATATTTGCCAGAATATGGAAACCAATACACATGTTCCCACAATATAACATTTTTGTTGTCTCTCAAATGCAATCATTATCTTGATCTAGTAGTTGGTGCTTGGGTAAGTTCCCACATGTCCACTTTGGCACAGCAAAAGATATGCATAATATACAGTATCAGGTTTTGTCAACCATGACCTTATCCATGAATCCCACTTCTTTTTTTGTGTTTTCAGCTAGGTCACTTCATAGAATACATTGTATATATGGAAGTAGTAATGTACTTCTCCCATGAGCTGCCAACTCACTGACACAGTGTGGAGCAGAAGTGGGAAATACTGTTAATGCAAATGTCTTTCTGAGATATACCCAACCAGAAGGACCAATGGAGCCCAGTGACTCCACCATTAGCTTCCCTAGCCTCTGGGTTCAATTGACTAGCACATACCAACATCTTCCTGTTGCTTTCCTGTGAGGGAAGTAAAAATGTTCTTAGCTCCTTTTGTCTTTAAGCTACCCAAGACCATCCTCGTCCCTACTGGTGCTTCTGCTTCAGTCCCCTTGTGCTCCATCTTTAGGGTGTGGCATGTAAGAGCCAATAGTGCAGAAGCTGACAGAAAAAAAGAAGGGGTATTGTCTGAAATAGGAGCAGGGAAAGAAGGTGTGGGGTAAGTTGGCAAGGATAAAAGATGTGAGAGCAGATGTGTGGGGGAAGACATGGACATCAGAAGCTGTGAGGAAGGTGCTGACTAAGAAGTACACATGTGCTGAATATGTGCTAGAGAAACAGTGATTTTATGGAAGAGGGCAAATACTTGGGAACCCAGTGGACAGTTACTTTGACACCTTTACATGCATTGCAAGGCATAACTACTGCTCTTTCTACATATTCAAATGCCAATAACATGCAAGATTTGTTAATAATTGGGAACTTATCTTTTGAACGTGCAGTTGAAATCAAGGACAGATAGAAGATTTTCTTAGGAGTTATCTGTGAGACGTGATAAATATGAGGAGCTCATGAAGTCAGACAATGAGAAGAGACGTTGTGAAAACACAGTATGTAAATGTGGGGGTTAGGAAAATAAGAATAGAAATACACTGAGTGATAACATGTTAGAGCTGTGGATGCAGAGATCATCTAGGTACTGACCAGGGATGTATAACATATTCAGGGGCTCTTCAAAGCTGGCATTGAATTTAAAATGAGGTTAATGAAAGCCAAGGTCTATCATGCAAAATATGAAGAATGTTTGCTAGGCTGCTCACAGCAAAGCAAATAGTGGAGAAAGAAGCACTGCTCTGTTGATGGAGAACCTTAAGTTTCAAACAATTAGTGTGGGGAATGGTATTCATTGTACATACTGATCATAAACCCTTAGAAAACACATTCTCAACTACAGGGACAGGCCATGCAATACCAAGAATTGCAAGGGCTGCTCTGACTGCAAGAGTTGTGTTCAGGATAGAGAATCTTCTTGGCAGTATGAGAGTGACAATTATCTGCCTATATAGATTACGGGTTAAGATAGCCGAGGTTGAATGTAATAAAGACCAAGCAACAATGGGTGAAGCAGTTGAAAGCAGACACAGCGATAAGAATAGTCGTGCAATATGTTATAATTGGGTGGCCTCACAATGCAGTATTGAATAATGGTGATGATGAGCTTTGGCATTGTAATGGCATGAAGGACTGTTGCACCATAAAGAAGCACTGGTACTGTCAATGGGTTTATATGGAACAGTTCTTGAAGGTGGCACAACAAGGCCATATACATAGAAGCACAATCAAAAGATGAAGATGTGTGAGAGCTGATTTTTGGTCACCTTGATTGGACAACATATGGAGTGTATGGCCAATCAATGTATGGTGTGTTCTTGAAGTTGAAATCAGAATATGGTTGTGTACCTTGCTAAGAAAGTGGTAAGATCCAGAAGACATCAGGAACAGAATTTACCTGATATCTTAGAACTGTAAACTATTTTAGGAGCAAGTTATGCCTTAGTCTCACTGGTCTTAGGTAATATGCCTGGGTACATAAATTTCAAAGTTGTAGAAGGAGTTCTTGAAAAATTGTTTGTGTTGGTAGTTCCATCTAATACTGACAATGGTGTACAGCTAATTTCCAGAGAGATAAACACATTTTGAAACGTCTTGATATTCAACGCATCAGAACATCTGCATATCATCAAAAAAAGCAATGTATTAGTACAAAGATGGAACAAAGTGCTGCAAGAATGTCTGCTATTGAATTTGTGTTGTGAAAAGGACTAGAGAGTAGTTGTGTGGAAACTAAATTGGGATTATTGCTAGAAACCTAGGGCCTTATTTAGGCTTTGGCTGATGGCACTTTGTCAGGGTGGTGGAGGACATTACGTTTGGTACCCATTATCACCCTTCACTACCGTCTGCCAAATATAAAGAAGACCTGACAAAGGACTTGCTGCTTCAACCCATTAGCCAATACTGGCCAGATGGCACTACAAGGGAGCTCTTCGATGGGGGTGGCTGGGTGGGAGCTGCTTTCAGTGTTGAATGGACTGTCTCATTCATAATGCACTGATTGCATCCTCAATGATTGTATAAAAAAATATCAGTGGGATAAATGTTATACAATGATATTGTGTTAAAAATATTGAGAACAACATTATGGAGTTTACATACTTTGTATGTAAACTGCAAAACTATTGAAAAAACATATCATGGACAAGAATATTGTGAATAAATTATCTTTCTGTCTATCTATCTATATTGCACTATATGTAATTTATTTAAAATATTAAAGTTTAAAATAATAATATGATTACAAATAAATTGCAGGTTTTTATTTGGTGAATAGTGCGTGAGATTTTTTTAAATTCTTTTTATCGGCAATTTAACTGTTTATTCTGTGTATTTTTAGTATGGGTAATCTAAATTATTTTTATTGATGTGTAACTGTTATGTATTTTAAAACCAAATAAAGTTTGACAATGATGAAAAAAATATGAAACAGTTTTTAATTAGTATTGTTCAATAACATTAAAATCTATATATCCTTAAAAAATAAATGAGTAAACAATTGGAAAAATGTAATTTAAATTAATAATAATAAATGAAAATTAACATATATGCATATAAATATATACATAACAAGAGTATATGTCAAATTTAATTAATACAAAACCAACATTAAATTATACAATCAAATACTACATTAAAATTACTAAATACATAAAAAATGTATAATTCACATTAAAATGTAAAACTATATTAAAAAAATTCAAATACACATATTATCATAATACTAATACTGTACAATAAACAACACACATTACATTAATTTAAAAAATATATTTTATACAACAATATTAAAGAACACAATATTATATACAATAATTTTAAAATAATTATACCTAATAAAACAGTATTCTTACCTTCTATGTTTTGTTCCGTGATATTTTTGAGTTGACAATATTTTTTAAACAAAGATCTTGTACCTCAATATTTTTCTTCAATACTTGGTGGAATACCTCAGAGCACCCGTTAGGTTTGAAAAACTCAATTCTTATTATATACTTATTTCGTGCCATAGTAGGTTAGCAGTGTGCGGCTAAATGACGTTCCATTTGCATTCATGTTATGAAACCCACTGAGTTATCCTTGTAAAGCGCAAGCTTCAGTTGGCAAGTGTGATCCCATTTTGTATTCCACAATCCCCATTAGGCTGTGTCTGAACTAGGCCTCATTATTCGCATTGCTTGCCTCAGCAGAACACTGTATTCAGCTATTATTTCCTTCCCTGCTCAAGGTTGGATTCTGACTTACTAATGAATAGGCCATTTTGCCCTCGCATTCCTATTATTGTGTGTAACTTTGCTCCCACGTTAGGAGACGCCGAGCCTCAGTACAGCAAACTTGAGACACTGATAGTCCTCTGTGCCTGCATTGTTCATGTTCGGCATGAGCCGGTAACTTTCCACTGCGGGCGTGGTTGGAGGCCCTTGGGGAGAATCATATTGTGTTACAAACTGTTGGGGGGCCAGTCCCTCGGCAGGCATCTGAGGGTGCAGGTCAGATTGGACTCCTCTGCAGAGTATTGCTAAATGTTTGTATTCTCTACTGTCTGACCAACTCTTCATTCTTGGGAAGGCATAGCAGGTGGTTGTAAGTAACCCGGGTGGCCCCTAAGGGCCACTTCCTTCACACCTACCAGAGCCCACTCAGTCAGTGGCAACTAACTTTCACAGTCTCTTGCACAGCCTATTCTTGCCAAAAGCAACACGTCTACAGGGAACTTGCTAATCCAGGGTGGAATAACAAGGTACTGATGAAACAGAACTACACAGCTTGTGCACAACTTCTGCCATGTTACCTTTTCTCAAGTGATGTTTGCTTTGCTCCTGCAGAGGAAGAAATACCAACACAAACAATTGAGCTCCTTGTGTGGGGTTGTCTCCTGCCCATAGCACTAGAGATGCACACAGAGTAACTGCGTCTTCTGGTCAGAGTGTGAGCAGCTTAGCTTGGCAGCCTCTATTCAATGGAAGAGGCTCATTTGAGTACCTCTGGAGCTGGATAGCATGCACGCATAAGTGCTTTACATACCAAGACAATTTGTATTCTGGTATGGAAACGCTGATTGATATCATGGCAGCTTGAATCCGGGCATGGCTTGGTTCTTTAGAAATATGAACAATGCAGATTCTGATGTAGAAATGGAGTTTCGTGGGTTTATATCAGGTCATTGCGTTCAGATTATCTTGGTTGATCAATTTCTTAAGTGATTCATGTCGAAGGCCTATTTGTTTTTTATTTTGTACGGGGACTACCCTGTTCATACCTCAGTTCCATTAACTTACCTATTTTCTTTTTAGCCCTTCAGCGTTTTTCGTTGTTTAATTAGATATAGCTCCTATTTTTTTCTTTATTAAACAGGTGTGGAGAGTACCCACATTTCACATTTTTTCCTTTTTACTATTCCCTACTTTAAGTTATATGTTCTTATTTCTGTAAACCTAACGTTTAACCCTAACGCTTTGTTCTCCCATTGTTTTTTTCAATTTCATTTTGATTCCTGATTTAATCACTCTTAGGTTTTTGTGATCTCGTGAAATTAAACAAAGAAAAATATGTAATCTTGCAATAGTGTTATAGTGTTTCACACAATAGGACACAATGTGAAAACTTAAATATCAGTAGTGCTTTAGACACTGTTGTGAGGGAAGTATAGAATCTGGTTTGACAATGGTGCTTTAAATATGAAAGGCAAGATGAAAACACAGCATTGCGATGTGTGCTTTTGACACTGAGGGAATGTTAACCCAGGACAGTGCTTGTTACTAAATGAATAGCTTGGCCGAATCAGCTCGGTCATGCTGAGCACCGGGTCAAGTACATTGAGGAGACCCTGGCACAGTGAGCGGCCACCATGCAGAATGGTCAAACCTCGACTATTTTAGGATCAGTGATCACCCCTGACATAATGAGAACCATATCTTTAGCATCACATGTATTTTATCTGACACAAGAACAGTGATGGCCATTAGGATCTGGCACAGAATGTGAACCTGGTGGTATATCTCATGGCATAGAATATTCTTTCTTCATTTTTTCCCATTCGGTCTCACTGTATAACAGTAGCCAGTGATCCTGCTGGTGCTCAATTATTTAGGTGTATCCATTTTTTTCAGTACGTCCTACATCTGATAAAATATTTGAATAATTGTGAAGTAAAATGCCCTGCTTGAACAATAAGACCTAACAGTGGGGCCTTCTAACTGCCAGCCCCTAACCTAATGTCACTCTATCAGTATTGTCCCTACTATACTTGCAGGGGTCTGTGTGCACACCGAATAGCGCCCACCGCCACAGTGCTTGTTCCATCAGTAACCTACCAGTTTCAAACAGAAGCACAGGTGCACCACACAACAGTTTCCAGAGCAGAAAGTTCTTCAATTTCTTCTTTTTATTCCATTTTCATTTTGCGTAGATAAAAAAAACGAGTCCAGTTCTAATAACTCAACACACAGTGTACTGTGTGTTGATTGTGATTTGTGATTTTAAACAGAAGCACAGGTGCACCACACAACAGAAGTTAATCAATAAGGACAGATGTAAAGTCTATTTCCAGAGCAGAAAGTTCTTCAATATTTTCTTTTTAATCCATTTTCATTTTGCGTAGATAAAAAAACCGAGTCCAGTTCTAATAACTCAACACACAGCTGTGTGTTGAGTTATTAGAACTGGACTCGGTTTTTTATCTACGTAAAATGAAAATGGATTAAAAAGAAACAATTGAAGAACTTTCTGCTCTGGAAATAGACTTTATATATGTCCTTATTGATTAACTTCTGTTGTGTGGTGCACCTGTGCTTCTGTTTAAAATGCCCTGCTTGTTTGCATACTTTACAATATTTCTTGGAGTGAGGGGATTGGAGGGTTTCCAAAATCCAAAGCTGAAACTGTCACTCTTGCGTGTTACTCTTGGTCGCCATGCGTAGTCGGGCCGGGTATGAACATATTTGCTCAGCATTACTTTTGGTTCCCAGTCTTGCCCTCTCACCAGCATGTTTTGAAACCTAACAATTTTACTCTGGATCAGGCAACCTGTGTGACAGGTACAGATCACTCTCCCAAAAGGCAACCCATAAGCCACAAACAAAAATGTTTAACTCTCTGCACTGCACTTTGCTGATGAGGTCAGGACTAAACCATGTGTTTGTTAGCCTGTCTTCCTGGAACCCACCACAAACGTCATGCAATTACTACACACAGAATGAATTACAAACATGAGAACATAAACAAGGGGCACCAAGTCACAGAGATGTAATAGGATAACTTAAATATTGTACATCTGGCAAAGGGTTAGGGCTTTTCAAGAAGTCTAAACAATGTTGATGTTTGAATTCCTGAACATTACGTTTGCAAATGCTCAGTTAGTTCAAGAAGCAAGAGAACACATGTTCACTTGATGGGATACAAAGGTGCAGGAAGCGATAATGAATGAGATGCTATGAGGTATACAATGCCATTCCCTGTTTCAGTGTTTTGTTCCATCATTTGACTTTTGGTCTAGAAATCTTTTTTCCTACCTTCTATTTTATTCTAAGGTGATTAAGTTGTGTCATACAATTCCAAACATACATGTCTTTGGTAAGCACACACACGCACACACTAATAAATAGAATTGTTGCCATTTTCACAAACCCATAATGAATCGTTGTCTCCTGGTGAGCAGTGTGATAGTGTCGTTAGTTGGTAGAGGTCAGTGAATTAGTGATTGTGGGGCCGATTCATAAAAGTCCTCCACACTTGTGGGGGAGGCCCTACAGTCGTGGTGGGACCTCTGCAATGGGTAACTGCATTACAGATACCCCGCCATGACTACGGGGCCATGAGTGTGAAGCCCTTCATGTATCGGGCCCTGAGAGTACCATGGTCTTGTGGAGGAGGAGGAGAGAGTAAATTAGCATAAAGTGTGTTTTGCTAATTTACTCTTTTAGAACTGTTAGTGGTTCATTCACTTCATTGTATACAATTGACCAATATTTGGTAAATATATATGCCCACTTCACTAATATCCTACAATAAAAAACATTTTACACAGGTATAACTCAAACTTAAGTCCCACCCCTGCTATTGCTACTGGAAGGAGTGAACAAGATGCCAATGTCAGAGTGAACAAATATTCGAATGAGTCTCTTTAATTGTTGATGCTAGTTTTCTGATATTGTAATTATGTAAACTCGTACTGAATGGGTAGACACTTGTTTGAAGCTGAAAGCAGTGTATTGTGGGATGGGAGCTAAGGTTCAGTGAGTGTGCCTGAGGTGAGAGCTAAAGATCTTGCGATAACCTTTAAATGTCATTTGTTTTGGTTTTTACGCCATAAATAATATGAATGAATGAATGAATGACTGAATGAATGAATGAATGGATGCATGCATGCATGAATGGGAAATTTAAAGAGCACAGCTGGTACCTTGAGAAGTGTGTCTTCTCACCATGACTACAGTTGAGGTAGGTGGAGAAAGCGGCAAAACCCAGAGAGAAAATTAGAGGGAAAATACCTAGCTTTTTGATAGTTTTCTAAAGAACAAGTGTGAAGTAATTTGTCTAAGTTTAGCTGGAAAGTGATTGATTCCAGAACTTGGTTGTGAGGTAGCTGAAGGAGCATCCATCCTCCCGACCATTGATGTTTACGATGTGGAACAAAGAGAATATCTTCCGAGCCTGAGCGGCGTGCATTTGCTGGTCAGTAGTGTTTGAATCATGGTTGGATACAACTGGGCCCTCGAGCAGTGCCAGTCCTATGGCAAAAGTAAAATGCTTTGAAGGGACATCGTTTGTCAATATTATGCCCTGCTAAGATTAACTCTCCTGTAACTTGAACTTCATTGTTTTTAGGGCCCTTCGACGCCTCATCATTCATTACTCACATCTTCCGGGTATGTTGTTTTCACCCTTGCCTTCCTAGGAATCAGGGTATCTGAGAGTGTCCTAATTCCTCCACCATCATCCATACTCTGACACTTAGGGGCATATTTATTAAAGAGATGTGCAACCCTTGAGCCACACAACGGGGTCAAGAGTGATTCAACTCTGATTTATCAAGCCACGCAGGACCCCTTGCATGGCCCTGCGTGGCTTGATAAATCTAGAGTAACGCAGCCCAGCGCAAATTGCTGCGTTGCATTACTCAGCGCCAAGGAGGCATTCCATGGGTGGAGAATGGGTGTTTTCACACACCACCCATGGATTTTGGCGCATATCCAGATTCATCATTACTGGTAGACCTGGGAATGTGTTAAAATGCTACACATCCCCAGGGTAGGCATAACATAACATTTCTGTGTGTGCTGCATTCAGAAAGAGGAAAAAGCCTCAAGAGATTCCCCCTTTCTGCACAAAAACAATCCTATCAATCAAATGCATTCTTTAAATAACTATTAATGCAATCATGTCCCCTCAAAAATAGCTTGTGGGGCTAGGAAATTAGCCAAAATTATGTCAAAAGAAAGCTTTGCATTTGGAAAATTAACTCAGTTCTCAAAAATGGGTTCTCCTTTTCATTTGGCTGAAATGCCAGCCTTTAAGTAAATGTATGATTTAAACTCAAAAAGTAATTGTATAGTTTCCCAAATCCATATGTGATTAGTTGCTTCACTCCAGGCATTGTTTGTATTCTGGGACAAGTCATTCTGGTTTTGTAATTGGATATACTAAACTACAAGTCCCAATATCGAAAGAAAAAACTGCCCTAGAGCAGTTAGTCTTGAATGGACATAGGAAACGTGGAATAGGTGCAGATAGATAGTGACTTCCATCAAATACTTGTATGTTCTATTCTCATTTAAGTACTAAAACCTGGCTCAAAGATGATTGAGCTCCTTTTGTTTAAGAATAATTAGTACCACCAGAGAATCAACAGATACCCAAGAGAACATGGAAATTCAAAAAATAGACAAAAAGACTACACCAAAACATGCTTTTGTATATTACTGGGCTTTGGACCACCAAACTGTAATCCTTCAACCGCTTTGGAACACTAGACTGGCTATCTAACAGAGATTACTACCATCAGATACTTGCACTACAGTCTTAGAGATTTGGACATCCATTTTGATGGGAATTGAAAATCCCACCAATGTAAATTTAAGGAAGCTCAAGCCCTATTTAATTTATTCATAAAATATATCCACTCAACTCATATTGCAGATCAAATGTTGGGTGTAGTATGATGTGGCAGTGTAAGAAGCTGGCTCTGTATATACTATACCAAAGTAAGGTATAGTGTGCACAGAGTCCAGTAGATCCCCAAAGGTAGGTAGAGGCTAAAATAGAAAATACCTTACTCGCTTTTTGTGGTAGTGTGGGTGAGCAGTAAGGCTTTATCAGAGGGTAGTGTTAAACATTTATTGTACACACTCTGGCAAGAAATGATGTTACACACTCAAAGACTGAACTCAGACCAATTTGTTGGTAAACAAATTATAATTTAGTTATATTTTATTTCTAGAACCAAGCCAAGCCTGGTGCAGGTAAGTAAAATAATACTTAGCAAAAACATTACAGTTGAATGCAGTTGTATGTACTTATTTTGTATACAGGTAGGTCAATTATATGGAAACACTTGAGATTACTTTTCAGTTACTTTGATGGTACTGTATGATTTATTTTGGATTACTTTTCTTACTCAGTGGGATATGCCTAGATATCACACTGGGACATTTCCTAAATAAAAGGTAAGTAAAATAAGTTTTTCTCAAAACACAGTTTCTTAGGTTCGCATACAAAACACCCTCCACACCAACGTTTTTCGGAGGAAAATATTCAATGCAATCCTATGGAAGAAGATAGGGTTATCATTTTGCAGGTAAGTAAACAGTCTTAAGGGGTGAGTTTCTGGGGTTACAACAAGGGTTCCCCAAGGTCAAGGATGCACTCTCAAAGTCCCCTCAGTGGCACTAGGGCGGCCAGGTGGAGGGTGCTGAAGCCCAATATTATCCAATAGGGGATATGGGGCCTCAGGTTGGTGGCTGCTCACGAGCAGTCTACAAGGTTGAGGGGGCAAAGCTCCTGGACTTAAGCTCAGGTCAAAGGGAGATTCAAGTTAGCACCCAAAGTGCACCAACAGAGGCACAAGGACGGCCGGGTGCAGTGTGCTGTTTTGGCGTCGAGTGCCCTGTTGTTTTCAATGGGAGTCGCCGGTTTTGGATTTTGGCTGCAGGCTCGGGCAAGGAAGTCTTCTGGGAGGAACCAACAGCTGGGCAGATAAGTTGGAGTGCTCAGAGACGTAGGTACATCTCAGGGCGTCTTCTCCAGGGCTCAGGAAAGCCGGATGCAGGGGTGAATTTTGAGGTCGAATTTCACCATACCGGGTCACTCGCTGTTGGGGGGGTCTCTGTACAGAGGCTGCAGGTGATGTTGGGGAGTCCTGGAGGGGTCAACCCATGGTTACCTCGGAGTCTGGAGTGCTGTGGACCTCGCTGGGACCGGGCAACTCAGAGTCTGGGCGTAGGCGTTGGGTGCAGTGGTGGTTCCAGGCATCGAGTTTCTTTGTCCTCAGCAGGCTCGGAGTCTTTCTTTTGTGATTCTTTTGAACAGAGCTGCTGTTTACAGGAGATCCGGTCTTTGTTAAAGGCAGTCAGTCAACCCAAGAGTTCTGGAGGTCGCTGGCTGCAGGACAAGGCAATTTTTGGTTCAGGATCTCGAGAAACTACAGACAGGTTGGTAGGGCTGGGCCCAAGTCAGTTCTTCTCTGCAGTCTCCTCTGCTGGCCGTCTTCTTTCGTCTTTCTTCTTCGTAGGTTGTGGGAATCTGCCTTCTAGGTTCAGGGCTGCCCCCTAAATACTGTATCTAGGGGGCATTTTAGGGGTCTCGAGGTCAGTAGTCAATGGACTACTGACCTTAGGGTGACTACACCCTTGGTGTGCTCACCCCACGTTGGGGAGTGGGCATAATCCCTACCACTGATTGGAGAGTGCCTGCTATCTGCAAGATGGCGGGCACTGAAGAGTGAGCTTCAGCTCGCCTCCCCCAACTGAGGAGTGGGATTGGCAAAGGTGAGCACACATTCTCAGCATACAGCATCCTTGAACTCCATTGTTGGGCGTTCCGACCTGCCTTGTAGTGCCAAATCAAGTTCTGTGCCCCAGGAGGTTGTTCTTCTTGCTGCAAAGAACTTCAAAAGAACTAAGGAAACTTGAGAATCAACAAATTGTGCGAACGCGGCTCGTGAAATTGACTCAGTGCCTGTTTACCGCCGCCGCATCGACCTCCAGCACATGCCGGATTTCCACGCATTGTGCTGGTAAACCACGCATCCCTGTATCAGATTTGACGTATCACTTCTCCTGTGTGCAACAGAACTGACCCATCGCCTCCCCAAGGACTCAGGATCAGGAACTGACACATCGTCGTGTTTTCGGATGCTTCCCATCTCTGCGACTGTTTTGCCTAGTGGATTTTGACGCATTTGAAGGTACAATGTGTAAAACCACACATCCATAGAGTCCTATGGACAGAATTGCTTGAAACATTTTAAAAGTCATATTTTGAGTTATGTGTGTTGGATTATTGTAGTTTTGGTCTTGTTTGCTTTAGATAAAGATACTTTATTTTTCTCAACTGGTGTGGTGTCCATTTGTGGTGTTTTCACTGTGTTATTGTGTGTTTGAGTGCAAATTCTTTCAATATTGCCTCTGAGATAAGCATGTCTGGTCGTGCCAAGCACTCTGAGTCACTCTGGTGGTCCTGGATTCAAGATCCAGGTCCAGTCCTTTTTACCCAGGCAGCAGGCAGCTTAAAAGCAGTCATTCTTGCAGTGAAGCAGCACAGCAGTCCTTCTGAATCTTTCACTGGTCCAGAGGTGTACTGAAGATTTGGGTCTGAGGGTTCAACATTTATACTTGGTGCCAGCTTTGAAGTAGGAGACGTTTCTAGAAACTTTCACCTCTTGAGGTGTCTGGAGCTTCCTCCCTCCTTGCCTTGGCCCTAGCTTGTCTGCGGAAACAAAAGTCTAGTGTCAAATCCTTTGTGAGTGTGCTCAGGCAGAGCCTTTGTGATGTGCAAGTGTGGTAGGTGACAGCTCCACCTCCCATCAAGTTAGAGATGGCCCATCCTGCCAACATTTATTCCCCCTTTGACTGTCCGGGAGCAATACACATAGACCAATTGCCAACTACACCCAGTCATGTGTTCCAGGATATAGATTTAATGCATCAAATGGTTGGAAAAAGATAATGCCAACTGTCCAAAAGTTTGCATTTTCAGAATTGTGACTTAAAATTCAACTTTACCATTACAGAGGTTTTTACATTACAATTCTTTAGACCCCAAACTCAACATTCCGACTTGCTCCCAATTATTAAATGTAATAAGGTAACCTGATGTTATCCTATGGAAGAGGTAGGTCTTGCAGTAGTGAAAAATGAATTGAAGAGGTTTTTACTACTATAAGGACATGTAAAAGTTAAAAGGGTCCTGCCTTTAAATATACTGCATCCTGCCCAATGGGCTATTTAGGGCCTACGTTAGGAGTGACATATGAACTAAAAATAAAGGTTTAGGCCTAGCAAAATGTTTATTTTGGCAGGTAGGAATGGCCATTTTACACTGCACAATCAGGCTGCAATTGCAGCCCTGAGACATATTTACAGGCTACTTAAGTGGGTGGCACAATGAGTGCTGCGAGCACACTAGTAGCATTTAATTTACAGTCCGTGGGTACATGCAGTACCACTTTACTAGGGACTTAATAGTAAATTAAATGGGCCAAGTTGATGTAAGCCAGTTTTACCATGTTTAAAGGAGAGAGCACAAGCACTTTAGCACTGGTTGGCAGTTGTAAAGTGTTCAGAGTCCTAAAAGCCAGCAAAAATGAGTTCGGAAAACAGTAGGGTGAAGGCAAAAAAAGGTTTGGGGATGACCCAGCAGTCAGGGCCATGTCCAGCACAGTCCTTCTTCTGTTTTCTGCAGATAAAGAGGTGTTCTGAATGGGATGCCTGGTCATACCATGTTTAATCCTGGTACTTCCTTATGAGTAGGAGTGACTCCTGGCCCCTCATGAACCAATAGGAAAAGGTTCCCAGGGGTAACCCTATCCAAGTTTGCAAAAGTTCCTATGGCCGTATTGCAAACAATCACACAGTGCCACTCTCTACTTAAAACCAATATGGCAGACCCGCTCTACCCCTGTTCAGAGCTCCTGTGCCCAACCCAGAGGTTTGGCCAAGGAAATGAGCAACGCCTCCTGTGTGGACACTTCAAAACAGTTCTGGCAGCAGCTCCTCTCCAACTGAGATTGGTGCATGCCTTACTTGAGGGACAAAAGATGGTCCTGCCCAGGTGTCAGTTAAAATGTGCCCGTGAACAGCGTGGGACTTTTTGAAGATAATCAATTTCCTGGGCCCGACCCAAATGGTCATCCTGTCAGAGGAACAGCACGCCTTCCCAAACTCAAGGTCTTTGTCTCAGCTTTCGGAGCAAGTTCACACCTCATCAAGGGGAGCGGGTGGTGGAATTCAGCTGCCAAATGACAGTGTGAGCTCATGCAAAAAGCTCTTCTAGAACCTTTAGGCAAAGACAAAGTAAAGTTCTAAAACTACTTTTTTCAAAATATTTCTACAAATCTGACTTTATCAGTAAATTGGGCTTGTAATAAATATTTTAGAAATTCAATAATTAATTTTGTAGCTGTGATCTCGCCAGAGACAACATTATGAAATGTAATATTGTATCCCAATGCTTCCCTATGGAGCAGCTAACCCTATGCAATTCCAGGTGCCAGTCGGATTTGTAGTTTTAAAACAGTAGAGCCAGGCTGGCACAATGAGTGCTTCAATCCACTAGTGGCATTTAACTTACAGGCCCTGGGTACATTTAGTACCATATACTAAGTTCTTGTAGGTAAGTTAAATATGTGAGTTAGGAATAGAGAAATGTCTGTCATGTCTTTTGATTTGAGAGATTGATGTGTTAGCCCACACCTCTGCCTGTGAACAAATGTAACATAAAGAAAAAATGACTAAACTTGTATGCATGCACATCACCTGGGGGGAGCCTGACCCTCAATATAGCACCACATATGCGAGTGACTCTTCACTCGATGACTGATTGCACAGCGAAAATAAAGTATCTCACATTGTCATTAGGTAAACACATTCAACAATGAAAACATTCAACAATGAAGCAATAATCTTTAAACTATTGTTCAAGCCTTTATTTGGCTTATCACATTAGTAGAGTTTGATTGTTTACAAATAATTATTTTCTGCACTTGATATCACAAAAATAAATCAATTTAACGAAAGCAACACATTGTCAATATCAAACTCAGTTACAAAATATTCAATATGATGGCAGTGTCCAATGCATTTCGGTATCGTCAAATCCCTTCTTCAGGGGCCTCTGTAAAGAGGTATAAAACATGATTGCAATGGAATGGAACACTACGATATTTGTAGACAACATACAGGGATAACTGGTGACCAGGGATGCACACAGACACGAGTGATAGTGAAAGGAGCAATCGGTGACGAAAGAAAAATCGTAACATGCACCTTAAGCACCCCGTGCAATGTCGTGATGTATTGATTATGAAAATGTGCCCAGAGTTCACTGACAGAAATCATAAAACATGAGAACGAAACACAAGAACCGAATGCCAGGTAACCGAAGAAGTGAAACAAGCTTTAGTAAAAACAAACCAGGTATTCACAAAGTACACACTTGTGAGGATGAAGAAAACTCAAAACTTACTGAATATCTGAACTCGTCTAACCAACAAAATATAGGAATGACCTGAATAGGCAAACTGGAAAAATAGACAAGAACCCATAAGGCTAAACTGTAAACATGGTCTCACGAGCAGGTTTTGATTTGAGAAGACGTGCATGGGGGCCTGGTGAACAGGTACCCAGAGCACAGAGTAAAAAAACAGAAGCATCAGTCCACAGACATGTGAGGTGATCATGCATAAAGAAGCATTTTTTCTACCAACAGAACCAGCTCAACTAGAGATAGCCTGGCTATCACCTCTTTAAAAAAAAGCCACACTGGATCTGGGGTGTTTGGAAAATTTCAGACCAGCTCTAGTGTGTAGCAAAGCTATTGATACATACAGCACTCAACAAACTCTGAAGATTTGTGACTCAAAACAATTGCTTTGCCCTTTGCAGTCTGGTTTTAGAGCTGGGTGTAGTACTGAATCTGTAGTAACATCAGTGCTTACTGATCTCCGGCATCTTGCTGATTGTGATCAATCCGCAAACTTCATATTGCTACATTTTCAGGGGCCTCTGATACTGTTGACCTTCTCATCTTATTACAAAGTCTGGAAGGTCTTGGTATAAGGTATGAAAATGGCTACAATATTTTGTTTTGGAGTGGTCTGTCCAGGTGTAACTTGGTCCACTGTTGCCTAACATGCAGAGTCCCTCAGATGACAGTGATGACCCCTTAGTAATTTAACCTTTAAATGGTAATATTGGCATTTTTAATACAGCTGGTGGGTCTGGGTCATGTATGCGGATGATACACAAATACTGCTTGCAGTCTATGCCATTCCAGGTGCCAGTATGGCTGTCCTCCATGATTACCTATCTACGGTTCAAACCACGCAAGCATCTCGTACCGTAATGCGCACGTGTCGCGAATGCGGGAGATGGAGTCACGGACTGGTCGCATACCAATCGCGCACATCACGTAATATTAAATGCATATGATGTAACTGAAAAACACGCAGCCGTCGCACACCGTACGCGAATCCTTCACAACTTTTCTAAAATGACGGCTAGAATCCGCGCACCGACCGTGATGTGTACGCTTTTGAGTGCGCGACTCCGAAAATTTTTGGGAAATAAAACATTTTAAAAAGAAAATAATATAAATATATTGAAATAAAAGATTAAAACAAAAAAATTTATCAATATTTCAGTTTGAATGTTTTAAAAAATCTTTTTTTTGCAATTTTCAGAAAAAGATATCATGTTATTTAATGAATAAAATATTTATAAATAAACAGTTAAAAAACTGTAGAAAATCAGTACAAACAAAAAAATAGGTATAACTACTATCACACTTAAGAAATTAGCATTTAAAAAACAACAGATGTTACAAACCTATCTGGAGTTGAATGAGGATCAAATAGAAATACTGCTACTGCACATTTAAACAACCATATGTGATTATCCTTTTTGCCCAAAATTTTAGGGCAGTCACCTACCCCATTTCATACTGCAAAAAAGACTTATGTGTTAGGATAGACACTGGATTAACCATGGGGGATCATTTTAAACAGGTAACCTTCGCTTGTTTCTTCCAGTTTAGAGAAGGAGTATATCACTATTTTCAGCCGAGCAAAGAATTGTAATTATGAATGCCTCCTTTTCAGGTAAGTTGAACTATTACAATGAACAGAATCTTAGTCTGCCAGTAAAATCTATGAAGAAATTTGTAGTTAGTGCAAATATCAACAATTAGAATAGTTCTAACATCAGGATATCAATCTCAGCAGGCCTTGTGAAATCACACTGGCTTCCAGTGGATCAGAGAGTGACGTTTAAATCCTTTTACCCAGAATACATGGCACTGATTGACATAACACTGTCCTCTTACTGATAAATTCTCATTTTACAGACCCAATAGAAAAAGCTTCAGTCACAAAATTCAAACCCAATAATTGCACCAAGGTTTAAAAGAGGGACCCTAACAGTAAGATCCTTCTCATTTTGACTGCCATGTTGTGGAACACCTTGCCTAGTGAACTGGGCAAGGATCCATCACTGATAAAGTTCAGAAAATCTACAAAAACATGGCTCTTTCCAGTATACGCCTAGCAATAGATAAAACAATGTTATGATTTTAAGCTCCAATGTACCCATGGGTGAATGTTTGTGCCATATAAATGCTATGAATAAATAAATTAATAAAAATGAAATAAAGGAGTCTAAATCTATACTCTGCCGTGTATGTCTGTGTATCACCATATCATGCCATGAATGCCCATAGTGTTGATTCTTTATTAAAAAATGTTGTATCCCCTACCAACAAACTTGGGCCTCTCTATCCACAGCAGAGTACCTGTCTTATTTACTCCTAAATGTCGATGTTTTGGACACACACACCCAACAAAACACTGTGCTACCTCTGCATCACTACAGCGCCTAACCCTCATGTAATCACATCTGTCACCACACTAGTGCTATACCTAGAATCATGCTACAACACCTACAGTTGCCCCATGATCTCTTCAAAGCCTATCTCACACTCTTACAACTATTCATAATTTGCACATTTGTTTAATAATGCACTCCACACTTGTCTCCTATAGGAAAAATGACCCATAAAATTGGAGAATATTCTGCAAGCACTAAGAACAGCCTCAATTGTTCCTTATCTTGCAGACATAGCACTTTTTAATTTTCTTCCACCAATTACAATTTTGGCTGCACCATCTTTGCTCATCTGTTGTGCCGAAGATAGTCAACCTCTTTTACTGCAAACTTACACTTCTCCACACTCACAGAAAAACCTGCATCTCTTAATATACACGGAACCACCGTTAATGTAATATCATGGTCTTGCTATCCTTAACCGAAACCTATACATTGCCATGGAAGCATACCACTCTGTGTGTATCTCCTAACAACCTGTTCATACCTCTCTGGAACATGGCAAAAGTCAAAGCTAATTTAAATGGCATCATCCAATACTGGTATGGCCCTTCTGGCAACATGGACAAGATTAAGGGCCTGATTTTGAGTTTATCAGAGAGAGTACTTTGTCGCAACTGCTATGGAGTACCCTCTCCTCCAAACCCTCAGGCCAGCTGCCTTATTTACAGGTGGACTGACCTTAAGTATGTCAGCCATGGAGCCTACTCTGCCATACTGATCTGCAAAAATGTCATCAAACACATTTTGCCACTTTGGAAGCATCTCCCAAACCAGGGTAGTGAAATCCACAGCAAAGAAAGTTTCACCAGACAAATGAAAAAGGTGCCCATGTAACTCATTACTTCTAGTCACCCGGGTGTCATTTACATGTCAAACCCTTCCTCTGAGGGGAAGACAACCTTCAAAGGATCCCTAGTTGCCCCAACTTCCTTGTGTGTCAAATTCTCTGCAGCAGGCCACATCACTCTGCACGTCCTTGGAGGAGGATTCATGCAGAAGAATCCTTCACTCTGTGGTACTTTCTCTCTCTCTGCTTCCAAATCCCGAACAGATTTGGTGCCCTTTCAGTTGAAATGTACTATTGTCTATGATGATGTCTCTTGCGAAATCATCTCAGACCAATAGACTACCTGATCACAAGTTTCAGAGTGTAGGTTGTGCTAGAGAATGTTAAATGGCAGAGTTGTAACTCGGTCTATCCCCCTCCCTTGTGTGAAGGACCTTGCATATAATCCCTTTAAAATGACTTAGCCTGGCAAAAACAAAACAGGCTTAAAGGGGGGGGGGGGGGCGGTCCCAGTCCTCCTGAACAATTGAATAATATTTATTAGTGTTAAAGTGGATGGTTATAGAAGTATGGCAGCTAAAACAGTTAATGCTAATATGAGTGTGGCAGTCATAATTTTAGGCCAATTTTTCTCTTTAATTGTGTTTGATGTTTCCATTGCCCACTTCCTAATTTATGCTTGTAATGTTATTTTCATATTTTGAAGCAAGGCCTCTTACAACATTGCTGGTCACCCACTAATCTGATTGACACTGATTAATACTGATAGCTGTACGAATAGTTCTCTCAAAGTTTGACGCTGACCTCAAGACAACCTGTCAGAGCGATATGTACTCTTGTGGCCGCGTTATATTTGACTAGTGATCAATGGTTTGCAATTGCCAGTTCCTCTAGTGTTCTGACTTTGTGTCCAGCTAGTAAGGTTGTCACAAAAGGCTGCACAAGAAAGAGAAAAGAAACATGCAGGGCATGAGGTCTCAACTCAAGCCTCGGACCGCAGCATGAATTCTACTGGCCCAAGGAGAGACCACTATCTAGCAGTCGAAAAGAAGCTGAGATCCTCCAGGTCAGGCGTAATTACCTCAATCCTTCTTCTTAATAAAAAAGGACACACTGACTAAAGTACAGGGATGAAAAACAGTGCAAAAAATAATGGATGGAAAGCTTAATTAATCTCAGCCACTGACAATTAATTAAGGTTTTGTTCCATTGTATCGTTTTTAGTTCGACAATGTCATTACAGGCACTCTAGGGGATGGAAACCTTGGGACTCTGAAGTTTCTCTAACCCTTGGATAATGGTTCTGCTCGACGTAAAAAACAGCCTTCGCTATATTGACTCCAATATAAATCTACTGACCAGTAGAATGGACCGTATGAAAGATCGAGTGCACAAACACGATGAACATCTTGACCATCTGGAAACCCATACCTCCGAATGGAATACTCGCATGCCACAGCAGGTGAACGTCTCTTGTGCATGAAGAAGGTACTGGAACTCATCAAGCAAGAAAATGAAGACGATGAAGGGCATTCCAGATGGAACAATCTCCATATCCTGGGGGTCCCCGAGTCCACTGCCATGAAAAAGGTGGAAACCTACACTGAAATAATGCTTTGCTCCCTGATTGAAGATGCCATTTTGCCATTCTTCATTGTTAAATGAGTGCACCGATCATTGGGCCCATGAACTCCTCATGGTGTGCCAGCATGGCCCATCGCTGCCTGGCTTCTTAATTACAGAGCCGGTGTTGCTATTCTGCGACTTGCCAGGAAGCGCTCACTGCTCAGTACAGTACCAAGGCAATACCATTGCTATAAATTCTGACTTCACCATTGAGGTCCAAGCTGCTCACTGAGAATTCCTGCCAGACAAATTTCACCTCCAGAAGTTGGAACTCACTTACTCCCTGGTCTACCCAGCAAAATTGCAAATTCAATTGGAGGGAAAACAACACGTATTCATGGATCCCAGTGCCACCATGAAGTTCTCTCATCACCTGGTCCATGCCAAGACAGCTTCTTCCACTGATTCTGCCAACAATGGGGACAGCGGCCTCAGCGACAATGACTATAGATTTGACTATTTAATTACCTACCCTATGCTGTTCCACAACAGTGGGTGGGACTGTGGCTTCTTTATTCTATGCCTGCCTGAAACAGTGCTGACACCTTCTCTGCTTCATAGCCCTGCGAGGCGGCCACCATATTGAGACGCGCACTCCACCCACACCACCTGGTAGGACCTCTACTCCGACCCCCCCAAGGGGGTTCTTCTTCATTACCTTCTGCCACTCAGACTGTTCAGGCCTGCGGTGTCCACGGGATGATTCCCTATGTGATGTACGATTCTTTGAGAATGGGTTTGGTGGCGGGTGGGATGCCTTGTTTTAACCAGTTGAATGGGTTGAAGTGGGTGAGGGTTAGTTTTTCGCTTGTTGTTGCATCCCTTTTTTACCGTCTGCATACCTTGGAACACACGATGTGACTGCTCCTCTCTTGACAGCCCCACACCGGTGGCAGACAGCCTGCTCTGAGTGGCTGTCACCTCCATGTATATCCCACAGGCACCATGAACTCCATTACCAGCTTGTCTTAGAACATCCAGGCTCTCAACAGCCAGCACAAGGCGAGACAGATACATGCGTATCTTAATAGGCACCACATAGAAATCTGTGTCCTTCAGAAACTTCATCTGACCTCGATAACTGCTTCTCGTCTCTGAGCACCTCTTGATATTCCAATTATGCCCATGGCATGGCCATCCTCCTCCATAAGGGATAGTGTGGCACACTCAGCATACTCTCCAAAACTTGAAAGACCAGTTTATCCTTCTCCAGGGTGCCCTACATGGCTTTCCAGTGATTGAAGCCTCCATCTATGGCCTCAACAGAGACATCAAAGACTTCTTTGCGGGGTTCTGGCATACAAAGTCCACACAATGGCACAGCAATTTGGGGAGGGGACTTTAACGCTATGTTAGACTACACCATTGATCGCTCCAGCGATACCCAATGAATTCACCCAGGCACAGCTGCTCAATTAGACACAATCATTGCGATAACAGTCTGTGTGACGTTTGGCGACTGTGACAAGCCCACAAGCCATAACACATGGTTCCGCATAGGGTACTGGCTTCTAACACACAACGCCTTTGCTTGGACCACAACAGTCACCTATCTACCCCGCACTCTCTTGGACCACACCCGGTGCTGCTAGAACTTAATATTCTTCATGACTCTTCTTGGTCTTTCACCTGAAAGCTAGCACTGAATGCACTACATGATACGGTGTTCCAAGGTATACTGGACTTCTTCGCCCATAACCAGGGGTCGGTTGACTTCCATTCCACACTCTGGAAGACGGTCATGGTTGATATCTGCGGTGTCTGATTGTTAAAGCAATCTGGCACCCTAAGGGCAATGTGTACACAACTCACAAAACTAGAGGCAGCCATACATGCGTTGGAGCTACACTTTTACACCGCAAACGACCCAATGACCCTTTTGACACTCATAGACGAACTGTCTTAATTAGCTGAAGCAGCGACCCAGTATACGCACTATCTCAATATGGAAGCAGTGGTGTGTTGCTATGGTGAGGCAGATAGGCCCAGCAAGATAATGGAGGGCCTCCTTAATGAACCCTGGGCCAGCTTATACATCCCAGTACTCCTAGATGACTAACAGACTAACAGGTGCTCTATACCAGATCAGATGAGGTGCTGGCGGTCATGACACCCTATTATTCCACTTTGTACACTGCCAACATGGCTCCAGATACAGTAGTGTAGGACTTGGCCCTTTTTGGCTAAAGTTCCCTAAACATTTTGCTTTCCCCCTGGACCTTTTTTCTGACATGGTGTTGCCAACTTAGATGCTTTGGACACTTTACCACTGCTAAACAGTGTCAAAGTGCAAGTGCTCCCTGTATAAAGTGTAATGGTAATTAGTTTTCCATGATTGGTATGTTTGCCTTACTAGTAAAGTCCCTAGTAAAGTGCACTATGAGGGCCAGGGCTGGTAAAGTAAATGCTACTAGTGGGCCTGCAGCACTAATTGTGCCACCCACACAAGTAGCATTAAAAAGGGAACTCAGGCGTGCCATTGCCAGACCTTACCCTTCCCTTTCTATACACATCAGACACCCCTATGGTAGGTTCAGGGTACCCCCTGGGCAGGGTGCAGTGCATGTGAAAGGTAGGACATGTACTAAGTTGTGTACCATGTACTGACAGTGAAATAATCTCCATTTCGTTTTTCACTGTGGAAAGGCCATCTTGCCCATAGGACAGAATGGGGAGGCAGTGTAATATGTTTTTCAGCCTACCTTCCCAAAGGCTTAAGATGGAGAGGTGAAGTTTAGTGTGCCTGAACTCACAATGTTATAACACATCTTGTTATGAATGTGGTTTTTGCATTATGTGTTTAGAAGCCACTCTTTTAGAAGTGGCTGGGTTTTTGTGCTCTAACATTTCAGTGTCTCTCTGCCTGTGTGTGGATTGACTGTCTGGATTTGAAAGCGATAGGATCCAGGGAATGTCTTGACCCAGGGGAGGAGAGGAGACAGCATCAGGCTGACCTGCATCTGGAGTGTAGGGGGAAGAGAAGCCCCTAGAGGTGAAGAGGCCTGGGCTGCTGCTATAAAACAATTGTCCCATCTCCTGTTGAGTGATTGAGAATACAGCCCCCCATTGATCAAAGGAAGAAGGTGTCACTGGCAGGGACGCACCCAGAACTGGTTTGAACAGGGTTCAGTGCCATCCTGAACACAAATACTTCAAAGCCATTGAGGGGTTTAACTATGAGAGCTGAAACCCCTGAACTTTGGAGAATGGCTTGATCAAGTTTGAACAAGACTGGAGCTACTTCGTGGTCAAGAGGAACCTTTGCCAAGGAAGAAACAACTGAAGAGACTGAAAGAAAGGACTGACTCTTGCTGTGTGTTCTGGGGCTGGCCTACAGTTTGCTGTTTTAACCAAGGAAAGGCTAAAGGGACTTTGCTGTGTCCCCCTGCTTGAAAGATCTTTGCTATGCTGTGTCCTGAAGTAACACATCCTCAAGGGCCCGAGTTGAGCTGGCTCCCTGTTGCAGAAACTCAGGAACACAAAAGTTTCCAAGCGAGGATCAGCGATGCTGTGTGCGTGTGCTTTTTGCAGCCTGAACCCTTTGTGTGGATTGTCCAGTTATCGTGTGCACCGGAATCCAAGTGAGTCTCATCGACGCTGTTTGCGTGTGCTTTGTGCAGCGTGAGACCTTTGCGACGTTTACCTTGCTATCTTGCACACCCGGAATACAAGTGAGTCTCATCGACGCTGTGTGCGTGTGCTTTGTGCAGCTTGAGACCTTCGTGAGGATTGCCTTGTTATCGTGCACACCCAGAATCCAAGTGAGTCTCATCGACGCTGTGTGCGTCTGCTTTGTGCAACGCAAGTCCTTTGTGAGGATTGCCTTGTTATCGTACATCCGGAGTCCAAGTGAGTCTCATCGACGCTGTGTGCGTGTGCTTTGTGCAGCATGAGACCTTCGTGAGGATTGCCTTGTAAACATGCACCCGGAGTTAAAGTAAGTCTCAGCGACGCTGGGCATGTGATCTTCGTGCAGCCTGAGGCCTTCGTGTAGCGTGCCCGGTGATCGTGCACCCAAAGCTCAAGGGAGTCTCAGCGACGCTGTGTGCGTATGCTCTGTGGCAGCATGAGATCTTCGTAGCAGTAGTGGCCCGGACAGGCAGCCTCGAAGGAGCTGAGACGCCGGCCTGACCCCGCCATTGCCATTACACAAAGATTGCATCGCAGGCCCAAGTCGTTGGACGAGGAGAGGAGAGTGGGTTTGCGCCCCCCAGGTAACGTGTGTTGACTCCTGGGGCGGGGTGCGGGCCTGGAGGGAGACGCTCTCGGCCTCTCTCTCATTCTGGCAGCCCGAGCCTCTGCTTCGGCTCGTATCGCGGCCCGTATTGCTAAGGAAGTGGCAGTACCGGGGCCGGAGTGCAGAGCTGCACTTTTTGTTACACCATACCCGTGTTGGGGGCGACTGTTGACAGAGGCTGACTATGAGTCAGAAGGAGTGGCGGAGAGGCCGCCTAAGGCACCGTGATCGGTGCCGGAGTGTATTACGCATTATCTTATTTCTGCATAATGGAGTACCTAATGGTCGTATTACACAGGGCATCATTTCTGCATAACGAACTACCTGATTGCCGTATGACGCATTGCATTGTTTCTGCATAACGAACTAGCTGATTAGCGTATTACGCATTGCCATTATTCCTGCATAACAAACTACCTGATTAGTGTATTACGCATTGCCTTATTTCTGCATAACGACGTACCTGGTGGTTGTATTACGCATTTTATTATTTTTACATTGCAAAGTACCCGATTGCTGCGTTACGCATTGTATTATTGTTACATTACAAAAGTGCCTGATGCTAGCATTATCAACTGCATAACATGTTATTAGGATTACAGTGGAATGTTTAGAAGTGCTCATTAATATTGTCAGAATTTACAAGGGCTGGCTGGCCGAACAACCAGCCAGGAGAAATATTACACATACGCATATGTTGGATTTATATCGTGTGGTCTTATTGTATATCATTTTTATATTAAATTTATACTCATTTTTATAAAACTCATGTGGAGTCTATTTGTGGTGTCATCATTGGTTTGCTGTGAGCGTGGTTGCAAATACTTTACACATTTGCATTGAAGATAAGCCTGGCTGCTCGTGCCAATCTACCAAGGGGGTGAGCGGGGGCTATCTCAGAAGGTGACCTTCCTTTCCCTGATGTTGACACGCGAGTCCCTATTTGGCCTAAGGTATCTACCTCAGCCAACCAGGGATCCCGGGTCCAACAAGGAGCACTTGACGTGTACCTGGATACACTTCCGCTCTTGTGGCTTGACAATGTGCACCACTTGTATTTCACAACGAAGGAAATAATTCAGGTTATGAGGAGCATGTCTGATGATCAGGTGCCGCAACTGGATGGACTCACCATGTCCTTTTACATGAAATATGCCTCGCTACTAGCGCTCCATTTACTGGCAATGTACGAAGAGTCTTCCAATTCAAGCCAACTCCCACCCACACTGCATGAAGGTATTATAGTGACCATTCTGAAACCCGGCAAGCCGGCCAACAGCCGTGACTCTTATCGACCTTTGTGGATGATCAACATTAAAAATAGGAAGGATTGCCAAATTAATATCAAATCATCTTCTACTACTTTTACCTGCCGGACCAGTCTGGCTGTGTGCCTGGACAGTCAATCACACACAACCTCAATACTCTATTCACGCTCATGCATACCTTAGCTCCTCAACTTGAGGTACTTGCAGTGTTCCTGGACGCAACCAAGGCATTTGACCCGCTGGAGTGGCCGTATCTTTTTTGTCTTCTCCCTCGCCTTGGTTTCAGCATGCACTTTCTGTCCCTGATCAGCTTACTATACCCCTCACCTACAGCCAGGCTGCGAGTCAATGGAAAGAGTCACCCGGCACGGATGTGCTCTATCCCCCATCTTACTTGTGATAGCCATGGTGCTCTTGGCTACATAGCTACGCCAACACCATGCTGAGAGGTCTCTATTTCATGATAAGGGGGATTCTGGTATCAACGTCTGCGGACATCACTCTGTACATTTGGGACCCACAATCCAATCTGTCTCCTGTAATTTGGGAAGTGATTTATTTTGATGGCCTCTCTGGGATAATCATTAACGGGTCGAAGCCCACACTCTTCTCTCTCACAGCAGCCGTATGCCCATTTGAATCAGAGTATCGACTTCAATAGGTGATGGGGCCATTCAACTACCTGGACATATGGCTCAGCAGAGACGTTGACGAGCTCTGGCGGGTGATCTATGGACATACCATGGCGGGGCTGGAGGGCCACATTCCGACCTGGACCAGGTTGCCACTATCCCTGGCGGGCAGGATAGCTGTTGTCAAAATTGTGTGTCTCCCTAAATTTTTATACCTCTTCATGAAATCCCTCTCGCGCTCACCATCTTCTATTGTGCACCACATTTTGGATCATGTGTCAATCAGTTTTTCATGGCTTCCTACAGGTGGTTCCACTGTTGTACTGAAAGCATTACCTTGACTTAAACACGACTGGCCCAATGTAAACAGTTCTAATATGACTTCTGTTGTTGGTACCACAGTTCTTTCCCTGACACCCACAACATAGCCTTTCATAAATGGCTCAAATATGCTTTAGACAACTTTCTTCTCTTAAAATAATCCTCCCACTTAAGAACATGCTCCTTACATTTTTCTGAGATGTTGAAATGCAATGATAAATTAGTTAAAGCTACCCCAGGAGAGCGAAGGTGAAATGCTATCTTTGAATAAATCTACAGCATGTTTAGCCATCTAATTTATCAGTATTTGTTTGATGCACCTACTAACACTGCTTGTCTAGGTGTTGACAGGCTGACGAGAGAGGAGATAAATACGTGTTGCAGGTAAGACTAATATTGTATGTGTGTGCTCCCATGTGGGTGAGTGCTCAATTTGGTGATTGTAGGGCATCTTGTAAACAGAGCTGTTAGGTATTGTACCTGCGGTATTCTCCAGCTTATTTTATGACCACGTTCTTAAACTTGGAGCTTTAAAATTCACCACTTTAACCTATTTATTTCAAAATTTGCAAGGTAGAGGTCCTTTCTTTTTTTTTTTTTTATCAACATGATGTTGTTTGTATCCCCCTAATGTTCCATGAAATATTCTGAAAGATCAATGCGATGGTCATCGGACCAACAAAGTCCACATGTAATCCCATGTGGGGGCTGAGGTTCCACCTCCCCATTAGGTAGCAGAGGTCCCCGGTTAGGAAGGGTATGGGATACAGAGGAGGTGGCAGCTCCAAAGCAAGAACAACCAAGCAATTAACTGATTAAAACTGAAAACAAATACAGCAGGCGACAAGCAAGTGGCTGTCGTCCAAACCTTGTAGGAACATCCCTGGTGGGGAAACACGGTGAGCTATATGGCATCGCTATATAATGTTGGGTCATCCCCAAACCTTTTGCCTTCACTCTACTGTTTTCTGAACCCATTTTTTATGGCTTTTGGGATGCTCCACACTTTACCAGTGCTAACAGTGCTAAAGTGCTTGTGCTCTCTGCTTAAAACATAGTAGAATTTGCTTACACCCAAGTGGCCTAATTAATTTACTTGAGTATTCCTAGTAAAGTGGTACTACATGTGCCCAGTTCCTGTAAATTAAATGCTACTATTGGGCCGGCAGCATTGTTTGTGCTACCCACTTAAGTAGCCCTTTAAACATGCCTCAGGCCTGCCATTGCAGCCTGGGTGTGCAGTTTTAAACTGCCATTTCGATTTGGAAAAATAAACCTTTTGCCAGATCCAAACCTTCCTTTGTAATACATATAAGTGATTGAACTCATTTAGATCCCATCCAAAGGGAACCTTGTTTTTTGAACTTGATAGTATTGGGTGCTCCATCCCTTTGGATTTATGAGCCCCCTCTCCTTGTTATTCAAGATACATATAAGTCATCCCTAGGATAGGTCCTGAACAGCCCAGAGGGAAAGGTGCTGTGTATTTAAAAAGATTGGCATGTACGTTTAAGGTTTACATGTCCTGGTAGTAAAAACCTTAACTTAATTTTTGACAACTGCAAGGCCTACCTCTCTCCTAGGATAACATTGAAGTTACCTTATCGCATTTGAAAGCTGTGGCTTCCAATTGAGAGCAGGTAGACAGGTCGAGCTTAAAGACTAAAGCATTGTAATTAAAAACCCTCTTTAATGGTAAAGTCAGATTTTTACTCACAGTTATGAAAATGCCACTTTTAGAAAGTTTCCAAGCAGGCACGTCACTTGCATGCCAATCCGTCGCACTGCTGAGCGTAGGAATATTTCCATGCCGTAAGTTCTTTCTTCCTGGTAATCCAATTGTTTAACCATAAGTAAACCAATAATGTATCAACACCTTATACACGATTAATCCATGCTTATTAATCCACTGCAGAGACAGCGTTTTATCACCATAATTCTTTATTCAGCATTTTCAGGTGCCTCCTGTGTGCCCATCCAGGCTTTCAACAGCGACACATGCACTTGAATCATTCATATAGAGCGGCCTCACATAATTCACCCAATGCATTTCGAGCCAAAAGGATCTTCGTCAGGGGTCACTGAAACAAGTAAGAAACATGTCTGAACCAACTGCTCGATGCAATCTTTGTGCACTATACAAAATAATCCAATCCCCTCCACTTCAACCCCCCTCAGTGCAACCTCACTCCCAGCTGCTCCCATGTCTTAACCAAAACAGCCAAACATAACAAAATGCTACGCCCCTAGCCTCTGTGCTAAAAACAAATTCAGTGTTAAAAAATAAATTCAGTGTTAAAAAATAATAACCCACTACGTGAATGAAGTCGTACTCACACAACAAACAGCAAAGTGCACCACCTTGTTCTAATACACTCCCCTAGAGCCTCTGACATTATCCCTATGATTCCCTTTTCATTTAACACCCCTAGCACAGTGGCTAGGGGCATAGCACTTCAGTACTCTTCTGGACCTGTGGACTCTGCCAGGAAGAAGGGCTGCTGTGCTGGTGAAAGGACTGCCACTCTGCTGGATTGCTGCTCTGAGGGACTGATGGCCTGCTGTGCAGACCTGCTGCTTGCTACCCTCTTGTCTGGGTGAGAAGGACTGGTCCTGCATCTGCTGAAACCAGAACCCCAGAGTGGCTCCAAGGGCTAGTTGGCTGGCCTTCTGACTGAAGACTCAGGGACAGAGGCTCCAACAACCTTGAACCTAGCTCCTGGACTCGACAGAGACCAGATGTGGAGTACCACAGGGATCCTCCCTCAGCCCCACCCTCTTCAAAATCTACATGGGCCCCCTCGCAACCATTGTCATCAACTACGGGCACATCATCATTTCCTATGCCGATTAAACCCAGCTCATCTGCTCTCTCATCAAGAACCCCAACATCACCAGGCACAGCTTCCAAGGAGGGTGAACCTGCTGCCTGAAACTCACCTCACAGAAAACAGAAGTCCTCATCCTTGGCCAAAAATCCTCAGTCTGGGACGACACCTGGTGGCCCCCACCCTCGGAAACCCACCCACCCCGACGGACCATGTACGTAACCTCAGCATCATACTGGACTCATCGCTCACTATGAATCACCAGATCAACACCGTATCCTCTGCCCGATTCAGCATCCTCCGCATACTTAAAAAAACATTCAAATGGATCCTCTCTGAATCCAGAAAGATGTTCACGCATGCCCGCATCACCAGCAGACTGGACTACGGCAACGCCCTATACACCGTAATCAACAAAGAACTCCCCCACAAGCTCCAGACAATCCAGAACGCCACAGCCAGACTGATCCTTGACATCCCCCAGCACAACCACATCACCCAACACCTCTGCAATCTCCACCGGCTCCCCGTCGAAAGAAGAATAACATTCAAGCTGCACATGCACGCATACAAGGCCCTGCACAACATCAGACCAGAATACCTCAACAACCGTCTCTCCTTCCACGCCCCCAAGAGAATCCTCCGATCAGCCGACCTCTCCCTGGCCACCGTCCCATGCTTCTACAGGACCAGAGTGGGCTGAAGGTCCTTCTCCTACCTCACAGGCAAGACCAGTAATTGTCCTCCCCCTCCACCTCTGGCAAAGCCCTACACTGCTCCAGTTCAGGAAGAATCTCAGGACCTGGCTCTTCAGATGACCTCAATGAACCTGCACACCCCCTAACAGGTCAGTATCAGTGCTTTACAAACCCCTGATTGATTGATTAATGGATTGATTGATTGTTTGAGTCCTACCCTGCAAATGGTACCACCGAGTCCAGGTCCCTTGGAAGTGTGCCTGAAGGTGCTCTGACAACCCATTTGTGGATCCACAGAACTGGCAAATCTCCTCTTCAGCGGAACCCCAAACAGAATTGACACATCGCCCCTACTACGTGGACTTTCCGGATGCAAGGACTTTACATCACAGATCGCAGCCCCATGGGAACTGCCACTGTGCAACGCATCCCCGATGTAGGCCCTCGCATTGTAAGCCCCTCGTTGAAGGCAACCTTGATGACACACGACTCTGCATTGCAAGTCTCGCAGCTTCTTCGAAACTAGCTGATGAGTGATGCATCCTTGAGGCAGAACTGCGCATCAAAGCTCCCTTGCCAAAGACCTACTCAATGATGACGCACAGGACCTTGCATCGCAACCTCTGTCCAGGCATGGCAGTAGCCCCAGCACCCTCGGAAATCTACCGCAGGTAGGGGGTCGGAGTCAACAGATGGGGGCAGATAGATAGCTTTATGTGCTCACATGTTGATGCAGGATCCTGGGTAGAATTCGGGGCATGGCCCTGCTTGTAGACGGGGATGGGAAAGATCCCCCCAGTGTTCTGTTCTTGTCTCACTTTCTTGCCAATGCTGCCCATTTCCTTCTGCAGGTGTGGGAAGTAAACGGTTGGGCCAACTTTACCTGGTAGTGGGCAGGCCCGGTTGCGCAGCCTCTAGTCACTCAGGTGTTGCACCAGCAGTTAAGGTGTACCCCACAGGAGATTGTCAAAGCTCTCAGCTCTTCCAGGTACTACAGCTCCAGCAAGGAGGTGACAGGTTCTTGGAACCCTCCTGGGTTCCTGATCTTCAGGATTAGGGAGTCTGGTGTCCGGAGTTCCTTGCTCAAGCAGCTGCCATTGTGATCATGCTAGCCACGGCCCTTCCAACCCCCACGGCGGAGGTCCTCTCTTACACATCATGCTTCGGAATGGAACTTCCTGCTCCACCACTTTTAAACTCCACCAGTAATAAATGGCTTATGAGCATACCTAATATTACAGTTATCCTGTACAAAATAGTACCACTAATAGCAGAATGTATTACATAACCCTGTGGAGGAAGCAGCAGTATCACCATGAAATGATCTGTCGGACAGAGAATCCACAAAATCTCTGCTAGTGACCCACATATTGCGGTGTCAGTAGATATGGACCACAAAATGACATCAAGTGTGGGGAAGATTTTCTAGATATTTAATGTTTGCAGTAACATAATACTTATTCATAATTATGCCAATGCTATTTGTAGGAAGAAATCATGTTTATTCTTGTTTAGATTTCATTATAGCTAACGTAGCTCTTAATTTAAAAATAGAGCTAATGCTGGTTATCATCTTTGCTTTGTGATAAGCAAGAATTTCATTTCTGGGCAAGCTGAGGTTGTGATATTGTTGAGCGCAATGTTTTTTTTCTTTATTTCCCATGTGAAGTATCTTTTCTTTTTGTTTTGATTATCGTGGAATGTTCTTTTAAAGAATAGTGCATCCAAGAGACACCTGCAGTGTGCCGAAAAGTCCATGTATCTTATCAAGTTACAGATAGTGTAAGTTTGAAGGATACAGAGAGAAGCTTCTACTTTGAGAAACCTTAAGAACCTATCAAATATATAATTGTATGATTTTGCTTAAACCTTATTGGACAGTCTTATGAGAATCGCGTCTAGCTGGGTAAGATGTTAGAGTTTGTGTGTGTGTGTGTAGTTCAGAATAGAGCAGAAGATTTTACAGTGCTCTCTCAGGGAGAGGACTGGCTTTTCTTTTATCTTTTACTTTCAGGTGACCCCATGCTGTATCATCCTCTGCTTTGTAAGATTTGATCTAAATTGATTGTATAGTTAATTGAAGCATATGCATTCTGATTATAAATTGCTGCTAACCTGAATTTTGACTTCTATAAATGACTAGCTTTTAAAAAACCTTCATAGTATGATAATAAAATATTCTTGCCCTTTTTGTGGAACCTATTGTGCTTCACATATTGATTTGCTGACCAGGCTCAGCTGTGGAGTACAAACTCCTTAGAGGATTAACAACGCTCTCGGTCCATCAAATAGGACATTAGTCTCTGAATTTGTCACACATAAAAACGCTAACAATAGAACTCAGTTTTTGTATATATGCCTCTTTTAATCACCTTGCTTTTTTCAGGTAAATAACAATATGATAAAATAGAATAATGAACTAAATTCAGTAGAGTACCTCCAGTTAGTCCATACTTTTCAAAAAGATTATACATAGCAACAGGATGTGTAAATTGTACAGTAGTTGATTTGCAAAAATTTGAATAATCACTAAGATAGTACAATATTAAGCAGCTAAACAGTGCATGGTGGAATATTCCAGGTACCTCTAAAAGAGTGGTCTTCAAACTTTGTAATGACAATTCCCCCTAACTAAAATGTTTATGACTCGAGGGCCACCCTCTGGTTAGCATACATTTGAAACCATATTTTGGGGAGTGTATTTGATGTACACAGGGAGGAAGCTTATTCAAATTTATTCATATTGGGATAATATTGGGTCAGGAGCTGTACACAAATGGGCCATTATTTTTGTCTACCAACTTCTAGCTCCTGCAGTGCTTTCTCAATGCTGACTACTGCATTGCTTCTTCCAAGCGTTTGCAGTCTCCTCATCTACCTTGGGAATTTTTGTAGTCCCTCCTTCAGCAGCCCCTCCATCATTCGTTCTCAAGCACTTCATTGCTCGAAGCTCTTGCAGCATATCTTCTCAGTAGGATTCTACAGCATCTGTTACCTCCAGGCACCTTTAGCAATTTCTTACCCATGGAATAATTATAGTTCATGGCTACCCAATGGGCCTCCCAGCACTGGTCAAAAACCTCTGCTAGAGGTGCTACTTGCATGCTTAGAGATTAGAATAGGTAAGTCTTCAGCTGTTTCCTGAGGTTGAGTTCAGATTTGTTAATTCTGATGTGTGTCAGGAGTGCATTCCAGAGCTTAGGTGCCAGATATGCGAATGAACTTCCTCTGCATCTTGTTCTCTTGACCCTTTGGACCAGCACAAGATTGCAACCTTCTGATTGCAATGTTATTCTCTGCTTCTCTGTTTATATGGGGTCACCAGGCGTTGAATGAGCTGGGGACCTTTTTTGTTGATGGCGCAGTGGACCAGGCAAAGAGCTTTAAATTGGATTATCTTTTGTCTTGGCAGCCAGTGTAGGGCTGCTAGTGCTGGTGTTGCTAACCTATGATTGGGGATTTTGTGGAGAATCCATGCTGTGGTGTTCTGGATTACCTGCAGTTGATTGATGACATATTTTGGATTCCCTAGGTAAAGGGAGTTTCCAAAGTTCAGATGCGAGTTGATAAGTCCCTGCACCACCACTCTGCAGAGTGGGGTAGGGAGCCAGCTTAACAGTTTCCTCAGGGTGCGAAGTAGTACAAAACAGCAAGCAGCCAATTTCTTGGCCTGAACCTCCATGGTCTGTTATCTATCCAAAAACCCATGCTCTCAACTGGAGGGAAGGGTAGGGAAGTGGACCAAAACAATCCGGCCAGTTGAGTTCCAATGAGAGTGAGGGGATGTTTTCTGCGACTAAAACCTCTGTTTTATCACCCTTCGGTTTCATGCTGCTGGCAGACATCTATTGTGAAACTTGTTTTAAGGCAGGCGTTTAGCTGGTTGGAGGTTTTGTTAGTTTCTGCGATTACTGAAAAGACGATCTGTGTGTCAGCTGTGTATGAAACTAGAGCAAGCACATGAGTTTGCACTATTTTTGGCAGTTGGTGTACATAAAGATGAAGAGTGGAGCTTAAGGAAGATCCCTGTGGTACTCCACATTTCAATGGACATGTAGCAGAGATTGATGATTCCTCGTCAACCTGGAAGCTCCAATGCTCTAGGAAGGCTGCAATCCATTTGAGTGCCTCTCCAATGATTCCTACCTTTTCTAGCCTATGAATTAGGACATGATGGGACAAAGTGTTGAGGGCTGCATCAGATCCAACAATATAATTACTGCTGAGTTGCCTTGGTCCAGAATAGCTCTGAGCGCTTCTGTTGTGGCACGTAGAGCAGTTTCTGTGCTGCTGCCCGACCTGAACCCCATTTGAGTTGGGTGTAGGATGGTGTGAGTCTTCAAGAAGGTGGACAGCTGTTTGCTGATGTATTTCTTGAGGGTTTTACTAACCCCTGAATGTAGAGAATTGGGCCGGTAATTCTCTGTGCAAAGAGGGTCTGTTGCAGGCTTCTTCAGAAGAGGTTTGACCACAGCTTGCTTCCATGCCAAATGAACTGTGCCACTCTGAAGGGAGTGATTGAATATGTCCGACAGTGTAGCAAGGATTATGTTTCCACCTTTCCTTGATATGTCAGGGGGGGCTGGGTTGAGCAGGTGCCCTGATTTGATGGTCCTGAGGGTCTGTTCTGCTGCTTTCCTGTTCATTAGAGGGAAGGCTCGCAGTGTGATTTGGGCCGGTGTTGCTGCGAACGGTGATGTGCTATGGGTGGCATCTTTGGGTAAGGCAAGAAGAATGCTGTTCACCTTTTCTAGGAAAAAGTTGGCAAGCATATTGCAGTGCTCCTCTGAGGGGGTGGGCCCAATTTGATTCTTAGCGGGCTTCATGAGGTTATTTTCTTTTAGGAGTTTAGAGCATTTTCTATTTTTACTGAAGTAAGAGACTCTTACTTTCCTTATCGCGTATTGGTACTTTTTTATGGATTTCTTGTATAATGCCCTGTTGCGCCCATCTTATGTTTTTCTCCATTCACTTTTTAGTTTCTTTGCGTCCTTTTTTAGTTCCAAGAGGTTTGCTGAGAACCACAGAGTCCATTCAGCCGGTCATCTTGGCCCTCGTGTCTTCATGGGGCCCAGAGTGTCCAAAGAGCCTTTCAGCCAGAGGATTTGGCTAGGGAGCTTTCCCAACTTGTGGACTCTAGTTTCAACCAACATGTCCTTAGCTTAGTGTGATTTGGAGGTTTAGCTAGGTGAAAAATCGTACATAAGGAAAAGGGGACTAAATGGTGGTCTGACCAGTATGTTGCGATGAAAGAATCAGTTGTGAGCTCATTTCTTTTTTTTTTTGTTTATTGGCATTTGTAATTGTATACAAACAAAAAAAAACAATCATAACATTGCGGTCACGTCACAACAGCATCCTTCATCCAATTTTGTCTATACATTTCCTAAGCAGGAGTCTCCCATACCCACCGCCATTTATCACATGTGCGTGCCACTTATTAAGTCTGTTGCTGCAATTGCAAATATTGGGTTAGATACACCCAGTAGTCTCTGGGTTGCGATCTAGCTGGAAGTTCTTCTTCATAGGTCTTCAGGGTATCTCTACAATATGTTAAGTCCGTGAGCCAGTCTGTGGGCTTCGGGCTGCGCCTGCCATTCCAACATATCGAGACCCTCCTTCTAGCCATCAGTAGCGCAATCATACAGAATCTGCGTTTCAGGGCTCGAAAGTCAGGCAGTAGCCCCAGCAAACAGGTTTTGACCTCGCATCGCACTTCCCCGCCTACCATAGCCCCAATCTTCTGCGTCACCTGCACCCAGTATTCTCCAACTGCCTCACACGACCAGGCTAGGTGCATGAAATCTGCCCCGTCTGCCCCACAGCGCTCGCATCTAGAGTCCTCCCGCAGCCCATAGCGGTGCAGCCTAGCCGGTGTGTAGTATGTTTGGTGTAAGTATTTGAAATGCAGAATGCGAAGATTGCCGTTAGGTGTCAGCATGCCCGTTAGAGTACAGGCAGTAGTCCATTCATCCTCCGTTAGCGGAGTGTCCAGACAGCCATTCCACTTCTCCATGGAAGCAGTCGTGGTTGCCGCTATGTCCTCCTGCATCTTCGTGTACAGTGTGGACACCAAATGTTTTCTCGCAGGTGTGGTGATCAGCCACTGCAGTGCGGTTAGCCCCGGGGGTTCCAGCGGGTACGTTGGGTATAGCTGCTTCATAGCCCTCTGCAGTCTGTGATAATTAAAGCGAAATAATGCAGTCATGTTACTAATAAATGTCAGGTTGTCTAGCGTTTTAAAGGTCCCATCTTCGTACAAGTCCCCCATTGTGTCAATGCCCACTTGGCGCAGCAGTTCCAGTCCCACTTTTTCTTGCGTGACCGATATAGCCGGGTGCCACTGAAGCCGGAGTGCCGGGGCATACAGTGGCAATTTATTAGCTTTTCTGCCCAATGTATGCCACGCTTTGTTTGTAGCATCGATAGTGTTTATGTCGTTCATGTGCAAAGGGGGCCTGCGATGGGTGATAATCGCCTCCAGTGGAACCGGCACAGCATCCCCCTCCTCAATTGCTGTGTGGGTGAGAAACGGGACCTTGTGATACCAAAAATGTGCATACTGTGCTTGTGCGCAGAGATAGTATAGACAGAAGTCAGGAACCCCGTATCCCCCCCTACTGTAAGGCAGCGTCAATGTCCGCATCTCTACCCTAGCCGTCTTTCCCGCCCAGATAAGGCGGAGGACCAGCGAGGTGATCCGTCGGAACACCTCCGCTGGAGGATGAATTGGAATGTTAGTGAAGAGATAGAGTAGCTTCGGCAGCACCACCATTTTAACAATAGCGATTCGGTCAGCCACCGACAGTGGCAGCTGGATCCACCTCCCCACCTTCGCGTCTAGTGCGTCAATCACCGTCCCGTAGTTAGTCCGGATCACGACTTCCGGGTCCCTATGGTACCACACACCCAAATATTTTATCGGGTCCATCTTCCATTCAAGGGGATAGTCCATTGGGTGTGGTTGCGTGCTGTCGGTCAGTGGAATGATCATGGACTTGGCCCAGTTTATAATGACCCCGGATTGCCGCGCGAATTTGATATATTTCCTCAATAGCCGATTCAGATTGGCCTGTGGGTCCCTCACAAAGAGTAGCATATCGTCTGCGTACAGTGATATGTGTAGTGGCCGTTGCGGGAACTGCAGGGCCGAGTAATGGTGCCCCTGTCGTATTTTGCACGCAAGGGGCTCCAGCGCCAGCGCGAACAGGAGGGGGGACAGGGGGCAACCCTGCCTCGTCCCTCTCCGAATGTCTATGGGGCTTGAGATATATTTATTCACCTTAACCCGTGCCACAGGGGCGTCATATAATAAGTTGATCCATTGGAGGAACATGGGCGGGAAGCCCATCCTCCTCAGCACCTTGCTCATATAAGTCCATTCCAGAGAGTCAAAGGCTTTGGCCGCGTCCAAAAAGACCGCCGCCGCCTTCGTCTCAGGTGTTAAATAGTGCGCGAGTGCAAATAATGTTCGCGTGTTGTGTGCCGTGGAGCGTTCCGGTATGAATCCAGATTGGTCAGGCAGGACCAATCTGGGCATGAGCGGATTAAGCCTGGCCGCAAGCAGTTTTGCCAATATCTTGTTGTCCACATTTATAAGGGACAGCGGCCTGTAAGAGTCGCAAAGTTCCGGGTCCTTTTGTGGCTTGGGTAACGCCAATAGTAGCGCCTCTCGCAGGGTTGGCGGTAAATGTTGTTGCTCATGAGCATTGCCATACATTTCCACCAAATGTGGGGCTAGTTGGTCAGCAAACGCCTTATAAAATTCGCCAGTGAATCCATCTGGGCCCGGCTTCTTGCCATTCGGCAGCGATTTAATAACCTCAGTGACCTCCTCGACCGTGATAGGCTGGGAGAGGTATTCGCGGTGTGAGTCTGACAGCCACGCTATCGCCACGTCTTCGAGGTAGTCCGCGATTTCGGTCTCATTGGCCGTTGGCCGGGATGCATAGAGTTCACCGTATGCAGCCACAAATTCACCCAGTATTGCTTGTTCACCATAGTGCCGCTCCCCTTGGCGCCCACGAATCACCTGTATGTTTTGTGGGGCCCGACTCTCGCAGATGGCAGTCGCTAGGCGCCTGCCCGGTCTGCCGCCCTCCCCGTATGCCCTTGCCACTTGTCTTTTAGTTGTGTATTTAATTTCGTCGTCCGCCAAGCTCTGGAATTCGGACAGTGTTTTCCTAATGTCCCCTAGTATCTGAACATTCTGCGTGCTCTCATATTCCCGTTCGAGGAGTCTCAACTTGTCTTCCCTGGCTCGTATCTGCTGTCGGATGTCCTTTAGAATACCTGCGTTAGTGCTGATGCAGACCCCTCGTATGGTGGCCTTGCAAGCCTCCCATAGTACTCCCGAGTCGGTCGTAGGAGTCGCATTGTTGTCAAAAAAGTCCTGTATCGCACTCCCAATGGTATCTGCATAGACAGGATCCATCAGCGCTTTGGCATTAAATCTCCAACTGAATGGAGGCGGCGTGTAGTTCGGGAGCTCCAGAGAGAGGAGCACCGGGCTGTGATCTGAGAGTGTTCTGGGTAAGTGCCTAACTTCCCGTGTCCACAATGCTATGTCCCCCGACACCAGCCAGTAATCTATGCGGGACCAACTTCCGTGTGATGTGGCTACATGTGTGGCCTCCAACTCTCCCGGGTGTCTACTTCTCCAGATGTCAGTGAGTGCTCTATCAACCATTATGTCATGTAGGACACGTAATGCTCGCCTATGTGGCTCCGTCGTCGTTCCGGATCTATCGACATCCTCCGAGAGCGCAAGGTTAAAGTCCCCACCCCAAATCACGTGAGGCGCCTGCAATTCACGCAGTTTACCCCACAGTAAGTGGTAGAACTGTGGATCATCCACGTTAGGCCCATATACATTTACTACAGCTAGTCTCTGTCCCCGCAGGACCCCAGTCAGTAGGACAAATCTCCCCATTGCATCCGTCTCCACCTTGTCTATCATATAGTTCAGCCCCTTTCTGATCAGCACTAATACCCCCCGTGCATAGGAGGAATAGGATGAATGGTGTACCGATTCAGCCCATCTTCGTCCCACATTTATTCGGCGCGCCGGTGCGCAGTGCGTCTCTTGTAGTAGTGCAATGTCTATGCGTTGCCTGTCTAGGTAAGCTAGCGTTTGCCTTATTTTCTTGGGGTTGCCTAGCCCCCGCACATTCCACGTTAGCAGTCGAAGATACCCTTCACCTATCCTGTTCTCAGCCATCAAGACGTATCAACCTGTGTGCACCAGTCGCCCCCACTTTCAGTGAATGCTCCCAGCAGCTGGCGCAGCGGGCAAGGGCCCCATTAGTCCCCAGCAATGGTACTTGGAGTTCAGCGATGCATCTCATGCGCAGTGACCAACAGTTCAACATCTCAACCACAACCCGTGTCCCCCCACCCACTTTAGCACCCCAACCATGCCAAAGACACACCCCAAAATTAACATCAAACATCAAATTAACTGAATTCGGGGATCACCCTATTCGGGGGGACCGCCTAGAGCGCACCATTCCATCCAACTTAATGGATGGGGACGGGATTATATTATGGTCCGGAGCTCAGCAGCTCCCATGTTAATGTAGGCATTTCAACGACCCTTTCCCTTACCCAGTGCAACAGCCCTTACGAAACCTGACCCCCACTACGCATCAGCATTATCTTGCTATTCAGTGGGCAATACACAGTCCTTCGCTTATTACCCCTCCAATGTCTGACCCTCGGGGCCCCGCTCCAGCTCAGACTGTCAGGGACCATTGTTCTTGTTATCCAGTTATCTGAGCCCCTCCTAGGCCCGCGACGTATATGGCATCTCATCACACAGTGGTCAAGTTCATCATTATGTGGGCTCTATCGCTGTATGGCATTGTCACTCCGGAGTCCCATAGACAGGAGTCAGCGCACAGCTCCGCAGAGCTGCAAGAGCAGTAAAGGTAACAGTCACCATTCTGGCACAAACCCAAATATACTCGCTCGCAGTGGGCGCACTCACCGTCCCCAGCAGTCCGAGTGTCTCAGTTGTGTTCTTGTCAGACCCCACATACCTCGACAGGGTCGTAGTTTCACCATGTTGCGTGGAGTATCCTCACCGGTCTTCTCGTGGTTCACCTTGTAACACGTCAGTCCGTGTCTGCACCCTTATCAACCCTTTGTTTCTCTTTGCGCTTGGTTCCAAGTTGTTTGAGGAGTTCATGCGCCTCGCGAGGCGAGTGGCACAGCGTCACCCGCCCTCCATGCGTTATGCGCAGCCGGGCGGGATAGAGCATGGCATAATCAATCCCCAGGTCACGCAGTTTCTTTTTGACCGGATTAAATTCCTTCCTCGCCTGTTGGACTGCGAACGTGAAGTCCGGGTAGAAGGCCAGTGTATTACCTTGGTGCGTGACCTGTTGTTTCTCTCTCACTATGCGGAGGATTGCATCGCGGTCCCTGTAGTTGAGGACTCTGGCGACGATAGGGCGCGGGGGAGCCCCTGGCTTCGGCCTCGGGGCCAGTGACCTGTGCGCGCGCTCAATCAGGAACAGTGGAGACAAGTGCTCTGCGCCCACAACGTCCTTAATCAGCCCCTCAACATAAGATTCCATCCGTCCAGTGTTGGTGGACTCCGGGACCCCCGTTATTCTAACGTTGTTTCGCCTCGATCTCGCTTCCAAATCCTCCGTCTTGTTTTTTAACGCCTCCAGCAGCCTTTCCGCCTCCGCGCATCTTTGAGCCGTGTTTTGTGAGGCGTCCTCTACCGCTCCAAGCCGGGTCTCCGCCTCCGTCAGTCGCTCGCCGTGCCCATCCAGTTTGGTCACCATGTTGTCGACCCGCAGCGTGATGGTGTCCAGTTTACCGTGGATGTCGTGCAGACTTTGCTGGATGGCCCTCAGCGCCTCCGCCATGCCCGAAGGTGGCAGCTCCCCCACTTCCGTTGCTTCGTCTTGTGGCGGTGTAGCGCCTTTGGGCTGACGCTTAGTTTCAAATGCCAGCTTAGTTTGCGATTTGTCCGGCTTCCCCATCGCGTCCTGGTCCCTCGCCGGCCACCGAAGGTCACGCTCGTAGAGGCACTAGGCTGCACTGTCTGCTCTGCAGGCGTGGTGTGTATCAGCCTGGCAGAACAGCGTGCGCAGATTTCAGCACTCCCCCCTTCTCCTGCACCTCAGTTTTTCGTCGTGTTCCACCACTCATTATCAGCCGGTGCCACCCAGCTCCACCAGGTTCCGACTGACACCCGGCATACGTTATCTGCAGAGTAACTGCACGTGGCCGTCTGCGTTTCAGCGGCGTCGTAAGGACCCGGCCGCCCGCCTGTCATCGGGCACCTCCAATGGCGGCCATCAGTGCACGACAACGGCAGCAGTGGTGGTCCCGTGCAGTGGCAGCCTCGCGATTCAAAGACCCCAGTCGAGCCTCCACCATAGACCCGGTGCATCAGAACGGCCTCAGCCTCCACCGCCGGTTGCCCCCAGCCATGCGGTCGTGCCGGATCCAGACAGCCAGCTTTCACCGCCGCCTCAGGTAGGTATACATGCGGGCGTCTCACTACCCCCACACGCAACGAGTGTGTTCCTCCGTTAAGTACTGGGAGCAGTCCCAGCATAAGGCTCGCAGAGGCAGTCAGGGTCAATCCCGCGTCGCTGCGTTTCCATCCAACTCACCGGAGCTTCCACGGCATGTCTCCGCATTCAGAGGCACGCAGCGCCCTATGCGTGTACTTGGCCAGCCTCCGGTCAGACAGTCGCGGCGTCCATCAGAAGCGGCTCGGTTCAGACCTCCCGGGCGCCGCCATCTTGTGAGCCGTTGCTCGCGCCCAACGCCGTGCGGAGAATTTCGGTTTTCTGGGGCTAGTCGGACGCTCTGCCATCTCCCACTCGCTCCATCTGTGGAGCCCACTTTCCGACCTGTTCCGTGATGTTTGCGGGCTGCAGCACTCCGCAGATCATGCCTCTCGCGCCATTATTTTGTCCCGTCCGGCGGAGCTGACTCAAAGGGCAGCCATTTCGCCGTGCGCCCTCTAGCGCCCCCAGTTGTGAGCTCATTGATGTTAGAGAAGATAAGATCTAGTAGGTGACCCAGTATGTGGGTGGATTGATTTACAAGTTGAGTCATTTGGGTGGCAGCCATGTCATGGATAAAGTTTTTCTTGTCATTGCGCTCAATGTCAAAATATAGGTTGAAATTCCCCCAATTGTGTGACATTAGCTTTCTGCAGGCAGAGTTCTGCTATTAGTACTGGGAGCGCTGCGCTGTATACTGAGACAGGGCCTGGCGACGATATACTAGAATCACTGAGAAAGTGAATGTGGCTGAAAGCTCAAGTGGAAATAGCAGGTGCTCCTTTCCAGGGATCTTCATGGGGGTGAATTGTCATTTAAGTGTGTCCTTAAAGATTATGGCTACTCCTTCCCCTTCTTTCTTCGTGGCCACACCTTGCGATAGCATAGCCTTGGGGGAGAGTCATGGCCACATATGGCATGGAGTCATCTTGCGGCCATATCTCAGTGATGAAAACTACTTCTGGTTGTTTGTCATCTAGTAGAAGCTCAGCTCAGCACTGTGTTTTGGCAGGGAGCGGCAGTTCAGAAGCAGCATCTGCCATTCATTACCCTTGATCGAGGGGACTGAGTTAGGCTGTTAGATGTTGCCTCAGGGTTACCCATGTCTAGCTTACAAAAAGCTCTTTTATAAACTTTTTTTAAAATCTTTATTTTCAGTTTGTTAATCAAGAGAGGCAACTTATACACAGGTTGTTTAGGCACGTACATCAGGAGTATCTAACAGATACTGCAAATGGACGCTGACTTATAAGAAAGTCTATCCAACTTATCATCGCTAGTATAACATTGAGCAATGTGAACCTCTGAACCCCCTCCTTTGCCCTCCACTAACCTCCCCCCTAGAGCTTCCATAATAGGTAACTTTTTATTTTTCCATAGTCGATTGTTTCCACCACCAGAGTCATTGTGATCACAGCAAATCTCAACAGATCAGCACCTGTTCAGCCGTGGGGTGTCTCTCTTTCCCACCTTGGGCACTATACATTCTCCGCCAAACTCTCCGGCGTAGCTTCCCTTTGGGAAGGATTTGTATGTGAGCAGGCTTCGAGTCATTTCCGCCCATGCTACAAGGGTCTCTTGTGCTTTGTGGTCCCTTCTAGTCTGTCTCATATGCACCTCCCCAGCTCCTGCCACTCCACCACATCGGCCTCCCAAGCCTTCCTTGTCGGAGCCCTAGGACCTATTCAGTGGATTCAAATGCACCTTTTTGCTATGAGGAGACCTAGAGTAGCATAACTCAAAGTAATCTTTCTTTTTGGGTTCTCTGGGAGAAGGCCCAGCAGACACATGTGTACTGTCTGCGGAATCTTCCAGCCTGTGGTCTCCTGTAACTGATCCATAACATCTGACCAAAAGTCCTGCAATAATCGGCGGGGCTAAATCATGTGCAAAAAATCTACAGTTTATGCATGGCATCTCGGGAATTGTGGGTTTCTGGAGGGGTATATACCATTTAGACGTTTGGGTATAGATACTCCATATGTATAAAATATATTAGCTTAAAACAGGTGCTCACTGCCACTTTTTTAATTCCTGCATGTATCTTGAGCCAGGCTCACTGAGTAATTGGATCCTCAGTGTGATGTTACCAGGCATTTTCTATTGGGAGAAGTTGCAATCGCTTGTCTGAGCCCAATGAAAAATGTGTGTGTTATTAGTTTACGACCATCTGCCATCGCTAGCAATACAACAAGAATGTGAGTATGTTCCGGTGCCTCCGGGAATGAGGGCCATAGTTGTCTAGCCGTTGTTGCAATCTTTGCATATTGAAGGAAATGGCCTGTTCCTATGTCAAAGGGTTCCTTGTCTTCCTGCATAGAAATAAATCTATCTTCAGGGTAGATGGCAGCCACTCTCCTGCCATTTATCTATAGCCATAGTGTGTGCAATTTGTGCAAAGGGGACCAGCAACCATATATCCATGTCCGGGGCATAGGAAGCTCTTCTAAGTATTTACCTGACCACTCTCTCTCATATTTTGCCCATGTGCCGGATCACATGGGGGAACGCCGGGGGTATCCCAGCACCTTTCTTCAAAAGTTTCCCCAATTGGTATACAGTATGGGAACCCTCTAACAATGTCCGTTCCCAGTTTGGTTCCCCATCTAACCAGTGCACTGCATGTTGTAACTGCGCTGCAAAGTAATATAATTCAAAATCTGGAAATTCCATGCCTCCCTTTTCCCATTCCCGTTTTAAAGTAGATAGGCTCACTCTACATCTCTTACCTTGTCAAATAAGCATCATAGTTAGCTTGTCAAGCTAATCAAAGACAGTTCTCGGGAGCTCAAAGAAGGTGCCTTGAATGACATATAGACAGCGTGGGAGCACCACCATTTTAAGAAGCGCTATTTCCCCAATTTGTGATAATTGTAGGGTATTCCAGAACTGTATAGATGGTTTCATACTTGCAAGAACCCTCCCCATATTAAGATCAAAGAAGTGTTTCTCATGACGGGCAATAATGATACCCAAATATTTGACACTGTATCTTCCACGGTAGGCCTGTTTCCTGCAAAAACTCCACCGGATGGCCGGCCAGCAGACCCAACGGGAACAGACTTGATTTTGAGACATTTATCCGGAGCATAGAGACCTCCCAAATTCCTGCATCACTTTAGAAGGACAGGGACCAATATATTAGGTTGTCGGAGGTAGACCATGGCATTGTCTGCGTATATGTGTTCAGTATTGCATACCGGTATTCCCCAACCTCGGCGAGCCTGCTGAAGTTTACATGCCAGGGGTTCAATATCCATGGCAAAAAGCAGTGGCGACAAGGGGCACCCCTGCCTTGTCCTCTGTTGGAGGACTATTTCTTCAGAGATATACCATCCGGTGTGGACTTGCGCTCTCGGGTTTGTGTACAATCACTCGACCCAGTTTATGTAGGGGGTTTCCAGTCCCGCCTTCTCTAGTACTGTCCATATATACTCCCAGTTAAGGGAGTACAAGGCTTGTTCAATATCTAATAAAGCTAGAGCAACGTTCCCCTTCTGAATAACCGGGGCATTCATGACGTGGACCAGTCGTCGCAGATTATGTTGGGTGTTCCTATGAGGAATAAATCCGGACTGATCAATGTGGATCAGTCCTGGGAGGTGGGGGAAGAGGCAAGCACTAGCACATAACTGAGGAGCTTAAGGCCAATGTTCAGCATCGATATGGGGTGATATGATCCCAGTTCACGAGGGTCCTTTCCCGGATTCGGTATCACGGAATGCAGGGCTTTGGAAATCGAGTGTGGAAGCTCTTGTCGTTCATATGCTTCTGTGAACACCCAGACTAGCCTATCTAGTAAAACATTTGAAAAGATTTTATAGAATTTGGATGGTAGGCCAACCCCTAGCGGCGTCTTTGCTGTGGCCTTCGACTGAATGGCTTCTTGAAGCTCTTGCTTACTAATATGGGCCCCCATTAGTTGTCTGTCTTCCCCAGAGATGACCGGAACTGAAAGTTAACCTAAACATTCCATTATCTCTCTATCCCCACCTGTCTGCTCTGGTGCCGCATAAACATCACAAGATGAACTTTGAATTAATGGCGTGTTGCATCTGGACTACTCGGCCTCCGCGGTCCCTAATGGCGAGGATAGGCTGTAGGGCCAACTCTCATCTACTCAGCCTTGATGACAGTCTACTCACTTTGTCTCCTTCCATATACCAGCATATACCAGCATTGCCTACCTTTTTTCTTGTAATATTTTTTTAACTGGTCTCATAACTCAAGTAGTTTATGCTTCTGTTGATCCCAGACTTGTCTAGCTGACATGTCCTTGGTCAAATCCTTTTCATATCCTCTAGGACTTTTTCTTGTTTGGCTAAGTCCATCTCTGGGGTTCGACGGACGCCCACGGTAGTCGTTAAACAAACCCCTCAGATAACTACCTTCATCGTACCCCTTTCTGAGGCTCTGGTACCAGCCGTTTCCCAATTCTCAGTAAAATATTGGGTTAGTGATGGTGTCCTGAAACACTGGGTCGAGCAGGGTTTCAGTGTTCAATCACCACAACGGAACTCTGGGAAGCCGCCTAGCAAGGGAGTAGGACATCAGCAGCGGAGAGTGGTCTGAAATGTACTGGGACAGATACTGCACATCATCGATCCGGTGTGCAGCCGTCATTTGTCTAAAAAATTATCTAAACGACTATAAGTGACTGTGGCCGGAGTGTAACAGGTGTCATATATCAATCAAGCCCAGGCTGTTTAATCACAGAGACATTATCCTGCAATATGTCAGGTCACACGGTCCTCCAACTATACAAAGGTATGGCAATGAAAATATAGCCAGACTACACAAAAAGAGTTCAAGACCTCCGCAAACGTTTCCTCCCTGTCAAGCGTAGGATGAGAGACCAGAGCATCAAGTACAAACTGATCTTTCCTGCCCAGCTGTGTATCCAACATGGTGGCAGGGCCCACCTCTTTGAGATGCTGCAGGAGGCTGCGGTCTGGATGCACTCCCTGAGTCTGGGCAGAGGAGAACACTTCAAGGAATGGCAGGGACAGCCGCACAGGGGTAATCGGCGCACGCATAGCCAAGGAAAGACAGCCCCCTGACAGCCAAGGACTCCTCAGGCACAAACTTTGGAACGGATCCTAGTTGCGGAAAATGGAACTCTGAGGATGGAAAGACTGCCACTGCAAACTCAGAATCCCTTTACTCCTTTAAACCTGCTGTCTGAATCTGCTGAACAGGAGATGCCAATGGGTTGAGATCCTCTAGGAAAGGACCTTAGATCCGGGGATCCGGGGTCGCGGGTGGGGCTGGGAGAGGCACGGGAGGCTCCAGACAATGAGATGTAATTTAGAAGGGTTGGACCCGAAACTTTAGGGCACTCACAGGAAAGAAACTCTAAAGTCCAATATGCTGAGGGATGATACCTAACCCGGGTCAGAGGACTCCATGGCCCAGACCTCCGTAAATCACTGAGCTCTTGTTCGGGGCTCACGATGAACAAGGTCTGAGGGAGTAGGTTAGAATATACACCTAATAAGAAGTCTTGTGTTGAGTTATATTTAGATTCTATGAAGAGACTCTGAGGCCCTCTTGGGGACCTCCCCCCAGCACCATGTATTGAACTATTTGTTGGATTGGGTTCGACTCGCTGGCTTATCCTTTCCCATGTTGACCAGCTACGCAGCAGAGACTCAATGTCACAGGCCTGCGGATGTGCTAGATAAATTCACTCCCAGGGGATCTCATCAGCTAACTATCTGGGAACCAGCTTACAAATGTTGCAGACCCAGTGAGTACCATTGGGTGTTAGTAAGTTCTGACAGAGCTCATTTGTATGACTTACTTGTATGACGCTTGCACTCATGTTTGGGAGTACGTAATCTGTGTTGGTAGCAAATGGGCAGGGGTTCTGGATGGGTGCAGACGGGCTTGGCTTTAGTGTGTCGGTGCCCCAGGCTTCATTAAGTACCTGGCCGGAGTGGAAGGGTTTGGATCAACTATAGCACCGACCTAAAATTGTGGCTCTAGTGTGGAAATGGCTCTGAACAATGCCAATTGATTGCAGGCAAATTTTAAGTAGTGGCCATCCCTCACACACCTTTGAATCAGTTTCATGAGAGTCGCTCTTAAACAGAATTAAAACAATATTAACACATATAAATACAACTGTTCTTGCTAACGTGGCGAAACGCAAACAAGAATACAAATTCTCTGCCCTCCCCCGAATAATGTAAACTTTCAACTTAGATTACTTTCTCCCAGTAAAGTGCTACTAGTGCAAGAGCTGTGGCGGAGTGCCCTGCAGGTACAGAGCTTGAGTGTTACCTGCATGTCCACACCCTGGGCTTCATTAAATACCGGGCTAGACTGGAAGGATTTTGATAAACTAGAGCTCCAATCTAAAATGGCAGTTCTAGTGTGGAAATGGCTATGAACACAGTCACCTGCCACATTTCCCAGGGCCATGGGTGACCAGAAGCTGTCCAGACTTTTTCTTTACACATTTTATAATGTGATTCAGGTTTACAAGTTTTATAATGTTATATATGTCCCATAAGGAAAAACACAGAGACTAGACTATAGCAGAATATATCTGGGAACTTGGTAAGGCTGCCTACAGCAGGCACCATGGGCTCCCCTCACTCAAATGCTCTTGCAATGCCTCCTACCTTCTGGATTCTGAAGTTCTTGCTTAATAACTCTCCTGGCTCATAGACTTCTCTTTTCAATTCTTTCTTTTACCGTCTGCAAAAACCCCTCTCATCATTCTACGTCAGTGCTCTATCCCTTGAGACGCCTGCAGCACCTTCTTCTAGGGTTGCCACCTTCTCAAAGAAAAAACATTTGTACTTGCTTTGGGGATCTGGAATGACCAGGAGCTGGTACTGGAAACCTTGGTATGCATTTTTTTTTTTTTTTTTTTGTGTTTTAAAAGTTTTATTGTACAATAAGTCGATTACAAGCACGGGCCTACAACCACCAGGGCCGGCCGCTAAGTACAGAATGAAATATACATTTATCAAAGCTGCAGTCGGTTCCCGGGGGTCGGCCCCGTAGTGAGTCCGGATAGTTCTAGAGGCACAGGAGACTTAGATCAAACAAACACAGAAAACTAAAAGAAAACAAAAGGCGAGGCATAAAGACAAACGGCGCAGGGCAGGCTTCCTCCGGGGAACTCCAGGTCAGACCATTAAGCAGCACACGACAGGAAGGAGTACCGGGAGGCTGGGGACGGGGGGGGGGGGGGGGCCAAGGGAACTGAACGTCCATATATAGTCATTCCAAAAGGTGCCCGGAACCGTCAAGGGTCAGGGGGACATGGCGATATCGGTGTCCACCAGGGGGGGCGTACAGATACCCCCGCGATAAGCATTCCATTGCCCCCAGATTCTGCCCCATGCCCCCGGCTTACCACGGGCAACATACACAGTCTTCTCCCTGAACATACACCAGTCCATATTCTCCTTCCATACCGACACGGTGGGCGGCCGCTGGGCACCCCAAAGCTGCGCTATATCTCTCTTGGCAATCATGTTCCCCAGGGCCGCCCACCGAGTCTGAGACGCGCTATAATCATTGGGCTCCCACACATTCAGAACACAACGACGCACCTCCGGCAGCAGCACAACCCCAGTGACCTGTCCCATAACCATATGTACCCGGCGCCAGTAGTCCGCCACCTCGCGGCACTCCCACAGGATATGGAGAAAGGTGGCACTGAGCCCACAACCCCGCTTACAGAGCCCATCGTCGGAATATCCCATCGAGACCAAGCGAGGACCCGTCACATACACCCGGTGAAGAATCTTAAGCTGTACCAACCGGAGACGGGCCGGAATGGCGACCTCTTTGGGGGACGACAGTGCAGACTGCCAGTCCTCGTCGTCCAATTCCACCCCATCCCCCGTCCACGCCTCCCGAAGGCGCACCAAGAGGTCAGCCCGATGATTAATCAGTTTCTTATAAATTAAAGAAATAGTGCTGTCCGGGACATGTCCGTCAAGTATGCGGTCCTCGAGGGGCGAGGAAACCGGGATCGTGGTCCCCTCTCCAAAGACCGAGAGCAGGGCGTGTCGAACCTGGGCATAGCGGAAGAACTCCCTATCCGTAAGCTCATATTCGGCCTGAAGAGCCGCGAAAGTCTTAACCGCGCCCTTATGCCACAGGTCTCCCACTTTGCTGATGCCAATCGTGTCCCACTGGTCAAACCCCTTCGTAGTCCAGAGGCTCCCCAGGCGATCGGAGGCAAACAAAGGAGTAGCACATGTCAGTCGCTCACCCCAGCCCGTGGCCGCAGTGGCGGCCCTCCAGATCCGCACAGCAATCTTAGTAGGACCCGTAAGGGTCCGGCCAGCCGAGCGGGAGTACAGCGCCCTGTTATAGTCCCCGCCGGGAAGCAGGAACTTGTCCATCTCATACGCCGGGTTCAGGCCAGGCGCATACGTGGCATGGTTGATGGCCGAAAGCTGCGCGGCCCAATAATACCTGCGAATGTCGGGAAGCGCGATGCCCCCGTCATACCAGGGGAGAGTAAGCTTAGCAAGAGCAATACGCGCCCGCCCGTCCCACACCAGTCTCCTCTGCAGGCTCTCTACCTCCCGAAAGTAGGCCACTGGGATGACGTCGAAGGAATTCTGGAGTGCATAGAGGAACCTGGGAAGGGACATCATTTTGAACAGCGCGGCCCGACCCAGCGGGGACAGGGGCAGCCTGCACCACCGGGCCGTATCCTCTCGCAATCGCCGAAGCGGTCGCAGGAGATTCAGCTCATAGCGAGCCACCGGGTCCAGCGAAACGTATATCCCCAGGTACTTAAAGCCGCTCAGTGATACCTGGATCGGAAGCCGAGGCGGTAGGAGTGGAGGACCACCGGAGATCGGATAGACGCAGGATTTAGACCAATTGATCGTGAGACCCGAATTATTCCCAAAGGAAGTCAGAACGTCAAAGAGGACGTTGAGCGACTGCCGCGGTGAGGTGAGATATAGGAGAATATCGTCCGCATACAGCGAAACCCGATCTTCAAAGCCCGGGGCCCACCGGATCCCTTGAAGCGAGGGCTCCCAGCGGAGCCAAGCCGCGAGTGGCTCCAGGGCGAGAGCGAAGAGCAAGGGGGACAACGGGCATCCCTGCCTCGTGCCCCTGCCGAGGGCAAAGGGCCGAGAGACCCGCCCGTTCACCACCACCTGAGCCATGGGCCCCGTGTACAGAAGCTTCACCCAGCCAATAAACCCTTCCCCAAAGCCAAATTTAGCCAAGACAGCCCAGAGGAATGGCCACTCGATGGTGTCAAAAGCCATCGTGGCATCCAAAGAAACCAGCACGGCCGGTTCGGAGAGGAGCTCCGCCCTGGCAAGGGCGCCATGAAGACGCCGCAAGTTAAGAGCGGTGTTACGATGCGGGATGAATCCGCATTGGTCCGGATGAATCAGATCGCACACGACGCTCAACAGACGATTGGCAAGGACTTTCGCCAGGATCTTAGGCTCCGCATTGAGCAGTGAAATAGGCCGGTAAGAAGTACAGCGATCTCGCGGCTTGTCCTCCTTGGGGATAACGACTATCGTGGCCAAACGCTGATCGGCCGGGAGGGAACCCGCCGCCAGAGACTCACGGAACATGCGACTGAGGAAGGGCGCAAGCTTGTCAGGGCGCAATTTATATAGCTCAATGGGCAGACCGTTGGGACCCATAGCCTTGCCCGAGCGAAGGGAGCGGATCGCGGTCGCTATTTCATCCACCGACAAGGGGGCGTCCAGCCGCTCACGGTCCTCAACGGACAGGCAGGGCAAAGCGATATCCCTCAGTAGAAGGCGAGAGTCGTCCTCATCCCTGTCAGTCACTGGGGAGTACACAGCCCGGAGGTGGTCGGCAAAACATTCCACAATCTCGCCAGGCTCCGTCACACACACACCATCCGCAGCACGCAACTCCGGGACCACACGATTCACTCTCTCCTTCCTATCCAGCCACGCGATCAACTTTCCCGCCTTGTCCCCGGCATCGTACAGTCGACCCTGCTGCTCCCTATACATAGTTTTGGCCGCGTCAGTGACCAGGGACCTATATTCAAACTGTTTCAGGCTGAGGGCATGGAGCCCGTCCGGAGTAACATTCGCCTCCAAGGCCGACTCCAGCCCCAAGATGTCAGTCTCCAGCCTCACCACTGCCTCACTCTTGACCCTCTTAGCCACCACTATCTGGGAAAGGGCGTGTCCGCGGATCACGGTTTTAAAGGCTTCCCACAGGGACATTGCAGAAGACACCGACCCCTCGTTATCCAGGAAGTATTGGTCCATAGCCTTAACCAGGCTGTCACGAGTCGTAGGGTCTCGCAGGTACCATGGGTTAATGGGAGCGATCCGCCCTGCAGACCGCGGCCCGGTGTCAAAAACAAGCCACAGCGGAGAATGGTCGGAGATACCCCGCGCCAGGTGCCTGACCTCTCGAATCCGACCAGTCTGCGCCGCGGGCATAAGGAAGTAGTCTAACCTAGAGAGACTCCCATGCGCCCCCGAGTGAAAGGTGAATTGACATTGGGTCGGATGCATCAATCTCCAACTATCCACCAGGCCGAAGGTCTCCAGCATCCCACCCAGCCATGCCTGGGCAGCGGGGAGGGTCCTTGGTGGGTGACGATCCAGTTCACCCGAAACCACAGAATTAAAGTCCCCGCCCATGAGCAGGAGGCTGTCCGGAAGGTCAAGCAGCATTCGACCCAAGTCAGTGAAGGTGGAGTTCTGGAGGCCCGGGGGGACGTAAACTGAAACCAGGGCAAGGGGCTGCCCCTCCCACCTCCCAATCAAACACACATAGCGCCCTCTGTCATCCGAGACTATCTTAGTGATCTCCACCGGAAGTGAGGTTCGCAGCAGAATGCCCACCCCCCTGGAACCAGTTGTGAAACCAGAATGGGCCACGAGGCGGTATCCCCCCCTGTTCATTGCATGACAAACATTGCCCACCAGATGCGTCTCCTGGAGAAACACCACATCAGGAGTCAGACGACGCAAATATTGCAGTACTACACCCCGCTTGATACGGTCCCCCAACCCATTGACGTTCCATGACATAAGCCTCAACCCGTCCCCCCCCATCCCCCCCAATAGATCAAGGGTCCCCCAGCCTGCAGCACAGTTCCCAAATGTGGACAAAAATCAGTACCTCGCCCTGTAAACAAAAAACACACAGCAAAACAAACCCTCCTCCCCCCCAACCCCACCCCAGGACCAACTCCCCCCACCCTGCACCCCTGCGGGCCAAAAAACCCCCCCAACTTGCAGTGTGCCTGTCGCCCCACTAACCCCATTCTACGAAAAGAACCCCGAGGAGGTAAGGGTCCCGTCCCCGCCCGCCCCCCTCACTGGTCCTGGTAAAACACAATATGCAAATGAAATAAGACCCGATTGTACTGTGCAAAAAGGCAAAATCAAGGACCAAAAGTCATTCTAAAGGGGACCCATCACCTGCGGTGCCCGCAGAGGGTCCGGGACGGCCACCTCCGTCCGGCAGAGAGTCCAGCCAGTCACTTGCAGCCACAGGAGAGTCAAAAAAGGCTGTCCGATCCCCATGTTCCACTCGGAGTTTTGCAGGGTAGAGCATCGAATACTTTAGGCCCAGCTCACGGAGACGACGCTTCACCCCTTGGAATCCCATCCGTTGTTTCTGGACCAGTTGCGTGAAGTCCGGGTAAAAATTGATGGTCGAGTTCTCATGGCGAACCGGGCCGTGGGTCCGTGAGGCCTGAAGAATAGCGTCGCGGTCCCTGTAGTAGAACAGTTTGGCCACGATAGGCCTCGGGGGGGCCCCCGGCCGTGGCCGACCGCCCGGAACTCGATGGGCCCGCTCCACGGCAAAGAACTTACTTAGGCCAGCCGAGGACAACTGTTTCAGGATAAGTTCCTCGACCACGAGGTCAACCGGGCGGCCGTCAGAGGACTCCGGTACACCTATGACGCGGATGTTGTTGCGTCGGGCCCGTCCCTCGAAGTCCTCAAGCCGCCGGGCCATATGGTCGTTAACCACCCGAATGTCTCCAAGCGCGGCCCGCAGATCCGACACATCCGCACCGAGGGTGGAGGTCCGTGCGTCGAGAGCCTGGACCTTCTCGTTAGTTTTGGAGAGGTCGGCCCGGATCAGGGTGACATCGATCGCGACAGTGTCAATCTTACGGGCCAGGGCCTCATATTGCGTCGCGATGGTTTCCCTGATGCCATCAATGGCGCCCATAATGTCCTGCAAGGATAGTTCCGTAGTGGCGGTCGCGCCTCCTTCCGCAGTATCCGAGGGGAGGCCAGCAGCGCCAGAGGGCCCCCTGCCCTGGGTGTAGCGGTCCATGTTATTGCTCTGGACTGCCCCCCCGCGGAGGGAAGCCTTGGTCTTGCGGCCCTCGGGACCCCCTCTGCCCCCCATGTGAACACGGTCACCCGAGGGGACCTCCAATCAAGAGGTGTAAGGCACCAGCAAGAAGACCACAAAATGTCGGTATAGGGGGTCCGAGGCGATAGGCGCTCTAGTGGCAGATGAAAGAAAACCTCATGCAGAGGCCCAGGAAGCACCTCTCCACCCCGAGCGCACCTCCCTGCCGGTCTCCTGAAGTGCAAAACCGAAACCGAAAGTGGTGGATCGGCAGCTGGCACCGCGCTGAAGCCGCTGTTGTTCAATTGCAGCCCGGTCCCTCGGGTCACCTTCACCCCGGTCACCTCCGTCGGGTGGGTCCCAAAAGTTCCGACGACGACAACTCAGGATTCCCAGGTCCGATTTGAGTTTTGAAAAGAGATATACGCTCAGCTGGTCTTTATCTCCCAGATTCCATAAGCCAAGTCAGGATATTCTCAGGATAAATTCCGAGGAGCAGAGAGGGTCCGGGGAGCCCTGTGCTCACGCGACCATCTTGGATGCGCGCTAGGCTCCTCCTCTGGTATGCATTTTTTAACACAGCAAATGTGAAGCTACTTTATTTTGAAAACATTTAGGAATAGTCTAGACAGCATTAACAATCTTTTTACACACTTTCCTTTTTGTATTTGTTGTTTTCAATTCACATTGCAAACCACAAAACATAATGACTGTTACTCATTTCCTCATATTCTTACATGTTTTTGCTTGAAAATACCTGCTTGGCCACTAAAATAATTTTCAGGAGGCAACAATACCCTTTTCGGCTTTGCCCCTTCTGTATGGACAGCTGCACGTCTCCTCCTTATGGGCTGCTGCACTGCCCCATTATATTGCTCACCCCTCCACTGATGGATTTACACTACAAATAAAATTTCCTTTGAAGAAAATTCTTCCCCACTCATGACTCTGAAGAACTCTTCACCATCATTGTGTGAATTATGCTTTTTTTGGGCTAGTTTCTATAGGCAGTTGTGCTTGCCTGTTTTTTCCACCCATTTCATTTTGAGGTGAAAAGATAGCTACTTTTAAGGAGTAAAAACACGCTACCCTATCGATGAAGCCATGGCCAACCCAATGGTGTTGCCCCACAGTTTGATGACGATTGCTACAAAAGATGTGTGTGCATGTTGTCTAAAAGACATGACTTTTCACAAAATCTATTGCCCCATGGTGATTTCTCATTCCAATTGCCAGGCTATGATAAAACATTTCTGTTGGCAAGAATTAGATTTAACCCCTTGAGTGCCCCGCCCTTTCCCCGCCCTGTGCCGGCCCTTTCATTAGCGGGCGGGGTTCATGACGAGATACTCTCGTCATGGGCACAGCGCAACTGCGGCCCATGACGAGACCATCTCGTCATGGGCTCTCAAGAGGTTAACTCTAAATAAAATACTGTACTGAATATTAATGTTTAGTAGGTATATAAATTACTATGCCATTGGACAAACTTACAAATGTACCTGCAGAAACATGTTTTAAAATCTGAAAAAATACAAGTATATGTTATGCCTCGAAATGTACTCACCACTACCAAACATACTGTCTGAATACTATTGTGAATTCAAATGCTCTAACAAAGCAATTTTGTCTGATATGAGAATTATCAAGTATGTATCTTATCCCTGAAAAATAAATTGAGATTATAATGTATTTTAAGGAACTCCTCAATCAAGATAAGCATATATTCATCGGTGATTGCAGGACTATGCATTCTGATTATACATGACACTACAGTGAGAGAGAGAACTCATGCTTTAATAGACACTTACATCACAAAGAAAGTAGGCCAAATGCCTTTGACATTTCAATAAAAATATGAAATTCTTTTTTACATGTTACATTTCATAATATAAAAAGTTTAATGCTGCCTGGAAACACAGAATTTATTTTACAAAAATGTCCATGTAGGTCAAACATGGCGACCACTGCATACAAGGAAAGTTCTACACAGCGTTTGAATGGTCCAAGAGTCTTTAAATCACAGGGGGTTGCTTGAGAATGGCTGCACAGGTATTGACTTCCAACCACAATTCTTTAAAAAACAAAATATTTCAGGTGCATAAAAGTCATTTTGACAATACAGTCAGAAGCAAGCACTAAATGTCTTTGGGAATAGATCCGAACAACATAGGAACAACCAAGAGGTACTGATTCAAATCAGGAATTACGGATATTGTGATAAGTTTTTAAATGCTTCCTAAAAGTCATACAAAATTAACAATTTCACAGCAAAGGATTTCTTTGTTGATAAATGTTCCTCTGAGGTGTTGAGTTATCTTTCCAGAGCAGATAACATATTACAGATGTGTTGTACAAAGTTTTAGGGGGCTGATAAGGACCACAAATACTGGGCTTCACAATTGTTTGTATCCCATAAGTTTCAGTGTGACAACTTAGCACTCAGGAAAAACTGTAGCTGAACTGTCAATGTTGGTGACCATGAAGGCCATCAAAATTGCTGTAGACACCACAAACATGATAACCATATTACAATTCAGAAAAATGACTCAACCATTATCAGAGGGAAGGCACATTTATTGACTGCAGGACTCCCCTCTTGTATCACTTATTGCATCACTTGGAAGAGCCTCACCACTTGGATTGATTCCTTAAAATTGGAGATAGCAGAATCTAGTCTGATTAAATGAGCTACAAATCTTGTCAGTGTCAGCTGGCTGAAGGGACAAGGATGCAATTATGTTGTAAGATAGTTCAACTTAGAGTGTTTACTTATTTTAATAAATATCTCATTGTGATGGTAAATATCTCATTGTGTTGAGGTGTGAAAAAACTGACGAAAACAGTCTTGAAGAGGATGAAAGTATTCTTTTGCATTTTAAGTTATAGTTACGGATAACATTTACACAAATAATGATACTATAGATTTCTGTTCATGAATGCTGGGTACAGGAGCGGACTAGTCATCCTGATATATCATTAATTTTTAACCTTGCTTGATAACACTTCACTGGTTCTGGTGGTTACCTGCTTTTGATAATTACTGTGGTACAATGTGGTAAGTCATAGAGGAACTGGAACAGCAATTGTGATGTGCCTCTTTCTTGTCACTGGTAAAGGAAATCTACAAGTGGCTTGCAAGAACTCATTTCACAACAAGTAGAGGGTGCGAACTAATTTCACAACAGATGAAGGATTAATACAACAGTTGGTGTCTGGATAAAATGTGTTTTCATCATATTATAATATGCTTCACAAACTGAAAACTTCCATCATGAATAAATAAGAATAACAGTAAATTATGACATTTCTCTTTAATTTTTTGACAACTGAGACATTTGTCTGTGTTTTATGTCTGTGTATTGAGCTGTACAAGAATTTCTAATCTTACAAACGTTATCTTTAAAAAATAGCAAAATGAAATTAAATTAAAATAAAAAGATAGACCAATATTTAAGATACTTTGTGCATGAATGAATCTAAAATCATTTGCATCTCTGCTTTTGCTGTTTTTGTGTGAGTGATTGAATCTTGAGCAATGTCTTACCAGCTGTAACTCACATTGGCACAATTCTTTGCAAAATGCCCATTTTCACATTGAGTTGAGTTTTATCAGTTTGGTAGTCTTTCATGACAGTACAATCTTTCACACACTCTTCTAATAATAGTCTTTTGTTTGATCACCTCTTTCCAGGTAATATCTGATGGTTTGGTAGGAGACAAGGCAAGAGGGCAGAAGCACATATGAACATTTACACAAGTTGATTCCACTGTTATTAGTTTACATTTTAACATTTTGAGGAAGGGAAAAATCTTCCTGGGGAAAGGAACTTGTATCCATTTCCTGATGGTATCCTCAATGGTCGTATAGCTCCTGGAGTACTGTTGGGTGTCGTTGAGATGTTGGGAGTAACTACAGTTGTACTGTCAGGGCACCTACGGACATTTGTAGGGTCCTTTTGTGTAGCAGCACCCTGCTGCTGTTGGTTGGGCAATTCCTTAAGTTCCAGCTTGTCTACATTTCCCACCTTTTTGCTATGTCTTGGGGACAAATTTAGCAAGCTAAGAACATCCCTCTTTGAAGTGAGTGTTCCAGGAGCTCCTCTTAATATTTTTATAGGACCAGAAGATTGGGGAGTTGTATTTGTCCAAAACATTTTTAAGTTATGAATAGCCTGCACTTTTTCATCTATGGCAGCCATTTTTATCTTGTCTATATCTCGTGCATCTGCTGGACTGGAGCGTGCAGAGCCAGTTGATGAATATGACAGAGCTGGAGAAGGGGTGCTTCCTGCTGGAGACTGATGTCCTGAGCTTGGAGACATATTTTGAGGAGATCCTGAAATATGAGTACTGTAAGGAGAGCTACGATATTTCAATCTAATCTGTGGTGAGTCAGAGCTTGGAGACGGTTGGCCACTGTGTTGCCCTGTTAGCTCCTTATTGGATGCTTCAGAACTTGCTGGACTGTTGTATCCTGAACTAATCTTCTGAAGAGAAGAACTCCTAGTTGGAGGCTTTGGTCGAACTGTAACTGGTGACGGAGTGCTCTTCTGGAATGGCCTGCTAAAAGCACTTGATTCTGAGGATCTGAAAGTAGAAGCACCAGTTGGAGTTGAAGCACCATCTGCTGAAATATTACTTTTGTTAACTTGACTGCCACTTCTGTGAAGACGTTCCACAGCAATGAGATGACTTTGCGTCTCCTGCAAAATCTTTTGAGCCAACTCTTCAGGATCAAGCTTTGGGTTATTTTCTTCTTGTGATTTGACTGTGCTATCAGTCTCCGTGCTTGACTGATCTGATTCTCCAGTGTCAGAACCTGGTAACTTCACAACTTTTTGGAAAGGTGAATTTGGACTTGGAATGAGAGTCATTTTAACTGGAGAATTCGGAGTACTTACACTTCCTTTAGAACTTACGGAAAGTTTAATTCCTCCACAAATACCAGACTTGTTTTGCATATGCTCAGGAGAATATGGTATGTTCATATTTTCAGGGTAAGCAGACAATGGTTCATTGCTTAGAATGGAAAACCCTTCATATTCCTCCTGTTCCTCTTTGTTCACTGAGGCATTAGTCTGTGGAGATGATCTGCTCCGTGGTACAGATGGCCTATTTGGATAAATGTTTTTCGGTCTTTCATAGTCTTGACGTCCTCTATAGCCCGTGCCATCTGAATAACTTTCTGCCTTTGAAGCAAAACTCATTGATGAAGTAATGGAGCTAAGACTGTAAACTGAAATAGCATCAGAGGCAAGACTGTCATGGCAAGTTGGAGAAAAGGCAGGGTTCTGATACCCCAAAGGCAATGTATGAGAAACAGACTGAGCAGATGCCAACGATTCCAGAGATGATGAACTGTCAAGGCTGAGGCGTTTTGGAAGTTCTGTTGAGTCTAGAAAATAAATGAGAAAAACAAATGTTTATATCATGAAAAAGTAAAGTTTCTACATTAGTGGAATTTCAGATAATGTATGCTTTATCTTATCCAATGCAGCTCATTTGGAGCAAAGTAATGTAAACATGAAGATACATTGTTCCAAATGGTGAGTAGTCACTGAGAAATAAACCTGGTATTAAAGACAGGCATATATTTTGTGTCATTCTCTGACAGTCATGGTATACAACACACAAAGCACACCATAATTCATGCTGCCTGCCATGTTTTGCTCTTGGTAGATAGGCTGTTTTTTCACATAATCAGAAAAGTGGTGTACTGAGCACAAAGTTGCCCTGAATGATCTGTGTTGTTTGTCATGTTATGTTATCTGGATTTATAGAGAGCATTACTGCCCTGAGGGGTCTAAGCGCTATACAGTCCTGGCTATGAGTGTCAAGAAAGGACAGCAGAAAGTGCTAAGTCCTGAATAACCAGTGTTTTGCAGCTTTCCTCAAGGCAAGGAGGCTGGGTGCTGTTTTTATACAGAGAGGAAGTAAGATCCATGCTTTGGATGCTTCAAGCACAAGGCTTTTTTCTGCCCCATCGTACTTGTTTAAGTCTAGGCAGTACTAATAATTTTACCTTTCCTGATCGAAGATTTCTGGCAGGGAGATACTGTTTGAAGATCTGCTTTAGGAGTCCGGACCAAGTACATCCTAACTGGTGAATTTCTGGGCTTTGTTGTATTTGTTTTTGGTAAACCATATCTAACCTTTAATGCTGATTTTTCAATGAATTTCAGTTTTTTATGGACTCACCTGCAATGTACATATTCTGAACTGTGCACAGCCTTGGGCTGAACACTGTGGTGGCTGGCTGGAGAGCCTGGACTTCTGCTATGTCCTGGGCCCTACCCAAGCAGGTGGCTACCTATGCGGGGCACAACTATAAGAGGTGCCTGACCCCAAATTAATTCTTGAAGACATGTGGAGGCATGGAAAATAGCGACAAAACAATAGAACCAACCACATTTGCAACAGTAAAATTGCAATCACACAGCCACCATTTTATGTCTGTCAAAAGGCACCAATTTATTTTTTTTAAAACATGATTTTCATAAAAATTTGATTTTCTATTAAAAAGGGCTATATTTGAGAAAAGGCCCTACTGGGATGGACAGGCAGGTCTTGTATGTCTGGCTGAAGGTCAGACCATGTGGCCAAAGGCTGTGAGCAGTGCGGTTTGCCTGCCTGTGGTGAGTTGGGGGCAGGATTTTCAGCCAGCTCCCACTCTGCACAGACAACTGCAGAGTCCATGCATAGGGCCGAATGGGCACACAGCATATATACAAACTTCCTCCCAACTTCCTTTATGAAGAGAGCATGCATGTAGAAACTTGGAGAAATAAATCCATTTAATAGGACAGGTCCTCCATCACCTGGTGACACAGGAAGAATCAATCCGGCTGAACACCAACCATTTTACATGGGCTGGACACTAGTCATTACGAGTTCCCCAGCTACATGAAGGTTTTACTTTATCCCAAGGTGTTTGGTGCCAAAAACCTTGTCTTAATAAACTCACACTGATGCCAGCACTGGATTTATTAATAAATGCACCCAGATGGCACCTTAGAGGTGCCCCCTGACACCCTACCGGCTACTAGTGTGTGGACTGACTGGTCTCAACCAGCCAGCCACCACAGACAGGTTTTTGACCTCCTGAGGTAAGAGCCTTCACTTTCGGAGTCCAGGAACAAAGCCTGCTCTGGACGGTGGTGTTCACACAGGAAGCTTCAAAGGCCCTGCTGTGTTTGTGATACGACCCCAGGCCTCTCCAGATAGTGGAGGTGCCCACCCCCTCCTCACACAACGTTTGGGTGGCAAGATAGGTGGGAACATTTGTAAGATAGGCAGGTGTGCCCACATCCAGACAGCACCACCCCTAGGGCAAGCCAGCCCAGTTTTCAGACTCCTCCTTGTTGTTTAGAACAGAATTAGCATTCTAGGGTCAGGGTTATGCCTACTTCCCACAAGAAGTGGCCATATAGAGGGTGTGGACACCCTAAAGGTAGGTAACCCATTGGCTACTATCTGTCACTCCCCATAAATGCCCCTAATTTTAGTATTTATGTGGCACCCCTTAACCCAAGAACTCTGATTTGACGGATCAATAGAAGAAGGATGAAGAAGAATCACTGCCTGGCGAGAACTGCAGCAGAACTTTGGATTTTGGCGTGAAACTCTGCTGTCCTCAGCCCTCTCTTCACAATCACGACAGAATGACATCCTGTGATCTAGAGAACTACCAAAGCCTTGGGTAGCCAGCCAACACTTCGAAAATCACCAGCAGTCTTCCTTGGAGTAGAGGAGCTACTCCCCAGTTGTCCGCAGGCACCAACAAGCAGAGTCCGGTCCACTGCCTTGCAGCTTCCCAGCCCAACCGACACCGCAGATGACCAGCAGAAGGTACCTGCGCACCTGGAAGGTCAAACCTGTCTCCCCACCACTGTACGCAATTCCACTGTACACCACTACACTGTACCTCACTCCACTCTACGCCATTCCACTATATTCTATTAGATTAGACACAACTGTACTGTATGCTATTCCATGCTATGCAACTCCACTCCACTCCACAACACTCCACTCCACTCCACTCTACCCAACTCCACTGTATGCTATTCCACTGTACTCCGCTGCACTCTACCACTCTGCACACTACGCCACTCCATGATACCCCACTCCAGTCTCCATTACTCCACGCCACTGTACTCGCTGCTATTTCACTGTACGCCACTCCAGTTTATGCCACTTCACTGTACCCGACTCCACTCTATGCCAATCCACTATATGCTATTCCGCTGTCAACTACACTCTACGCTACTACACTTTACACTGTTCCACTGTATACCAATCCACTCTATTGAACTCCACTGATGGTATTCCACTGTACTCTACTGCATTGCATGCCACTACACCGTGTGCTACTCTCCTATATTACACTCCATTCTACACCACTTCACTCTGTGCTATTCCACTCCACACAACTACACTGTACACCACTGTACTGTACACTACTTCGATGTATGCTACTCCACTCTATGACAATCTGCTCCATGTTATTTCACTGTATGGCACTCCACTGTACACTATTACACTCCATGCCACTCCTCTCCATGTTATTCCACTCTATGATACTCCGCCTTATGCTACACCACTCTTTACTATTACACTATATGTCACTCCAGTCTACACTACTACAGTGTACGCCAGTCCACTTTATGCTATTCCACTGTATGCCACTCCACTCTATGCCAATCTACTGTATGCTATTTAATGGTATGGTACTCCATTTTACGCTACTACACTGTATGCCACAACAGTTGTGAAGTAACGAGGCGTAGAATAGATTGTAGAGTAGATGAGCAGGAGGATTTATTGGGAGAAGAAGGGAGCCGTGCTAAAAGCCTCCAGCACACAGCCCATAACCGCTACTTTACACATTCACAGAATCCTGACTTAGTATTCCATATGACATCACAGAATGTTGACAGTGTTTGAGTCACGTCACCACACCTCCCCCTTTTGATAAAATAAGATAAAGTCAAAACAAGAAGAAGATAAGGTAGTAAAGAGAGAAAAGAGAGTAAGTAGAGAAAAGGTGGAAGAAGAATTTAGTAAGAGCGTAGAAAGAATACATTCAAACATAAGTACAATAAACTCAGATATAATCTTGTAATCTTTGTGGTCTAACACAAGTTCTAGTGCTTTTCCTAACACCATCCTCCCTTGAAGTCTTTGGATTGATTTTGATAGCCTCATGCGGAATAGAAGGAGGAGAGGGATCTTTTGCAACACGAGAAGTGCTCCACCAATTCCCATTAGACAATTTAACAGCGTTTTTACGCATGTCAATAATCTGTTGTGGGTCGAGAAACTTTGAACAACCTTTTTTAACTGAGACTGGATTTTTGATTCTGACCCAGTCTCCTATACAGAGTTTATGTGTGCTTTTCGTAGTGAATTTATGAGATTTCAAGGAAACTTCATTCAAGGTCTTCCTAGCAGATTCCCACATACATCTCATGTCACAACCAAGATGAAATGATTTGACCATCCAGAAAGGATAGACTTGGGAGGGAGCTTTTCTACCTCTCATCATTTCAAAAGGTAAAAATTTAGTAGCCACATGAGGTGAAGTGCGGTATGACCACACAAGGTCTTTTACAGCCTGAAAAACACAAGACCTAGATCTAAAGGCTGCTTGTACACATTCTACAACTACCCTGTTGAATCTTTCAGTTTTCCCATTACTTTGTGGGTGGTAGAGCGGAGTCCTTGTATGTTTGATATCACAAGAATGTAAAAATGAGGTCATTTCATGAGAAACAAATTGAACTCCATTGTCGGTGAGGATTTCCTCTGGATACCCTTCTCTACGAAAAATAGTATCTAAACAATTAATGACACTTCTTGAATCAGGTGTAGAAATGGGTTCAACCTCTACCCACCTGGATAAATGGTCAATGAGAACCAAGAAACACTTAGAATTAGAAGGAAGAACATGAAAAGGTCCAATAAAATCCATGCCAAGTTTTTGCCACGCTCCGTTAGGAGATGGTACAGGAGAAACAACTGTACCTTCAAGTACAAGTACTTTGTTGCTGGCATTCCAGCGTGAGCATTGCTTAACTAACTCATCGACGTATGTGTCCATTCTGGGCCACCAAAAATCATTTCTGACTTTCCTCTTTGTAATGGTTGCACCAAGATGACCTGAATGCGCGGCTAGAATGATCTTCTCACGATAGCAAGAGGGAGGAATAAGTTTGTCACCTCTGACGACCTTTCCATTTTCTACAGAAAGCTCATCATTAACTTTCCAGTACATCTGAAGATCATGTGAAAGACATTTCTCCTTTGGCCAACCTTTCTCAATCAAAGAGAATACCTCTTTGAGAATAGGATCTTTGTTGCTTTGTGTAATCCAGTCATGTTCTGCAAACGATAAGTTGTCTTGATTGATGACAGCGATAAAACATTCCTCTACTTCACTTTTCTCGTCTGTGTCCGGAATGGGAAGTCTGAATAAGCAATCTACTCTGCAGTTCATTCCACCAGGAATATATTCTACGGTGAAACTATATTCCAATAACTTTGTGGATAAGCGTGCTATGCGGGCCGTAGTGCGCTTGACTTTCTTTCCTGAAAGAATGTCCACTAGGGGACGATGATCCGTTTTGAGGATGAAAGATCTGCCCCAGACATATTGCTTGAATTTTTCGATGCTCCAAACACAAGCTAGGAGTTCTTTTTCGATTACGGAATATTTTCTTTCGACAAGACGCAGCGTCCTGGATGCAAACCCAACAGTATTTTCTTTTCCATTTGAGCATTGTGAAAGAACCGCGCCCAAGCCATACTCTGAAGCATCTACAGTGACAATAGTTTGCTTTCCTTCAACAAAAGCTTGTAATGCAGGGGCTTGAACTATATGGTCCTTGATAGATTGGAATCCTTTTTGGCATTCCTCAGACCAAACAAAGATTGATCCCTTCTTTAATAATTCCCTGAAACACTCTGTTGTCTTGGCTAAATCCTTCATAAATTTTGAATAAAATTCGCATAGCCTGAGAAAGGACATCAGTTGCTCTTTGTTTAGAGGAGGAGGAGCATCAATTATGCTCTTTATAAGGCCTGGTCTGGGTCTGATACCATTTTCAGAGATAACTTGACCAAGATACTCAATTTCTTTGACTTTAAAAGTACATTTGTTTTTTTGCAGGGTGACTCCTCTATTTGCTAGAATATTGAATACTTGATCAAGAACAAGATAATGCTCAGTTTCACTACGAGTAAATATTAAAATATCGTCCTGAAAAACAACAACATTTTGATTGTGATGGAACATTTCAGTCATTAAACTCTGGAATATGGCGGCAGTGGAGGCAAGACCAAAAGGAAGACGACAAAATTGAAATACTCCATCAGGAGTGACAAAGGCTGTGAGGTGTCGGGACTGCGGATGTAGTTCGACTTGGTGATAGGCTGCTTTAAGATCAAGTTTGGTGTACCATGAAAAGGAACCCACTTTGGCAATAAGATCTTCAATGCGTGGTAGGGGAAACCCATCAACCCATATGGAAAATGACTTATCTACAAAATGGCAGTGTAGCATGAAGTTGTACACTTAAATGTTTGGTTCCAGAACAGAATTCTCCAAATTAATCTTTGAATAAAGAGTACTGTTGTTTGTAAGACACCTGTACGCAGAGATGAATGAGTCTGAGGATTGTACAATTTTACTGCGTTTACTGTATATTATTTTATGTTATGTTTTCTTATAAGAATGAACTAGCTGTGTGTATCAACATAGATAAATGAAATGAGGCCCACATTTTTTAGTTTCCTGGTTGATACACAGTGGCTGTGTGTATCAGCGTAGAAAGAAACAGTGCGTTAATTGCTTGGCTGCGTGAGATCCGAGTTTTATCTTCGCCGTGGTCTATTTGCCGAGAGGATTTGTTGTTATGGCAACACAAATGCTTCCTCGATGTTAAGCGCGAATGCTGTGAGCGTCAGTACAGTGCGCGGGATGTTGCATTTTAAGAGATTGGTTGGACTCTTTCAAACGTGTTGACGCACGAATGCTGTGTGCGTCAGCGTAGCGTGTGAAGTGTTCGCTCGCAGCGGACTCGCGAGGAATGGAATCTCACATCCCGAGGTAGGAAATTCTCTTGTATTGAGTCTGGGAGAGCGCGCGCGCGCTGTTTAGATTCAAATGAAACTCGCGCATTGCTTAATTTCAAATGAGACTCATTTGTTTGGCCTTAAAGTCCATTGCCATGTAGCGCGAAACTGTTCCGACGGTAAATTAAAAAAAAAAATTAAGTGTCTCCCTGAAAAATATGAACGCAGGCACGGCTCCCTTGATTAGCCCAAAATATAAAGACGTGCCTCTAGGTAAGAGCAAAGCGCAAAGGCTACTCACATACAGTCCAAAGCACACAGTCTCGATGAGATCTCTGCTCAGAATCACACAGTGAGAGGCGAGGGAAGGCCCACGAAGCTGAAAAGATCTCGCCTCATGAAAGGTTCATTTTCATGTCGTGAAGCTTTGCAGTAATCTCCGTGTAGATTCGCATCCCATCCTCGTCGCCAGTGAAGTAACGAGGCGTAGACTAGATTGTAGAGTAGATGAGCAGGAGGATTTATTGGGAGAAGAAGGGAGCCGTGCTAACCGCCTCCAGCACACAGCCCATAACCGCTACTTTACACATTCACAGAATACTGACTTAGTATTCCATATGACATCACAGAATGTTGACAGTGTTTGAGTCACATCACCACAAGTTTTTAAGCCTCCACGCCACCCCACTCTACACAATTGTATTGTACTGGAAACCAACACAGAGGTCATGATAGATACTCTGGCAGGCCTCTGATTAGCCCAGTTAGTAGAAGGCCCCACTCATGCAGCCAGCCATCGGCTGGATGGGATTTTCACAAACAATCCCAACATTAATTCTGCCCATACTTGGACACTAACTTGGACTGATCATCATGTCATACTATGAAAGCTAAATTTACATTACACCCTTCCCCTTAGGATTCAGAATACATGTCAGTTGTCTTGGCCGTGGAATAAAATCCAACCCGCTGACCTAGACCTTAAACTTATTCAATCACTCTCTATTAATGATTCTAGACCAGATCGGTTGGCTGAGGACTATAATACTTGGATTATCTCAGCCCTTAATGTCATTGCGCCAATCTGAATATATCTCATGAAACATCCTCCCAGCCCTGGTATAATGACTCTCTTAAATGAATTAAACGAGAATGCCGCAGACAAGAGTGCATGTGGTGGTCTAAATATAGCACAGAGGAGAGAGACAAATACAAAGCATGTCTAAGTAATTATAAACAATCAATCCTGGAGGTCAATCAATTACTGCACATCACACATAAAAGCTGCCAGTAATGTCCCCAAAACTCTGTTCCAGACCATAAAACAACTGCCCACTACTAGAGGAACAGTCACGGCATGTATCAATCAAGGTTTTTTGTAATTCTTTAGCCAGCACGTTTCAGGATAAAGTGCTCAACATTTTCAATGAATTTACAAATCACAACCGTTCAATTAGAGCACCCCATTCTAGTCCCAATCTAATTAGCATTAAACATTTTAATACCCCTTCAGTAGCACAGATTATTGAACTCATTTCACAGGTGAAAGTTGGATCTCCTGCTGACCCGTGCCCCTCCCAAGATTATTCACATTGCTCCGAAAGTCATTGCACAATACCTTTTTATTGTCTTCTCTTCTATGTTTGATACTGGTGTTTTTCCTACTACCTGGAAAGCACCATCAGTGCTTTCCCTTTTAAAGAAACCCACGCTCAATCCTCAATCCCAACAACTATTGACCTATTGCTAGACTTCCCTTTCCGGCGAAAGCAGTTGAAAAAGTCAACTCTCCTCCTTTTTGGAGGATAACCATCTCTTGGATGACTCGCAGTTTGGCTTCAGGGCAAATCATAGCACTGATTATGCCTTGCTTACAGCCACTAAGGAAATTCGCTCATTTCTCGACTGTGGAGGCAATGCAGTTTTGATTTTGCTGGACCTCTCTGCAGCCTTCAATACGGTCAACCATGAACTACTGATCAACCGTATGAGGGAATTAGTGATAAGAGACCTAGCACTGGCGCTCCCTAAATCATTCCTTTCAGGACGGCAACAAGTATAATCCCTTGGTGATTTTGTCTCAGGTTCTTTTTGTCTCCTGTGTGGGGTTTCTCAGGGTTCGTCCCTGTCCCCCACCTTGTTCAATCTTTACGTCGCCCCACTTGCTGCTCTGATTATATCTTTTGGGTTGTCATCGGTGTCTTACGTTGATGACACTCAGAATATAGTATCACTGGCTAAAGATGCAAGCGCTGCTGGAGCCACGTTTAACAACTGCATGAAGGCAGTGAGCAAATGGATGGCCGACCATTGCTTGAGGATTAATTCTTCCAAAACTGAAGTCATCCAATTGGGGAACAATCCAGCCATTTGGTCTCCTCTCTGGTGGCCTTCGGACTTGGGTACAGCACCCTAGCCAATTCCCAAAGTAGACATGCATTGAAAATGCAATAGGTTTCGCCTTTGATTAAGTTAACGCCATTTGCTTTGCTAATGGTATTGTATAGCAAAGCAAATGGCTTTAACTTAATAAAAGGTGAGACCTATTGCATTTTCAATGCTTGTTTGTAATGTGTATTCACATTAAGGGAAATCTGTCACATTATGGAAAAGCTGTCTTGTTTTTTAATTCACATATGAGCACTACTACATCAGACAGGCTGATCTTGCGCAACAGCCTAAGCACCTGCCCGAGCTTTTTCTTTTTCATATTTTCCAATATTAGCTTTTCAGACATGTGGTCTCAAATTCACGTACAAAGAGTGGTTGCCACTTAAATATAAAACAAAGCAAAAACAGTATTTGCGCTACTGAACAGCTTTAAGAAAGGTACTGAAGTAAGGTAGCAGTAAACAAACACTCCAGCTAGAGAGGTTCTTCAAAGTCCATGTGCTGACGTTGCGCCGCAAATCAATTTAAGTTGCTATATCCTCAATGCTAAATTTAGCAGCGGCTTGCTACAGAACAGCGCCATTTCAAAACCCACATTTGTTTCCCTCGAAAGGGCAGGAACTCCCACAATAAACTAAACAGTTCCTCAACTGTCCTTTTGCCTAAAGGAAATGCAAAAATACTCACCGAACTCCGAGGAAACAAAATTCCAATGAATTACGTGTTTGCATTGGATACTTTTGTGTCTCAGCTTCCTTCTTGCTCTGGGCACTTCGCGCTTTTGATCGGACAGAAAGTAGCATACTGTAAGGTGACTGAGACTTTTTGAAGCTATGACAGGAAGTGTGTGGCTTTGTGAGGGTGGTGAAAAATAACAAGGAAAGAAAGCTGCTCTACACCTGGAGTTCATCTGGAATGTAAACGTGACAATGGCAGAGTATGTAAACTGTAAACGTAAAGTAGAGGGTGTGCCATACCGGCCAGAACTGCCGACTACACAGTCTGGCTCAGTACCCTGTGATTCTGGGCACATTTCTTCATTTCCCCGTGTCTACAAAAGTTGTGCGTCCTTGTGTAAAGTAACTGGGTCTCAATTAAAGCGATCCCATACCTTCAGGTGGAGTTCGCGTGAAATAAAACTGCAAAAAAATAAAATAGTGAAAGGAAAATAAACTAATGCCGGGAAAGTTGCAGTCACAGTCAGCTCTTTCAAGACGCCCGAGTAATTCTAGCCGCGTAATTTTTCCACCTTTTTCCAAAAAACACACCGTACGAAGTAGTGTGAACTTAGCTGCTTTACGAGGTAACAGTCTGCGAATAACTTTTCACGAGCAGTGATGTCAGGCCTTAAATGTCTGAAAACTCGGGGAAGGGGTGTGCGGGGGAGGGGGTTAGATCGTTGAAGGGGGGAGCAAAATGACGACCTTACCATGTATCCATGAAGGCGGCTCGCTGCTGGGTGTCCTGGTGACGTACTGCATGGGGCTGCCGGCCCTGGGAGGGCTGACTTCACGGGCGCATAGTAGTGTGCGCTGTGCCAGGTCCTGGGAGGGCTGACTTCCGTACGCGTGCATGTTTAGCTTTGGCTGAATCGAATGCGAAATGCTTTTTGAAGAGACGCCGTGCGGTGCGCGTGCTTAACAAGATGGCGTTGGGCTGTCCACTGTCCGTACGTACGCGTGCATGTTTAGCTTTGGCTGAATGGCGAGAGCAGCCATCTTTGTCCATCCACACGCGTGCATGTTTAGCTTTGGCTGAATCGATTGCAAAAGGCCCTCGCATGGCAAGAGCATCACATGCGCACATGCGCGCTGCTAACGCCAGGCGAGACCTAAAAATTTAGGTTTTATCCTAGACAGTGAACTAAAATACAAAGATCCAATCAATCAAATCCCCTCTTCTTCTTTTTTTCGTCTTCGAATGTTAATGAAAATTGCTATATTTATTCCGGCTGAGTTACTCAAAGGTGTGGTCATCACTTTAGTTCTGTCACAACTAGACTACCGGAATAGTCGCTTTATTAGCCTCTCGAAGGGCCCGCTTAAAAAATTGCAGACCATCCAGAATGCGGCTGCCCGTTTTCTTTCGGGAATTCCTAAACATCAATCAGCTAGGGCCTCTTTTAGACAACTTCATTGGCTTCCAGTCTGCCATCGGATCACTTTTAAGGCTCTTTATTTAGCCTATAGAACTCTATATGGAAAAGCCCCTGCCTTCTTTACGAAACGTTTTGAGCGTTATATTCCTGGCAGAACATTATGCTCTGGCTAAGCCAATCTATTGAAAGTTGCCTCCTTTAGGCATGCCACTTGGGGGCGGAGCAGAAGCTTTTTCAGGCATACAGCCCGTCAGTGGAATCTCTTACAATTAACTCTGAAAAGGGCACCTTCTCTCGTGATTTTCAGGAAAAATCTTAAAGCCTGGTTATTTAATCAATGATCGCTCGCACTTTGCTCTTGTTTGTGCCTTACAGCTTTGTCTAGCGTCAAGACGCCTCCGGGAATTCATGCACTTTACTAATCATAAATCATAATCCAATCCACTTAACACTCAACACTATGATTTGAAACACATTTTTATTAAAAAATAAAAAACATTTAAAATGTTTTTTTCATTAAATATATATACACACACACTTGCTTTCCTAAGAGTTTCTGTTGTATTGTGTAAATGTCCCACAATAGCGTCAAATTTTCAAACATATCCCCAAAATACCTTTATACACCTCAAATGTGCATTCTAAATTTTAGCATTTCTTTTAATTGTTAACTGATGAGGACAAGGGTTCTTCTTACAAGTCAGCCTTTGTTTCTGGAAGTGATATCACACCTCATAAATACGGATGCTGCCAATTGCAGAGTATGTACAGTAAATATCCGTTGCACTGCAACCGGATCGCTCCACGTCATGCAATATATAGCATCAATGATTTTATGTACGATGTCACTGTTTTCATCATGTGATTTCACAGGTGAAGTCATCAACGACGTCATATGTGATGTCCTGTGTCAATTCCTGAGAGCACATTAGGAGTTAGGGTTGTGCAGCTCACAATAGTTTGTACATTTTAGTGGTGTGTTAGATTTGGATTGCAACCATAAACCCCTTCAACATAAGGCGCGGCCTAGTGTGTTGTGGAGGCATTGTCAAAAGTTATGGGGGCAGGTAGACTGGATACAAGGAATGGCCAAAAGCCACACCCTGCATTCTAAGCCTGCTGTGCATAGTACACAACCATTTCCTGCAGATTCTGTGTGAAGGGGGTCATGGTTAGGACGTGGCTAAGTTCAAAGAATTCTGGGCACTGGTGGACTGGTCACAGAGGGGCACTTAGCATAAGGAATGTGATCTATGTTTGTGTAGATATATATTTTTGGATTTGATATTTCTATTGTGGAGTGAGTGGAGGGGACTCATGAACAACTCAACATTATGCACCTCTATAAGTCATGGCCCCTTATCATACTCAAAGTAATAAATATCATATTAAACATGGCACATGCGCCTGTGTGTTTTTTTTTATCTAGAGAGAAAAGTTATCTGTTTTTAAAGCTTTACTGATGCAAAGTGTATATTATTCTGTACATGTTTTCAAACTGCATGCGGTTGGCCCATTCTTATGAATTATATAGATCGGGTCATCCTTACCGAAAAGAGCCAATAGAGACTGAAGGGCAAAGTGCATTGTTCTCCTGTTAGCTTGTTTTCCGGTCTTCAGTATCACTTCCTCTTGTCCAACTTCACAAAGGTCAAAACCTAGGGAAATATCGAGCGCAAAGATGAGCGTTAATTTTATACCATACTTTCTGCTGACTTGCAGGAAATCTCTGGGGAGAGTTCTGTGCAAATAACGGCCCCGAAGAAAACTAGATTTTTATGGAAAAAAATCAAATCAAAAAGAATATTTTACATTCCCAGACATATCTCCTCACATATTATTTCACAGAAAGTTTAACAGCTTCATTTTTTTGTTGCGAGAAATCTTTGTTGTTATATAAACTCACATTACTGAACATCTACCATTAACACAGATACGATAGTTCTGCATCACATCTCGAACATCAAACTCGATGATAGTTAACTAAGAGCTCATAACATGGCATGGAAAACGGTATTGTTCATACACCAAGATATTCTTCATTACTATTAATAAAACAGAATAGTACATTCTGGGATAATATTATGGGCTAACCATATTACCACATCACAATGTTACTTCTGGACTTGCTGCACATCTATACATAACCTTCCTATCATGAGGAAACAGGAACTGTACAATTAAAGTTACAAACATGAATCAATTAGAACTGTAAATGAAGCATGTGATATGAGGTCCCTTGGGTGAGGAATCTAGGGTACAAGTTAGAGCTTGGCGGACAGGGTACTCTGTCATAATAGCCAAGAAGTACCCTGTCCACCAAACTCTTGACCCACCCACCCAATTTGAGTTGGACTCACCCAATTTGAGTTGGGCGGGCCGCCAGGTTTCCACCGACAGAATAAAATTCACTGTCAGTGTAAAGCTTTCTCTGATGGCCTCGGGAAGTACGGGCCATCCCAGTAAGCCATTTGAACATCCTCCCTATCCCGGAAGTATGGCTCTTTTTAACTGTCACTGCCAGGAATATCCTTAAGGTGAAGGACAGTAAACATAAAACAAGCATTTGCAATGCAATAGTTCTTGCATTTATGAGAGTTTAAACTATTTGCATTGTAAATGACAATGTCTTTTATTTATGTGTTGTTTTTAAAACAGATAAATAAAAGGCATTCTCATTTACAATGCCAATAACTAAAACTCTCACAAGTGCGAGACCTATTGCGTTGCAAATGTGTTCGGCGCCTGGGCTATAACTTTTTTTAAAAAGCTTTAGGAGAGAGTGTGTCCTGCCTGCAACAGCAGGGAGGACAAAGCTATTTGAGAAAATAGTGCTAGGAGGCTGTAATTAAAGCTTATCAAGTAACAACACACGTAACAAGGGGTGTCACCATGGGATGTTACAAAATGAGACAAAGCGGTACTAAGGAGGGACTACTAAGCCTATTGACCAATGAACAGCCACAGTTCACAGTGGACAATAACAAAAGCCAATGAAAAATATGGGTGGAGAGTGAGTGGAGCTTAAAATCCCTACCTGGATGCAGCATGCACGCAGAGCAGCACATGCTCTGCACAGGCTCGACCTAAAAATGACCCAGACACCATGGGAGACAACACCCAAGCTGTCGGGGACACAAACTTCTGCTTTGGGGAAAGCGGAAGTTTGTTTTGGGAAAAGTAGAAACTTTGAAAAGTTTGGTGGCAGCACCAATGACTGACACACACCAACCTTTTAAACAGCTTTGTATGAACCGCTGTGACAGTCATTCATACAGTCCATGGAGTGGAATAGGGTGGCGGATGTAAAGCCCTGCACCAGCCTGACTGCCTTTACTTCATCTTCCAAACTCGAAATCAGGCCCTGTGTCCCCTGGCAGGAGTCCACAATAGTCACAATCTCGGGCAGACTATGTCATATGGAGCTATTGTCATTCCTTCTCTGAACTGATGTCACACACAATGCGAACTTTACACTGCATAACGTGGAAGGTGATGCTGGGGGTTGGGCTGGCATTTGGCTGTTCTGCCATAATGTGAACTACTCCACCATTAACTTTATTTCAACTACTACTGCCTTCTTCCTAATCTTCTTGCCAGAGCAGATCTTGATAAAACAATCCTATTGTTCTATGGTATGATGCTACCAAGGTGTCTGTGATATAGCTAAATAGTTTTGAAAAAGGGGTACATTTGCTATAACCTCTGAATGTCCAACTTTATTTCCTATCTATTCTCCTATGAATGCAATCCTTTAGCAATGCTTGTTTTTTATCTTTCATAGGGACTTTCGTGAGACAGCTGCCTTCTGTTCATCCCAAATTTAATAAGCAAGGGCACTGTGTCTTGGGATGTAAAGACACACACTTACGATAATATGCAACAAAAGGCAAAACAGAACAGATCTAACAGTTTCTGTGGTAGGCAGAATAGCAAAACCAGGCCAAAGAAACAATCAGTTTGCAAGCTGTTCAGACTGTCCTTATTTCAATGCCACGTTGGACACCTTGGTCATCAATTAAAATGGGCTGTAACCCTGTTTTCAGTGCAAATGAGATTTGGTGCTCGGCAAAAGGTGAAAATCTGAAACTGGCACGATAGTAACCTTCTTTAGGGAGTGAGGCACTCAGAATAGAGAGGCAATATAATTTCTGGTGAAGGCTACACCTGGCAGCATAGGTTTTTACCAGGTGTGGTACCACTAACAAAAACAAAGAGGCACTTGTAAGAAGACCCCTTCTACTCCAGGTTAACAATGAAAAGAAATGGCAAATTAAAAACTCCCATGAGCAAACCTTGTGGTCTGACACTTGTGAAGGAAGGGATAGTGTGTGGCTTCTAAATAGTGGACCAACAAGCATATCATGCACCTCCTACCCTCCCACCTTAAGGAATAATCATTATATTACATTGTGTAACTATGCATGTGATGATTATATCAGATTGTGCCCGTGAATTATTAACAAGCATTGGCAAAATTAACAGAACTGGCCTGTAGACTTAGCCGCAAGATTTTGGCAGATGCTGTTCAGCATCGACAAAATGGAATATTATTTTTGTTCATGCTGTACAGCATCTGCAAAAAAGAAGGAAAGAAAGGAAGACGGTATGATGATGCTGTCGTTGTTGCCTGTCGCATCATTCTCTAGGTGTGCACATGCATTATGATGTATATGTGCGGATGCATTCCTACATGTGTGCGCCTACAGAATAACACTTGCGCCAATTTCAGGGGCATAGCTTGGTCATTAAGATTGGGGGGCTGTGTGAGCTTCAGATTTTCCAACAATATAATGTTACAATATATTATACGACAAGCGGGTGCATAGGAGGGGCTTCAGGAGTTGCGAAAAGAGAGAGGAATATGGTTCGGTAGGCGCTCTAAGGGAGAGAAATCAATTTTGGAAAATAACCAAAAATGTTTAAGACTTTCATAACCGAGAGGGGGAGAGAGTGTGTGTGCTTTTATGCCTGTGTGTATTGTAAAAAAAAGTATTGATGGGATCCGACAGACACCACACCATGCCCAACTGAAAGCACTTGTAGCAAACTATTTACCAGAAAATACATTTATTAGGGGGCTGTACACTCCAAAGCCCCTGTGAAGCTTTGCCCCTGGCCAATTTCTTTTTTTATTGATTAAGATGGCAGATGCCACCTAGATTTCAAAAGTTTAAAAAAGTAAATGTGAAAAAGTGTTTTTTTTTTGTAGCAGAAAACCCAGCAGCAAATGGCAGTAGCTGCACTCTTCAAAAAATGCTAATTTAAAAAAATGCAAATGCCTTCGAGGGGGGAGAAAGCAATGGAGAAACAGGTGAAAGCAATTGCTATTGGAGGGAATAAAACAAAAATAATGCGTGAGAAGGGGAAAGCGGCACACAAGAGAGAGAGAGCAATACGCAGTGTGTTGGGCAGGTGGAGAAGCAACCTAGAGAGTGTACGGAACATAAGTGCAACATAAGGGGTGGAAATTTGACAGGGGGAGAAGCACATGAGGGAAACTTATGCACTCTCATGGAGTGCATAACAAACATTTAAAAAAATAAATGACCGAAAAGTGAGCAGTGGAAGAATACAAGTTAGCCAATCAAAATGATGGTACATGGGCTGTGCTCTAGGGGAGGAACAAAAACAGGAAGAGGAAGGAAGCCACTGGATAAGAAGTAAGCAAATGAGAGTGACAACAAAGTCAATCAATGAAAGCAGTGTGTGGTCTCCAACCCCACTATAAGTTCTTGGTATAGCCCACAAAAATTCTTTCATAACCAGACTCCTAAAAGCTGCCAGACAGGTGAGATCTTACCCACTTTCGTCCGGTAGCAAAAATGTGATATCCTCAGTATTAGCCTATCACATTTTTGGAAGTACAAATAATTAATCAAACAAAGAAAATGAATTAAAAATGTACTTCTCAAGTTAGAAACCATTTACATTATAAAGGATGAGTGCCCAAGCACACCTTACCTAAAGCCGCCAAGAACTCATGGCATCCTGGTAACCTCCAGAGCTGCACGCTGATGGAAACCTGAATTGGTGCTGAAGAAAAATCCTGTTCTTTCTCTCCAGCCTGAAGCTGGACCAAAACTTGATGCAGCTGAAAAAAGGAGACATTTTCATTAAAGCACCTGTACTGTCTAGTAGTAGTGAAAATGTGCATTCTCCTGACAAGGTAGCATTTGGAACTTATGCTAAGAAACAATTTAGGATCTGCTTTTATCTCATCTTGCCGAGTCACAATTACAAATGGCCTCAACATCTGCCCCGAAGAAGCTGCTCCCCTAAATTGTGCAAATAAAAATATCCTGCACATAAATTCACAAACAGTTCTTGTGTGCAGGAGCCAGGCTTAGCCCAATACTAAAGCGGGGGGTACTCGCCATCTGCTGTAGTATTCACTACATCTCATGAGCCATGTGGGGGAATCGAACGGAGCCTGCTTACCTCAGCAGGCTACCGACCCTCCAGCGCTAGGTATCAGGGGGCGCAGTACATTTGACGGGCCTTGAGATGCCAGGGGAGTGTGTGAAACTTTATTACTACCCCTATTTTTGGAGTAGAAATGAAATCATGTGCATCAGTGGGCATGCTAAGGATGCACTTTGGAATTTGGAAGCAAGGTAGGCAGGGGATATGAAACATGGACCATGCAGACCACTGGCCACACCTCTGATTTAACCCAACCGCTCCTCTCACCCCCACTCACCCCCACTCGGCCTCTAGTGTTCCACTTAATTATTAAAGTCACATTTTCTGTTTCCTATTCTGATACATTGAGAAGTTCGCAAGCATAGCACAATATTTCAAATTCAGTTTAATGTGCTCACTCATAACAAGCACTAAACAACCCAAAAAGACTTTTTAAATTCGGACTGAAAAAATGTCTTCAAGCGGCACAATCTCTAAATATTATTTTTACATATTCAAAAGGTCAGTTCACATTCAAGATCCTGGATAATTAGACTGGCACATTTCTTCTTGTTGTCCCAGTATAATGATCTGACCTCTGTTAAGTGCTTCATTAAAAACTAGATTGTGATCTCAGTTCACTTGGAAATTTGTAGATGTTTATGTCAATATAGCCAATGCCACTATGTCCAAAAACTAACACTATTGTTGAAAATTGTAGAATTCATGGTGATTTGACAGGGTTGTGTCCCAGGGAGGGAGCTTCGAGAACATGAGCATCTGTCTACAAAGGCTTGCATTTTAGCACTCTGAGGAAGGTCACACCAGCCCTTCAGGGCACCACAGGAAAGGATGTGCAACCCCCACCCCCTCCCGCCCATGTTCATTAAGATTTACTATCTGGCGTATGTGGGTAGTTTTTTAAAGCAGCACATCCATACTTGAGTTGAACAACTTTGCAGAACTGTTTCTACCTCACCTTAGTGTTTACTGAGTGTTAAAGCTTCTTTACTGGGTGGATGTGTGAAATGTGCAGATACGGTGAGACACAAACCCGCACCAGGCAAGTTGGCAGGTATGGAATTTTCCAATTAAACTCGAAGCCATAAAATGTGGCTATATACTTAAAATGCACATCTAACAATATAAATCGAAACAAGGTGGGACATTTTACTCGGGCCAGGGGGTGGGACAAATTACTCGGGTCAGGTGGCCAATCAGACAGCAGATCAAGGGCCAGATGTACGACTATTGGTAACTGCGACTCGTAAATTGTGCCAAATTGCGAGTCGCAATTGCCAATGTACAACAGTGTCTGAGACTCTGTTTGCGACTCCCAATGGGATCACAAATTGCATGCCTCATGTATATTAATGAGGCTGTCGCAATTTGCGATCCCATTGGGAATGACTGGCACTCTCAGGAACGGTGGCCTGCTGGGGTCAGCAGACTTCCATGTCTAGGACTGCTTTTAAATAAAGCAGTTTTTTTTTTACATGCAGCCCGTTTTCCTTAAAGGAAAACGGGAAGCATTTAAAAAATAAAAATGAAACTTTTCTGTTTCATTTTTTAAGGGCAAGCAGTGGTCCCTCGGACCACTACCTGTCCTTTAAAAATATTTGTGCATGCATTCACAAAGGAGAAGGGGTCCAATGGGGACCCCTTCCCACTTGCGAGTGCTTTCCCACCCTTCAGAGAAGGGTGGTAAACTGCGAGTGTTTTGCGACCGAATTTGTGGTCGCAAAACATTCTTACATAGCTTAAGGAGTCGCTATTAGGAAGGGATGCCCTTGGATCGCCCCTTCCTAATAGCGAGTCACTAATCCTATTTTGCGAGTCGCATATTGAATTGTGACTGGAAAATTAGGATTAGTACATGGACCACTGTTTGCGGGCGTAAACGGGTCCAAATCCCATTTGCCCCCGCAAAAAACCTTTGTACATCTGGCTCCAACCGTTCAAGCAGATTTTACACAAAGTAGAAAATCTGCATGGGAAAATTTGCGCAAGAGTAGTATTATAAATGTATGATTGTCATAGATTTCTAGAAGTGTCTCTCTAATTCTATTTGAAGTCGTAAAAAGTCAGGAATCTACTCGGAGACTGGGAGAAACCTGAATGAGTATATCTTTGCTTTTTAGGCCCTTCTCTATGAATCAGGACCTTTCTCTGTTCATAGAATAGGTTAATGTGGGCCAAGATTGGACAAAGGAATAATCAAGTGTATGTTACGTTACTTTACGTTATGTAGCTTGTGTGTGTATAGGAGGTTTGGAAAGTGTGATGAGGGCTCGGTGTGAAAACTACTCCTTATGCACCTAACTTGCAGTAAGCGTTGGACCCAAAGATTTCCCACATGCATAAGTGAAAATCACCCATTCTTGCAATAAAGCATTGTTTAGCAGCCTGTGAAAATCAGGCACAGTTTCCTGCTCGGAGCCCTGACTTCTCTGAACTCCATCTGTAACAATTCATACATTACTCATGATTAGTAGACCATCCACATTCTCAGCTTTGCAAGTACTTACCATGCCAACCATATTTTTAACAGCCTTCAGGCAGCAGATTAAAAAGGTACAAAGAGGGAGAGAAAGAGAAAAGATAGGCTTTAAACACAAGCACAGGCTGTTTAGCATGATATGAACTGAAAATGTTATTAGTAAGCGCAGCAGAGGTGAAGCAACATGCTGTATGCAAACACTGGAACACTGTAGTAAGTAAGAAAATTGAGACAAATGGAGGCTGGCAGCATAGCATGGCCCTCTCAAGCACTCATGTATCTTTCGAGAAATCTCCCCAAGCAAGGAGTCTTACAAGGGATGAATCAGTAGCAATAGTGAATCTTGAGTGGGGCATGAATGTATGGATAATCACGAGCGCAAACTAAAGTAGGGGGTAGAAAGTGTGGGGGAAGTGTACATGGTGGGGACGGAAGCGTCACTCATCTTGCAAATGTTGGAAAGTATATTTCAAGATCTACTTCATTTACCACAACACCTCAATTCCTGACAGTACTCACTTCATTTCTTGCAAAAACTTTCACTTCCTAGCAAATATTTTAGCAAATAAGTTCACAGACTGTCTCAGCTATTTCCCTGTTTAATAGTCTACTCTTAGCAGGATAGCAGAAATAATTCTAGATTAAAACCACTAGAAAAGTAATTAATGTTTTTCTACAAAATAAATGTTATAAAATGTTTCTCTGAATGTAGACATTTATCAATTACAACATTAATACCAGCAATCTGTGGCAATCTTCAAGAAATGTATGACTTTAGAGTATAAGAATGAAAATAATCATGTGATCCCTGTAAGTACTGATAAGCAACAGATCACCTTAAATTGTTGAGGGACCGGGCACCTTGCAACCTATCGTTATTATGACTGACCCACACAGTCTCCAGGATCAATGCTTACCCGATTAATTAGCTGCTCTCCAGTTTCTGAAGCTGTGATGAGTTTACAAAGTGCTTGAAGTGCTGGGTGAGGCAATCCTGAAACAAAAATGAAAACTGTAGTATGAAAGCCTAATCCATTCTGCTTTTGATCATAACATTTCTTTGATAAACATTTTGCCAGTTGTACTGTTACGGGTCCCAATCAAAGTTAATTTCTTGATTTATTTCAGATTAAACAGACACATGCAAAAGGTTTCTAGCCATAAGCAGGCAGCATGATTCTCTATGGAAATAAAACAAAATTATCCTAAAACTAAAAAATAATCAAGTTGACATTCTGCGCCCAAAGTTTTAAGTCCTTATTGTGTCTTCGGCCATCTTCCTTGTCAAGGTCAAATCAAATCAAATCAAATCAAATCAGGTGTTTGTTAAGCGCGACTACTCACCCCTAAGGGTCTCAAGGCGCTGGGGGTGTGGGGGGGGGGGGGTCGCAGGTTCCAGTCCATCAAGGAGGGGGTCTGTCGAAGAGCCAAGTTTTGAGGTTGCTTGCGAAGATGGGGAGCGATGTTATCTGTCTGAAGTGGAGCGGAAGGTCGTTCCAGGCTCTGGCCGCGAGGAAGGAGAATGAGCGGCCTCCCAATCTGGTCTTTCTGGTGCGGGGGACCACTGCATAGGAGAGCTGGGCTGATCATAGGGTCCTTTTGGGTGCGTGGAATTTGAGTCGGCTGTTCAGGTATGCTGGTCCGGTGTCGTGGAGGGCCTTATGAGCATGGGTTAGCATCTTGAAGTTGACTCTAGCTTTGATGGGGAGCCAGTTGAAAGTGGTTTCAAGTAAGGACTGGGACCTGGAAGACCTAGGGCGGCTCTGGCACTGTTTGCAGTACAAGTGCATTATCATGAGACGGGCAGGTCTGGGCCAGAGGCAATGCCAGACAATGCTCACCCCCAACTTGACAATGTGGGATTGACCTTAAGTTGTTACGTGCAGTAACAATTAATATAAAAGGAATTTATGTATGTATAGTTGCCATAGCGTAGTGTATGGATCTTACAAATCATCCAGTGACCACTCAGCCACTCGTTGTGATATTGCAAAATGATAGTGATGTTTGGTGTGGCGTTTACTTGGTTGAAAACTACTTACATGTAATATGGACTGAAGACAGTGGATGATAAAGCAGGGAAGGTTTTTGAGTTGTACTGCCATCTATCTGGGACTTAGCATAGACAAATAAAGAAATGTTGTGAATTTGTATACTGCTGCCTGGTTTGAAGAAGCAATTATTGACCTTACTAATGTGTTAAAAAATTGTCACTGATCAGCTTATTTAACACACCATTTTTGAACCCTCCTGTAACAAATCAAGAGTGAGCCAATTAAAATACTTTTTTGAATAAGAACACTATGCCTTATTCGTGAATTCTATTTTGCCTCTATTGAACATATGTTGCTATCACCATCACACTTAACCAAAATCTGTGGCATTCGGTATAATATACACAGGGAACCTATACTTTTTTATATTCATTTTATTACAGACCCTAAGGGTCTCCTTATATGAATACTCAGATCCTCACCCGCCATGCTTCATCATCGAGTCATGCGCCACGTTGGGTTGGGTGTACAATACCCAACAGGCTCCATAAAAGAAGTTCTTTTAGGAGATCTTTTTGTGATCAAGGGACCCCCCACAAATGCGGTGTCTTCAAATCTTTTTATACAGGGCAAAGTTAGGACCAGCCCAACAAAATGTCATACAACAAATATGCACAAACATTTTTTGTCACACGTTACTATCTCCGAAAAGCTGCTTTCATAACACAGGTGTTCGCATCTAGCACTGCCTTAACGTACCACCAGGAACATGAAATAGTGGCAGTAAAAAATATTCTGGGATCTGGCCAGAGACATCTAAATGTCAATTGAAATAAAACCTTTATGGGGCTCCAAGGTTAGATTCCCATAAGTATATTGAAAAAAGTCACAAAAAGTTGCTTTTGAGCATATAACTATTCAAGAGGAAGAAAGAGAACAACATGGCAGAACAAGATAAGATGGAAATGAGTAGTTGAGATGATGCAGACCTCACCGAAAAGCAGAAATAAGGAAAAAGGAAAATTGCATTGTTCAAAAAATGAGCAGAAATAGAAAAGGTGGATTTTTAAATAATTCTTGAAAGTGTCCATACTGGGTGGAACGTTGATGAAGAAGGAAAAATATTACACAGTTCAGAAACCTTTAGGGGTATGGAGTTTGATTCAAATTCACTTTTACTTGCATTGACCTGAATGAGATCATGGGAGAGCCCTAGCAGAAAGTTATGTTTCGTGTTCGTTTGTACCAAAGTTCACATACTCATGCTCAAGTACTTGCTTATCATTCATTGTAACCATAAAATGTATTACTTTGATGATAATTCTTTGTGCAACTGAGCATCAGTGAACATTTTGTAGTACTGCTTTAAAAGAACAAACAACAGATCACACCAAACAGCCTTGTGCAGATCTGTTGATTGGTGGACCAAGCTTTGAATGAGGCGGGTTATTTGCTGGACAAAGAAGAGGGTATGATCAAAGCGGCTCCTGGATTTCTGACTTTAGTGAAGAGTGTAAATGGAAGGCCTAGATCAATCAGCAAGAATGGAATGTCCAATTATGAAGTGATGATGTTCCCACTTGGTTTTGAACTTTGAGAGTAGAGCCAAATTAAAGAAAACATTCACAAAACGGGCCAATACCACGTACTACTTTTCTCAGGTACAGCTGTAGATTGGCCACTGGTTTAATAAGCATGTGCACAAGGGGTTAAACCTGTGTAGTAAGAAAAAAGTCTCATTGCACGAACATATAGGTCAGTGTCTTAAGATAGGTCTCCCGCTGGTGCAAATTTGGAAGTACCCAGGTGTTGAATGTACAGATTGCAGCTATCCAGTCACAGATCTGAGTTAAGTTATGTTTACAGGAATCGCATCAGTGGTGCAGAAGCTTCTAGAAACAAGGAAGCCCTGCGTGCCGTGACTGTTTACTAGTAGCAGCACGCAGCTCTGCAGGCCATTAACATCCCAAAAATGTGCCAATAAAGTTCTTATGGGGGTCAGGCAAATAAAAAAAAAAAACAGCATCAGGTGGTTTTACAACCGTGAAACAAGATTGAAAAAGATGGGCTCGATTCCACAGCTTAATAAAGTCGGGTTTTGCTCACATGTCCACTGAGAGCGGCCAGCAGGCCCTTTCGTGTCTTGTAAATACATTTCTATTCACAAGATCCCTCCGCCGCCTGCCGCGCAACATGTGATGTGATTGTGCGCGGTGGCTTTGCACCTTCTCGGCTGCGAGTTTCACAGAAAACCGTTCATATTCTCATCACAGTAAATACTTGCTATGCTTTAAGATGGCATACCATGTATTATAAGGCATAAGGGAATACTTAAAGTGGAGGAAGAACATAAATTCTCTTGCGCACTTCCTCTGTGAAAAGGCACATCTTTGTTTAATTGTAGTCAGATGTTTTTCTTTACAGAACTTCTGGAAGACTTTCACCCGTGGAAAGAGACCGAAATCAAGAAGGGCTAAAGTCTTTCTTAAAGGAAAAACCCAAAAGAAAACAAACTAACAAGCAAAAAAAAAAAAAACACACACAAACATTGGCAAAGCCAAATAGATATGTCCTTGGCTCCCAGCCTTTTGGCTTTGTCAATGCTTGTTTTGTTTTATTATGGTTCTTGCTAACCTTTATTGTCGAGGAAGCTGCTGGTCCATCATAAATCTAAAAGCAAAATATTAATTTTAGTCTAGAAAAGCACACATTAGGGTACATTTACTACACTTTCACGCAACACAGGGCAGTAAGTAAAGTTGTTGCGCTGCATCGTGCGAAAGGGCAGAAATGCTCCATATTGACAAAGATATGTGGCCTTTCTGCTCTCTCCTTGCACTGGTGCACTCTGCAGCCTGGTGACAATAACGGCATCCTGGCACCATGCTGCAAAGGTGCCTGCGTCACAGGCAGGATTGTTTTTGTGCATGAAGGGACACCATCCTGCACAAAAACAACCCTTAGGCCATTTGTGTGCTGCGGAATACAGCCCATGCAGAAAGAGGAAATAACAAGGAGAAATAAAGATATTTATCACTTGGGAAGGAGTAGCATTTTGACATATTACCAGGTTTACAAGTCTTTGTAAACCTGGAATGCGGCTACATCCATGGGTGGATGCAAGAGACCACCCATGGAATGCCTCCCAATTTGAAATATGACATAACGCAGCGCAAGCAGCGGCCTTGAGTTACTTTTCATTACAAAGCGATGCAAGGCCACACAAATCAGGGCTTGCGTGGCTTTGTAAATATTACTGAAGCCTTTGCGTTTTCCTCGAGTCACTTTGCGTGACGCAAGGATGAAGCAAAGCTGCATAAATATGGGCCCTTGTTTTTAAACGGTCTTACCCGAAACCGATGACAGAGCGCTAGGATCTCTTGCTTTTAAGGACATCTGTAAGAATATTAAAACTGCTCTCTCAAAGCCCATGCGTAAAATGAATGACTCTCCAAGTTGGTTTGATCAATTTTGCTCCTCTGTAGCAGATGCTTTCATAAAGCGCTATCCTCTAGACCAAGGGACAGTGAGAAGTTTGCTATTTCCTGCTCAATTTATAGATCATCGTTGTAAAGAAGGAAAGAAGAGATTTGCAATGACAACTGAGAGCAAAAACAAAAACCATAAGTTATTTTGGTCTACAGCAAACTCTTTTAGAAAGAGTGACTATGCGGTGTCACCGATGAGTGGTCATATTACCAGTGGAGTGCCTTTCTCACTTTAGGGGTATCTATAGTTTCCCTTCCAACTTCCCTCCACTTTGGATATGGGCATCAAATGTATCTTTAACTTATACAAAGAGTCTACAGCCATATGCCAGAGCCGCTGGCAAAGCTCCTAGAACTGATGGGATGCCCATGGACCTAATAAAATGTAATGTGGGCATGGGCGCACCTCTCTTGACTAGTGTTTTCAACAACTTTGTAGACACTCGGGTACCAAACTCTTGGTATACAGTGGTCATCGTACCTATATTTAAGAAGGGCAATTGCTCCGATCACTTGTTGACATCTCTGCAAAAATTAAGGGGGAGGAATTTATAAACTAAGTCCCTGCCAATATGGCTTTAGGGAGCATCTGGGTACAATGGAGTAGTCCTTAAATCTCCATCTCATATTAGCCAAATATACCACCACTAAGCACTGCCTCTTTGTACCATTATGGATTGATCCTCAGAGTTTGATAAGGTTTACCAAACTAAACTATGGCTGGTCTCACGTGAACTGAGACTAGACATGGCCTTCGTGCACGTTGTATCTGTGCTCCATGAAAATTTCTCAGCTAGGGCTATCCGGTGTATTTCATCTTTTGAGCAGTGTATGTCAAGGAAGCGCTGTCATGCCCCTTCTATCCATTTTATATATGAATAAACCTAATTCTCAATTAAATCGTGCTCATCTTGATGTCCCAATGACTGATAGTGTTCCCACTCCTGCTCTTCGATATGCAAATGATGTGGTCTTAATGGCCCCCACTCCTAAGGCTTTGTGATATCTTATCAACACCTTCACACAGTTTTTGTCATTTCTGAGGAAATTCCCTCAAGTTCCATTGCAATGCGTTGGTCTTCTCACAGAGTTTAACATATGAAACAATGATTGTGAGAAACATTAACTGGTAAGTAATTTGGAGAGGGATTATGGACGGACTTCTTACGCTCAATTGGCGGGGGGAGAGCACACAAAGTTTTAAGCTTGTGTAAATAGACTGGTGGATGGACCCTTTTCTGTTTAATGCAAAATATTATGGAGCGTGTATTTCCTCTGGTGCCTTCTATTATACAGAGGGCTTACTGCAAAATGCCAAAATCTATGCCAGAATTTGCAAGACTTCGATGCACACACAATCAGTTTTTCCTAATTGTAGTCAACGGATTAGAAGTAAATGGGGTGTAAAGGGCAGTGTTTTATGCATCTTAACGAGCCCTGTCCAGAAAACTTCCAGCCTACATATTTTAGCCTCTGGACTGGCAAATGTCCCTAGTGTCCCCATGATATATAGTCCACTGCAGTGCAACATAGACTTACACGTGCAAAATAACCCTCGCCAACAAATCCATTTGGATTGTCTGTAAAAGATAGCCCATCTTCTAATTAAAGCTTAAGATTGTGACCGAATTAAACTTATGCAAGTCATGAAACAGTCCAATTCAGTTTCAAGTTTTCATCTCTCTTCTAAGTAGCCTCTCACCCCAATCACACACATCTTTTCCATTCGTGGACTTTTTATTCTGCTTTCCTTCTTTGGGCCTTTATATAAGTGACCATGTGTGTGGCGGGCAAGGGGGTGAATTCCACCCATCCATAGTGAAGGATAGGAGGAGTCACAAACAAACGTGAATAAATGTATTGTGTCAATTAATTAAAATGTGTACAAAATACAAATAGTGAAACAGCATTCAATCACAATCAATAGCACTATTCAATACAATGTAAGGTGCAAGACCTTGTGCATTTAGAGAAGAGATAAAAGTCAGTTTAAGAGGTGTCCCAGGTAAGATATGTCCATTCAAAAAGTACATGAAACAGGCAAGACAGTCATTTAAAAACTGATAACACATTTAATTTAAGCAAGTAGTGAAATTTCGGGGTGCAGAATTTACTGGGATTGTGAAACCTGAGAATTCCCTGAGTAATGAGGAATTACTGGGGGAACTTGTACATTGCACCCATTTTGTAGTTATCAACAAACATGCCATACATGCCTTACTCCAAATGACTTCCTTTACTTCCAAAGGCTCGGGATCTAAAAAGGGAGCTTATGATCAGCTTTCTCCATTGCTGCTGTAACCGTACACTAGGAGCGATAGTTACCTAGGAGGGATTGTATCGTAGTGCTGCACTGCTGCAGCCGGTCCCCGGGATCTGTCGTTGGGAAGAAGACGGCAGCTGGAAGACCACTGGCGGGCGGATCGAGCCGGAATCCTACGGCTGTGAGCAAGGCTTGCCAGCCTGGGATCCCACCCACTTTATTCTCCACGCTGTGCTGGGAGGTGTACATGGAGTTCCTCTGCCCATTTTGAATACGCTGTAAGGACTTCTCCACCTAGAGGGCGACAATCACGAGAACATTACTTCCACCGCCTGGTCATTCCAGGTGTAGATTAGCTCAGATAAAATAACACAACACATCACTCAAAATACTCATAATGGCATTGCTCAATGTAAGGATATTTATATAATATTCCCAAACTCAACAGATATTTGCTGGATGCCATTTTGATGATAGCGACCATACAGCAGAATTTAAGTATGATGATTAGTGCTAACACTTATGCACATTTATGCCTTTTTACATAAAAATACCATTGTTTTATATTAACAATAGAGCAATGCAACAAAAAACAATATTAACAATAAACAGGAAAATGTCAGGCAATCAGAGGGGCTACTTGACTCAAAGATGTGGTACAAGGTTGAAGAGACACCAACCCCCAAGGGCTTCAGATGGGCATCCTAGCATTAGGTGGGTTTCCCTGACAAATGACCTATGAACTAGACATTAGACTATCTCCATGGGGGTGGGTGTAATAGTACACGTGAGAGCTATATAAAAATTACAGCCATATATCTGGGGTAAATTGAGGAACTGCATTTTATTTAGCATTTCACAAGTATGCCAAGTGGCACTATGACATCTGAGAACCTTAGCCATTCCTGCCTTTTCAGCAAACAGCCTGATACATTGTGGGGGTTGCATTTTTTTGCTTTTAACACTGTGATTATGGGCTTAAAGCTTTGACATGCAAAGTGGTGTGGACTAAAATGCCAGCATTGGCCGAAGGCGTTATACATGTCATGGGACCGCTTGTTAGCTATGTTTCAAAATTTTACACAGTCATCTAGTCCAAAATTTAAAAACTGCTTCCTTCACAAGTAAAACGTTATAAAACTGGGCTCAGTAATGAGGACTCACTCCTTCACTAAAAGTTTGCATTAAAACAAGCATTGGCAATGCAAACTGTTTTGCCTTTTATGTTTAAAACGTTTTTATTGAGACAAAACAAACCATGGGGGAGGGGGACAGGAGGCAGGATACGTGGAATACAGTCAAAGAAGAAGGGATGCATCTCCAGAGGGTTGGCAATAGGTGAAGCGTTGGCTCAGAGGGAAGAACACAGTAAATGAACGCTAGAATTACAAGCTGTGGAATCCCACGCGCGTATCCGACCCCCAAAAGCAGAGCAATAAAACCCCCCCCAATCAACCCCTCAACAGAACACAGTCCCCCCCCTCCCATCCCCCATCCTCCCAGTACAAAAACAACAACACTCCCCCCTCCCCCCGTCCTATGGTCCCGCAGCAAAGTAGCCCTAACCAGGAAGCCCCGCACCCCCCCCCCACCCCCCCGGGGGGTCCCCATCTCACTTGTAAGCTAGTCCGCCGGGGTCACCGGCGGCCGCAGCCTGAGAAGCCTAAGATACCTCGGGCAGGTGAGCTCCCGGAATTCAGTGGACAGCAGCGCTAGAAAGGGTTGCCATAGCTCCTCAAATTGGTCTATCTCCCCCGCAACCGTAAGCGACAGCTTCTCCATCCCCAGCACATGCCAGAGTCTGTGCAACCAACCGGTGATGGAGGGGGCGGTGGATGTGCGCCAGTGGATCAGAATGTTCTGAACCGCAGACCCCAGCGCTATCGCAATCTGCCTACCCCTGCGGGACTTCAGTGGGTACATTAGGTCATTGGGGAGGCCCAGCAGGACATACGCCGGGAGGCGCGGCAGCTCTATGCCAAAGTGCTCATCCACCTCGTCCAGAACTTCCTTCCAGTAGACGGTCAGCACTGGGCAATCCCATAGGATGTGTGTAAGGGTACCTTCCTGCCCGCAGCTCCGCCAGCACCCCTTGTCAGTGTGTCTATGCATTTCATACAGTCTCTCCGGGGTGTAGTACCAGTATGTGGACACTTTAGTGAAGGTTTCCGTGAGGCCCGTGTGGTATGCAGAGTGCCGCGCCCGATACGCAATTTTGTCCCATTCCTTGTGGCTGAGTGTCCTACCCAATTCCCTGTGCCAACGCTCCCTCCCCGGATTGTAGTAGTGAAACGGCGGGGGTTGTAGGTGTTTGTACAGATCAGTGATCAGTTTAGCGTCGGAGGTCCGAGTAGCCAACCACCGCTCATACGGTGTAATTGGACGGGCAGCGGCGGCACGCACCTGAGGCTGGAGGGCCCAATGCCGAACTTGCATGTAGCGCAATCTGTCCAGCTCCGTCAGGCCGAACTCCTGGCGGAGTTGCTGAAAAGGAACCACTCCTTCCGGGCCATAGATCTGGAAGAGTGCCCTGCAGCCCGCCTGCACCCAGTGGGAGAAAACCCCCGGCTCCATCCCAGGGGAGAAGTCCGGGTTGCCCGCAATGGGCGTGAGCGGCGAAGGGAAGGTGGTAAGGCCCCGGGCCTCACAGACCGCGTCCCACACACGCAGGGGGACCCGCGTAACAAAGGAAGCGTAAAGATTAGCGGGGCGGTGCGCGCGGCGCAGGAATGGAACCTCTTGTAAGGTGCGGCCCGCCACTGCCTGGTCTTGGAAGAGCCAATGTTTGTCGGACTCCCACCTGCTCCACTCCACCAGATAGCGGAGCTGTGCCGCCTGAAAGTACTTACGGAGGTCCGGAATGCCGAGACCCCCCGCTTCCGGAGCAAGCGTGGAGAGGACCCTCTTCATGCGTGGCCTGCGGCCCTGCCAGACAAAGCGGGAGATGTCAGCCTGCATGTGTCGTATCCAGCCCACCGGGGGTTGGAGTGGAAGGGCCCGGAAAAGATATAGTATCTGGGGCAGCACCGTCATTTTGACCGCCGCGATTCGCCCCAGCCAGGACAGCAGGCCCTTGTTCCAGCGGCCAAGCTCGTCCTTGATCTTCCCGCTGAGGGAGGCATAATTGGCCGTAACCATCTCCGACAGTGTAGGCGCCAGCAGAATCCCCAGATACGGCACCGTGGACGAGGACCACTGCATGGGGAAGAGCCGTTGAAGATCCCTCCTGGTTTCCGCAGCCAGGGACACGTCCAGAGCCATCGACTTGCTCATATTCATTTTGAAGCCGGCCACCCCCGCGAAGGCGTCCAACTCTCGGAGGCAAGTAGGCAGCGACCTCCTAGGGTCGTCCAAAGTCAGCAGGACATCGTCCGCATAGAGACTGACGGTGTGGACGTACTGGCCCATCCGGACCCCGACAGCATCCGGATTGTCACGAATCCTCTGAGCAAACGGCTCCATGTAGAGGGCAAACAGGAGCGGCGAGAGAGGGCAGCCCTGCCGCGTGCCGCGCTCGATGGCAAAGCTACCAGAGCTACACCCGTTTACCCGCACCGACGCTGAAGGATGCTTATAGCAATTAAATACCATGGTGCGGAACTTATCGCCGATTCCCAGTTTCTTAAGGACCCGCTCAAGATACGGCCAGTGAACTCTGTCGAAGGCCTTCTCTGCATCAACGGACAACAACATCCGCTCCCCCGAGATCCTTGAGGCCTTCTCCAGAACATGTGTCACCCTCTTGGTGTTGTCAACCGTCTGTCTACCGGGCACAAAACCAGCCTGGTCCGCCTCCACCAGGTCGGGGAGGTGTGGACCCAGCCTGGCTGCGAGAATCCCCGTGTACAACTTGAGGTCGACATTTAGGAGAGAGATGGGCCGGTATGAGCCGCAAAGGGCCCGGTCCTTCCCAGGCTTCGGGATTACCGCGACCGTCGCCCTCAGGAGATCCGGAGGGATGGCTCCCGGTGCGGAGAAAGAGTTAAACAGCCGCGTAAGGACAGGGGCCACGGCCGTGCAAAAAGTCTTGTAGAATAGCGACGTGAACCCGTCCGGGCCCGGGGCCTTGCCATGTTTCAGCCGCGCAATAGCTGAAATCACTTCCTCCACATGGATGTCCCGCTCCAGGTGGTCAGCCTGAGCCGGGTCCAGTACCGGGAGGGTCACCGACTCCAAATAGCTATCGGTCTCCCGTGGCGGGGAGGGCTCCTCAGCATACAGCGCCTCGTAGAAGCCGCGGAAAGACTCCGCTACCTCCGCGTCCCCGGAAACAACCCCCCCGTCCGCGCCCACCAATTCTTTCACGACGCTGCGCTGTTGCGCGACCCGGAGCCGGTGTGCTAGGAGCTTGCCACATCTGTCCCCCCCAGTGTAGTAGGCATGTTTCAAACGTAAGGCGGCGTACTCCGCCCTATCAAGATCCAGAGCCGAGAGGAGCTTCCTCGCTGCCTTCAACTGCCTCCAGACCCTCGGCGCTCCCGTACGGCGGTGGACCTGCTCAAGCTCCCGAACTTGAGCCGTCAACTCATCCCTCTTCAGTTGTCGCTCCTTATTCTCGGCTGCAGAGATAGAGATGAATTCCCCCCGTAGGACGGCCTTCAATGCCGCCCACTGTGTCGCCTGCGAGGTGTCAGTGTTGCTATTGTGAGTGAGATAGTCCTGTATGACCTCCCCGATGCGTTGCACCACCGATTTTTTGTGTAGAAGTGTGTCCCGGAGGCGCCACACCCCCCGAGAGGGGGAGGCCGCCGGCCACTGGAAAACGCCGATAACTGGAGAGTGGTCAGACAGGGTCAGGACCCCGATGTCCGCCGCCGTGGCAGCGGCACGCATCGGTCCACTCACCAGGAGGTAGTCCAGCCGTGAGTAAGTGCGGTGTGCGTGCGAGAAGAAAGAGTAGTCCCTATCCGTGGGGTGCAGGGAGCGCCAGAGATCATGCAAGTCCATGTCCGCAATCCGGGCCTTCCCAGCCTGGGACAGCTCCCCCGTCTGCGGGAAGCGCTGCGCCGATCTGTCCATCCCAGAGTCAAAGACAATGTTGAGGTCTCCGCCCAAGATAACGTGTCGGTCCGGGGAAGCAGTGACATCCACCAGCGCGGAGTCTAGGAAGCGCTCCTGGTGCTCGTTTGGGCTATAAACGGAGCCAACCGTAAATGCTATGCCTCCCAGGCTCATGCGATACGCAAGGAGCCTCCCCTTCTGTTCAGCACACTTATGCAACACCTCCCCCCGAAAGGAGCTCGCTAGGAGAATGGCTACCCCTGCCGTCTTGTTCGCTGCCGAGGAAAAGAACTGGGTGGGGAACTTAGCAGAGCGCATCCTGTGGCAGTCTCGGGGCAATAAGTGTGTCTCCTGCAAAAGGCAAATGTCCGCCTGCGTCCCCTCCAGCAACGACAGGATCGCCCTGCGCTTCACCGGGTTATTCAGACCCTGAACATTAAGGGTCACTACCTTTAGGCCCGGCATTCCTCGCAGGGATCGGGAGCGCCATGCAATGGGTAGGGAATCAGCGGGTGGGGCGCGCGGGGCCGCAGCGCGGGACAAGCCAAGACAAAGCGGGCAAAGACAACATCGGACGGGACCTTCCCAACCCCAAAACAACCCCCTCCCCCACCCAAAACACAACCTTGGCAACTAGCCATCCCCAAACTCAAACACCCCATAGTCTCAGTCAAGCCCCAAAACGGGCAAGTCCGTAGAAAATAGCAAAGTGGACGTCCAGCCACTCACCTCCGCCCGCTCCCCCCCAACCCCCCCGCCCCGTGCCAAGCATGTTAAGAAGCTAAAGACATCTCCCCCCGGAGTGTATGTTAGGCCGTCAAGGCCACGCTAGAGGAGCCGATCGAGTCCCCGGCCGCCGCCCTCAGGGCGTCTGCCATGTCCGCCCTAATGGTAGGGGAGTCCGGGCGCCCTGCACTGGTCGCTGAGCGCCGCCTCGATGACCTCCGCCGATTCCGTCCCTCCGAGGACCTCCACGACGGCGTAGCTCCCTCTTCCTCCGCTGCCGTGAGCCCCAGGACACCACAAATGTCTTGCAAGGAGCGTAGCTGATGCAATACCCCGTTCCACCGAAAAATCAAGCGGAAGGGGTGACCCCAAGAGTACGGCGTCTCATGCTCGCGCAAAAAGTCAGTGGCAATCCTAAAGGACCTGCGTTTCTGTAGAGTGATGGCAGAGAGGTCCTGGTACAGCGCCACCGGCCGATCCCGAAAGGTCAGGGGCTGTTTCCTGCGGGCTTCAGCCATGATACGCTCCTTTAGTGGAAAGTCGGGCAGGAAGGCCAGAATGTCCGGTGGGGGTGCCGATGGCTGGCGCTGGCGGCCAACCCTATGCGCCCTGTCGATGCTGATGGGAAAGTCCGCGGCCTCCCCCAGGATTTCTCGGAACAGGGCCCGCAGATAGCCCCCCAGATCGGACCCCTCATCCGCAGTCGGCACGCCACGCACTCGGATGTTGTTCCTCCGAGATCTGTTCTCGAGGTCCTCAGAGTGGGCCTGGAGCTCCACACACTGTTCCCGGAGGCGAAGAACGTCCTGCTGGAGGTGGACTATCTCCTCCGCTCGCTGTTGGCCCTCCGTCTCCACCGCCTCCACACGCTCACCTAGGCCCTCCACCTCTCTGCGCACTTCTCGGACCTCGCTGGCCACCTCCCGCTTCAGTGTCTGGAAGTCCTCCCTGAGGGAGCTAAACAGTTCCTCCATGAAGGCCCTCGTGACGGGTGGCTCCCCTCCAGTCACATCCGCCGGAGCCCGGGAGGGCCCCGGCGAGGGCTGTGTCCTGTCCCGCAAGTGCTGGGCCCTGCCAAGCATGTCCGGCAGAGTACGGTCCCCTTTCTTCGGGCCTCCTTTCCCAGCCATCGTCAGCTCCGCAGTCGGGCCCCGATCCAGGCGCCCCAGAGATGCTCAGCCGCTGGCAAGCACTCGGGCCGGGGGATCCCCCACAAGTGAGGTCGCTGCGTCACAGGTGACAAAATGGCGGCCGAGCCCGGTCACCGTCAGCCGCAAGAGCTAGCGTGAGACAACCAAGGGGGCCGCAGCGAGGGGGTCCCAACAGCTCATCCCTCCGGTAGTCAAGACAGCAATATCGGGAGGTCGTGTGCAGCCAGCATCCAGGGCTCAGCGGAGGTCGCCACCACTGCTCCTTCGGGGACAAAATGGCGGCCGGGCGGAGCAAGCCACACCGACTAGGCCCGGCGGCACCCCCGGGGCCTCCGAGGTGCCCCGTCGTGAAATAAGTTCCACCACCGGCCCCCGTTAGTCACGCACAGGGGGCCAGATGATTCGACCCCAACAAGGAGTCCGCCGTACCTCGGCTAGGGGTCAGGGCCTCCGCAGTGCCAGGTGTCGCCGTCACCAGTCCGAGTGCCGGGGCACCCGTCCCAAGCCCTCCACACCGTCGGGCCCCTGCCCGCCAGGCTCCTTCAGTCACCGTCGAGCGGCGGGCCAGATCCCCTCCAGACCGCAGCTTTCAGCACCGGGCCCAACCGAGGCGCCCGGACAGCTCTCCAATACGCTCCGCCCCTCGGGCTCACCGCCGTCGTCCCCTGATCTCAGACGAACCTTTGGGGGGGTTCCCCCGGGGCGATCCGGACCAAAACAGCACCGATGTGTGCCCCTGATGTTCCGCCACGCTCCTCTCCCGCGCCGAGCCTCAGCGGGGGGAGAAAAGCATAACAAAAAGGCTTTAGCTTGGCCGGGCCGGAGGAGCTACGGGAGGAAGCGTCCGCTCACCCCGCCATCTTGGCCACGCCCCCCCTGTTTTGCCTTTTATATGGTAGAATGTTTTATACCAAGCTTGAAAACACAATTAAGGAAAACAGGGACAGCAACAGTACAGACTTACCTAACACAAATAATAGATACTGGACAGATGGCAGTAGTAGAAGGAAAATGACACAACTCTCTCTCACACACAGGCAGGTACATCACAGGTCAGATTGCTAACACACTGAAGATGGCGTTAATAGAGTAAAGGATTGTTTTGCACTCTCCATAAACACAAATAAGTATACAAGACATACAAAATTCTTGGAAGAAACTATCAAATCTCTTACTGAATTATCATGCTTTCATGTATTAATATAGGATGACGGACTCCCACCTACCTAGTAAGTATGCTTCATAAGTGGGTGCCACACTCAGCACTGGGAGTACACTATTAACTGGTCGTACAGTTCCCTAGTTATGGGTTTGCACATTTGGGTGAGGTTTTGCCCCGTAAAACGAGATTGCTGTTCTTCCTTTCCTAAACTTTCAGATCTACATTAAAATTGTTTGTGGGTGAGCTAAAACACAGGAGGCTCAAGCAACCGACTCCGCTTCTCAAATCCGTTGACATGTTCTGGCACTTGCATGTTGTCCATGGGGTCAAGCACATTCCCCAGGAATCTTAAGTCAAATATTGTGAAACAGATCCTAGTTCATAGCGCATGTTATGTAAGTGCATTCAATATACCCTTTATGTTTTCATAGCATGGGGCAACAGCATTAGAGACACCCTTTCTTCAAAGAGCATGTACACTTTGTGGAGAAAAAGTGCAGGTTACCCTGCTTCAGAAGACAGGGACAGCAATGGTGACATCAGCACAAACTTTCTCCATCAGGCAGCAAACGTGCAAACTTTGCTTCCTCATAGAACGGGTACAGTATAGCAGTGCAAGCTTCCCTCTGCCACAGAGCACAGCAAGTGCAAGCTTCCATTCCCTGTAGAATAGATCCAGCAGGAGAGACTAGTATAAGCTTGCATTGCTGACAGAAAATGTACAGGTAAGCCATGAACGTTATGTAGGTCACAGAGAGATTTTTAGAGCGTATGGAGAGGAATGCATTGTTGGCTAAGATAATGAATACGTGAAATCTGAAACCATTTGAACTTAGTTGATATTTGTCTGTATCTTAAAAGTCCTGCTGCTGTGACCTCGAGTCCTGCTGTTTGTGTTTATTCTTTGGATTTCCACCTACTGAGGAGTAGACTGTGTAGGTCATGTTTGTAGAGCAGCCCAGACACAGCTTACGTGCTAGACAGGCATATTGAAAATGTTTTGAATGCGCGTGCACCTAACACTGTGCCATTCCAGTCTCTTGGCTGCGCCTGTTCAAGCTGAGGGCCGCTACTGATATTAAGGCATAATGGACGGGCACAATGTACCGATGGGCAAAAGGGTGTTTGCACGGTTCGCCTGAGGAAAGGTACACAGCTTCCTAAGGGTAATATTGATCTCACTTCACTATTGCTTCTTCAAGTTGGACAAGCAGGGCAGGAGTGGTCCAAAGGCAATAATATGTCTTCCCTTCCCTTGCATCCCATGTGAGTAACCGCTGCCAGGACCTGCAACTGTGAGCACGAACTGATTGTCTGCAGTAGATCAAGGTACTTGCACTTAATTTTTCTTAGAAAACAAGATTAATGAGTAGCACTGAATTTAACGTCATGGCTACGCGAAGTTTTATAGTAGCTGCTTACACTAGACAGCCTTGTAAAGGCCCTTTCAGAGTTTTGTGTCAAACCCATGCTGTGCCTGGTAAGAAACCACTGTTCGAGAACCAGAGGAGACGGAATGAGGCATTAATCCAACTGGGTTTTTCCTAAGACATAAGTATGTGTTTTATTGTGACAAATAAGTACTTAATTTCCCCACAGGATATTTATAGTGTGCTGCGCTCCAGTATCCCCGCATGCTTTTTATATTATCCCTCTCCCGAATGGACTTCCGAAGGAACCTCAAGACATGGCTCTTCCAGATGAAACAGGCATCTCCTTGTCCCCCCTCAGGCCTGTCCTACTCAGCGCCTTGATACCCCCGTGGGGGATGAGCTGTGCTCTAAAAATATCACAAAACACATGCACAGATGGAGCTCTGGGAGGATGCATGTATCCTGGGCATCAGCAGTGCTGTTGTTATCAGGATGTAATGGGCATTTTATAACGGATATGATCAAACCATATTAGTTTTGCAGAAAGTAAAATAAATGTGGAAAATCCATTAACTGTACTGTGAGTGAATAGATGCATATGATGGGAGCCACTCCTGTGCTTGTTTAGCTCTGGATTCCACCTCAACATATCAAATCCATGGGGAACTGTGGCTTTAGCAGTTTTCATTGGGAGCGCACACTTTTTAGTATCAATACTATCACACAAATGGTGAGATTAAACAATGTTAAAATGTGTTGTTGAGGTCTTAGGCCTTCCCTAGCATCGGTGCCGTGTTCTGAACCTGCTTGTTGCAGACTGGGGCCTTCCAGAGGCCTTTTGTGTTGGTGCCATAAGGCATCTTGCTACAGCCGCCTTAGCATCGTATTGGCCCTGTAGCTAATCCTATGCTGATGCGCGTGTGAAGCACTACATTGCAGTGGTACATCCTGAAATAATTTGATGGAATCATCTTTTAAACTGCTGCAGTAAAACTTCAACAACTCTTAAAACAGCAACAACTTCTTCAATTTGGAGAGACAAGGCCTTAAGAGAGGACAGAGATATGACATACCTCAAGGCCTCAGATGCAAACAATGCACAGTACATGTGCTTGTGGCTGAATGACAAAGCCTCCAATGAGGATATGGGAGCCAGGGCTCCCCAATCTTTAACCATTGCCACTGGAGGACTTACATCTTAATAGCAGTTCCAGCAGAGCCGTGCTGGGAGGATGCAGAGGTGGTGCATGAACCACCTTGCTGAAGAATCCCTTCCACAGTGTTGCCAGGCAGGATGCAGGCTTGGCTTCGACTTCCACAGCTACCTACAACCTTATGATGCCTTGGAAATTCCTGGGTCACCTCCTGGCCTTGCATGCATGCACAGCAGAATAAAGGGAACTGAAGGCATTCCCCAAGCCCTGAAAAATGTATCTACCTACCAAGTGGTGCTTGTGCACTCCCCGGCAGGAGGGATATCGCAGGGATTCCATTTGATGTATCACACGCATATGCAATAGAACATGGTCGAACCTCTAGGACTCTGTGAGCCTACAGTAAAAGGTAAACTTAGGGCTGCCACCAGTTTGGAGCTAGGTGAGCCCACCATGACTAGTGGCAATCGAGACATATAATTTTGGCATGTTTGAATTGAACAACGGGGGGCACCACCTGATTCAATCTTGTTAAGAGTTTGGTATGCCACTGCCACAAGCAGAGGTAGCTTTCCACAAATGCAATGCTGGTATTCCTGCCTCCACTTCCACCTCTACCTAGTAATTTTAGGCCAATGGGCAGTTTGAAGAAGCTAAAACCTGCCTCTGCTAAAGTATACATGAGGACCAAATAACTTTAAAACAACAAACCGCCATTTTGTATGCCTTCAAAAATACGCACCATTTACTTTTACAGGGCTTGGTATAATGAAACCAATAATACACTGGCTGGCACTTTTCAAATTATTTCCTCAAATATAGATTTCCCTGAAGCACCCCTTCCCTCACCTGCCTTACAATTAATACCTCCTTCTGCCGGTTCCCAGTCTATTTTCATATGTCTATTTGTAGAGATGGGAAGCCTATAAATGCTGTGTTTTACATGTTCTACACCCCAGTTATGTATCACTGGAAGTGAATAGAGAGTTTACGCTGACGTAACCAACCAGCTGGTCCAAGGGCATATCAATGGAAGGCCATTGAGAGATCACCTGATACCAAAACCCGACTGATCCCAACAAGAATGAGAGTATCACTGGAAGAGCATGCAGAGATACTAAGTGCTACTAGCCAACTGGTTAGAAGAATGATGGTACGACTGGAAGTGCCCTGTGTATCATTGGGAGGGGTGTTGGGTGGTCTCCCGATGCCAAACCCCAGATGTTTCAAAGAACAAATGGACCATTGGATTGGCATTGAGAGGGTTCTACTGCTAACACCAATCCAGTCACAGGAAAGAGGATTTTGGAACTCAGTGCCACATTAAATATAATGACCACGTGCACTGTAAACAGAATTGCAAAATTAAATGAAAAACGGTGAACAGATTCGCTAACATTTCCATTCTTACCAGATGTAGCAGGACCCGCAGTGCATCTCTTGCTCTTTCAGGGTGTTGCAGTATCTCCGTTAGCGCTTGTCCAATTAACGATGATGGGCTGTTGAGCTTCACGTCACCCCCAATCAGCATGAAACCTACACAGAATTGATGTGAAAATATTTAAATACAATGTTGCTCCTCAGAAATGGATACAGCTATTTTGTGTTTTTCCACCATGCTCTGGAGCATTAAATTCTGGCTTCCTACATTGCACAGATACATTCTCCAAACACTGTACTGTAAGTACTTGCCACCTTCTATCTAGGCATAGGTTTTTACAATCTTTTGAAAGTGCATAAGGCTTTTGGAGGAGTGCAAATGGAAAGGCATCCGTTTTTAAATGGGAACTGAGCCTCCTGTAAACTCAATGGGGACATTATCTCCCAACAATGGATTCCAGAACACTAAAGACAGTTCCATAATCAATGGGTGAAACAATGGTTCCATTTGGTCCCAGATGAGACCATCCTTTCATAACTGTAATGTAAAATGACAATCTGAGACGTGCCTACCAAGAATAGCCTCACAATGCTGTACATGCAATGATTTGTGCTAAACTGAGAATCTGCCACCATCTCAAAATTATTCCTGCCACTGACAAATCACGTGGCAGTAAATCTGCTAGGAGGGTGTACATTTAAAAAGAAAATTGGAGGTATGCATAGGTAAGTTAGGAGTTTTGTAGAATTCTATAGTATAGCATATGTAACCAATGGAAGCATACCAAAACTACAGCACCCAGAATGCATTATTTTGTCACATGAAAGCCACAGACTGGAAATATTGCGATCACATAGTGTGAACTACTGAGATAAAACTGCACTGAACGCCACAACAGACCTTCATCAGCTACAAGCACTGCTGCATCACGAACAACATAGGAAGTGCCAACCCTGGCTGGAACAAAAACTCACAACCTCAGAAGAAATACACACAAAGTCAGGACACTGTCTGATTTGAAAGCAAGAGGTACAAAAAGGAGAAGACCAGAAAACAGGTACTCACAAGCTATGCACCCAAGATCTGGAACAACGTCTCACAGATTAGATATGACAGTCACTCCTTCGCTACAGAAAGCAGCTTATTCATAACGGGTCAAGAACCTCCTAGTTCCTAAGACCCTCTGGGCTTATTTATGAAGAAGACATTTTCTCTCCTTCCACTCTCTCAGCTTTTGAACATTATTCTGAGCCACAGTGGATGCTCTGCCCCTTCCAGCCAGGTTCATACACTATGAACCCCAGCGCTCACTTGCGTTCATCCATACGAGACTGATAAAATAATATCTTTCCCCAGACACCATGACCAGATGTCACAATTCTGCAGCCTGTATTTAGCAAATAAGGAGCAAGAAATCATCAGGGAAGGACAGGATTTCCACAGAGAGTCTTCTTTCGAGAAACTTACTCTCCAAGTCTAAACGTATGTACGCTCTCTTCGACTCTCCTTGTGCAAAATGGGTGGATAACATTGTCGCATCAATGCAGGTCAAGCCACTATGGGTTCCACAGGATGCCTACCAATCATACACTTTGCTAGATGTTTCAGAGGGAAGGACTCTTAGGGACTGCAAGCCAATGATTTATCAAGTTGGAAAAGAAGTACGCATACAAAAAACCTGGACAGCCCTGCCAAGTAGCATGCATCGGGCGTTAGACTAACGCATTTTAGTGCGGTGGTCCGCACCAACACAGTAAAATGTGAAGTCACGCATTTATAGCGCCACTTTCAGATGCTGACCAGCGGAAGACGGGAGCGCCGCTATCAGCGCTGTAAGGAAAAAGCAGTGCGAGCGCACACAGTGTATCACTAGGACAATGTGACTAATGATAGTTAAATATTTACTTAATCTGAGGGATGAAATGTGCATCCTTACTTGATGCATTCTATCCTCCAATGTACAGTGACGTGAGTTAGTCTAGTGTGAGGAGAACTCACATTGAGACTGACAGATCTAGTCCTGTGGCCCCACAGAACTGGGGGTTTACTCTGCAGCATTGTAAGATACAACTGTGAAACCTGCTCCTCGGCAAGAAGTGTATGTCTTGCGTGGACTTTCAGAGGTCAGTTAGGGAGCAAATTCACTACTGTTTGAAACACAAGGGCCTTTATTGTAAACCTCTATTGTCTCTGGGCCTCGAAAACCTCTGTCCTATTCCAACAGATTAACACAGTGAGCCATGAAGCAATGTCCCTACAGGACATAGGGTCATTCTGCATGCTTTTCGGGCAGAGTGGACGTTCTCTTCCCTCCAGAGGGATCATTTGTTGCCGCTCACACACGCAAGTGTCTGTATGCCACGGATATCCCAGATCACTACTGCTCTGGCCATAATTGGACAAGCAGGATAATATTACAATCAGACAATATTACAATTTCTAGGCAAGCCCTATGTGTTTTCTGTTTGCGCTCTCATTTTTCCAAGAGTAAAATAAAAATGCTATGTGTTGCAAGAGGCGATTAATGGTATTAGGGGACACAAAATCGGGGCTGTGACCCAACGAGACCAGCATCACTGTGGACACGTCTGTCCTTGTAGAGTTAATGTTTGCCTTACCCAGGACATTCCTGGAGATCCAGTGGATTCTAACACACAATACCCAGATGCAAAGAGAATGTACTATTCAGAAGGATGGTCTTTGCAACAGAGGAATCATTCTCCAGGGGTATTTGAAAACAAAATATACAATGTTCAGGAAAGCAGAGAGCTTTCTTCGAGCTGTTGGGCATGCTTACCTGGCATCTTTTTCAAGAAATCTGGGATCTTTTAAGTATGAACTTCTAGCATAAAGAAATAATTTCTGGTCAATCCATAATGGTACAAATTATATTTCAGTAAAGAAAGGACGGCTAGATGTCATACCTGCCCAGTTGGAGGGATGAGAAAACTGCTTGTTGCTTTGGACGGACTTCATCGCCTCCACAAGAGCAGCACTTGTCTTCATTCCATTGAGAAGGGATGAATAAAAGGCATGGACAAACATTTTGGAAGCTGCCACTGGAACAGGCCAAAGGGACACAAGGACACATTGAGCGCCAGCTGCAAGAAAGGCTCTTGTCAAGCCAATAACCCCGTCTGCGGTGACCTTATTGTTGGATTCCTGGTAGGACCCAAGGATCACCAGTTTGACAGGAAGTCGCAGATCCAAGACGTCCGCCGCAGTGAGGAGGAATTCTTGGAGTGGAGGACAGTCCGTTATACTCTCCACGTCACTTGCATCGTCCGGCATTTGGAGGGATTCTGGAATAGTATAAGTGTTTCCAAATGAACCCTTGGCCCCACCAGTGGCATCCTCATTATTAGGAGTCAAAACCAAAGCTGCAAGCTTCCAGGAGATGTGAGTGGCAAAATGGACACACTCCGCCTGAGTGAGGGCACTCATGACCTTTTCTTTTGTAGCCATGTTACCAACAAGGGGTTGGCACCCAAGTAGCTCCGAAACCATGTAGGCTTCTTCTTCGGCAGAGGGCATTGGACCCCAGAGCCATCTGTCCATGACTGATGAAGGAAGCTTGGGATTTCCTATGACAGCCGCCATGGAGGTAGAGCTTGTGTAAGATGGAGTGTTCTTCCTCAGGTGAGACTAGAAAACAGGACATGAAAAAGTTAGCATTATAAGTTCAAAATGGTTGGGCTAATCTTATCACATAATATCTTTAGAGTAGGTTACGATGAAAATATATCATTTTTTCTAATCAGCCTTTCTATCAGGAATATATACAGATTTGTTTTGAGGAATGTCTACCATTGTACAAAAGGTCTGTGTTCTGAACATCTCCTCAAAAGTAAAGTATATAAGAAACCGTTTTGTATATTGCACTATTGTTTACTGAAAATCTGTATTTCCTTGAAATTGTGCTGCTGCATTATAAACCATTATATTACCAGTTGAACAATATGAACTCTTTTGTATATGCATTGCTCATTATCAACCTTAAATATGGATTCTTAGACAATTAACTAGCAAGCACACAATTTCAATGAAGTCAGCAGTGTATTTACTTCTGTGAAATGCTTTAGGCCAGGGCCCTGGCAAAGGCAAAAAATGGACATCAAACCAGGGCCTTGAACGCTTGATTTCTGTCGTTCACCGGCTGGAAAAAAAACACCCTACCTTTCTGCCTTGCTTGGTGCTATCTGGACCTCTAATGCAAAGCGACTAGAACTCACTTTTCTGATATTTACTTTTAGACGTACACTGTCAAGTTTTTAATTACTTTTGGTCCTGGATTAAGGTGTTACATAAACTGTAAAAATCAAATATTGTGCTGATTTTGATTATACTTTGACCAGTGAGATCCCATTTATGAATTTGGCAATCCCTATATGCTATTTCACAAGTATTTCATATATTACACACGTCACGCCTAGTGTAACGCCTTCCATTTTTCACAACCGTTTTACGGCCCACCACCCTTTTCATCCCACTTAAAGTAGTGCTACTGTTTAAAATTGTTGTATAATGCAATCTGAGCAAGAGATGGAAATAAATGCTTAAAAATTAATGTTTTGATGCAATAATTTCATCGTAGCAAAAACAATCAAGTAAATGCACTGTTTTATTGACTGGGAAATCAATTTTTAGAGCAGCTTTAAGTATTGCTGTCTAATATCCAAAACGCAATTAGCATTTTGTAAATAACACATTCATCTGATTAAAAAGGGCAGGTGAAGCCTACCTTGGAGTTCGGGTTCAGAGAACGTATGGAGGGGACGGCGATCAAACTGAATCGTTCGTAGAGGTATTCGTTGGAAGAACTCCCCTTCAGCAGAGCAAAAGGAATGAGGTAAAGCTCTCCTTCCAAGACCAACACCAGCTGCCGATGGCGTCCAACGGGACCACTGGAATGCATCAGACCCTGTGGAGTAGAATCAGACTTTGACATTTAATAGATGGAAAATAGAGAGAAGATTATTTAGGTTGTCAAACTCCCAATGTATGTTCCAATCTCCAACTCCTTTTTGGCATCAAGAACATCCATCATCTCCCCCAAGTAGACCTTATGGAGCTGTGCAGGAGTGTAATAGATATGAATAATGGAGAACATCTGTAATCTTCGGAAATTAGCAAGAAAGAAAGTGTAGGTAGACTTAATTTCCTCTAGTCTCTATTATTGACATTGATAGTATCCGCCTTTTCCCACTCCATCCTAAAATAGTCTTACCCACTCCATTTAGGATCTGTTATCACTGTGAAATTCTGGAAATCTGACTCCTCATTCCACTATTTAAACTTTGGCACTTTCCAGTATCCAAAGATATTTTTTGATTCACCCACAACTTTCGATCCAAAGCAAAGATCTGAAACATATTTAGCACTTGCTATGACTAGCCAGTCAAGGTCTACGATGACAATTTTCCAGCAATCATGTGAGGAAGAAAAAGTTAAGAGAGAGGGTTTGTGGGCGGGAGGGGGTGGGGGAAAGTGTGTTTTTCCCTTTTTAGCTCCCATAGGAATTTTTTCTCCCTCCCACAGCCAAAACTGAACAGATTTACACCAAACTTGTCATGAAAGTAGAATTTTACTCCAAAAGAATGCTTTTTGTTGGTTTGGTGTAAATTTGTTCATTAGATTTTTATATGTATCTGTTCAAAAGACTAACAGGGTGGGCTTGAAAGGGTTAATATTTTTGTAAATCTCTTCCATTTAAAGTGTGATTGAGTGATTCACGACTCTGGTTAATCACATTTGGATTTGTTAAGAAATGTGATTGGCTGGAAAAGGACTCTGGATTTTTTTTGACATCATGACAAATATGACTAGATTCCTATTTGCAATTTATGTACAGTGGAATAACATTTTCCACTGCAATGGGGAGAGAGGGGGTGAAATGAAGGTGTCAGACGATGGAAGAGTGAGGGGGGAAATGGATGCCCAGAGGTTCATCTGACCAGGAAAAAAACTAGAAAACAGCATATGACTCGCAAGTCAAAATGCCATTCGAGCAAATTGGTATTTTAAGTAGTGGATTTTTTCACCATTTTGTGAAAAAATCATGAATCAGATGTAATTCACAATTTTCCAAAAGGATTAAAGAAGTGCAAGAAAAACCAAGGGAGTGTGCGGCAGAGAGAGACAGAGAAACAAATTGCTGAGATATGGTGGGGAGTCCAATGATGTGCACAGCAGGGATTGTGCACTGTAGGGATTGTTCACCCATGGTCGGATGGGTGCCGAGCCTTGCTGCCGGCCATACCTTGCTGCAAACACCCTGACAGTGCATGACCAAAGGCTGTGTGCATCGGGCATTGGGTGACCAGGCAGTGTGCAGTGGGGTTTGGCCACTCGAAGTGGGTTGGGCACAGGGGAACCAACTCCCAGTGTATGTAGCCAAAGGCCATGTGAACCAATGGATGGGAAATAAGTATATTATTTAAATTAAAAAACATACAAACGCACTGAACAAATACAGTTTGAAACTGAGTTATAGCTCAAACATGCAAAACCATTGAAATTCACCAGCTATGGAATGCAAGGAACACAAAGCAGACCATAACTTGTATTACCGCCATGTTTATCTCTTGCTTAATTACATTTTTCCACCACAATTTGCAAATGGGAATTTGGTGCATGGCAGGTGATAGGTGATGCTGCAAGAAATGGCACGCATTGAGTGCCTGGCATAACACAACTTCATAATTGGTGAATTTCAGTGGTTTTCCATGTCTGAGCCAGTACCGTAACGCAGCTTTTAAGTGTACTATTTTCATTGTTTCATAGACAGCGATAGATAGATCGATAGATAGATAGATAGATAGATAGATAGATAGATAGATAGATAGATAGATAGATAGATAGATAGATAGATAGATAGATAGATAGATAGATAGATAGATAGATAGATAGATAGATAGATAGATAGATAGATAGATAGATAGATAGATAGTGTTATGCCACTGATTTACTGTGATTAAAAGCATTTTGTTAATGCACGTGTACACATCTGCCTAAAAAGAAACCAGCTTCAGGGCCAGGGCTGTTACGCCAATCTCTACTTTCCTTTCTGTTTTCAATCCATGTTTTAATTATTTAGTTTTTACAATGGGTATTTTTTTGCAAGCAAACACATGCCACCTTTGCCTAGTGGCAATTTTACTTGTTATTACCTTCACAAATGTAATGCTCACTGCACGGTTGTAAAAATACATAAAAATGCAAGCTTGCCAATATCAGCCCGATTGACTTTGCCAGTGCTTGTTTTAACCCGAATGTATGCCCTTATTGGGGTCACTGGTATGTCGCCTGGACAGTAGCTGCTCCTCTCAGCTTAGTGTTGGTGCTGACAGCCCTTCAGAGGTAGAGCTGGTGAGTCTAGAAAGCTAACCGGCTTAAGTGCTTCTGTACTCTCTCGTCGAGGCACGGGCCTCCATGAGCACTACGCTCCGGGGGGCAGATTCAGCCTGTGGTGTGTGAGGTACCTTGAGAGCACATCTGTATAAACAGCTGAGAGCCACCCGTGCTCGTACTACACTTTCTCTGATTCACTACACATTCCACGTCCGAGTAAACATATACGTTTACATGAGAAAGTTCTACATTAAACACTCACACATAAGTCGGATCACAGTTTCCTGTGACAATGAACATTTCTGGACCATTTCTGCTTTACTAGTTTTATGAATAAGAAAACAAAAAGAGAAAGACAAAATAACATGAACATTTCAATTAAAAGGCTGCTATTTGCCTAGTTATGCGTTCTTGATACCACCATACAAAGCCCGCTCATAAAGATCTCAGTATCCGATACAGAAACCGTTAGGTGTACAGGGTACATGGTGCAGTTTTAGAAAAGCAGATAAATATCCTTATACTTTAGTCTAAGGAACAAATGTTTTAAATTCAGAAACCGCCTTAGATGCACAACAATGTCATAAGGCTCTCCAGCTGACGCTGTGAGAATTGATAACATAACATACGATTTGAAACTAGAGTTTGAACATTGTTTGATTTTCTTGCAGAAAACTGATGCATTAGCACAGAACGGCCCAGTGGGTTAAAGTGCCTGCTGCCGAGGTCTGTGTGTTCCCTACAAGTCACAGGCTCCCACCATCAGGATCACACAACATCTCATCTATCTGGGGTCCAGTGGCGTAACGAAATCGAGTGGGGCCCCTGCAAAGTATAAGGGGGCCCCACGCTCCTGACCCAGTGTCCCGCCGCCCGTGCACTGAGCCAGAGGGGGGCCCCTAGAACTCGCCCTTCCCCGGCACTGGGGGTGCTATTTTTACGCCACTGCTGGGGTCAATAAAATGAGCGGTAATGAATTGGCTCAGACGAAAATGCCCAAGTTTGCCTATGGTTAAAAATAAAGCAATTAAAAGAAAAGAAAATTCAGAAAGAACATGACGCCCTAACTCATCCTTTTGAACTATTATACAAGAGGCAAGAAAAAACTTAGATCATCAAAGCAAAAACTAACTAGTTTAAAAGTGCTAGATATGGGTATTAACTTCAATTTAAAAAATAAATAAATTATTGGGCACGTTGTGTGGGGTAACATATGTCAATTCAAATTTCAACTATAGCATTGCATGACATAAATCTTCAAGCTTTACTTCTTTAAGGCTGTGCCATATGAAAGCGGAAAAAGTGCAACTGAGGTCAAAGAAGAGCAGCTTTAAATTGACATTAAGGAACACTCCCTGCCACCCTCGCTGCCCTCCTTGCAGCCTCTGAGCTCTGAAGCGCATTTGCTGTGGGAGTGAGATGCAGGGTCACTCACTCTGACAATGAGCTGCCTCGGGAGCCTTCCTCAGAAAATGGCCGCTCCATCCTGACATATTGTTTACAAGCCCCGCCGACTCCTTGGGGGAGGCCGCGCCAGTCCGCTGCCTATGGTGAACCTGCCCGCGCGCGCTGCAGCTGAATGCGCCTGCACTGGCTCAGCCCTGCCTGCGGAGACTGAACTGACACGCGGTAGCTTCCCACCAGGGGGCTTGTTGTTTTGCAGAAATAATCTTTCTATATTCCATTTGACTTCCTGCTCCGGGAGCCTGGGCTCCGGGCGTCATAAGGCGATGGCGTCTAAGCCACAGTGACATGTGCCTGGCAGAATCCTCCATCTGTATGGAAAACCCCTCAGAGATTAATATCGTCTATTACAATGGCTAGGCACTGGAGAATTTTAAATATGTTTAATTGGATAAATTGAATTTAAGTTACCAGCAAGACGAATTTTAATTATGGAGTTGAGACAATAATAATCCACTCATGCAGTACAAGGCCACAAAGCATTGGCATGCAGAATGAACTGGACTCAACACAATCCGGCCTTAATGAGATTCTTGGATTCATGAGGCAAAACACACTTAATGGGGCTTAAAGAGAGCATTAGTTGTCATTTGTCATGTCTTATAGTAGCTTGAAGTGGAGTGACAACCTATAAAGAAACATGAGTCCACTACCTCCTAGAACACCAGCGTTTACTTTGTGCTGTCCTACTCCACAACGTGGAGGTCAGGCGGGCAACTAGAGGCAAATTTCGGGGGGGGACTGAGAAAGATTTCGGGGGGGAGGGCTAAGTCTTCCAGCCATAGGCAGAGTGGCTGTAAGAAGGGGTGAAAACACAACAAAAGCCTCAATAACGAGTAAATGGTCTTCTAAAGACCTGTGAAGTACTCTGGAGCGGCTGCAATTAGACGGACGCCAGCCCGCGAGGCTGTCTCAGCCGAGCTGACACACACAACACACGACGGGGGGGGGGGGCTGAAGCCCGGTGAGCCCAATGGGTGTTGCGCGCCTGGTGGAGGTCTTTGGAGAAACCTTCCATGAGGAACATTTTGCACAAGTTAAATTCGGGTAATGAAATGGTATCCTATTTAAATAGTTTAAAGCCTGCATTATGCATCCTACTATTGACATAATTTCAGGCCATACGGTTACAGAATTGGTGCATGATTTTTTGCCAGGCACATCCCATAGCTGCGATGCAAGACGTTGTAATTGACAGCAAATACCCAAAGATATATACACTGATTGCAGATATGTATCCTGAACATCTGTGAATTAACACTCATGTAGCGGGCTAGTTGTCAGTGATCTATAAAACGCCCCAAATAAATAAACACAGAGGGGCTCATTGCAATGTCAGGCGGAAAGCCTCCGCCCGACACCAACTCGGATTCAGGACAGACCAACTCACGGTCAGAGGTTCCTCCCACTCGATTACGATGCGACCGGTGGGATTCCTATTGTTCCCTATGGGAGCTTGTGTTCGGCCCAACCACCGGCCATAACACAGGCTCCTATGGGGAAATGGGGTGTGTGTGTAAACCTCTGCACTCTTTCACGGGCACCCCATTGTGCCTGCCACACAGTGCAGGCTTTACAGTGGGGGTCCCTTAGATTCCCCCTCAGCCTCCAACCGGAGGCCGCAGGATGAAGGGGGCCCTGCTATGGGCCCGCAAAGTCACTTTCTGACAGCCTTTTCGTGTTGGAAAGGCTGGCACAGAGAGGCTGCTGGAAACCGACATCGTAATCCAGAGGATGGAAATGCTGTCCAAAGGGGTGTACGATGTGGTGATGACCGACATGCATACTCCGAGAGTCGGTCGGAATAGAGTCGGAATGACCGAACCGTTTACGTTCTGACCGCAAACATCATGTTCGTGTGGTCGAAATGTATACTGACCGAGTTGATCAGAAGGGCTCCGACACGGTCGAATAAATTCCGACTGTCATGAGTAGGCTTTCTGCCCGACATTGTAATCAGCCCCAGAGACGCAACGGGATATGTACAGTCTATTTACTACAACTGGCCAACAAGAGCAAAAAAAAAAACAAGCAGTGCAAACCCAATAGGGCTGACTTTAATGTACCAACACAGGTGAATACAGGCATTCTCAGATCATGTTTTATATGAACAAATTCTGTTTATCACATTAAAGCCCTCCCTACTTGTCTGCCAATGCTGAGGAAAAAGTAGCAAAATAGGTTTGCCTTCTGTATAGAATGCATAACGGAGATAAAGAATTGAATGAGAAGAACAATGATGATTATGTGTACTGCACAGATGAATAATAGTCCTTCATACATTCCAATAATGCACTTCCTATAAGGTGGAATAACACCCTGACCAGCCAACAACCTAAGGTGATGGATTAATATCATATGGGTGGCATCAAAGCCAATCAATCTATGTTTTAAAGCGCTGGGTACAGGGGTCTCACCACTTTTCTCTACACAGAAATTATACCTGTCTTATCAGTGAAATGTTTTGTTATATATGTCATAGGCATTTTTGACTCAGTGCACTAATTTGTAATTATGATACATATATGTATTTATTTTATTATTTGTTTAGGTCTATATTGTGGCTGTCCTGAAGAAGGTGCTCAAAAGCCGAAACGCGCGTAGACAAATTAAGAACTTGTCCAACATCTAGCCACTATGTTTTAAATAAGAAAGACTTATTTTATGTTTATCTGTTTTTGTGTTTTATGTTTGTATTTTGTAAATTTTGGAATTAAGTCACAATTGTTTGTATAAATGTATGTTACACTATTGTGATTATGTCGTCTAACACAGTATGTTTCAACATTTTGGATTAAAATTGATTTTAGTATGAATTTATACAAAAATCAAAAAATTAGTGCACTGAGTCTATATATACACACACCAATGAGCCTGTTGTAGGTCTTTTCATGACCAGTTAATTGCCTAGGTTTTTTTGCTTTAACTTGCATTTTCCCTGCCCTAGGACTTATTGTGCTTTGCAGGGTGTCCCTTTGCATCTCAAACAATGTCCTATGATACCTTTTAACAGTATTCAGAGTTTTTACTGCAGGCTACTTCATTAAATATTCATAGTCACCAACAGGAACAAATGAAACCGCCTAAACACTGGGTCGGTGACATAGCTCATCTTGAGGGACGTGGGGTCAGGACCGGACTGGCCGTAGCGGGCACCGGGCAATCCCCCGGTGCGCCGCACAGGTGGGGGCCGGTTTTGGGCCCCTGGGGGCCGTTTTTGTTACAGGGCCGTTCTTGCAGCATAGCTGCAAAATCAGCCCTGTAAAAAAATCGGCCGAAAACCGGCCCTTGCACAGAGCTCGGCGGCTCCGAGGGGGCTGGCCGAGCACTTTGCCAGGGCCGGTTGTGGTTCCCAGTCCGGCCCTGCGTGGGGTCGTTTTACCTTTAGCTCTAGCCATTAGATCTGGTGGGTGCTGTTGTTTTTGGGAAGTGAAATTCAATGGATCTTAACTACAGGGGCGCAAAGGCCACGGATACTGGCTTTTAAGCATAAAAGGCAGTGGCAGACGGCATAGCTCGTGGGTGAGGGGGCACGCATAGGGGCACGAGGGGTCATGAAGGGGGGTCGCAATTGCGGGAGGAAGCATAATAAAAATAAAAAAATAATAACTTACCTTGCCGAAGGGTCCAACGTCTCTGCTCCTGCTCTCCTGCCTCCGACTTCAGGAACAGGAAAAAGGCAGCCGGGCTCTCTCCCCCAAGCCAATCACAACGCTATGCAATACAGCATTGTGATTGGTCTGAACGCCATAACACGCCGCTCAGCCAGGGGCTGGAGGGGTGGGCATGTTCTCCATGCAGGCTGTAATGCAGCCTAAATGGAGAAGGGGGAAGGTGCGCATGACTGATTTGGGCAGCTCAAGAGGGCCAACCACACAGTTATTGCGCACTTAGGAGTGGGCAAACCACTCCTCCTATGCCCTGCTCTGACAGCAGAGCAGCCCCACCCATCCTCCCGCACACAAAGCAGCACAAACATAATATGATAACTGAAAGTTATTATCATTTTATGTTTTTGCTTGACGTTTTGTTTGAAAGCAGTGGGGCGACACTCCTCTGCCATAGCGGAGGAGCTGTCACTGATAAAACGGAACAGCTCCCTAGGGGAGAAGCTTGAAGTAAAGAGTTTCATGGAAAGAGTTTGCAGGGCTCAGCATTGTTCAAGTAGCTGCTTTACATCCAGCAAGTAACATAGCAGGAACTACCTTGCAACATCCAAAACACACACAATAGTGGTATGGGTGTCCTTTATGACTGAAATGCCAAGTGGAACAAGGGTGCCACTACTGCCGAAGTTGATGGCCTTGGATATTAAACATATGGCATTTCCTCTTGGCACCCATTTGTGGGAGAGGAAGCCCATACCCAGCTCGGTCATGAACCGAAGAGGGGCTTGACTTCTACCCTTGGTTTGGGCGACTGTCAATGACGAGGGTCAGAAACTTAGAAACATTTGAGTAACTACTAGAAGTCATGCATAACCTGGGCACTATAGCAATGACCCTTGTCAAGCTATGTACAGAGATATATAGCAAATACTAATGCAGCAGTTTAATTAAAGCTGATATGGTCTCTGCATAAATTGTTTACCTGCACCCCTGCTCGATTACTATATTCACTAGAGAATTCTCTTTTAGAACATGCCCTGATCCCACATGCACACTGCAAGGTGTGGCACTACTGCAGGAATAGTGATATGTGAGCAGTACTCTACCACACCACCAATGTCCACCCTATGGTCATGTGGGTGATAGTGGGTTAGATACTGTTAGCCATTGGGTTTCTGGTTGGCAGAGATGTGCACCCTGTCCAAGCAGGAACCACAATCCTAGTCAGGGTAAGTGTAGTACACACTAAAGGTTTACCTGTGCTCACCCTATGGTAGCTTGGCACAGAGCAGTCAGGCGAAACTAAAGAGGCAATGTGAAAAGTAGTTGCGCATGCAAACACATACACAGTAACACAGTGAAAACACCACAAAAGTACTCCACACCAGTTTAGAAAAAAAGCCACCATTTATCGGAGTAAAACAAGACCAAAGTGATAAAAATCCAAAATACAGAAGTCAAGTTATACATTTTGCAAGAGTAAATCAAAATGCAGTTCTTAGAAATCAAAAGCTCCAACTGGTTTATCTGGTTGCGCTTGACCAGGGCAAATCCAAAAGTTCAGTCTGACCACAATGGAATGCGGGCCAGATACATGATGCCTGGATGCATTGAAGTTTGGGACGATGCGTTGAGCCAAAGAAGGGATGCATCACTTTCGAAGGCAAAGTGCTATTTACGAAGTTGGACAATGTTGTTGATCCATTGATGTCCACAGCGCTGTGCATCGGGCCAATGCGTCGATGTTGAACTGCTGGACTGTGGCCAAATGCGTTGGCGCAAAGCCGCACCGTGAAGGGAATGCATCAGATTCGGGAATGGTGCGTCACAGACATCAGCGAAGCGGTGTCTTACACTTGTGCAGCAGCAGTGATGTGGAGGCACTGCAGCAACAAAGTTGGGGCAGCTTTGTAAGTCGAGGCCGTTACGTTGCGCGGTTGGCAAGAAATGGCCATGGCTTCGGTGCAGGCATTGGTGATGTATCGATATTGCAGGGAAATGCACCAGTTTTGATCGACAAGCCAGTTTTGATGCATTGATCTCTTGGGTTGTAGCAATAAACACTCACTTCCAAGGGACCAGGACTGGATATGGCACCACTTGGCAGAGCAGGACTCACAGCAGAGGAGCCCAGGTGCTGATAGCAGATGGAAGTGAAGTCTTTTATATCCCTAAGACTTCAGAAACAGGAGGCAATCCCAAACAAGCTCTTGGGGAACCTTTAGAGATGCAGCATGTAGATAGTCAAGTCTACTCCTCTCACTCACAGGCAAGAAGCAGCAGGCCAACTCAGGAAAGAAAGCAGCAAAGTGGCAGTCATTCCTGGCAGCACATCAGCTTTTTATCCTGGTAAAATGTCCTAAGTTCCAGAAGTGTTTTGCGTATATGTTGTCAGAGGTCCAGTACTTATACCCATTTTAGCCTTTGAAGTAGGAAGACTTCAAAGAAAGGTCTTTGTAGTGCACAAGACCCTGTCCTATCCTGCCCTGGCTCCAAACTCACTACAGAGGGGTGTGCAACCCTTTATGTGGGGACAGGCGCAACCCTTTTCAGGTGCAAGTGTCAGCTTCTCCCCCTCACTCAAGCTCAGGCAGACCCATCAGCCTGGTGATAGGCAATTGGGATGTGAGCAGCACACCCCAGTTGTGTCTGTCTAGAGGAAATGCACAAAGCCAAACTTTCATCCTACCAGATATGTATTCCAGAGACAGGCAGAAGGCACAGAATGGTCAAAGTAAGAAAATGCCAACTTTCTAAAAGTGGCATTTTCAGACCTGCAATTTGAAAACCAACTTTACTAAAAAATGTATTTCTAAATTGTGCGTTCAGAGACACAAAATGTACTTCTCCTATCTATTTCCATTGAAAGTTACAATTGTAAAACGTTACAATGCAGCTCCATTGTTATCCTGTGGTAGAGATAGGCCTTGCAGTAGTAAAAATCTAATTTGATAGTTTTTTTACTACCAGGACATGTGAAACTTAAAAGTACATGTCCTACATTTAAAATACACTGCACCCTGCCCTTGGTGGTTTGTATGAGGTCCACCTTAGAGGTAACATTTATGCAATAAAATGGAAAGTTTGGGCCTTACAAGTCTTATCTTGTCAGGTCGAAATGGCTTTTTAAAACTGCACACACGGGCTCTGCAGTGGCAGGCCTGAGACATATTTGAACAGCCACTCATGTGGGTGGCACAATTAGAGCTGCAGGCCCACTAGTAGCATTTGATTTACAGGCCCTGGGCACATGTAGAGCACTGTCCTAGGGACTTTTCAGTAAATCAACTATGCCAATCATGGAGAAACGAAATGCCATTACATTTTAGACACAGAGCACATGCACTTTAGCATTGGTCAGCAGTGAAAATGTGCAGAGTCCTAAAGCCAGCAAAAAATGAAGTTCAGCACACAGTCAAAAGAGGAGATCAGAAGGCAAAAATTCAGGGGAAACCATGCCAAAAGATGCCAGGTCAAACAGATACCAAAATAAACATACCCACTTCCTCCAGGCAAGAAGGTACTATTGGTAGCCAATCTGTTTTGGAAATATGATGAGGATGATAATGGCCCGTTGCTTTTATGGATCCATTAGTAGATCCAGGAACAGCTAGACAGTAGCGGCTGGCATGAACCGAGGGCAGGGGGGCATAAAAACTCAAAATTATAGACTTGCCTTGTTTCTTTCTTCCCTGTGTGACGTCCTCCTCCCTCCGGCGTCTTCTCGAAGCCCCAGAACGAGGGAACTGCCCTACCCAATCCTGATGCTGCTTTCACAGCATGAAAGCAGTGCCAGGATTGGATAGAGCGGCCTCTCGGTGCTCCTAAGAGCACTGGAGGCCTGTGCTTTCGCTAACCCAGCTGTCTAAGAGAGCTGGGTTAGTGTACTTTAAAATGTGCATGTGTGGCTGGCCGTCGCAAGACGGCCATCCAAAGAGATATGTGCATTTTAAAGCGCATAGCTCACTGCTGCAGCCACTCGGCAGCGCTGGCCCCACCCCGTCATGACACTTAGTTCAGGACGGGTTGCTGAAAAACAAAACAGTAATAAATAAACGTTATTACCGTTTTATTTTTCAGCTCTGGGGCTTGTGTGGCAGCGCTCCTCTGCTCAAGTGGAGGAGTCGCCCCTACAGCTAGATGGAAATAGTGTTTTGCTGTATACTATGAAATTAGCCTGTATGATGTGAAACATACATTCAACCACTTGTACACACGACTAAAGGCTGTGACCTTAATGTGTGATACTAAAGTTCTAACCGAAGAAGTTGTGTCTTGCTCATTGCCAATACTGTTCTTTTCCAAACCTTCCTATCAGGACTTTATCTAATGGCAAAATATCTTACTCCAGCATCTTTTTGTCATAACTCTGCCTGTATTCTGTTTAGGGGCTTCCTGGGGTAGTTCTTAGGCCCAATGCAACTTTTCTTTGAGTTGCCTGACATTTCTGAGGTATGGTGCAGCCCATAATGAGCTGTTTACACTGAGCAAGGATAGATTAAAATAGCTGGCACCATGTGGTGGTGCAGGGGTTTGCAAACATATAGGGTCCACACAGCAAACACACATTCATATTCCAAGCCTTATCAGGAAATATCAGTTTCGATACAATACATCATTTTTAGAAGATGACTAAATGCTGAGCTTCACTTCTTTTCCCTCTGTGGTTAAGTTACTTATCCTACGTGTCTACTCTTCATATTTTTCATATTTGGAAAATATCTTTAAGCCTTAAATATTTCGTGTGGAGTGATCCCCTGTAAGCAGTAACCTGATCTTTCTAAAGAGAACTATGGTCTGCTGGAACATCTTTATCAATAAAATGTCTGTCTTGAATTATGCTTTACTAGTACAACTGTCACCTCAAACAATTAAAAGCTACATATGCAAATGGAATTCAATTTCTCATAGGAAAAATAAATTGTTTATTCATTACATTTAATTTGTTTAATAAAAAGAATACTCGCTAGATTATTGTGCATGAGTAGAGTAACTTGCAAAAGTCAAAACTTATCCATTCGATGCATAAATGGTAAAATGTGTTTGCTTCAAACAGTGCTCAAGAAATGTAAACACCCCCCCCACACACGCCCACGTAGAGACACGTGTATCATAACAACCCTATATCAGCCATTGACCGGAAGGAAGTGTGTAATTATTATTTTCTAACTCCAGGTGCGCCCTAATACTGTGGTAAATTATAGAGCAAATTTTAATGCGTTTTTTAATTTTTATATATAGTCATTTGAAAGTATCTAAACACACTACGAGGGGTCCATGTTTATTCGTTCACTAAAGTGCGCACTCACGGGCGCTACAAACATCTAAAAACTGTGACACTAAAGAGCTAGCATTAGTACATTTTTCTAAATATATGGTGGTTTTTATTGAGTACATGCAGAGTAGGACAGAGGACATTCCAGAAGAGGGCTATCTGGATTTGAATGCTTCTTCCACCAGATCAAGTTTCACAGAAATGGAGAACATGGAGCCAACGGTGGACGTTGTGGATTGGCGTGTAGGTAGGAAATGTATTGAGCAGAAAACTGGTCCACCCAGACGTGCATTGGTACAGTGCACATAGCATTAAATCTCATGCGCTGGTAATCGGATAGCCAGTGGATTGATGGAGACCGAGCAGTGGTCCCGTCTTGTATTCCTCCTTCTTTCCGTTTTGTGTTGTCTCTTGCAATCTGTAAATGTCTGATACGGGAAAATAAGTCACGGTCGCAAAAATATGTACCAGTGGTCCCCACCGGCAACCACCGGCACAAATTAAGCACTTTTTTAAGGAACCAAAAATTTGTTTTATCGTACAATTATAAAAGTAATTATAAAATTATTAAAACATAGCAGTATCTGTTATATTGCACATTTAGATCAACACATTAATTTCCTTCATGTGAATTATGACAACACGGGGCATAGCGCATTGTATGAAATTATCCTATGTTATCATAATTCAAATAAAACATAACATATTAATGAATATTTGCTCCATTGTTATGCTACGGTGGTTTCCATATCCTTTTCAAGCCTACAACAGTTCAAGGTATTCAAAACTATCAACATATGTTGTAGGTCCACGTTGTAAGCCTTCTTTTATTTTCATGACCGCACTCTGGAAGCGGGGTGTCAGAAGGCACCTCCCACTAGTAGTGTGTGGTGGGATGCAGAGCCTTCCGAACTGTTACGGGTGGTGGGCGATAAGCCTCATTTCAACCTCCAAAGCTCAGAATCGGATGGTACTTTTGCCCGGGGGGCGGGGGGGGGGGGGAATACTGATCCGGGGTACTGTACGATAAAAGATTACCCCAGGGGTAAATTAGCAGTTGTAATTCCTGTGAAGTTGAATGGGGACCTTTGTGTCTAAGCTCATGCACTGTCCACTTTAGATGCAGGCCGGGAAGCACTCCACTCATTTTCCATCTACACTTATGGGCGTGGGAATATCTGAAGGTTCAAATGCTTTTCTTGGCCACTGACAAAGACCACATGTGGGGAGCACCTTTTGAGGTCCTCTGCCAAGAGTGTGACCCATCAGAGAGGAGCTGAGAGCACCTTTTGAGGTGCTGTGTTAAGTGTATGCTCCATAAGAGGGCCAAGTGTATGCTCTATAAGAGGTGAGCTGGAAGCATCCTTTGAGGTGCTCTCCCAAGTGTGCCCCATCAGGGGTGAGCTGGCAGTACCTTTGAGGTGCTCTCCGAAGAGTATGCACCAATACACTTGAGGTGCTGCCATTGCCTGTTGTGTAACAGGACCAGCACCACAGGCAGCGGGCCATTCTTCATTTGCGTGGGTCATGTTATGTGAATTTATTAAAATTTATAGAGCGCACATTTACCCTGAGGTGTCTTGGCGCTACCGGGTGACAGCGCCCGTCAAATGGGAGACTACGTTGGTGCTTTGTAAGCATGGTTACATTTGGCTGCCATTAGGTATTAGTTCTCTGATTGTATTGCTTTGAGTTAAACACCTTAGAAATAGCTTTGGTTTCAGTAGAAACACTCCTTTTGAGAAAGAAGGAGAGGACAGGTAAAAAGAAAACACATTATGCGCTGACCCAAGGGAAGGAGGGGCCTAGGGTGCCACCATCCAAGGGGTAGAACTCATGGAGTACAGTGACAAAATGTCAAGTCACATAGGAAGCTAAAGGTTCTTCCACCTGCCAGACACAAAAGGCTATGGGATTGTAAGAAACCCAGGATTCGGTAAGTCACGGTGCTTGCCCTCGTCTGGAGTGGCAGTGTGGGCAGAATGAAACAGAGTGCAAAGCATCCTTGAGTATTGCCCCCTGGCTGAGACTTTTGCAAAGATTCACCCATTACTTTTGTATCTCAAATGTGACTGGTATTCTCAAATGTGTTTTCCTGCTCGCTGTGCCACAGGACTCAGGCTGCACCACCCTGATGAAGGCCAGCAAGGCTAAAGCTGGTCTGGGGTTGCCTGTGCTCCCATCCAGAAGGGACCGACCTGGCAGGTTGTCCTGGACTGTTCCTAATGGAGCAGGACCGAGCCTCATTGCAAATGGCTGGTCTGTCTCTGGAGTCGCCTGCTGTCCGATGTGACCCTACTGATTACCAGGGGTTGAGACTTTTGCAAGCATTCCACACATCACCTTTTTTGTTTTGAGCTACGTCAGACACTTTCAAATAAAATGTAAGTGACCCCCCCACTTTGCAGCATTGAGCTAAGTGTTAGAAATTGATACCCAATATACCAAAGATCCTCATTGCAAGAGGTGAGAGGAAAAGTTGCTATTTTTTGTGCGCTCAGCCGTCAGAATGCTATTCTGCGAGGTGCACTGAAACTCTTCTCGCCTTTGTAGACTTGCACTTCAGGCAGCCCCTTCTCCCCATTTTTAAATGCATTTGTTCCTGCACTTCATGTATTCCATGAAACATCAGATTTCAGAAACTGAGAACCCCACAGCGACGGCTCCTCCGCTAAGGCGGAGGAGCGCCTCTCCACTGTGCTAAAAGGAAAAAGAAATTATAATAACGCAACGTTATTACCATTTTATTATTCCACTGAGGGAGGTTTATAGGTTGGGTTAGGCTGTGGTCACAGCCAGCAGGGGAGGAGTGATTGGGGCTCTTAAGTGCGCATGACAGTTTGGCCGGCTGTCTTGGGTCGGCTAAAGAGTCATGCGCAATTTGCATGTTCCCCAGCAGGCTGTAATGCACCGCCTGGCGAGGAACATGCACAGGCTCATAGTCCTCGTCTGAGCGCCGAACCACGATGCTCAGACCAACCACCACGCTACTATCATGGTGACAGCAGCATCGTGATTGGCTACGGGGAACCTGTGAGTGCTTCCTGCTGGAACAGAAGAGGACGGCAGACAGGTAAGTCGATTTATTTTTCTTCCTCCCCCTTACTCGCCCGCGCCCATTTTATTGATTTTCTAGACCCTCTCCCCCTGCCCCGGTAATTTCCGCTGGCAGCCGCTACTGGAACCCCACCTGTTGATTTCACACTCAATCCACACAGTGTAATAAAATCATGGAACAAAAGAACCACCTCGCCAAGGTCCTGAAGCCAGGGTCCCGGCCTCTGGAGCAGGCAGACTCAGACTGACATGGTTATCTGTGGGATGAACAGCTGTGGATGGGTACAGTTCGTGTCTCCATGACAAAGGCTCTGGGTGCCTGTGTCACATTAGGTGCGAACACTGTCGCTCCAGAGGCAGCATGGTCCTTCAGCGGCCGGGGGTACGTGCCTGCATGCTCCTCTTGTCAGTCCCAGTCATGGTTCCTGCCTGTTGTGTGGCCTTGTAACTTCACATGGAGCTGGGGAACCGCTAAGCAGCGGACAATGACCTTTCATCAGTGCCACAAAGAACAGAACCCTCTGAATGGACCAAAACCGGAGCAAAGATGAGCTACCGAAGACTCCGCGCCTGAGGCTGCCTCTAGCGCCTCGTGTGCGTCTCCACGCGCTATACAGCGCTCCCGGCTAACAGCAGGGCCTCGATGTATTCCCCGGCTGCGCTTTTAAGACTATTTCCGGCTACAGAGATGAGATTTCCCGCTTTTCTGATGTGAAACCTTTAGAAACGCGCGGCACTGTCCTATGGGGATGACGCCGGCTTTGATTTAATATTTCATGATGTTTCACATAGTATTCTGCGCGCCTCTTGAAGGCACGCGGAAGTGTGGCTGCCTTTCTGACAGCAAAGGACAGAAGGCTTTAAGGAGAGCAGCCAAGTAAGGAGATTCTCCCTAAAGCGGGAATTAAATCAAGCAAGTCTAGTGCTCGGGGTAAAATATTATTCATTTATGCGTCAACTATTCCCTGACCCCATCCCCAAACAATAGCCTTCCGTCTAAACAAAGGCGGTTGTTCAAACAATTACAAGCCTCAAGTTATGGTGGTGATACTTTTAGTCCTGAAGTGTCTATGATTTATCACATTAGACATCTTACTTTCCATTTTCCACAACATACAGTAGTTACAAATTATGCCGAAGTGTGTTCGCCGGACCAGCAAATACTCACTACCTCTATTTTGTAATGCGGGCCTGCCCTCTAGTGGCTGAATGTATTCTAGGCCTCCACAGAGGCAGCACGCGATTTAGTGCAGCGGCACCAATCGGGCAATCTTGCTACATTAACTATAGCATATGGCCAATGTAAAAAGTACATTTGCACCAGACAACTAGTGCTGACAGGCACTCGTCGGTCCGTGCTAATGCTGAGTTTGAACAAGTTGGGCAGTGCAAATGCCAATATTGCATGCATGCAAACATTTGGAAACAGCTAAAATAAGGTCTTTTGGAGTTTAATAATCGGTAGTCTCACGCCCGAGTTCTTTGTGTGGGTATGTATGATTTTACCCCTTTCAGTTCATGAAAAGTGCTGCTTTTGCACTGTTCTATGAAATTGAAAGTGCAAATATTTTTAAAAAATCTACACAATAGACGTGTGCAACGACTATAGAAAACACATGATGAGAATTTTCCAAGCATAGTGCCGCTAAATTTTAGACTTCCATTATTCATGTATGTAAATTAAAGGTATACTAGGCAAGAGTCAGAGTGGCTACTAACCCAATTTGTTTAAAGCTTGGCTGGCTTCATAAAAGGGTTCAGGGCCATAGTGCCTGTGTTTTTAGGTCTCGCCTGGCGTTGCAGCGCAAAGCGCTGCACGCTGAGCGAGAGATATTGTAAGAGAGCAGATTTCAGAAGGGGACTTGAAGCCCCGCCCCTCTTTTCCATTTGCTGGCGTCACCGTTTATGCAAAACAGTGGCCTGCCATTGGGAATGAGGTATTTTTGTTTCCGCCCTTTCACCTTTTTGTCCGGCCCATCCGGACTGTCTCGTCTGCTTTGCGGCTGTCGCAAAGCAATTTCTTATCTTTATGGGGGACATCCGTTTTCGCTCAGCCCCGTGTTTATTTTTGCATGGCGCTTTCACTTAAAGTGAAAGTGAAAGAGCAATGCAAATATAAACAGCGGCTGAGTGAAAACAGATTAAAGTTTCTGCAGTGGCTCAAGAAGAAAGTGTTTTTGAAGCCAGTGTGCTTGGCCCAGAGCACTCCACAGCTGCACACACGGGTAAATATTCAAGGTTTTAGCCCATAGCAGCCAGCCGGGCACCCGAGACCAGCAATGCATCACCGAACTCCGTGGTCATTCACCCTGCGAGGTGCAGACCATCTGACAGGCGCTCCATTTAGCTTCAAGGCGCTACACTCTGGAGCCTGCTCCAAAGACACCTCAGACATGAGGAGAAGCACAAAAAACTCCACCGAGGGCAAAAGGCCACCTCTTCTGCCAGCTACCCCAGACATCTTGACATCGCGCCCAGTCATAACGCCTTGTGTCAGTCCTGGCTACTTCCATTCAGCGAGTTGCTCTTTTACAAGCTCATCGAGTCCCATTCCTTAGCGCTAGAAAGTGCCTTGACAGCGCAAGAGAAAAACACTTAAAATAAATACAGGGGACAAACGAATGCAGGCAAATACATATGAGTGAGTTTATTAATGTGAACATGCGGGCAATGAAACGTGGCACACAGAGAGGAGGCAGGGGCCACGGCGGATGCAGGAGAGAGACACTGGAGTGACAGGCGAAGAACATGACAAACGGAAGAGGTGGGTAGCCAAAGTGCCGAAATCCCCATGCTGCCTCACCGTCCTCTTTCACTGGCCATTACCCACCTGTCCTCACCTCGTCTGTCTCAGTCCTTTTCATCTCTTGAATCCATGGTCTCCTATCTCTCTATTTTGTCTCCAGTTCAACCCCTTCTAAAGCTTTATTACCCTTCCAATTTTTCCCTGCCGCTTCCCTTTCTCTCTCCCCCTTTTCCCATTACTTAAGAGCTCTTCTTTCTCTCCATCTTTGTTCTCCCTCATTGTGCCTCTCCCCTCTTTGCCATCACTCCACGTTTCCGTCTCCCTCTCCCGGTCCCCTCGTTCCATGCCTCCCTTCCTCTAGCCTGCCTCCTTTGTCTTTCTTTGATCTCACCGCTCCTCTGTCCCACTCTTCGTATACCAGCTCTCCTTTCTCAGCCCTGGGCAACAGTTCCTCCTTTCTTGACCTTGCCCGTACACTCACTTTTCCTATTGTCTCCCACTTTCATCAACACCCCCTTACCTCTCTCCTCTCCTCCTTCAGAATCGATTAGAGCGACTTCGTGGAACGTTTTTAAGTGCTGGGGAATTGCATCTGAATGTGCCGAGTAGCGAAGAACAAATAGAGAGGCGGTGTGATCACTGCAGACTGCAGGCCAATTGCCTGTGTGATCCGATTACCAGGGGGGCAGTCTTGAGTGGGCTCCGTTATGAGTGCACACAGCTCCTGGGTGCTGTCTGCATCCGAGCAGCGCTGCTCCGAAGTGGAGTTTGGCTCTGAGTTGGCGCCTGTGCTCAGTGCGCTTTAGTTTTGAGCGCGGCTCCCATGCTTCTGAATATGTAGCTCGAGGTTAGATTTAAGCGCAGAGTGGCTCCGTGTGAGCGCTAGACCGGAGATCCCTCCCATGTGGGTTTCCCAAGCCCAGGGTCCCTCAGCTTGACTCAGCAGGATCCCCTGCCCCTCGCGCTCGATGCTGCTCCCTTACCGTGGTACCCAATCAATCCTCCCACACACACGACATGCCCAACACTTATTCAGATTCATGGAGTTTATTCTGAAAAAAAGGAAAAACCGGCACCGATCCTGGTGTAGAACAGGCCATGGAGGGGTAAAGCAGCCCAGGGGGCGTGGCTTGTAAGGAGGGCACCTGTTCTGCGGTATGACAGGCACTGTGTGGTATGCTAAAGTGCAGACTCTTGGGGTGGCCACGCTCTTAGGGCAGGCTTTGTTTTGGTGTACGTAGATGCAGACACTGCGCTATGCTATGCAATAGGCATAGCTTTTGGTATTGTAAATAACAATGCCTTTTAATTTTTTTTAAGGCATTGCCATTTACAATGTCAATAGCTCAAAATAATATCATTGCGAGACCTATTGCATTGTAAATACTTGTTTTTAGGTCTGACCAGGCCGCACTTACCTGGCCATACTGCCGCTCTAGCATCCTCCTGGTGGCCTGCAGGTTCAGAGGCTACTTTCAGACAGGAATGGGCTGCCACGACCCAGGCATGGCCCTCATGGTTCCTTTCTAGTGACAGACTCCAGCAGTTGGGGGATGGCGTGAACACTTTTGCCAGTGACCATTTTAGTTTCCTGTCCAAACTCACTCTCTACTGATCTAGGGTTTGTTTACTACTTCGTTGCAGTTATACACATCGACCTTATTAGAACATTGGAATGTGGAGTGCTCCATTAAATACAATGGAGTACTCTGGGGTCCTACGGGCCGGTAGAAGCCTGCAGAGCAACATTCAAATGTTGTTTTTGTTCACAGCGGCTGTTGTGAACAAAGGCCTCTCAGAGCCTGAGGGGATTTAAACCCCCTCGGGCTCCGAGAGGCCTTTATTTTTAGTAATTAGAACATTCTGTCCTCTAGGGGCGGAATGTTCTAATAGCCTTAGAGCTTGCCTAGCAGGCTCTACCGGCCAATAAAGGCCCGCTCACTTGTTAAAGGCCCTCAACTTCAGCTAGGGCCTTTAATGCTGGAGCAGGCCTTTAATGGCTGGTGGAGCACGCTAGGTCGGGCTCCAAGGCTATATTAGAACATTGGAATGTTGAGGGCTCTATTGAAAACAATGGAGCAGCGCCAGCCTATATGAACTGCTATAGACCCGCTGCTCTCAAACTTCCATCCTCTTGTAGCTCAGTGTCACTAGGGCTTCCGATGGAAGGAGGAGTGAATGTTGTTCAGCTCCTGGGTCTCCCTGGCTTGGCTGAACTACAAAAAGCAGTTCAGCCAAGCCAGATAGAACCATGGACTGACTTCAGCCCCCTTTCACTGCTCTTGCTTTGAATGCTCAAAGAGCTAACAGCCGTGGCCCTGCACACGCTGTTAGCTGTAGAATATTCCCAGCAGGCTTCATGGAGCCTGAGGGGATTTCAACCCCCTATGGGTCTGAGAGGCCTTTGTTTAACTAATTTGAACTTTCTGCCCTGATGGGAAAGAATGTTTTAATAGCTTTATAGTCCACCAAAGCTGGGCTATACCATCCAGAAAAGGCCCGCTCCCTTGCTAAAGGCCCTCACCGAACACTGGAGCAGGCCTTTAATGGCCAGGATAGCCAATTACGGCATGCAAATAAAGCTATATTAGCATCTCTAAAGTTAAACATATTCCTAAGGATGCATCATGCAATACACCTCTGGAGGATACGCAAGACTGCCCAATAGACATCCAGTCCAGGAAATGGTGTTCAACCATAATATTTATTTTTTATTTTATTTTACGGAGTTTTATATAAAGTGAACTTGACAGGAAGGTATCGGAGTGCTTTACATAGCACCAGTTGCGTTACATGAGGACCATTCATTTTTATTAGGCACGGGGAGATTAAGCGATTTGCCCAGAATCACAAGATGTTCAGCTTCATTGCATAGACTCGAACCCGGTTCCCCAGATTCGAGGTCGACTGCCCTAGCCGTTAGGCCAACTCTTCTCCCCAAATTTTTAGGTTTGAAATATTATCCTGCCAGAATTTCATATCCAAAATATTAAGTAAGTGTGACAGATATCTTCAAATAGTCCTGTTCAGTTGGTGATGGCAGGTATATGGGCTGGTATACTGCTGGGTGGTAGAAAAGACCCATAGCATATATATCTTATGCGGGTGTAAGAAGAATAAGCTACAATTGGCTGTACAACCGTTAAGTGTAACGGAATTAGCATTAGTGTGAACCAAAAGGGTTTATATATGAATTGACATTACTTTATAATACCCAGGAAAACATATCAGCCCTTCTTAGCTTACCTAGATATAGACAGTAGTGAGATGGTTGGCCTGTTCAATATCTGTGGACTATAAACTGTAGATTGTACTTCAAGGTGAGATTTTCTTTGAGGGTTCTATCCCAGAGCTGTGAGATGATGTAGTTATGTTTCCAGCCGCCATCTGTAGTGTATATGGTTCCAAATGCTCTGAATCTTGGCTGGCAGCGAGTGCCAGAGTTTGGCGGCTTGTACTGAGAAAGCAGTGCATCCAATCGATTTGGTATGGTAAGGTGGTATGATGATCCGTGGTGCAAGTCTGGAGCGCAGTGTTCTGCTTTGTTTGTATTGCTTGCACTTAACATATAGGCATAGTGGTCTTCTACATTGGGAGGCTCTGTGTTTAATGCAGAATGCCTCGAGAATTGTCCTTCTAGCTATAAGTAGCTAGTGAAGTGATTGTGGGACTGGAGCTATGTGTTCCCTTGGGTGAATGTCTAGAGGGAGTCTTGTGGTAGCATTTTGGATTAGTTGTATTTTGTGTATGATGAATCTGGGTGCACCAAGGTATAGAGTGTTGGCATAGTCAAGCTTGGAGATTGCAAGTGTGAGGATTGCTTATAGCTTTTGTTGGTATCCAAGGTACGGGAAAATGCAATGCATTGTTTTCATTGTATAAAAGGCCCTTTTTGTGACATTGTTGATGCAGTTTCAAGAATAGGTGTGATTCAATAGTTACCCTACGTTCTGGCTTCTTTTGATGTTGGTGGAGGGGCCTAGAGTGCCTTAGGTCACATGGCGGTAGACTGGTATTTTCGTCATTGACTGCATATCATGATATCTGTCTCTGCGGTGTTGAGGATTTGGATGCCTACTCATCCTCTAGGTGTTTTTGGAGCGATGCCAGTCATCAGGTTGTCAGTTCTAGCGGTCTTCCAGGCCATCCATTTTTACAATGATTTGTGTGTCTTTCTCCATAGCTGTAACAATTGATGCTGAATGATTTAATTAGTTACGATAAAGGGGTTGGGTAGATGTTATATAACAGAGGCAATATGATGGACGCCTGAGGAATGCCACAGTGTTGGGTGTGAGGAACTTGTGTGAAAGCTGGTAGGTAAACCACACTTTGTTGGTCTTTGAAGTAAGAAGCCATCCATTCCATTTTAGAATATTTTCACATATTCTAAGACGTGGATCCTTCGTCTTTCAGATGTTCCCTTCTCGTGCATCACAGAGACAAAGCTAATTCTGTGTCACTGATGTTGTCTAATATGACTTTAGAAAGATGACTTTGGAATTATTTGATCTAGTTAATAATGCAGCCCTAAAAGCAGAGCAGGACTTCTTCATCTGACATACAGAAATACACTTGATTGACTTTAAAAAATAAATTATCCTTGAGAAACATGACGGCTGGATTTTTGAGTAGTGAGAACTCCGTGAAAAAATGATCGGTTGAGATTTCCCCACTGAAACCTTCTGCACACACATTTGAGTTAACTACAAGCCAAAATATGCTATGATCACCAGTACTCACTAAGTGCTACTCTGACACACACACTACATGTACTCACGCACACAGCGTGCACACGCACATACACACACCCAACTCTCTAGAAGTCTATCACTAAAGGTTGTAGTTAACAAATACCACTTTAAAAACAAGCATTGGCATAGCCAATAGGTCTCGCCTTTGGGATCTTATAAGTGTTTAGCTATGCAACAGTTGCATAACTAAATACTTATAAGGTCTCGCGATCAAACATCAAAGCGGCCGTGCGGCCGCGAAAGTGAAAGTAATTGCGGTAAAGCGCGGCACGCGCGCCCGCGCGCATGCACTGTAGCTCTAGGCTGGCCTGGTAGCACTTTTTGGAGCCCTCTCAATAAGTCTCGCCAGACCAGCGCATGCGCTCGGTCAGGCGAGACCTAATGACCGCAGCCTCAGAAAGGCAGGGGCGGGGCGGTGCGCTTACAGACGGGACCGTGTGAGGTGCTGAGGCGCAGGTGCTGAGGCGCACTCAGCACTCATGGCTGGACTCAGAAGCATCACTTGTGTTGACCTGCTACCTTTATACACTCGGAGGCAAAATGATGGAGGGTGTAACGCTGTGGCAAGAAGTCAGGAAATATATTAAAATATTTAAAGTGGCAACTGAATACAGTTTCCGAGAAGCTTAGTTTACTGCAGACTGGCGATTGGCGAAAGGGCAGTTGAACATTTCTCAAGCAAGTTTAATTGAAACGTAAGAAGGGTGAGCTGACAGGAACAGATCGCTAGGGGGGGTCTCCTCCAATCCGATCTTCAAGCGCCGCAGCACCTGTTTCCTCCTTACCTGGACAGATTACAGAAGTCTGTGGGGGTGTGCAGGTCTGTGCACTTGAACTCGGGGAAAAAGGCAAGTTTTGAATAGATTCCAGAGTAGTCAGGACTCATATGTAGCATTTCCTGACCGAACTAAAATCCTAGTAATTTAATGCGTGTCCAATGGTCCCGCGCTGAGCAGTTCACGCAGCATCCTGTCCTGACACCGAGCTGACGTGTTCACGTAGGGTGTTAACTCGTGTCAGAGTACCCAGATGTTGTAACACTCGGTTTATACAAATAATGCTGAAATGCCTAGACTCACCGCCGTGTCACCTAATCTCCCGACCGGGGCGAGGCATTCACTCTCTAGCATCGATCCCTGGACACCCAAAAGCCACGTCATATTCCTTTTTGTAGACAACAATAAACTGCTTTCTTCTGTTTACCATGTTTATCCAACGAACATTAGTACAAAGATTGTTAATTTAGATAACTGGCTCCATCTACAGGCCAAAATAGAGTAAACATGACTTCAACAGACCTCAGAAAAATCACCTCACATTCATTAAATCTTTCTTTGCCGTTTTAGGTGGCACTTAAAAACACGCGCGTCTGCCAATCGTTTCGCCTGTAGGTGGTTAGGGCCGCAGGTACATTAGTTTGCCCTTCTGTTGTTTCCCTACACCCTATCTGTACACTAGGTTTTTTTGTTCACTGATACGTTTTCAGTACCGGTGTCGATGCCCGTGTTTCAATAATCTTGCGCCTCTTTGTATCTCGCTGTAGGTGTTCTTGCCTATCTCTTATTACCCTAGGGTAGTCTATCCCGGTGTCCCTGCACGCGTCTTTCTGCCTTGGTTACTACTGATACGTTTCCTTGTCCCGGTGTCTGTGTTTATCTTTCATTGTCTCACCGTCATGGTCTGCACGCCCTTGTTATAGGAAACAGCCTTTACAAAGTAAGGCACTACCACTCAATGCCTTTACCATGCACCATTTACCACGCACTGTCTTTACAACGCAATGCCTTTACAACGCATTGCCTTTACAACGCAATGCCTTTACCATGTATGCCTTTGCCATGCATGTCTTTGCAACTCAAGGTACAGGTATGTTTAGGGTGTGGGTAGAGGCATTGAGTGGTGTGGGTGTTTTTAGGGTTTGAGGTGGGTATGGGTATAGGATGCTAAGGGTGTTTTTAGGATTTAGGGGTTGAAAGAGGGAAAAGATGGTAAGCGATTTTTAAGGTTTGGGGTGGGTAGGGGGATTGGGTGGCAAGGGTATTTTTAGGGTTTAATGGTGGGTAGAGGAATTGGGCAGTAAGGGTGTTTTTAGGGTTTAGTGGAGTAGGGGTATTGGGTGATAACGGTGCTTTAGGGCTTAGGGGTCGGTAAAGGTATAGAATGGTAAGGGTATTTTTATGGTTTAGGGGTTGGTAGGGGTATAGGGTGGTAAGGGTATTTTTAAGTTTAGGCGTGGGTAGAGGTATAGAGTGGAAAGGGAGTTGTAGGGTTTAGGGGTGGGTAGCTTTTAGGGTTTAGGGGTGGGTAGAGGTATAGGTTAGCCCTGTTATATACATGTGAATATATATGGGTTTCACCTATCTCACCATATACCTACCTTGCATTGTAAAGGCATGCGTGGTAAATGCATTGCGTTGTAAAGGCATTGCGTGGTAAATGACGCATGGTAAAGGCATGTGTGTTAAATGCATGTGTTGTATTGTCGTAATCCCCCTGTTGGAGGTGGGTGAGCCCACAGATTAGATAGGGGTGCTGAACCAGAGGCAACCCAAGGGTCTAGCTCGGCTCTTCAAGCCGTTCACAGTCCGAGCCCTGAAAAGTTTTGCTATGTATATCATACAACAAACATTACCTAAAATATGATAACAGCTCTTCAAAATTAAAAAAAAGTGTATTTCTTTAACTTGTGGAAGCTTTGACATTAATACATCACATTATAGCACTGATATGTACTTATTAAAAGTGAGGCAAGACAGTGGTCATGTAAGCCCTTTAGGTGATCCAGACAATTATAGAGTAACATTATAGTCTATTAAATCAAACACAATAGGTTTTGTACAACTAGTATTCCAAACTCCCATGTTTGGGAAAATGCTTTCATACACGAATATTCAGAAAAAAAGGAGTTTTGGTGAAATACAATATTTGCCTAACATCACGAGTCAAGCAGGGAAGCTACAATTTTTCCAAATGTTCTGGTTTCACTTTGTACTAATCAGCTACTAAATAGGTATCTATTTGTCTTTCCGTTTTTATGTTAACAGTTTGTTTTTATCTCTTTGTGCATTCTTTGGCAGTTTTTATATAGTGCAAATTCGACCCTTCGGTATTGGTACGCTTTAAGTGAGCACCAGGTCACATTAAATTGTTATAGACATATATATATTTTTTAAGTGAGCCCAGAATCACAGGAAGTTGAGGCCACACCGAGACTTGAACCTGGTACCACAGTTCCAAACCTGCAGCTCTGGCCGTAATGCCACATCCTGGTAGAGGGAGGGTGGTAGGCAGAAGTAATTTGAAAGCTCAGCTTGTTATGGGCTTGAGGTTCCAACAGGACCCCAAGCTGAGCCAGAGCCAGGCTTCAGGCTTGAGCTTACCTCTAGCCCCAGTGTCCGCTTTTCCGATATTCTTTGTTCTCTAACCAATGTTCCTTTCTTTCAGATTGTGTTTCCCTGTGTCAGGGTCCATTCCTCTCTGTCATTATCATTGCAGTTAGACAGGGCATTGCCAGTGGTGTAGAGGGGATAACAGCAACATTGATGCACACAAGAAAATAGGCCTCTTGTTCACCAACTTGACTGTCATAAAAAGCAATAATTGGGATACATTGGGTCCCTCAGAGGTGTGGGGTCTGGTTCCACTGCACCCGCTGCACCAACCTTACCCTTGGAGTTATGGAGGAGCAGGCATGTGTTTCTGTGGCATAACATAAAATGAAGAGACCACCCTGCGGTGGTGAGCGAACCGCGATACTCCTGTATCTTATGTATGTTAATAGGCTTTATGTTGAATGGGGCACTCTGAAGGGTGGAGGCCCCTGCATGGCAGGGCCTACCGGGGCCTGTGTTAAGCCTTGAAAGATGTTTGATGGTGCAGTCTATTAGTGTTTAAGAAAACACGATCCCTATGCTATGACACAATGGTACCACACTTAAGAATCTAACACTCATTAATATGAAAAGGTATCAAATGTTCATTACATTTATTTTTTTTAAAGTATACATGAAATTCATAAAATCAATAATGCAATTACATAAACTTAAAAACACAAAAAGTAACCTATACAGATTTTCACATTGATATAATTCACAAACTGTTATGAGCCCGCATAACAGAAAAAAATGTGGAAGACAATACACTTTGTCATAAATTACGCATCCTGCGGGTCTTGTATATACGACTGTGGTTGGTGATATGTATGCACCGTTATATCTACTCGCAGTCAACCACAGTTCTCCCTTGGATTGCGTTATTTTAGATGCGTCGACGCGTTTCGATGGTTATTCTTGTAATTCCATCTTTATCAAGACAGGTGATAGGCTTCAGGTCCTCTTCTATTTTACAGGGACCTGGTTTATTCACTTCAATATTCCGATTTTTATTCAGTTTTCACTTGTGGGTCCACGTAGTGGAACGCTGCAGGTTTTAAATGTTTTGTGTGAATGTATTTTTTAATTATCCTGACACTGATTCTTATATTGGTAGCCGTGGGTACGTGACATTTATTCAGTCTATTAGTGAGCAGGCATTTTGTTTGGAGAATACAGGAAGGTTGCTCAAGCTGTACTGCTTTGTAGAGTCGTAATCTACTGCCTGCCTGCTCTGGGAGATATGTGGAGCAGGATCTCAATGTACTGTTCTCAGGGAGTGGATGGGATGTTTGTGGTGTGTGTGCATGAAAGAAGCATGTAAATAACAGGCATGAGGATCAGAGATTTACTGCAGTCATGAAGCAGCAAGCAGCAGGCAGAGGGAAGCGTCCTGCAGACCTGTCTGTTCATAAGTTGTCAGTTTCTTTATTTGAAAATTCTTCCAAGGAACTTAGGTGTTTCGTTGATAGTCATGCACAGTCATCGGGTCTGAGGGCCAAGTGGTCAAGGTATACAACAAGTGTTGTGACTTTGTTGTTAGTTCCTTCTAGGAACAGACATTCATCCAGACACACCACGCAGCTCACTTACATTGGTCGTTGCTTCGGGGCTTTGCACAGCATTTTGGTGACCATGAAGGTTTCCCATCTGATCAAGGGGTGAATTCTAAGCTTTGATTCCTGGAGAGAGAAGGTTGGACCTCCAGCTCTCTACTTGTTGCATATGGGCAGCATCACTTCATCTAGGGCAATGTGTACAAAAAAATGTTTCTGTAGAAAGGAAGATCCTATTCCATGTGGATGATAGTGAATTTGAAAGACGTTTGCATGTGTCTGGTGGCCAGTGCAGAGTGCACTGAGCCCATGACCAATGAAGGGATTGAAGCACTATTCATACAGTGAATTCTTAAAAAGTATAACAAAAGTGAGTGTGGGACAGGGTTGGCCAATAAGGAGGGAAAAAAGATAGAAAAGAAGGACAAATGGCACCTCACTAGCAGGGATACACATACTGCAAAGAAACTGCTGCAAAGTGGAGACCTGTAGATGAAGATCCTGGATCCTTCTGTTTCGTCTGTGCTGGAGGAGGATGCTATAGCCATGAGGCATTGCGTCACGGAGAATCAAGCCCGTCTGTCCCCTCACCGGAGCTCAATAATCAAAAGCAGCTGAGGTGTGTGGTCAGACAGAAGATTAAGGGCCTGATTTAGATCTTCAACAGCTCCTTTGAGATGCCACCTTCCCGGAAAGCTGTAAACCGAGATCAACGCCCTACTCAAGAAACCCAAGGCAGACCCAAAGGACCTCAAGAACATCGGGCCCATCTCCCTGCTCCCATTCCCGGCAAAAGTCATCGAGAAGATCGTCAACAGACAACTGACCTGCTTCCTCAAAGAGAACAACACCGTGGACTCATCCCAGTCCAGATTCCACAGCAACCACAGCACCGAAACCGCCCTCATCGCCGCCACCGACGACATCAGGACCCTGCTGGACAAAGGCAAAACCATGGCCCTCATCCTCCTAGACCTCTCGGCCGCCTTCGACACCGTCTGCCACCACACCCTACGCACACGCCTCCGCAACAAAGCCCTGGACTGGATCACCTCCTTCCTCACCGACAGAACCTAGAGAGTCCGCCTTCCTCCTTTCAGATTCGATCCCACCAAGATCTCCTGTGGCGTACCCCAAGGATCATCCCTCAGCCCGACCCTTTTCAACATCTACATGACACTGCTCCCCAACATCGTCCAATCGCACAACCTCAACATCATCTCATACGCCAACGACACCCAGCTGATCCTCTCCCTCACCAAAGACGCCACCAGCACCAAAACCAACTTCCACGAAGGAATGAAAGCCGTCGCCGAATGGATGAAGAACAGTCGCCTGAAACTGAACTCAGACAAGACGGAGGTCCTCATCCTTGGCTCCACCCCCTCCGCCTGGGACGACTCCTGGTGGCCGGCCTCGCTGGGAGCTGCGCTGACACCCACCGACCATGCACAAAACCTGGGGTGCATTCTGGACTCATCACTGTCAATGACCCAGCAAGTCGACGCCGTCTCCTCCTCCTGCTTCTACACCCTCCGCATGCTTCGCAAGATCTACAGATGGATCCCCACCGGAACCAGAAGGACAGTCACCCAGGCCCTCTTCACCAGCAGGCTGGACTACGGCAACGCCCTCTACGTGGGAACCACGGCCAAACTCCAGAAGAGACTTCAACGCATACATTCCCCGCCACAGCCACATCACTTCCCACCTGAGGGACCTGCACTGGCACCCCGTCAACAAGAGGATCACCTTCAAGCTCCTCATCCACGCTCACAAAGCACTCCGTGACGCCGGACCACATACCTCAACAAACGACTCACCTTCTACACTCCCAACCACCAGCTTCTCTCCGCTGACCTCGCCCTCACCACCGTTCCACGTATCCACCGAACGACCACCGGCGGCAGATCTTTCTCCCACCTCGCCGCAAAGACATGGAACACCCTCCCCATCCCCGCTGCGACAGACCCAGGACCTGCTGACCTTCAGGAGACTTCTCAAGACCTGGCTGTTCGAACAATAGCAGCTCCCCCCCCCTTTAGCATCTTGAGACCCTTGCGGGTGAGTAGTGCGCTCTACAAATGATTGATTGATTGATTGATTGATTGACAACAGGAAAGTGATGCTATGACATTGTTAGACGTAGATTATTTACATGCACTTGAATGATATTAATAAAAACAATATTACACTTTTACGGCCTCTAATTTACAGGATTAGATTTCAATGTAACCTGAAATATTGTTTCCACGTGAGGGACTTTATCACCACAAACTGATTAACTTTAAGAATCTTTATGCATATGTGCACACATCCTGTCTACACAGTTCTAGTGGTTCCATTACTGAAGCAGGTGCCCTGCACTCTTTTTGTGATTAGTGCAAAAATAAACCAATCTAATGAAACTAGCGACAGCTGCTGTTACCACTCTCAACGAGTCCAGTGACTGCAACGTGCCCTGTGGATGCAGAATAGTTCATGTTCTAGTCGTCAATTCATAGATTTCAGTTTTGCAAGTGTAGTCTACTGCAGGGGTCAGTCAGCGTGTCGCTGTTTGACTCCAGGAAGTCACTATTTGGGTTGACAACTTGCTATGTTAGTTGTATTTGATTCCATTTCTGCCATGTAAAAATAAGCAACATCGTGTTTACATCTATGAAGAAAGTGTCTTAAGTTGAAATGTTGTAGCACTTTTGTGACTTCAGCAGAGCAGTGCATGAATATGCATAGCATCGATTGCACAACTAATGGCCGCTGTTCTTGTGGTTGGCTCTGAATGAGTGTGCGCTGCTCTTTAAATACCCTACATCCCTACCAGTCCACATTGTCTCTCAGAAGCGATCTAACCCTCCTTTCACTCAGCCACTGCATCCCCACCTTTGACCCTGAGAAGTACTACACTTTCCATAATCAATGATGGAATTTATGTGGAAACAGCAATTACAATGACAGGCAAATCACACGTTGCCTTTGAATCTGTCTTAACCATTCCGTTACCATGCAACACCGTCAGGAAGAGGTGTGGCATACCGACCAGGGCGGCTGGTTCCGGAGTGCAAGTCTCACAGTTCGATCCCTGGTGCCGGCAGCAGCTCAGCTCAGCACCATGTGACTCTGGGCAATAGCCCACTTAATCTCCCCGACGGCACCCAGTGCCTTGAGACCCTCAGGGGTGAGTAGTTTGCGCTTTACAAATGCCAGATTAAGATTTAGATTTTCATTGTTAAGGAACGCGTGGTTTAGGCATGCGTGGTTGTGTCATAAAACCGCATTTATGGTGACCAACTCACTCCTGGTCATTACGAACTCACCTCCTGAACTTATCACGTACAATAAATTGAATACGTGTTGCTAGTCTAATTAGCTCAATCAAAATAAAAGAAAACTACAACACCCAGAATGCATTAGGCTAGTACCACACAAAACTCCATGACTGGAAATAGAGTTGGTAATAGACTAGTGGAGGTGGTCACCTCATTTCCACTACACAAATACCACATACATATTCAGTTGTCAAAGTACATATCATAGTTTTCGAACTGGTGCATTTTTCAGCACAAAAACAAGAGATTAAGTAGGGGAATCCTAATCTGTTATATGTTTTGCAGCCTTGTAGGTATAACTTTTTCAACAACCTCGCCCCTCCCCCTACCTTTGAGAAGATATGTTGTATTACTGACGCACTTCCTAGAAACATGACTCCATCCCCTGTTGAGCACCTGTACTGGGACAATTTATAATTTTGACTGCTCTTATTTAAATGAATTCTAGTTCTGTTAAAACAGACTTCTTGATAACTGTATAATGATTCGTGGAAAGAGCTCTGCTTATGTTTTATTAGTAATAATATGAAAGTATTTTTATGTGGACCTCCTAGGAGTTCCAAATCCTTAATAAATATTGAATTGTGTACACCCCTGTGGAGAACTCTTGCATTTAAACCGTGCTGACCACTAAATACCCATTCAGTGTTTCAGCTCCCACTTTACCTACATTTAAATGATCGCCGTCCTTTCAAGGAAAAGAGCCTACGAGGAACAGGTTTACGAGCAATGTACATAACTACGTGCACATATAAAAATAACAACAATCATGTTGTTCAGCCATTCTAAAGTAACTGATCGAACATGTGGGCAGAGTAAATCCAAGCGAGAATAACTAAAGTAATTGCCCATTTGGCCACTCATTACAAGTGTCCTTTAATTACAACTGAAGAGGGGGAGGAGTTTTATATATGCAAGCTGCATGCAGATACATAAGCCAGGGGCACCTGGGCCGGATTGGCCCTTCTGGCGGGGGGTAGATCGGCGGGAGCGGACATACATTCACATCTCTCAATTGTCAGCGCTTAAATACGAATCCTGTTGTATAATCTTCTGCTACAGTCCATTTGTGTTTTACAGCGGGTCCTCTGTCTTTCTTCTTTTGCTTTAGCAGCGTTGAACAATTTGGGAGCAGATGGTTTCACTTAACGCTGGCGCTCTTTTTATGGCTGCGTAGGAATGATCCAATCTAGTCATTTTACTCCTAAGCACGGTGCACGTTTAGCATCGGAAGTTTACACGTGTTCAGGGAATAACACGGAATCAGGCAGACAGTTTTATTTCTACCACAAAGTCGAGTACTAATACCCAGAGTAAAACAACACCTGTGCTGACCCAGCACTGACCTTCTACGAGAGCTCACGGTTTGCTGTCAGAAGTCAGGAATCAAGTCCTGGCTCCTCCCTGGCACTCCGCGTGATCCTGGGCGGAAGCCAAGAACTTTGTGACTTAAATACTCAGCGGTGGCTCCTTTGTTAGGGCGGAGGAGCGTCGCCCCACTGCTCTCTGAGCAGTGCAAAAGGAAAAAAGGAAATGATAATAACACAATGCTATTAACATTTTATTTTTCAGTACTGACTCAGTTTAGGGCGGGGTGGGGCTGTCGTCACGGAGCAGGGAGGAGGAGTGGTGGGCACCATTATAACGTACGACGGTTCAGCCAGCCGCCTTAGGATGGCCAAACCGACACGCGCACTTAGCATTTCTCCAACCGGCTATGTAAAACAGTCCCAGGCATCGTCTGAGCAGCAAATCAAGCCGCTCAGACCAATCACAATGCTGCTGTCATGTTGGTAATGCTGTTACCAGCATGACAGCAGCGTCGTGATTGGAAGTCTGGGAGCCTGTGTGCTGCCAGGAGTCGAAAGGAACAGAATAGGACGGAGGAGAGGCGGTGGACTGGCAGCTAAGTGATTTGTTTTTTGTGTGTGCAGTTTTATATAGCACAAACTCGACCCGAAGGTATCAGAGTGCTTTACATGAGCACCAGTTGCATTACAGATGAACACACAAATTTTTAGAAATGGGGAGATTAAGTGATTTGCCCAGAATCACAGGATGCTTGAGCCTCCCGCCCGACTCGAACCTGGTTCCCCAACTTTAAAATCGGCTGCCCTACCCGTTAAGCCACATACTCGCCCAGTAATCTTTTCTTTTTTTCTCCCCCGGCTCACCACTTCTCTTCCGTAGCAGCCGCCACTGTAAATACTCATCTGGAAAAAAACGCATTTTGCATCCACATAAATTCACAAGGTACCTTGCTCCTGGAAACTCTCTTACCCCTTCCATCGGTGCTATGAGCAGATCATACATGGCTCGCAGAGGAGGCTTGTTGAATGAACTTTTGCTTCTGGGCAGGGATGAGGTCCCGTCCTTCGCCGGTGACATGGTGCTACTGAACAGGCTGGTCATGCTTGAACAGCTCCTACAAGTGAAACACACAGACCTTCTTAATACTGCAGGGAAATAAAGCTTAAGATTGCACAACATTTGGGCAAATAAATGAATTCATTTGTTAATGCTTGGGTTAAAAAAAAACAGTTTTTACAGAAGATATTTGTGTTTTCTGAAGCTTCCACCAAAATGGTGTCACTGTTATGACATTTTGTCAAATATGTTTAATTAAGTTTATTTAATGTTTTCCTTGAAGGTATAATCGAGAGGACTATATGCTGCCCTTTTCAGGCTTGATTTCCAAACCATGTATGGTGTGAATCCGGTTTAAGAGCAAAAGGGCAGGATTTAGGACTGCTTGGCATTCACATTCATGTGTTCAAGCCTCATTGTGTGTCTTGACTGTTTAAGGCTGTGCAAAGGTTAAGACCCCTGCATGAGGTGGGGAGTGGGAAGATCAAGTGTGGTGTACCCAGTGAATTTGGGAGCATCCATAAACCTGTGAGTTGGTGAGCATTCACAGACGTCTCTCTGATCCCTTCCCATCCTGGTAATGGGCACTGATCCTGCAAAGAGCTGCCATAAGTGCCCTGCAAGGGTTGCCAGAATGCTCCCAGACTTTGTGGTGGAGTAGGAGGAAGGGGGTTTTCCACCAGGAAAATGTGCTAATGCGTTTTGGGCCTGCCTTTCAGATAAGCATAATTGTACCATTTGGACAAATCTGGTTTTCAACATCTGTGAAAAGGGGGAATTGTAAATCTTCACCTTTACATGTGCACATTTCTGAGTACATATGTGTTTCTTTCGTACATATAGTTGGCTCTTTTATTTGTGGACATAATCAAGAAATCAGAGGCACATTAAGTTCTACGTCTCAGTGTCTATTCTAACCTAGCGTCTCTGCATTTTTACAAATGTCCCTAGGCATTGAATTGGTCAGGCACTCTGGACATCACTGCCATGCCCCTCTGACATAGGTGATCCATTCCTCCCATGTGTAATGCCGTCAGTACGGGAGCATCCCCATCTCCCTCAATTACTGGACAGGTCCCCTGTAACTGGCTTTTGTACTTTTCTGTATGTGTGGTTCCCTTTCATTTCATCTTGTTTTAAACTTTCACCCCCTCCCTTGTTGGATGGTTGGATTGACAGATCCACTGCGTAAAATGGATAGGCCTTGTTTTGAGGACACTTTTAATGATGGAAAGCTTTTGATAGAATGAAAAGGATTCTCATGATCAAATCACTATAATGGTCCTGTCTAGACAGCAAATGGATTTAAATGGCTGCGAATTTTGGAAATGTTCAGCAATTGTCTTTTGCCAGATTAAAGTAAGGTGCAAGGAAAATATTATTCACATCTGCTTTACAATTTATTGTGAGTCCTGAACCCCTTCTTAGAAACTAAGAATCAACATCAAATTCAAAGGCTTAATCAATTAAAGGGAAGGAGGGAAAGCAGTCACTTATGCAGTTTATAAAATATATTTTTGTAAGACTTTCATTCTATTTTTTCAGCTTTGCTAAAAATATTGGATAATATGTTTTGGTTTCAGCGGACAGAACCGAAACCCTCCCTTTTAGGAACACAGATTAAATATCAGATCCCACATATCAGGACTGAAATAGAATCCGAAGGAAAAATAATATTTAGGATTCACTTTGTATCAAAATTGCTAAGTGAACCCATACGAAAATTAATAGTTGGGATTATCTATCAGAGTTATAACGGAACCCATAAGGAATTTTACTCAACTAATTATAGATAGGACGCAGCAGAGATGAAATCCTCTTTCTTTCTGATAGAGGGTCTAATTAGGCACTTTTCTGGTAAAAATTGATCCCACCTGTAGTGTTCCCTTTACCAATGAAATGTTTCCTAATCTACTTAAATGTGACAGGCAATAAAACAAAATATGCAATCTAATCTATGGAAAACGACAATAATAAAAATCACTGGTAGCTTTAGAAAACAAATGTGTGGAGGAATGAGCTTTTCAGTATTTAAAGTATATTGTAGGGTTTCATTTTAAAGTGCAAAGATGACTGGGGTAAGAAGCAGGTAAGACTGGAAGTGGGAGAGAAAGAATGAGTGATTTTGTCTAATGTGAACCTGTTCTCAGGACACATGCACAATGAGCAATGACCTGATTGTGGAGAATTAAGCTCACAGGATAGCCAATAACAATATTACTTTCATGCAGTGAAATCACCACAATAGAGCCATTGAATTATTATACGTTTATCTTATAAAAGTAACAACTGCCAAAGGCTTCTTGGCACCAGTGGTGTAGCGTGGGGGGATCCACATACGTGGTTGCCCTGGCCACAAAATACTTAGGGGCGTAAAATATTTAAAGAAAGTATTGCGCACCCTAACCCGTGGACCGTTAGCACTTCTTGAGCTAACGGTCCATGGGTTAAGGGGTGCAATACTTTCTTTTAAAATGGTACCCCGGGTGCTGGCAAGCCACCCTACGCCGCTGCTTGGCACACCTCGAAAAACAAAGTGTACACTGATGCAAGACCAATGGGTAAATGAACTGTTCTTGAGGTGTGTCCATAAAGTAAAATAGTTTGTGTATCTTGAAATTTACAGGGATTTTATTCCATAGCGCTGCTGCCTAACCAATAAGTCAGGCCCTGGTGTGCTCCTTCCAGAAATACGGCTCATTAAGAGAGTCCTCTTTTGCTAATCGAAGTGTGCAGGATGGTTGGTAGCGTTAGAAAGAATGATAGAAAAGAAAGTGCACCCTGCCATTCAGAGCCCTAAGAACCAGACAATCAGTCTCAGATTCGATGCATTGAGCCACCATCAGCCAGTGAATCTATCTGAACACTGCTGGCATGCTCTTACACATAGGTCCTGTCAAGGTTGTATGATGTTACAACGCATTCCGTTGCAATGCATGCCATTACCACGCATGCGTTAAAACGAGAATGCCATTAGTGCGCATAATCTTTACCACGAAAATGCCTTTACCACGCATGCTTTTACAACGTTTTTCGTTGTTAAACCATGCATGTTAATGGCATGTTCTTGCTGAAGGTTATCTTCGATCCCTTCCCCATTTCCATATACTGCTCCGATTGCCACCCACAAAACCTTTTATTAAATACCCCTCCCTTTAACCCTAATATTTTACCCCTTCTCTACACAACGCCCTCGTCCTTTTTTTTTCTTTTTTCAATACTAATATCCCCCTTACCTCTCCAAGCTCTCCTCTCCAAGCACTTCCGATGTCATGTCGCACATCGTAAAGAGGAACCGGAAGTGTCTTTCCGGTTCCTCTAACGATACCGATTGCCTCCACATCTCGACTTCAACTGGTGAGTCTTTTTGGGGGGGGGGGGGAGACCCCCCTAACCCCCCTTTTTTTCGCCCGTTTACTTTTATTTTTTGGGGGGAAGCCCCCCCAAGCCCCCTTACCTTTACCACACATGCCTTTACCATGTATCTCGTAGTAAAGGTATGCGTGGTAAAGGCTATTCGTGGTAACCACGCATGCGTTGTAATGCATGCGTGGTTAATGTTATGCGTGGAAACGGCCGCGTTGTAGTGGCAGTTTTCCCCTGTCAGCAGGTGGCTGTCAAAATGTCGAATGTGGAGGAAGCGGTTTTGTTACAATCCCAGAAGGATATGTGTTGCATGACATTTTTGTGTTTTTTTAAATGTTTCATACAACACAGGCCTTGGTGTGTGTCCACATGGTCACTTTTAGTGCATTGTGGATGCATAAGGCTCGGGAAAAAGGCCTGCTTATTTTCTAACCAGAAATGTTCAAATTGTGCAAACTAACAAAACAATGTGTGCTCGATTATTTTGTTTATTGAGGGTCACACTGGCTGGAGAAAGGAAAAGGTCCATTCTTTGAAGCCATTTTTAATCAACATTCCTACTAAAATATGGCAACCAGGAGAGGTAACCTTGCAATTTACATGGTGAAGGGAGCAGAGGAGATATCACAGCAGGAAGCAAACATTGCAATGGGCAAAGCAATGCCAAACTGCATTAGACATAACTAACATTTACAGGCAGGATTCTAGAGCCAGAGCTCCATGACCAAACCCATCTAGGAAGAAATATAAGTGGAAAATACCGACACCAAACATGAACACAGTCAGGTCCACAAACACCGCACAGTGCCTTTCTTTTGTGTTCCAGCAGACACCATGCACTACTGACCAAATGAGGCAACACCATCTCACAAATATAGACACATCCTATAACTGCCCTAGGAATAGAGGATGCATGATTATTGACTGTCACTAAATACAGCTATTTCGGTTCCACTTTGGTGCACTTTTGATTCAATCGGCAAACTCTGTAAATCTCAACTGAGGTCTTTCTTGGCTTACAGCACATGTGCATTCTTCACAAAACCTTATCAGCTATGAATAAATGCAAGCACCTAGACCCGCTGAACCGCCTCCGAGGACTTGCAGTGTGCAGCAATACAGATTCACAGGCATGGGGTTTCTCTGGAAGCAATGTCGATGTAAAATTCTAATTTACATTTAACGACTCTGCAAACTGCATGCGGTTGCACACTTAAAAAGACTCCATTCCTCTGCTCACAATAATGCAGACCACAGCATTTTTTATTAACATGGCCTTCAACATCTCCCCTGGAGCTTCTAAACAAACAAAATAAAGTGCAGGGCCTACGTGCATGAGATACATAAGGATATATGGCTGCCCCTTCTGATCATACAAGTTTCCTTCCCACTCCAGCCAAATGAGGAGCTTGCACAACTAAAGGGCTCATCCCCAGGCGTCAGCGTAGTGTAAAATCTGGCGCAAACAGCGTTTTATTCACTTTGTGACCATTAAGCTGCGCCATTGGAATTATGCAACTCCACGGCCACAATGTTTCCCACATAATTCTGGATTTGCCGCATTTACCACTTAATCTATCATCTGCTGCATAATCTGAAGATTTTACAAAAAAATAACTTTGTTTACAGTTCTGTCGGATCAAAAGTGACTTAAACGTGGCAACACTTGTTCCTGTGCAGTGAAAAGCCCTCCGCAAAGTGTGACTAGTCAACTTTCAATTGTTTATTACAGCATTTGATTAGTAAACTGTTAGCAATGAGGTAAAATCTTTGCCCAGAGAGTGTTAACATGTGTAAAAAACACCAAATAATAAAGCAATGCTATCATAAAATGTGCCGCATTAGGCCACATAATTTGACTTTTTTTGCCGCATTATTTAGCCAAGCTTGCTGTGTAATTCACACACGCAGCGTCAGGCCCTGCTGTTGACCTTCATGACTTCATGGCTACCATGAGAGAGCTGTCTCCCTCTTTCCCTGCAGAGCCTCCTACACTTGGAGAACTCCAAACATTACACGCTAGCATCACACACAGGAGCCTTATTACAAGATTGTACAGTGCGGCTCAGGGAGACAGGCTGACAGCCTCGAACCCGGCATTTGAAGAATGAAACGCAATCCTTGACACACCACTGGCACCAGAGGGCGGGGGTTTCTGTTCCACACTAACAGGCATGCTCATAGCCAATTGGAAGTTGTGAATCATTAATTTTAAGTATCTCCAACAAATGTATTATACTCCTTTCAAACTGTTCAAGTGTGGTCTGGGGGCCTGTTTGCGATGTGGGGCACTGGAGGCGGACTTTATACACCTAGCTTGTCTGAGCGCTCCCATCTGGCAAATCTGGGCACAGGCGTTGAAAGCCCTATCAGACATGGCAAAGGAGCCAGCACCCCCCAGATGTGCCCACTGGGCCCACTTAAAAATGTACAACTGGCCCATCGCAAGTTTGTGGCGGTGGCGTTATTGTTGGCAAAACGAGGCGTTGCCAAACACTGGGGCTACAGAGCCGTACCCACAACCAAACAGTGGATTACCGATATGGTATGCGGCAAAGAACAGCTGGAACTGATGGCTGAGGCAATGCCACTGCCCTCGTGACCAAAGGGTATTTGGAGCCCACTTGCGGCCTACCCACTGACTGCTCTGGGTGTGTCTTAGTGGGTTGGATTGATCAGACAGTGTATGCCCTGTAATCCTGGGGTTGGAATGTTTGTACTAACGATACTGACACTGTACAGCAAATGTGATTTCTCTTGCTACATATGGCACTTTATTGCATTATGTTTATGCTTTGCTGTCTATGATGAAAAATCCAATACAAAAAAAAGCTTGCTGTGTAATTTGGTCCTGCCGGCTGCATAATTCCAGTGGCCCTGCCATTAGGCGATTCCCACAAATTCAGTGGCCCTGCCATTAGGCGATTTCCACAAATTCAGTGGCCCTGCCATTAGGCGATTAACACAAATTCGGTGGCCCTGCCATTAGGCGATTACCAAAAATTCAGTGGCCCTGCCATTAGGCGATTTCCACAAATTCAGCGGCCCAGCCATTAGGCGATTACCACAAATTCAGTGGCCCTGCCATTAGGCGATTACCACAAATTCAGTGGCCCTGCCATTAGGCGACTACCACAAATTCAGTGGCCCAGCCATTAGGCGATTACCACAAATTCCAGTGGCCCTGCCATTAGGCGATTACCACAAATTCAGTGGCCCAGCCATTAAAGCGATTACCACAAATTCGGTAGCCCTGCCATTAGGCGACTACCACAAATTCGGTGGCCCTGCCATTAGGCGATTACCACAAATTCGGTAGCCCTGCCATTAGGCGATTACCACAAATTCGGCTCCCTAGAGAGTTTTGAACAAGGACTTTCCTCTGATACCTACGTGGTGAAAATTGGACAAACAAAATAAAACAACCAGGGGAACACTGTGAACACAAGTGGTCGCTAAGATTACGCGATATTGTAAAATTTATAACAGGAACAATTGTAGCTGAGCACAAACCTGACCCAATACCATGCACAGACGATATCTCAACAGTAGGAAGTGTGTAACCACTATTGCAATACGTGGAATCGTTCCTTACGCTAGGTCCTTGTTGGATGAAAATCTGCGACTCACTGCTTCAAACGTCATTTCATGAAATGGGAAAGTAAAAATACTTCCTTACTTATATTTAGTCCTCATTTTTAGTGATATGATTTGACAAACAAGCAACAAGTAGGGGTGAATTCACAAAAGCATGTACGAGTGCTCGAATATGTGAAGCAGTAATGCTTTACATACTCAAATACTTTTGCATAGACTATGTGAAGTAATAAACACCTTTGAGAACTGACCCCAAAATATTTTTCTTTGCAATGGAAATTTCTTCAAAAATAATTGCACCAGGAAAGTTTAACTACATGAATCAGTGTCCACTGTTCTTGGACTCTGTGCCAGTCAAAAACAAAGCAGAATGGTTGTTACTGTAGGAGAAGCATGACGTAGGAGCTTGGTCACCATAAACGAAATGCATATTTACACCACACTGTATAACAACATGTACTTTCTCAGCGCCATGATACCCGTTGGGTGACAGTGCGCTATATAAGTTCAGTTTACATTACATTACAGTTTACATTACATATTGGTTCATTGAGATTATTATGCTGGTCTGTGGCACTATCCTTATTAGAGAGAACGCTGGCAGTCACGCCAGTCATCGAATGAAATGTCGTTGTTAGGTCTTGCCAGATAGAGTTTTAGCTCTGTCGTACGGTTAAAGCACCTACAAGAAGCGCAGGAATCTGTTGCTCAGTATTAGATGGGGTTCTGATGCATGGGGTTGGGAGATGCAACATTTGAGGATGTACCAATTAGAAATAGTGTCTGTCCAGTGCACTAGACATGTTGTGGTAAGGCACATGGACTGGTGGCAATGTAGCAGCTACACATTGAGAACACTACACAAGGACATCTACCCCAACAACCACTGCACTGTAACTGGCCACCCAAACACCACTTCCCTGCAAGAGTATTAGCACCACTTCTGCACTACCAGCTCACAGCCCCTCCACTACAGCACCCCCATGAGTTTCTATCCTTATGGTTGTATGCCAGAATATTGAGGAAAAATATTGCTACACAAAAAGATTGTGTCCTAAATATTGACTACAAAAATATAATGAATAGGTATGGACTCAATGAATATCTGAGTGAGTTCTCAGTTTATGTGATCACAGCCTGGGCACGTTTGACAATGCTCTGCTGTTTTTTTCAGGTTTTTATGAGTGTGTGATGCTCAAGGGGTGATGTATAACGTTTGATAGCTTGCATCAACCCTGGAAATGCTGTAACTCAAGTCAATGCGATGTCGGCAGCGTAAGCAGGGGCACTGATGTATCATTGCAATTTCTCCCGGCACATCACCATTTGCTCTTGAACAAGCAGCATTTCATCTCAAGTGCTTCAGGACCTCCCATTACTAGACAAAGGAGACCCAATTGCCTATGTAATGCGGGACAGTTTTCAGTGGCTGCCACCTGCAGAAAGCAGATGGCAGGGAGGCTGCATCTGCAGGGCTTCATTGGAGCTGGGAGCTGCCCCATGAAAATGAAGGAACAATTCATGTCAATTTCTGCCTCCTTTCCGAATAACAAGTATGCTCTGTAACCTACAAACATTATGGACAACTGCTATCAAAATATAAGGAATATATTTATGTTTCATACATCTTTTTTTTAATTCTGTTTACTTTATATAAGGTACGTGATTTTACCTAGAAATATATCCCAAGTTTTCAAAATATTCCTAAATTGTTACTCTTCTGCCTGTGTTTTTTTATGAATAATTATCATCATGTTGAAAATAAAATGAGGATAAGTGAAAATAAAACATATGCATTCAGAAAAAATCCATTACATTTTGGGAAAATATATTTTAATTATTAATGACGTCACTATTATGACATCCCCATTCTACAATGCTCTGGGTGTGGTGGCGCTCAGGTTGAAGGTTATGTTCATGGCTGGGAATTGAAATAGGGATTGAGTTACGTTTATTGCTAGCGTTTTGGTTCGGTTTAGGCTCAGGATTGGGCTTCACCTACATTTAAGGTAAGCAGTAGAGATGTGCTTACCGTTGTGTTTAAGGCAGAGTTCTCTCTTTCAGTGTACGCTCTGGGGCCCCGTGAAGCATCTTCTTGAAGGGGGGCCTGAATGCTCCTGCCTAACTGACCGGGGCCACATGCACAGAAAAAGAAGTGGTGAATGAAACATTGCTCCAGTGCATGATTTCCAGACAGCGCTTTTTAGGTCTCGCCTGACCCAGCGCATGCGCTGGTCTGGCGAGACTTATTGAGAGGGCTCCAAAAAGTGCTACCAGGCCAGCCTGGAGCTACAGTGCATGTGCGCGGGCGCGCGCGCCGCGCTTTACCGCGATTACTTTCACTTTCGCGGCCGCATGGCCGCTTTGATGTTTGATGGTGATCGCGATCATTCTCACTTTCATAGCCAATAGGTCTCGCTTTTGGGACCTTATAAGTATTTAGTTATGCAACTGTTGCATGGCTAAACACTTATAAGGTCCCAAAGGCGAGACCTATTGGTTATGCCAATGCTTGTTCTTTTTGTAACGGGGTACCAGTGGCGTAACAAAGGCCCTTGCAGCCCCTGCGGTGCATGGGGCCCCCTAAGCTCTAGGGGGCACCTCAGCACAGTGCCCTGGCAGGAGAGCTCCCGTTTGAGTCTGGAGGGGGTCACTCCACTGAACTTACGGGGGATCCTTCTCAAGTTTCGTTACGCCACTGCGGGGTACGTGGCCCCAGTCTGTGTTGAACCCTCCTGGTGCTCATGCACACTGGCACAAGTCGCAGCGACTCACCCGTCTGTTGTCTTGGCTTCAGGAGTTCTACAAAAGGATACTTGGATAATGTTTTTGCATGCATGGGGTGGTCCGTGGGGTCAGTGTTGCGTGACAGTACTGGAGGTGCAGAATTTGCCATTTGCATTTGACAAAAACCAACACAACATCTTACACTGGAGGTTACTACCACAAGATTGGTTGGTCTGAGTATTTTTTGTGATTTGATGCTGCCCATTTTAGAAGCAAGGATCCGGGTGGTGTCTGGCTTAATCAGTCATGTCCAGGCCCCGCCTAAGAGACGGTGCGCGCAAGATCATTGCATTCATTGTAGGTGACTAGCAGCACATCCACCTTTAGAACAGATACCCCTGATTTGGTATCGTGATTCATTGTTGGACGTCATGCACTATACTGCCTCCTACGGTTATGTCTACATGGCTTACATCAATTATTCCCATTCCCTTTGCTTGAGAGACCCCACCAGCCTGAAGTTCAAGGACAAACGACAGCGGAGTCCTGAGAGTTGCATCCTCTTGTGTCTGCCGATAGCCATGATCTGTCCATTCGTTTGTTGAGGTCTTGAAGTCCTCGCTGAATTCCATCAGACTCTCAATCCCGATCAATGCATGGGCCAAATCTTCATTTTACAAACTGAAATGTTGCCACACCTCTTCCCAACCTCTGTTTCAATCAAAATTGTCCAAAACATTCAGCCTCGGTGTTTGGGAGTATTGTGCTTCAACCCGCCAACCCTCGATGAAAAAATTCTCCCATGGCGGTAGTGCCACCTCAGTGGGTAGGGCAGGTGTTGAAAGTCTCGTCAAATATCTCTTCGCAGTTTTACAAGACGTGGTATGTTCAGTAAACACTATTCTTTCACATTAGTTTGGATTCCTGTTTTAGATGACATCTGTCACTCTGAATATGCTCCACCCAGTCACTGGAATCTTACAAGGAGCTGAATTCAACCATCCCATGCAAGTCATATTAGACTAGTCATTTGCCAATGCCCACATGCCCTACGCTAATATGCATTCTCTCTTCCGACTAGAGCCTCCTTTGAGTTCACCTCATGCAGGGCTTTAAGTGGGCCGGGTCTCTCCGGGTCTGAGCACCGGCAGTTTTTTAAAGGAGGCCTCGAAACGGGTCTCTATTTTGTGCCCTGGCACAGGCGGTCTGTTTTTTCCCGGACTTCAGTGCAGTCCGACAAAAAGTACCTGGGCACAAAACAGAGCCCGATAGAGACCCGTGTCGAGACAGCAGGCACATCGATGTGCGCTGCTCACACTGCTCACTTCTCACTAGTGGAGAAGTTGCGGCATGACGTCATGCCAGGTGCGCGTTGAAGGGGAAGGGAAATCCTTTAAAGAGAGTCATTTTCTCTCTGGATTTCCCTTCTCTTTTTGAAAATCAGGAGCCGCAACATTGTCATATTCTGTCACCAGAGCTTTCAGTGGGAGCTTTTTCAATATTATTTACAAGCCATAGTTGCTGCCTATTTATCGTATGCAACTAACAACCACTGACAAAGCCAATAGACCTGACTTCTTATAGGTATGATGTTTCTTGTATCATATATGTGGATGCAATGACAGAAACAGCAAAATACAAGTCGGGCGGCACACTATGCGAATCACAGACTATTAGGTGTTTTTAAGCCACGCCCTTAATTTACATTGGCCACGCCCCTTTGAGAGACCCCCGAGTTTTTTCATCCCACTTAAAGCCCTGACCTCATGTCCTGCTAATGTTTTTCAATGAGTAACACGAGCTGGTCCCATAAAGGTCCCAAATCCCTGCGAATCCAGACGGCCATTATTTTAACAATTGTTCCAAAGCCCGTGTGATTGTAATGTTTCCACATCCAAATTCTCATCATGCTAATGTTCAAAGTACAGGTCTTTATGTAAATGCGTCAACTTTTCCCCACAATCACCTTAAATTACTCCTTTATTCCACCCTTCTGCGCCGGCTTGACGACAAGAGCATTACCATAATGTGATTGGAAAAGAAACTTTAAAAATCTTGATTTCAAAATAATACGTAATATTTCACAGAAAGAACAAGAAAACCATATTTCTTTAGGGTGAGCTCAGAAAAAAAAATACATTTTCGCTTGGTTTTATTTTCATTACATTCTTCCCCAAAGGCGTTCATAAGGCCTCAGACATACAAATCTTCCAGCTAAGAATGTCGCATGCTGAGTTTTAATCTAAGATGCCTAAAAGATTTGACAACCAATGCTGCCTTAGATCGTAATAGGCTTACATGGGGATATTATTGATTTGAGTAAATCAATTTTAATTCACAGCTGAATGCGATTATTCATTTTTTAAATTTCTCTCTCAAAACAAGCGTTGGCGGATCTATAAAATAATGTGTTAGCTCTTGGTAATGTACTTTTCATTACAGGTGTTAAAGGATGTGAAAAATCGTAGAAAGATTTGCTGGCAGCCACAGAAAAGTACACAGCTGCCAGGAGAGGCATTCAGAAAGCCCACCTCAACAGAGGCTGACTCATGGCAGGGAGACAACCTTAGACGCAGGGAGGCAGTCACACAGGCTATTGCAGCCAGGGATAGACAGACAGCCCTCTCAAAGGACAAGGAAGTGCAAGGCCTTCTTTCAAGCACTTAGGGAGAAAGTAGCAGATGTAAGAATAGGAGGGGGAGGGAGAAGTGGCAACCCCTGAGAGAACAGCAAGGGAGAAGCCTTGATCTAGTATCTAATACTGCTGAGACCGCTAGTCAACCATGCACAAATGACCCACTGATGACAAAGAATCCATCCAAGAGCTGATGTCTACATGCCCTACTGCAAGACAGGTGGAAGAAGCCCAGGGCCGGACTGGGAACCGAAACTGGCCCTGGCATACTGCTTCGGCCGGCACCCCTGGGGGGCTGAGGGGATGCGGCGGAGCTGTTTGCATATGCCGGTTTTTGCCGATTTTGTTACCGGGGGCCGATATTGCAAGCCCCCGGTTAGAAAAACGGCCCCCAGGGGCCCAAAACTGGCCTCCACCCTAGCAGCCCGCCGGGAAAATGCCCAGTGCCCACTACGGCCAGTCCGGCCCTGAAGAAACCTCTAATCACAAGGGGAGCTAGGAAATGGCACTCACAGGGAATATATGAGGACCACGAGGAATGGAACCAGTCAATCTGACTTCACTGTTCCAAAGGGCAGTGAAAAAGCCGGTGTTTAATTTGAGCCAGTAGTTTCTGGTGCTCAGCACCGGCACTTATTCATCAACACCAGCGCTTGAGCAACAGTTAAGGACACATTCATTTTTGGTGGGCACACGGAGATTAAATGATTCGCCCAGAATCACACGATGCTGAGATGAAGCAGAGACTCAAAAGTGATTCCTCAGCTCTGAAGACGGCAGCTCTTGTCATTACGCCACATCCCCTCGCCACTTGTAGGGTTTGTTTGTTCTATGTTAGGCAGCGCTAACAGTAGAAAAGGGATGGCTGAAGCTGCCTCCTGAGGAGAGCCCCAGCACTTCTTTTTTTAAAATAAATTAACCACTAGAAAAGGCATCTCTAGACCCTCACTTGCACCTACTCAATGGAAGAAAGCTTGCTTTCTGCATTAGAACTGAACTTTATAGTGTACTGGAAAGTCCTTTAAAGACAAAGAAAAAAACACAATACACAAATATAACACGTTTTTACAGAACCAAAAGAGAAAATGTTGATTAGGGGAGAAATCAATTACTAATAGAAATAATATCTTGATATCACTAGGAAAAATCCTTCTCCTACCTGGCAGCCAAGACATGGAACTCCCTCCCCACTCACCTACGGCTGACCCAGGATCACCTCTCCTTCAGGAAACAACTCAAGACCTGGCTGTTTGAGCAGTAGCGACCCCCCCCCCCCCCCCTCAGCGCCTTGAGACCCTTACGGGTGAGTAGCGCGCTTTACAAATTATTGTGATTGATTGATTGATTGAAAGTGAACTGTATCTCACAATAGCTGCATTATGAACTCAGAATAAGAAAGTAATACACTTCTTGGTTTAACGGAGTAATTTATAAACAGATATATTCTAAAATTGTTCATCAATTGCACTGCACCCTGGCACATCTACAAACATTTATCATATTGTTGTGTAATGTTTGATATTAAGAAACATAACCATTGAAACAGGGCTATAATTGACAAAGTCTGGCAATGCATTTAGCTTTTTTAACTTTATCTACAAAGAATTGTTTCAAAATTATGACTATATATATAATATACAATAAACCTTTATAGAGCGCTGCATTCACCATTACAGGTGTCTTGGCACTATTGCATCTATGCCTGGTTCCTTCTGCATCTTCAGTACCTCTAAGTCAGGTTTAACACCTCTCTGTCTCTCTAATTCAAGCCTTGGTTGGGAAGAGCCAAGGGGCATATCAGCAAGGGCCGGAGATAAAATTATCGCCACATTAGCGTCCGTTTTCAGACGAAAAGCGGCGATAATTTTAACGCCCTATTAGCAAGGACACGCTAACGCGTGAATCCATGCTTCTTCACCCTTTCCCTTAATGCCCAGCTTAAGTGGGCGTTTCTCCCCAGAATAACGGGAGAAATGTCGCTAAGCGACATTTCTCCTATTATCAAGCCTCACGCAAAGAAGCAGAGCGACTTGAAAAGTAGCGATAACCTCTGTTATCGCTACTTTCCTTACGCCTGCTTTGAAACACCTCCCATGATAGCCTATGGAAGGTGGCTATCACGGCTAAGTATGTGTAGCCCTATCAGCAAGCTTTTGCCAAAAGTTGTGCGATTATCGCTGGATTTCCAGCGATAATCGCACAGTTGGCAGCTTGCGCTCTGAATTTTACCGCTTTGGAGATAAGCGTTGCTGATAGCACGCTATCTCCGTGATCAAATTCAGAGTTGGCCGGCGATAATTATCCTTGCGCTAAGTGCGCTTAGCGATAATTATCGCTGGTCCTTGCTGATATGCCCCCAAGTTTGTAAGTTCTGCCTGAAGCTGATCAGGTTTCTGTTGGCTCTTAGTTCCGCAGGCGGCTTGTTCCACAATTGGGTTGCTTTAAAAGATCTCCTCCCACCCTATTTTTCCTGAACTTTGGAACACAAATCAGATTCTCTGTCACTGAGGTGCATTTCTCTTGTAGTGGCACTGGCTCTTAACATTAATCGCTTTGTGTACAATGCACATTGCCTTGAAATAAAAAACAATTCTCTCACTGGCAACCAATTTAAGGTTCCCAGCACCTCAGATGAAGAATCATTTCTAGCTTAATTCAAAGTCAGTTTAGCTGCATGTTTTTACATCCTCTACAATCTGTTGGTGAGATATTCCGGGGCTCTCACCAGTAGGCAATTCAATAATCCAAAACGAGTGGCTTCGCTTTTGTTAATATGTGTTTCTAAGGAGAGATTTTGGTCAACATACACTCCCAGATTTCGCACTACCAGAGGTGGTTGTTGATTTCCGGACTACCTTAAACTGAAAACGTATGCTTGTGTAAATGACATCATATATACACAAATGTTCAAATACAGGCATAAGTTCATGAAGTAAGTGTGCATAACTTCGATATGAATAACGTAATGCACTTTTTCCTTTTGGTACCACTTGTCTGTATACCCACATGTGTGTGTTTAAAGTGGCTAGGGAAATCAATTATTTAAAATGTTTGGTCCAAACACTCAGAACTTGTGCTCACCCTCTAATATCTTGGCGTAGAGCAGTCAGGCTTAACATAGGAGGCAATGTGTAAAGTATTTGTGCACACTTAAATACAGTAACATAGTGAAGACACCAGAGAAATACTCCACACTACTATAGAAAAATAGTAGACTCGTTACTGTTCTAATCTCTACCAAAACTACAAAACCCCAATTAAGTATAATCAATTTAAGCACTTTAATAGTATACAGGTAAACAGAGTGCTTCAGCAGCACTCATGATCATCCAATTACTGCCGTGTTAAATGGTAGCGGCAGTTTCAGTCGGTAACCTTCCAAGTATTTGCCCGGCGATAATCGCCTCTCATACCACTCGATAATTTACCAATAAAAGAGGCAGGCGCCGGAGACTGGAAGGCAGGAAACAAGGTTTTATTCCGTCGGAGCAGAACACATCAGATCAGACAGCAAGGTATCGTCACGAGGTGCTCTAACCGCATCTCTGAGACCTGGTCTCTTATACACTGGTTTATTGCTTTATTACACATAGTACATTCTTGAGATTCTTTTGAAGTACGGGGGAATATCCCCTGGAGCCCCGGTTCAGATCCGATCCTACACATAGATACAGTAGAAGTTCCCACCCTACCCGCAGTGGGAGATGGCTATCGCGCAGCAGGGAATTCCGCTAATTCCCGGGGTGTGTGCAACTGATCTACTGTAATCCCTTTGATGTGGGGTGTTTCCCTTACAGTAGGGGCAGTAAACTGCATCCGCAGGGCTAGGTGATGGCCTGGGACCAGTTCAGACAATGGGGCGCAGAGGAAGGGGGTTATCAAAGGAGAGGCATGACCATGTATGGGTTGTCGGTTGGAAGTGGTTCCGTAGCAGGGTCGCGCAGAAGGAGAGGGTTTATGGCCTGTATGAGAGAGCGGGGGTGGCCGGCGCGCGGGGGATGCTTGCAGCGCCAAGGGAAAACGCTGGCGGTCGAGAGTGAGCGGAGAGAGCGGGGTGCCTAAAATGGCGGCCGTGCATTCGTTGCGCGTGGTGCTGGGGAGGGGCAAGATGGCGCAGATAATGTTCAGTTTGCGAGCTAAATTTCCACAGTCCTCCCTTTTAACATATCTCGCCAGCTTGTCCGGCCAATATTCGCCTTTGTTAGCCTTTCAGTTACAGTCTCGTCAATGTTCGTCACACATTTAAAGATACAGAGTCTTTAGGGTAGGCAGGAGTAATCTGACACATTTGTACATTGTCTCATACAGTTTGATGAAGCAGGCGAGGAGGAAGTACATTCAAAGTTACAGTATAGTTGTGTACATGGCTGGTGTTGTATGAATGTTACTATACAAAGTTACATTTTCTTAACTACTCAGTGTACAGTCGGAAGTGATTGATGCAATATCATGAAAACTTGATAAGAAGATAGTTAATATAATAAGGTGGTTGGGAGAGGATTTTCAACTTTGACATGGGTTCTTCTTTCCAGTGTCCTTGTTTATAAAGAGCTATCACTGGTAAGCTCTCATTGTTGTTCTTCTTTCGTTGGCACTGTTGAGCACCGGCGGTGGAACTAAGGTCCAGCTCAAATCCGATTTCTTCACGTGGCAGGGTGTGACCACTCACTGTTCTTTGATCACAGTCCTGTTCCTTAACACAGTTCACCACAGGTACTTTTGAGACAGGGTGCCGGCCTTTTGTTCCTCGGTAGTAGGTCAAAGTCATAGTCCAAATGAAAGAGGAAGAGAGAATGGGGTGGCATGGGATCAGATCAAAAATGCGGACCAAGGAGAGCAGAATCTTTTCAGCACTGGGCCCATCAATCGGGCCCGACGGGTTAAGACTTCAGGCACGCTGGTCAGTGAGCAGGGGCCTCGATGTAGCCCTTCGCGCTCATCGTTCTGATAATGGTGCCTCGTCTCACGCTCTTGTTGCTTCGTCGCTTCCCCCTTGGTCGATGTCATAGATGTTTTATGATCCGCAGCCAGACTGTGCGTCACATCCGACCCCTCTCTTCCGATGGCTGCAGGTTATCCTTGAATAGGTTATAAGAAACGAAAGTCTTAGAGATCTTGGCAGGGAAGACATTTACATACTTTATTCTCTCTCCCAACCACCGAGTAGTTGCGGAAATGCTCTTATCTGTTACTATATGATTGGTGTCTATTAACTCTGATGTTAAGGTGCGTGTTACTAATCTATTAATTACTGCTGTGGTGCAGGGTTCTGTGGGTGTCCCTGTCCATCGTCTGGCCTTCTAGGTGTCAGTTTCTGCGCCCTATAATGCAAGGTTTGGTAATACCTGTAAGTGCGAGGTGCTATGGTCATGCGTTCACGAGCATCCTTTTCATACAGTAGGTGACCCTTTATCAGTTTAAAACAGGGGCCATCAGCTGTTTTATTCGGGATACTTCTGAGACGGCTAGTATAGGGCTGGAGTTATCTTTGGGAGAACAGGGTGCTTTAGACATTTTATTCCGGGCCAATTGGTCAGGGGTAATTCTGGGTGGTGGAGATGGTGTCCGTTAAGAACAAAAACCCACTGACATATAGTCCCCGTGTTGTGGGTCAGATTGGGAGACATCAGTCGTCTTACCTGTCCTTTCCTTCTCAGCCGATTAGGCTTAATGTTTGTAAAAAGGAGAGGTAGTAACGTGGTAAAGTATGGTCGTTTTTGTTTCTATCAATTTGTTCGAACACCACCGTGTTCAGGCCAATTATACACTTACCAAAGAGGTGTATGTCGTTAATTTATTCAAGAAGAAAGAGGGCAAGAAAGAGCCTTTTGCGAGGGAGGGGGAGAGAGAGAGAGAGAGAGAGAGAGAGAGAGAGAGAGAGAGAGAGAGAGATGGGTAAGATAATAGGTCACTTGGTGCACACACAACATGGAGTAGCATGGGTCTGTTCCATGTAAGAAAACACAAGCGGGGAAAAGACATAAATTCGATGATCACGTACACACAAATGCCGGATAGGGTGTGACAGTACATGCGTCAAGACGGAGACTCAGGGCTGCGTCGAGCACGGGGACCTCTCCTTCCCTGTCCTCTATTCCTATGCATGCTGCGTACCTTCAGTATTTTGTAGTTCATCCTATGGGTTGTCTGACCCTTTATTCTCCTCCCTTTGATCGGTGGACGCACACTTCAATCATACAATGACGCTCTCTTCAAGTGATCCGAACATGAAATGCATACACATTCATATCGTATAATCGTAGTACACACGCACAATCATATCATACAGTTTTTCATGTTCTCAATGGTGGTCTGTAATTTTACACACTGTCTCACAACGTTTGTCTATGTTTTCCCTGATGTTGAACTTGGTGCGGTCCATGTCCACTCCATTCTTCAGTCGGAACTTCGTTGTGATCTATAGAGGGGAAATAAGAGGGGAGGGGAGGTGCAGTATTCAAAATACCCCAGCGCGTGCAGACACGAAAGGTTCTACCTACCATGTACCAGGCTAGCCGCAGGGTTGGGTAATACCACGGACCCATTATTCTTTAGTTTGAGGCAAAGATGCTCTAGTTCATTCATCTCCTAAATTCGCGTTCCCTGGTCGTGCAGGTATTTCTCAATTGGTCGTGTATCATGGTGCAGGATACCATACCTTGCATGCGACATATACCTTAAGTTATAGTTCATTATTGATTTGACAATTCTCGGAAAAAGGGCAGGCGTGATTGGTACAAATTTCGTTAAACAAAAAGATTTTTAGGCAAATTGTGTCTGTATTATCTGTATGCCTTCGCTTAGGAGTAACAATCATTTATTGAAAAGAAAAACCTTCAACAACCTAGATGATTAGTCATGACACTGATTTCGTAATTCCTTTTTAAGAAGCCCTTTATTTAAAACAATGTCAGTATGGAAATACGGGCCTACAGCCGCCATAGACCGGCCACAGTGTGAGAGGCGTCGAGCAACATGAGCAACACTGGATTAACATGAAAAAAAAAAAAAAAATCGGTTCCCCCCTTTCCCCCACCATCATGTGTGAAAGCATCGCATACATATATATATATCTCTTTTTAACACAAATGTCACGTGACTGGAACGCCACAAGGAGTTGTAGGCCACTCCTACATCAGCGCCATCTTGGGGTGGGGTCGGGCCAGTGCACAGTCTAAGTCTTTCCATGAATTAGCTGCCGAACCAGAATTCCTTTCGGTAGTTCGAGAACTTTCGTTAGCGTCAACTTTGCGTCAGCATGGCGTCACTGCAACCTTGTAGCAATGCCATGGTTCGTTCTCAGGGCGGGGCAGCAGGCGGGTTCTTCCGCCGACACTCTACTTTCTCACTGCACCAAGCGGAGGCAAGGTGGCTGCCGCCCGGGGGGGGCAAAAAGAGCAATGGCGGTGGTTTTGTCCTTACCGGAAGTCCGCAGGAGTCGAATGTCGAATGACTCCAACCAATTCTGCAAGGCTGAGGGGAGCGTTCTGTCAAGAGTGGGGCCCATGCCCTAGCAAACAAGCTTTCGAGTCCAGAATTGTCTCACGGTGGGCCAGGCCTGGAACCGGAGGGGTCAGCCGCCGGAGTTCAATGGCAGCAGTAGCAGCAGCTCTTCGGTACAGTCACCGGAGAGGAGCCAGCAGCAGTAACAGCAGCAGTTCGGGTGGTGCTGCCACCGGAGTGGCATCAGTTGCAGCGACAACAGCAGTCCGGAGGACATCATCATCGGAGTGGGCCCCTACTTACTTGGCTGCGGGGGCCCACTCCCCGCGTCGGGTGTTAGCGGCAGTCCTGGTGAACCCTGTCCTTGGGTGGTTGCCTGGCGGCCGCGTGCAGGGGTGCCGGCTCAGCCGAACGGCGAATGAAGTGGCAGGGCGCAACCCAGCTGGCCGACGTGTGAAAGGTGTGGCTTGGGGTGCCCTCATCTGCTGGCGAGCCTCCACCTGGGGAGGTGGGGGAGGTCCGTCCGCGTCGCCTCCCCCCGCCAGGGCACCCTCCGTTATTGAAGGAAGAAGTGACTGGGAAGACCCGCACAGCGTGCCAGGGTGAAATTCAGCAGGCCGATGAAAAAGATGGCTAGGTGCAGCTTAGCTGGCCGGTGAGTGGAAGACGGTTGGGGTGCCTGGCAAGCCTCCACCTGGGGAGGTGGGGGAGGTCCGTCCGCGTCGCCTCCCCCCGCCAGGGCACCAGCCCTCCGGCGCTTCGTATAGCCTCCGGCCTATTCGCACAATCGGCCGCCACTGATGTCAAGGGATTCCTGCATGGCTTTTATAGCCCAAAATCAACTAAAAAGGACCGCCCAAAACAGGCCAATGTTGCAACTTCGAGGAAGGAGAGGCGAGGACGGTGTCACGTGGACGAAAATGCTTTGGGATGCAGGTCGCAGCAGACTGTCATGTAAATAGTTGTTTAAAACATGTTCTAACCTGTTCATTTTTGCCGGAATGTTGTTATACTTATAATTTATTAAAAATGTTTGACCATACTATTTTGCTGGAGCGTTGTACGTATCAGCGATCTGGTTAGCGTATTCGGCGTTTGCTCGATTGCACGTGATCCTAATCAAGTGTGGTGACGTTGATGGTGGGTATCAACAAACTTCCGGTTGTGTCTATTGGGGTCCCTATTTTTGTTCAGTTCCAAAAGGACCGGGCACTGGGATTTCCAGTGTCCGAACCCTCTACAGAACGCACATTGGTTCCCATCTAAGTCTCTCCGTCCGTTGTAGGGTGTAGGTGTATGGTCTCTAGGGGGTAGCTTTCTAGGGGCGGTTGGTTGGTAGTTCTCCTTCGGGGGTTCCCTTCCTATTGTCACCCCTTGCAATTGTGCTATCATCACCCTCTCCTTTAATTCCTTTTTCTTCTTCTCTGACGCCCTATCGTTCTCGTTTTTCTGGTTTTCGTAGTATTGGGCCATCTGGAGAATTGCTGCGGGTTTGGAGGCTGCCCAACTACTCTCGCTGGTCTGTAGTTTCTGGGAAACTTCTGGCGACAGACCCTTTACATAATTCTGGACAAAGAGGTGGTGTCCGGTTGCGGTGGTCATGTCTTGGCCACTGTAGTCGGAAAACACAGTCTCGAATCGGGAGAAGTATTCAGACACGTCTTCCTGGGGTTTCTGGCGGCAAGCCGTCACTATCGACCAGTCTACCTTTCTTTCAGGGATTAGAGTCTTCAGCTTTTGTACAATCTTATCTGGGAGCTCTAGGATGGCTTTCGGGGGTTTCTGTCCTGGTTCTCGCTGTTTATCTATGGTATCGAGTTGTACCCAGGTATATCCGAACGGCTCAGCGTGGTCAACTTTCCGGATTTGTTTCCACACATCAGCCGGCAGACATAGCCCAAAGAACAAGTCGATATCTGCTAACGTCATTATCGTTGAGCCTAAGGCTGTACCTAATTCAGTGTAGAAGGCAGTCGGGTTCTTTCTCAAGTCGGGTAGGGTCTTTCTAAAGGTCAAAATATCTTGCCGGTCCCACGGCTGGTAGACCCAGTTATATACAACCCTTCCCTTCGCATCTTGGTGGTTGATGTCGTCGTGTGTTCCCTGACCCCGTGGGGGGACCCAGTAGGGGGCAGCTTCTTTAATGGGCATCATGGCATCGGCCCTTCCTCCCTGGGGTTTAGTTGCTATGGGGGTTTCTGTTTCGGTTGTTTGTCCATGTTCTTTAAGATGTCGGTAGACCTCGAGTGTACGAGTGAAGAGGTTCGCTACATCGCCCTCTCTTTCTTCCCCGATGTCTATCTTTCTATATAGGGCCGCTAAGCCTTCGGGACCTTTATCGTGGTACCTATCCTCATATGCATTCAGGGCGTGATAACAGAACCGTACGACAAAGTGTCGTCTGCGGTTGTCGGCATACGATTTATACACGTCCGTTATATACTCCTCACTTTCTTTTCGCTCCACCAGCGTCCCTACTATCTTGTCAATTCCTGCTCGTTCATCTTTAGTTAATCGATTCATTCTGGTGGAATCGTTCTTTCTTATCTCATGGTCATCTAGCGTTGTAGCCGACGTTGGGTTCAGTACAAGAGGCTCAGCCGGCGCGGAGGCCGTGAGGGCCGAGGCCCCTGTACTGCTTTCGTTCGTGTTCGGGGGTTGTGGGTGTTGCACTACTGATTGGGAGGGTGCATACGGAGGGGGCATGTAAATGGTCGGGGGACCTAACAGTAATTCGTCATTCGTTTGCTGCTTGGAGGGCAACACAGGGTAGAGCAAAGAAGGGGTCCTAACAGCGTACTGGCCTGAGGTTTCGGGCTCCTGTCTTAGTTTAGTTTCCCTTCTCTCCTTTATGTCTTCTTCTAACTTTTTAGCGGCAAGGTGAGCTGCCTTTCGTAATTCCTTTTCTGCTTTTACTTCTTCCCTCTTTTTCCGTTGCGTCGCTTCTTTGCGCCACATGCCAATACTGTCAAGCATAGTAGGCGTCGTCTTATTGCTACGCAGAGCTACTTCTAGCGCTTCTATCTTGCGGTCGTCGAAGGATCCCATCAGTGGCCACTGACTTTCGGGCTCCTTCTTGGTATATTTATGCCACAGCTTGCTATAAGCCACGGCGACTAGTCCATATTTAGTGAACATGTCCTTATTAGGGGTGCCTTCCAGTGGAGCCGGGTGGTTCACCTCTAATAAGCGGTCCGGGCAGAACCAACTACCAATCAGTGGGGAGAAGATAGGCATGACGGGTTTCAACGGGGACAAAAGTCAGCACTACCTATCTTTTCACTGCTTGCAAAGACTAGACAGAATATCTCTATTCCTCGTTATTTGTAAGCAGAGAATACCTCCAAAGAACCAATATCGAACAACTAGTGTTCGGACAATCAATCAATCAATCAATGGGGAGATAAAGATAGGCACGACGGGTTTCAATGGGGACAAAAGTCTGCGTTACCTACCCTTCACTATTTGCAAAGACTAGACAGAATATTCCTATTCTACGTTATTTGCAAACAGAGAATATCTCAAAAAGCACTATTCTTCAAAACAATCAATGTTCGGACAATCAATCAATGGGGAGATAAAGATAGGCACGACGGGTTTCAATGGGGACAAAAGTCTGCGTTACCTACCCTTCACTATCTGCAAAGGGAGAGAGAGAGAGTATTTCTACTCCTCCCCGTTTGTAGACAGCGAATATCTCAAAAAGAACAATCAATGAGCAATACTAGTATTCAAACAATCAATCAATTATTTCGCACTTTTGTCGTGTTTCACGACCTTACCCGGACCGCATGGACAGTTTCTCGTCTTCCGCCTCCAGCGCCCGATCGTCCTCTATTCTCCGTATTTGCCGCGGCACTCCTGATGGTTCCCAGTCAGGACCGTAGATCACTCGAGAGAGGTCTGCTCGGAACCAGTGAAGTTCGGATGATCGGCTGCCAGACGAGGGTCTATTGGGCAGGAGCTCTCCCGATCGTTGCAGTCGTTCACTCTGTCGTCGGGACCTCTCCCACTGGATCCACGTGTCGCTGATGGGCCCCACGTTTGGGGCGCCAATTGTTAAATGGTAGCGGCAGTTTCAGTCGGTAACCTTCCAAGTATTTGCCCGGCGATAATCGCCTCTCATACCACTCGATAATTTACCAATAAAAGAGGCAGGCGCCGGAGACTGGAAGGCAGGAAACAAGGTTTTATTCCGTCGGAGCAGAACACATCAGATCAGACAGCAAGGTATCGTCACGAGGTGCTCTAACCGCATCTCTGAGACCTGGTCTCTTATACACTGGTTTATTGCTTTATTACACATAGTACATTCTTGAGATTCTTTTGAAGTACGGGGGAATATCCCCTGGAGCCCCGGTTCAGATCCGATCCTACACATAGATACAGTAGAAGTTCCCACCCTACCCGCAGTGGGAGATGGCTATCGCGCAGCAGGGAATTCCGCTAATTCCCGGGGTGTGTGCAACTGGCCGGGTCTCAGGGGGTAGGGGCTTTGATCTACTGTAATCCCTTTGATGTGGGGTGTTTCCCTTACAGTAGGGGCAGTAAACTGCATCCGCAGGGCTAGGTGATGGCCTGGGACCAGTTCAGACAATGGGGCGCAGAGGAAGGGGGTTATCAAAGGAGAGGCATGACCATGTATGGGTTGTCGGTTGGAAGTGGTTCCGTAGCAGGGTCGCGCAGAAGGAGAGGGTTTATGGCCTGTATGAGAGAGCGGGGGTGGCCGGCGCGCGGGGGATGCTTGCAGCGCCAAGGGAAAACGCTGGCGGTCGAGAGTGAGCGGAGAGAGCGGGGTGCCTAAAATGGCGGCCGTGCATTCGTTGCGCGTGGTGCTGGGGAGGGGCAAGATGGCGCAGATAATGTTCAGTTTGCGAGCTAAATTTCCACAGCCGGTCACGTTAACTGGGCAGAACCAATGCAAACTCAAATAGGGAATGTTTGTTATTACTTCCTTGCAAAAGACAGTGCACAAAGCTGCACTTAGAAAAAAAAGGGCTCCACGGGTCCCTCAGGACTGGGGCAATTGGATAAATTCAGCGGCCCGCTAGAGGGCAGGTCGGCTACTGGGAAGTGGTGGATCCTGTTCTCACACACAGTGCCTTTCTCTGAAGCAGCAGGTGTGGTGGCCTCATGGGTCAGGGCCCGCGTAAGTGGGGCTCCCTGGCTGGAAGGCGCCATGGCGATGGGGTGCGCTGGGCTGTCCTCGAGACAGATTCAGCAGACCAATGCAAAAAAAATGCACAGATGCGGCAATCCCCTCGATCAGGCCCCTCAACTTGGAGCCACCAACGTTGGCGCACATTGTTGGTTCTGCTGACTTGGGTGAGCCAAGCTGATGCGTCGTCACTGGGGGTGCTCTGGTTACCAGATCAACGCAGAGTGAGCCTTGTTTGAAGGGCTTCCCTCAGCACTTGCGGTGACTTTTCAGGAACAGAGGTAACAATTTCGATCTTCGCAAGGCACTGATCCTCGTAGGTTGTAGTTGCAGGTAGGAAAGTGGAATGCTTGACGTTTGTGGAGCCCTTCTGATGGTCAGTGGGTGACGTGCTATCCTGGGTGTAACTATCTGCGAGACTCACTGATTGGAGAGTCCAACAGCGGCATATGGAGAAGATTGAAGTCTTTTATAGCACTGAGACTTCTTAAACAGGAGGCAAGCCAGCAAGCCCTAGGAGATCACTTGGAGGAAAGGCAAAGTCCAGCTCTTCTTCAGAGTCAGGGAGCTGCATACAGCATCGCAACTAGCAGAAAAGCAATCCTTCCAGAAAAGCAGTCAGTCAAGTCCTTTAAGCAGCACAGCAGTCCTTCTGACCGAGGTTCAGTTCAAGATCCAAAAGTGTCCAGTTTTAGGGGGACAGAGACCGAGTACTTATACCCAAAAGTGGATTGGCTAAGGGGGGTGACTTCAAAGCAGCCCTCTGAAGTGCACAAGGATCCTTTTCAACCCAGTCCTATCTGTGGGGGGTAATCAGTCCTTTGTGTGGGGACCATCCATACTGTCCAGGCAAGGCCATCGGAATGCAAATGTATGTATATGGGTACTCAGCTATCCTTCCTGTGTTTTGGCTGTCTAGAGGGAATGCGCGAAGTACAGTTGTCACCCACCCCAGAGGTATATTGCAGGCAGGCTGCCAGGCACACAGAGCAGTAAGTGCACAGAAATGTCCACTTTCTAAAACAGTAATGTTAAATCCAAATTCACCAGTGAGGAAGATTTATCATTAACTTTCCAAACATATGAAACATGAAAAAGCTACTCCTCTCTGACCAGGAATTACAGCTTAAAAGTGTACTAAGGAATCCCCAATGCTAACCTATGAGAGGAGTAAGCCTCACATTAGTGAAAAAACAATAGGCTGTTTTTCACCACCAGGACATGCAAAGCAAACGTATATGTACCACCTTTTACTTACATAGCACCCTGCCTTTAGGGCTACCTTTTGCCTACTTCAGGGTGACTTACATGTAATAAAAGTGGGTTTAAGGCTTGGCAAGTAGTTTTAAATGCCAAGCCGAAGTGGCAGTAAACTGCACACAGAGGTACTGTGCTGGCAGGCCTGAAACAGGTTTGAAAGGCTACTTCTGTGGGTGGCACAATACCAATTACACACATGCTTAGGGAAGAATCACATACACTTTAGCACTGATTTGCAGTGATAAAGTGATCTGAGTCCTAATGTCCATTAAACGATTTCAGCAAAAAGATGAGGAGGAGGAGGAAGGCAAAATGCTTGGGGTGACCCTTTAGAGAAGACCATTTTCCAAAAGAAAACTTAAGTTGAAAGTGGAAATTCCTGACGTTACACATGCAGAAAACATGGGAAAAAACACAAATCCATGAACGTCATTTAAGGGTAGTTAGGGGTCCCAGCTGTGACCTCTAACTTGCTACCTGCTACTGCTGCCACTTCCTTTCTGACCCCTGGCTTCCGAGGGAGCAAAACGTTTGCCTCCTATGAGGCCAGGGGTTGCAAATGAACTGCCAGGAGTAGCAGGTACCAAGTTAGAGGTCGTAGCTACGACCCCTGACTAGCCTTAAATGACGTCCATGCACAAATCCCCCATGTTTTCAGAGATGGGGGTGGGGGGTTGAAAAGATACTTACGGGAAAAATATTTCAAAGTAAAAGAAGAAGGGATTTTCAAAGTTTCAAAGTTAATTTAAAACCTTATTTGACATTTTGGCTAATAAAATGGTGTATTTTAGAACTAATTAAGAAATATGTAAACTAACAATGTGTTCCATATTTGAATGATGGAATAAACAAAATTGTGTCAGATTGATACATTTTAAGAGCTGACCTAAAAGTCACAAGACGTAGGAGAGATGTTTGAAACACGTTAAACCAATTAAATCCTACTGCAATAAATTAAATATGAATCGCAGAGTTTAAAACCAACAATTGAATGGGAGCAAGAATGTGAGTAAGACACATTAATTAAAACCCTATTACTTTACCCTTAATTCAGTTTGAGATTTTTCATAAAGTTTGAGTAAAAATTTACATCTTATAATAATCATTACAATTATATTGCACATTTCATAGTTTGTTTCTAGGTGCTGAAAACAGGCAACTGATAAATATTCCCTAATCAGTGGTGCTCATATTGTCATCCTCAGAAGGATGAAAGGTTAAATGTATCATAGAGGTCTTCAACTTGTGACCTTCAGGGTATATAATACATTGCATTAATATTTCAATATGCTAAACCAGCTGACTAGTGTAAAGGTTGGGTAATCCTCTTACATGGCAGTTCTCTCATTTCCTTGGTATGATAATTAAGGGCCACATGTTTCAAAATTGGAAATTGCGATTACCTAATTGCGATTTTCTGAGAATCGCAATTAGATAATCACAATTTCCAGTGTATGAAACTGTGGGACCACTGCCTGCTCTTATTTTTTTTTTTTACAACCATTCCCAAAGGCGAAGGTGTCCGTGGGGACTCCTTCCCATTAGCAAATGGGTTACCACCTACCTGAAGTAGGTGGTAAAATGCGAATGTTTTGCGACTGCATTCATAGTCACAAAATATTCATACATACCATTAGGATTCGCTATTTCATAGGGACGCCCTAAATACGCCCCTTCAAAATACTGAATTGCAAACCCATTTTGCGATTCGGTAACCGGTTACCGAATCGCAAAATGGGTTTTGATACATGTAAAAAGCCTTTTTTGCATGCGCAAATGGATCGATTCTGCAAATTGGCCCGTTTGCGAACGCAAATTTGGTTGAAAGATGTGGCCCTAAGTGCAAGTTCACATACATAATGGCAACATTTTGTCTTCCCTAAAAATGGGAAGAGGTGTTTTCTACTCTGGAAATCACCTTTGAATTAACACTAACACTAACAAACACACACAAACATACACACACACTAACACACACACACACTCTTATTTTGGGTGGGTGATTTTCATGGGGTCAACCAAAGATATATAGGCGTAGGCAATAACGTTGCAAAAAAAGCTGCACTATAGTATAGGTCCGGCAGGCATTGAGGACTACAGGTTCACAGGCAAACAGGACACTGCTTATACACATGAGTAAAAAAAATAAGCTATTTAATATAATGTTCCATCAAACTTACTACAATTTCATAAATGTACTGGATTAATATGAAGCACAGACATCAAGGCGAAACAACTATGATAAGAGATAGAAATGTATTATAGAGCCTAGAACCTGGGTTGTGGAATTAAATCCATACATGCTCGAGGGACTCTGTAATGTACGAAAAATGACAAGCCATTTAAAAAGGAACCATTGATATAATCAAAATAAATCAAGATAGCAAATCCTGCCACAAAATTCAATATAAATTTGATTCATTTGACTGATCTCTAATGTAGATTCCCATCTTTTCTTTATGACACATTAGAGGATGTGGAAGCGAGAATCAATCACAGTGACCCAAACGCTGCACAGGACTCTGTGTTTAAGGGATTTTGTCAATGAAAAGAATGACATGATAGCCTTTTTAATCCTAACAAAGACTTTTTAATATCTATGAAAAAAATACCTAACATTTTGTGAAGGTCACACGAAAACCCACTTCTATCTTTCAGTAAATGCAGCTTAAATGATGAATTGTGAGACATTAATAATCCACCGGTGAACACCGCAGTACTTTATTTTGAATATAACTGGAAACGCACAGCGGGGGAAAGGACCACAGACCCCAGAGTTCATCTCCTGCAGGAGGCGGGGCACTTCTCCAGCGCGCCAGTTCGGCGCAGGTAAAGGCTCTGCATATTCCCTGCAGCGTGGGACACGCACAGCGGGGGAAAGGACCACAGACCCCAGAGTTCATCTGCTGCAGGAAGCAGGAGCTGGGAGGCGGGGCATTTCTCCAGCGCACCAGTTTGGCGCACTTAAAGGCTCTTTATTTTTCCCATGGTGTGGGACGCGCACATCGGGGGGAAAGGACCACAGACCCCAGAGTTCATCTCCTGCAGGCAGCAGGAGGCAGGGCACCTCTCCACTGTGCCAGTTTGGTGCAATTAAAGGCTCTTCATTTTCCCCACAGGGTGGGACGCACTCGGGCGCAGCCTGGGCAAAGACTGGGCCAAGAGCGGGCCCATCTGCTCCCGTCTGAGCCCGGAGGAGGCTGGGCTGGGCCTACTCTCTTGGTTTTCATAATCTCACCATCCTTACATCATCGTTAAAAGAAAACTGCCCACTTCCAAGCCCCAGGGTAAGCCTCGTACGTCGATAATGAACCTTTCGATGAGTGATATGGGCTCTATTGACAAAGAGATCACTTCGTTTGAAGAGAGATTGGTGCTATGTCACCAAATATCAGCAGCCATTAGAAGTACTTTATCGCTGTCTGCTTTGACTCATAGTATTGGGGGTTCTTAGGGCATGATCACGGGTACAGTAACCAATGGGTGTGTGTGTAGTCTAACACTGAGGACGCTAGTCCTATTTCTCCTCCTGATTCTATCTCTCACCCCCTGTGAAGCATAGGAAAATGCCAGCCCCTTCCTTGGAGGCATTAGTTAGTAACACTCAGGTTGGAATGGGGTTTGTTGTTAAGCTTTGTATGCCTGCTATTACAAGTGTCAAATCTACTATAACTTCTGTGGTAAATTCTGAGGACTTTAACCATTTACTTATACCTGTGCAGTCTTCGGAAACCTTAATAAAATCATCATTAGATTCTTTGTCTTCCAGATTAACATCAGTTGAAAATACTATGGCTAGCTGCCTAGAAATGTTGCAGTCTAATGTCATATCTACCTTACAATAAAACTTGAGATCAAACATGGCTTCTTTCTCTGTTGCCCTTTCTCACACACTAACATCGCGTTCTAAAAATCTCACCGCATTCACCCTGCATTCGTGTCTGGTACAGTTACTGCCACAGCCACTAACATAGCCTTGCCCTCTCCAAATGTGCAACTTAACTCCAAAACGTTTTCTAATGAACACACAACTGGAGGTTTGTCATCAGTCCCTGATCTTCCCAGTGAAGCCATAGCGTATGTTTTTATCCTGCGTAATATACCAACTCTTTCGCAACCCGATTCCGAGTCTCAGGACAGCTTAAGGAACAAAGTAATTCACTGGGTGGGCAGTAAAACTGGATTGTCTAAGGCCCTCTTTGAGTATCTAAAAAGGGTAAGAAAGGCTAGCTGGATTGGTAGGGACATCAAATCTCTTCCAGGTGATCGCGTAATTATGTTTTTAAATCCCCCTGCTTGGCAGAACTAATTTTGAATTGAACCACTTCCAGATTACCATCTGTTCCGTCCCATCATGTGATAACCCTCACATTGGGCAACTTTTATTGTCCCTCGAATTCCAAGGAGGAGCTAGGTTCAGTCGTTGATACTGGGCCTGATTTCACCAATTTATTATCTCAACTTGAACATGATCTGGATAACTTATGTTGTGGTGAAGAGAAGGGAAACGTTTTATAGTGGGGTTGTGATTTTAACACACATTTAGGGTTTGTGGCATGGTGGATATTAATGACAATGACCAAACTCATTTTAGTCACAGTGATTCTGGAACAAAACTGATCAACTTATTGATCAAGTTTGATCTTGCTTTTTCTAATGAATTATGTACTCCTCCATTGCCTTTTCACCCCACCTTTAACAATGACAGTCATAACATCCACACCCACTGCACCTAGTGTGAGTGGGGGGGCTCAATGTATGTAATGCGCGTGTGAATACCTACTCGGCTCCCCACAAGATACAAGGTGTGCGGGGAGTCTAGTAGGTATATAACAAGGATGAAATACCTTGACGAATATTCGACTTCAGGGATCTCCCACCCCCACAACCTTATGGAGCCTAACTATTATGTAGGACGTAGACCATAAACTAAGAAAAGGTCCTAATATGGTCTGTATGGTTGTGTGCATGCTTCATTTATACTGCATGAGGGCATAAGTATGAATGCTTGGATTATGCAACCACACTTTTTAGGAATACTACACATATCTTGGTCCTGAAGACAGTCTACTGACCCACGAGGCATTATATAGGCTGAAACATGTCAACCTTTTGATGTCCGGGGTTTTCATACTTGTAACATTTCATAAAAATAACAAGCATTTGCAATGCAATAGGTCTCGCAGTTGTTAAGAGTTTGAGCTATTGGCACTGTAAATGGCAATGCCTTTTATTTATGTGTGGGTTTTTAAAACATAAATAAAAGGCATTGTCATTTACAATGCCAATAGCTCAAACTCGTATAAATGCGAGACCTATTGCATTGCAAATGCTTGTTTTTTCTGTTATTTCTGTTGCAGTGATTTTTTTGTTGTTGTTAGTTTTGTGCATGAGGATGTTGTTTTTGAAGCAATGGTGTTGGTACAATTTCTTGGGAGGAGGAGAAGGGACGATGTTTGTTTCCCTGACAGGGGGTCCTTTACCCGACCAAGGAAGTCATCTTAGAATATGTAATGAGATTTAAACAGTAATCCGTTGGTGGGGTCCTGCGGGGATGGGATGGGGGTGTGAGGTAGGGGCTCTGTGGAGGGCAGGCGCACAGATGCTTTCAGAGGGCTTATTTGAAACTCAAAAAACAATTATTGTAGAATTGTGGACAGGAGTAACTTTATTTTCGGTAAAGCGGATGTTGGAGGCTGATGTTGAAAAATACCAATTATAGCGACACGTAAATTTGCATGTAATCTGCCGGGAGCCATACAGCCACCAGGGAGAATAGCAAGAAACGCTATTTATTTAGACAGTCGAAAGACAAGCTAATCTGCATGTGAAAGAGACCGCGCCGCTATTCACAGCCTGTTATTCACGCCTGTGTGCAAAAACTCCAGGAGGATGTGAAAACCACGTGACTGCCATCAAGCCTGGGCGAAACGCAAATATGGCATTTGTGTTAATTCTGTTAGCGAAATCTTCACTGATGTCTTTTAAACTATTTCGTTTTGTTTTCTTGTTATAATTCGCACTTTTTTTAAGGCACCGTGGTTCGCCACTAGCTGGTTGCAGATCTGTTAAGTGCATTTTATTAACTTGTTTTAAGAAGAACTTTAAGAATATTCTGTTTGTCCTGTGGCGCCTCCGCCCATGTTAAAAACAGATCAATGAAACTTTACAAAAACTTTTAAAACCAAGCAATCAGGGCAGTTGTCTCACGAGGTAATGTATATCCTTAAAACAAAGGGGCTGTTGTCGATTTTTCAAAATGTGCTCACTATCGCCAGGTAGTTCTCCACTTAGTAAAATGTTTTCGCAAAAGTTGACGAGGAGGGAGTGGGAGGGGGAGTGGGGGCGGAAAGACAAGCGCGCACTGAAGTTGACGAGGAGGGAGTGGGAGGGGGAGTGGGGGCGGGCACAGTGGTGCGGGACATCAAAGGGGCCCCGAAAGTGAAAGAAAACGAGTGCTTTCAGGCTGCCAAATGGTGCGCGCGCCCGGGGCACATGCACTGTAGTTGGAGGCCTGAAAGCACTCGTTTGCACTTCCAAAACGCGCTTACTATAAGTCTCGCCAGAGCAGCGCTAAAGCGCTGTCTCAGGCGAGACCTAAAAATGAGTCCTTGTGTTGCTGCATCCAGATGTAGGTTTATTCTTAGTGATCAAGAATTAATGTACAGAATACAAGCAAGAATGTAATTCAGTAAAGGCCCCAGTCAAGGCCCCACCGGGAGCACCTGCCCTGCTGCTCAGCCTCAGATATAACTGACAGTAGAATCAAACATACACAAAGGAACTCTAAATGACATCATAGATACAGGATGAGCAGCTTAGAACAAACACTAAAGAAGGACAGAGAAGGAGGAAAAGCAGGATGTAACACATCTCCCTCCTTGACAGAAAAAAGAGCCAGATGAGAAATAGAACATACAGCACATACGAATGTAACAATACTCCTAAGACATCCCACTGTTTTTAACCTTGCCTTATGACCACCAGAGTAAAAAACAAGCCAGGATCCCAAAGGCATTTTAACTCACCAACTATCCCACATTCTTAGTTTAAGTGCACCACTTACAAAGTGCATTGAGCCCACCCACTCACTCTAGGTGTAGTGGCTGTTGGTCCGATGATGAAGCATGCCACAGGTGATACTTATGGGTGAGGATCCTACAAAAAGATCCAAGAGATGACAAGATCGCACTAATTCACCTGGGTGCAGGCCTAGCATTCTCTAGAGATTTAAGAACCATGCAGCAGAGCTCTGATACCTGATGGGATCCCAATAGATGGGTCCACCCGCTAGAGTTTTGTTACTTTGCTCCAAAGTGGTCAAAACACCAAAGATTGTTTTAACTGAAAGACTGCATAAAAATAATGAATTCTTCAGTGTGCATAGTCTGAAAAGCAAAGACTATAGGAAATGCAGTGGGAATGCAAACGACACTGTGCAAAGATTGGCAAATATAGTTAGTATGCCTGGTGCATAATGAAAAACCACATTCATGCGTGCGGTGCTATTTAGTACAGTGCAAAATAACATGAGTATTCCTTCGAGACCTTAGATGATATGCACAGGGACATTTAAAGGATTTTGGGTACCTGGGCCAAATGTATTTTGGGGGCCCCTGTTTGAATTTATGATCCAGTTTCAGCTCTTTCATGTCGTCTTTGGCCTGGTCACTTACAGTGTGCAGGCACACTCATCCATATTCATCATATATTTACATCTAATATTCAGGGATAGTGATGTGTGTTTCCAATATTGCAACACAGCAGCAGGTCACTAATGTTACTGCAAATGATCTCTGTGATACCCTCCCATTTCTCATATGTGAGGTTTTGTTTTGATCAAAAAGAATGTTTTTTATGGATGTTGCATAAATCATAAACAAAACATTTCTCTACAAAATGTCTGTGATAGACTTTTAAAAACCACACATATTAAAATAAATAAATTATAACGGTATTTAAAACAATATGTTTAAGAATTATTCAATGTCATAAGGGCAAAACTCTCTGCAGAACAGAGCTGGCTCTCTCAGGGGGCCCCCTGAAAGGCTTGGGCCTTGAGCCAGAGCCCACTTTACCCATGCCTTAAAACGTCTCTGGATATGCGGGTCTCTCTGGTCTCGTGCTATCCTGCATCTTTGTCTGACTATCCAGGTGACTCGTTAAGCAGGAAACAAGGACCGGCTTGACCAGCGGTGCACCCACATTGTAGCCCCAATCATAACTAAGGCTCCCTGTTTTCCATTTTTACTGATTTATACACATAAATACAGGCAGAAACCATTTATTTTATGTTCTCTATTTATTTTTAAATGTGGATAAAAACGAAATTGGGTGCTTTTTAAGTGATTCTAAATACACTTTGCCAGGACTGCCAGGCCAATAACTGTGTGAACTAATTGGTAAGGGGGTTAAAAAAAAAAGGAATTTTAGTCAAGAAGCTGAAACAGCAGTAGCTATACACACGGCTGATACTGAAATGTACATCTTTTCATATAAGTGCCTTGATTTATCTTCCGCGGGTGATCATATCACTGGAACCTGGCAGGCATTCAAGCATGACTGCATATGTATTGGTTAAATAAATGTGGAAATATACCAGGTTCAGCTTTACTTTTTCACAAAACCCATAATAAATATGGATACATACAGCTAAAGTTGACAAAAAATAAATATGGATAAATACAGACGGAAATGACAAAAAAATAAATACCATAAAACTGGGAGCTCTAATCATAACACAGGGTATCTACTGGCTGCTCACCAGGCTCTCGGCAGAAAAATCGAATTTCTGAATCAATACAAATATAAAAAGGAAAAGCTATTTGGTGTTCTAACCTAGTGCATAACACAGTGTTCAGAGGGTGACAGGATATGTAAAGAAGTCTGAGGATTTAACAGTTAATGCTATAAAACACAATATTTGTTTAGGTTATGTAAATGTCATTTATTGAAAGTAAAACAAAAGTTAAAAAATGTTTTGTCAAAACGTTAATGAGTTTTTGAAGTGCTGATCGCAACACACAAGTTGGTGCTACTTGGGTTACAAGAAGCAAAAGGAGGGAGAATAACCACAACACCATAACTCTCATATACAGATACAATTTACAAACACACAACTCGACACACATGCGTTAAGCCAATCCTACCGATGTTGTACAGAAATTTCAACCAAAAAACAACATTCCACTGGCCATTATCAGAACAAAAAAAACTAGTTACAGGCAACAAAGAGGTTTGACCCACAAAAGGAAGCAGCGCAATGCAGACGTCAAAGAACATAATTAAAGGAACAAACGGAAAAAAGTGTGTTAAGAGGGGCCTGAATGGGAAACAAGAGGGACAAGAGGAAAAGAAAAAAACAGAACACACACACAAAGGAGAAAGAGGGAAACGGGGTGAATAAGGGGGAAAAGAAGGAAAGAAAAAAAGTTTAAAAGGGGAGAGATAGTTACCCCAAAAAGAAAATTAAAGGCAGAAATAAAAGACAGAAGTACAATAAAATAGATCAAGAAAAAATAGGTATCAATTCTTAAGGCTTGATTATAAGTGGTGCCTGTTGGATGCCCTATTTATCAAACCTGTTAAAATCTGGCACCAAGGTGTGAGAATTTATTGGATGAACTGATTATCAACTACGCTGAAGTTTTGGGGAATCACATAGAATTTGGCCTTTTCTGCAGCAAAGTCTGCATGTCCTGGTAAATGCCGGGCCTTTAGCCTTTAACGGAGGGTATGAATGTTGTCACATTGCACCATTGCGGGATCGCAATGTAATCGTCCACTTGTAATAAGAGCAGGGCCAGATGAACAAACCTTTTTTTACGGCTACAAACACTAGGAATTGGAGTTTGAAACTGAAAAAAAGGCTTTTTCTCATATTACGAATAACATTTCAGGAGTCTGTAAAGTTTTACCGACTTCAGTAAATGAAAGGGGTGTGCTGTGAGCGTTCCTACCAAATACCGAATAGATATACAATGCATCAATGGTTTGCAACCCTAACTACAGCCACAAACTACTGAAAAGTTACTGACTAACAAGTCGGGGTGGTAACTAATTGGTACCTGATTAATTACAGGCTGTTTTGTGTATCAATTCACATGCTATGGAGTGCTCGCATTACAAAGCATCCGGGACTATGTTACATCTCAAAAGTAAATTGAATCATCAGACATTAAATCCTTGTTCTCATAGATACACTGTATGCGGAATCAAACATGTTTTATTTTGTTTTTGTGCTGCTACAAGCTATCTCAAAGTCCTCTAGTCAAGCCTCAATGCTGGCTTTCGATGCCTGCCATGCAGTCTGCTACGCTCTGTGTAATTATTTATTGTATTCCTTCCACATATTTCTATAGTGCAGACCTAGCTATGGAAAGAAGGAATGCTTCACATCAGTGTTTAATTTGAGCCGGTGGTTTTTGGTGCTCAACACTGGCACTTGATTGTCAACACCGGCACTTGTGTCAGTCTGCCACAAGGTGGCACTGTCTGGCTTATGAAGAGATGACCTCAACAACAGTCAATTATTAATTCAATATACATTTAAAAACGGCTATTACCTGTGCCCAAGTCATACTCATAGCTTTGGGGGCCTGGAACAGTCTGAATTGTCATACATGTAGGAGTGTGATGATTAGTAGTTCTGTTGTTACTTTCATGGCAATGTTTGGTACAAGCTACAGGGACCTCCTGATGACAGCCCTGGCACTTAATATTATTATTATTTTTTTTAATTAAGCACTGCTTCATATGTAGCTGATAAATATAATAAAGGCATGGAGAAACAGGAATAACACCACTGTACGTGAAGGAAACGCTTACCGCAGTCGCTCTTTTAGGAAGTAACATTGACGCAAAAAAAATTACATTTCTAATTTTAAAAAGTGCTTTCACGTCCAATCATGTTTCTCCCTGCTGTTTTGATCTGTCACTGCCTTACAGTATTTTGTTTATGTCTATGTCGTGCTAACTTTTTGTGAGTCATCGTGGTATTTTATGTGACCACGGTCTGTTGAGCAAATACCAGTATTTCCAGGTTTACCACATGCCAGGGAACGGTAAACCGTATTTGCCAATACATCTCCTCTTACGTTTCAGATACATTAGTCAAGGCCGGTAGCAATTTGGCACTGGAAGCAATGACTGTGCTTTTAGTTGCCAGCAGGTGGCACTGTTACACCGACATCTCTACTAAGATAATTAAAGACAAAGAATTTATAGCAGAAGACTGTTCTAATCAGCGGAGCTGGCTTCATCCTGAAAGTAATGCTCGAATCTATGAAGCCTTGAATTTATCCATTTTCTAAGATGCTCTTTTATTGGTGTACAGCTGAAGCAGCCGCATAAATCTGCGCCGCTCCGAGTTCTTCGATGTGTCGGCCGCAGAGCCTGGGTGTGTGCATCAGAGAGACGCAGCAATGGTTGGGAGAGGGAAAGGTGGGGGACAACTGGGACAAAGGAAGAAAGGAAAGCGGTAGAGAAGAAAGGGGAGAAAAGCCGAGCGTAAAACGCATTAATAGCTGGAAGGGGAGAATGCATCTGCATATTGTGCGTGTTAACACACCACTGAAATTTTCAACTTCTGTTTATGGCATTGCGGGTCATTGCCTCTCCTACCGCTTGCTGAATTCCCGCACCCCCTCATTGTCACCTTGTTTCCTCTTTGAGCTATGGCTGGTGGTAGATATATTTGTCGTATTAAAGGTTTTGCATTTATATTAACTTTATGATGTACCTAAACCAGGGCCGGACTGGGAACCAAAACCGGCCCTGGGAAAGAGCTTGGCCGGCCCCGGGGGTGGGTGGGAGGGCATGCTAGCGGGAGTAAAGCTTTGTGCCTCTTTTGCTGCTGGGGGCCGATATTGCAAAACCAGCACACAGTAACAAAAATGGCCGCCAGGGGTCTAAAACTGGCCCCCACCCTAGCGGCCCACCAGTGAAATGCCCGGTGCCCACTACGGTCAGTCCGGCCCTGACCTACACATACCTGCCAACTCACACGGTGCTACAGTGTGACTCACAATATTGGCCCCCATCACACGGATATCACACAGTGGCAGAGAAAACAAGCTGAAAACCACTGTAACTAGAGGTTTTCCAGCTCGTTTTCCGAGGCTTTGAACTGCTGACGTCCATCAAGGGGTGTGAATACACCCAGGGCTATAAGTGGGCCGGGTCTGTCCGGGTCTGAGCACCGGCAGTTTTTTTTTGGGGCCCTCGAAACGGGTCTCTATCGGGCTCTATTTTCGTGGCTACTAAAGGTAGTCCGTTCTTTATTTTTTTTTTTTTCGGACCCGTTTTGAGGGCCCAAAAAAAACCTGCCGGTGCTCAGACTCTGCCCACTGTTGCTGCACTGTTAGGTAACCTGAACCCGTCTCCCTTCGCCATCCTCCACTTTGCTGAACTTGTTGGGAACCTATCAGCTCAGTGGTCACGGCCTGACGTCACTACAGAAGGCCCCTCGGCGTGCACCTAGCTGCCTTGAATGAGTCTCCCCTCCTGCAACACAGATAAACACACGAGGCTCCGACTCTCCGAGGTGCCTTTCACGAGTGCCTTCCCCCGCACTTAAATGCCGTGGTGCAAGAAGGTTGGTATGAGGAACGTGTTTCTGAACCTAATTTCAATGTGCTGTGGTGCGTCTCTGTCCCGAAGGGTCTTGCACTGGAGCGAAGGTTGCACAGTGTGAACCTCTCTCGTGCATGCTGCTGCCAAGGTACATTCTTCAGCCCGGTTCTTAAACTCTTTTAAAAGTAGGCGCAGCGCCACCAGGCAAGTAGGAGCCTGGCACTGTCATGGTTGGCATTCCATGCCCACGTTACTGTACGAGTCTCGCACACGGCCCCTCATGGCTTGCAGCTTTCAGCTCATAGTTCCATGAAAACAACACGCTTCTAGATTGCTTTTCTTCGCCCTACCTGTAATGTTCCGCCCTGGGCTAAAACCCGTCCGTAGCCTTCCGTACACCCCCCTCGCCCCAGGGGCAGCCTCGAGGGTGGCCACCCTCCCCCATTGGCGCATCCTCCTTAAACTTCTGAAGTCAAAAGGAGGCTTGAACGAGCAAATTTTTTGTAGGTCGGTTGGTAACTTGTACGTTTAATTGGATACAGGACGTTAAAGTGACAAGCGTTGTTAGCAACGTTTTCGAAGAATAACAGCCAGAAGTAGCCCCCTCGAGATGGTTTACTCTTACTTACCTGCTACCATTAAAGGGAGAGTGTCTTTTGGCTATTCATTAATTAATATATGCGTGTTAATTTACAGTATACAGTGTATATAACATGTATCCGCAGAGTATAGTACAAATAGCCTGCCGGGGTCCGAGGAATCTCGTATTTGCGCAAGACGTATACCGGCTGCAAAAGAGGCTTTGGGTAAGAATAAAAAAACATTAGCGGTACAACTTGGTCGAGAGAAACGCGACCGTAATGGTGGAGTTTATTTCTCCGACTTTTGAAAAATATACACATTTAGTCAAATGCAGTCGAAGTAGCGAATGGACAGACTTCCGGTCTCGGGGGGTTTGGAACAGCGACGCGGCGGCTTTTACAGTTTCAGTTGGGCCCTGCTGTGCCCGGGATGCGTTTTGGAAAAGGGAATGGGCGTGACGTCATTACAATGACTGGAACTATAATACCCCGTGCTAATAAAATATATATATATTTCTTACTATCATTATTATTATTTTAATGTATTTTTCTGTTTTTTTTTTTCAAAACGCTGCATCGCGCATAATATACAGTGGGCGATAAAACACAAAATATGCGCAGGCCGCGGTGATTCTCGCCAGCTCTTCCTTGTTGGAAAATCCTAGATTCTTAGAGTTGGGCACCATGTGTGCAAACATTAAAAGGCCAGCGAGGTCAAAGCTACTCTTGGGTGTTTTTGTTTATGGTTTTTATGTGGGGCTGGTGAAAGCAACACCCCAACGTGTGTTTTTTAAAGTGTTTGGTATTTTTATGGGTTATACTTAATAAATATACCTTTTTGCCTATTTTATTATCCTTTGCTGGATGCGACTTCATGATTTTCTTAAGCACACAGTGCTAGTTATTTTGATTTAGACCACGCCCCTACTCGGATAGGCCACGCCCCTTCAAGACATTAACCACGCCCCTTTTAGAGCACCCCCAGGTTTTTTTTCCCACTTAAAGCACTGAATACACCCCAGGACATTAGCACCAGCCTCAGCAAGGTTTTTATTTATTTTGAGGATGAGGGAGCTTGGGGCGGGGTGGGGTTCAAAAGTGCCTGGTAGGTACTTCTCATCATGAGTCCCCGCCCCTTTCAATGCTCCGCCCCCTCCTCACACGGCGAGATTGTTCTTCAAGCTCGCAGGCATGCCTAATAGGTAAGTAGGTCTGGATTTTAAAAGGGCTAGTGTCTGTTTGCTATCTTGTTTCATATCATGTGGTTTTTTTTGTTTGTTTTTTTAATTCCAGGAAAAGCTGTCTTTGACTTCTCATGTACCATTTGAATGTGTCCTTGGATTCCCATTCTCAAGTGAATGCCAAGGAGCTGTTGCAAAGCACCTGGAGAGTACAGTTTGGTGCAATGTGGCTCCTTATTTTACAGATAACTGTGAGCTTGAAGTCGTTTAAAGAAGCCTCCTTGTGTGGTAGCTTCGGAAAATAACTTTTTTAGTTACCTACATGCACACCGGCTCGTTATATGGGAACCATATTGTGGAAATATGGATTTTTCTGGTCAGTTATGTCCCCTATCTTGGACCCCAACGGTTCCATGTATAAATCACAAGTACATGTATGTTCCCTCCAGTTCCAGTTATGAAGACGCAAACACATGTGTGTCCACCGCCAACATGTCCTCTTTCAGATCCGCCATGAATGGGCCGGATATTCTATTCTTAAGTATGAAAGGCCACCGCCTCTATATGGTTCACTTATGCCATTTTACAGTCCAGGCAAGTAGGCCCTGATTCTGCCATCAAGCTTTTCCTGCCTTCTGCCTCTGAAAGCTCCAGTCTGAGCTCGCATCTGTATCCATGAACTTTGTCCTCATTCTCTGCGCAGCTAACGGTGCCTGACATCAGCTTGTTGCCTGCCAAAAACTGTATTTCACCTTCGAAATTATCTGCTCCGCTCCCTGCCCAATGCATTCCTGTCTAGTAGTTTAAGTAAACATCCTGCCAGCTACCGAGCAAAGGCCCGGCTTCTCTGTCTTTATGCAAGTAATTCATAGCCCTGTTACTATGGAAGATTCCTGCCCTCGCATCTAGTGTAGACACTTAGACGCTTGTACACGCATTAACAGTCAGTATAGTCAGTATAGAATAAGATTCTACTCTAAGAGACCTCTCTCTTGGATAACATAGTTCTTTAAACCTAGGATGTTAGATATGATTTGGGATTAGGTTGACTTGACCCTCCAGACTTCTGTCGCCACATGTAGAGCTAAATGTCAAGTCCCCTTCACCCCCTAGTTGCACGTCAATCACACGTCATGCTGCTGCGCGCGCATTTCTGCCAAGTATTTCTGCTGACATTGCGAAATTCTTTTATGGAACCACCCTATTATGACATCATACCTGATGACGTTCTTTAGTCCGCCCAGTTACCCCTACTTTAGTGACGTATGTATGTTCTTATCTTTACTATCAACTGTTACGCCTCCTGCATTTGTTTCACTGTAATGCCTATTGTATAAAAATGATTGTCTGTCAATAAAGTTGAGTCTTCACTTCCTGAACCTTCGTGGTGATGGAATCTGGAGCTCATCAATTTAAATTGATTATGGAATAAAGCCCGTTCCGAACCTCTAATACCACGGATTCTGCCTCTTATTTTACTGAGCTATTGTTATAGATTTTTCCGCATCAAATTAAGTCCCGGTAATTAAATTATTTACCACATAAATGGCGCCCGAACAGGGACACTTTCTCATCTCACGCGCCGGCGGTGCGTTGCAGGCCCGGTCTCCTGTCACAGCTGGACGGACAATAACGCGTACCCACAGGATTTCCTGTATCTCCCTCCTGCCGAGCGGGGGTAACTGAGGCTGCGATCAACACCCAGACGAGGCGGTGAGAAGTGCGAAGTATCCCGACCAGAGCCTAGCTGAGAGAGCAAGATCCGAGGTATACAGAGGCCCACCAGATTCCGAAGTTTCCGAAGTTCCGAGTCGAGTCCGGTCCGAGTTCAAGTTCAGTTCAGTTCCGAGGCCTTCCGTTCCGAGCTACCCGGTGAGTACCATTATCGGGGAGGCGTTCTGACGTGCACATAGGTTGTGCCGGTCAAGACGGGTTTGGGTACACAAATCCGGTCTGCACTGTTTCAGCAGTGTATCTGTACTGTTTAGCAGTATATCAAGTATGCCTAGTATATGAAGTCAGAATTATCTCGTTAGTATCGAGTATTATGCTTAGTGAACGGCCATCATTGTTGTTCATTAAATGTTAAATGTTAAATGTTTTAATTACGTTCTGTATATTGTGGTGTGAATGACTGTTTATTATTGTATTTTATGGTATTAAACGTGTTCAAAATTAGGTATCAGATCAGTTCTCAATATGCCGCTCTTTTCGAAATTAAGACAGATCACAACCAGAAAAGGGGTACTCGAAGAAGCTGTTCCCATTCCTCCTAGGGACACTCCAGGGTACTTCATGTATCATAAACATGGCCTAGACGCCATATTATTTCTTGATCTATGGGTAGACTACACTAAGGAATTACCAGAAAGTCAGAGGTGGCCCGCAGCTGGGACCTGGGATGCAGAGTGCATCGTGAAAGTAGAGGAAGAATTATGGAAAAGGAAAGCTAGACAATCACAGAAAGACGCCATTGAATTATGGCGTAAAGAATCGTATAGACGTACAGAAAAAGCACGTAGACAGGAAGAGAGGAGTAAGGAGAATTCAAATAAAGTTCGAGAAAGTGTATTAATTGAAGAAGGTACTCGAGTAAAATCAGAACAAGTAGACAGACAAAGAAATGCCCTTGTGAATGGTATGTATCCTCTTCTGGCCGAAGGACTACCTAAGGCTACTCCGGAAATACCAAGAGACTTGCCACCCCCATTGTTTCCGATAAAGGTACATCCCAAAGGACACCCCAGAACCGCAGAAGATGTTTTTCTTTCCTCTTATTTAGACGACGCAGCTCCCGAGTATGCCAATGCTGCGCCACATAGACTGCCTGCCGAGGGGGGTCAACGCCAAGACCCTCCTCTGTCTGTACCTCTGCAACAGCAAACTCAGACACAAGTTCCGGCAAGCACATCTGTTTCTACATCTGCATCCACACCTATGGTCGCTATATCCCGTTCAACGAATCCTTTCACATCCAGCACCCCAGGTGGTGCTACCGGAGGTACATCAAGCATTTTTTCTACGCCACCCAGAACAAATAAACTTTCCTTTCAAGAATTAGCCCACCAACGTACGCCCAAACTAGTAACTCCCAGCACGCTCAAGGAACTTCTAATAGACTGGAGATATGACCCTGTGCCCGGAAAAGGGGACGAAATGGTGCTGGCATCATTACGTATCCGACGAGCTGCAATATACCTAGGGAAGCTACCAGGAATGACTGCACATTTAGAAAATATATATCATTTTGTTCAGTCAGGGCGAGACCCTGAGAGTATTAACAGAGCCATGGAGTACCAAAAGGTGGAAATACAGGGGGAACTGTTACGTTTCCTCATAAACTGTGTGATCAGAAATCAAGATCAACCAGGGGTAAATCCGAAAGAAATGCAAATTCTTACTACATGGAGTCAGAATATATCAGAGGGGAGGCATGATAAGCGATCATGTATAGTAGCTATGAGCCGAAAGATCCGCAAAGAAATAGAACGAATACACGAGGAAAGATTAGCAGTAGACGAACCTGAACAAACCGAGGACGAGGAAGAATTAGAACTGCCCACAGGACAGTTAGAAACTATGGCCTATGTAGGTAGAGGAAGACCTTGCAAAAATACTAGATGTTTTACTGATCCGATATGTCCGATACGTCCAGATAATAACAGAAAATTCCAAACTCCCATAATAAATATAAGGTCCCCCGAACATTCATTCCAAGCCGCTGACAAATTACTCCGAGAACGAAGGGGTTATCATATACTCGATTCTATGGACGAACAAGAATTAGCCAGGTCAGCCGTTCACTGGGTTGATAGTCCTGGAAAATATGGTGATGATACACTAGCACACACGTTTTTGAACCTCGCCCCAGATGAACAGCGTTTAGCTGGTATCTATATGATTCAACAACTCCTTATATTATACAAAGGCCAACACTCCGATCCTGGTCCATTACCTGATATATTGACTAAATTACTCACGAATAAATGGAGAGGTTCAGGTACTGAGTTAATTAGAGAAATACTAGAATCCAGAAAGCAGTACATTCTTTTTGTATGTCCTGAACATGTCTCACTACCCATCAAGGAAAGAACGACGTATTACATGGATAGACAGAATCCCTTACGCGAAGTGCACCCGATAAAGGGTGATGACAATGAGTTTAAACGTGTGTTTGTATACACACCCATATCTAAAATAGAACTATTAGAAATGAAGAAAGTGGTACCCAGTCATGACAAAGACCCAGCGGGTTTCCACCGTGAAATTAAAGATATGTTACTCATGGGAGAATATACCTACCCCGACATTATGACAATATTGAAGGTATTAATGCCTGCGGGCATTTACGAAAAACTCAAGGAAAAGGATTGGGAGGTGGGAGACCAGAAGATAGATTGGACAGCATTGGAAAACGAAGAAAAAGCTCGAGGTCCAGGTTCAGGGCTCGGGGACAAGATCAAAGCACTACCAGGTCTACTAGTACAGGTACTGCCACGTCTATTAACTACGAAAAAGGAAGACTGGGGTGCAATCTCAGCCTGTAAACAAAAATCAGATGAAGACACTAGTGATTTCTATTCCCGATTTGAGAAATGTTTTGGTATAAATAGTGGAATAAAAGCAAGTAGCGAATCGTATCCACATCTGTTTGTGACAAAATTGGTTGAAAATGCCTTGCCCCAAGTTAAGAATAGAGTATTGAAGTTCGAGAGTACCTGGCAAGGTAACACTCCGTCACAAATGTTACAAATGCTACAGTACCATCACAACAGAATTAGAGAAGAACAAGAACATGAACATAGACGCATGAAAGACACGAAGATGAAAATGCTAGTTTCCCAGACAGTTCCAACTGACGGTCATAAAAAGGGTATGACACAGTCCAGTGTTTCAACAGGTCCTGTAAAAGGGACGTGCAACTATTGTAAACAGCCAGGTCATTATGTACACGATTGTCCAGTTTTAAAACATAATATCGCCATAGGTAATACTAAAGAAAGACCGCGGCCACTTAGACAGGATCAGAATGAACAAGGAGCTCCGCAGCATGCACAATCCATGCCAGCTCCGCAACAGTCCATGCCAGCTCCACCACAGCAGCCTATTGCTGCCACACAAACAACGACACGACAGATGTACCAGACCGCACAGTATGACTATCCCGATTATCAACGATACTCATGAAACGGCCTAGAGAGGGAACTTGGCTTACCCCTTATTGAGGTCCCTGTAGATCAAGAAGGACCTTATGTACATAGTGAACTATTAGGCCAAGATAGAAAATTTTTACTTGATACAGGGGCAAGCCGAACAACAATAAAACGAAGTGAAGTTCCAGGGGCACCCCTCTCAGGCTCACAGAATATTTCCCTTGGGTTTTCAGGAAAACCTATCGTTAACGAAGTATCACAGCCTCTTCCCCTTACGATTGGTCCTTTGACACGAACTACAGATTTATTGCTTACTAAATCATGCCCAGAAAACTTGTTAGGTATAAAAACTTTGAAAGCTCTAGGAGCTATAATATGTTGTTCTCCGGAAGGAGTAAGATTGTTTTTACGAGATTTTAAAGGGCACTATGTGTCCCGAGACATGGATTCCCGACTGCAGACTTTACCCACACATTTATGGGCACAAGGCCCTACAGATGTTGGTTGCATGAACATTACACCATATCGAGTCACACTAAAGGCAGGAGTGGTACTACCACGAATGCGACAATACAAGTTACCCCCAGATGCTGTAGTGGCTTTACTACAAATCATTGACGAGCTTATTGGCCAAGGAGTGGTTGTGGAAACAGACTCCAATGTATGTAATTCACCGATAATTCCGATTCTTAAACGAACTGATCCAAAGGCTCCGCCAGTATATCGATTGGTTATTGATCTGCGCGAATTAAATAAATGCATAGTACCACAATACCCCGTAGTTCCAGACATTTCTTCATTACTGACAGCTATTGATTCCGAAGCAACATTCTTTACTGTAATTGATCTCAAGAATGCCTTTTTCAGCGTCCCAATAGATCCGGAAAGCCAATACTTGTTCGGATTTAGTTTAAATGGACGAAGCTTTAAATTCACACGCGCACCTCAAGGATTCACAGAAAGCCCCAGCATCTATAGCCAAGCACTGAAACGAGAACTTGACAGTATACACATGCCAGTCAACACTGCCCTGCTTCAATATGTCGATGATCTGCTGATCACCGCCAGAAGCGAACGTGAATGTGAAAAAGCCTCACTGACGGTTTTACATTTTTTGGCCGAAAAGGGGCACAAGGTGTCCCCTTCTAAGCTGCAATTCTGTGTCCAGCGAGTTGTTTACCTTGGTCACTCGCTGTCCAAGGAGGGAAGGCAGCTTACACCAGATCGCATCCAGCTAATTGCAAATATGCCGATACCCAAGACACAAAAGGAGGTGCGGGCTTTCATAGGCCTCACTTCATATTGTAGGCAGTGGATCCCTCAGTATGCATTTCTAGCAAAACCACTCATTCAATTGACAACACAGGAGGCAGCCACATCGACTGTCCTCCCTTGGACTCAGGAACATACACACGCTTTTGAAAGTTTAAAGAAAGCTTTATGTCAAGCACCTGTCCTAGCAACACCATGTTACAATAAACAGTTTACACTCTTTGTTACAGAACGCGAAGGTACTGCCTTGTCAGTACTCTCACAGGAACAAGCAGGATCACACAAACCATGTGCTTATTTTTCTAGTACATTAGATCCCGTAGCTCAGGCTCTGCCTGCGTGCCTGAAATCAGTGGCAGCAACAGCTTTAGCAATTAGACAAAGTGATGCCATAGTGTTAGGACATCCATTGACAGTACAAGTACCACATGCAGTAGAGGTTCTCTTGAACCGCACACAGACACAACACTTGACTATAGCACGACTCACCGGTTACGAATTAACATTGTTTCAGCCACATATAGAAATCAGACGTTGTAGTACATTGAATCCTGCCACACTGTTACCAGTAAACGGAACAGACCCACTTGCACATGATTGTATTGAAGTTATCACTATCACGACGAAACCTAGACAAGACTTGACAGACGTCCCATTGTCAGATCCAGACCTGACGTTGTATGTAGATGGTTCATGTATGAGAACAAGTACAGGAGAGTTAGTGGCCGCGTATGCAGTCACAACAGATACTGAAGTCATTGAAACAAATCGTATTAATACTTTGTCCGCTCAAGCAGCAGAGCTCATCGCTCTGACACAAGCCTGTATTCAAGCTACGAATAAGAAAGTCAACATATATACTGATTCACGTTATGCATTCGGAGTTGTACATGACTTCGGCGTGCTGTGGCGAGAGAGAGGTTATTTAACTTCTCACGGTACCCACATCCAGCACGGACCCCTTATTCATGCCTTACTAGATGCAATACACCTACCCATTGCAATATCAATTATGAAATGTAAAGCTCATACGAAAGTTACTGATATCATTTCCCAAGGCAATGATTTAGCTGACAGAACAGCTAAACAGACTGCTCAAACTCACACGTCTGACATGACAAAGACAATAGTTCCGACACCAACACATTGCATGACGGTTAAGGATCCCGCTCTTGACGTAATTGACATACAGACACATGCTACACCAGAAGAAATAAAGAAATGGACTGAATTAGGAGGGACCCAAACGGATCAAGGATGGATGACGAAGGAAAAATCTGTGTGGTTCCTTCCTGATTCAATGGTCCAAGTTATTATTAACACTGTACATAGTCCAGCACATCTAGGAGAAAAAGCTATGCTAGACAGCATTCAACACATTTGGTTCAACAAACATTTACGAGCAGCAGCTAAACAAAAAGTCCGTACCTGTATGATCTGTTGTCAGTTTAACCCAGGTAAAAGCATTCCCGTAGAACAGGGTGGATTTCAGCCTCCTGATCACTCTTTTGAAGTCCTCCAGATGGATTATATCCAGATGGAACGATGTCGAGGATTCAAATATGTTCTCGTAGTTGTCTGTGCTCTTTCCCGTTGGACAGAGGCATACCCGGTTTCAGATTACACTGCCCCGACTACTGCCAAACAGTTAGTTCGAGAATTCTTCCCACGGTACGGTTTACCACGTGCTGTCTACTCAGATAACGGCCAGCCGTTCTCCTCCGAACTAATGAAACACGTTTCACTCTTGTTAGGCTATCAGTGGAGATTCCACTGTGTCCGACACCCCGAGGCAGCAGGTCTCGTGGAACGACATAATCAAACTTTGAAAATTAGATTGTCCAAAATATGTAGAGAGAAAGGTGTCGACTGGGTAGTAGCCTTACCCGTTGCACTCTTTTACATGAGAATGGTAGCGCACTCTCGAACAGGGCTATCCCCTTATGAAGTGGTCTTTGGTAGACCACCAAATATGTGGGGGACACCTATACCACGCAAAATAACTGATATTGACTGTAATATGCTGACAGATTACTTGGCTTCCTTGATGTCTGCACTACAATCTTGTCGTTCACAGGTAGCTGCAGCCTTTCCCGACAACACCGAGGTGAAACCCCATGACGTAATTCCAGGGGATCTGGCATTAGTGAGGAACTTTGATCGGAAGTCTCAGCTGGATCCTAGGTGGAAGTCGCCTCAGCTCGTATTGTTAACAACGAGGACAGCCGTGAAGATCGAGGGTCGAAAAGGCTGGATACATTCAAGTCATATCAAGAAATTTCATGGACTACCATCAGATGTAAACGACACACCTTGCGTGTCTTCCCCGAGTGACTCTAAACTTCCTTTGGTTGAATTGAATAGTCGTGAACTATATAAACTAAAACTCAGGTCTAACCAGTCAGGCAATTTGATTGTTTAAGTCCTCTCCAAGGTGAAGCGGTCGAATTTGTCTCTGACATGTATCCCTTAGACCTGTACAGAGAAAGAAACAAAAGGATAAAGCTGAAACGACATACGTACTGTAAATCACTGCGTAGTCATTGCACAGTGACGTTATTAATTCTGTTTTTCCTAAGTCTTTTAATAATTACTGCAAGTATATTGTTGCACATATATTATCCTATTTCTAGACATGTTTATAATGTTACTGCTGAACATTCTTTTAGTGAATTACCTCCGCATGAATTGTCATACAGATTTGCGCTGCGCAATAACACTTTTATTAGTATGTTACATCATTCTCATCAGGTTAGCAATGCTACAAATTGTTGGATATGTGGCCGACTCCCTCCCTATCAGAACTATAAAGGAATTCTACCTCTCTTTCCATACCCGTTCACACACAACGGCTCCTGTGGAGCATGGTTTAGTTTAATTAATTCCCAAGATTCGAACTCCGCAGTTTATCAAGACAACGGGGTATGGGGAAATCTGAACTTAGTTTTACTTAAAGTCTGCCACCCCAACAAGGAGGGACTTCCCAAAAGAACAGGAACTGATCTAGAAAATGAAGTATATGGATTAGGTAATTTTACGCTTAATCTCTTGATCTTGAATGTCGAATCCGAAGCTACTCCAATTTTGCCCGCCATGTCAGTATTTCCAGTAAAAGGTGAATTATGTGTAAGAAAGAATGGTTCCATACATATGGGCCATAGTAGATGCACCACTGTAATAGAATTCAGTGATCAAGGCAAGTCTACATTTAGAGCTTCTCGCCATTCCTACTTCATATGTGGTCAGACGGCATACATACGTTTGCCACTAGATTGGGATGGTATCTGCTACATCGGATTCCTTTTGCCACCTGTTTTCCTAGCTCCTCCTGATTATTATAGAAATACTCATTTAGTACACAATAGAGAAAGGAGAGATCTCCCAATAGTCGATTACACTGAGACAGCATGGGAAAAATACACAGATTTCAATAAAGGTCTTTTTCCCTATATAGGTACAGTTACCAATAGTAAGCTGATACGTAGATTAACAAGAACCCTTGAAGCAGTAGTGAACGAAACTATTTCCGCCTTAGGCAATTTAACAGAAGAGCAGTCTGCTATGCGAATTGTTGTGCTTCAAAATCGTCTTGTCCTTGACGTCATCCTGGCCGATAGGGGCGGAGCTTGTAGGGTCATCAGATCAAGCTGTTGCATTTTCATACCAGAAAATTCGCCATCTGTATATAAAGCCATAACTCGCCTTCATAAGATTGTAAGCCAGATACACCAGAATCCAGGCACCTGGACTTGGTCCGGTTGGTTTTGGAGTATATTATCTACCTTTGGATGGAAGGTCCTATCCTTCCTAGGTATTGGCTTCCTCATATTATTCAGTTGCTGTCTATGTCTACAATGTGGACCAGCGATCTGTGGTCTGTGTGCCACATCGTGTATTCCACCACCAAGATTTCATTCATCACGGAAGAAGAAAGAAGAACAAATGATGCTATATGAACAGATCGATGGATTAATGAAGATTGATATCTCTTGACGGGCAAGTAGGGGACAAGGAGGGAATGTGGAAATATGGATTTTTCTGGTCAGTTATGTCCCCTATCTTGGACCCCAACGGTTCCATGTATAAATCACAAGTACATGTATGTTCCCTCCAGTTCCAGTTATGAAGACGCAAACACATGTGTGTCCACCGCCAACATGTCCTCTTTCAGATCCGCCATGAATGGGCCGGATATTCTATTCTTAAGTATGAAAGGCCACCGCCTCTATATGGTTCACTTATGCCATTTTACAGTCCAGGCAAGTAGGCCCTGATTCTGCCATCAAGCTTTTCCTGCCTTCTGCCTCTGAAAGCTCCAGTCTGAGCTCGCATCTGTATCCATGAACTTTGTCCTCATTCTCTGCGCAGCTAACGGTGCCTGACATCAGCTTGTTGCCTGCCAAAAACTGTATTTCACCTTCGAAATTATCTGCTCCGCTCCCTGCCCAATGCATTCCTGTCTAGTAGTTTAAGTAAACATCCTGCCAGCTACCGAGCAAAGGCCCGGCTTCTCTGTCTTTATGCAAGTAATTCATAGCCCTGTTACTATGGAAGATTCCTGCCCTCGCATCTAGTGTAGACACTTAGACGCTTGTACACGCATTAACAGTCAGTATAGTCAGTATAGAATAAGATTCTACTCTAAGAGACCTCTCTCTTGGATAACATAGTTCTTTAAACATAGGATGTTAGATATGATTTGGGATTAGGTTGACTTGACCCTCCAGACTTCTGTCGCCACATGTAGAGCTAAATGTCAAGTCCCCTTCACCCCCTAGTTGCACGTCAATCACACGTCATGCTGCTGCGCGCGCATTTCTGCCAAGTATTTCTGCTGACATTGCGAAATTCTTTTATGGAACCACCCTATTATGACATCATACCTGATGACGTTCTTTAGTCCGCCCAGTTACCCCTACTTTAGTGACGTATGTATGTTCTTATCTTTACTATCAACTGTTACGCCTCCTGCATTTGTTTCACTGTAATGCCTATTGTATAAAAATGATTGTCTGTCAATAAAGTTGAGTCTTCACTTCCTGAACCTTCGTGGTGATGGAATCTGGAGCTCATCAATTTAAATTGATTATGGAATAAAGCCCGTTCCGAACCTCTAATACCACGGATTCTGCCTCTTATTTTACTGAGCTATTGTTATAGATTTTTCCGCATCAAATTAAGTCCCGGTAATTAAATTATTTACCACAATATGCAGGTGTATCACATGTTAGAATTGTGAGATTCAAGGTAATGAGCAGGCAGGAGATCACATGATTTTCAGATGCCTTTCAGATCCCCTCTTTCCTGTCTTTCTAGCAGAACCCTGCCCTGCCCTAGGGTTTAGGGTATCTCTCTATGGGAGAGCTGATTTTACTTAACCTTCTTTTTGAGACAGCTTTATAATAGTTTGTCTTTGTTTATGACTTCTTCGATGGCTTTAAACTGTACCTTGACAAATGCATTCATACATTGATTATTGATTAAGGACTCATTCCATTATTTGAATTTGTAACTTTGCTAATCCTTTAATAAACCTTTATGGTTTGAAACATAAGGACTCTGTGTTCCTCTTGGAGCCTAGTGTACTTCAAATTATTGAAATATATTGAATTTTAATGCAAGGCCTCAGTTGGAAATAAAAAATCACCATAGAGTGCTTGATAGGCCCCTGAATTTACACCAGAATTAGAGCAAAGCAAAGCTCCCCATCAACCTTTCTGAGAGGCATTCATATTTTACCTAGTTCTTCATTTTTCTCTTTCTGTGCTTACCATAATTACTCTCTGCCCCCTCCCCCAATTAAGCTTTCCATAACAAATGTCAACTCTAATGCGTTGCTTTGTTTTTGTGTGGCATTGACATGTATATATACGACGGGTCTTGTATCAGGTCGCGCAAGTGCACAGTACTTGTGAGTCAGTGCAAAGGTCTACTGGTGGTGCACGATTGCGGGCATCCTCAGCAGGGACTGAAAGAGAGCTGTGAACTATTACATAACCCTCTCCCCCACTGGGCTTGTGCAGAGGAGTTCGACATTTGCACAGTGATTTCCTTTCCTAGGTTCTTGCACGGGTGTTGGATGTCCTGTCAATTCCCTGGCTCGAGGGTCTCCTGCCTGCCTTCCATCTCCTTCCCCTGACCCCATAGCTACCTTTCAAGATTAGGAAGGAGGGCAGAGAGGGAGTCCTAGTCACTGCCATGTGTCATGGCTGCCCTGCAGGAGCAGCCCGTGCAGGTAAGAGCGGTGGGGCGAGTGGGGGGATTCGACAGACGATGACGAGGGAAAATTAATGATTTATTTAAGTTTCCCTCGGCTTCGTCTGTGAAATTTCCCCACCCCCCCACCATGCCCCACCGCTCTTACCTGCACGAGCCGCACCTGCCACCCTGATTCACCATCCTGCAGCTAGCAAGGTGCCTGGCTTTAATCTCAACTTGCTCCCCTTCCCTCTGACTAATCCGAATCGATGGAATGACATAAGGAATATCTAGGGCAGTGGCTGAGGCTGTCCACCAGTCTAAATGGTGGTCAGTGCAAAGGGCTAGCACTGACCACTGGGTGCACTTTTAGTCTAGGTGACTTGCTTAAGCTGGCCTCAGCTTTTCTGTCCTCTTGTCTTTATTCTTGATTTCCAAATGGAAGGTTTTTATAGGGATAGACTCGCCACTCTAAATGCTCAGTGGGCCATCATCCAAGATTTGCACCTTTTTAGAAGAGGGTTGGGAAGCATAGTTCGTGATTTCCTATTTATAGAAAGATGGTATGTTCTTAAACCACTAGTAACAGGTAGTTTTCTCTGAGTGACTTACTGCACATAAAGCGAGTGTTGCAGGTAACCAAATTTGAACACTGGGGGAAGGGTCTACCTTTTTACAGAGTTTAATTTTTATTTTTGTTTTGTTATAATCACATCTTTGAGGCATGTGTGATTACCTCTAATTACTTGTGATGAGAAATCTAACAAGATGAATCAGTGAGCTAAATGCTCACCGCGGTCATCCCGTTGTCAGGACAACAGTCTGAACTTTTGCAAGGCCATCTGTTTCCACCCTTCTAAGGTTAGTTTAATGAATCATATTAAATGCTTTAATAATGGCACCTGTAATTTATAATCCTTACAAATGGCAGGAGTGCGGTATGAAGCGATATGTAAAAACAAGTTACCTGCTATGTGCAACAGTACTTCTGGTTTCTTAAATGTATAAACAGACCCATCCACTCCTCCACTGTCCTATATTCTAGCAGTGGTTTTTCCTTACATTTGATGTTTCACAAGAGGCACGTGTTTCGGATGTCTGCTGAGCTGTTGATACAAATGCCTCTGTCCACACTTTCACGCCAGTATAGCTGCCTCTTTTTTAATTTTGAGGTCAATTAAAAACAGGAGAGCCTTCTGCAGCCATTCTAAGCCCATTGCTTTGCATTGGTACCAAGCGAACATCAGTTCTGGCAAGTTTTGAAATGTGCTCCTTGGTGTAAGGTCAGTGCACAAAGGGTTGAGTGTTTCCTAGTTAGAAGATCCTCAAGTAGATATTTGCAGGACAGCAACATCCCACTAAAATATGTAAACTGACGAAAAGTCACTCCAAACACTTTCGCCAAACAGTTTGACCCATTGACTACCTTCGCTAACTATGGCATTGACCAAGCGCTACTGGAATATCTAATGCCTTAAACTCGGCTTTTGATAAAATTGCCCCCTTCAAAATTCACCCAATTTCTAAACATACCTCTTAATGCTCCTGGTATACAAAATAATTAAGAACTGAAAAAGCTTCCTGTAAAAAACTAGAGAGATGTTAGCATCGCTCTAACAAACAACAGGATAAGGAAGACTTTTAAGTATCTTTAACAGCATACCACTTCCATATTAAAAAAGCCCAGAAATCTTATTTTTCCAACCAAATCAAGCAGGCTGGTAATTCACAGAAAGAGGTATTCAAAGTACTCAATGCTTGTACTAATCCACGCGCATGTTCTCAAGATTCTCATGCGTCTCAGGCATTATGCGATTCATTAGCTAACCGTTTTGAGGATAAAGTCTCTATCATCTATCAGAATTACCCCTGCCTATCTGATCAGACATGATAGGAGCTAAGCATCCCTCTTCCTTCCTCCTATGGTGGCACTAGCTCTGAAAAGTCTCAAGCCCTTTCACCGGAGTCAATCCAGGAAGCACTTGCATCAGCCAAATCATCGTCCCCTCTGGCTATCTGTCGTCGAGGATCTGTGATGCTCTCTTATCAGCTAGCCCCAGTAATTTGCTCCTCATTTAATCTTTCAGCTAATTTCGAGAAAATGTCTTCAGCGTGGAAAAAGGCACAGGTCATGCCGATACAGGACAAGGCCAACATGGCTTCTACCAATCTTCCCAACTATCGGCCTATTTCGCTAATTCCCTTGCTGGGTAAGCTGTTGGAGGGACAAGTAAACCGACAACTCATGGAATATCTAGAGGTCAATACACTCTTGGTTCTGTCGCAATCGGGATTCCGACCTCTTAATAGCACTGAGACTACCTTATTAGCTGTCAAAGATCTCATCTCTAGATGCACATCTACGATCTATGCTCGTGCTGCTGGACTTGTCAGCAGCATTTGTTACTGTGTCCAATTCCAGGCTGGTGCGAAGGTTACAGGAGATTGGTAAAAATGGGACAGCACTGCAATGGATTCTTAACCAACAGAACTCAAACTATCACTTTAGGCACATATACATCTCGTACCATGTTGCTGGATGAGGGTGTGCCTCAGGGCTCCTGTCTTAGCCCTACACTTTATATTCTGGCATTGAAAGACTGTCCTATGCGGACAATATGCAGCTAATAATCTTCTTTGATAAAGACCTGGACAAAGCAAAAGGAAGCGTCTCAGATGTGATGAAAGCTGTTGCAGCCTGGATGTCGGAGAATTGCCTGAGGTTGAACTCTGACAAAACAGAGATTATGTTGTTCTGTAAGGCCCAGCACATTTGGGCCCCTGATTGGTGCCCCCCTGAACTAAGCATGGCTCTGACTTCTAAACAGGGAGTTAAGAACTTGGGCATCCACCTAGATCAATGTCATACTACGAAAGAAAAAGTTCTGTCTATTACAGGCACCTGCTTTCATATGATGCACCTTTTGAGTAAAGTCTTTCCTATTCTCCCACTCTCGGCGAGGAAAACTTTGGTGCAGGCTCTTGTTATTAGCTTTATGGATTACGGCAACGCCTTATTGGCTTTGGCTAATGAAACATTGAACACCAAGTTGCAGGTTGTTCAGAACACGGCAGCCCACCTCATCTGTAATAAATATATGATGTTACAACGCAAACAATTACAAAGCATGCTTTTACAACACGGTTTTTACATCCCAACTACCATTGCATCGCATGATTTTACAACGCATGCCATTACAACGCATTTTTAAAAACTACCATTACAACGCACTCCATTAAAATGCATACTATTACAACGCATACCATTACAATGCATAACACTTTTAGGGCAACAGTAGGGTAAGTGTTGGATAGTGTAGGGGTAAAAATTAATATTCTCACTCCAGTGAGTGCAACAGTAGGGAATGTGTTGGATAGTGTAGGGGTAAACATTACTATTCCCATCCACCCCAAAACCCATACCCACCCTAAAACTAAAAGATCTCCATTACTTACCTTATAATGCGTTGTAATGGTATGCGTTATAATGGCATGTGTTGTAGTGACATGCATTGTAATGACATACGTTGTAATGGCATGCGTTGTAATGGCATGTGATGTAAAGGCATGCATTGTAATGGCATGTGATGTAAAGGCAGTCGCATTGCAAAAGCACTGCGATGTAATGACATCGTGGTAATGGATGTTTCCCATCTGTAACCAGCCCTCTTCTACGTTCACTTCATTGGCTGCCAGTTTGATACATACATATTTTTTAAATTTGTTGCTTCACCAACAAATCTCGGAGGGGGGAATGGTCCTAGCTGTCTAGCTGTCGATGCATTATTGTCCAGTCAGACCTTTATGATCCAGTGACAAGCCTTTACTTACTACTGCCCGGGTCAGAAAGTCTCAAAATGGGGACGGGTCTTTTGTCTACCTTGTCCCTTCCTACTGGAATGAGCTGCCATTGCATGTTCGCATGTGCACTGAGCATGGCAAATTCAGGAAATTATTAAAAACAGCACTGTTCTAATTTGTAACTTTACACGTCCGTTATGTGCAACCTGTTTGCACCAAGATACCCCTCTTGGGTTGATTTGTATGCATTATAAATTAAATTGACATAATAGAATAGACTAGGGCTTGAGGACTAGATTCCCCATTAGCAAATTACACTACATTACAAATCATTTAGTAGTATAATTTTTCTTGAAGTTGGTGCATTTTATTCAGTGAGGTCTATTGGCTTTGGCAGCTGCAGAGGTAGCAATCTCAGTGTTGCTTTCATAATTCTTCAAGAAGGAAGTGGAGGTTATGATTGGTAATCCTTGTTACTCCCAGCATTTTACGCCTTGTCACATTGTTTGATTTCCAACCATCCTAATTGGTGGCACTATTCGGACGTCAAAGCTGCTGGCTTGGGCATAACACAAAACTAGCAAGGGGCTGTCCCCCTTCCCAAAGGGAACTCAATAGGGAGGCTTAAGGGAACAATAAAAGAGGGTGAAAATGATGAAAGAATTTAAACATTTTATCTTTCAACATGTTTCAGGCTTGCCTTAGAGTGTAAGTAATGCCAAGAGGATGTAATTGATGTAGGCATTCTACATTAGTGTATTCAAGAGCAGTAAAATAAGATGATTCCCTTCTCCAGCTCTCTCGCTACTGCCTGCCAGGATTCAAACTTATGACTTACAGATTTAGCAGAGATCCTTACAGAACGTTACCTAACCCTCTGATGTACCTCCCAAGACAGTGGTTGGTCTTTAGAGTCAAATATTCAACAAGTGAAATAGAAATCCTTGATCCAAGAGAGATGTAACGACAGTAGGGGGTATGAGCAGGGACCAGGAGGCGATGAGAGAAAGGGGGGGTGCAGCTAACGGCAACGCTTTATGCAAAATCTCTCCATTGATTTACATACACGTGCACAGCTTGCGCCTCACCCTCCCTTTTCCTTATGCAACTACAGTGCACGCCAAAACTAATACTAACTGCGAGTATCCAAGACAACGGTTGGCGGTTGACTGGACAAACACCGCAGTCACTATTATCATTGGAACATGTTGTTAAACTATAGTTCCAGAAGACTCGCCGAGGTGGCATTTCTGCACGGCAAGTGCCAAGGGGCTTGTGTATGGGGCCGGGACCATTCCCCTATGGTCAAGGCCTGGCTAGCGGAACAAATTAATTACAACAAACAGCTGGAGACTTACCACTCTACACTTCGTCCAGCCAACAAAAAAATATCTAGTTTCTCTTGTGCTAGAGTCAGCTGGACATCAATCCTGGTCAGAGTATTCCCATGAGAAGCACAACACTCAACCCATCCAACTTGAAAATGGCAAAAACAAATCAGCATGGACAAGGACAAATCTCACACTGTGGGTATTTTGTCAGCATCTTCCACGTGCCACCTAATGGCGTAAAACTAGCTATGTTGACCTCTGTGTTAGAAAAACAGCCTACATTCCGGCCTGAAAAAAGTTTTTAAAAAAAGTCCATACCACAATATTCCACAGACGCAGCACGGACAAACATCATCAATCTTGTAGAGTGCAGGACCATGAGTGCAAAATAAATTCTTAAATACCGACGGGAATACAGTACATCTCTTCGGAGAAAACCCTGTGTTGTGATTTCCCACAAACTCTGTAGACTGTGCTACAAGAAGCTAATTTTTCACAATATTTTTTCCAATGTACCTATATGACAGTGTCTCCATTTCAGCAACCATTTACTGACATAAATATATGCGCATGTGCTCACTTCTATGACCTTCTTTTAGTTGTGTTTCGATTTTTTTTAAACATGAGTCACCCAATGTGGTCATAAATAGTTGAGTCCATAAATTGCCACTGGGATATTTTGTTATTAGTGGGCGATGCTGATGTTTTTAAGCCTCATGCACAGTACACTGATTTTACAAGCATCACATGTAAGAGATTGGACAGGTGCAATTAAGTCATATATATTAAGAGGAAGAGTTTTATAAAATGCGAGTGGGTGGGGAGGCAAAGGCTATAGGCACAAGTGGTGCTTACTATATTTATTAATTTGTTTAAGAAAACTGAAACATCCCTTTCATATACAGAAACTCCGTAAGGTCCTTGCAACTTGTCACTTATATTGACTAACCTAGATCTTTCTTTGTTTCCCAAGGGGTTACGTTTTGGCAACAGAACTTTCCCGCTTAACCACCCTTCTGCCCCTACACAGCCTTCAGTGCCGCTGCTTCTGCTCCCACCTTAGCGCGTACCCGTTTTTGATGGGGCAAGTGCTGCCAGGGGGGCAATTCAGCCATCCATTCCTGAGCATTGGCTGTTGTTAGTGGGCATGCAAATTAGTGGCGGCTACAACTTAAAAAACATGGGGGGGCGCAATGGCAAAAAACGCACTTTATTTACTGCCCATATACCCCCTCTCCCCCACCCCCCCACCGGCACAGCACTTCTCACCCCACTGGAAAAGGAAGGATGTCCTTCCTGCTCAAGGGAACACTAACATCCAAACCTGGAGCTGCTCTCATTGTTTATATGTTAATTTTATTGCATAAAACAAATGTTTGGGTGAGATGGATTTACGAAATACAAAGAAAGGAGTTTATTGATGACCTTTAACATCTGGACTCTGGTTACAAAGAAGAAGAATTTAAGCATTTTATCTTTCGTCATGTTTCAGGTTTTTAACGAAAATAACACATTTTTATTATGTGATCATTATTGTGTTAACTGCCTAACAGTTGCTTTCTTTATGTATATGTTTACATTAGTAATCCATTAGAAATTATGTAGAAATGTGAGCATGCCTAGGTGTATGTATGTTTACTTTTGTGTTATTACACTTGTGACATACAGGAAATACATGCTGGAGGTGTTTCTGTAGGCTGGATACGTCTGTTGTTATCAACACCACAAACTAGTGAGATCTCTTAGGAACAAGGAAACTTTCATATGTATGTAATTACTATCAAAACACAATGAAGTATTTCTCACTTTGCTTTGGCTTTCTTTAGTGTGTTGCCACTGATAGCATTTTGTACCTTACTTCATAATTAAGATTACAGAAATGTAATTATTTAGTCCAGAGGAAGATCTGCAATGAAATCAATTGAAGGTTTAACCATTTCCCAAATTCCTGTATTCACATATTTGGGGTTTTGGTGAATTTAAAGGATTTTGATCCACCAATTGTGATGGCTTGGCCTCATGCATTTGAGTTTGTACATAAGCAACACAATGTTTTGTAATTTGATCTAATAAACTGTTTACATGAGACCCACGTGTACAATAATTGTTGTAACACAATTTAATTCAACCTCTACTGTGCAGGACCATAGCAGTAACAGTACTGGCCTCAATTCTTATAAAAGAGAGAGATTAAGCAATGTGCTAACATCAATTTAGAGAATTGGAATGCAAGATTTGCTAGTCATTTTCCACAAAGAATACCTGAAGAAGCAAGGTTTGTATGGTTCTTTTATTAAGAATCACATTTTCGTATTCGAGAATATAACAAATTCCAATTTGAACCAACCTGTCCTGTAGACCTCAGGTTAAATTGACACACTGATCAGTTCTAACAAACAATTTTAAAGGCATGGAAATATGCAAAATAAGTGAAAGAATAATGGCCATTTTCCCAATATTGGTCTTAAACACTCATTAACAACAGACCTTGATTACGCCTCAGCACTCGCAATGCACTGTAAATGGCATCTGCTAAAGATGAAATGCTTGCACAAGTGAATATTTTATTTTTATTGATTTTTAAAACACTGTTCTTGTGACATGTTTCCACTTCTTAACGCTAGAACGGTCATTGTCAGGTGGTGTTCTCATACGGTGTGAACTGGTGGACTGTGACTGAATGCTCCAGTGGAACTTAAGATAGCTTGCCATTGGTACTGGGCCCTGTTGGCAATTAAAAAAATACACCCCTATAACTCCTGTATATCATACCACATTATGGGTTGACTGCCATTGACTCATACTCGATTTCATATTGTTAGTGACATAGATGCATTTTCATGCTGTGGATGCCTGCATTGCATTCTATTGCATATGGGATTCGTTTATTTGCTTGTGGAGCTTTTCTGGATATTTTGCTGGCTTGCCCTAGGTCTCTGTTAACTGCCTTTTCAGGTCTCTGGTTTGTTGCTTTGACTTGCCCGGGATGGAGGGTGCAGATCTGTGGTGGGATTGTCCATTGCCAATGCGATGGAAAGGATTACTGCTTGGCTATTACAGCCGTGTACAGTTCATCAGGATGAGAAAATTCTATGCATTAGTGAATATTGCATGAATGATTATTGCATGTATGATGGTTCATGTTCAATAATGGTACTTGCTATATCTAGATGTCTAGGAGGTAGCTTAGGCCTATTTGAAGAGGCTGATTTCGAGGTTTTGCTTAAGGACCATCAGGGTATGTAGATGCCTTATGTCTAGGCTCAGTAAATACCACAGGCATGCACCTAGAGTTGTGATTGTGAGTACTCTATGATATTTTTATGAGAAGTTATTTTGAACCACACATCTCATGTTGCTTTATCTGATCGTTCGGCTTGCTGTGTAAGATGAAGTTAGGTTTGTAGGTGTTTTGGGCCTAATCCCTCTTGTGATCTGAAAACCTTACATAAGAATTTGAATTTGATCCTATGTACCACTGGGACCCAGTCGAGGGTTTATTTTTTAGGGCTAGTGTGATGTGCTTGAATTGTTTAGACGGGGCAGATTCTGGATCCTTGATGTGTCATCTGATGTTTTGTAAGCTATTTTCATGTGCTCCTACGTAGTCAAAGTTGCAGTAGTCAAGATGAGATAGGATGGTGTTTACATTGGAGAAGAGGAGAAATCCTTCGGATCATGATGAGTTGGCGTTTAAAAGTAAGGTCTTTGTCAACCCAGACGCAGAAGTTCTCACTGATTAATTAGGAGATGTGGGGATCACCTAGCTGGCTTGGCCATTTGAATGGGGTATTTGAGGTTGGCACTGATCACAGAGGAATGAGTTGCACCACTTGTGCTGTTCCATTTATACCAGCCCAATTTTCTTATAGATCAACCAGGATCTTGTAATCTACTGTGCTATAAGCGCCTGATAGATCAAGTAGGAAGAGGATACAATAAGGATTTCTGATTGTCCTGCATCAACTTAGGATATGAGTTGTTCCCTAATAACAGAGATGGCAGTTTCTGCACCAGTACCTGCACCGTGTTACAAGGTGTACCATGGCATTAATAAAAGAATAACACAATACTCCTGGGAATATAAAAGGGGTAGGGCAAATTTTTGTGATCCTCATGGTTGTCAGAAATGTAATCCAAACCTAGGAGGAAACACACGAGGGTTACATTCTGACTATGTTTTTATCAATTGAGCCCTACACATTCAGGTTGTGAAAATGCTACTTTTAAAACAAGCTTTCAGCTAAATTTTTTTCTTGATTTTTGCCACTTTTAGCCCTGTTATTTCCTGTTTCTGTTACCTCTATTTAAAACCTGCAGTCATATTAGCTCTCTGAAGGTGATTGACCAATCATTAATAATATGCTATGTGGTAGCGAATTGAATGTGGTGCTATAGATGTCAGATCATGTGATGAAACTGATAGAACTAGGCAATCACTCTATCAGGGACACATTTGACTGAATGAAAAATGACCAGCTGCTTCTCCTTTGACGTATCTGGACTATAAGAGGCTGAAGGTCGGTTCGAAGGACCACCTAACTTTTAATAGTAAGGATGGGGGAGATGCTGACCCAGAAACAAATGAGAAGCCACTGGCAACTGTGTCCTGTAGGATTGTTTGGCGATGGTGTAGCAGGGATTTCCTTGCACATTTGGCACAATAATAATTAATCTCAGCAAGCATTTCTTCATTTTTATTGTGTGAAAATGATATAAAATAACCCAATATTTATCATTAGTAGTTCCAACCAAACCCACAATATGTTTCAAGCATTTACTTCATTATAGTGATCCATTTTCATGCAAGGGATTATGCTATTTTAAATTCATCTGGGGTGATTTGTGTTGCTTTATAGATCTGGACCTGGACCAGGGAAACGCTGATGAGGACTGCTTAGCAGTAACCCTGCCAGCTTTTATCGCCGCAGTCTTGACAGCACCCGGCTGCGCGACTCTGGATGGCCTGAGCATCTTGGCTTCCATCATGGGAGTCTGCGAATGGCCTCCATCCGTAATCTCATGCCCTTGGCAGCAACATCAGCGTGCTGGCAGGACTCTCAGGCATGCTCAGAGGAGAAGATTGTACCTTGTGAGTTCACAATTGAACTTTCGATTCACACATACTCGGTACCTGGACAAAGAAAATAGTCTGTGAACAGTCGGTTGTTTTCCTTGCGGTGTATGTGTGTGGTCCAATCCGCTGAGGAAGGAAAGCAGTGGCACGCACACAATGACAATATCAAATGTTTATAGAAAAGTGACCGGATATGACCTGGAAGTCATAGTGCTGGGAAGTGTGGGTGACATGTTACCACTGTAGCAGCACTTTAATTAGACCACAGTGCTGATGTTGCGGCAATTATTGGAATCACTGTTCAATTTATTAAATGGGATGATTGGGGAACAAAGAAATGCAATCTAATTTTGGAAATATGTACAACAAATGTAAAAAGTATTTGTGTAAAATTGGCTCCAAAAACAAGTGACTTACATGTCGGTAGATTTTGCATACTGTTAGGAAGTAATTTGGTATCTCAACATCTCTCATAGCTTTTAGCGTAAACCAAGGTGGAAAGTTTATGTCCCCATGCCTTGATATGAATATACAAGTCTAAGCTGACCAAATGTCTCCTGAGAAGATTTTGCACCATTTCAGAGCTTTCAATCCACAAATATCATACCAGACTGAGATGCATGCAGTCTTTTAAGATCTGTTTGGATGCTGACTGAACCTCTTGTGTGCCTTTCGGTACTGTATATCCCACACTGAGCACAATGCCAGGGCAGAGACCTCTCCCGCTACTGTATGAAGTAGGAATGATTTTTCCTTTGCTCCGACTTCGGGTTCAGAAAGCTTCCCTCAAACCTTTCCATTGATACCTTTGCAGAAAGGACAATTTGACCAATAGATGACTCCTCTTCCTGTGCCCCATTCTTCACCCACCTCCTTCACAACCTGGGTTGCCAGGACGACCGCAAGTATTGCTGGCTCACTAGTGAAGTGAGATTTTACCAACGGCCAAGCATTGAGGCCACGTACATTGTTTTAGTGACATCCCTCATTGTCAATGCACACTGCACGTTCATCAGCCCTCAGAACTCATCCATCATTCAACATTCCATACTTCTTATCCTTCACTCCTCACTCTCTCACTTATCCCTCAACCTTATTCCTCATTTCTCACCCCACATACACCAGCTGTCATTCATAACCTGGCATTCAGAGCCACCAGGGGACTGGGCCCGGCGTCCCTGAGAGACAGACTCCAGCATTACCATCAAGACCGGGCCCTGAGATCCTACCAACTGCGTCTCCTCGTCATTTCCCGCTTTCGTAAGGCGAGGATAGGCCGCTGAGTCTTTGCAGTTAGGACCGCCAAGCTCTGGAATGCCTTTCCACTCTCCATCTGCATATCGGAGACTGAATTAACTTTCCGTTGTGCCCTTAAAATCTGGTTCTTCGCCAACACCTTGTTCCCCCCGCACCTGTTATTCAGTCAACTGCTTCAGTGCCAGGACACCCCCGTTGGGGGTAGCTGTGCGCTCTACAAACTCCTAAATAAATAAATAAAATACGTAAATAACCCCTCACTCTTCACCTCTCACCCCACATTAATCAGCTGTCATTCATAATCCCTCACTCTTCCTCTCTTACCACACATCCATTGTCATTCATAACCCCTCACTCTTTATCTTTCATTACTCTTCATCTCTCACCCTTACTTCTCAGAGGTTCCCTCATATCTTGCTGATCTCCCCTCCCCAAGCGAGGTGAGTAAAATCGACAAGTGTCCTAAAATGTACACCGCCCTGTTAATTTTACCCTGGTCTCGTTCCTCATTCCTCGTGCCTCACTTATTATTCCTCATCAGTGGCGTAGCTAGACCTATGGCCGCCCACAGCGGCCCCTGCATTTGCCGCCCCGCGGCCATGTGTAAGAGCCTAGGGGGTGCTGGCGATTTCCTCAGCAGCCGCCCCACGACAGCCACAGGTAGGAGCAGGGGATGCTGCCCCCCCTAGCTACGCCACTGTTTCTCATTCCGCAGTCATCATACCTCCTCCTTGCTCTTCTCTCCACTCTTGGTAAATGAAAGTTATGATGTTAATAGATGAATTAAAAATACACAAGCATTTAATGCCAGGATTAATGTATTTACACAGCAAAGTGAAAAGATGTTCTATCTTAATCGTTAGGTCAGAATGGGTTCATGACATGCTTTTAGGAAGCAAATATAAAATAGTTTAGCATTAGTTTAGTTGATGCACAGATTTACTCTGTCAATTTTTTACTTTGTATCAAAAGCAGTAAATATTTCCTATCTTTTGAATATAATCAATGAACCAGTAAAAACCAATATTGCATAGTGTGAGGTGATACATCAAAGAAATATATGTAAATATTGATTCATATAGTAGGAGAACCAAAGTGTCTTATAAAGCGAAGGAGTCATGGTAAGCAAATATCTAAATACATATAATGCTTAGATATCTTGTATGTCCTACAGGAGCCTGGCTCTCTCATCAACTGATTTAACATATTTGAGAAAAAAATCCTGTTGGCTTCCCAAATGCTTGTGTTGGAATTATTAAAAGCAAATAAGTGATGTAAAGCCATTCTTCCACTTCCCTCTTTATACACTATGTCTATCATTAAAAGCTTGCCAATTAATAAGAGCAACACTTTCATGTCTGGTGGAGGGAGAACTGAGGGCTGAGGGGAGGAAGAAGGATACTGAGTAAAGTATGAGGGCATGGAGGTGACAGCAGAAGGATGGGATGTGATAGATGGAGATGAATCTATGAGGGATAAGAACTGAAGTAGGAGGAGTAAGGATGAGGACTGAGGGATAATGAATGAGCGATAAGGAGTGAAGGATGAGGGATGAGAAACGAGAGCTGAGTAAGGGGGGATATATAATGAGGTATGAAGAGTGAGGAATACGATGGTTAAGAAGTAAGGGAGGTAGAACCACCAATGATAAATGATGGCTGAGAAATGAGTAATATGGAGTGAGGGGTGAGGACTGAGAGATGCCAAATGAGGAGTGAAGGACGAAGAACAAAGATGCCCTCAAATAGATCTCCTATCCTTTTCCTATTCCTTTTCTCAGTAACGGCTGGTGTGCTGGGCAAGCGATGGTGAGGGTGGTGGATAGGGGGGGAATAGTGGTCACGGGGGGGGGGAATACATTATTTTAAAAACCATACCTGCAGCTGGCTGCGTCTCGCTCTTCTGCTCCTCTTCTCCAGGCGGCACAGGCTCCCAGAATGCCCTGCGGCCAATCCTGAAGCTGTTCTCACACATGAGATCAGCTTCAGGATTGGCCTGAGCCCCGTCGATTTGCGCTCCAGGACAGACTGGGAGTCTGTGCCTGCTCTCATACATGAGAACAGCTGCAGGATTGGCCTGAGCCCAGTCGATTTGCGCTCCAGGACAGACTGGGAGTCTGTGCCTGCTCTCACACATGAGAGCAGCTTCAGGATTGGCCTGAGCCCAGTCGATTTGCGCTCCAGGACAGACTGGGAGTCTGTGCCTGCTCTCTCCAACCCAGCAGCGTTGGAGAGAGCATTCCATGTGCATGACGGTTTGGCCGGCCAGACACAGCCAGCCAAACCGCCATGCACTGTAAAGGGAGGGCACCTACCCCTCCCCTCAGTGCCTGTCAGCCCCGAGGCCATGTCCCCAAGACTCGTCAGGAAAGGAAAAATAAAAGAAGTGTTTATTTTTCTTTTATTTTTTCTTTCCTGAAGTGTTTTGGGGGGGAGGGGTGACGCTCCTCTGCGATAGCGGGGGTAACACTGCTGCCTTTGATTTCCTCACTGTACCTTCAATTCTATTTTTATTTATTCCCTCGTCTTATGGACATGGCCCATTATCTTTACACCAGCTACATCACCGTTCATCGTACCAAGGATTTGAATTACTTAATATCTGCTTAAATGATTGAGATATTCATCTAGAATGATCAAGATATGACTCTTACTATTTCGTTTACTTTTATCGACAATATATCGTAGGTCATTGTGCTTGCCGAACTCTTTTTTAATTGCTACCATATGAATAATGTTTTTAGCACTTCAGAATGACTTTTGTACACATTCAGATATAGATGTGTAAAGGATGGACTAATATTTGATTTACATAAGGGATGCTATCATCCCCAAGGGAGACCACTATCACCCCACAATTACAATGTGCATTTCACAGCTGGAGGTTGATGGGAATTTTGTCATTAAAGGAACATGTTGATCTCAAAAGGTGTAATTTAGCGCCTTGATGCCTTCGGGCATTTTTTCGCGCTTTAAAAGTTGCTCATTTATTCATTCATAATATGCTTAAGTCACAAAATCACAGCTCGTGTTTTGTTTATGATACACCATATTTCTCTAGAGTGTACAGTTCTCTTCATGCCAACATGCATTAAAAAAACAATATATTTGATTATGAAGAAATGTAACATGGAGTGAAGGAAAATGACCATGAGATTTGTTATTAATGACGTGGGAGAAAGAAAAATACAGTACATTTTCATTGAGATTTTGCAAAACACCGAAGGCATAGACTGTAATGAAATATATTTTATCCTGATAGATGTATTCTTCAGTTGGGAGGGCCTGCAAAGCCCACAGAAGGCACCAATAGATAATTACATAAAGACTTTCATGGCCCTGAAGCCCTTTTTGAAATCAAGTACAGATGCAGTGGTCCACTTCACATGGCTGACATAGGAAAATCATGACGACAGCTGCTCAGAGTTTTAGAACAGACACATTTCTAGGATTTCTTGGATTAAATATACTTCTAACTTGTGAGTCAAAGCCATGCTGCCAACTCCCAGGCAATCCTGGACTTCTAAACCCCATTCCTTATCTTAGAAAATGAGCACAGTTGTGCAGTTATAGATAATGGAGCATTGAGGCACCCCTACCTCACTCATGTACAGTGTGACCAGTTGTCTTGAGATGGGTAGCAAGATTATCATGGTGCTGGCAAAACAGTACTGCATGTTAGGCCATGATGCTGACATCCATTGTGATCTGAAGGTCACAAATGGGACTTGCTGCTCGGCTGGGCCATGTTTTAATACTTTTGAGGTCAACCCCTGAAGTACCATTAAGACCGCTTACAATTGACAGTGCTTAGACAAGGGTAAATGTAAATGTAGTTGAGCTTATATAGCGCACAGCTACCCACAGTGGGTTTCCCGGCACTTGCTTAGGGAACCCGTCCTGGTATTCCCCTGTGAGATAGCAGGGTATCCACAAGGTGAAAGTCAGGCATCCCGCCGCGAGGGGCCGTTGTGGAGATTAAGCAAGCTATTGCCCAGAGTCGCAGAGTATGAACCCGTGAGTCAAGGAGGCACCGGGGCGAGAATTATCGAGTCCATGGAATTTTTAGCCCAAGACCCGCCGAGGCGGGGAATTGAACCCTTGTCCAGGACTGATCTCAGCTTCCGGGTCTGCCGCCTCTAACCCCTGAGCCACACTTCTCCACAAGACTTTGTTAAGGGAGGTTTCACGGCAGACTTCTCTGCAATAGGCTCGATTTTATTACTGTATCATGAGTTGCAGACTACAAATACAGGAAGATCCATTAAAGCTCCATTATTGAACTTCTGGACAGTGTCTGGTAGACTGAGGAAGACACTGAGTAAATCTCAAACATTATGAACATGCAGAATCTGCCCCGACCTGGAAGATAAATAGGTCCGCTAGTTCAAAAATTGTTGATGATGACATGAGTGTGATCAATGGTGACTCAAATTATCCATGCTGGTTCACTAGAACAATGTTCTGAAAAACCTCTGAATATCTTATGGCAACTTTTAGTCTCCAGAAAAAACAATACTTTGACTGTAATAACAGGAATTGAAAGTCCACCAATCTGAAATTTTAGGTTGGAGCACTCATTGGCTAGACTCCTTTCAAGCCCACTGCTGCATCTCGTAAATGTAACCAACATTGAAGAGCGGAGACTCGTCCTGCACGCCAGGATGACTACGCTGACAGTGAACGAAAATATGAAAGACTATATGAACAACAGCAACTGTTCAGCTATGGTAACAGCATATTGCAGCCAGAACATCATCTAACAAAAATAGCTTGTCCTAAATATTGCTTTAAAAAACATAGCCCCACTGGAGCTAATAATAGAAAATCTACTCTCAATGTGACAATATTTTTTCAACAATATTTAGAAGACCATAAGTCGGGCAATATTTTTGTATGTGGTTTTCTAACTTATAGGCCTTGCAGCAGGATTTGGAGTCAGATTTTGAAAACTGACTAGCAGAGAAACAATCACGTCTGATCACTGACCAGCTACACACAGTGTGATCCAACAACATTGGAAATAAACCAAAGGCAGAAGAAAACCAGTGTGAAGCTAATGGCGAAGATATGGCTGTCACCCCCCCCCCCCCCCGATCTTCTTTCTCGTCGCTTCTTGAATTGAGAAAGCCTGGTGCCGTAACTTTGGGACTAACCACCTCATCACAGAATTAATCATTTCTCACTGGTGGTCTACATCACATAGCTACCGAAAGACTAAGTATGGGACTTTTTCTACCTGTTTTTTCTCCCTGCTCTGGCTCATTTTCTCCCCCTATACTCTCTTTTTTCCACTCTCCTCTCTTCTCATTCACAGTAAAGAAAGGGCATCTCATTTGAGATTACATCACCACACATAATGTATATCACTGACTACTTCTGAAGCCAATATAATTTGTTACCAATCAACAGATACTATCATGCATCATGCTTCAGAGCTTCAAAAAACCTCCTGCACACATTTTTCCTGTTACAAAATAAGACACTTACAGACTAAGGCTCTGGAGTATTGCAAGGTGCTTCCTAGTTTAAAGTTTCTAAATAACAAATGTTTTCAGAATGAAATAATTAGCAATTAAAAAGAAAACAATGTTTTTCATCCTTTTAGTCTTACGCATACCTGCCATTGGATGCCCTTTACTTCCTTACAAGCTCTCACTGTCAGAAGGGGCGATTAAAGTGGAAGCAGGACAATAATTGCTGGTATTGCCCACAGTGGAATGGCTAAGAGGCCACAAAAGAGCTCAGCAAAGGTTGTGAAAAGGAAACAATTGATACTTCCAAAGATTTTCTGACACTCTTAAAAAACAGTTACATAACTTGAAAAATTGGGTTTGTAAAGGTAGAAATAAGACTTAATAGTGGTTAACATATCTATAGCTCTTGAAAACTATGGGGCTGATTACGATGGCGGTTGGACGAGCACCCGACCGCAATCATTGTGGGAACAGGACGGGCCGATAGGTAGTCGCCGGCCCCGCCTGCCAAATTACAATCCGAGCACCGTGGTGGTGGTCCGAAACATGCCTCTTTGCATTGAGGATTGTGCTGCGGCCCGGAAAAGGGCCACAGCACAAGCCCGAATGCCAAAAGGCATGTTTGTAAACATTCCTGCACCCTGTGGTAGGTCCCATGCGGTGCCTGCCACACCATGCAGGGATGTTCCAGGGCCCATAGCAGAGAGCTAAAGGGACAGGGTCCCTGCTAGGGGCCCCAAGAAAGCCTTTCCGTCAGCCTTTTTATGTCGGAAAAACAGACATGAAATGGCTGGCAGAAAGGTGGATCGCAATACCCACGGCAGTGCCTGAGAAGGCACCCCCTCCATTGTGGGGAATGCGATCTGACCGACCACCCGGCAGGCTCCTTCAGCATGTTGGAAGCTGTTGGTCGGTCCCTGGGGCAATGCAGTCTGACTGACCGCATCATAATGTGGTGATCTGACCGCTGTTATTGATGTCGGTGGGACTGACGCCCACAGCACATCGTTGTCGGTCGCACCGACATCATAATCAGGACCTTTGTGCCTGATTTAGAGTTCCAGAGAAAAGCCCAAATAGAGAAATCCAATGAATTTTCCCCACAAAACTTTACCTACAATGGATGAAATACCATAGGTGGTTATCTTTCAGAAAAGAGATGATTTTCAATTAACACCTACTTCTAAATCAGAAATAAAAGAAATACGTTGACCATTTAAGACACATGAAGGACCGAGCTAGACATGCAGGCAACAGAAAATAACATAATGCAAAGGATACTATTTATCAATAATATTTACAAACATTCTTCAATATTTATTTTAATTAAATGATGCTTTGGTTTAGTCTGGTTATACTTAAGGGGATATGGGATTATTACCATGTTTAGTCATTGTTTGGTGTTCCCAACTAAAATTTTGAAATCTTCATACCTCTGGGCATGTTGCTTGCCAATAATTACACATGTGCACCTCTCCAAGAAATGCATAAAAATATACAACTGAACACGTTTGGACAAAAACAGACTGGTGCATGGCCTGAAACCAAAACCAAGTAAAAATAAAAAAAAGGTAAATTATGCGGAGGGGAGATTTCTTTGTTAAAAAAATTGAAATAACCCCAGGGGGTAATGGCCAGGCTCACGGAAGGGTTCATTATTAATAGCATTCGGTGCTGGAAGGACAGGAGCTTATTAAACTCTGGTGTGTGTGTGTGAAGTGTCAAAACTATCTAGTAATTTGAAAATTACCACAGCAAGGAAATTCATCATTTATGTATTGGAATGAATAGTTAATTAATTCAGTAACTCTGCACCTCTTTCATACACTGATGAGGATATTAAGTTATAATAACATATAGCATTACCAGCTAGCATCTGAACTAATGTGTTAGCATTATACACGGAAAAATGAGCTGTCAGACCAGGAAACCGCTGGCGCACACCATGCACAAAAGCAGAAACTTTTAAGGGCTTCATTATCACTGTTTATTTTACAGAGGTGAGATGCCACTTCGGTTGGTTTTGCCTCTAAAAAGTAATTTGTCTTTTAGCAGTACACGGAGTGCAAGAATCTCTGCTGAAAGCCAAAGGCCCCAAACAAGTGATATTCACAAGTTTGATTGCAACTCATTAGGTTCTTATGAAAAACACGTTGATTTTTTATTTTAAAAGGGATTACTTTATCCCCCTTCCCCCAGTAATCACACTTGCTGCACTTTTTTGCATAATATTTATACAAAGAGTGTTAATTCATTGGCTTGTTTCCTCTGCACTGCTGCCAATACATTTAGCACAATAGTTTGGGTCTTAACTGAGACAAACAACATCAACACGCATTTGACTGCCATGATCAATGTTTTCGGTTGGGGTTTCTCTCCTCTACTTAGGTTTCAACTAAATCCGATGGGTGAAAAAAATATTATATCCAACTAACAGACTGCACTGGTACGCTGCTGGTACTCATCTCTGAAAACACTGCCCCAAGCTATACCCTGCCATCCTTAATAGGTCAGGCTGCTACACTAACTAGCCAAGACAATGCAGACAGAAGCACTTTCAAATCCACCCAGAGACTTTATCACCAATTAATCTGGTCCACCAAACGCACCGTTCTGGCAGACCCTATTGATGCCATCAGCAACAAAAAAGATGTCACCTCCCCAGTGGCCACATTATGACTTAACTACTTCTTCACAGGAACTATGCAACAATCTCTCTCAGTTCTTCAGCAACAACATCACCAACCTATACAGCAACTTCAACATGGAACCAGATCCAACCCCACCAAATGGTTGTTGATTTCATCCAAAGGATCAACGCTTACCAAATGGTATGCCATAACCCCAGACAAAACCATCACCACCATGATGTTCATCCACCTAGGGACACCGTCGGACCCCTGCCAACATCATGCCTATGCCAGAGGGCTCCAACCCATTAGTGGAAGTATTCACACCTATCCTGCACACCTCCATCTTCTCAGTGACCTTTCCAGATGCCTGGACACACAGAACAGTCTTCCTCTTGCTGAGCCCTCCACACTCAAGTTTCAGGCTAATTTCCCTTCTATCCTACCTGGCAAAGGTTTTAGAGAAAATGATCAAATGATGCCTGACTGCATACCTCAACAACCACCAACTTCTAGACACCACTCAGACAGGGTTAAGACCCAACCGCAGCACAGAAACTGCCCTCAATGACACTACATATGACATCCACATTATCCTGGACAGAGGAGAAACAGTAGTCCTCATCCACCAGGACCTCTATGCTAAATTTAACACGGCCTCCCACCCCATACTAGTCCAACGCCTGCACAAGATCAGAACAAAGGATCTGCTCTCAGCTGGATCTACCCCTCCTGACTGATAGGATCCAGTCAATCTGCATGGAATCCTCACCTCGAACACCTGTGACCTCATCTGCAGAGTTTTGCAAGGATCCTACATAAGCCCAACCCTCTTCAACATTTACATGATCCTTCTGGACAACATCATCTACTCGCACAACATCAGCATCCTCTCCTATGCCAATGACGCACAACTAATTCTCCCCCTCGTGGACAAGATGCCCAGCATCCGCAATACGTTCATTGCAGGCATGACCAATATCACTGACTTGATAAAGACCAACTGTCTGAAGCTGGACACTGATAAGACTGAAGTGGTGATTTTTGGTAAAGGTGAATCACCTTGAGATTGCTCTAGGTCGCCGACAGAGCTAGGAGCCACCTCCATCACAACCACCCACGCAAAGAACCTCAGAATCATCATCAACAGAAAACTCGACATGACTGCCCAAGCCAACTCCATCACTGCCTCCTGCTTCCACACTCTTAAGATGCTGAGAAAGATCTTCAAATGGTTCCGAACCAACACCTGGAAAACTATCACCCATGCATTCGTCACAATCAAGTTGGACTATGGAATCATCATGATTAACAAACAACTCACCAGGAGATTGCAGACCATCCAAGAACTCAATAGCTAGACTCTATCCTAACCTACCATGCTGCACACACATCACACCATACCTCAAGGAGGTCCACTGCGTTCCCATACATAAACAAGTCCAATTAAAGCTCCTCACCCTCATCTTCAAGGCACTACACAACTCAGGTCCAGCATACCTCAACAACTGCAGCTGCTTTCACAAACATTCCAGGCACCTCCGGTCACCTGGACTCCTGCTTGCACATATCCCATGCACATAGAAAACCGGAGCCGGTGGTTGGGAAATCTCTTACATCGCTTCTGAAGCATGGAATGACCTGCTGCTACACTTCCGAGCCTCTTCATCACTCATTGAATTCTGGAAAAAGAAGAAGAACTGGCTCTATGACTAGCCACTTTAGGCCCTAGGTTCGGCTTAATTTGTACCCACTCAGCGCCAGTATACCCTCCCAGGTGATAGTGCACTCTACAAATCTACATAACATTATCTTCACCCTACCTCGTCAAGGCCTACATCATGAAATTTTGAAAAGAAGATGACTTAAAAATATGATGAAAGAAGAACATCTATCCATGTTGCTCGAAGCACTTAACTCATTATAATTTGACTGTAATATCATGAATATGGTAAATGACTACAAAGATCATATCCTCACATAAGCAACAACTTAGCCCCATTGTTGCTAATATGGCAGACAAGCATTAATAACTACCCCAGGTTCAGTAAAGGTCCCGCCACCCTAATTATGATGCGACTGCCACCGCGGCGGTCGCATCTAGTGATTTAACATTGAGGCGGGTGCTGCTGGCTGCAGCACCCACCACAATGTGAAATGGCCATGTTGTGTATTTCCCTACATAACGTGGCAGGCACCGCGCGGTGCCTGCCACCTTGTGCATGGAAATGGAGGGGGGTACCCATGCATTGCACAGCTGACCACCCCACCACCGGGGGCACGCAACGGGCCCCCAAAGCCAGTCTCTGCCTGCCTTTTTGCGGGGGAGAATCCGCTGCAAAAAGACAGGTGGAGAGGCCCATTGTAATCACTACAGCTGTGCCTGCAAGGCACCCCCGTAATGTTTGCCTGGTTCTGGGTTCCCAAAGGTGGGTGGAAAAGGACCGCCTTGCGGAACCGTGGCGGTCAGTCTTTCCGACCGCCGCGGAACAATAGTGATTCCCACCGCCATCATAATATGCGGTGGGTAAATCACCTTTTGATGGCGGGTGGATCGCCACCACCGGGGGCGGCGGTGGCGATCCGCCTGCCATCGTAATCAGCCCCTAAGTTCTGTTCGCAATCTCAATGAAGACATGGGGGCAGAATTGGTGAAGTTTTGAGCCAAGAGCTGCCTCATCTGAAAAATATCTACATCTCTCGAAGAGCCACACTGCAGCTCACAGAGGGCAATGAAAGCTCAGGTCCCACATATGTGTCAAAAGAATACTTCTCAAAAAGCACTCAACGCCCTACTTTACTTACTATCCTACCTATCCATGCTGTGTATGAAGTTATTTTTATTTTAACCTCTACTTCTTATTTTTTTTAAATAATACTACCGGTCAAACTGCATGCATTTTTAATGCACTTTGATGTCTCACACGCATAGGTTCTGGTATACAAAACAAAAACAATATATATTAAGGAGTGTAAGGTTTTTTTTCACAACTAACTAATATGCACACTGACAACTCTGAGAAAAAATGAAAAACAGAAAAAGAAAGAGGAAATCGACCAGCTGAACAGGAAGGGTTTAAAAAAAGTTACGGAATTGTATGCAGCACGAACTTGGACCGAGGGCATGAGCGCACTTTACATGAGCCCCAGATAACGCTACACCTGGTCGGAGTCAATTTCTCTCGGCATGGGGAGATTAAGTATTCCTCCCAGAATTACAGGATGTTGATCCGACCTCAGGACCTGAACCTGGTTACCCAGTTCCAAAGTCAGCAGCTCTGACTGTTAGGCCACATCTCCTACTAGATTAGGAATAATAATTCTGTGTGGTCATAAGATATTGGTAGATATTGTTTATTGGGGATATTTCTGGTGAATAGAAAGATTGATGGATCCGATGCGGAGCTGCTCAAACCAATAGACTACCAGCCATGTGCTTCTTTTTTCAAAGGAATAACTTGTTGGAGGGCGTGCTCTAGAAACAGACGCTCAGCATGTTATATGGAGATGTACTCAGCAGATGGACACATAATGTCCAATGCTTGCTTATGTAACCTGCAGGTGGACAAACCCCACGCTCTCAGCAGCTGGAAAGAAGCAGTGGGATATATAACTGGAAGCAGACTGTGTGAATGGACGAATCAGACTCGCGGATAGGTGGATCAGTGGCATAAAGGAACAGACGCAATCACTGGAAGCAGGACATATTGTCTTAAGACAAGGGTTATGTGGAGGGCAGCCAGACACATTTATCCGATTCATTCTATTTTAGTTGGGGTTTTTTTTGTGTAAGACTGCCATTGGCTGGCGGCCGCCGGCTTCTAAATTCAATGAGGAAGGGAAGAGAGGCACAGAGGGAGAGGAGAAGGGTGGCCAGCAACAGAGCCCAGAATATTTATTTTTACTAGTTTCATCTAATAGTTCTAGATAATTCTGTGGAAGCAAAAAATACATGCAGACAAAAAAAAAAGGTAATGAAAAACGAGGTTTAAGTGACATGGTGATTGAGATGAAAACAATTTACTATTTGAAAGTTTCATCCTTTTCAGGTACATCACATGGCCTGCTTCAAAGGGGAGGGGCAATGGGATGCAGCTCCAGAGGGATGAGCCTTACAATGTAGGGGTATCCTGCCAAGTGTGTAGGGCCTATTCTTACCAGTGAGAGACTGGTAAAGCAGCATCAGTTGGTCAAGGCAGATACTTTTAATTGTAATTGTTTTTTTTATCTGTGATGTACAACAAGTGCCAGGTGTCCGGCTTCTAGGTGCAGCATAGATTTAAACAGCCATACATGTAAACACGCATGTATAGGTATAATAAGTTAACGTGTCCGTGAAAAGGTAATATCAGAAAATCGAACCCAAGAATATTGTGATACAAAATATTGTATGTAAACATAAGAGGGTGGGTCCTTCTACAGCGGTGGAGGGTAGACTAGAAGTAGACACAGATACACAAGAAATGCCCCCCACCTCTCTGGGCTCCAAGCTCAGGCAACATACGAAAGAGTACATCAATGTGCATCATTTGAGAAAAGCATGCAAATAGCTATACATTCAGTACATTGCACAATACCACTATACAGTTGAAATCTGGAGCCTATATGCATGTAGTGAATGAATATGTCACAGTACCTTTCATATATGATCATGATCATGTGTCAGCCGGGGGGCTAGTTACCAGTTGCATAGCCAGTGTGTCATGGGTCCTGGTTTAAAGAAGGAAAGGGACGCGCGGGCTGCTGCTTGAATTATAAAATATGACAATAATCAGGGTTCACTGGGCCCCTCAGGCCTCGGGACCCTGGTGCCATTGCACCTGCTGCACCAATGGAAGCTTTGCCCCTGCTAGTTACCCCAGGTAATTGTATGTACTATATGTTGCTGCAAACATGGAGTTGGACGGCGCGAGCACCGGTTGGCTGCAAGGGCCATCTTCCCAGCAGTTCGATACAATGTAAGACACGGTCTGCAACAAGTGGAAGGCATGCTGAATATCTGAAGGCAAAGGCAGAGGAATGTGTTTGTATAAGGGGAAACAGGTGCATGAGCTGTAAATCCCTGTCTGATGGATTGAAATAGCTCTCATCATGGATGCGAAAAACCCCAAAGTGATCATAACATGCACATCAGTTCCACTAAACAAGTCACTCAAGAAAATGTCAAAACAGAGCATCAAATGTACACATTGAAAGAAGAGAAGAGTGAGGGGAGAAAATAAATTGCAATAGATTCTGTGTGATGACAGCAGCGTGAAGTATCTGAGGCAAGATGTCCATTATACCTAAATGGAAGGTGTGCGTGAGTAATGCTCGCGCTGTTTGCAAAACCATTAGGATTTTTTTTGTACCGACATTACTTTTTGGGAGATAGAAGTTTAAGAGTAAAGAGCACACGGGAACTTAAAAAACATGGAATAATGATATTAATACGGCTTCAAAAGGGAGATGCTTTATGGAAAAGGCCACTTTTTCAATATCTTCTGTTGCCATCTTTTTATGAGGCGGCAGGGTGTTATTTTGTAATACAAACTACATAAATGCATCATGAAATAAAGAAAACGGAATGTAAACGTAAATAACATGATGATCCATGCAGAAACAAAAAAATAAAAACATGGAGAGATTAAGTGGCATCAAAAAGAAGAAGCTGGCAGTATCTTACAGACCCAACATAAAACATGTCTATTTTCCAATTAAAAAAATAGGGAGAAACGAAACTGAGTGGCTTCTTGAAATTAAAAATGTGACGTCATTCAGATTACAAAATAATTTAAGCTGGAGAGCTACAGCACCACTCCTTGGGTCGGCAAATATTAAAACAAAAGCATGACAAATAAATTAGGGGAAGTTTAACCAACAAGTGCTGTGATGACAAAGGGCACGCAATAAGGCACACAAAATGGCCTGAAAAAAGGAGATGAGATGGAAAGCACACGTGTCCTGCTATACATGCTGGGCTACTCCCCACCCACCCCACTTCATGCGCACTGCATGTCGCTCTGAGTTTGTGAGTGGAAGAAAGGATCATTCTTGGACAGTGTTGATGGCAAATGATGTGCATTTGCATTTGCATAGCTTACATACATGCTCTACCTGCATGGCCTGGCAACACTGGTGCTAGATGGAAATTGGGAAAAGGTCTGATGCGCTATAACTACATTTGTGCGTTTTGTAAAGCATATTAGAACATTGGAATGTTGGGAGCTCCATTGAAAACAATGGAGCGCTCCGGGCTTATAATGGCTGGTATAAGCCCGGAGCACCAACATTCCAATGTGTCTTTGTTCACAGCTCTGGCTGTGAACAAAGACTTCAGGGAGCCTGAGGGGATTTCAATCCCCTCGCGCTCCCTGAAGGCTTCGTTTCGTTAGAACATTCTGCCCTCTAGTGGCAGAATGTTCTAATAGCCTTAAAGCCCTTCGTAGCAGGGCTATACCGGCTTTTAAAGTCCCTCTGCTTTGTTAAAGTCCCTCGCCTTCGGCTCGGGCCTTTAACGCTACAGCGGGCCTTTAACAGCCGGTATAGCCCGCTACGGCGGGCTATAAGGCTATAGTACATCTACTTATGCGACATCAGGATCCTGACTCTTACTGACTGACATATCAGCTTGGACTAAGCAAGCTTAGATGATCCCCACAATGCTTCTTCAACAGGTCACCATTCAATCCTCATCCTGAGACAGACTTCCATATTCCCTGCTTCTGAAGCCACCTCATTTGATATTGAAAATGCCTTAGAATAGATTGTTTCCACAATCCAATGATATATCAATGGCCACAGGCACTATATCCACCCAATGAGAAAAAACTTGAAACAAGAATTCAGTAAATGAAGCTAAGCTTGACAAAAGAACTAACTCGCCCAACCAAACCCCATGCAAAATGACGTCACACCACTTGAGGAGAAATCTGCAGCCGAGTCAAAGTTTGTCGTTAATGCCACCAAACAATGTGGGAAACCCGATGAGGAATTTATGGGGAGTGATCTACCATCATGCGTGGAAGATTCAACTTTGTGGCAGACCATCATGCAGAGGGTGGCAGACATTCATGAAAAGGTAAGTAATATATGACTATTATCCTGGAGGAAAAAACGTGACGGATAGCATTTATGTTTGAAGCTGAAACATTACCCCCAACTTGTGGGCACCTTTCCCATCCTCAGACTTGGTAAAGGAAATTATGTGAGCAGCGACAGATGTGGATGGATTTCCCCCCACAGGTTTTCTACCCTAAGTTACTCCACATGTGGCCGGTACAGTATCTTTTGTGGTGAAACCTCTGCCACCCACACTCTAGAGGTGACAGATTGTCTACCGCCACTCTGGCAGGAGTAGCAATCCTGCCATATTAGCAGATGAACGTATTCCAGCTAAAACTCTTAATCAAATCACTAATATTTTCCTGACTGAAGCACAGGAGAGCGAGCAGGCCAATAAGAATTGAGTTCCTTAACCAATAATGCTCATTCTTTCTGCCATTGAGTGAATAATGATATTTTCAAGGCGTTTGCCTGCATGTTTCTCAAAAATAGAGCACGCTCTCTGTTACTGTTCCATCACATCACTGTGGCGGGGCGGGGCGTGAGAACAGAGTTGGCCTACTGTTAAGAAGAGTGTTATTTGATCTGTAACATCCACTGATGTCACCCTTTTCCAGCTTGTCTAAGAATAGAAAAAAGATCCTTTTCTTGGTCCACCTACAGAAAATGAGAGATTTTGCATAACATTTTCCACACTGAACAAGATAGGGTGTGGAAACAACTGCTTTCCCAGAGAGCTGCAGGCTGCCGCGGGAGTTCACCGCGCCACCGAAGCTGCCACTGTTTTTGAGACTTGTACTTTTGAGTTTATGAGCAGACCATTCCTTTCACACTTGTGTGAGGCATTTGGTCATTATTTCTAGGTTGTCCCTAGCTTCCATAATTCTGCCGATATATTGTTCCAACTCTGGCCTCTTATCCCAAATTCTGCCTCCTCTCTCTGGATTTGATACAGGCCGCAGCCACATCAGAAGCAGTGACTGACAAGCCGTCGCCCTAAGTGGTTCTGCAACAATAGGACCTTCAACCACTATAAATTAGCTGACTCAACCCCCACATCACTACCTTGTGGAAAAGCTGAGTTGAGTGGCTCCAGGGCAGGAGTAAGTTCTGCTGTAAAACGGCGGAGACCACAAGCCTTCTCATTGTCAGAGTGGGAGGAAAGAGGTGAGCAGTTGCCCACGCCACCGGAACAGCATCCTCACGCCAAAAGTGGACGCCTGACAACTAGATCTCGTGACAGAGGGCCACGTTTCTGCAATCTTCTATTTTATTATTGGTGGGGTGCAAATTGAATCCACAGAAACTTACAAGTGGCATTATTCCATCTACAGTAGCGTATTTATTGAAGGTGGTGGGACATCACATATTACGTAGGACCTTATCAAAGCATCCAGCCCCATAAACTCAACTTGACAGGGGACTTTCACTGGCCTCCTGCTTAAAATCATCTCTCACTAGCGACAAGATGTTCTGGCCTCAGTGACGCTGTTCAGCTAACCTGCTAACAATACACAACTAGCTGCTTTAATACAATGCACAAGATTTGTCATGGTGACCCAAAGAAGAGGAACTCATGCCAGAGCTTTGAGATTCAGAAAGATGCTCATGTGGGGGGCACGCAAAAGCATCTTTCCATTCAGAGAGCCTAAAAGTGGCAACAGGCGAGCAAAAGTGACAACAGGCGAGCACTGAGGACAAAACTGCTGCACCGAACAACTACATCACATAATAAATGAAATCACAAATCCGCTATCACTGCTCCTCTGCAGAAAGAGCCAGGATCCTCGGCTCCTCTCACGACCACTGGATAATGCTGATGAATCGGACCCAGCACGGCCTTCATTACGGCGCTGTGGCCTGTAAAACGTGTTTTTGTTATAATACTGATAAGCTGGGAGAAGAGCTTTTAATGGGCTTGAGGAAAGCTTGGGCGAACTCCCTGCAATCGGAAATTAATGTATACGGCAGCAGACGATTAATAAGAATGTATTCACTGGAGAGGGCTGGAGAAACGGCGAACAGCTGTTAGCATTAGAGTCTAATCGACACACCAAGGCGCATGAAGCGCTCCTTGGCACTCTCCAGCCCAGCGCTCTGCGCCGCAGCGAGTGCGCGTGCTTTACAGTCATTGCGGGAGAGCTGGGGGGAAGCAGGGCACGTTTACAGGCAAATCTTGTTGACTATAACTTCAATTTCAGGGTTACTTAGACAAAGAAATAACTGTGCTGGACGTGCATTCACTTCAGCAAACCAGCTAAGCACAAACTCTCCAGCCCGTGAGTGTATGGTGATGGGAAGCAGCCTCTCCGGGAGAGCTCTGGTCCATTTGTTTTCATCATTTATCGGGTTCCCTTTAGCCAGAGTTGAACCCTGAACAGGTTTATTAGAGTAAAATATGGAGCTCAGAGCAGGTTCCTTTGTCACTACTGAGAGGTGAAGGCACACCTAACCCTGGGGCCCCTGCAGCTCTGGGCCACTAAAGCTGCATAGGTGGGCAGGAACCTCACCTGGAAGCACAAGGAAGGTTAAGAAGGGCATTTCCGGCCACTAAAATGCAACGTTTCATCTTTTTATAAAATACATTAAAAAAAATGGAAACGTTTGAAGAGATTACATCCCTTATAACATAGGAACGTAGCTACTATACCAATTGTTAAAATAATATGTAAATTATCTCATAAACACTCGAGAAGGTGTAAAAAGGAACTCTGGGGGAAGGTCTGCTCAGTCATTGCCGGATATATGACCGCTGCCACTACACCGGGGGAGGGGAGGGGATTGTGCATTGAACCCTTTTATGGGTTTAAAAGCACCTGCTGCACAGTTTTTTGTATTTGCGGCAATTTTCAGGCAGCAATAAAAATGCCAAGATAACATGTGATTAATGGTCCTGCTGTAGGGATCAGAGTTTTGTCTGGTGGCAGTTTTAACTCATAATACAGCAGCACTGAGGGTTAATAAATATGCCTGCTGCAAAAAACGCGTAGCATGGAGATCACAGAATTGCATTTTATGTAGGCCGCACAGTGGGTAACTACTTCTGGCACAGAGCTCATCTTGTTACTTGCATTTCATAAGTTTACATTTGAATCCTAATTCAGCACAGTGAGCTATGAACTGTCATCAAAGAGCTGCATGCAAACTGCAAGGGACAGGTTAGAAGGTGATGTTTGTTCCCACTATTTCATTATCCTAATATTGTTTGAAATATTTTTTTTGTGAAGAAGGAATTTCTTACCAGTAAAGCCAACTCCAACTACTCTGTCATATTTTAGCTCCAGAGTTTGTGCTTCTCCAGACCCGTATGGATGACATGTGAAACCGTGTAGTCCTCATTGCCTATGTAACATTTCCTATACACTGATTTACACATGTATGATTCATTGTTTCTATGTAAGGTATGTGTGATGTAAAATGGTATGACACCCGACACTTGTATGAGTAACACTAAAAACGAAAGAGATGCATGTGAGAGAGCAGCGATGGAGAGATGACGGGACTGGTGGAGGGTGGTCGTGAGGGGATCCGTAGAGAAGGAGGTCATTGGGGGACACCAACAAAGATTGTCGCACCAGGCACCACCACCACAATCGGCTTGCGTGACTCCGGAACTCGTTGTTCCGTAGTCGTTGTTGAGGATGTTTCCCGGCACCAACAGCTCTAAAGCCAGTCCTGCTGTAGATAGCTTCGGGTTACAACACATCATTGAGCGATATTACATACCCTCTGGTCTACAGTATATGCTGGAGGTTCCCTATGCCAGATGCCCTGCCCTTGTCATGTACTGAAGACAGCAATGCGCCAAGCCACAGGGCCCAGCATGCAGGAGGGAGCTCTTTTGTGCAGTCAAGCAGTCTTTGACCACATAATCATAGAACTTGACAGTAGATGCTGCCTTCCAAACTCATTTAGTCTTTATCTTTCCGGCTGTAACATTACAAACCCAACTTGTTTTTCATTCCTTCCTATGCTTGCTGTATCACTAGTCCATTGTGCCATGCTTGTGTCAGCTGTGTGCATTGACCATATCTTTTGTGTGGAAATGTTTTACAAATCAATCAAACAATCAAGGAGGATTTATAGAGCGCTACTTATCACCCTTAAGGGTATCCAGGCACTATCTATAGGTGTGGGTGAGAAGTTCGAACTGGCACCATTTGTTAACAGGGAGCCGGCGCAGCGGTTTGAGGAGGGGTGTTATGTGAGTTTGCCCTGGGAGGTTGAGGGCTTGCCTTGCTGCTGCATTCTTTATGGTGTTGAGCCTGTTTAGTAGATGGGTGGGGATCCCTACGTATAGGGTGTTGCTGTAGTCTAGGTGGGCTGGCGACGAGAGCTTGGGTGATGGTGCTTCTGGTGTAGGTGGGAAGCCATTTGAAGATTTTCTTCAGCATCCGGAGGATGTGCAAACACGCAGAGGAGACGGCATTTACCCATTTTCTCATTGAGAGCTTGCTGTCGAGTATGATGCTTAGGTTTTTAGCATGTTCCGTGGGTTGGGGCTGAGTTCAGTTGGCCACCAGGTGTTGTTCCAGGGGGTGTGGTGCATCCGATGATGAGTACCTCGGTTTTGTCGGAGTTGAGCTTGAGGCACTTGCTCTGTATCCAACTGGTCATGTTGGTCATGCATCTGTGGAAATTGGCTTTGGTTTAGACGGGGTCTGCGGAAAGGGACATGATGAGCCGAGTGTCATCCACGTAGGATATGATGTTCATATTGTGTGATCAGACCAGGGTGGCTAGTGGGGCCATGTATGTGTTGAAGAGTGTTGGGCTTAAAGAGGATCCTTGAGGGATGCCGCAGACCATGTTCTTGGGCACCGAGCAATATGGTGGGCGGCAGATGCTCTGCGTGCTTCCTGTGAGAAAGGAGATGATCCACTTCAGGGCTTTCTCTTGGATACCCATTTAGTGGAGACCGTGTTGAAGGGTGTAGTGGCACGCGGTGTTGAATGCTGCAGAGAGGTCATTGAGGATAAGGGGAGCGGTCTCTCCCTTGTCCGTGAGGGTTCTGATGTCATCTGTGACTGAGATAAGGGCTGTTTCCATGCTGTGGTTTGCACAGAATACTGACTGAGAGGGGTCCAGGAGTTTGTTGGTTTCTAGAAGGTTTGCAAGTTGGATGTTTATTGCTTTTTCAAGGACTTTGGCTGGAAAGGGGAGTAGTGAGATTGGTCTGTAGTTTTTGAGTTCTTCTGGTCCTGCAGAGGTTTTTTTAGGACTGGTTTGACTTCTGCATTCTGGGAAGAGCAACATGGAGAGAGCAAGAGAACCGGGATTTGAAAGGGAAGTAGCACCACATTTGTAATCAGTGGAAGGAAACAACTCATTCAGTCAGATGTCTGGTAAATACGATATGCTCTAGGGCAGGGATAAACACAAGATAAGGAAAGGCCATTAAATAAAAAGCAAGCAAATGAGATTGACAAGAAAGGCAACCAATGATAAGCAATGGGCTAACCCAAAGATAACGTGTGAGGAGTAGTAGGGAAAACAATAGGGTTTTCGACAACAGTCGGTAAAACCTAAAAAGGCAGCCTTAGCTCGGTATGATGAATGTTATGAGCAGCATAATTGTTTTTCATTTGTTGTGCTGAATAGGTTAAACTTGGCCACACAACGAAATTTAATTGGATCAGACACTCCCTGAAAGGCCTTTTCTCTAAAGGAATTACAGCAGCCTGCTTTAGCCACATTGGTATGACTTCTAAATACAAGGAGACATTAACAAATGCTAGACATAAAATATTTAAGCTTCTTACTTAAATATGGGTTAAGTTTATGTGACAGTCTTCAGAGACGATATCCATTGTCCTTTCCAAGTGGGATGGTTCACGCTAATGAACATGACAGAAAGAAGGCATCGTGTCAGTGTATTTCTAATCATATCATGAAGTGTATGCCTATTTCTAGCTGATGGCTCCTGGCATGTCACTTATGATTCTTATTCCTTTTAGGATCTTTGGAAGAAAAGAAACTGTATGTTGTTTTTCAGGCAACTGAAGTTTATATGGGATCATCAGTATAATATAAGACATTTACTGTATCCTCTATTGGAACGCTATTGGAACTGTTTATACTACAGCCACAAGTCCAGAAATCCTGTGCCAGCTTGGGGTACCCCAATGATAGTTGGTTGTAGTGGTTGAAACGTCAGCGGTGTCCTTAGCTTCTGAGAAGGATTAACACATTTGTGTTTACTTGTTGTTCAAAGAATCTCTTCCCCTCACCAGGTCACAAGAGTTTTTCAAAATGGAATACAATTTCCCCCCCAGACACGTAGGCTTGCAGGCTCCCTTGAACTGCCACCTCATTTCTCATCACCCTATGTGCCTCCTTTATTTATTTATTTAAAAAGTATTATATAGCGCGAACAAGACCCATGCGGGTATCAGAGCGCTTCACAGTTAGAGAGGGGGCTATAAATCAGTCAACAGGGTGCTCAAAAGTACAGGGGGAGAAAAACTCTAGGCCGGCATAAAAATGCATAATCATAAACAGTCTAATCAAATACATGGGTGAGAGACATGATTCAGAGCAGGCATGGAGAATAGAGGAACGAGAATAAACGAAGCGGATTACAAAGTCACAGGGAGCCGGGAGGACCTAATAACAATAAGTACGAAAAGTGCACACAGATGTAACTCTCTGAAAACCCCAATTAAATACAATTAAAAAAAGAAGAGGCAGAAGAATCTTTGATTGCTTATCGGCTGAGGGGGTTCTAGGGAAGGAATTTGTTTATCAATAGCGCTTTTAACTTCCTTTTTCAAAGTTATCGTTGAGGAGATCATCCTGATTTGCGGAGACAGGGAGTTCCAAATTCTCGGGGCAATACCTGAGAAAGCTCGAGCGTAAGTTTTCTTTTTACAAATTTTCTGTGGTGTCAGCAGAAGGGTGCTCCCACTTTTGGAGGATATGGAGCCACCAGATAGTACAGGTTTTTGTGCGAGGTATAGCAGGGTGTTGCAATGTAAGGCTTTGTGGGTCATGTAAGCAATTTTTAGCTGTATCCTTGCTTCATATGGGTTCCAATTTAGGGATTTCAGCTCTGGGGTTATAAGGTGGTATCTTTTTAAGCCCGTGATGAGTCTAGCAGCAGAGTAGAGGATCCATCTTCGATCTCGAGAGGCCACATATATAGTCTAACATGGAAATCACCAGAGATTGCACCGCAGATTTGAAGTTGTTGGGGGGAGAAAAGGTTTTATTTTCCTTGGGATACTCATTTGGAAGTTCGCTCCCTTGGTGAGGGGAGTAATGTGCTTCTGCATGTTTAAACTCTTGTCTAGCATTATGCCCAATGACCTTATGGAGTCAATGATGTGTGGTATGCAGTTAAGAGCTGTTAGCTAATTCATCCATTCACTGATGACAGATGACTGTTTAGGTGGGGCGATTAAAAGGAATTCCATTTTTAAAGCATTTTGATTAAAATGATTTAGAGTCAGCAAGTTTTGGGCTTTCAGTAGAGTGGTGTTGAGGGACCTGATATTAACTGGGTAGGAGACTTTCAGGTACCAGTTGGGTGTCATCAGCATACATGTGATGATGGATATTGGATAGTTTCAAGATTTCAGTTAGACGCTCCATGAACAAGTTGAAGAGAGTTGGAGATTGTGTGGACCATTGTGGGACCCCTAGATTAACTGAGGAGGGATTAGAAAGCGACTGATTAGCCTTGAATCTTTGAGTTCTATTGTGGAGAAAGGATGCAAACCAATTTATGATTGGCCCTGAGAGCCCCATCCTATGTTCCAGTAGGTCGAGTAAGCAGTCATGTTTAACTGTATCGAAAGCAGACGATATGTCGAGGAGGACCAGAAGGCAGGAATCATTCTGATCCACCATTTTGAGTGCATCATCAACAATCTGAGTGAGAGTGGATTCTGTACTATGACCGTGACAGAAGCCATATTGGAATTGGTCAAGTAGTTGGAATCATTCTATGTGATTACAAAGCTGAACATGGACACAGTTCTCCATGAGCTTGGACAGGGTCGGAATGTTGGAGATTGGGCAGAATTGTGTAGTTCGGTGTGATCTGCCATAAGTTTTTTAAGAATAGGGGTAACTTGTCCAGCCTTAAGACAGTCTGGGATAGAGCCTTGAAGCAGTGAGGCATTGACTATCTTGGCCCATAGTGGGAGTAGGGATAGTTTAATCTCCTTGAAGAAATTTGATGGTAGCAGGTCATTGAAGTGGTTGGATGGCTTCAGTGTTTTGAGAGTTTTTAGAATGGTGTTATCATACAAGATTTCGAATGAGTAAGATGCGTTGTTCTTGTGGGTATAACCTGAAGTGAGTGACGGTGCCAGAGATTGGGGAGGGTGGGAGCTGATAGATGGTAAGATTGGCAGGAGCACCATTCCAGTCCGCAGATCAAATTCCATCCTAGTTGTATTTTCGATGAAGAAAGTGAAAAAATCTTCGCAATTCGGCAGTGGGCATGGTCCGATCAGGGCCAGATTGAGTTAGCTATTTTATTGAAGCTGAACAATTTCAAACAGTTTTATGGGTCAATTTTTAGCTTGGTTCAGTTGATTTATGAAAATGTTAGCTTTGCAGATTCTTATGTGTTTATTATAGATGTTCCTTAATGATCTCAGATGTATGAGATGATCAAGGGATGGCGAGGATCTCTACAATCTTTCTGCTTGTCTCAGGTTCCTTCTTTCAGCGTTTCGACTACCGTTGTTCCAGGGTTTGGAGACTTTGGAAGGTATTTTTCTTCGGAGCTACCATGTCTAGAATGCTTGTCATGGACCGGTTCTAGAGTTCAGTGAGGTCGTGGACATCAGACATAACCTCGGGGGGAAGGGGGGGAGGGGGATAAAATGTTATAACTGAGGGTTTCTCAGATCATCCAGGTTAATGTTTCGCAGTTTTCTTTGCCAGTGTTTGGGTTTTTTTGGTTACATTTTACTGATACTTACAGATTCTGTGATGAGGAAGGAGATGCAGTGGTGGTCTGTCCAGTCGCAAGGGACGATAGAATCAAGTTGCATGGATTTCGGTTTGCCAATGATTAGGTCCAAGGTTGCTCCCTTGATGTGCGTAGGGCTGTCACATATATGGGTTAGATCGAAGTCCCTCAGAAGAGTTTTAATACTATTTAGGGAAGGGTCATTCATGTCGTTTCAGTGGAGGTTAAAGTCTCCAAGGGAGAACTGAGTGCAGTGATGATCTGCATTAGTTGAGATCATTTCCATAATCTGTTCGATGGAGGAAAGGTGGTTTCTTGAGGGATGGTAGAAGAGGTGGAGTTTGCAGACTTGCCTGATATTACAAGCGACATTAATGCATAGGTATTCACATGCTGGGAGAGCAGCAGAATGAAGTTGTTTGACCAAAAGATTGCTACGGTATATGCAGGCAATACCTCCCCCTTCCCCCTGGCTCGAGTCTTGTGTGAGGTGGTGACTACTGTGAGGTTGTTTTTATTTAAGGCTCTATGATTAGCTCTGAGTTCCCTGTGTGGTTCAGCTTGAATTGTCTCAATTTGACACTTATTGAGTGTATTGTCAGCCTATGTTGGGTCATCAGACCGTAGGAACGAGAGAATATACTTGTGAGTCAGAGGATCATTTAGTCTATAGGGTTGAGAAGGGTAACTGGGGAGGGACCCCTTCAGATCTCTCGACGGGGAACAGTCATTACAACGCGGTTTTTACCACGCAGTGCAGTTACATCGCATGCGTTACAACGCATGCGATGTTACAACGCTATGCCATTACAACGCAAGTCTTTACATCGACTTGCGCTAGATGGCGTGCTAACATTACAAATAGTGTAGTTTACTATCCCAACACCTTCCCTACTGTTAAGTGGACTGGAGTTAGAATAGTAAATTACACTTTTTTAATGTTAGCACGCCATCTAGCGCAAGTCGATGTAAAGACTTGCGTTGTAATGGCATAGCGTTGTAACATCGCATGCGTTGTAACTGCACGCATTGTAAAAACCCGCGTTGTAATGTCATACATCCCTCTCGACAGTGGGCTTGGGAACTCCTTGACCTAGTAACACGAGGCTCCTCCCTTCCCCGAGTGAGGGCTCCTTCCCGACCCTTCACTGGGGATGCGACCTTTCTCCCCACTTCCCTACAGCAACTAACTGCCAGGACCCCCACTCCCCTCCTCTTCTATGTGGGCCTCCGGCCCAATGGCTCCTCGATGCTTGCTGCCTGGGAGACTGCCTATCACTGGGAAAGTGGGTCGGCTTAGTTCCATGTGTAATGTGGATTTCACTGTACCCTATTCTTCTCCCGTCCCTGTCAAATTGCACTGTATTGTTTACTGCTTATATACACTTGTTCCAAAATATACTTATGCTGTATGATTCTGGTTCAATATAAAATTACGGCAAAAAAAAATACAAAGCCTAATGCTGCACTTTTTTCAAAGGTGTCTTTAATATGCCGGAGTTATTTCCTCTTAGAATGGCGAGATGTCAAAGCCTAAAGCTAGAAGAACTGAAGTGGGTTCAATGCGCCAAGCAGCAGACACTGGCCCAGTCAGTATCATCTGCGAAGAGCTAATTGTAGTAGATGCTGCAGTCATCCAAGATGGACTTTCGATGCAAATAGCAACGCCTGGAGGAAACTACGAGCAGAATGTAATCGCATAAAAAGCCATTCAGACACATTATGCCAATGAAGTATGAACTTAGAGTTGTATCCAGCTAGGAAGACAGTGCTTGATATGCAGGAAAGGTGAGTGCAGGGTCCAAAGAGCCGGCTGTCAGCGCTGCTGAATGCTGTCTTGCAAGGCCGGACTGGCCATGGCGGGCACCGGGCAATCCCCGGTGCGCCGCATTGGTGGGGGCCGGTTTTGGGCCCCTGGGGGCTATTTTTGTTACAGGGCCGCTGCTGCAAAAATGGCCATGTAACAAACTCGGCCGAAAACCGGCCCTGGCATAGAGCTCGGCGGCACCCCCAACCCTCCATGGGCGGGTGGGGGGGCGGCTGAGCACTTTGCCAGGGCTGGTTTTGGTTAACAGTCCGGCCCTGCTGTCTTGCTGACTGCCATGCTGTCTAGTCTTGATTCTCCCGCATGACTTTTTCTCCCACCACCCTTCACTCCCTGCCTCCTTGCTTCACTCTTGCAGATTCTTTTTCATCCCTACTTTCTCAATTCATCACTGCTTTCCTATCTGCCCCACCCTCCTTTTTCCGCCATCTTCTGTCTTTGTCTCTGTTGCCCTGGGTCAAAGTCTGATGATGGAAAATAAGTCTGGTCCCTTAAAACGAGTGCTTTTCTCAATACCTGCAAGCACCTGCACAAATTAAGCACTGAATGGTGGAAAATAGTACTAGCAGATCACATAACTAAATAGTCACAACTTCATACTCTCTAGAAAGTAACTCCACACCGCAGCTGTATGTGTACACAAACTAATTAGTGATACTTTTAAATGCGAGGATTCCAAGAAGCAGTTCTTCGGCGCGCAGGACCCACATGAATCAGCAAGGGAAATAAAACAATTTTAATGTGTGAATTTTCTGTGCATCCTATCGGCTTCTTCCCACAAAGCCAGGCCTCCATTACAGAGCAGAATGCGGAAAAATAAACGCTAGTGTATTAAAATGTAGCACATCCAAGCGTGTCATTTTTAACACTGCCCAAGTGGCATATTTGACTGAAAAGCCATAATTCTAATTTACCCCCTTACATGTGTGTGAAATGTATTTTCACACCTCTAACGTGCATCTTTACATGCTCATTTTCACATTTTGGCTGATTTTCTTGGCGCACTCAAGGGAGGCAGAGCGCTGGAGACCGGTGCAATTCCACATCAAACTTAATCTTTTACTGGCACATTTACAGTCAAGTTGGGAAATGCAACATTTCGGATACAGTTCTTAGCATCGAAACGAACATTGCATTCAAGCTCATAACAATAAAAAAATTTAAGCTGAAGACCTGAGCGGTGCCAAGAGTCAAAGACGATCTTAAAATGCAAGAGTAAGCTTCTCATTACCACATACACAATCAACACAAACTGTACTAAACAAATAAGCAAACATAAAAGAAAATATTGCAGAGGAAGTCATCTGTTTAGACATGCTCTACACGCTGTTGCATAGCGATTTTGTGCTTGCAACACACAAAAATTCTAAAAGAATTGTAAGGCATACCCTTAGATCTATTCCTAAGTTTTGTTTAGGGTTATGATTTTTTTGAGAATTCTATAAAAATCCATTCCAGGAGTACTCCAGGGACACTGAGACAATCAGAGCTTATAGACCTACTCACACGTGTAAAAATCACACATGCATAAATGTACATGTTGAACATTTAGGGGCCGATTCCGATGCGGTCGGAAACGGCCCGATCATTGTCTGAGTCGTTCCGACCGCATCAGAACTGGCTGTACGGATTCCTTCCCAACAGACCCATTTTGATGGGGTTAGTCGGAAAGGAATCCGAGCGGGCTCGGAGAGCACGGCTGCCATTCAGAAATCCTCCATCTATCCTTCGGGTGGCTTGTTCTAGCCGGGGGATTACGATGGAGGATTCCCACAGCCTTTCTGTAGACCCATTTTGATGGGGTTGGGCGGAAAGGAATCCGAGCGGGCTCGGAGAGCCCGGCTGCCATTCAGAAATCCTCCATCTATCCCTCGGGTGGCTTGTTCTGGCCGGGGGATTACGATGGAGGATTCCCACAGCCTTTCTGTGCAGGCATTTCTGACACAGAAAGGCTGTGGGAATCCCAATTTGGGGTCCCACAGCAGAGCCCCCATGGTTGCAAGGTTGCTGGATGGCGGCCTAGGGGGGACCTATGGTTCCCTCCGTTGATCCATGCACCCGGTGCCAGGCACCTTGAGGTGCCTGCCACCAGGTGCAGGGAGGAACTGCACCTCTGCTCCTTACCATGAGAGCATGCATTCCGTTCGGAATGCATGCTCCCATGGTTAAGAATAGAAGTGACCGAACAATGTTCGGTCGCATCCTACTTCCTGGGTTGGGGCCAACAACAGGAGGTCGTTCAGTCCCAGTTCCCAAACGATGTTGGACGAACTCTGGTCTGTCCGACATCAGAATCGCCCCCTTAGAAGTTTAGACGTGTAAATGCTTAGAAGGTGTGTATTTGCACAGTTGCATACGTGAAAATATATTTTCATTCTGTATTGTGCTCATTCCGCAATCCCACCAAGGACACAGATTTACAGATTTACTCCTCTCCTTGAACGGAGTAAACCTCTGACAGTATCCAGGATGCTTTGCAGACGTTTCTGTACATCCACAAATTCTGACGTTTCTTGGCCTTTATCTATATTGCAAGCACAACATCTTACAACCGGTGTAAAAAAACAATGATTAGATTTGTTTGCACTATAAATCACATATAAACCTCTGCCGCCTTAACGGTTTATATCACCTGTGAAAGATTTACACTTCTAGTAGACTCGGTCATTCCATTCATGTAACAGGGTTTGCACCAAAGAACAGATAATCCTGAAACATATTGAAAAATTCCACATGACTTGCTTTATTGATCTCCGCTTGCGTACAAACCTTTATAAAATCCTCCATGCACGAATGAAGTACTGCATCGAGGGACCAGAGTGAATTATAACGGAGAATGCTGAATTCCTACAATACGCTCTTTGTGTGTATCAAGGTGGTGGTTGGTGATTTCTATGTGATGTGTTATGCTACTGCTGGTCCTTCCCACCAAGGATCTCATTAGGAGGTCCACATCATTGGGGCAGGTAATCCCACACTGTTACCGGCCAATAAAGAACTCAGAGGGTTTTAAAAATGGAGCCATTATGAGCTGGACCCACGAGGATCCACTAACAAATAGGGAATCAGATTTACGCATAAGATCCCCCTAGTTATTCCTCATTCACCGACGCATTTTCACGCAGAGATTTTGGCTGCCTTAACCCGTTCGCTGCTTCTGTCGGCCAAAGCTACCTGGCTAGTGCTGCGCACGTCCGTTGGCCGACATGGCCCCACCCACTCTTTAAAACCGCCGCACCGAGGCGGAATTTCTGCCGTGGTAAAGGGGTTAATAAGTCAGAGTCCCCTGAATTGTGCGGGTGCAGAGTTTTCACATTACCTGTAGTCCCAATGGGACGAGTAGCCCCTGTTACTGGAGCCATAAGGCAAAACCTGTAACTCGGTTTGAGGGCCCAAGTGTTTACCACAGTTTGTCACTTAGCAATTGATGAACTTTTTTCCAGATACATTACAATGGAGCACCTGTTTACTTAATAATGCAGGTCCAACACTCTATTACAGTAGTTCTCAAAGTAAAGCCCGCGGGCCGCTGGCAGCCCGGCACACCTTCTCTTGCGGCCCGCAGATCTTCCACCGCCTCCCTTGGTAAATCAAGAGCTGCAGCAGAGAAGCCGCTCAAATGCCGTTTTCTTTGTTGCTGGTGTTAGCCAAGCAACATCGTTTTGTAATTCTGGACTTGCTTTCTTGGTTAGTGAAGCTTGTTTTATGAGCAGGGTTGGCCTGCTCATAAAAAAACCCGGAAATGACTGTAAAAACAAAGACCAGAAACGAAAAAACCATGTTGTAAGGATACGTTTTGTGCTATTTTGCTAATGGGTTTGTTTCTACACACAGTCTAGCTTGTACTTTCTGCAAGGCAGCCCAGCTCATTCCTGAAAAGTACGTAAGAAAGAATTAGAACTGTGATTGTGAGTACGATGGACCAGGGTCAGTGAGTGTGGGAGGCGGTCAGTCAGGTAGTAAAAAGAGCAAAATAATCTATAGTTAAATCGGGGTCTTTAACCTTCATATAACTGTATATAAAATGTAATACAGACACCATAACTGAACAAGCATTGAAAAAAACAAGAATTCTCGCTCATGAGACCTATTGGAATCATTCACAACATTGTACTGGTTAATCCCTTTATCTAGACACAGACATATTGCTGCTGGCCTTTTACACACCTGGATACAGGGCTACTTGCTTAACTAGTCAAGGTCATCTTAACCTGTAATTCTTTTAGGTGCCTGGGCTTGCTGTGCCTGCCCCTATTGGCTTTGGCAATGACTTTTAGCCATGGTGTATACACATGTAAATAAAGGTACCATGACTAGGCAGTCGTGTCATTTCATAGGCACACACAAAAAATGGATCACTGAGCCTACAAAACGAGGTGAGCATTTATTTTCTTATTATGTACCAATCCCAGACGGATTAGTAAATAAAAGTTGTGTAAAATCCACTTTTTGGTATTACGCTAATGTGGTTTTATAAACAGGGCTAATTTGCCTTTTTTTGTTTTTTTTTTTAAAATAAAAAAAATAAACGGATGAGTGAGTTGGGGTGGGGAGCGCCATTGCATATAATATGTGGCCCTCAGGCACAACCCAAACTGTGCTTTAAGGCCCCAGAGAAAATGGCATGCGATGTTACATGCTTTCCCCCCTATAATTAAATTCTCATTACATGGTATTTGCATAAAAAAGGCATGACAGTTATTATGCTGCAACTACAATTATTCAAGTGATGTACAACTGCTTTACTCTCCCGAGGTTACCCTGCAGTCTAGCTGGATCTGCGAGGTTTCAGGAGCTCCTAACCCTAGCGCCCTTTCTACACTTTTCCTATTTCCCTCGAGTTTCACCTGCATTTTCAGTTCTGTTTATGATTCCATTCTCCTTGCCACCATTGTAGCACACAGACGTTTCAACAACTCTAAACCCATATATTCTACAACTCCTCCCATCTCAATAATTTATTTACCCGTACCAATACCTCCATTTTTATCACCCGCTTCTACTGCAGACTGCCTTACCCAACCCATCCAGCCCCCTTGCTTCCTCGTGTTTGCTATCTTGCCATCTACGGCTTGTGGTATCTTGAAAAAATTGCATTTCCATTGACAATGAATCTAATTACCCTTGACTCCTGCATCTATATCTGATCTTGAGTGAGCATTGGAGAGAAGAAGCAGGGTGACCTTTGCAAAGAGACCTCACTACTGACAGGGGTAATGCCATCAAATGTAAGGCGACAGAGTACTGACAGATCACCGAAAGAGTCTGAGCTCTACCCAAACCCTTTCCTACGGTAATCAAAGGAATTCCTCCGCAAGCCTTCACAATGGGAGTCTGCTACAGTTCCTCGGGCAGAAGACAATATAGGTCAGGTCTCTGCTCCTTTGTTGGTATCCACAGACCTTCTACTAAATGTGTTTTGCCCCTACCAAAGTATCTGAATGATTCCATGTAAACCTCACAGTACAAAACACATGTGACATCCAGGAGCGGCCCAAGCAGGTAAGAGCCGTGGGCGACCTACCTGCATAGGCGGCTCCTGATGACATCACTATCTGGTCTGCAATAGGGACACAGCACCATGACTGAACATGTGCCAAAATATGTTGTCACAGTTCAAAGGTCACCATTTGCAAAGAGCCTCATCAGTCAATTTTCCTATTCATGACCAACACAGACCACCATGGTCTAATCATCAGGAATTATTTAAATCCATCACATGGGTGGGCAGGGTACCAGCTCTGCCTCGGATCGGAAGGATATGGCACCACAAGCAACGTAGCACCCCCCAATCAAATAGGTAATCCCAATGAGACAAGTATCCTTATAATTATGTAACCTCATATGGAAACTGGTCACAGAACACTCCATTGCCTTGAATTACCATGATTAAGTCCCTCATGTTCAGTATAATTTATTGAATGGATTCCCTAGCCGGGCTTCACCTTCAAACATGAAATCTAAAGTCCTACAAGACTTGGAGCATATAAAGGAACATAAAGTCCAAACATCTTAGATCCACGCCGAGACAACTGACTGTGCATAGGGATTGTAAAGAAAAAAAAAGGAAACATAAATTAATATGGCTGTGATGAAATTAAATGACGCAAGGCCACATTCTTTCAGACTTATTACAGCACTTGTAAAATTGAAAACAGGCATAACAGTTCAAATTTTATGTGGGATGCTTTTTAACATATGTTTTATTCCTACTTATCCATCCTCTGAACTGCCAGGCTGAAATACAATCTGCCTGCGCATCAGCTGGAATTTAACCCAAGAAAATGGCTTCGGCCATGCCTGCGTAAAGGAGTTTGGCAACTGCTGAGTTGTGCGCACTGGGTTATGGAACGGTCCGCTGACAGGAAACGGAGTGGCAATACCGTAGCCATGTTTGTCGCTATTTGTACTTTCATTGTTTCTGGTGTATTTATTTATTTATTTACATAGAGTTTTATATAGCGCGGACAAGACTCAGGCGGGTATCAGAGCGCTTTACAGATGATCCCGGACCAAAATAGCTAGGCCAGTAGGTCCGTAGCAACAACAGTGATATGCAAGATACTGGAGTAAAAAGAGAAACAAAGTATCATGACATCACAAAAAGGTATATATGAGCATATATGCACAACAAACAAATATTGATGCTGAGAGAAGTCATAGGTCATTGACGAAGTGAAAGCCATAGGATCAAGTCTGAAGTACATTGTAGCAGTGCCACTCAGGCGAGGCAGTCCGTGGAGTGTATGAGAGAAGGCACACGCTTCCGGGCCCAAAGAGAGCATCCAGTGGTACTGCATATGCTTTAGGACATTATTGCCAAAACTGCATGCATCAGTTCAAGGTTGAAAGCACATTCTCACTTGTAAAGTGCTCAGAGGCATTCAAAATGGCTACAATCTACCTATCTCGGGGTGCAACATGGTACTATGTATGAATCTATGACGTTATTCCGCAGCCTTTTTCCCCGCAGGGAATCACAACACGGTTGTTACAACGACCGCGTTGTGATTCCGCATACCATTACTTTGCAAGTCGGAACAACAACTTGAGGAGGGGGGGGGGCGCTGGATGTTGGAATAGTATAATTTACTATTCCAACTCCAGTCTGTGCGGACATTAGGGAAGGCGTTGTTGTTCTGACTTGCGGAGTAATGGTATGCGGAATTACAACGCGGTCGTTGTAACGACCGCGTTGAGATTCCTTGCGTTGAAAAAGTTTCGGGGTAAACGTTGTTTACCACTATGTATATCACCATGTATTGTACCATCGTTCCGTTCTGCTGTACTCTCAGTGACTACCATTTAAATAAGGAGAAACAAATATGTGCGCATAAAGTAGCAGAAACGAAGAGCTAGAAAGTCTTTGGCACCATGCATAATCCCTCCATCTTGAGCAATGAGAAGGTAATGCAACATAATCTTCAATTTAATACAGATTAGACTCTCGTAAGAATTCACTATGCTAATACAGAAAACACTCATGATGGCAGGGAGGAAGCCAAGTGCAGATACAATGCATCTTTGGTGAGAATGGCTAAACCGGAAGGCGTTCGGGCAGGAAGCCATGGCTCTAATTGAAAAAGTTGCTTTAGGGACCACACTGCTCAATCCCACAGTATCTGTGCTAAAACAATTACCAAAAGAATCATGCGGGAGAACAAATAGGATTTTAGTCCACAAATGTTTCTAAGCAGAAAGAAGTCCATTAAAGGATTTTTAAAGGGACAAAACACTCTTGTCTTGGATATCATGGTATGGAGCTCAGTTAGCTTTTTTCTACTCACTACTGAATGTATATATTCTCTTTGCCAACAATAATGATACCTAAAGTAGGTAGCTATCCCGGGGAGCCTGAAGACGTGCTCCATGACCGGTTTCCTATAATACTTTGAATCCACTATAGTCGATAGTCACCAAGTCAACTATGGTTGGTACGTAGGAATTTAGCTCCAAAAAACAGGAAAGCGGTTCACTTGCATAGACAATTTCAATGTAGGCAGCAAGGTGACACCCACTGGGTGTGTGCTGTTCAGAGGTGGGTTCCCTGGCAGAGGCCTTGCTGGTTCAAGTATGAAACTCTACTGGTTATCTTGCCAGATGGTCTAAGCACAGGGTGTGTTCGATATTAAACCTATGTCACTGGATATTTCTTCTGGGGTGGAGTGTGTGTACTTGGCTGAGATTGCTGTCATCTCTTGATGGATTTTTAAATAAACACTAGTAAAGTCAAAAGGACTGACTTTGATGTGCTAATCCCTGCAAACCGCAATTGCACCGGTCTCTGTTTGCATGTGTATCCACATTAAATTCAAACCTATTGGATTTGACAATGCTTTTTTTTGTTTTAGGTTCCTAATTTGTGTACTCGTATGTGCATGTTTGTGCATGTGTATAAGCATATATCTTGAGTGTATATGTGTTTTCTACATTGGCTAATTTGTATAACTGCCAGGGCTCTCGCCAGGAGGCAGCTTCGACCAGCCTATTTCTCCTCTAAGCGCTGCCTAACACAGAACCCTACAAGTGGGAAGGGAATGTGGCGTAATGGTCAGAGCTGCCAATTTCAGAGCTGGGGAACCAGGTTTGAGTCTCTGCATCAGCTCAACATCCTATGATTCTGGGTGAATCACCTAATCTCCCTGTGACAACCAAAAATGAATGTGTCCTTAACTGGTGATAAAGTGCCTGTGTTGATTAAGTGCTGTTACTGAGCACCGGAAACCACCAGCTCAAATTAAGCACTGGTTTTCTAAGACTTTAGAAATGAATCATTTCTGCGTCGAATGTTTGATTGAAATACAGTAATGAATGTGTGATCAGTCAGTGTAGTTTTCAGTTGTAAAATACTCCTTTAACCCCTTCCCTGCTCATGACGGAACCGTTCCGTCATGAGCCACGGTTGCCGTGTGCTCATGACGGAACGGTTCCGTCATGGCAATCCTGTCGGCGGCCGCTCCGCCTGCGCGGCGCTGTTTCCCCGCCTGTGCGGGGCGACAACGCAAATGGGCGGAGTCATGACGGAACCGTTCCGTCATGAGCACAGCTCAACTGTGGCTCATGACGGAGCGGCTCCGTCATGAGCACAGGCCCGCCGCGCTGCCCCCCCGCACCCCCCCGCGCCGCGGCGGAATTCCCGCCGCGGCGAAGGGGTTAAGCATTGCAATGCAAGCACTCCAAAGGCCTGCATGGCATTTAAAAATGCATGCATTTTGTACCCATGTTTTCAACAATTTTCTTATTGATGAGCATCTATGACTATGTAAAATATCTATCTAAAGTCAAGTCCAGCAAAACCATGTTCACTTTACGAACCTAACTGCTAACTCTTCTTGCTGAAGAGGCAAATGTAAAAAGTTTCCTTAAAATGGGTTTTAATAGTTTACATACCATTGAAGTCATTTTAGTAAATTAAAAACAAATCATATTTAGTTGTATTTATTTATTTTTCATTTATGGAGTGTGAACCTAGCTATGAAGGCAAAATAGCATTTTACAATCCAAAGTCCTGCGTAGCATTTAAGAATGCATGCATTTTGCATCCATGTTTCCAACAATTTTCCTATGATGAACATCTGTTACTATGCAAAATATCTATCTAATGTCAAGGTGGAACAGTTCAGCAAAACTATGTTCACTTTACCCACCAAATTGCTTAGTCGTCTTGTTGAAAATGGAAATGTAAGGTTTCCTTAACAAATGGGTTTCAATTGTATACATACCACTGGAATAATGTTCATGGGATAGTCAATTAGGAAAAATTAATTTTTAGTTTTATTTATTTTTCATTTGAGGAGTGTGAACCTAGCCATGAAGGCAAAAGAGCACTTTACAATCAAGTATGTCAGCTGCTATAAAGGATAAGATCCAAATATAAGTGCATCAAAGACACTTTAGATAGGCATTAAGGAGGGGAATGATATTTAGTAGGGACAATGTAACCTTAACAGCTAAGTCTTTGAGTGTTTTTGAGAGGACAGAAGTTTAGGGTTTTGTCAAATGTTTTCTCGTTTCAAATCCCACCATGTAGCTGATTAAAAAAACAAAACCTGGCCTCAAAACCTTCTCTTTTAGATTGTGGTACCTCTAGTAGAAGAGACAATCTGCTTGTAGGTACTTTACAGCAAAACAAGCAAGAACATACATTAGTAACACACAAACACAGTGTTCCAAAGATGCCTCAATCTCCTGGCCACTGGTACCTGAAGAGGAGATGGATTTATTTGACTCAGGCAGGAAAAAACTGGTCCGTAAGATAAATTGCTCTTATTCCTACCTGTTGCCTTTTACGTAGTTCTGGTTGCGCCCATCCCCTGCCAGCACTTGCTGTTCCCCCCAGAGTTCCTCGCTACTTGAGTCTTCTGCTATCTGTAGTCTAATCGTTTTAACTTAACTCCTCCTCCGTCTTCCCTCTAGCCCTCCTTCTACCTCCTCAATTTAACCTTACTTTCATCACATGAGAGCATACTCAATTTACCTTGCTTTTGTCTAATGAGAATATGCTTATTCCTATTGTTTACATCATTCAGCGTAAGGCACTTGCATCATTGTTCATGTTATATTGTAAAGTGCCCCATACTTTACAGTACATGAGCGATAAATAAAACTAATATATGAATCAATCAATCAATCACTGCAGAAACAGATTAACAGAATTAACTACACAGGGAAGTAAAACCCAACAAAACCCACAAAGAGGTAACTGCAATTTTAGACACTGCTCATTTACAAACATATCTTTTGGTTTGACCCTTTCTGTGCCTTTCAACCAAATGCCAGACCTGGAATATAGAATGCTCTTGCAATACTAATTTACTTGAGGCCAAGCTCAAAATACCATGTTAGTTCATTGAAAACTATTGATGGTAATCTTCTTTATTTTGGAGCTCAACCAAAGAATCTTGTATTGGATCCAAGCAGGATTTGTTCCTCATCTGGATTCATAAATGAATTCCTCCTAATGTAGGATGAGAACTGCTTGATTTGTAGACTGCAATTTCCATCAAATGGCAAACAGAATGCTTTACTTTTGAGATATAGGAAGATCAGGCTTTTTATCCAATCTTTTAATCTATTTTGTGGCTGAGAATTCTTGTGCAAGGGATCTCAATCATCCCCGAGATAAAATGCTTAACTGAAACTGATGTATGATATGAGCTTAGGCAAAGCAAAAGGATTTACAAACATATGTTTCAACCTGGTACTAACAGGCTGAAGAGATTTTCATTAAAACAAAAAGAACACTGACTGCCTATTGTCAACAGCAATATCCTCTGTAGGTCGGGTAGCTTTCCACAGAACTTGTGGTACACATAAGCGTGAAATAGCACACTCACTTTGAAACTTGAACTTTGGAGAATTATTGCATCACTGCATCAAAAAAAAGAATGCATATATTTCCATAGGACATAAGCCTGTAAAGGATAGGTCAGATAATTTTGACAGCATTAGGAGCTATTGTGTAAAGACAAAACATCTAACATAATGTTGAACTTCAAATAAAGCCCCCAAGAGCAATTTTTAAGATTTGGGACACGGGCAAATCTAGAAGATTAAATTTCACTAGAATAAAACAAATGAAGTACAGAAATTGTCTGAATATTATATATTATTTTTTTTTACAAATATAACTTCAGTAACAGCTAGAGATATACCTCCTCCACTCGTTTGAATTGTAACTTAAAATCCTCTTCAATGGTAAAGTCTGGTTTTAAATCACCATTTAGAAAATGCCACTTATAGAAAGTTGGCATTTTTCTGCCTAAACCAAATGGGCCTTTTTTCCAGTGTCCAGGGTCACATGACTATTAATGGCTGTACTGTGGTGTGACATATATTCATTCCAGACAGGGGACAAAGGGGCCTTCGGTGTGGGGAAGGATTTTCCTCTGCAGAGCAGAATGGTCTGGGTGGCTGTACTCAGACATTGCTGAGCTTCGAAGGGTAGCTTGAGGACTGTACCAAGTCCCTTCCTGACTTTTTAAGATGGAAACCCTGTCGCTGGCAAATGCATCCCACAACTGGGCCTCTCTGACCTTCATTTCCTTAGACAGACTGGATCCAAACCCAGGGGAAAGGGAAGAACTGATCATAACCAGTTTAGAGTGAGACAAAGGGGGTGTCCCCCCACACAGACTGCCACTGGGTATAAAAGTGCCAACCCCAGAACCTCTCATCATGGCATTCCTCATCCTGCGGAGGCCTAGAACGACTGCCCTGCTGTCCAAAACCTGAAGGAAGAATAGACTTGTGTGCCTCAAACCCAGGAACCCAGAAGTGACTCTATGGGTCAGTTGGTTGACCTCCTGTTTGAGCTACAGGGACACAACAAGTTTCAGGAGTCCTTTCTCTTCGACTGTCCACCTGACCAGCACTAACTGGACCTGCTTGGTACCTGCTGTTGGCCTCTGTTGGAGGGAGTCCTAATGCCCACGAGTTACCCCTCCAGGTCCTGGACACTTGGCTGGTGTTAGAGTGTACTCCTCCAACCTTAGAACTGCAAGAACACGACTCCAGGTGAAAAAACACAGGCTCTGTGTTTCTTGAATTACAAAGAACCAACTGAGGCAAATGCAGTAACTGCATCCAACTGCCGACAAGACCTTCCAGACCACAGACTTCTCCCGCATGGAGGTCTTCGCGTTGACGACTACCCTGAGTTTCCCACCAATGCAAAGATCTGACCACCAACCACCTTCTTTCACCAACAACAATTGGCCGGCAGTTCCCTGCCAACACTAAGTTCCGACTGAGGCCTAGGACTTCAGCAACCTGCCATTGACAGGCCCCTTTCCGAATCCAGCCTAAGAATGGGAGCAAAGTAATCAACAGAAAAGAGACTAAATAGATACTGTCAAAGCCACAGATCAGGCTGTCGGGGTACACTGATTGATAAATAAAAACTGGGCACAGTCAGTGTGCCTCCAGTGTATGCCCATTGAAGAATACAAGGGTTCAGGCAGGTGTAGTTACTGATTGCACTTACCTGCAGGTTTATCTGTTTACCCAGGCAAAAACAGGCTACTCTACTTGCACTGAAAAGCGGACCAGCAGTTTTAGGCTGCAGCTCTGCCTTTTAAAGATGCATTCTTCAAGTGCAGTCAAGAATTTTTTCCTTCACTGGGAGAGCTCATGCCATTTTTTAGGTCTCGCCTGACCCAGCACATGCGCTGGTCTGGCGAGACTTTTTGTGAGGGCTCAAAAAAGTGCTACCACTGAACCCTAGAGCTACAGTGCATGTGCGCGGGCACGCGCGCCTCACTTTCGCGGCCGCACTGCCGCTTTGATGTTCTCCCGTGAGTCAGTTTTTTTTTTTCCTATTTATTACTTCTATGTAGCAATGGTGGCACCCGTGCACCGCCATTACTACAGAGCAGTAATAAACAGAAACAAGCATTGGCATAGCCAATAGGTCTCGCTTTTGGGACCTTATAAGTATTTAGTTAAGCAACTGTTGCATGGCTAAACACTTATAAGGTCCCAAAAGCGAGACCTATTGGCTATTCCAATGCTTGTTTTATATGCCACACACCTCCAACTTGTGCCAGGTGTGTGTGGAGTGCACTAGATGCACACGGGAACCCTGCATTAAATTAATGTGGCCCCTGTTGTCCTGTGCCATGCAAATTGTGCTGCCATGAAGACAACCTTGTAAATAAAAGCACACCAAGTGTTCCCTACACCAGAGCTGAGATTACATAAAACTATGAAACAAATTTCCCTGAAAACATCGCCCCTTACGAAGCAGCTGGAAGCCTCTATATGGCACATCGTCTGGCGCCTGCCCAAGTCATCTCTTTCTACGACTCTACTGTAATGCCTGGCCTTCAAGGGGAGGCAAACAGACGTTTGTCAACATGACAACCACATAATGAAAGGAAACAAGGACCTCGGTTTATTAAAAAAGAGCATGCTAAAAAAGGAGCACAGCAGAAAGGGAAGTCAGCCCGGCAGCAATCCTTTACACATCACCGCTGAGTATAAAAAAATGCACAGCAAAAAATGCGGGCACAACTGACAAGCAAAAACAAACCTATACAATATCCACCACGTGCGAGCAAATAATTACCATACTATAGAAACGCTGTGTAGGGATAAAGAACTTTTAAGGAAGACACTATTTTTTGGCTGCTTCCAGTGAGCAATTAGGAAACGCAACTTTAATACAGCCCTGCCAAGGGTCACACATCTCGGGTCAGACTAACGCATTTTAGTATTTTTATGGCATCCCCACAAGGACCTGAAATTGTCACGCAATATGGGTGAATTGACAGGGTTATCCAACATGAGGTGATTAATTTATAGAGAGATAATTAATGGATGTGATGCGCCCACATTTGTCATTTGCTGGGTATCGTACCTAGCCCTCACAGCACTTCAATATAACCTGAGGGCATTTGAAATTGAAGTCTCCAGAAGCAGCACATCCTGTCACAAGTCAGAGAAAGAGCAGACAGATAGTGTAGGACTATCACATGGGCTCAGTGACGTAACATAAGCCCCCACAGCCCACGTGGTGCGGGACGGGGGGGACCCGAGCACCAGGGGCCCTCTCCGGCACTGGCAGGTCTCTGGTCTGAGTGCTTCGGGCTGGGTCCGGAGCACATGGGGGGACCCCTGCATGTACTATGCAGGGGGGCTCCCTCAAGTTTCATTATGCCACTGCACAGACTGACACCGCTCTATCTCACAATCCAAAACCTTAATCCTGACTTGCAGTTAAAATGAGACAGTTTAGTCAGTTCAGACACCTGTTTTCCGGGTGGCTTCAGCAAGATGTCGGCCTGTGATCTGTTGCGCAGCTGTTTAAACTGACCTGAATGAACACATAAGATTTTCATTTAAAAATCTGAATTTCCTCCTAAAATTATTTGGAAAATGTCAATAACACTATACCAGGAGCTCCAACCTTTTCTGTAATAAGAGCTACCTATGTTCAATGAAAATCATCCCGAGCTACTATTACAAATGGTGTAATAGTGCCCACATCAGACAAGATATTAGTGACCGCCCTATGCAAGAATACAGTTCAACAGGCATGGCACAAGCAGTGATGTAAAAAAGGCAAGGTCAGTGTGGCGTGCCTCTAAGTGTTTAACACATAACTGCAATGCCCCTGGCACCAAGGTAATAATATTGGCAATACCGCTCCCTAATGCCCCATGATTTATCAGTCAATTATCAGGTTTAAATATATTTTGGAAAGTCAACTGCCAAACGTCAGCATGTGAATTCTGAAAATTCATACAATTGCATCCTAAATAAATGGTTTTCACTTTTTGTATACAAAGATTTATACCAATTCCGTAGGGACTGGCGTCTTTTTCCAATCAGGAGAGCTACTTACAGGTAGCTGGAGCTGCTAGTAGCTAACAAGCTTCCTGGAGATGCTTGCACTAAACTAATAATTTACTTTCCATACAGTGCTTCGTTCTGAACTTCCATTGTTTGTAAGCACTGCATATAAAAGGTGGACCTATTATAGAATGTAATGTACCTCTGGTAGGTCTAATCTCAGACTGTGAGCCCACACCTTGTTTTTCCCTTTGCAAGATTACAGCATTTACATTGTTTATGCTGGTGCAGCAAATGTTTACAGTCTTCAGTAGGACCCTATTATAAATGGTATGTGGCAGGTATCGCGTAAGCACCCACGAGACTTGCAGCTATTTTAAGGCAGCTTAAAGAGCATCAGAGTGAGAAAAATGTAGTCACATGTGACATGTATCAATTACATGGACATGCCTGCTTTGCTCCACCTGCGTTAGTGTCAATACTACAACACTGACATGTCCCACAATTCATACTGATAACACAGAAATGTCCCACATAAGTGCAATGCAAACTTGGAAGCTACGCTACTATAAAGAAAACTTTATGCACTGTTTTTAACTCATCTCGAGGTAACCAGGGCACAAGCAACCTCAGCAAAAATGCTCCAACCAGATATGTAGAGAGTGAGAGGGAGAGAGGGAGAGAGGGAGAGAGAGACATTCAGCTGAGGCTCATAATTCAATGCAGGCACCAAACACCCATTATGACCGTTAACTCTTCTTAACTTATAAGTTTTCTTCACTCCACATTGAACAGATGAGGGGTGTCCAACATAGGTCAAAGACACCCAGATCAGTGCAAGTCTTTCAGGTTAACCACTGGCAAAGTTAATAATTTCAGTTTAGACTCAGTGTATGGACCCGTATCATATCTGGCTATTCAGAAAATCTTAAATTGATTCAGCCCTCCTGTACCTAAGCTGGACATCAGTTTAACTCTGTGATTTCACAGAGATGATTTCACAGCTGATGATCAAACAACAGGAACCCTCCTTTCGGTTTCCTCTCTACGCCACATGAGTGAGGAATCAAGGAACGCTTTTATCGGTGCCTTGTCGCTTTGTTTGCTGTTTATCCAGATAGGAGCGTTTTTACATTTGTTGAGCTGCTTTCTAACCTGTTGAAGAGGTTGTTCCTGCTGACCATTCTTAGGAATCCTGTGGGATCTGTGACAGAGTTTAATTTGTTGTTCATCTCCTCGTACTGCTGGTCCATCAAGTCTCCGGCCTCACTGTCCGTCTCGCTGCTGGCACAGGCCCTGCAAGTAGGGAAAACACATCATCAAATGAGAGATCACACTTATGCAGCAAATATGAAAAAGCATCAGCTTAAAAACTACCTGACCCTGGACTCTGCTGCATAAGCTGCAAAGTCAGTAGCTGTCTCTGTACCTAGATAAAATCATTGTGCTGGAAAATGAAAATACATAATAAAGATAATAGAGAATAGGTTTAGGGCCACATTTAGTGTTTGGCAGGCGGTTCTCCCAATGGCCGCCGCAACATACAAAAAGTGGTGGGGTAGGGAGGATGGGACACGGGGGAGGAGGGACTATAATAAAAAAATGTTTTTAATGTAAGTTAAACTTACCTGCAGCCAGCCGCCTCCTGCGTCACGCCTTGGTGCTGTGACTTCGTTGTCCCAGCAGATACTGTGACTAAGTCACAGACTCCCTGTCCAATCCCAGCGCGGGGATTGGCCTGAGCGGCAGGAAAGACGCTGCGCTCAGGTCAGGGAGTATGTGGGGTTTCTCTAACCCAGCTGTTCAATACAGCAGGGTTAGAGAAACCTAAGTGCGCATGTGTGTTTTGGTCAGCCTGAGATGGCCGGCCAACCACATATGCGCACTTAGGGAGTGCACATAACACTTCTCCCCCTCTCCCATTCCCCGGCCCTGCCCTGCACACGCTGGCTAAGCCAGCGGCTCAAAAATAAAAAACGAAAATATATATATATTTTTTTGGTGCTGGCTCTGAGCCAGTGGGGCAGCACTCCTCTGCCGTTGCAGAGGAGTCGCCCCTCGGTACTCCATCTGTCAGGGTGGCCGAGGGCATTACGTCTGCCGCCCTAGGACTACCGCTGCCAGATTTAGAGATCACAGATGGTCCAGCAGTGATCTCTGTATCTTGACAGGAACCATCATCATTGCAGATCCTATAAAGATGCAAAAGGTTTGGTAGACAGCTCTAGCTCTAGGCTGGCCTGGTAGCACTTTTTGGAGCCCTCTCAATAAGTCTCGCCAGACCAGTGCATGCGCTGGGTCAGGCGAGACCTAAAAAAGGACATCCCACCATCCATCCAAATTGGGGCAGATGTTGTAATGCCGTTCCCCTTATGGTCCCACCTCCGTTGGGCCATCAGAGGAAGCTTTCCGTCGATGGAGTCAACATGGGCTGCATCGACGGAACGCTGAGAGTCCTCCCAATTCTAAACAGGGCGTGCAGACAATAGCGTACCCTATCTGCCAAACAGTAAATCACCCCCATAGTCTCCTGTTATTAGTTCTGCAACTGAGTGATTGAGAAGGGTCATTCACTCTGTGTAAATAACAACATATCTATGATATGTTTGTTTTTCGAAGTATTTTTGCTGAAAACACACTATTTATCTCTGAAACCACCCTTCTGTGGAAGCACCCATTAAGTTTCCTGGTCCCAAACCCAGAGCAATTGACTTTTCTCAACTGTATCCTTGTATATTGTTTGCCACTATTTCCTTTCTGTCTACATGGTACTTACAACCTTAAAGCAGCTCCTTAAAAAATTGATTTGGCGTGGTGCCAATGTATAAAATACCCAGTGGGATGATGAATTCTAATCCCTCTCCCAACAGGAATTTTGCAGTGAACATGGCAGCTCTGCCACTTTCCAGACAAATGCAGGTAAGTCAAACCGGCCGAAATTTACGATGAAAGGTGTACAGAAAAACCCAGATACATGTTCAAATAGGGTTGGTAACCTGCGGCGGTCCGTGCAGGTAAGGGAGGTGGGCGGAAGGGGGTGGGGGGAGTCGACAGATGGAAAAGGGAAAATTAAATAAATAATTTCTATACCGTTGTCTGTCGACATCACCCGCCACGCCTCACCGCACTTACCTGCGCGGACCGCCACTGTTGGAAACCACATATTGCTTTTTTTTCTAAAACTCTTTTTATTGTTTTTTTCCAGTTGCATAACACGCTGTAACAGGGGCCGAATTTCAGCACTATATTCAGCATGATTAGTTTCATCCCAGTTGACCAATAGCAGGAAATCAGATGGAGCAATGCACATTACTTCTTTAGGCGGTGTTTGATTCGCAAACTTAAGCTAATTGTGAATTGTTCCACCCGCCCCACCAAATGTCAGTGTGTTTGTGTAAACAGCCCCTTGCGGCTTACACTGTATCTTTCCTTTTACCACAATAGTCCATGCCCCTCATTTTCTCCCCCAAGGAAGGGTCTTCCTCTGAACATCAATGCTTAGCATATCTCCTTTAGGTATCAACAGGCCCAATCCCACAAAAGTCGTGATACGGCACGTGCTGCCCCATTCGTTTATGATGCCCAACAGCATCAATTTGGGATCAACTAGCACCCACATTCGCTTTCAAAACATGTGCTAATGTTTCCCCATTTTGGGCTATAATTGAGCTGGTAAACATAGCTTTCCACATTTAATTTCCCATTTACCATGGACAAATCCGCCAACAGGGGCATTTCACTCACTGGGGAAAAATGTCTTACCGGGTGAATTAGCATTACCTCGATGCTGTGAATAACCTCCCACGTTTTCCCAAGCTGTGAACTGGGGCCTGTGTGTGGCACTGTCACAGTGCACCACTGTATTCCCACAGCTCTGGCTTTAGCTCAAAGACCAGCGGGGTGACCTTGTCATACAGAATTACTCTGTGTGTCATCTCCCCAGGCCAGATAAAATGAAGGTTAAAGTAGTTAGAATCCTTTGGTTCAACCTTAGTCTTGGCTCATGCCATTTCTTGTAATACACATGAGGACCAGGTTTTGTAGTTCAACATTGCGTCAAGGTCAGACTGACATCGGGTGAATCTATTTTGCACCTATTGGACGTCATCTAGTTCGTGTTGAGTTTCTTCACACCACTGCCCTGAGGGAAAACAACGCTTGTGCCGATAACCCTATGATCGAGCCGCTGGATCCTGAAGGGTCTGTGCTATTTCCACAGCTTACATGCAAAAGCCAAGCCCTAACGAGCGCTACACTTTGCCCCATCATTGCCTAAATGCATCTGACAAAGAATTACCATGTTATATTTCGATTATTTGATATACTGTAAATCTAAGTTGAATAACAAAAAATATTTTATCACAGCAGAAGCGCTTGCGTCACCAGGAGCTTTACAAAGTACAGAAGAGGGTGTGTACCTGCTTGTGGTGAAATCCTATTACAGAAACTTCAGTGTGAATCTACTCACTGGCAAGCACTTCAACACTTTGTTAGTAAGCGCTGTATAAATATAATTTACAATTACAATATATCCATCTGCTACCATAGTAGGACAGAACACAGCCCCACAAACTCTCTACTACCCCATAGGCCATTTTTATTTTAAATATAGCTTTTGATTATCTTCTCTCTGAATGGGCTAGCTCTGATGACAGGAGGGGTTCTAATTCCTCTCTGTGAAGAGTAGGGAAAGGACCATAATGAAAGATCAACTCCTCAGATGACCTAACTCTCAGAGCTAGGTCTTCAGGAGCAGAAGGGTGACCTCCAGCAGCCGCACTGTGGGATCTATTAGAAATGTGTGTGTACCTAAGCGGTTCGAAGATATAACTCCTTTCATTGCAGTTTATTTGTTCTGGGTCATTGATGCCTTCACAAACCAGAAAATTGCTTCATGAGATTTCAAGTTCACCGTGAGATCACCATTGCTCGAAAATCTATCTGCAGTTCGATTACACTCACAAACCTTCCAGCCAACGTCTACGTTACCTTGTGAAGGTAATATTTAGCCAAAGATATTGGAAGCCATACCAGCTTCTGGATAGCAACCAGATAGTATTTCTCCTTGACAGAGGCACGGAGTCTGTGCATCCTCACCCATGGATTATCTAAGTAGGACTGAGAGGACATTATTTTTAACATGTTGGTCTTAGATCACTGCTGTCTGATGCTTGGATATTATGAAGCAATTCAAAATCATGGAAATGAGGAAGAAATAAATCCCCGAAAAAGACGCATCCGGACACCTAGAAGAAAGAATCTAAAAGCCAAGAGTCCCCAGAAAAAACCTTAATAAAAGTTGGAGCAGGAACCTGGTTTATACAAAAATTCCCAGATGTAGTGCCAGCGATCACCTTTTGCTCAACAAGTAAATGCAACAGAGGTGTTCAGCCAACATGAGAAGTATAAAATAAATATGGCAACACAGTGCAAGACTACTAGAAAATTGAATCGAGGTTTGTAGCACACTGGTGCCAAAACACCAACTGATCAGACATCACATGGTCGGGCGAGAGTACATTACGCAGTAATAGGGTCAATTGATGAAGCTTTATTATAGGCTCATTAAAACCAACCCAAACAATAGTGACAAAAGAGCGGCAGCATGGAATTATACCAATTATGGACAGCCAGGAGTAGCAGCTACTATCCATAATTTGCATTTTTGGTACCTTAGGCATCGCCTTTGCTACCGCACATCTCAGGGGCTATGAAAGCAGTAGCTGGGACGAAAAGCAAAAGGGGCAAAATAGCCATGGTTATTTTCTGCAGCTTAAAATCCTTGCCCTTCCTACAGCCCTTCTGAAGTGAAAAGAAAACAGTTGATTGACTAAGGATTGGACAAGAGAGCAACCATGCGATGACATCAGGATTAGTCACTTCCGCTGCCCCTAGAACTTTGGTGACTCCACTTCTATGATGATGGATAGGATGCCTTGCACAATAAATAAGCTTGGTGCCACTATGATATGTCATGAGGAAAATAGTAGACAAAACCCAAGCTGACTCTCAGATCCATTGCACTGTTCTACTACCACCGCCTTTCGGGAGTATATTTTGGGATTATTGTGGCAGATAACCAGCGACTTAAAAAGAGGTCAGCAGTCTCGACTAACTTATACCATGATGTGCTTTAGTTGATGTATTCTTTTGCACCTTGCATGCATGCAAGTGCCATCTTCTAGAAGGAGGGTGACGATAGCTTCTACTTCCTGCACCTTTGGCACAGAGCTTGGTTCATGCCTACAATATCCTATGTGATGTACATTAATATGGCAATTGCAAAGCACATAAGTGTAACATGCTGGTCATAGATTTGTAGTTTATGTAGAGGGCTCAGTTGGCTGCTGCTTTTGCTGCAGAGGGTTATATGTTTCCTGGGGGGCACATTATAATTCTTGCAATATACTTCGATGAGTTATTGAACTTACATCAAGGAGCTACAAGCAAACTGCAAGGCATAAGTGTAGAAATTTGCTCTGTTTTCTCAATCTTTCCTAAAAAGAGTCAATTTGGATGGTAATTTAGACTTATTAAGTCTTACAGAAATAATTATAATTGTAATTATTAATATAAACATATTTATTTGACCTTATAGAATATGCCTCTTACATACAGAGCTCGAAAAATTCAAAAACCTGCCTCTAAATCATAGTTTGGCTCAAACAATTTTGAACTTACAAGCTTAATGCCATTTTTCTCTGATGGTACCAAGATACAAGATATTAAATCTCCAATAAGACCCAACCCTTGATGAAGCTTGAACAGAAGGAGTGCTGCTGGCCCTTCCAGCTTGGGACACTGGTATGGTTGTTGGCTCTGTACGCTGTCTAGCCCCCTTGACCCTATTTGATAGTTTGGGAATGAAAACAGCTGCTAATTATTTGATCCTGTAAGATACTTTGGATTTTGTGACACTAGGTGACTGAGTGTTTTCAGTATGTACATATCCTGTTTGGTTGGTGCCTGCCAGGGCAAACTGCTGTTCACTTAATTTCTGAATTACCGTGACTTCAGAGATTGCGTTCATTTCTACCAGGGACTACAACATAAGATACGCCTTTTGTGTTCTCCTTAGCTACTTGCTTTTTAGTATTTCTTACAAACTGTGGTGGCTTATAAATTAAACTAAGCTTTCCATTTTGTTATTCCCTTCAAGGTTTTAACCCCCTTTTTTATTTGGTATGTCCTGAAGATGGACCCAATATATCGTCTATAATGAATAAAGGACCGAAACGTCATCAATACCATTGATGAGGGCCTCCACAGGAAATACCTTCCTTTGTTTCTCGCTTTAATGTGCTTGTTTCTTAGGTGTTATATGTGTTTTACAAGAAAGTGTGTCTCCATGGTGTTTCTATTCTATGATTCTAGCAGACTTGTAATAAACAGATTTTTTTTCATGATCATTGCGGCCAAATTTGAATGAGATAAAACGATTATCACTGGCTCTCATTAACTGAGTCCTTTATATTGACTCACAAATTGTTTAAGAAAAAGTGATTATAAGTATTCATTTATGTAGCCTATGGGGCTTGCCCGTTAAATGAGGCACCTGTGTTGGGCCAAGCTGGAATTGAAAGTTAGAGACCTCTCTCACCACCGCATGCTGCTGCTCCGAACACAAAGCAGTGTGGGAGCCGCTGACTTTGCCCTGCCTCAGCAATTTGCATTGGGAAAAAATCAACAAATTGCACTGAGGCCACCTCAGACAAAATTCAATATTAGCTACTGGATCTGGGATTCCTTAATTTCCAAAGCTGTGAAGAGCAAGTACTACCTACATCATAAGTCATAAACCAGCAATTAAAATGTTGTGTTAGCAGAGTAAATACAGCAAAAAGTAAACACAGACAGTAGTCTGTCTAAAGGACTACTTGCGCCTCATCACCAGAACCGAATGACAACACATTTGGGGCAATATAACCATCCACAAACATGCCATGGCCTTGATGAACAGCCCATCCAAGTAGAAGAAGAAGAAGAAGAAAATTTTATTTGCATAATTAATTAAAATTATTACAAAATTCACATAGTAAAATGACAGTACAGTACAGAATTTAAAAAGAAAATACTAAAGGTAATTATTCTCGGCTACCATTTTTGTGGGGACGGTGCATATACAGTCCAGAGGTTAAAGAGTCCCAAGTGGCCCACTGGCTATTTGGCCCTCCCGTTCTATTAATTCCAGGCTTTTTTTTGCTTCTTCCATAAATTTGACTCTACGGCATGCCAAGATTATGGAGGAGCCTCTGAGCCAGCTTGTGACTGCATGTCTGCAAGAGCGAATGTTTAACTCGTTGAAGATGGGTTTCAGTAAGAATCGTCTCTGGTTTATCCAAGTAATGTCACCTATGAAAACACATGCAAATCAATGCCTGAAGGGGAACCAACCACGGTCCACACAGTCTCTCTCGTTACGCTCTATTATATTATCACGAAAAAGTGAAAGAAAATCATAAATGGTAAAGTGGCTTAAGCACCCAGCTATAGCTTGTACATCACTCCTTTCCCCACACCCAGGGATCAGATCACTCATAGCAGTGCATGGAATGGAGCTGACAGTGCAGCACTGAGGCCAATGCCTGCTGGCACTGGGAGCTTGGTCTGAATGCAATGAAATACAGCACACAGAGCCTGGTTGTTGGATGGGCCTTGTCCCTTCATACAGAGAAGCAGGTTGATGTGTAGGTGATTCTTTGAGAACATACATCAGTTCAGCATTATCAGCACTCTACTTTTTTCTATGATCCACAGGGCAGCATTTAATACTTTGAGTCAACTCTTTGGATGGTGATTGTACTCTGTGGGGCCAGCTGGCCCCCAGCCCTATTCAACCCCTCACCTGCACAGTCTTTTAATTTCTCTGTGGATTGAATTGAATCACATCACACCACAAACACAATCTTTTCCTAAAACACAACAATTTTACATTGCGTTCTCATGGGAGCCATGATGGAGTGGCATAACTCAAAATGACCACCGTTTTGCAAGATATTGTGAGGATCCCTTGAGATTCCAAGAACCACCGCACAACTGTCCACCTACCTACATGGACAACCTAAAACAGCCACAATGCAGGTATTAAAATACCTTTGGCCGTGCTGAAAGTTTCCTAATGAGGACGATCACCTGCACAGTACCTGCGTCAAGGGTCCTTCTTACAACTGGGAAGCAATATTGAAATTGTCAGCGAATAGTGCTCAACATATGAAATCACTCCAAAATGTGCTGCACTTAGTTGTCACTCCATGAGACTAAATGGAGACCTTAACTATCATATCTTTGGGAAACCTGCGATAAACATTTTTTGGGATGCTCTATAGCTCCCGTGAACGTGTTTCACAAGTTAAATCATATTATTTTGACACAAAGGCAATAATTTGATCTCCTAACTCCCTACTACAAAGTATTTGTAATGCGTGAACTAATCACCCGTAAGGGTCTCAAGGCGCTGGGGACCATCGGGGAGATTAAGTGAGCTGTAGCCCAGAGTCACATGATGCTGAGCTTTTCTGCCTCCGGCGCTGAGGGCACTCGAGAGTCAGCTGCCCTGGCCGCTGCGCCACCCCTCTCCAAAGGATGATAGCTGGCTGCACTCACCTTACTGTAATGTGCATCTTTAACCTGGGGAGTTCATATACCCTGCAAACCGGGTATTAATCCAATAAACTAGGCAGCTCACAATGTGTTAAAGAGCAGAGAAATGAGCTGAATTTATGACCTCAGTGTGCCCGCCTGTGCAAGTAAGACACCATATGCACGTTTCACAATAAACTAGTGGCCAATCCGAGTGCTGCATCTCTTGGTTTCTGACATGTTCGACCAATCATTTTCTTCCTAAAAATAATCCTAATCAATCTTTATTTAATAGAGTCAGATTGCTGGCACTTCCATGGTTAAATGTTCTATAAAGCGGCGCCACGCGTCAAGGCCATCGCCCTCCTTATCCCCTCCTACTGCGATAGAGGGGGTTCACTTTGATTGAACACAATCAATAGATGTGACAGCAGTTGAAGCAGTGAGCAGACATGAAGAATAACCTCCTGACTGCTGGTTGGACCGCTTGACACTTTGATAGAGTAATGCACTTCCAGATAATTGTTATGTTAACCCTTTCTTGAAAGATCTTTTGAATCTGCGCTGCTCTGGTAAACATCCTCCGTATTCTTGTAAATGACCGGATCTCCCATATAATAGTGAAATGCACCGAGCTTTAAACACCAAGGACTTCGTATTTAGGGGGATTTCATCTGGATGTGGATACCAAGGCAGATAATGAATTGAGTTTTCACAACTATACAAATAAGAAACTGTTCTATTACTAAATGTCTTATATTGCAACTGCTTGGAATTCTGACAATGCTATTAAAACACGTTCATAGTTTGCATTCTTAGTTTGTATGGCTGGCATTTGTAAACTGAATGAAATGCCTTCTTGGTATTGTTATTGGACGGATAAAAGGCACAACAGGGGCATATTCCATTGGTTATACACTTTCTGGTAAAGTTAAGGTGCTATCGAATTTAGCACTGCAATTGCCTTGGAGTATACCATTGCCTTTTAGTTACTGTGATAGCATGCACTTGTAAGTGAGCTCCATAAAAGGAGAAGAGCTATCAATTCCCATTGCAAAATGGCCTTGAACATCTCAACGTGATGTTAGAGGAGATGGAGGTCCCGGACTTCACGTTGGGAAATGGCTGGCCACTGGCACTTCCTTCTGGTTATGCTCACACAGACGCATGACACACACTACCTGTAACTCCTTAGTGATCTTAGCCCTGGTAGAATACTTTTAAAATGATGTGCCAAAAACCAGCTGAAGAGAATAGGGAGAGGTCTGATGTGGTAAAGGAATGATACAGAGTCCAGCTGTACAAGTAGAGTACTTCTTTATTTGTAGCTTGGTTCCAGAATAGGAGATCAGGAAAGTAGGAGACGATAGATGGTACAAAGACAGCCCCACTAGGGGCAGGCTCCTAGCAGCTCAGCCGGAGTTGACTGACACTCTAAACACAGAGAGGCACTCAGGCATTCTATGATGTCATGGTACATTCTAACAGAGCAGTACAGTGGAGAATAGTAGAGAAGTAATTTACTACATCTGACTTCACCCACTACACAGACCTGTATAGTGTACCTTCTGCCGCTAGTGTGGCTTTCCAGGGGTGCCGGAGTCGGGTACCCCCCTTGTCTTATATCACAGACCAGAGTCTGATTTCTGACAGTTTCATTGGGTAATCAGTGGTGTTGGTGAGGAGAGTATGCCCCTTTGTTGTGTATGTTTGGTATGTGTACTACACAGCGGCTACTCGTATTTGCTGTGTGTAGCATAAAATCTTTATCAATTTGTGCACCGGCCATCTATAGCATATGGTATACGCAGTGCCTAGTCTTAAGGGTACACTTGAGGTAATCAAGAATCTCATTGGGGCCGTAGGACGCATATTTACTCCTACTGTGGATACCTGGTTGCTGTGTCAGTCATTTGACAATATTAATAGAAAATTTTGCATTGTATTTGACTGGAAATGCAGTGACCATTTGCATTAACTCTGCAGTGCTGTGGACTGTGGCCCATAAGAACTAGGGTGACACGTCATTTTCAGACAGCAACCTTTGGGAAAGGGGTGGGGGGGTCACCGTCAAAGTATACTTTCTAAATAAAATGATGATTTTACATACTAAGTTTCTTTGAAGGTATTTATGAAAATATTTTTGGAGCACAGAAGTATATTGAATGATTGTACACCTGACTATTTATCTTTTGAAATATAAAATCGTTATCTAATAATAATTTCTTATTGTTAATTTCCCTCTGCTATACCTTCAGTTGTCTTGTTTCTGTTCAGCATCGGGAAACCAGTTTTTGGTATCAGTGCATTCTCTCACAAAATTAATAAATAAATAAAATGCTTGGGTCTCCATTAGTCCCTGATAGATAGCAACAATGTTTTCAATAAACCTTGTAGGATTTAGAAGTTTCAGGCAGGTGTGGTTTATGTTTTCAATAGGGTGAAGAAGTCTGATAAACAAAGTTCTAGCTACTATGCTGGGGCATTTTATTGCTTTGACAACCATTGCGTTGACAACCTTCTCTTCGACAGACCTTTTACGTCAATGTGAAAATAATATTTGCCAGGACCTTGAAATGTTATAGCGCCAAAATTGAAAAACCTGGAGCTAGACTGCTGCGTCAACTACTTCCAGGTCAACGAAGGTCGAGGTAATGGCAGTGTTGAAGGAAAGTTTCTGTGGATGTGGAGGTGATGTGACTGTAAAGGTTGTCAAGGGGGTGAGCTATAGCCACTCTGCTAGAGCAGAAGATGTGGTGTGCCACTTGATTCATTTTTGCCAAGTGATTTTGGAAAAACTCTTCAAAAATGTCTTTCTGTTTGATGAGCAATTACACAAAACCCATGGTGCTGTACTGTATAAACCATATATTAGTCAATTTTGTGTCAGCCGCAGTGCTGGCGAAACTGTGCTTGTCACAGCCACCAAGTGCAGTTTGTCATAGAAGCTGCACCCCTGAGATGCATGCAAGAGCGCACTGCCTGTGAGAATGTTACGGAGCATCTCTGGGGGCAAAGAGTGTCAGAGAAGTGGCATCTGCTGTTCTCTGGCACTAATCAAAACAACATGCCCCATTGCCACCCAGAGCTTGCTGGGATGGGGTCAGGATATTCCTGTGAGAGGGACACGACATATGGTCTGAATGAGCATCTCTACTTCCCAAAGGATGCAGGGAAAGTGGACTGCTACACACTCAGGAACAGCAGAGGCTCTGGCCAGCATCTCTGCTTCCCAAAGGATGCAGGGAAAGTGGACTGCTACACACTCAGGAACAGCAGAGGCTCTGGCCAGCATCTCTGTTTCCCAAGGGATGCAGGGAAAGTGGACTGCTCCACACTCAGGAACAGCAGAGGCTCTGGCCAGCATCTCTGTTTCCCAAGGGATGCAGGGAAAGTGGACTGCTCCACACTCAGGAACAGCAGAGGCTCTGGCCAGCATCTCTGCTTCCCAAAGCATGCAGGGAAAGTGGACTGCTACACACTCAGGAACAGCAGAGGCTCTGGCCAGCATCTCTGCTTCCCAAGGGATGCAGGGAAAGTGGACTGCTACACACTCAGGAAAAGCAGAGGCTCTGGCCAGCATCTCTGCTTCCCAAAGCATGCAGGGAAAGTGGACTGCTACACACTCAGGAACAGCAGAGGCTCTGGCCACCATCTCTGCTTCCCAAAGGATGCAGGGAAAGTGGACTGCTACACACTCAGGAACAGCAGAGGCTCTGGCCAGCATCTCTGCTTCCCAAAGCATGCAGGGAAAGTGGACTGCTACACACTCAGGAACAGCAGAGGCTCTGGCCAGCATCTCTGCTTCCCAAAGGATGCAGGGAAAGTGGACTGCTACACACTCAGGAACAGCAGAGGCTCTGGCCAGCATCTCTGCTTCCCAAAGCATGCAGGGAAAGTGGACTGCTACACACTCAGGAACAGCAGAGGCTCTGGCCAGCATCTCTGTTTCCCAAGGGATGCAGGGAAAGTGGACTGCTCCACACTCAGGAACAGCAGAGGCTCTGGCCAGCATCTCTGCTTCCCAAAGCATGCAGGGAAAGTGGACTGCTACACACTCAGGAACAGCAGAGGCTCTGGCCAGCATCTCTGCTTCCCAAAGGATGCAGGGAAAGTGGACTGCTACACACTCAGGAACAGCAGAGGCTCTGGCCAGCATCTCTGCTTCCCAAAGGATGCAGGGAAAGTGGACTGCTACACACTCAGGAACAGCAGAGGCTCTGGCCAGCATCTCTGCTTCCCAAAGGATGCAGGGAAAGTGGACTGCTACACACTCAGGAACAGCAGAGTCTCTGGACAGCATCTCTGCTTCCCAAGGGATGCAGGGAAAGTGGACTGCTACACACTCAGGAACAGCAGAGGCTCTGGCCAGCATCTCTGCTTCCCAAAGGATGCAGGGAAAGTGGACTGCTACACACTCAGGAACAGCAGAGGCTCTGGCCACTTTACCTGCTTGTGTTTAGATTTAGTCAAGAAGATCACACACCATCTCTCGAGACAGCTGCATGGTGCTTTACACCCTTTAACCTCACTCATTCCTCTCAGTAAATCCCTATTAAGCGTACCCAGAAGTTGCAATTGATGACGTACGTGGTTGGTGGGCGAATGCTATGTACATTATTGGATACACCAGTGCCTGAGAGCAGCCAGTCTCAGGAATACACTGGACAAAGTGCACTGTTTAACTCTTACAGACCCTGCTCTATGAGCAATGCACACCCATTCAGAAGCGAACTGATGTAAAAAAAAAGGCAGCGGTCATGTTTCTGTCCAGGTGTTCTTTATGCATTTGGCCCATCCTGTCTGCCTCCAAGATGTTCTGATAAGATCAAACTGCTGTTTTTCATTAATCAGCTAATATGGGTTCCTTTAAAATCAATGAATGATGCTGTCATGGGGACTCATTGAATTCCACCATTTTGGGAAGCACACAACCTCATACATTTCTAAAAACAAAAAGAAGCTGCAGGATCGTATTAAAGGCATTGTTTTTTCATTAACTTCTTTTTCAGACCATGACCTGGGAACCAAGTAGACTTCAGTGAGTAAACTTCTTGCTGCTGAGAATGTTGTGTAACTTGCAGGTCACTAGTCAATACTTGGGATGGCCTGTTCAGCCCTTGATTCTTCCAAGGGTGATAGAATGACCAACCAATTATCTGGATAATACGGCGGCATCGTGTTGTTAAATCTGATGTTGTCAAGTCATTTTTCAGCAACCATAATATAACTGGGTCACATCGCATAAACCTGTAAGTGCAATGGATTCTGGGACATTCCACCTTTATCCCTCAGAGTGGTCTGCTCTCTGCTGGAGCAAACCCATACATGCATCTTGGCTGCAGAGCATTCTAAGCACACGGATAGGTGGGCAACAAGACACTCTGTTAGTGTGTGCGGGCTGGCCTGCTTCGGCTTTTGAAGTGGTAGAAGGCCTGATTGTACCTGTGAAGCTGGGGAGAGCGAGGGCGCTATCTGCTATACTGTAAGGCTTTACATCAGGGGTCTGGGCCTGGCCTTTGGGCCTTATTTGTCCTCGTTCATTGTTCCCATCTGGGGGCCCAAGTGTAGGTGGTGGATTGGCCCCACACACATTCTATAATGGCAACAAACGCTGGACCAAGCAAGAATTCCTTGTTTGGCATGTGGCGTACACCCATGCAAATCATAATATTTTCTTCCTTTTTAATACCAAAAGAGTCCTTCCATAATACCAAAATGTCACCTTAGAAAGAGAAATGCCAATAATTGATATTTGTGAAGGGACCTCAACTTATGAAATATGTAATGCTTTTTCCTAGAATGACCCTTCAGCCATTACCAGATACCGATATGTACAAACCTCCAACATTGCGTGTTGTGATCTCTCTAAAACTGTTAGAAAACAAATAATACTTGTGATTCAAATCTGATTTCTGGATCTATCGGTTTTCTCTGGATACGTGCTATCGTACCCGATTCAGGCGGAAGACACTTGCTTTTAAAGCCAAATTGGCTTTATGGCCTTACGGCAACTAAGGATGCCTCTACTTCAAAGCAAGTCAACAGAAAAAAGAAATCCCCAATCTATTTTTGCAAAGTCTCCCTCTTTCTTGCCGCCAAATGTTGGCCAATGAAAACTGGCAATTCTTTGCATGCCGCTTCATTGACACATGCGCCGTCGCCAATATTGTTCCGTTGCAGAATGTAAAAGCCTGAATCTAACGTGAACTCCAGCAACTCCTGCACTGCGGCAACCTCGTCGAGCGAGCACAGGGAAACAAATGAAACTCTATACAGATCTCCCTGAGACAAACCTAGGCCAGTGAGGGGGGGTTGCGCTTGAGCGGTGGTTTGGACAGGCCAACCTCTAGACTTGTACAAAGCTGCGAAACACAGCAAAGGTGCACTTTACAGCCCGGCGCTCTGTAAAACAAAAAGTCCAATGAATCACCTTTTACAATTCAGGCTGGCCTTGCCTATCTGAGCGAGGAAATTGGCACAATGGTCTAGAAACATGTGCGCTTAAATACGAGAAAAACTGCCGAGCCGACCATCAGCAAACAAGCAGCAGGTTTTCCCTTTAAGGGAAGAAAGGCCGAATCCCCAAGCTCAGCACAATTTTCTGTCCTCCCCGCTCCGCTCGCGTGTTTTTCCGCCCTCCCCTAATGGAAAGCAGCAGAGGGGATGGTGTTTTTATGAGCACAGGGCCTGCTTGCATTGCATTAAACATTTAAAATAGCAGCTACGGCGTAAATGGAGAAAAAAAAGACTATAAGCTGGTAAATTGCAGTGGCCGAGGCCTAGCCGCAGACAAACAAATACTCTGATTGCAGGTCTGCTGCTACAAAGCAAAACGTCAAGAAACGCCACGTTACGTAATCGACGGCATTGAAAAGGAAAACAAAGCCGAGGACGCCCGTGCATCACATCGTCGCAGCTGAGCGCAGTGATTAACCACATCAAAATGACACACACGTCGTTTAAATAAAATTTATCAAAACCAAGAAAGATGCACGAAACACAGAGAAAATGGTTAATTAGGAGTCTCCTTGGCGCACGTGTTATCCATCAGCAATGATGAGCAGAGCGCCTTTGTGCTCGGAGACAGCCTCGCGGAACGTTGCGTTCTCGCGCGTGCCTCGCGCCACAGCGTCGTCCATTTCACAGCAACTGCTAGCTTTGCACGCAATCAACGCGTCCAGAAGTAATATGAGTTCTTCACTATTCGTGTGTTTGCAAAGCAGCTGGAGGCACATCAATAGTGGAAGGGTCTGACTATTCCGGGAAAATATCATAGCCAATATGCATACATGCCAACATTTCAGAAGAGCAAAGTGGGAGATTTTTTAGAAAAAAATCGGGAGAATGGGTCCTTGAATCGGGTTACTGTCATGTATGGGCTTTGGAAGCCTGCTGCTGCAGGATCGGACATTTGAAACGCAAATGCACGTTTTTTCTTACCTTCCAAAAGCATGGAGCGCAATGGCAGAGAGAGGGTGATGCAAGTGTTGTGCACTGGCCTGGCAGGTTGCTGGCAGTACATACACCAAACCCCCCCCCCCCCCCTCCATCGTGTGTGGAAGCCCGGGCTGAAACAGCTTCCTGGGCACACACACATCCGCCGAGTACTTCACAGGTCTTTGAAAGACCTTTCGCTTGTTAATAAGGCTTTGTTGGTTTTTCACCCCTCCTAGAGCCCCTGCATCGCCACTCTGACTATTGCTGGAAGAATTAGCACGTTACACGATACCAAACCCTGTCTGCTGAAACCCAGAGGAATCGGGTTTCTAGATGCTTGAATCAGGAGGCTAGCCTTGAAATCGGTAGTCTCCCGCCTGAATCGGGAGGGTTGGCATGTATGAATATGCACAAACAGGGTCGTTCTTCGTGTAGGCCATGAAGAGGTTGTGTTAAGCCTGGCCTGTGACACGGTCCACGACTAGAAGCGTGTATATGCAGAGGTGGCTCCTCCACTAAGGCGGGGGAGCGTCGCTTCATTGCTTTCATCAGTGCAAAAAAATAAAATGATAACACATATTATTATTCAGTGCTTAATTTGAGACAGAGCTTTCCGGTGCTGAGCACTGCACGTAATTGTTTTCCGGTGCTGGGCACGGGCACCTAATTGTCAACACCACACTTAAGGCAGTCTGCCACAAGGTGGCGATGTCCATGTAATTTAGAGATGAGCAGTTTAACAGTTGTTTAGGAAAACAATGTACATAAAAAAATTACTAATATTTGCCTCCCCAGCCATTTCTTTAGCTTTGGGGACCTGGAATAATCTGAGCTGTCGCATTTACATGCAGGAGAGATGGTTAGAAGTTGTTTTGGCAGCGGTGACAGGGGCGATGGGTGGTGCAAGCTGCAGTGGCCTCCTGGTCAGAGCCCTGGCACTTTATATCTTACAAATTAAGCACTGGGTATTATCACTTTATTTTTCCCTGCTGAGGCAGTTTTACGGCGTGGGGCTAGGCAGCTCACAGAGCAGGGGAAGGAGTGTTTGGGGCACTTTCTAAGTGCGCATGACGGTTTGGTCGGCCTTCTTGGGACGCAGCGCGGTCGGTAGTAGGAGTAACTGCAGGGCGGTGACGTGGGGAGGGGGAGGGGCAGGGTGGGGGGTAGTAAACTATGGATTACGGAGGTTTACAGGTAAGTTAACATATTAATTAATAAAACGAATTTCGTTGCGTGCACTGCATCCCCAAATGCGATGCAGTGCATGCAACGAAATTCGTTTTATTAATTAATATGTTAACTTACCTGTAAACCTCCGTAATCCATAGTTTACTACCCCCCACCCTGCCCCTCCCCCTCCCTACGTCACCGCCCTGCAGTTACTCCTACTACCGACCACGGCTGTTGGGACGGCCATAGAGTCATGCTCACTTTGCATGTTCTCCAACGGCTGTATTACAGACTGGGTGGAGAACATGCACAGGCTCATACTCCTGTCTGAGCGCCGAAACTCAGCGCTCAGACCAATCACGACGCTGCTGTCATGGTGACAGCAGCATCGTGATTGACTTAGGGGAGCCTGTGTGCTTCCTGCTTCCATTCCGAGACTTGTCGGAAGAGAAGCGGAGCAGAGACACGGCCGGCCGAAGAGGTAAGTGATTTTTTTTCCCTACACCTTACCCACCCCGCCTCCTCACCACCCCTGATCCGTGCCAGCAGCCACTGAGCAAAGCAAGCAGACATGTGACAAATATTCAAAGTAATTCTAATTTTTTCTCTTAGGTTTTGGTGCTGAAACCGATTGCGCTTTTTTCTCACAGTTACTATGAAATTGTGCCACATCAGTAACTAGTAAACTTTTTATACGTTACTGGAAAATTTGCTTAGCTTTTCCTTGCAAGAAACTTAACACTTGAAAGGAAATGCAAGTCAAATATATGCAAAATCCCAACAGGTGTGACATTTTGCGAGCTATGTCTATTTTTTTGTGCCATTGAACCAACTGTTGCGAGGAACAACCCGAACCTTGTGAACTTCACTAATGCGCAGAAATCTTAACTGAAACCGTGACTGACTGTTGCAAAAAGCTGGGCATTGATGCTTAGATATTATGTTTTTTAATTATTTATTGTAATCCGTCAGTACATTTATCAAAAGAAAAAACAATCTCTACAGTTGACATAAAAGACAGAAATACCAGAATTAAGAGCAGTAACAAATAAATGATAATTCACGACAAGCTGTCCAGAGTTTAAATGTTCTTGACCACCTGAACCACCCCAATGCACATGCTAAAGGCCAGCCGAGTAAGGAAACGGATACGGTAAGATCTTAGCTACGATTATATATAGAGCCACTTTAATCAATAAGTTTTATATGAAAAAAAGAAGCCACTGCTGTACCCTGGGATGGACTAGGCTTTCCATGGCCGCGACAAACAGGAGGGTTCACGCACATTGCGTTCTGTGTTAGGGTGAACACACTAGCCTCTGTATCAGATAGTTTCAACGCTTGTAGTTCGGCACATCTGTCCCAAAGTTCTCAAAAGTCTTCCCGTTCTAAAGGCCACTCTTTCCATCCTTGCCAGCTCTCTGATAACCTAAGCATTCCTGCAGGCCCTGTTTCCTCTCAGGTATCGCCCTCAAGTTCTTACTGTTGCAACACACTTTAAATCATCCTTTTTACCCCAGATCTAGATTTGCTTTGACCTCACACCCACCTGGATGCTTTTCTGTTCTTATATACGTGATGTTTGCCAGACTCAGTGTCCACAGCTGTATTCTCCTCCCTGCCCTTCAGCCGTGCGCATCCAACTCGTTCAGAAACATGTCATCCAAGTTCATCCTTTCCTCAGTCCTTCCTTCTGTGGAGCAGGGGATTCCCGGGCCGCGAGAGCAGCCGCATCTTTAATGTGCTGATGCCTTCCCAAAGCTGCTTCAGGCTCATGGTGGGTTTCCGTGTCCCCCCCCACCCAAGCAAAGACGCATTTTACCAAACCGGTACAAGAACATTCGCAGCTTGCAAGGGCAATCTGGTGCCCACTGCGATGGGCATCTTAGCAGGCTGCCACATTACCTTACCCTGGAACCAGTGCCCCTTAGATCTCCTGCACTTCAGTGGATATGAATGTATTGCCCTTTCCACACTGTACACAATTATGTGAGATTACAGATGTATTTCTCTGTTTTTGCTCGACATGCTGTGCATCTTGTCATTTAGCCTGTGCACATTGTGAGCTGTGGGTATCAGTTTTATACAAAATAAAAAAAAGTGAAGCAAAGCTGGCATCAGTATTATGACATCTTCTCCTTGGTGAACATTATAGCGCGGGTCGAAGGATTCGATGCGTCCCGCTGAGTTGTCATTGCTCACCAGCAGGGCCAGGGAAAGTTGTATTCATCTGACGCAAGTCAATGAACACCAATTTCACAACCTCAAAGAGCAGTGAGCAGGTAGTAACCTCACGAGCATTCTTGAGTTGAGCCCAAGGGTTTTAGGCACTGCGTTTGGCATGCACTTCCAGGGGCAGAAAGCCCTGGTTTGAGTTTGCAACACCTGGTGGCTGCCATTGCGGCTATGGTCACCTAAAGGATTTCCATGAACAGCATACTCTGGGGACCAGGAAAGCGATCTGCTCAAATTTGTTGATTTGATTTGCAAGGCATCTTTTGCAAATCAAGGCGGAAAGTGTGTTTACTTTGTTATACTGCTAATCTCATTAGCCCTAGTGCAGGCCATGCTAATACAATAGCACCAGCAGTAATGGCCAACACACACTTGCCCCAGTGTTTGTAGAAAGAAAAAAGGCACACTCCATTTCAGAAAGTTTCTTCACCACAGCTGCTCGTCTGCTTTCTTAAATGCAAAAGGAATTATTTTTTTTTTTGGGGGGGGGGGACTTTATATAGCGCGAACTTGACCAGAAGGTATCAGAGCGCTTTATATGAGCACCAGTTGCGTTACAGATGGACACATTCATTTTGTTAGGCACAGGGAGATTAATTGATTGTGCAGAATCACAGGATGTTGAGCATCCCTGCCGAGACTCAGACCCGGATCCCCAGCTTTGAAATCGACGGCTCTGGCTGTTAGGCCACATCCCAGGAAACCATCAGCGAACAAGGATCCCACCTTTGAAACTGCCTAGTTCTTCATCTATGATCTGTACTTCCTTTGGCATCATTCAAAGCAGCACTGAAACCAATCTCCTCCAGGAAACATTCAACCTATGATAGGGCTCTATTGGGGACACGCCTCTTTCTTAAAGGAACCAGGACCTTTCAGCCATTCAAGACTTCCCGCGCTTCCACCCATCCGTTGTCACGCCAGCTTTGTAAAGCCTGCCTCTCTCTACCAACTGTCTTACACAATCGACTTCTAAGCCCGCCTCTGCTCATCTAGCTTTTTGACGCAGTCTTTGGCAATATGCTTAGTCTGATACAAATCAATTAAATAGGTAAATAAAGTGGCCTGATGCTTTTTCCCCTTTTCCTTTGATGTTGCTCTTTGGGTGTGGAGCCACCCCTTTTGTCTGCTTCCTAAATAGACTTCAGATATTGTTTGCTTTTGAAGCTGACCACTCGCGATGCAAATACTTGTAACTTATCCATTGCTCAGCGTAGAGTACGTGCAGAATAGACAGCCACAACAACCATATAACATGACTTACATACAATTACACACTCAGGAAGAGAAGTTGATCAAGCGCAAGGCAGAATGCTCTACAATTATCCTGCAATAGGCACTTGATTCGAAATCTCTTCAACCAATCACTGTTCCACGCGTTAATGCTGTATTAGAAACAAATCAATCCCACCACAGCATATGGATTTTAAATCTCGTTATGCCTCATACAATCTTCTGGTTAGCACAGAATTTCTAGAATGAATAATTGTATGCCTCGTGAGTACCCTTTTGGACCTCTGGGGTACTTACTCGTAACAAGATAATTTCCCTGTGTGGTTAAACCCAATGCAAGTCTGTGGCAGGGTCTACCGCAGCTTCTGTCAATGCACAAAGATACGTGTGCAGTCATTTGTGGGCATTAAGGGTTAAACAATGCCTTTGCTGAATCTCAGCATTTATCAAGCTGATCCTCTTTAATTCTGAAGCAAACCCCCTGCATAGCAGCTTTCCTTCAATTAACACGCGCTCCCATTACCTGAAAGACTTCTGACTGCAAATCACTTATTAGTGTTGCACACTGGTTTGGTTCTTCCCCTAAGATCCTGACCCCGGGTATATGACGTAGTATCTTGTTGGGTGCGCGTTCACTTTAGCTTCCAATGGCGTGCAGTCAAACACATCATCCTTACTTCTGCACATCCACTCCTAAAGCACTTGGAATCTGCAGGTAAAACAAATCAACTCCCTCCTAAATGGAGTCGATCTGGTTAACCGGAGGTGACGTCATATCTTGATTCACCTGGTACAGTCCCAGAATAAATACACAGCATACTTCATGTTGCTGGTGTAGCAGGCCTGACTGAACTAGCCAAGCAAAAGCTCACCATAGGGCAATACATCCAAGGTACAGTCACAACACTGAAAATACATCCATTTTATTTCCAATAGCAATTAGCATTTACAAAACACTACATATCATAATAGGGCTTCCATGAGCTGAGGAAAGTGTGAATACAAAGACGAGCAGAAACGCCCTGCCAGAGTTAGAGAAATGCCTCCCTCTGGGAGGTAAGACATGTATCCATCTTGAACAGTGGCTTGGCAAAGCTCATCACTGGTTTTGTGATATGACTGGGAACAGATCTTTCCTTGTTCTATCCCATTTGCCCTCAGGGCTTATCACCTGCAACTAACCCTGGGATCTCTGCTCTTTGGAAAGAAGATACAATTAGATCTGCTCTTAATGCATGAGTGACTGCAGTGCCTAATTTGAGCTGGTGGTTGCAGGTGAGGCCACCAGCACTTGTTTATGGGAACCAGCACTTCACTTTCCTCAAGCAAGACAGAGACAAACACAAAGAGAAAAGGAAAAACAGTGATAAAGAAAGAAAGCAGGGATGAAAAAACGTGGAACAGTGAGATAACATGCCTGGTGGCGGATTGAAGAGGCATAAGGTGGAATCAAGACTAGGTAGTCTTGGTATTCAGCACCCCAACCTTTGAAGGTGCCAGCAGCAAGCTTTGGGAGTAAAACTTTGGGCCATAAGAGGAATAGGCAGGTTAGTTGGCATCATCAATGAACACAGATGGCGCTTGAAGTCGCTTTCGCCTGCCATTGTTGCTCCCTCTCTGTTCAAGGGTATGGCGACAGCCAAAGTGAATCTCGGCATGAAAAGTAAATTAGTCAAGGAAGCGGAAACCCGCAGCCTTGGATGCAATCCACAACCCGAGCGTGGGGAACTCAGGAGACCCAACAAAGGAGACGCCAATCCCAGAAGGCGGAAGTAGGTTTCCATAAATACCGACTGCTGCTAGACTGCGTGCGACGAGATATGTGTTTATGCATTTAGCATAGAGCCGAAATGGCTGCCGTGTTCATGCAACGAGCTCTCTGGAAGGACTGGGGGCGCCATGGGATGTATCCCTTCCACATATGTGTACGACGTCACATTGAGAAAAAATACAATACATATGAAACAAACTTGTAAATGCTGGAGTCTCAATGAACTGCTAAATAATTGTGTAGGTAGTGGTGGTGGTGGGGGGGGGGGGCAATGAAATGGTCCACAGGATCCATGATCCATTATCCAGGCTCCCTCAGATCATTTACTGTGCGCCTGCACCCAGGGCAACACTTAATCAAATACAGCTGCTATGGCAACGCTGCATGTAAATGTGTTTATGTTGAGCCTAATGAAAACAGATACACTCGCTGCCCAAAATGCAATATGCATTTTACATACGGTGCCTCTTTCTTCGGAATATCTACATTTTAATGTATATGCTTTTGCGAGCTCCTCATTTTACAAATTAGCTGTTTTGTACAAAACTAATTTTGTGTTTGTGAAGGTAATAGGTAGCTTACAATAATTTTTTTGTAAAGATTATTTTTTTATGGTACATTTTGAGTAAAGCCTATCTACTTTGACTACTAAGGTACCACCTATGACCTTTTGTCCTCTACCGGTCAACCAGCTGGGGTACGAGAAATATCAGAGGGTTCTGCTGAAGTGTGCGGCAACTGGCACTGCCAGCTGGGCATGCTGGATCAGTGTAGCTGTGACTGCTAGATATGCTGAATCAGTGCAACTTCAAGACTAGGACAAGAGGTGGAGTGCAAAATCAAAAAAGCATAGGCAAAGCTGTAGACTTCATTTAACTGTGCTAACGCGTGCAGTGTTCGCACATTATAGCGATTTTTCAAAGCATGGAGTCTGCCGGAGTCGACAGAGAGAGCTATATTTGTAAAATACAGTAACTAATGTTGGGGTAGCCCTCCATTCCTCATAACCAGAGTACATTCATACAAGATGAAGAATAGTGGTGCAGTCATAATTGTTAAAAAAAGTTTATATCTGAGCGGAGGATGGTTATAAGTCCTCACATTATGGACAATAAATGAAATCACACCCAACCTTAGTAGATGTTTAAGCGGATTTTCATAAAGTCATATACAATAATGACGCATGTATAAAATAGGTGTTCCATAGAGAGCAAAGATAGTGAAGTGGTGCATTGTTTGTGAGTTGTCATAGTACTGAAAAATACAGAGCACATCTCAATGAGGGTGTGTATAGCCATCAAAAGCATTGGCTGTGTTTTTTGTGAAACATTCATCACAGGACAGTCCCGGATTAATACATTTTCTCCATAAATTCTGCAAGTGCATTCCAAGCATGAAAAATGAAAGTTGTCGACGTTTCGACCCATGGAAAATATTATTTGAATTATTGGGCCTTCATCAGGACAGAAAAAGGGTGTATGCAGCCTTTGAAAGTGGAAATTTATATTTCAATTGTTCATGATGAATTACAGCAAATTATAACATGAGTAAAGAGTGAAAAGATCCCTAACTTCATCTGGAGCTTGCTTCAATGTAACCGCAAGCTGCTCTGCACTTTTCACTACCACAACTCATGAGCTCTCTGCTACTTCACTATCTTTGTTCTTTATGGACTACCTATTTTATACATGAGTCATTATTGTATATGACTTATTGGAAATTCCCTTAATTATTTAATAAGTTTATGTGTGATTTAATTTATTGTCCATAACACGAGGACTTATAACCAACCTCCACTCAGATGTTAAAAAGGTGTATGAATACGTCTGACAGAACCACTGCTATTCATATATTTTACTAGTACCCATCATATAGTTCAAAGCAAGCACTTAAGTGGAAGCATAGAATTCATCAAACCAGCCAGTGGCTCTTCGACCACTAACAGCTCCCCCCCCACCCCCCCAGCGTCTGTAGTGCGCTTTACAAGTTACATGATTGATTGATTGATTGAGTGGCATTAGGTGAGAAATTAATGCTCCTCTCGGTTGAACCATGGCTTGTTTGACAAAGTCTCAATCCAATGGTTGAAAGAGGCTGTTCGAAGTAAGCCAACGGCTGAATAGAGCAAACTCAAAGCCCACATTATGAATATTAGCAATATGTCTGTTTGGCAGCTGCACTGACAGAACCCAGACATAACAAGCATTGGCAAAGCCAATAGATTTTGCCATTGAGACCTATTGGCTTTGTCTATGGTATTTAGCCATGTTTCATAGCATCCCTGATGCTATGCAACATAGCTTAAGTGAAATAAAAATAGAAAAGAAACATTTGAAGTGACAGTCTGTGTCATTTTGTAGACACGCAAAAATGACACAGGAACGTTTTTTACTTTTCAATGTAGGATCAGTAACTAAAAATAAATTATTAAGTGAATAAAGTGAGCTGAGGGCTGGAGGAAAGCCATAGGGGCCAAACAGAAACAAAGAGGGTCTGAAGCAACACAGAGGAATGCAGAAGCAACACTATGGAGTGAGGAGACGGGCCTGAAGGAAACATGGGGAAGCCAGGAGGGATAGGTCAAGCAACACAGTGGAGGGTGTGAAGGATGGTAAAGCAGGACGGATGGTATGGGATGGGTAAGGCCACTGGGAGAAGTACACAGGTGAGTGCAACAGGGAGGAGCGTGTGACAGAGAGCAAAACAGGGGAGAGAAGTACATAATGGAGATGGCTCGAAAACATATGCACTCTCATGGACTACTCAACCCAAAGAAAAAAGTAGTGCATGAAAAGCAATCAAGGGGGGCAAAGATATCAGCCAATCAAAGTGATGCTAAAGAGGCAATGCTCCATGGTAGGGAAAAACACGAGATTGGCAAGCTGGTGCATGAATAAGAAGCAGGCAAATGAGAGCAACAGTAAAAGCCAATCAGTGGTTAGCAAAGGCGGCTTACAAGTCCCTCTATGTTCCTGGTAAGCCACAATATGCTTCGCAACTGACAGCATATGGGCTGCCTAGTAGGTTCGACATAAAAATGGCGTTCCCTATGTGTGCTGCACAGTAAAAATGAAAGAAAAGATGGGACTGCCAGGAGGAAACCATTCAGAAAAAAGAGAAAGAAGGCTCCATATGCCAGGGAAAGATCACAAAGTAAAAGTCTTTTGGGATAAAGGTAAAAACAAGGATGACGAAGGTAGTACAATTGACAAGAAACACAGAGCAAGAAAAATAGGTGACAGTAAGCAGTAGGGGCAGGTCTAAAACATATTTGGCATAAGGAAGAATACACAAAGGGCAGATAAAAATAGGTCCCCCGTGAACAGGAACAGAAAACAAAGGACATTTCTAAAGCAAGAACCTCCTTCGATCCACCATTGATGCTTTATTTGATTTATGTATCAGATGTATGCAGCGCTGTGGCACTACTCTTAAGCATTCCATCTCAAATTATTATGTAAAGGCGCCTTAGGATGCTGAAATACCACAGAATGTGCACCCTAGTACTGACAAGTTCAATTAGAATCAGCTTAGATACCCAGTCAAGGCTTTAACAACATGTATTTAGGTTTGAGGAAATTGGAAACTTTTCATTTCTTTTGAAAGGTAGGTAGGAAGGATAGTTTTTTTTAATTTCAAAGAGAATGAACTTTACATGTCACAGTATTCTTTGACCTAGGGCCTTGTAGTCAGTAAGGGCAGCTCGACCTGCAGACAAGTGTCAGCTCAGGAAAGAATACACAAGAACATATAGAAGGTGAATTATTTCACTATAGACACTGGGCCCCTCTTGAGGAAAAGCCTAGCACAGAAACCAGAGGTTAGAATTTACATTTTAAGTATGATCATTCAGTGTATAAGGAAAGAATCTGATGGTAGAAAAGAACCCCAAAATCAGCTCAGTCTGTCAAATGCCCAGTCTACTCTTGTCACCATTAACCGTACTTGCCCCTCACAGTCTCAGGGCTGCTTCACCCCTGCCCGTAAGGCCCTGCACTGCCAACCTGGAGCACGAAGAGCCACCTTTCCGCATGGTCCACAGGGCAGTCCATACAATTCAAACTCAAAATCCGAAGGAGGAAACTTATATCAAGCTTGGTACCATTGTTCATCACTCCACCTTTAAAAATAATCTACATAGATGAAAGATGTTTCTTGGTACAAATCCACAAACTATGAAACACATTGGCCAAGAAAATAAGGGAAAGCAGCAATCACCTAAAAAGCAGAAAAAACCCAAACATAGCTTGTCCCTAAAGATAACTCAGGATTTTTGATATCATACACAATCTCTTGTCAGGACAAGACATGATATAGTTCATTGTAACAAATCATTGGACTTTCAGTGCAGCAACTGAAGCTGGGCACTGCCACTCCTTGTGACATGGATCAAAATGTTACCCGATGGTTCTCAGTGTCCTAGTCTGGTTGAACCCATAGCACTACTGGATGTACCTCAAAGTATTGGGGGAGCCTCTTATTCTTTCACAGCTGTGCACAGGACAATATATTGTTCTAACCTATGCAATGTACAGACGCCATTAACAGCAACCTTTATCAGCTTTATGCATAGATGGTAAACACTGCATGAAATGTTGTGTTCAAACTTACACTCTTACCAACACCAAGGCTGGACTGCCCGTACTGGGCATCGGACATTTCCCTGGGAGTCTGGAAGGGTCCGGGGCCACTTTTGTTAATGTAGGGCGGTTTGTAACAGTGCAGCAGTTTTAAAAGCGCTGCAGAGTTCCTTCTATATCCAACAGTTTTCAGATAACAATAAAAGTGCCAAGATAACTCTGGTGATTAATGTACCTGCTGGAGAGAGATCAGAGTTTTGTCTAGTGGCAGTTTTGACTCATCTAAGGTGCAGAGGGTTAATATGCTGGTTGCATGTGTACTATGCAATTCACAGAACCGTAATTTATATGCATAGCTCAGTAGGTTATTGCTTTTGTCACAGAGATCCTTTTGTTACTGTGCAGTTCATATATTACAATCGTAATTTAGGTTAGAAACTTATTTTTTTTTGTCCCAGACTTTCATTATCCTAATTTTGGTAAAAAAGGGTTTGCTTGGGTAGATATAAATTCTTATTAGCAAAGTCAACCCTAACCACTGTGTTACGTTCTGAATCCTGAGTTTGTGCTTCCCCAGACCAAGCATTCTTAAAACATGCCTACCAGAATGGATGACATTTGACTTTGTAGTCCCCTTTGTCTTATGTAACATTTTCTACACACTGCATTTACACATGTATGATTCATTGTCTCTATATGTGTTTGACAAGTAAAATGCTGTGACACTTAAACTTGCCTGAGAGTGGCTACAAAACAAATGAAGTATATGTGAGAGAGGGGCTATGAAGAGATTAGAGGCCCTGTTTGAGGGTGATAGTGAGGGAATCACCGAAGAGCCCCAATAAAGACTGCTGTTTCCTGGTGCACTGTAAGGTCATCTTTTACTATGCTAAAAAAATGAATACAATTGAATATATAATGGAAAATGCATTGTAGAATGCACTATTTCCCCCAATTTTTCATGGGGGAGAACCCCCTACCCCAAGCTCCCGTGTAGTGGTCTGGCTCGCTCGCTGCGCTCGACCGCTATGCACCGTATGAGGGCTGGTCTGTCAAACTTTGCCAGGGTTGCTTTGGGTTCCCAGTCCGGCCCTGGCCAACACCCACACTTATGTACTGTGAAGACTTATGCAATATTTCTACCCTGCTTCCAAACCTCATGCTTTGCACACACCTTTTTTTCCCACACAGACCAAACTACAAACAACACAGACTGAAAATTGGAGACCTTTTTTGAATTAATCAGAGCTTTAAAACACTATCTAAAGAGAAAACACTTTAAACCTCAGAAGGGATATGGAAAGGGCTATATAAATACAACAATAAAATACAACTCAATACTGTTCAACTTTTTCACTTTCTCTTGCATTTCTGCATTGAATTCTAGTTATGGTCTGGCTGGACCACTAGAATTGGGCTTTGGCTCTGCCCACATGTTGGGAGCCAGGAGTTCATGTTTTGATTGGGCAGAAGCTGTGTGAGTTGAGACTCGCTTCCTCTTGAGAAACTTTGGTCTGAAAAGTATCGATGTGCTATGGTTAATTCTTTTTCCCTGGGCCCAGTTTTCCATGCATGCTGGGCCAGAAATACTTTCATGGTTGTTAACTCTTCTTCCAATAAAAACACCCATAACAATATGTAGACAATATTTATTAAGCTCTGTTTGGGGGGGGGGGGAGGAGGAAGAAGGAAGAGGCAAGGCATTGCCGAAGTTCTGGTAGCAATACCTCCCTTTACCGCCCTCACCAGGTGACTTCATCGCTTGCTACCGCCACATCAGTAGCATGAGTTATATGTACTTCTTGCACCTCTGTCGCTTTGGCTGGTCCCCCAAGTGAGAAGAAAAATAAAGGAGTAAAAATCCATATTTTTCTTGAACACTGTTATCACAAGCATTTTAAATTATACTTTTTTTTCTCTCTGAGATGCTACCTTTCAATCGTCTGCTTGTTCAGCGAATAAATTAGTTAATTTATTCAGATTATACAATTGATAACAGTGAAATGTCCAAGAATATAAAGGTGTTTTATGCAAAAGATGGCCGCCAGCAGACTTCATTTGGAGGGCAGCATTGGTTTATTGAGCCGGTTGAACACATCATTAGTTCATGTCTGGGTGGCAGCAATTTAAGGTCTATGGGTCAACGAATCACAGAGTGATTTGTAGCCACTTAGACTGAAACCTAATTCCCAAATCCCTTTGGTTTATTTTCTAAATGTGCAACTTCCTGAAAACTTTTCAGGTAGTTGAATACAATCAATTAGCAGCTTTATGGATCGCTGAGATTGGCTTGGCCAATTATCATGTTTAGAATACTGATGCTAACTACTGCAGTCTAGGTTCAGTGGTAGGCTCTGGGACAAAGGGCATGTTTATTTATTTGTGTCGGGTGGGATTAAAGTGATGGGGGTACTTGTAGCGTTCTTGCTGACTTCTTGTCTGGTGTTAACACATGTTAATTGCATTCTCCCTCATTATGTGCCCTCTAAGTTTTGTCAGGGCCATACATGTAAGAGAGGTAATTAACAGAGGTTAATGCCCTCTGCAGTGTGCATTGACAGCTGCTAACCTGCATTAAGCATTGTTGCTCTCTAGTAAAGGTGTTCAATTCTTTGACACATTGGACAGAAGTTAACAACACTTCGGTCACATGATGACAATAAACATTTTAGCCAGAAAACCCCACTCTGATTTAATGGAATAATTTAAGACTACTGGTTCATCATACATAGAAGTTTGTTTCTTTGTTTAAAGTTGTTTTCTATTCTTATTAATCTTGTTGTACTTATGTCAACATTTGGAAAGTGGCAATGAATAACATTTCTGGAAGCAGCAGGCAGTTAGCCCACTGAGCTCTCATTCTAGGCATCCAGTCTTTAGGATTTCTCAGCAGACTGTTTAACCACTGCTGCTAATGATGACCTTAAGGATGCTGCACTGTCAAGCTGGCCTTAAATGGCACAATAGTGTTTTAGATAAGAGCATCAGCACACCTTCCTTTTCATCTGCCAGAGCAGGCAGTTTGTAGTATCTAAAGGTCTGACACGCCATATATATTGGGGTTTTGAACTTAGGAAAATACCTATATTTATATGTAGCTTTACTACTGGTTGTAGGTATGTCAGGATTGTCTGTGGGGCCCAGGTCAACAAACGTAAGTGGGGCCCTCCATAGGACCAGGACTGGTTTGCTTTCCTGGGGAATAGAAAACCTTTTCCTTAATAAATATAACATCCTTGCTTCAAAATGTATAAATAATGTTGCAGCACAAGCAAGCAGCCTGAAAAAGTAGGGACCTGTTAAATAATGATCCATCTATGCATTCTTCTGAAACGTCGGATAGTTGTTCGGAGTGCTACAAATCACTCCCTTACTAAATAGGAAAACATAGATCTAGCCAACCACACAGTGCTTAATTTGACCCAGTGGTTTCCAGTGGCCGGCACTGGCACTTAATTGTCAACACCGGCGCTTGTCACAGTCTGCCACAAGGTTGGCTTGTCTGACTAATTTAGAGATGACCACAAAAACAGTTAATTATTAATTCAATATACCTTAAAAATGACTATTGCCTGCTGCCTAAGCCATTCTTATAGCATTGTGTCCCTAAAATAGTCAGAATTGTCACACTTAGAGGAGCAGGATGGTTAGTAGTTGTGTTGTTACCTTCATTGGCAGCATGGCAGAGGCAATGTGTGGTGCAAGCTGCATTTGCCTCCTGACATAGCCCTAGTACTTATTTTTTTTGTTTACAAATTAAGCTCTGCTACCACCTCAGACAGCCAGACTCGACCAATAAGAGAACACCCCGGTCCAACATGGTCTTCTACCTGTCTACTGCTCACATGACAGGCTAGCACTCTAAAGTGACCACAAGGTGTCTATAAAACACCACACAAATTAGATACTCATTACACCCAGTTGTATTAGGCTTCTGCTCCTAATTTCTTCAATGGGTACGAGTGCCAACCTCAACGGGAAAGTCAGAACCCGCTAGCATTAGGGGTCTACACCGAAAAAGGACATGAGACACAAAGCTACCTGCTGGCTTCTCGACTCTGATCTCTTCTCACATTGGGAAAGAAAAACAATCTGGGATTGGGACTTTTCTTGCACCACAGCAGGGAGGCGAAATAACTCATTACAACTGTCACCCCAGCGTTCCTGAAAAGAAGCATGATACAATCACGAGTTAAAGTAGAGGAAACGATGGATGCAGGCACTCAAACATAGAATTTGAATGCATATAAGGATTATAGGCCTGGTCATGATCCCCACTTTAGGTCTCGCTAGAGTCAGCGCATGCGCTGCTCTGGCGAGAAATTTAGTAGGGGCTTTAAAAGTGCTACCCAGGCCGGCCACCAGCTTGCTATTACGCGCACAGCACTTTTTCCATCGCGCGCACACAACTCGCGTCACCACTCGCATTTTTTTTAAAATTTAATTTTTGCGCGCGCACACAACTCCCGGCCGGGTCGTGCGGACAATGCTTGTTTTTGCGCGCGCACACAACTCCCAGCCGGGTTGCGCGGCCAATGCTTGTTCTGTTAAGTCTTTCCGCCTGCCCACCCTTAACAGCCATTCTTGTTCCCTGCTTCATGATAATAAACAGTGCAGAGCTGATCATTCAAAAATCTTTCATAAACTCTAGAAGACAGCCTATAGCACATAAGTGTTTGCCAAGTGGCTGTGAAATGTAATCCAATTTAGACTCGATTTTAAGTCTTGCTACAGTCTTCAAGAGTTCATGCCATCAACACCACCAATATACACAGAGAGCGGCTTTTGGACAGCCTCCTTGACTGCTTGGTTATTTTCATCAGCTCACTTCCACCATGGCTTGAGGAAAGTGGCATTCATATTTTGGACCAGGCCAAGGAAGTGTTTCAATCTTACAACTAGCTACTCTTTATTAGATGTGTTAGCCCCCCCTCCCTAAAAAGTGTCTCTCATTGCTTGTACATGGCTGGTAAATCCAACGATTCCATCATTGTGAAGGAGGCACATTTTTGCACCAGAATATTTTCCACACTCCTGTTGATGCTGTATCAGCAATGATTCTTTCCCTAAATGTGCACTTGCTTCTACATCTGATTTGTGTTCCTAAAATCATTTCCACTTGTCTGCTTAATTTATTTATTTGCAACAGCTGGAAGCATCTCAATCAGAATTGGCGTAAGGTGAGAATGATAACGTGGCTTTTACGGTGATTTTACATTTCAAAATAGTTTTACTCAAAAATGTAATTTGTGCTTCTAAATATATTTTCAAAATTCTGTTGATGTTGCTCCATGGGTGAGTTTGCACCCCAATGTGATTTAGCTTCTACATCTGAATTTGCATCTAAATGTATTTTGCCTTTAATATGTAAGTTCGCTCCTAATCATGATGCCACGATCAAGTGTACTCTGTACCAAGGGTGATTTTGCAACAAGCAGCGTTTTTTCATCTAGAATTAATTTTCCACCTAAATTTGTTTTGCAGGTGATTGCGACTTTGCACAACTTAAAATTTTCAACATTCAATCCGATGTTACACCAGGGGATTTTTTGGACCTTAATCTGCTCGCAACCAAAGGTGAGGCCATTCTGATACACACTTTTTTTCATAATTGTGCTATATAACTGGTTATGTTATGTTAATTTGTAACGCGCACTATCACCCGCAAGGGTATCCTGGCACTGGAACATTGTCTTTCTTTACTGAGTGATAACCCCGCTTCTCAAAATCAATACCCTCCTACATGTGTATTTGTGATAGAGTTATAGTGCAATAGAGAATTAATGTCATATCAGACTCCGGGATGCGTATACCAACACCATAGAGATCTAAATTACACATTGTCTATCCAAAAATACCATCAAATACCGCAAACACTGAGCCGTGCCAGCCAACCAAATAAGAACCAGGGACACAATAATCTCAGATAGGTCCTATTCTTATTTTACTAAAGACATATCCTCCTGGATCATTAGACTATGTTTTTTCTTCGCTGTCTCAAGGAACACAAAAATGCCTTCCCAAAATAAAGTACTATTTCGGGTTACTGTAACCAGATATGTGAGCCACCCATCAACCTGTTTAACAATTGAAAGGTTATGATCATCGGACATCAATTTTTATATATTCACCATATTGTTTGATACACTGAAGGCACTAAAAGTTGTACCGTGTCCAGGGTACAAACCCAAAGCCCTCTGAGCAACCACCAAAGTTCATTGATCCAGTCTCCTTTGTCAACTAACCTCCTGTTCCTGTCCAACTGCACCAAAAGAAGAGCACATACTGCCTCTCCAAAAGAGTTTGACTCATAGGTCAAAGTCACTTGAGAAATGTCATTACTCGCCTCATAGCATATTAAAGCCGCTTACTACTGAGCAGAGGAAAAATATCCTGGTCATGCCCCAAAATGGAGTGCTTGACATCAAAGTGAAGATGGATCACACATGAGATGATACTAAGCCGGTAAATCACACTTTCTCTCTCTCTGTCCCACAAGTACTCTCTTCCAAGGAACTGTTCCCCTAACCTTTGTCACATCTCACTCAACACACCTACTCCTAAGGCGTTCAACATGCACAACAACGCAAATGCATCAGAACCTTCCTCTGCTCACATAGGGCCTCATGTAGGTAAATAAAATTTACCGGTTCTTAAATACCGAGCCGTACCGAATCGGTAAATTAGAATCGGTAAGTTATATGTAGGTAAAAATTCGGTAACAGTTACCGATTCGGTAACATTCGGTAATCACGAATCGGAATTCACCGAATCGGTAAATACCGAGGTGGTATTTACCGAATCGGAAAATACCGAGGTGGTATTTACCGAATCGGAAAATACCGAGGTGGTATTTACCGAATCGGAAAATACCGAATCGGTATGTACGGATTCGGTAAATAAAATCACATGACTTGACGAAACAGCTAATCCTGTGCAACCACAGCCCACCCAACCAGGAAGTGCCCACACCCAGGCAGGTGTACATAATTAGCCGAAGTGGCCACACCCAGGCAGGTGTACATAATTAGCCGACCCTGGAGAGGCTTGGAGTGCAGAGGAGAGGCAGGGAGCCGTTGCATGTGCGAGCGGGTAAACGAACAGCATGTCCAGCCAGAGAACACAGAAAGACGGAGGGGAAAGGAGGAGGAAGCTGAAATTCAGCCCCAAGGAACTCCAGGTGCTGGTGGAGGAGGTGGTGAAGCAGCACCAGAAGCTGTTTGGAAGGCAATCCCTGCAAGTGCCTGAGGCGGAAAAGCGCAACATATGGCTGGCCATCCAGGCGCAGGTCAATGCTGTGGGAGTGACCCACAGGGACATTGAGGTCCTCAAAAAGCGCTGGTATGACCTGAGGATTGTAACCAAGAGGAAGATGGGCGACATCCAGAAGGAGGCCAGCCAGACCGGAGGTGGAACCAACAGGGCACCTGCCCTCACCGAACTGGAGGAGCTGGTGGCGGCCACAATCCAGCAGGAGAGCGTCGTGGGTCTTGGGGACGCCGACAGCTCTGCCAGAGCCGCAACACACCAAGGTAAGGCGAAAGCACAGCAATGTAGCCCCCCCTACCCCTATCCCACATCCCCCATTGTGAAACGAGAATCACACTGCAGTCCACACGTGTCAGTGCAGACAGGCAATGCATTCCGGGAGATGTAGTCAGGGCAACACTAACCATGACGTAAATGTCACAGGGCAACAAGGCATGTCACGCACTCGAGGCACAAGGAGACAGAGGACATATTGGAATGTGAAATGTTTTATTGTGACGCTTGCAATGCAGCCCTTCGGGGACACTGAGCCAATGTTGTATTTCTGTCCACAGATGTGACATCATGCAGGACAGGGCATGCTGCAGGAGAGACGGCACACCGGCCACAAGTATCACCTCTAGCCAGCACAAGTACAGACCAGGGAGCAGGCCCACTGGCAGCCGCACCACCAACACAGCCAGCCTCGCCGCACCCAGAGCCAGCATCACCTCACCGAGAGCCAGCATCACCACAACCAGAGCCAGCATCACCACAACCAGAGCCAGCATCGCCACTCATGTTCGAATCACCGGCCACATCTCCGCTTGCAGGTGTGAGAATGAGGAGGCGTCCAGCAGCCAGGCTACGAGCCTTAGACACCTCGTCAGACGACAGCATGGGCCCAGAAGACCGCACCGGGCCCCAGGAAGGGAGCCATGCCACTGTGCCCCACACCTCACAGGCAGCACAGACGGGAGCAAGAGGGCGCCGCAGGTCGCGTGTCCAGAGTCCACCAGCACCCAGTGACGGCCATGGTGTCTTCTTGGGTCTCGAGGGCCAAATGTTGAAGCAACAGCGCCTGCAATCAAAGGCAGTCATGTCAGTCCAGAGGCACATGCGGGTGATGAGGACAACATTAGTCAACATGGACAGTAACATTAGCGGCATGGCTGCGGGCATTCGGGACATGTCCCAGTCAATCCAGCAGTTGTGCAGCAAATTAGATGCTGACATCGAAGCACGGCGCCGGGAACGCCAGAGAAGGGACACTACCAGCAGGGCACTCAACTGTCTGGCAACTGCCACTTCTCTACAGTGCCGGCGCTCTGTGACGATGCAGGAGGGCCTAACACAGTGCTGCAGCGACCTGTCTCGGGGGATGGTGCAGGTGACAAGTGCACTAGGGGTGCTATTGACTAGTCAGGCGTCGACAACTGCTGCAGGGGATGCTGCGGAGAGCATCGACACCAGCAGCAGCATCACACCCCCCGTCCCAGAAGCACGCAGGAGCAGCAGGCGGCTTGGGGTTGGCTCTAGTGAGGATGCACAGGCCGTGCAATCCACCACTGCAGCGCGTATGCGCAAACATTGATGTAGCCCTGCTAAGCCACTTCCCATTGGGTGACGTAACCCTGGACATACTCCTTGTATAGATGGTATATTGCCTGATTGGCCTGTTCATGTGCATGGCGTGGTGCCACATTAAAACTACGTCAGTACTTCTCACAACTCGCTGTGTCCCCTCACTTACTCAGAAATAGTTGCATGTGATCTCTGCCCGTCTCTCTCTCCCATCGATTGCAGTTGGCACTCTAGCTGCGTTGCCCTCTGGCTGGCCTGACTCATCCTCGTCGTCCTCAAAATATGTTAGTTCCACATCTGTACCTTTTTTCGTGGCAAGGTTGTGCAGCATTGCACAAGTGGCAATAATCTTGCAGCAGGTGATGGGTTTGTACTGGCGTGCGCCTCCGCTCTTGTGCAGGCAGCGGAACCTGCTCTTCAGTAGTCCAAACGTGCGCTCCACCACATTGCGTGTTGTTTTATGTGCCACGTTGTATCGTCTCTCACTCTGGGTTGCTGGGTGTAGGTAGGGAGTGAGGATGAATGACCGGCATGCATATGCACTGTCGCCTGGATGAGTGAAAGGGAACCATCAGTAACATGCCTCTATACACTATGATTTGCAGGTTTCAAGGGGCGTCACTGTTACTTACCTAGCAGGTATCCCTCTCCGAATTCTCCGGCACTCAGTCGTGTGTAGATCCCACTATTCTGGAAGATGTAAGAGTCGTGGGTGCTCCCAGGAAACTTTGCTACAATATCTGTGATGATGTTCCCTGCATCACAGATCACCTGCACATTGATGGAGTGGGTGGACTTCCTGTTCCTGTAGATGTGCTCTGTATCAGCTGGTGGACAGATTGGGATGTGTGTACCATCAATACAGCCGATGACATGGGGGAACTGTGCCATGTGATAAAAGTCTGTTTTTGTTTTCTGCAGTGCAGCCTGTGTGTTAGGGAAGCTTATGTAGTGGTGCATTCTCTGCATCATGGCATCCAGGAACTTCCTGAAGAAACGTGACAGGCAACTCTGGGATACCCCACCCACCGCAGCTATCACCACCTGATAACTGCCGGATGCCAACAGATGTAGGCTGCAGAGCACCTGCACATGTGGGGGTATGGCGTGCGCCCTTCTTATTGGCTGGTCCAGGAGTGGGTGAAGGTCCCTGATTAAGTCCATGATGGTTTCGGGGTGTAGCCTGTACCTCTCATGTATCTCTGCATCAGTCAGCTGGAATAGTGTGATGCGCTGTCTGTAGATTTGTTCCTCCCGTCGCCACACCCTCAGTCCTGCTGCCTGTAGACGTAGGCGCCTTGCAATGACGTACATGGCGGCCATGTTGTCCACGCTGTTGCATTTTGGGTTTGCCTATATGCATTGTTGATGGTTACCACCTGCTTTCAATCCGTGTTAATTACCGACTCTTATTTACCGATTTTCCTGGATTTCTTAATTACCGAGTGCTCCTACATGTCATTTTAAATTTTACCACTTCATATTTACCACTTCATGTTTACCGAATCGTTAATTATGTATTCGGTAACTCTGATTCGGTATTTTGGAATTCGGTAACTATGATTCGGTATTTACCGCCTCATATTTACCGAAAAGTGGTTTTTGGACTCCTACATCTCACTTGTCTGAATACCGGTCGGTAACGGCATATTTACCGAAAATCGGCCGTTACCGACCGGTATTTGGCTACCTACATGAGGCCCAAAATCTCACCGCATGCAGAATACTCAATAGTCACAGATCCCATAACAGACTAGATTACCTCCGTCTCTAGAGCTAGACGCCATAAACAAAAACAAAGATCAGTCTGCCCAAGCAACCGCAGACAAATCCCCTCCTCTCACCCACAGTGACCCAGCTTCTAAACCTCATTCTAATGCTGCCTTCCTTAATTGTGGATCAGCAATCTCTAATACAACGTCGCTATTTTCCTTCACCTAACACTGTAACTTTGGGGCCGTGCATTCAGGCTTCTGCTGATGCTTCATTTGACTATCTTGCCACTTGGATACAGCATCCTCCACCTCAATAGTGAAGAACAAAGCAGGTGAAGGGTGGTGCCTTTTTCTTCAAAGAGTTCTTTACATACACACTAAGTAACTCCAACTCCTCCTTGTTCCAGGATCGCACTGTGGAGATTGCAAACATGACCTCTAGAGGGCTGAGGGTGGACGCGGACGACATGCACCTCATTCAACGTCTTATGAATGCCACCAGGTACCAGGAAGAATTTCACTGGTAGTTTCCTCGATGCAAGCACTCATCAGCCCATCTTCTATTAGGATTAGTGTTTCCTGGGAAATTTCAACCACTGTTGGTAAAAAGATGAAGATACTCACACAACCTTCAAAACCTTACTATTGGACAACAACCTACTACAATAATGCTTCTTTCCTACCCACTATTAGGGCTCTAGTCTAGTTCTAATTTCATACAGAAACACCACAAACAAATATTTACCCCTCTCAAATTGTGGTCAGGCCTAGAGTGATCACCTCACTCCATGTCAACACAGGCTCCTGAACTTTTCACCTGCAAAACATCGTTATCTGGTTTGTACAACATGCAAGATGCATGTGTGTGCCACAACATAGTCCGCAACATCGCATTGCTAAACTAGAGAAGTAAATGTTAAAATATAAGACCTCAAACACATTGACAGCAGGTGTGACCAAAGGTCAGGCTTTAATGTGCTCACGTATCATAAAGCACGCACTAATGAACACAAATTATTTGGGGCATGTCTCTGTGCAGCCTGTATTTCTTTGCATCCTAAGTCTGTACTTTGTTTTTTTAGTTTACAACCTTGTTGTGCTGCCATTTCTATTCCCTAAGCTCTGGTGAGGGTGCCATGCAGCACCCCAAGGTGAAGAAATACAAACAGGACTCTGGCACAAAAAGAAGCAGGTTGTACAGAGACACTGACCCAATATTCTGAGAGCATTAGTGTATGCCAGTGTGTATATGTGATAGCACATTAAAGCCAAACCTATTGGCACTCTAACCTTTCTGTCCACTGACGCACTGTACTAAAAACAAGATTCTGGTTTAAAGTCCATGATCAACAGAAAGGCCATGACATAGTGGATGGTCTCAAGATATATTCATGATTTAGTAACTTTAGAAAGAATATCTATACAGTCATCTATTCAGTCTCTTAGTAATATAGTTACTCAGCCATGTGTTGTAGCATTACAACTTGTCAAGGTGGTGACAAAGGAAAGATGGCGGTGGTAGCAGCTGTAAACATCCTCCCATTTATGCTGTTGCCAAGAGCTCTGCCCCTCTTTAATTACTAAGATTGTCTCCCAGCCAAGGATCATCTTAGCAAGCACATTGTTGGAACATCCCCTGCCACTGCAGTGTTTTCCCTCTTTCATTTAAGTGCTGTTGAGAGCCCACTACACGCATTCGCACTGGCCATCTGGGGAACGCAGCAACCCCGTAGAGACCTGGAACACGAAGATGTTTTCATAGTGCATGAGTTGCCCCAGACACCTACAGCAAGCCCCCGAGGGCTGTAGCTGACGGGCTGAGTGTGTGTGCATTGCACCATTCATAAATCACATTATCCCAGGCTGACTGCACTGGTCTAGCTCAGACAGAGCATTGGAGAACGCAGTGGCTGATTACTTCATGCGCATGGCCATGCATAAATGCAGCAGTCTGACTGCACTAAGAGCAAAGGTGCAGAGCTGCGAGCGGGCACATGAATGTGTATGGCCCTGCCAATACCCACCTTTATTCTGACAACCTAGCACGCTTCTACATGTCCCCTGTATGCAACAAACAGAGAGAGTGGCTTGGGATTTGTGAGAAGTGGCCTTTCAAACGGAGTCGCAAAATGGCTGGTGCCATGGTCTACTGGAGCCTCCACCACTTTTCATAGGAAATTTTAATGTGGGAATCCAGACCAGCTCTCTCCCCCTTTGGTCTTAATATGTTTCCAGGCCTGATTGTGGCTTTGGGCTTTGTCCTGTTCACAGTGTTTGAGCCTCCTGCCCTGCTATGCACAATTGTGTGTGTCTCCTAACATTCAGACTGTTGTGCTCTACCCAATAGACACAAATAATCTACCCAATAGACACATTGATTTATTGGTTCATTTTTTATTATGATGTATGATACATGAGACATACTGACATGCCATTGTAGAGGACAGTCTTACATGCCTGACCAACATGTCGTAATGCTGCCACCACAGCACAATACAAATTAACAACAGGTATGAACAAGCACCGCAAAGCTAATAGGTGCGTGTCTTAGTGAGCTAACGTGTGCAGTACAAACACACTTAAAGACATAAGGAAGGCGAGCTAGTACTATAGATGCAGAGGTAGTCCCCGCGCAGTTCAATGCAAGCACTCGAGTGGCGGAGGAAGGAAGTACACAATCAATCAGCTAACAGTGTATGGGGGGAGAAGAATGGTCCACTGGGCATAGCCAAGAAGTGATTGACAAAGTCTCACACCACTAGGTGAAAGGGGCCGGTTGAAGAAAGCCAATGGTTTAGAGGGGCAGAGCCAAAGCCCACTCTATGTAAATTGTGAGCAAAAGGTCTGCTTGACAGCTGCATTGTCAAATCCCAGACCTAAAAAGGAAGCTGAAGAAAGGGGGCTTACATCTGTGAAATGTGCAGCACACTTGTTACACAGGGGTAGATTGCCTATTGACATTCTGTGGCTTGAGGCAAAACTTGGATATCCGGTAGGGTTAGAGAAACATCCACTTTAGGCTGGGCAAGAACAATGAACAAGTGTTTTGATGTGCAGCCCTGCCCAGAATGAAATCATCCGGCAGTGGGGAAATGTAAAATGAACATTTGTACTTGTGAAATGTGGTGCATATAGAAGACTGGGTTTGCCATCTAGAGGGCATACGTTTAAAGAACTAGGTTCTTTGAGGAAGCTATGTTTGAGGTGAGTGCATTGTACATTTCATACATTTTTATTAGACAGGTCTGACGAGGGAATGCCAGGGCCACAACACTGAAGAAGTTAAGGCTACTCTCCACTTACATAGGGCGGGCACCTGGATATCTCCTATGTCACTGTGCACAACAGGATAGTGGACAGTGGGTGATTTGTTTGTACTGCACAAATGTGCAGTTGATGCACAGCCCAAGTGCGCAGCGCCGGTGGAGCTGGAGAAAAGTGCTGGCTAGATGAAGGGCAGCGGACTTTGGGTCCTCAACCCACGAAGACCCTGGTGCCCTGGGCTTGTTCAAGATCTGTGCCGCTGCTTGGATCTATATATTTATCACTTTCTTCTTATTTAGAATTTCCAATGCACTACCATATTTCTCAGCATATACTTCCCTCAATATATCTTCTAGCCCAACTTTCTGACTCATCTCATCTTCTTTCTACTACTGTCACCCTATGCATCTATCAATATATCCTCTACATCCACTCTCTCATGTATCCCAAACCCCATACCACTACTATGATCCCCAAAATAACCCTTTCTAGACTCTCTCCTACTCTACCCCTCCTTGCATCATCTGACACCTCTTTTACTATACGATCCCCCAAAACAAATCTTTCTAAACCCTTCCCTCTTACTCTTCCCCTCCCAAAACCCTTTTTACTCATCCAAAAGCCTCCTCCTACTGCTATGAACTAAAAAAAAAAATCCTTCACTCTTATATCCCTCCACTATCCTTTTCAATCAAAATAACAGACTAACATGTTCACTTCTTAAATTCCATATTCCACTATACTAATTCACCACTACTCCTTTATGGGTTCCAGAGTAGCATGCTACTCCCCAATAAAACGTTTTAATACCCCATCAGGGTTACAAGCGCTATATAAATGCTAATCTTTTTCCCTTTTCTACCCCCCCAACCCTTCTCAATCCAAATAACTGATTAACATATCCACCACTCAAATTAATTTCCTGTTTCACCATACTAATTCAATACTAATCCTTATGGGTTCCAGAGTAGCGTACTACTCGCCAAAAAAGCGCTTCAAAACCCCATCAGGGGTAGCAAGCGCTATATAAATACAAACCTCTTTCAATCTTCTATCCCGCCACCTACCCTTCCGTATCCAAATAACTGAATAACATGTTCACCACTCAAATTACTTCATATTTCACTATACTAATTTTCAACACTAATCCTTTATGGGTTCCGGAGTAACATGCTACTCACCAGAAAAGCGCTTCAACACACATCAGGTGTAACAGGTGCTATATGAATGCAATCCTTTCTTCCCCTTCTATCCCTCCGCTATCCTTCTCACTCCAAATAACTGACTAATGTCCACCACTAAAGTTACGTTCATATTTCACCCTACTAATTCACCACTAATCCTTTATGGGTTTCCGGAGTAGCGTGCTTTAAGACTCCATCAGGGGTAACAAGCGCTATATAAATACAAACCTTTTTTCCTCTTCTATCCTTCCGAATCCAAATAACTGACTAACCTATCCACCACTTAAAATTTACTTGCATGTTTCACTATACTAATTCAACACTAATCCTCTATGGGTCTCGGAGTAGCATGCTGCTAGCTGAAAAAACACTTCAACGCCTCGTCAGGGGTAGTAAGTGCTATACAAATGCAATTACAATACAGTACAATAGTGGGGGTGATAGGACATATCCAGTTTTCTCCTCTGACCAAACAGATTAATGAAAGAGAAGAAGAAGAATGTAAAGAAGATGTAGAGTGAGAAGTAGAAAATGTCAGGGAAAGAAATGAAACTATAGCAAGAATGAGGGACAGAGGTGGAATAAACATGATGGAATAACGCACAAAGACACACACACACAAAGAAAATATGATGGGATCCTACCCAAAACAATACCGTGTTTTTGAATAACGCATAATATTACAGTTTTGCCATCTCTAAGCAGGTTGCATTATCAGCGTTATTGGTACTCATTTCCCATCCATGGTAGATTGGAAAGCTGAATTTGCTTTTTAGAAAATTCAACCTTGTAGTTTCCAAGCGCATACCTCCCTGCGCTATCCAGATAAATTGTGCCCATTCATGTGCCCATAGCATAGATTTTTAGAGTCCCACCAGAGGGAGGCAATGCCACGGCTGCTTGGAGTCCCCACAATGGCCTGTCACTCTAGAGCTCTCAAGGGTTGATTTCATCAAAGCTTGAAGATCTAAGACTGAGTCCACTAAGCCACGAGGCAGAGTACTACACTCAGCAAGTAATTAAAGCATCTACCTCATACAAGGAAGTGCCTCTGGTCTGGCTAGATGACTAATCAGAACTGGTAATTTGCTTCATTTGTAGCTAGCTAGGTGCTCTTTACTTGCAGTCACTGTGAAATGCTTCGCAGTCCCTGTGAATTAAACAAGGTGCCTGCTGGCCTTCCAACACGAGGAACACCCTTACAGGCGCAAGTTTTAGAAGCTGAACATTTGTGTCATCCAACAATCACTATTTTCTAAATGCTGCAGCTTCTGGTTTTCAATTAGGATAATTTGTCACAAGCAATGGATCAGGGTATAATGTGCCAACATGTGCAGGGTAAACATAAGAAAGCCAGACAAAGAAACAAAAGGTGGGCTGTACTAAAGGCTCCCTTGCCTTCAATGCAGTCCTGTTTTCCTTTGTAGGCCAAAAATGGCTAAATGGTAAGGAAGCCTTCACTTTAGTCTTTCTTCTTTGGTTTCTGTCACATAGGAAGAACAGGAGTATTATTAGGGTGGCTTATATGCCCCCCCTCATCCCTGCCTGCTTTTGACATAGGAACAGACTATATTGAAGGCAAGAGTGCCTTGAATAAAGCCTGACTTTCATTTCTATAACATGGAAAGAGAAAGTGTGAATTTTTAGCCTTTAGGAGAAGCTGCTCTGGGGCAATGAGAGGGGATGAGAAAGGGTTGGAGGCTGTGAGAGGAGGTAAGAGGAGGAGGGAGAGGCAGGAGAAAGGTGAACTGCATGAAGCAGAACAGATTGAGTCACACATGAGGGAGTGGACAAGGGCACACAGAGAAGACTTTGGTTGTAAATATTCCTCGATGCAGTTCAATACAAGCCCTACACTTGAGATAGAAAGATGTACTCTAAGAGCGGCCATTATTATCAATTGAGCCAGAAATACCCTTCAAGGCCGAGCCAAACTGTGATTGTCAAAATCTCAAGCCAATGGCTGACACAAGGATTGTCGAAAATCCACATTTTTGAGTGGAGTAGACAAAAAGACCACTATAAGTATATTGAAAACAAAAGGCCTGTTTGACAGCTGTGCTGTCCACACAGAGCTAAAATCCAGCTATGGCCTATCAATTGTTTCAAAGGGTTATGTGATGCCACTTCTTGCAAAGTCACTATAACAAATGACATTTGATGTCACGGATGCTACCCCTGTATTTGGTTGAAATGACCAACTGCAGCTGGTCTGTGATTTATCTTTCATGTTCCCTTAATGATTCTCTTGTGATGCAGGAGGTTCACATGATACCCAGCTTCTGGACCACTGAGCTGACAGTCCCATCACCAATACTCCTTTGCAATGTGGCCTTTTACTATTTGAAACATATATGTGCACGGATGCCAGAGCTTTTTTCACATGCTTTTTTTTATTTTCGACTAAAAGATTAGAAACTTGAAGTTGTAAACCAGTCAGTAAATAAGAACGGTAGAACTCCTGAGGGTCTAGTAAATGGTAATTGCATACGCGTCTATAGAGCAGTGTAAGGCATCTATCACCTGGTTGAGAACACAAAATTCTCAACAAAAGGCCCTACAATTGCCTTTGTTGGTGCATGATGCAATAGATTATTTTGCAAAGAGGGTGGAAAATCCTTACAACTTTTCTGTATCTACCTCAAATCCACTCCAATCTACCCCACTCCACCCTAACCCAATCTACTCCACTCCAATCTACGCACTCCAATCCACTCAATCTACCCAACACCACTCTACCCCAATCTATCACAATCCATTCCACTCTAACCAATCTACCACAAGCCACCCAAATCTAACCCACTCTACCCCAATCCATCCCACTGCAATCTACCCCACCCCACTCCACCCCAAACTACCCTACTCCAATCTACCCCATCCAATCTGACCCATTCCAATCTACCCAAATCTACTCCACTCCAATATATCCTCTCTAACCCATTCTGCCCCTCAACAATCTATCCCATTTCAATCTACCCCACCTCATCCCAATCTACCCCACAACATCCAACTACACTCCATCTACTCCGCTGCAATCTACCCTAATCTACCCCACTCCAAACTGCCCCACTCCTACCTATCCCACTCCACTCTACCTCACTTCACACTATTCGACCCCACTCAACTCCTATCTACTCCTTTCTACTCTAATGTAACCCCTTCCACTCCAATCTACTCCTCTCCACTCTAACCTACCCCATTCTAATCTACCCCTATTCACTGCACTCCACTCTTTCCCAATCTACCCCACTCCAATTGACCCCATTATACCCCACTCCAATCTACAACAGTTCAATTTACCCCACTGCACTCCAAACTACCCCACCCCCTCCACCCACTCCAATCTACCCGACTCCACTAAAGTCTACCCCACTCCACTCCACTCTACCCCAAACCACCCCACTCCACTCCACTCTTCCCCTGTCTATGCCACTCCACTCCAGTCTACACCAAGATATTCCACTCCACTCTACCCCAATCTACCCTACTCTAATCTACCCCAATCTATTCCACTCAAATCTACCCCACTCTAATCTACCACGCTAATCTTCCCAATCCCCCACTCCATCTACCTCACTCCAATCTACCCCAATCCACCATACTCCATTCTACCCCACTGTACCCCCTCTCCATGCCACTCTACCCCATACCACTAGACTCCAATCCACCCCACTCCAATCTACCCCACCCCAGTTCACTAACCTTTAGCCATTCTGCCAATGCTTCCTACTTTTTGTTACATTGTTACATTGAAGTTTTTGATGCCTATTGCATATGGTTGAAAAAAGTTGCAGGCTTGCCAGAGTGATACCTGTTGGTCTTTCCAATGCTTCTTCTAAAATTAGTTAACGTATAAAGATCACCTGCTTTCGCAGCTGACAGATAAACCTGCATGCAGGTGGCCTCAGCAGAAAATGAATCTGGCCTTAAAAGGAAGCCTCAAAACGACTTTCAGAGCTGAACCTAGCAGCATGTTTGGAGCTGCAGAAGAATGCTGTGCGGTGCCAAGAACATGTTACTGATATTGGAAGGACTGAGCAGAATAAACAATAGTCTTTTCTTGTGATTGTGCTCGGGAGGTGGCATATTGCAGCCAGTCAAGGAGAAAAATGCTGAGGGCATCATATTAAATGAATAAATGATCCTGTAATATCGGAGGATTCGGGAAGTCTATTTTCAGAACTGCAGACTTCTTGATGAATGTGTGCGTAGGGCATGTGAAGAATCTTAAATACTGAGGTTTGGATACAGCACTGGCCCTGCACTCGCGGTTTCGGAATCCGCTGCATTACCAAAATCTCAACAAAACCAGTGTTTGCATCCTTTAGGATTTAAGGAAGCAATGTGACCTCAATGTAATGTAACGGTGGCAAAATCCACTGCAGATGTATCAACAGTCCAATAGAATGAAAAAAAACTCATCAGTTTCCAAGGTTTTCTCTCAATTTTAAAGAAATTATGCCCCATGTCTACATCATGAATTTGTGGCAATATGTTATGTAAAACTGTAAAAAATGAGTGAAATGATTGATACTACCTAAAACACGCTTTAGTAGTGCTAGGCTCCATTCGAAAGGAAACTGCGTTAGGAATAAAACTTTGAGTTTAAAAAATGTTCAACTGGTTTTAGCCCTTTCACCAAATTGGAAGGTGCTGTAATGAAGTGGTAAATGAGAGTTGGGGACGGGATGGTTGCGGGTCCGGTGCTAGGATAGGGGATGGAAAGGTGTCTGCCCATGCGCGGTACAAGGAGGTCTGGTTGGAGTGCCCGCGGACTCCCTACCCAACCTGCATTCAATTTTATCAGCCAACTTTTCCACCCACTAAAATTGGTCCTAGTGTTCCCACGCCAGGTAATCCGCACATGTGATTGGGCAGTATCCCACCCGAAGAGACCACTCTGCCTGACGTATATCTGGCCCCAAGTTGGTAATGTGATTCTAAATAGTACTGATTTATTTTCATTGAAGGTATATAGAAGAAAAATAAGTGAAGGGTGGTGCCGTTGATTCCTTTAAACACTAAACAAAACTTCGGTGTGGTGGACTAAATGATGCAGTGGGGTGGATGGTGTTAAAGGGGAGGAAGCTTATTACGTCATTGGCGCATTAGGGATTTTACTGGGGTAATATTGGTATATGACAGGGATCTCTGTTCACTGTCCTCTTACTTTCTGTGTGGACTTTGCATTACTCACTCTTGATCCTAAGCCACAGCCCCATATGACATCATGGCATCCTGTCTCTGCTGGCATGACAGCACACATCTCCTGTCAGAACTGCTGCTTTCTGGAAATGTCCCTCTCTTCCATCACTGTCTCCTGCTGCGGTCACTGCACCACTCGGCCATGAATGCCCTTCACTCCAATTAATGCACAACTCTCCAATGCAGCCCACCTCTCCTTTCACTCCCCACCTCTCCACCCTCTGTCCACACCCCCGTCACTGTCCACCACTCCCGGCACTGTTCCTCTCTAATCAGTGTCCATTTTTTCTATTGGTCTCCATCTATCTTGTCATGGCCCTTCTCTGCCATTATTGCCCCCCTGTTCTGTCACTGCCCCACTCTCCTCTCACTGCTGCTTTTTCCAGTAGTGCCCCTAATTCTGTTAGAGCCTGCTTCTCCAGTTAGTGTCTAGTGTCCATAGTTCTGGTCACTGCCTACCTCTCATGCTACTTCATAGCCACTACCCTCTTCTTGCCACCACTTTTGTAATTCTGTCATTCCTTTCTATTCCCAACCCAACTGTAGCTCCATTATTTTATTTCATCTCTCCTATCACCAGTAGCACACTATTCTGACCATTTCTCAGTATCCTGTCACTGTCCACATCCCGGTAACTGTCCCTTTATCCTGTCTGTGCCTCTCTTGTCTTACTGCTCACCACCCATGTCTTTGTCACCTGGCTAACAAAGCCCACTCTTCTACCAATATCTCTCATCTGGTACCTCCAATAAGTTGGATAGTGCTGGGGCTAAATCAGCCTGAGATAGAATGGCCTCTTTCAAGCATCAAAGGTCTTTCAGTGGCCTGAGGATGCTCTGCAGTCACCTGACCGCCTCTGGAGCTGCCCTCATGTCATCACCCTTCTCCCACCTCTCATGAACCCTTGCCACTGGAATCAGCTCAGAACATGAGGTACTTTTGTGTCACACAAGGACAGCTGCTTGTTTACAGCAAGCCGGATAATCTTAACCCACACCGTGACGGAAATAAAACTATCACAATTATTGAGAGATAAACTGGTTTTGGGTAGTTTTCACTTCTGCTTGTGTTGTTGACAATCAGCTTATACTAATATCTGTGAGTTTCTAGGAATGCCATCATGTGCCCGTACGACGGGGATCGGAGTGGTGTGCTGCACAGCGTAAAGACCACTGGTCTAATGCAAAGTGAGTCCCTGGCATAAAGATACCAGCATTATCCACTTCATTCAGCGCATAAGGAAGGCTAGAGTTATTGATGATAGATCTGAAAATCTTCTCCATGTAGTGGTTAAAAACTGTTTTTGCCCAGGATCAAGGTGTAAAAGTTGACTAATAGAACTATGCAAAAAACTCAAGTAAGAGGACTGTGTCACCTTGAAGAAACCCGCCACAAAGAACATTTGTTATAACAAATGTTTTGTAGATCACACTTAAGATCAAATAAACAACAAAAAAACATAGTTTCCCTTCTCATTAAAAAACAATGGGGTATAAAAGGATACAGGGTCTAGATAAAAGAATAAAATATTATTGGCCAGGGTCAAAGTTTGGCTTTGCTTTGATTAATGGCTAGATATAGGATTATGTCTGGGGTAAGTTCAAGGCTAAAGTCAAAAACCAGAAGGATGAGGTTCGTTGCTAGGCACGGTCTTCTTAATTTAATTCATTTTAGAAATTCCGTTACTTTACATTATCTGTTGTTAATTGAAATTTTCGTTTAAGAGGATAATTCATAATTGGCTCTTCTTTCGAAAAGTGTTCTTCACTCCAGTGAAAGAAGGTTACAGTCAGAGACGTCAAAGAGGTAATGAGATGCATTAAAATGAAACTATGCACTTTGGAGCATCAGGCCTTGTCCTGGAAATTATGCTAATCCTATGGATGATCAGTAAATGCTGAACACCCCTAGTGGCATGCTACTGCCCATCCCAGGAGGAGCTATCATTTACCATACACAGAGAGACTTGCAAAAGAGGGACTATTACGTATCCTAATGCAACATAAAATTGCAGCATCCTCAGATATCGTTTATCAGTCATGAACCCTTTCCTTAAATCCTGCCTCTAGTGGAGAGTTTCTGCTCTTGCTAAAGAACAGGCATTCTGACAAATCCTCTTCCTACACCTATACATTTGCTATGCTTCAAAACATGGTCCTCTGCTGGTTTAATATAAATGGCAATTACCTGACTATTCTAAGCCATAAATTATGAATACAAAATAGACACAATGTATTCCTCCATAAATCCCAGCCCCACACTACGGCACAATGCATAAGAGTTTTCCTAACAGTCTTGTGAAAGGTCATACTACTATAGCAAGCTGTTCACCTTTCAGCCAAATCCAGCTCTCTCTCATCATAAGCAGCAGAAAATTGTGATTTCACATATCTCCAGTATAATCCTGACTTAAGAAGCATTAGCACTCAACCATATAATAAAGTTTTGATATGGGATTTAGAAATCACTTTATGGTTAATAACATCTGTCATTAACAATTTTCTGCTGTCCTGCAAATTATTTCAGCGGCTGAAAGAAAGAGCAGAGATGTATACAGTGGTCTGAGGACGTGGGTGCTCACACCATCTGAAGACAAAATGCTCTTCCCCGCAGTGGCCACCATTGGTGGTGTTCTCTAGATACTGTCGGCAGTGCCGTACAACTTAAATGTCTAATAGGATCCTCTTAGAACTGCTTTCTTTTCAAAGTTTGGTAGCCATATCATTCCCAGGAGCGCTGCGGGATGAAGTTGTACGATTCTACTTTTTGCCCATGAACAAGGTGTAAAAGTTGTCTAATAGAACTATGCAAAAAGTCAAGAAAGGTAACTGTCTCGTTGAAGAAACCTGCCATGAAGAACATTTGTTATAACAAAGTTTTTTTAGGTCACACGTAAGACCAAATAAACTGCAAAAAAAACATATTTTCCCCTGTCATTAAAAAACAATGGGGTATAAAAGGATACAGGGTATAGATAAAAGAATAAAATATTATTGAACAGGGTCAAAGTTTGCTTTGCTTTGCTTTGATTAATGGCTAGATTTAGGATTATGTCAGGGGTAAGTTTAAGACTAAAGTCAAAAATCAGAAGGATGAGGTTCGTTGGTAAGCATTGTCTTCTTAATTTAATTCGCTCTAGAAATTCCGTTACTCTACATTATCTGTTGTTAAATAACATTTTCGTTTAAGAGGATAATTCATAATTGGCTCATCTTTCGAAAAGTGTTCTGCACTCCAGTGAAAGAAGGTTACAGTCAGAGATGTCAAAGAGGTAATGAGATGCATTAAAATGAAACTATGCACTTTGGAACATCATGCCTTGTCCTGGAAATTATGCTAATCCTATTGATAGTCAGTAAGTGCTGAACACCACCTTTGGTATGCTACTGCCCATCCCAGGAGGAGCTATCATTTACCAAAGACACAAAGACTTTCAAAATAGGGCATATGAAGTTTTTTTGTGCAACATAAAATTCCAAAATCATCAGATATCTTTCATTAGTCATGAACCTTTTCTTTAAATCCTGTCTCTTGATAGTGGACAGTTTCTGCTCCTTTTTCTTTAGAACATGTCTTCTGGCAAATCATCTTCCTACACCTACACATTAGCTCTGCTTGAAAACATGATCCTCTATTGGTTTGAAATAAATGGCAATTACCTGACTATTCTAAGCCATAAATTATGAATACAAAATAGACACAATGAATTCCTTTATAAATCCCAGCCCCACAATGCATAAGAGTTTTCATAACAGTCTTGTGAAATGTCATACTACTATGGCAAGCTGTTCACCTTTCAGCCGAATATAGCTTTCCCTCATCCTTATAAACAGCAGAAAATTGTGATTACACATAGCTCCAGTATAATCCTGACCATAGAAGCATTAGCACTCAACCATATAATAACGTTTTGATATGGGATTTAGAAATCACTTTATGGTTAATAACATCTGTGATTAGCAATTTTCTGCTATCCTTCAAATTATTTACAGCGGCTGAAAGAAAGAGCAGAGATTTCTACAGTGGTCTGAGGATGTGGGTGCTCATACCATCTGAAGACAACATGCTATTCCCCGCAGTGGCCACCATTGGTGGTGTTCTCTAGATACTGTGGGAGTGCTGTACAAAAATGTCTAATAGGATCCTCTTAGAACTGCCTTCTTTTCAAAGTCTGGTAGCCAGATCACTTCCCAGGAACACTGCGGGATGAAGTTGTATGATTCCATGTTTACATTCTTGGACTTCCAATCAATTACCTAACTATTCCTTGGTGTTTCAGTATTGATCCACTACATTTGAACCAGCTGAACTAGGTGGCAATCGGCAATGGTTTATAGAGGGGAAGTCTGGGAATGGAGCAAGATTTACAGGTGAAATTGAATGCGTCTGTAAATCCTACCTGCTAACTTAGGTTGTCTTATATGCAGCTTATAAAGCCCTGGATGAATACGGTAATGACTGCTCATTGCTTAATAATAGCAGCTGATATGAAATGGGCAAATGTACCTCCACCTCGTTTATCAGTTTACTGTTATTTACAGATATTTTTGCACAGTGGGAGGTAGTGCACCCACACTGTAAAATAAGGCTCATATCAGAGGTGCTAGCAATTAACAAGATTGTTGGAGTGATATGGGGATAGCTAGGAGAAGCTGCATGAAACCCCTTTAGCCGCTACTAACTTCTAATGTGTTTTGAGCAGGGTCTCACTTCAGCATTTGATATATTTTGCAGCTGGGCGTTTGTGCTAGTATCGATCGGAGTACAATGAGAAGGCCTGCAATGGAAATGTTGTACCTCAGGATCTTGCCTTAAGCCCACGGTAGTTGCAGAGTTCTAAGTGTCGTATCAGTTAATGAGAAACAGTAATCTGCAACTGTAGAACAAATAAACAACCGTGATAACATAGATGATAGTATGTGGCTCTACTGTCCCTTTCATTAGTATAGAACGAGCGAGTCCCTATACTTAGGGACTCGCTCGTTTTATACTAATGAAAGGGACATTCTCTGTGGATCTTAAGCGCTACTTGACAGTGATGCCTATATCGGCCGAAAGGCGATGCTATTTTAAAATGATTGGAGAATATGAACGGAGACTAAGGGCCTGAGTTAGATCTTGGTGGATGGGTTACTCCATCACAACAGTGACGAGTATCCCGTACGCCAAAATTTAAATCCCATTATATCTTATGGGATTTATATTTTGGCGGACGGGATATCCGTCACCATTTTGACAGAGTAGCCTGTCCGTCAAGATCTAATTCAGGCCCCAGTGGCGGCTTCTCCGCTAATGCAGAGGAGTGTCATCACACTGCTTTTTAGCAGGGTAAATAAAGGAAAAAATATACGTAATGTTATTATCATTTTATTTTTTCCTGCCGCGGCACCTTTGCAGTCAGGGCGGGTGGGACTGCTCTGCTGACAGAGGAGCAGAGGGAGGAGTGGTGGGCACTCTGTAAGTGTGCATAAATGTTTGGGCGGTCGTTTTGGGCTGGCCAAACAGTTATGTGCACTTTGCATGTTTTCCACCCTGGCTGCATTACATCCTGAGTGCTGCATTACAGCCTGGGTGGGGAACATGGCCAGGCTCCCGTTCACCATCTGAGTTCTGAGTACCGAACCACGGCACTCAGACCAATCACAACACTGCTTATCAGATTTGTGATTGGCTTAGAGGAGCCTGGGTGCTTTCTGTTCTGGCCGGAGAGGAGGGACGAGGAGGAGAGACGAGGCGAGGAGGTAAGTGCCAGCCACCACTGTCAGGCCCTATGTGTATTTATTACAGATTGACAGACAGGGTACCCTGTAAAAACCCTGATGGATGTCCCGTCTGTTGCACTACAAGAAGGGCAGGCATGGCCTTTTATTTTACTGAGCATTTCCCTACTGGAGGCAGATTTTGAAATGAAATGGAATGAGTGGTTGATAGGGAGCTTGAAGAGTGGGCGACACTCCATTGGGGCAGTGAGGCGTGCGCATGTTAATGCTTGAGCTCTGAATATCTGGTTTGACTAGGCTTCTTTCTCTAAGGTGTCAGCCATGCCTCACATTGGCCAGTGACTTACTGGAAAGTGGCTGTGGAAATTTGCTTTATGCATAACCGCATCCCATCAAACAGACTCCTCTCTTTTTTGAGGAAATGCATAGGTTGTTGCATGCCTGCCTACCTGCCTGCCTGCCGGCTCACTTGTACCCAATCAGAAAACAAGACAGAGCTATTCTTATGTTTTTTTTAATTCTACCTCCCAAATCATGGCTGCCCCTTTCCCCATATCCTTCTAGATAGTAACCAGTAACTGTAAAGCAGACAACTGGTGGACATTACCAAGATCGATACGAAATGGAACCCAAAGATTATGCCCGTAACCTCTCCAGTGAAGGAATTAACAACCCTCACGAAAACTGCACTGTGCAGGGTACTCCTTCATTTCCAATACTGCCTTGCATCCATTGGAAGGCACTGGTCCCTCCCATTTGAAGCAGTGGAGGCTATATTTACTGTGGGATAGTTGACAAGCACAGAAGCCCTACATTTTCTGTGGTGAAGAAATAGAATTATATGTCAGTACTATTATTGTTATTTTGACAACTTAATATTTTATGACAGGTAGACTACCCCGCCCCCTTTTATCTTGTATGTCTTGCCTTACACTCCAGGACTCTTCTCATGCCTATCTCACCTCCTGGAACACTTTCCATAAGTTCAGATCGTCCATACACAAGCTCCTTCTTGAGAATAGAGCATTTATCGTGGCAGCTAAATGGCCATTGGCTCTCTGGTATATTTTCATAAAAGACATTACATGTTTGGATACACTGGAGCCTGCTAGCATTTTATTTTTGTATTGTGTGCAGCGTTGGCAGCTTGAGGGTGCAAAGCACGCAGTCAAATTGGAAAGCTATTTGTTGTAGCGAGAAGGCTGGCAGACACAAAGAGCTAGAGGGAGTCACAGCAGACCCGACGCCTTATTCAATAGCTAACGCTGCTCCTTTAACAAACCCAGAGGTTCATAATGGCCGCCCTCAGCATGGCCGCTTCAGCGCTTCATTCTTCCCAGAAGCATTGGATGGGAGGCAGTAATAACTAAAAGAAACAGTGTCTGTGCAGTGGGAGTTTTAATGAACTAAGCCAACACACACATTATTATTCAAATGCTCCACCTCATAATTTGACGCCTCTGCAGTTCTATTGAAACCGCAACCCTGGTGCACAGCCACAGTACCGCCGCAGCACGCAGTCGTCACCATTGCTGCCCTGCTAGGCCGCAGTCTGGTGGATGAATACAACTGAACTTGGTTACATTAACATGCAATTCAGATATCTTTTCAAACTATTGGAGGAGCTGGTATTTTCACACAGAAAAATATATCCCTGGGTAAATTGCAAACTATAAAATGTCGGATTAGTATGCTGCAAAGGAGGAAGGAACAAGGCAATTAGCTGATGTTACAATGGGATTGTCCCTACCAGGGTTTTTTATTCAAAATAAATAGTTTCAGGAAATAATTCTCTTAATTCAGTGCCAAACATGTGAGGGCCCTGGCTTTGTTTGTAGCACTTAATGAACAGAATGTAATAATTGAGCTATTCTTTTATTTGATGGCGTGTGAAGGCCTACGTGTATATAAATTAGGCGAGAAGTAATTCTCAAGAATGCAACGTGATTGGTGTAATCGGTCCTCAAAAGGCTCTTAAGTCTGAGTCTGCATTCATACACTATTATTATTCTTTGTCAGTAGAAAATACAATGACAATGATTCAAACATTTGTCCAAATCACACTACAGCAGCTGTGAATGTAAAACATATTTCAGACCGGCTTCAGTATTAATTATTCAAAACAAAATGTGTTTGAAAAGATCTCTTGAAGGTGGCAATGAGGGAGAAATTAAATATACTGTAGAAAAGGAGTAGTGTTAAGGGGAGGTCGAGAAAGGGGAATGAGCTTCAAGAGTCTTGAATGGCCAATAGGAATTGGGCACCTTGAGAGAGGGATATGTCTCTGCATTTTAGGAGAGGTTTTTTTAATCAGAGGTTTGATCTAGATTTTAGGTGTTATATACACTTGTCTTTTCCGTAGATTAATGTGAAAGTAAAGAAAGACTTTAACCAATTTCATTAGCTTGACACTATCCATTAGTACTAATGTTAATCGTGTTGGTCGCTACTCCTCATTTAATATTGGCAGAGAGTCCTGAACCCCCTTTTCAACCTTCCCCACAAATTACTGTGCATCTCACATCTTGCCTTCCCCAAAATGAAGGGCTGTGGTTCTGGTGGTCCAGGTAGTTTTCTGTATATTGCCAGTTTCTTGGTTATGGGATAGAGATTTCACTTAGACCTGTTTGTGCATCTTGTCCACGGTCACCAAAAGGACCCTTTTTCATCACAGCTGTTACAAAGTGAGGAGCAGTGATGACAATCGGGTCCATCTGGTCCAGGACTCCTCTGTTCAGGCTGAGAATCAAAAGGCATCCAGCAGTGGCTTTTGCAAGATGAGTTTCAGGTTTTTAATTTTTTTTATTCCGATGACAGTATTTAACTCAGCCACCAACTGCATAGTAAGTGAAAGCAAGGGGCATAGTAGCTAATCAACTGGTGGAAGAATTTGAGCTATGAGTAGCTATGAGAACGTCAACCAGGAAGCATGTTGAACCCTGCCGCCCAAGTCATAAGTGCTAATCCGAACTATGAAATCAGCTAATGCTATGAGTTCACCAAGACATCTTTTGTCTCTTTTGTAGGGAGTTATTGCTGTTGCACTATGTCTCTGTCTGCTCACTGTCAAGGTCAGCACTGGATGACGCACTGAACTATAGTGCGCTGGGTACCTTTAATAAATAATAGATCTGTAAAAGCCTTCTGACATCACCAAACAAGCAAACTTCCTAGAATGCTTATTGCTGGTGATTGTTAGCAATGCAGGACTTTTGCTACCCAGGATGTCCCCTTTAAGTTTTGCTTACTGCAGCCTTTCACAAAGAAACACAGAAACGCATCACCTACGCGAGTGGGGGGGGCAATATTAACAAGGTCTTAACTGCACTATGTGCTTTTACTGTCTGAAAGTCCAAAATGTGATGTTTTAGAAGGTTTTATAATGTGGCCTTGTAGTGCTGTATATCACTTGTTCCTGCATCACCACTGTGTTTACCTACATCATAATATTTCTGTCCTTTGGTCCAGGCTAGGCCTGGGCAGAGTTTGCATGGAGTTCCACAAGCGATAGAATGTGTTTAGTCATGCCGTTCGCGTTGATTTTCAGCACTGGGTGTTTGTCCCGTGCTGTAAAACGAACAGCACCATACATAGCACAAGAGAGCGCTGCTTCATTTCTGCCACTCGAGTAGATTTTCTACTCGAGCTGTGGTTTTCTCAACACGAACGGAAAGTTTCTCAACACGAGCAGTCACGACCATCCACAACCATCTGCGACCGCCCGTGTTGAGAAATCTCGCCAGAAGGTGTACTTTCCTCGCTCGCGCTGAGCACATAAAAAACTCCGCTCCGCGTGTTTTTCCGAACTTTGTGTGCTCCGCGGAGTGTGGAAAACTCCGCGAACAGAGCCGTGTTCACCTCCCAAGCCTAGTCCAGACACTGCTCTTTCAATAGGTTTGCTTAATGTCACATATTTCTTATGAATGAGACTTTGTAAAGTGTCTCTTCAACAGATCTAGAAAATGAGCTGTTAGAGGCCAGGAGGTTTAGCTTAGGACAAGCAAACACACCAAAACCAAAATGCTGAATTATTAGAGGACATACTTCAAAGATGAACTTTGGAAAAAATCAGAAAGGCAGGAGGTTTGAAGGGTTTGTAGTACGAAAGCAGGCCTGCCTGCTTCATCCTCCGAGTGGACTTTGTTTGGGATGTAAAACCACATCACTGTAGCTTTGAAAAAAGGTTTCACATGCGTTTAAGACATCTTGTTTTTAAATTGTGGCTTTTTGCTTTCAACCTTATTGTGGTAATTCTCCAAACACATCCAGCTCTCTTCATTGTTGGAGTTTTATGTGTTGTCTCGTGACAAAGAAGTATTGACGAATACAAATTGTAGTACTAAAGGCCAGAGGTGGTAAAGTTTATATGCAATACCTCTCATCCTTTCACTTAATTATTCCATGAAATTAAAGAGATTTTGCTCTGTTATACTTTAGAAAAATTATAAAAACCGTAACCTGGATAGAAATTTGTTTTCAAACATCTGTACAAAACAATATTTTTATTTTTAATAGCTGCGAAGTGTACAGTAGTTCCAGATTACAGCCAAACGTTGGTTACAGGAAAACGACGTTACATAAACCAGAAATGATACATGATGCTTACTGGATGCGTCCTCAAGTGCCTTCTGAAAGAGCCAGCAAATGTCAAAAAGTCAAAGATTCCCAGGCTTAAGGAGATGATGCCCAGGGCTGCAACATCTGCACCCACTTTAGGGATTGTTAACACATGTGTTACACCTTTATTCTAAGTGCAGAGTAAACTTGAATCAAAGAGGGCGGCTCCTTGTTAATCTGCACATCTGCATCAATTTACGCAGGCCAGGAGGGGTCAAACACTGATACAGAGGTGGCTATCATTTAGCTCACAAAGTCTCGCCTTTAAAGGACCGGTTAGACATCTACAGCCTTGGCGAATATCAGATCTGAGCTCTATGGCTCGAACGATATGTCAAATATTACATTTTTATCCAAATAAATATTCTTCCAAATCTTTTGGAGTTCAAAACATGACCAGACTGCTAGTCTGGGCTCAGGGAGTAAAGAAAGGCCGATTTTGCACATGTAGTAGGTAATTATTTGCCTTGGTGAATGCAAATGTTAACACGATAATTATATATATTTTGTGAAGAAGGAAGTCGGGAAGTTGGCAAAACTATTACAAAATTACAAATTCCTGAAAGCGAAAGAATTGGTTAGGGCAGTTGTTTATAGCATACGGAGCTGGATAATGTTGCACATTTTAGGGTCTTATTTCTTGCGGGCAGTACGGAGATGGTTGCCTAAAGTTGGCAGCTGTCTCAGCCACCCACCTCTCACATCCCCCGCCTCATCTAGAGCATGAAGGATGGTGGTCTTCCTGAGAGCAACGCTGCTGCTGCTGCCGCCTCTACAGTAGGGAAAACCTTTCCAGCAGACCTCATGGAATCGAAGAGGCTGTCCTACGTAGGGGATTGTTCCTACTGGGTTTGCCATAAACCATGGTAGTTCCAGATAAGAAGAGTTCTCAGCTTTGTTGGCCTATTTTGAGAAAAAAACGGCATTTGACAGATCTGCCATCAACCGGTCCTAGGATGCTTGTTTCCGGTCCCGGGAGGACCTGGCTTGGCAGCTCGGGCTGGACTGTTCCCATGAGGCACAGGGTCAAGGCTGATTTGCATATGGCCAGGTCTAAACTGGGGTGGCATGGTGAGTAAAAGAATGATGGATTTAATCCAGATCTCTTGACTGGGGGTGAATGTTTTGATTTGTTCTGCATTCCGTCCATCAATTGTGTGTCTTTTGCTTTCTCGCCCTAAGTGCGCCAGGTATGTCCAGACGTGGGTCCTGGGCTCACTGTGCCACTGGAATCAAGGTATCCTGGCTGAAGAGGGGTGAAACCCTGAAACCGGTCCTCGGATGCTTGTTTCCGGTCCAGGGAGGACCTGGCTTGGCAGTTCGGGCTGGACTGTTCCCATGAAGCACAGGGTCAAGACTGATTTGCATATGGCTGGGTCTACACTGGGGTGGCATGGTGATAAAAAAAATGATGGATTTAACCCAGATCTCTTGACTGGGGGTGAATTTTTTGATTTATTCTGCATTCCGTCCATCAATCGTGTGTCATACTGCCATGGCATGGCAGACCTATCACTGCTGCTTTTTCCCATGAAGCAGCTCCTGCCGTAGAGGTGGGAGCCGTTTTGGTGAAAAAAAATGGTGGCAATATCAAAATGTGAAGATTTTGGGCACATCGCCTTCGTGGCCCCAGCCCTCAGCCATAAGGCGACTGCCCCCCAGTCCTAAAATGAACTTACGAGTTATAGGCCAGAATCAAATCAAAGCGTGCAAGAAGGCTTAGTGCCATTGCTGCCACATGCGGTCTGCAGGCCACAAGTTCGAATCATGGCAAGGGCAACATCTCCTTTGAAGGGCTGTAAGGAGAATTGACTGCCATTCAATTGGTTTAGAGTGACACCTGTTATTTACAGCACCTAAATGTAGCAGATATGCTAAATGAAGTGCCATACCGAAACACGTTATTATTACATTTGATTAAGCCCTAAAGGTGGACTCAAAACCCAGATCTCCCAGATGCAAAACAAGCAACTAGGGCCTTTATGTAGAACATTAAGCAAAATATTCTAAAACTGCAGATAAGGCATTAATGGCATCTACTTCTCAACATATTTCAAAAAATGTCCTAGTGTTTTGTGGAATACCTTTTTCATAAAACTCCCACTGCCGTAAAAAGGCAGGTGGTGACAAAGGAATTATTCCCATGAGGCACCTCCTTCTGCTAACTACTGGGGGTTTTCTTGCAGGGTGGGGAAAAACGTAGAAAGGCCATTACAACTAATCTGACATGATTCTTTCATGGCAGGAGTGTTACACAAGCCCCTGGACTGTTGTGGAACCCCATGCTGCAGGGGACCTCCTGAGTATCTCCGAGATATGGGAATCCCAGGGGCCCCTCACCACATTCTACAGGGCTGCCCCATCACACTTCCATTCACCGCTGTTTGACAACTTATCCTCCGAAATACCTGCATACACCATTTATAATGGTTATTTGTAGGCTACAAATCCTGGCGCCAAATCCTCTGCCAATAAGTCATTGGCACCATAAGCGAGCCATGCACTCTGGCCCAGAAAGCCAAGAAGTTCTTATTATAATTATTCAAGTGTCACCTCCCTGGACTGCTGCAAAAGAAATCTGGCAGGATTATTTGTTGAAGAAATTATTGATTGTTTTCAAGTGTCAAGTCAATGTGCAGCCTTGCCAGCACTGCTTCCTGCTTAGTGAGATAAACACAAAGGAGAGTCGATGACAACAGGCACTTTATATTCACTTTGCACAAAATGAACCTTGGTCGCCGTTCCATAAGTGTACTCCCCAATTTAGGATATTAATAATGTCCATTACAGTAATACGAAAGCTCATCTATGGAAAGGGATGAATTTATCTGTTGTCCTCAAGAAACTACTTTGAAAATACAAATAAGCACTGGCAAAGCCAATAGGTCTGATTTTAATGTGCTAAAAGAGAAGGTGTTAGAACATTAGAGCAAGATACTCGAGAGGGATTCAGCAGGAGTGGACAGAGAGAGTTATAGTTGTTAAGTTGTTCATCATTGTTAGACCGGTCAGACTTTTTGCCTTCTTCGTCCATTTCTTTGCAGATCTTGTTTATGATGGCCTCAGGACTGTGCACTTTACCACTGCTAACCGGTGCTAAAGAGCATGTGCTTGTTCCTTAAAACATGATAACATTGGTTCATCCCCAATTGGCATATCTTATTTAATAATAAGTCCCTAGTAAAGTGATACTACATGTACCCAGCGCCGGTAAATTAAATGCTACTAGTGGGCCTGCAGCACTGAGTGTCTTACCCACTTAAGTAGCTCTTCAAACATGTCTCAGGACTACCATTGCAGAGCCTGTGTGTGCAGTTTAAACTGGCAATTATACCTGCCAAAATATTATTTTTGCCAGGATCAAGCCTTCCCTTTTGATACATATAAGTCACCACTAGGGTAGGCCCTAGGAAGCTCAAAGGGCAGGGTGCAGTGTATTTAAAAGCCCCGTGCTCTCCATGCCACTGGAATCAAGCTATCCTGGCTGAAAAGGGGTGAAACCACGAAACCGGTCCTAGGATGCTTGTTTCCAGTCCAGGGAGGACCTGGCTTGGCAGTTCGGGCTGGACTGTTCCCATGAGGCACAGGGTCAAGACTGATTTGCATATGGCTGGGTTCAAACTGGAATGGCACGGTGAGCAAAAAAACTATGGATTTATGCCCAGATCTCTGTACTGGGGTGAATGTATGACATTGTTCTGCATTCTGTCCATCAACTGTTGTTTTTGCATTTGTCACCCCGAGTGGGACGGGTATGCTCAGACGTGAGTCCCGTGCCCTCCATGCCACTGAAATCAAGCTATCCCGGCTGAAGAGGGGTGGAACCCAGAAACCGGTCCTAGGATGCTTGTTTCCAGTCCAGGGAGGACCTGGCTTGGCAGTTCGGGCTGGACTGTTCCCATGAGGCACAGGGTCAAGACTGATTTGCATATGGCTGGGTTCAAACTGGAATGGCATGGTGAGCAAAAAATCAATGGATTTAGGCCCAGATCTCTGTACTGGGGTGAATGTATGACATTGTTCTGCATTCTGTCCATCAACTGTTGTTTCTGCCTGTGTATATTCTTCCAGGAAGAAGGACTGCTGCTGTGCTGAAAGGACTGCCACTCTGCTGGACTGTTGTTCTAATGGAACTGCTACCCTGCTGTGCTGACCTGCTGCCCTCTTGCCTGGGTGAAAAGAGAACTGGACCTGCAACTTCAGTCTTGCACCCCCGACACCAGAGTGACTCAAAGCGTATTCTGCTGGCCTACTGATCTGAGCCTCAGGAACATAAAAGGCTCCCCAACGTCCTGCACCAGCCCCTGGACCCAGCTGAAGTGAGCTACTGACTCCCTAGTGGAGCCCCTCAGGTCCTGGACCAATGGTACAGCTCAGAGAGCTGTATATTTAAGTTTTGGGGCTCTCCATGACTGGGCACGCTTGCACCAAGACATAGCCGTTATCACAGTGAATCAGCATGAATATGCGGCAGCTGCCTCTGCACATTCCACAATAACTTCAAGATCTTCACGCTACACCTACTTCGACGATCTCCCTGCTACTTGCGCCACCGTCCATTGCAAACAGAACTCTTGGCACGTCTTTAAAAAGGTAAACTTCAGCAGGCCTAACCTGGTGACTGTGTCCGACCTGCACTCCATTGTGGTTGGCCTGAAAGTGTGACTTTAACCTGGTCCAGTGCAACCAGATATTCGGACTTGGCCCTTTGTGCTTTTTGGCACTACTTTAACTACAAACCTTTAGAAATTCATAATTCCAGATCTACTGATTGGATTGTTGTCATTTCAGTCTTTTTTTTTTTTTTTTTTAATTTTGCTCTATTTTTCTAAACTGGTGTGGGATCCTTTTGTGGTGTGTTTTCCTTGGGTTTCTGTTGGAAGTGTTGCACAAATACTTTACACATTGCATCTCAGTTAAGCCTGACTGCTCTCTTCCAAGCTACCAGAGGGTTGAGCACAGGTTAATTTAGGGTTGGCTTGTGCTATCACCCTGAGAAGGATTGTGGTTGCTGCTTGACCAGGGGCTCACACCCCAGTCAACCAACAACCCAATTTCTTACACTCATACAGTTCACTGCAAACACTAAAGTGGAGGTGGAAGGTTGCACCTAAACAGCCAACAACATATGCCAAGAGGTGAGAGATGAATACTCCATTGGGTTGAGCCAAAACTTGACTGAGAAAGATTCCAGCCACCTGCTGTAAGACGCTGCTCAAAGACATCATCGGTTGAAAGTGAGGATCATAGCCCACTCTATGTATATTGATAGTAATAGGTCTGTTTATTTGTCACAGCCTAGACCCAAAGGGATGAATTATCAGCAAGTAGAAATTTCATATTAACAACATTTAGGAAACTCAAAAGCAGCTAGGATGATGTGTGTTGTAAAAAAAAATCCCAAATCAGGCACTTACACATACTAGGCAAAGGGTGTCCATCCTAAGTCCACGAGGGCCCGATCCCTGACAGAATTTAAGGATATCCACAACGTATATCTCTACATACAATGAATCAAAACAAAACACAATTAATAGATATCCTTATGATCTGTGATGTATTCAACCCTCTGTTCAAGGCTTTAATCTTAACATATGTCTGCTTATTACTCCAGAATATGTTGTACTTGCCGGTTTAATGGCCATTACTGGAGAAATCGAATTAGATGACAAAGTATGATAATTGAAATATTGTATGCAGCAAGATTTCAATGGATGTCGCCAGGTGTTTGCCTCAGCACTTCCCACATTGCTTATAACAATTCTATGTGCATAAAGATGTTCCATACTTGGAAGTGACTTGCTTCTGTCTGTACGTCTGCCCTAGCTTGCCTGTTCTCCCTGACGGTTTTCAAATTTACAAAGAATTGTTGATCCTCCCAGTTGTCCCTTCCGCTAGCCCCCTCGTTGCATTATAACTCATAGTGCAGAAGGTTTCTGGTATGGATTACATCTCCGCCTGCAGAAGGATCTCTCTTTATTGGCAAAGTCCTCTTCATTCATCTCCATCACCCTAACCTACTGCACAGTTGACTTGTTTGTCATCTCTTGTTCCACCTGAGAACTTTAGTGTTGATTTGTGACTGCTTGGTAGCTGAGGTCTTTCCATTTAAACATCAATAATACCGGTTGATGCACATGCTTCTTCATAATTTAGTGCTGGGTAGTTTATTTCCTCCTTACACACATAATTTCTCATTGTAATAGTCTGGTAGTCCCCTCTATCCTTTTCTTTTATATACTTGGATTGTATGTGTTCTCATTTTCTCCTGATTTTCAGGTGGAGGTTCCACTGGTTACTTGTGCCTGTTTGGTGGTATCTTTAGTTGTGCAGTGAGCCGGTAGTCCCTTTATTTGCAAGGTGAGTTTGACAATATTTACAGCTGAGAAGACCTGTGCAGAGCAGCATAACAACACCAGTGAGGAAAGTGCATGGAAGTCCCATACCTTGTGGCGCTGGGGTACCAGTACAATGTATAAGTGTGTCCATCCTGGGGCAACTGGAAGGAGAACATGGATACAGGCAAACTACGGAGGGTTATCCATCTTTGAGCCAGACATGGAGAACAGAGCTGGAGGACTATACTAAATCTGAAAAGATTCATTTAAAAAAAGTTGATTTATAAATCGCAAATTAAGATTTTTTGCTGTTAATCTCACTTCCAGATCACTACTGCAAGGAACCTCTGCTGCTTACAGATGACACTGCCCACATTCACATGGAGCAGATGAAAATATGAAAGATTTATCCTGTAGTTTAAATCCCTGCATTAGAAAACCCTACAGAAGATTGGCTTTACTCTGAGACCCCATACAAATATTAGAGGAAAGGATTTGATGACTGCTGCTCTACACATAAAGACATACAATAACGTAACTAAGAGTCGGGGATATTCTACTGCTGGCTGACAGACAAAAAGGAATGGTTCACCCATCTACCACTTCACAGACATGGTCTGAGGCAGAATCCAGGAAGAGATTTTTTGGACCATTCAGGGGTGAATTGGTCATGTTTAGCCAAAGACAAGTGATAGTTTCTACATAAACTGATGGCAAACCTTCAAACACCTATCAGGGGACAGAAAGAAGGCCAACAAGCTGCTTCATGGTCTTGTGAAAAAAGGTTACGTGAAGGACTGTTAATAAAGAAAAGATGATTCTGATGTTAAAAATCCATTGCTATTCATTATATAATCTGGAAAAGCGTATTGTTCAAGAGATTTTTTAATGACCTGAAGTCAGGTTCTATATCACGATGGACTGGTTGAGCTTTGAGGCCAAAAATAATTTACAATTACCTTTTAACATAGTAATTACTTGGCTTGTCTGTAGCATGCTATGACGTTTGAATAGTTTATAACAAGGATTCATAGGCCAAAGTCTACTGCAGGCCATATGGAAATTTAGTTGTGAAACTTTACTAACAATTTGTACAACAATACTTTTGTGTTGGTAACATCTAGATGAAAAACAATATTTATTGAACTTGGAAAATATTTTTCTACCAATGCTTTTAGGAAGTGACTCCAAAAGAATTTAGAAAATATCTTAATTTATGAGAAATATCACCCTTACACTTAAGGCTGCCTAGTACCAAACAGCTAACAATCACTTTTGAATTTACCAAGAACAGATGGGAAATTTACAAAATTATGCAAAACACAAGCTTTATTGTATAGCCTATGTAAAACATTTCAAGTTGACTAGAATTTTACCTTAAATCAACTGCATGGATGAAGTGTTAGTTTAGCTTCTCACATGTATAAATGGCAGGTCACTCGGAAACGGTGATAGTGCTGCACTGCTTAAACATCTTACACTTAATGCTAACATGTCTAGGGGCAGAGTTGTAACAACCGTCCTTCGCACTTTTCACTAATTATTGAATGTGATTGTTTTTCAAGTCAAAAATCTAATTTGTATTTTTAATTAATCCTCCGAGCTATTTCAAGTTATTCTGAAGGGGTTAAAATGTTCCCAACTTTAACTGTGTTACCACATTCCCCTCCCCCTTGTTCCCTAATTAACACTTTGTAGAGCGGCACTTTCAACGGTTGCAAGGCAAGGAAAAGATGCATATATGTCTCTTAGAATGATTTGGGAAAGTGCGCCAGTGAATGCTTCAGAACACTTAGACAGTTCTAGAAGGTAATAACATGTTAAAAATAACCAATATTGAGCTCTAATAGTTCTCCATGTGTTTAAAACTAGTAACATGCTCATAATGGTACGCGAGTTGAGCCCTCTAAATTTAGCCAACTGTCGTTGTCGATACATTGGCTGGCGACCTCAACTTAGCTGAGGCCATCAGTATATTTACAGCCCATATTATTTCTAAAGTGAGAGCTGTAGCCCTGCTCTTGGCTTCTCGAGACAGTAGGCAGATTTAGCATCAGGACAATTTTCCTCGCAGCCTTCTTGAACCGCACCCTGGGACTGGGTGGTAGAATAATGTGAGAGGTAAGGAAGTGTGAGTGTTTGTGTGTGTGTTTTTGATGCGCAGTTCTCTGACACATGTTGGTATTGGCCAGTCACACTGCATCATTCAGTTGTCTTCTCCATTCACATGCAGCTTTGCCCATTCACTGGTCTTTATGTCTCTGCTCAGAAATCTTCCAGCACTGCTTATCTCGCCTTCTTCTATGCTCAGATCGTCTCACTGACTGGTCATTCTTCCGTGGACACTGCTAACCCTGCCTCACTCACTTCTCAGCCTCTCACACTCACTGCTTGGCTACCCTCACTTTCCCGAGTGGTCACCATACCTCATCTGTTTTTGATGGGCATACAGTTCATATCTCATTGGTCACTGACACATCTTCTTCATCACTGTTGCTCAAGGAAACTCTTTTTGCTTAGTTATTACTTTTTCTTTGTAGTTTTGGTCACTGCCTCAATTATTTCTGACCTTATTCATGCTGCTATGTGGAATAAAACCAAACAAAAGTTGCCTCCGGGATCACATTTCTTAAGAAACTGAATGCGGCTATAATTGCATTACATTCTCCTGTTTACATTTTATTTATGACAAACATACTCAATATATGTAAAATGCTTCCAGTCATGTAAACTGGGAGATCGTCCCAGACTCTGCCATTTGCTCCAATCGCAGCCTCTGGACACAGAATGCTGAAGCTGGTCTTAGCATAAATACATGCAGAGACCCAAATCCATTTATCTAATATCCAGAAAACAATTGTGTGCTACAACCAACCTCTGTTTAAAACAAATATTCTAAAAACACTCAAAAACCAGATCATACACCAAAATGGCGGACATAAAAATGTAAGGGCCTGATTACGAGATGCTCCTTATATTCCGACCCATGTGTAAACCCCTGTCACGCATGGGTCGGAATTATGAGTTAAAAAGGTATTTAACTCATCCCATAATTATTAGAATGCGTTAAATACCTCAGGCTTCATTACATTTCAGCAGCTGAAACCTGCCAAAATTTAACAGGGGAAATGTGTACGGTATTTATTGTACCATGCGGACTATGGTGTGTTAAACACCATAATGCGCAAGTTATTCCCCAATAACTTGTAATAGGTGGTATTTATCGCACCCCACAAATAGCGAACCCCAGGGTATCGTTAATTATATGGCGCAATAAATAGCACTTTTACCTGGAACCAGGCCCAAAGCCAACTATATAGAGATGCCTGGCTTGGATAAATAAAATGCAACAATATACAGTGACACATGGTGGGGTTCGTGCGAATAGTATAACATACATTTTTAGCCCTGATGATGCGATAGCTGGACCCATTTTCAGCTCCAATGGCTATTACATATCAGACATCAAGGACATCGCATAGACTACCACTTCTCTGAATCTAAAGCGGCTCCCTGTGAGGCTATTTATTTAACTATAAAACAGTGGTATGCGTATTTGTCAGTAGTACAAACGATATTCCGCCACACATCATACAAATGGCGGCTATTATATTTCCCGAGCAACCATTCACCCACAGTAATTTACAAACAGAAATGAAAGCAGATCTAGCCAAGGATTAATCACTGGGATGCAGGCTGTTAATAGCCGCACAGAACCCAGTACTATTAATAATGGCAGACTGTGATCTCCCTCCTACTCTCGGCTGGACGCGCATGCCAACGCAGAACTGAAGAGAGGAGATAGGGCGGGTTTCGCCCAGCGGTAGGGAAACAAGGAGGGTAATGAAAGTTTTATCATCTGCTCAAAAGCATGGTAATCAGCAACACCGGCCTCTACTAGGGGAGAACTTACCAGCAATTATGTGTACTGCAATGTTAACTCAAATAAAAACCAATTGTAGGCAGAGCAATGCCGACGTCTGGCTCGCTTTTCCGGATGGCAGGAATATGAATTGAAAATGGATGGGTAGACTTACTGACTGCAATTAGAAAAGAGACCTATATATCACCAACATACATATATGTGGAGTTAGGTATTGAAAATCTAAACTTACTTGCATTTCAATATTTTGGATTCGATAATTTGTCCTCGATATTTGCATGCCCCCATATTAAGGATTTGATATTCAGGGGGCACACCCAAAAATATGATTTGCGTGCTGTTCCAATGTCTGGTATCTGTTGTGTAGAGGAGGTCTTAGGGAATAATGGGTTTGGAACACCACTCAAGATGATGAGATCTCCCATCAAATGTTGGGGAAATTACTCTATATTGAGCCTCTCTGAATATGATGGTCCAACTGTACCCTGCTGAAGTGCTTGTGATATAAAGTTGTATTTGTTTCATTAAGAAGCTCTCAGAATAGGATCAGACCATTATTCTTATGATAAACTGAGACATGACTGTGGTATATATTTAAAGCTGATAGCGGGACTCTAGCCACAGTCTCTGCTCTACCCCCATCCTCGTCTTCTATTATTCCTTTCCTTTCTGCAACCTTAATTTCACCATTAATTATTGTTTATTGTGCCAATAACTAGTTTAAACCTGGCTCAAAATCAAGAACTTGGACATATTTGATTACAACTTTCACCCAAAGCCAAATTACTCCGATTCACATCTAGACACTAACTTCACCCTCAACTGACACATTGCCAAGAAAACCAAGAATGCCTGGTAAAAGCCTTCTCTACTAAAGAAAGGTAAATTGCTCCTTCCAGAAAGTGGACTGTGGATGTGTTGTTCAAGCCTTCATAACACTAGCATTTGGAAGGTGGAAACATCCTGATCCATGGTGTCCCATGTTCCACACTGCATCATATATGTCACACCATGCTTCATTGAATTCCAAAAGAAATATGAGCTCATCACCCCCATCATAATAAGACTCTACTGACTCCCCCTTTCGACCCTCACCATGTTCAAAACCAGCAGCATAACTTACAGATGCATTAGAGCTTGCACAACCGCCCACTTGGCTGAAAAGCTCACGACCTCTGGTGGCATACCCTCCGCCAGGACACTATCAGACTGGAAACATAAAAGCATTACAAAGAAAAGTCAAGGTAATAAGTAATTTCCATCTATGCATCCAGGATCTGGGACAACATCCCCATATCCATTACGACCACCCTAAGATTGCTCCAATTTAGGAAAAAGTTGAAGACACGTCTTCGAAAACAGAGTTTAACAGTTTAGTAAATGTCCAATTGTGCTCTCAGAACTCATCTACGGCTCCAATCATGTGCTGACTGCACATTTGACCTCGTGCAGCACTGCCTTTTAGCTAGGTGTGCACTATACAACAACCTTATATACAAACATAATTTGATGACACAGTCTATTATATTGTCCCCTAAGCCTTATCCAACCATCCTACCAGATACCCCCAAGCATTTCTTCTACCCTGCTGTCTACCAATGTATTCATTATTATGCTGTCGAGTGCTACCAGTAGGTAATATTTAAGCTCTACAAGAACACCTTAATAAATCAATTAGTAAATAAACAATGAGGCAATTACTGTATGTGGAAGTTCCCACAACATGATGGGCAAAGTACTCAATAGAGAATCTCCCAATACATAATAAATCAGCTATTTTAAAATTTCCTATAATATGGCGAGACAGTTTGAATGAAGAATTTTAAGATAATACAATCAATCAGAAGCGCATCTGAAATAGCATGACAGATGTCCAATATCTGAGCTTCGATATTACATAGGGGCAAAAATGTAATAACAAATCCCATAGAATGGTGGTTTATTCTAATAGTCAGGCCCATGGAAGCATTCCTGAGAAATAGTGATTCAATGTCTTTATGTTTTTTTAAAAGAGCGATTTCCAGAAGGAGAGTCTGCACTCTGGAATCATGGGAGCTCCCAATTTAATCAATCACAGATTCAATTACAATTTCTTCATGTAGATTTGCAGGTTCCCACCCAATCTGCTGAATTGCTCGGTTTCACACCTTCTCATATTCTCTTGTGAGGAGATATTATTGGTGGTAATCGCCGCAGAACACAGCTGCCCCGGCACGTGCCCTGTAGTCTTTTCAAGTGTCTGCTGCATGTTTTGACATTATATTATGTTTGTTTTGTGAGCGGGTGTTAGTTTATTGTGTTTTATAGCACCAAAGGGACAGCGCAGTGCACAAGCTGGTATATCTCTGCCTTCTGTATTAAAACTGCACGTCAGCACAAAGGGGAAACATTAATTTCCGAATATTGCTGTGCTCTACAACTAAAAGAATGAGAGACATGTTGTAGAATCTATATATTATGGGGATACATAAAACTGTTCTCTTTACAGTCCACTTTCCCTCTAGAAGGCTCTTACGGAGGAATTGGTCACCCTGCCCTTAACACAAATGTGAACAAATGAAATACAAATAATGTTAGATAAGTTTAATGGTTATCACACCAGTAGACAGTAACTGGAAAGCAGACTTTTCAGTAGACAGCACCTACTAAATAGTTTGTTCCTACTTAGTTTATCGCAAGTAACCTTTTTATTTTCTCTACCTGCTTCCTTTCCCATATATTGAGCGCCCACGATAATTGAGTTACCATGTAATAAAATGCGAAAACATAAGATATATCAGTAGTCTAGGTGCACCGCTCCACCTTACCTGGTATAGTAGGAGTCGACACCAAGTGCTTCCCGTACATTGGCGATGTACTGCTCCAGCGTGGTGGTTCCTGATGCTTGAAAGTTCATACTACTTGTTTCATGGAAGTCACCAGTATTTTCTACCATGGCATCCCCCAAGAAGTGTTCATGAAACTTCAGAATTCCTGCAAAGAAGTATTAGTAATTCATTTTGGGACAGAATATTATAGGCTTTTTTCAATATTACATCAAATTGTATCTACCAATGTTTGGGTCTCCGTAGAACGTAACATTTAGAATTCACTCCATCTAGAGGTTCATTCACACACGTGGAAAGTACTCAAAAGTCAAAATAAGCAACACATTGTCTTTCTGCCTTTGCCACTTTTGCTCACAACACTCTTTTCAACTCAGTTACTTCCCTTGGAGTTTCTGGTACTGTACTTCACTACCTCTCTTTAAACTGTTATTCTGTTTCATTCACAGGTACCCTGTCTGATTCTCTTAACTATTCTGTGCCCTCGGGCTGTGTTCATAATCCACTACTATTTTATATCTACCCTATCAAAATTCCAAAATGTTATTGTAGTTTCAAGCTCATTTTTGGTCTTATGATACACACACCTAATTTTATCTGGTTCATTTTTTATTTTTTGCCCTTCGTTATCCCTTTGCCATGGGTCTGTCAGCAGTGAAGATCCAGGGCGGCCGCTAACATAAGAAAGAATCCCCCTACAAATAAAATATTATTCTTCTGAGATGAAGGTTAGTGTATGAATAATATGCATGTGTTATTGTTACTAAGTATGACATATGTCCCTCAATTAGTTGTCTGATGTAATGATAATTTGTGTCTTTTTTGCATTCCCCATGCAGCAACGCAAGGGGTGCAACACTTCACTCTGAGCTAACTATGCTATAGCCTTCAAGGCAATTCTCATTTAAAATGGGGGCGGATGGTTTACACTCTCCTTATTTGTCAGAAATTGCACACCAGCACCCCGTACTCGATTGACCTCTCTCCCCCATTGGTTGCACTGAGATAGAAAATAGTTAAAGCTATCAAGGGATCTTCTAGTGTTAATCTGGTCCAAATAGTGGTTTTCCTCTGAGCATGAGTTATGGACTCTGGTTTCTCAGTTCAAATGCACACTATCTCTTTAAGATATATGGTTGTATGCATGAACTTGTAATCTTGCCTTGCCCAATTGTGAGGCACTGTTTTTTGCACATACCTTGTGAGTTTGGGGTATCCCTGCTCTCTTGCTGTTTTTTATGTCATTGACATGTATTACTTCACTGCAGGTTCATGTATTATTATTACCCCTTCCAACCAACTGTCTTTCACTGACTGTTGTAACCAGAGTTTCTTTCTTAAGCTAGAAAATGTTGAGTCATTGAAATTGCTTTTGGTATGTTGAAACACTGATATTCCTTTTTGCCAGACCTGTATTAAACAAACTGTTTTGATGTGAATTGTGCGTATATTGTCTTTCGTGGTAGTGGGTAGTTTGTTTTGTTCTCATTAGTTGTTTTGTCAGGTCACCTTGCTACATGTGTCCCCTGCACATTCTTTGTTTTGGCCATTGATCTTTCCAGGTTTTTGTTTTCTGGTGAATGTTCCTATACTACTACATGCTTTCTCACAAGTTCAAAAAGCTTCTGATGTAACCTTTCTGTTATTTGGCATTCCTACCACAGTATGAGAAGCTTAAGTGCTCTATGTGAATTTGGCAATTTCACAACATCTTATTTTTTTAAAATAAATTATTATGAAATCCTATCAGAGGAAAATTTCATTAATATTTCAGTACATTGAAAGTTGCATATCCAACTGGGAACATGTACAATGACAATGTATACATTGTGACAAACATAGTGTGCTTTACTTGAAATGTTGGTCAATACAATAACACAGTATAGAGTTTAGATGAGTAGAGCAGTGATTGTATTTGAGAGGCTCCTTTAGTTATTAGATTGTCTATGTTAGAAAGGATATGCAGCACTGAGGTGGCCTTACCTGCACCAGGGGAAAGAAGCCAGCTGTACAGATAGCCTGCAGCCAATGAATAATAAAGCACAAGCCCCCTTTGACTGTTCACCATCTCCAAGATCTGATCAATGGTCACAGGAGAGTAGGGGTCTGTGTCCTGCTGGCCAGTTTGGCGTTCCACCAGGAGATCAGCAAATGCCCTGGTCCTTCCTCTCTCTGCAACTGCTAGCGCTTCATCGTGGTGGCCTGTGAAAAACAAACCTAAGTTAGTAAACATCATCTTTAGAAATGCCTATTGCACCTTAACAAGAAGAATGTTGGTTTTCTACTTTTAAGTTAGATGCAATAGTAAATAGGTAAAAATAATGGATGGGCATGCAATGTGCCCCAGAAGCATAAACCACATAGGTTCCTCAACACATACAATTCACACTCAAATTCTCACACAACCAATATACCAGCATTGTAGAATGGAAACAACATCACACTCGGCACACTATGGAATAACGTTGAATACTCCCTACAGTATTCTGGACAATCAGCACAACTTAATACAATTCATGAATCACGGGCAATCGACACTCTAAAAGAGATCGTGATCCAGTGTGTCATGGTTACTTGGTTAAATAATTCTATGAATTTTTCCAAGAAAAATTTGTGTTAAAATTGTGAAGGCTCTTTGTAGAGAAAGGGACTGAATTGAGACATGTACATGTGTTTACATTCTGGCATTCGCTTTTTGCAGCTCTGAAATAATACCTATAAAGTGTACTTGGCAGAAGACATTATTTTCAAAGCATTCTCTCTCTGATAAAATTGATCAGCGATAACTCTACCAGATGTACCACATTCTGGTCCTTTAATGGTCTACATCAACATTAACATGTCTTATCAATCACTAACTATAAATGCTAATTGGTCCATGAAGGAAATGTGCCTTTTCTGTATGGTTACCCTGGGTTTTTCCCCTTTTTCCTGAACCCTATGTTTTTGCTGACTTTAGAACACTGAGCACTTTACCCCTACTAACCAAAAGTGCTTGTGCTTCCCCTATAACCGTGGTTATATTGGCTTATCCCTAATTGGCACCTTTAACTTGCATATAACTCGCTAGTCCATGGCGTAGAAAAGTGGACACAGATCTGCTGCGCCATATGTAAGACTTGGGGCACACTTGAAAGGGAGAGAACAGGATGCCAAGATAATTCTGCTTGCTGAAGGACCCTAATTTTATCCTGGCAAACCTGTCTCTGGATTTTTGATGGGTACAGTGACTGCCTCAAACTGGATTTTAGTGTTAGACGTGGGAAGACACTAGGATTACCATAGCACACACCTCACACCCAGCCACCCCACCCAGCTCTCAGGGCCCAAGTTTAGTGTGACAGAAAAATGTTGCCATCTTAAAAGTGCCCTGATTCATGGCACATTGGACCTGTTTGCAGTAAGGAGAACTGAAACTAATGAAAATTTGGGTAAGTTTGGGCCAGGAAACTTTTACCCCATTGGTTAGGGAGTGCCTATGAGCCACCACACCCACTAGCTGGTGCAAAGCATAAATGTGGCATCTCCAATCACCCAATTCAGAACACGTTTGGACCTGCAGAAAAACAGAAGAGGATTGTACCTGTTGTCTGTGACCTGAAAGGAACCCTGAAAGACTGAACCTGCTCCAGTTCACTGACCTCTTGTGTGGCTGCAGGGAGACAACAAGCTGCAAGAGGTCTTTTTCTGGAAGTACCCAGCTTACCATTGGCAACAGGACTTTGACTGGACCCTGCTGGTCTCTGCCTGACAGCCTGTGAGTGTTAACTGCCTCCCATAAGGTCCTGGGGGCTATAGAAATGTACTATGGTGGTTGATGGAACTTAAAAGAATATGTCAGAGGGTAAAATCTGTGACATCGCAGCCAACTGAAATTGTGTCTATGTCCCAATCTACTGTGACTATAGATTATCATTAGTGCTTTGTGTTTTGTGGCGCCATTTTCCCATAATCTTTCAAAATTCATGTTTCCAGTTCACCTTATTATATCTTTGCCATTTTGGAAACATTTCGTTTATTAAGCTTTACTCTATTGGTCTGGAATGTTTATTGTTTTGCATGTTGACTTTAGTAATGTTTTAGTATTGCATATATACTTTACACATTGCTCTAAATTGAGCCTGTCTGCTCTGTGTCATAGGTACCAAGGGGTTGAGTTCGGGTAAATTTAGGGACTTGGGGCGTTCACCATGAAAAGGGTTGTGAAGTTTCCTTGCAGTGGGCATTCATACATATACGCTCCTACATATATTTGGTGATTAGCTGCGATCCTTGCTCTAAATGCTAATCTTCACTGATCAGTGCTGCTTTTATAACACTCATGAAAAATATTATGGTCACAATACCACACAGTGTACAAATTTACTTTAAAAAAGCAAGCATGCGGTATCTGTAGAGCACAAACATAGCCAAATAAACAGCTGATCTAAATATGGATCAATTATAAAAAGAGCATGATTTGTTTTTGAGTCACCACAAATAGAACTTATAAAGCGATATCTAAGCTAATGCACAGTTGAGAATATTAACAGTCAAAAATATGAATGATTTTAGATTCCTTATAATGAAATTATGAGCATCTGGTCTAATTTACTAAAGGGCTTTTCCTTGATTTTTTAACACACTAAGCATTTAACCTTTATGCCCCTTATTGACATACTGTTTGTGCTACATTTTCAAGCGAGGGATTATCTTGGTTGGTAAATGGTTCATACCTATTATAAAGTGTGATGATCCATTTATTGAGTTTTTGTTGTTGGTTGTAACAGAATGGATGTTAGACAGTGTTGTAATTTGTGAATATGATAGAAACACATCAAATAGATATGTTGTATGCACTAATATTAGTTCACTTAACTTTGAAAAAGTATATAACAATAAGTCATGTGCAAGGTTTTGCTGCACAGAAAATGTCAGTCTGAAATAATTTGAGATGTACCACAGACATTTATTCATTTATTGATCCTGCAGCACAACACACCATCTGTATTCATCTTTAAAAACTGATGGGATACTTTTTTCTTTTATGTACACACACTAATACAAAGCTTTTTTTAACATCTACTCAAAGATGATGCTTTTTGAATCAGGCCATACTGATTATTGCCTTTGCCAGCAGTAAACATTCTTACCAAGAGAAATCTGCAGCTAGCATTATTTAAAATCATTTAATGGGGCTTTAGATGCCTCAATGTTAAGTTTGAAGCTGTAACCGTGTGGACAGAACAATCTTGACAAGGAGCACAGTGTTTATCAGTGGGTGAAACTTATATAATAAAGTTGAAATGTGAGAAAATCATGCGATACGGACCCTAGGAAACTGAATGCAGTGCATTTTTAAGAGTGCAATTCTGCACCTGAACCACTTAGAACAGTAACTCAACTGCCCAATGTGCAATCCAATAATGGTGTGCACTGGGAGAGTCTATTTTACATGGCAATGTGTGCCTTTTTGGGTTAGCTCTAGTGTTACCTCCTTCTTCAACCTTCACCATCAGATTAACAAACAGTAATGTGAGAAAGTGGACTATTAGTTGATGTAGATATTAGTCCACAACAAGTAATAATGACACTTTCCTTGTTAGGCCCAGTAAAGGTTTCAGTAATTTAAACATGACCTCAACCCGTGGTAGCGTTGGCACAGAGCAGAGAGCCTTAACTTTGGAAAACATGTAAAGTATTTAGAAATACCAAGTTATAAAATCGAAAACACAACACAATTGAAACCCCCCTCCAATATATGAAAATGAAGAATATTTTAGTGAACAAAAAGAGGCCAAAGTGACTAAAATCTAACAAGGGAGATATGAATGTTTTAGGTTCTAGTTACATTTTATCTCCAAAATGCATAAAGTGCCAACTGCGGGTGAATGGTTGCACTAGACTGGGGCAAAGTCGAGGTTAAGGCTGATCGAAGTTGATTGCTTTTTGGATGCAAGGACTGGGTTGTCCCAGTCAAGAGCTACCTTCTTAGAAACAGTTCAGGTTGTTGAGGGGTCGTCAATGGGTTCATTGGCATTGAAGGCAGCAGGCGGAAGCCAAAGCAAAGCTCGACAGTGACGATTTAACAGAGAATGGGGACCAGATGCGGTTATCGATGAAGGCTGGAAACGGTCTGGTTTCTGCACTCTGAACGTCTTTTGTGTTAATCAAGTTCTTGACAAAAGCACCGTTGAGGAAGCTGTGGGATGGTGGTGAAGTGGCCCCAGTATTGACGGATTCCATTGTCAAGCAGAGAACGTAGCTGTTGCTACAGCAAAGTGAGACCCGCCGTCGATGTAGCCTTGGTGGATCAACTTGGGAGGTTGTTCCAGGACTTCTGTTGGTTCTCCAGGAAAAAAGTATTGAAAAAGTTTCCCGGTCCCAGCTTTTAGTGCCAGGCAGGAAGAGTACACTCTGACACTTATCTAAGGGCCCCAGGACCTTAGGGACATCACTTATGGATCAGGGCTAACTCTATTAGAAGTCATCAGCATGGTCTACAGCAGGTCCAGTTGGGAATGGTCTGCTGGCTCTTCATGAACTTTGGTATCTTGCAGTTTTTCTAATTGTGTAGCTTAACAGGAGTCAACCAGCTGAACCTTGGGGTCCACTTCTTTGTCCTGGGTACAAGTGGGAGCAGGTCCAACCCTTAGGGTTCCCATCACAGGTCATAGAAGCAGATGAAGCTTGAGTTTTATCTTCGTCAGATCCAGAGGTGTTCTTAAGAGGGTATTGGGGTTCCACATTTATGCCCAGTGCCAGCTTGTGGGTGGGGGAATATCCTGACCTCTTCCTAATCAATAGGGCAAAGCTTCCCATGGGTGAAGCTACCAACTTTTATAGCACTTCTTATGTGTTTACTGTGCCCCTCTCTACCCAAAACCAATATGGCAGAACCTTACATCCTCGGGGCAGAGTTTCCTGTGCCCATCTAGATGTGTGGCTATGATAAGGGGCAAACCCTCCTGTTGAGGCCGAAAAGTTCTCTGCATGGAAATGAATGTGCCCACCTGCCCTGAGTCGCCAACTGTACTGATATCTAGATATCTAATGCCAAGTTTTGTTGTCATAGGCAAACATGGATCATGTGTGTGTGCCATGACATAGGCCTGTTTTTTACAGAAAGCAGTCTAGTTGGACCGGTAGGGGCACCCAAAATACTACCCTCACAGTGGTAGAAGGCTACTGTCTTCATCAGAAGTTAAGCAGCATGGGTGGGGTGCTGTCAGCAAACTGTATAGTGATAAGTAGGAGTGAACAGGTCCTTTTTAACCTGTCACTGGGTTGAGGCCTACCAGCTCACTCATTTTCAAAGTTCTGCTGCTGTGTGCTTAACTCACCCTTGACCTACTTGGTTTGGTGTGAAGTGCTGCACAGCACAGGAGTGATATATTTGTAATGGGTGTGTATGTACCTGGGAAAGGTACGATACAGGCAGAATGCAGAACTGTGCAGTGCATGGATGTTAAATGCATGTACTGGTTCTATGTGTGCCTATGAGTGGTACAGTACCTGAAGGATGTAGTGCTGTGGCATGTGTATGGGATAGGGGCATGCGTTGGGTGTATGTATACCTGTCTGTGGTGCGAACGTGTTAAATGCATATGCTGGATGTACGTGTGCCTATGAGTGGTAGTGCAGTGCGTGCATGGTGAATGTATGCATTGGGTGTATGTGTGACTATAAGTGGTGCAGTACATTGAGGATACCGTACTGTGCAGTGCATTAATTCTGTATACATGCACTGGGCGCATGTCTGCTTCTGGATGGTACACTACATGGAGGGCCCTGGGTCCCATTTTGGGAGACCAAGGCCTGCATGGTGAAACATGGAGGAAAATACCCCTGACAGATTTGTGCATTGCTGCATTCCTGTGAGCTGGGTGGGGCACGCACTGGGGAGGGGAGAGCCAGGCTTCCCCTGTACACTTCAAAGTGTGCTCTTCGATTCAGTGAGAGGTCACAAGGAAGGAGACTGGGTACATATCAGGAAGAGATGATAACAGAACCCTAAAGAGTAGGGCTGGGGACCCTGGGCTAACCTTTTAATACACATATCGCTGTGGCTGAGTTCCAAGTGTAAACTCTAGTCAATCCCATTTCCTGTGCTGTGGGTCTATCAGCTTTGGGGACTCTCCCTCTGTGACAGACTGTGTTTCAAGAGGAAGAGAGAGCAGAGGCGTGGACACTTCAAAAGACGCAGAACCCCATCATAAAACGGTAAAAACCCAGATCCTAAATCGCATTTGGTGTCTGGGACTGAACTATAAAAAGGGCAGTTTGAGACCCTAAAAATTGACATCTGCCAAGAAGCTAGTAGACTGTGTGAGGAGAGGAAGCTCTGCGAGGCTTCTGCCTGTGACCACGATTTTGAGCCAAGGCCTGCTAGTCCCCCTGCTGGGTAAGACGACCTCACCCAGGGAATCCAAGACCAACTGCCCTGGAACCCGAAGCAGCAACGCTTGCCAAGACCAGTGTGCCTGTGAGGAAGAAGAAAGCATTGGAGGGTGCAAGGTCAAGTGAGGAGCCCTCTCGAGTGAACTCCCTGTGCGAGGTGTGAGGAAATAGCTGCTGCTCCGATTGGATTGTAACCAGTATGCAGGACATACTTGGTGAGTCCTGCATGCAAGGAGAGGGTCACCGTGAATTGAGTCTTGTGTCGCGCTGTGCCGATCAGGCTGGAGCCTTGCATAGACCTCAGTCAGCCACCCCATATGCCAGGAGGGGCCACAGTGAAAAGACTGCCGTGTGGTAAAGGCCGTAGCCTTGCGCGGTAGTTAGCGGGGACCCCTTTTGCCAGAAGGGGATTCCCATGAAGGATTTCACCATGCTGATTTTTTCATAAAAGTGATTAATTGGTTGGACAATAATTAACTACTGCTGCTGCACACACTTTGAGCTGTGAGCCCGTTTTTACTATCCTGTATCCACAACTCCCCTATGGGGAGGCTTGGACTGCTCAGACAACACATACTCCATGAGTCAAGTGCAGAAGGGGTACTTGGCCAGTTATGCAGAACCCATAGTACGGCAGGCCACGGAACATGTAAAAGGCCTCAACCCCTGTGGTTGGGCCCAGTAACCCCTGCTTGCAGTGGACCTCTTAAAGTGGTTCTGACACCTCGCTTTTGGTTACTTTAACTGGTTATTGGGTAGCTCCCCCTCCCACTGAGTTTGGAGACAGGCAGCCTATGTCTACAAATGTGAGGCAGGCTAGGTGTGAGCTACATCTGCCAGTGAATGAGTAGCATTCCTTTGAAGCTCAGGAATGACCTGGGCACAGCCCCCCAGGCTATCCTACTAAGGGTAAAACATGCATACACATTTTCTACTTTTTAGATTACATGCACCCTGCACTATGGGCATTTAAGGCTTTCCTTAGAGTTGACTTATAAATATTAAAAAGGAAGATTTATGCCTGGAAAAAGATTTATTTTTACAGTTCGAAATGGGAGTTTTAAAACTGCACATCTAGGCTGCAGGGGCAGGCCTGGATTCACGTTCTGCATTGTCACTTTAGTGGGGTCATAATATGTGCTGCAGTCCTCTAGTGATATTTTCATAACAGGCCGTGAGTATATTTTTGAACCAAATAATAGGAATTTAAAATAAATATGCCCATCATGTGTGTAGGCAATTTTGACATTTTCAGGGTCAGTGAACATGCACTGGAGCCTGTTTAGGAGGTTTTCAGTGCACAGAGTCAAAAAACCAGCAGCATCAGCCCAGGTAAAATGGAGATGACTATACATAAAGAGGCATTTCCTACAAATGTCATGCAATATTATTTTCTGGTCTACAACATATTCCTATCATGGGATTAGAAAATAAATAGTGGAGTGTGTGTTAGAAATTATGCAAACTATAAATTGCATCAATTTTACATTAAATACTAAGCAAGAAACAAGAATAAACTGGAACTTTCGTTCTCTTGTACCATAATGTTCCACTGCTATAGAGGTACGTTATCTATTCAATATCAATTTTATTCATAACAGAAGCTGAATATTTCATTGGAATTTTGCATTGAACACAAATCAGAGCCATAAAAAAAACTGATGTTACAAATCAAAATAAGCTGTAAATGGAAACATTTCACAATGGCTTGGAAGGGCCCTTGCTGGTATAAAAAGACCAAAAAATAAGTATTTAAAATCAAATTGTTTGCTCAATGACGATCTTACCGAGGGTAACTAGCACTCGCTGCAGGGCCTGGTATGATGATGTCTGCAGATCGAACAGTGAGAGCTTGTAGTCAGTGCTGAGCTGGACTTCATGTCGGATTGTTTCAAATAACGCTGATGCTCTATAAAGCTGCAAGGAGAAGAAATAATGCATTGAGATAGCATGGCTCTCAGTATTGGATTCCACTTTCTCACCGGAGACAGGGTGCACTACACTGAACTTTTAAAATGTCTATTTAGAGCATGTGGGACTCTTCTCACCTTGAACATGCCACATCTACATTGTCAGCATGAATCATGTCTCCATTTGAAATCAATGGAGTCTATACAATTTTTTGAGAATCCCATATTATAAATTCCAGGAAAATTCCTACTGGCAGAAGTACAAATTCCATGCTATATGATCACCTAAAATGGTATCAACAACAAGGCTAGATAAAAAAAGAAATATACTTTTTCTTCAAAAGTTTGAATGCAGGCTTGAGGACAATTACATATTTTGTAAAAACTATATAGATTATTAAAAATGAAAACATGTTAAAGAGGCTAGGATACTGGTCAGAAATTGCATATTGTATAGACCATGCAGCAGACCCGTGTCTAAACAAGATGGTACAACCGTGAATCTATAGTAATATCGGGCACCAGTTTATGCCCAGCGGCTTAAGCATTAGCCTTAAACAGTCCGTGGACTGGTAGATCCACTATTCAAGGCAAAGTGTGGCACTTGCTTTCCATATTGCCTTTCCTCTCATACACATCATTTAGTATAGGGTTAGGATAGCAGAAGGGGGTGACTGATCCTGATGAATATGTTGGGATAATGGGTATCAGAGAAAAGCACAGTGCTCGTACCCAAAAGGACATCAGTACTCCTTGATCTCAATCATTTTCGAAACATGTGAACAAGATTGTGGAACATCATTAATATTAGCCATTAAAGTCCATAATCATAAACACAAGTGCATTTCCTCATGTTATTCTTTTTTTATCTTTCTATGTTTGTGTGTATGTATATGCTATTTCTGTAGAGCTAACCTATCCTAAAGTCAGAGGACCGCTGTATGTAATCAAAGGCAAGTTTAGTGCCATTGCAGCACAGCAGCTGACATTCCCTGGCAGTGGCGCGGCGGTCTGAGGTACAACCACGTATATTACGACTTTCCTCACTGCCAGCGCTGTCATGGAGGTTCTTCCTGTATGAAAAGGCTGTGCATGGGAGTGCATCCAGGACCGCTGTACATAATCAAAAGCAAGTTTGATTATGTAATCAAAGGCAAATACAGGGGGCACATGTAGTGCCCCCTGTATTTCTGCACCCACAGTTCCTCCACAGGAATAAATGCACAACATGGTGCATTTCTTCCTGTGCGGGAAATTGCACTGGTGGTCCCATAGCGGTGCTGTTTCAAGCTCACAATGAGTTTTTTTAACAGCACCGCCATGGGACTGCCACGCCGCCAGCCTGCCAGACCATAAAAAACTTGTAATCTGGCAGGCAGGCAGCAGCGAGTCTTGGCAGTGCGGGAGCATGGCATGCCGCACGCTCCTGCACCCCCAAAACTTAAAATTTTGCCCTTAGCTGGGGGAGACATGTTTCTTCACCTTTTCCAGGACCCTTAACCCCTTGAGTGCCCCACCCTTTCCCCGCCCTGTGCGGGCCCTTTCATTAGCGGGCGGGGTTCATGACGAGATAGTCTCGTCATGGGCACAGCGCAACCGCGCTCCATGACGAGACCATCTCGTCATGGGCACTGAAGGAGTTAAAGGTCTAGGGCATTCATCAGAATTACATGTGAACAAGATTGGTGAAACTCATAAATATTATTAATTACAACTCAAAATCATTCACACGAGTCCAGTTCCCTCTTGTTATTCTTCTTTACTCTTCATTCAAAATGTCAAATTATTTCCTATGCCAAGGAACTTGAAATAATTCATTCACAAATTTACAATAAACTCTTAACAGATGCAGCTAAAACGTTTTTCACTGAAACCTGCTTCCTCCGGGCAGCAAAAATAACAGCAAAAGAACATACTATCACTTCTATGAATAAATAATGAGACACATATGAAAACCAGTTAAAAACCATTTAAAACACATATGAAATTACATGTCTTGATTATGGTCCTTATTGTCTCCATTTACAATATAGATTTAGATACAAATATTAATAATTATGCGTATTACCTCATATCCCGGTCTCAAATACTACTTATATATTCTAATAAAGTATTTTTTTTTAAGACTTTCCTCAGTTAAATATGCTAATTTTCTCTCTATCTGTTAATCATTACTTTTTCATGAACACTCAGTGTGGTAGACCGCATTTCAGCCCGATCCTAGACTTGCAAATACTAAAGGAGTACAGATTGGTACATATATTTTCAATATAACATATTTCATATTACAGGCTTTCTAGACTCTTATTTCAAATGCAAACATAAAACAATCATGGATATGATAATTATTCATACTCACAGTACTTCTGTGTACTTAATGGATACCTCTCATTAAGTATTCATCTCACATTCCTTATTTCCTAGTTTGCTTTTGTCTACTCACTCGTTGAACACTTTGCATGAATTAATTCCCCATTAAATAATATCAAGACCCAATAAACTCATTGACATTGCTTGTTTGAGGAACAACATTGCAAGTTCCATACCTTGCAATCTTTTGCTCATAGTGCAAGATAGCAAGTTTAGGAGGCATCCGGATTATAGCTCCCCTCATAGTTAATAATTCTTGTTATTCGTCAGTGTTATCTGAATTATAATCATCATATGATTCCAATTGTTAGTTTCCCATGGACTCTCTTTCACCTTATTATATGGCCCATATCTATTAAGCACACAAAAAAAGTCTTTTAAACCTTTTCCTTTTTAGATATGGGTGAAAACTGCGATAACTCAAATATAAGGGACAGTACATTCCTAAATTCTTTAATAGAAGAATGTAAATTATTTTTGAAAATAAAATCTTGCATATCATTAATAGTACAATATAATTCTACATAGAAGTGACAATATGTTTTTTAGCTGTTATTTTTGCTGCCCTGAGGATGCAGGTTTCCATCTGTTGAGAGTTTATTATACATTTTTGAATGAGCAATTTGAAGTTACCTGGAAATAAGAAATTGTAACACTTTCATCCTCTCCTTCAAACAGCACAATGCCAAAAATAAAAAGATGGCATGGTACTAGCTCTCCCTTCTAAAGAAAGAGAAAACCTTTCTTCCAGAAAGCAACTTCAGAAATGCTGTCAAGTTCTTGTACTTTTCCATCTGGAAGGTGGTAATGCCCTACTCTATGGCCTCTTAAACTCCATACTAGCATCCCTTAGGGGCATCCTACACACTGGAGCACATCTCATCCTGGACCTGAAGAACTATGACCACATCACCCCATCATAATGAAACTCAAATGGTTCCCCGTGCCAGCCCACACAATCTTCGAAACTAGCTGCATCATTTACATAGCCATCACAACCAGCACCCGCTTATCTTGTACAGAAGATTACAAACTCTGATGGTTTTTGGCATACCCATATCCAGGGCACCAAAAGGCTAGAGACTAAAAAGTGCAACACACCAAAAAAAACAAGATAACAAGCCTTTATTGTCAATGTACCCAGGAACTGAATCAACATCCCCTTAATGATCAGAGCCTCCCTCTTACTGATCCAACTTAGGAAAGAGTTGGAGACTCACCTCTTTGAAGAACATTATATCACAATTAATTAACTGTCCACGACTCAGCTTCCTATCCTATTACTTACTGACACTAAACTTGCTTTTGAGTATGTACCATGGTCCTGGATGCACTCCCATGCACAGAGGCAAGAGGGGCCCTATAGGGCCCACTTTCTTTCTTCACCTCCAGCCTTTTCATGGAGGAAGAACCTCCATGACTGCTCTGGCAGTGAGGAAAGTCATAATATGCTTGGTTGTACCTCAGGGCTCAACTAAGCATATTTCGGCCCTCAGACCGCCGCGCCACTGCCAGGGAATGTCTGTTCCCTGGCGGCTGCAGTGGTGCAATGGCAGTACGACCGCCCAACTCATAAGGAGGTGGTCGGACTGCAGGTGCGGCAGTGGCTAAACCGCTGTGCCCCGCGAGACTGCTGGTCTTCATACCGACAGACTCGTAATTAGGCCCTAAGAGTTTGCATTACACAGGCCGTTGAGAAGACTGATTTAACTTATATGTTAGGGAAGCATCGATAGATTAGCTGTACCTGTAAACCATCCATTACACATTTTAAACTTATTACATGCAAAACACCTCAACAATAGGGAAGCATACCTATCACTTCAAAGTGCTCCAGGTAGAGGCCACTGTGCGGGCCTATAGTGGAATCACAGTCAGGAAGGGTCCGATGATGACGCATGCCACTTCAGCGGGTGAGGGCATGTGTACACACCCCAGTAAGGGTTTGGTTATCTCATAGACACCTTGTCTCAATACTTGAGGAACCCTCTAGAGTATCCTGAATAATCCATTTTTTGTGCTAGATATTCAACAGTACCCTATGATAATCCGCTTTGCATAGATTGAGCTCTGTGTAAAATGTTTTCTGGGGTTTCCTGCATTCCGACAGCCATTTCGTGAGCCGGGTTGTCTTGATGGCATCATTCACTTTACACAGTGTTAATAATCCATCTGCAGTGCTGGTTTAACATTGGTTTAATACTGAGAGTAAAGAGGAGAGCTACTCCTGTGATATAATCAGTACAAACAGATCCAAAAATGAGAGAGGAATAATATATGAACATATAAAAAATATCCAAGTATAAAAGACTTTAAAAGTATTACAGTTAGTTGAAAGTTGTCAAACAGGTAATTATAAGACACCGTTGAACACATTATTTGTCTAGAATCTTCTTCCTCTATAATGGATTAAAACACCCATGAGGAAGTGGCACACAAATCCCACCTCTCATTTCCAAGCATATGAATTAGCTAAATCCAGTCACATATAGAAGAAAAGTGAAAAAGGGTAGAAGGGCGAACTAAGAAATGAACAGAGCCAGAACATAGTACATTCTGACGCTCTGATGATCCAGGATTTAACAGCTGCTATCAGTACATGTCAGATCCCCATTTTTCTAAAGACTCACATAAAGGCGGTAACATACAACAAACTTAAACTGGAGACCTTTGAAACACCCATTCCTTATCAGGAGCCAGAGGATAATTTTTAGATGAATGTATTTGTGATCTACAGCAATGACTCAACAAAGACTTCCTTGGAAACAAACTTCTTCTGTGCATCCTAAAGTTGTGTGAATTCATCAATAGTGTAAAACCAATTTTTACCAGACAAATCTAAAAAAGACATTGGTGAACTCAATAGAAATCGTTCCAAGTAATTGGGCAAACAAAATATAAAAGGATGGACATCTGTATACATGCTATGTCTCAATCACTCCCTACAATCGAAAAACCTGCCATTGAAATGGTGGAGTTAAATAAAAAAAATCTAAAATCAGGGAGTGATTAATAATTAATGATGTAACAACCGTCGTTTAATTTGTTTTTGTATGGCATCATCTGTCAGTCAATGATAATAAAATCGAAATAAAAATAAAAATAACGTAAAAAAGAATCAGGGATATATTAAACAAGCAATAGAAAGTTTAGCTAAATGCATGTGGTCTTCTGAAGCCTCAATATTAAAGCAACGCACATGAATATTCCACTCATCTGAAGGCTCAGTGGTATATTACAGGAGACATAATATCGGAAAAAGGAAATGTCTGGTAAAGACCAGCCTACGCTTGGGTTTTTAGGTATTGAAGCTTTAAACACTCCCAGTCCACCTAGGGAAATTGTCTCCAGACAATGGAGCTCAAAACTTAAATGGATCTGTAAGTGATTTAAACTTCACTGTCAATAAAGAAGACAAGTTATTTACACCAATCAAAGGAGTGAATAAGATGAGTAACATGAAAGTAAAAACCATAAAGGGTTGTGCACCAAATTGGGACGCGTTTTACACTGAACAGAAGGCACATATTTACAGGAAGCTCGTGAGACACCTTTCTCACAGCTGTTGTCACAGTTATGTATAAACATCTGTAAGAAAAAACAAGTGAAGTGCTGAGTACAATCTGCACCATATTACTGAGAGAAATATTGGGAATGACTCGGGTGGGAATCATGTAGTAGTACAAAGAACATGGGGCCAGATGTATCAAAGGGCTTGACCCATTCTGTGTCTATGGGACAATGTGTTCATACATATGGCCCATGTTTCCCACCGGTCATCAATCCTGATTGAACACTCCTTGAAAACAATCTTGGCTTAAAAAATGGATGAATGAGTTTGTAGGAGCTAACATTTAATAAACAATAGTAATAATTCCTATTTGTAAAGCACGTAAATATCGCCCCCAAGGAGTTAAAAGGCACTATGGGCCGTCGGAGAGATTGAGTGAGCTACTTCCCAGAGTCACAGGACGTTGTGCTGAGCTGCTGCTAGAGCCAGGATTGAGCCATGAGCCCCGTGCTCCGGAGTCAGTCGCTCTGGCTGCTGGGCAAGAGCGACTGACTCCGGAGTCAGTAAATACCCAAAGGAGGTTGAAAGAAGCACAGATTACTACAGGGGTGTCGAGTGCTGGCCCACAAGTGCTGACGTCATGCAAGATTTTCATTATAACCCCCGACTGTAAATGATTCCAATTTAGATAAACTGCTTGTAAATTTAGTGTACGACCCTCATTACTAGTGGCCTTTCAATTCTGATAGAACTGGTAACAGCAGTTATCAAAGGGCATTAAAAGACCATAAAGCACCAGACAGCACAGTCTGACATGTAATAGTCATTAGACACAGTTTCTTGAGAAATCGACCAGTTATTCTGGGTATATTATCACTCTGTGGTACCCCCTGATATGCCAAGTCCTAACATTGGTGGGCTTTAGGTACTTAGTTGGATTACTTCCAGATTCAGTGTTTGTAAGTTTCACCTCTGCTTTGCCCCATCCTGCCTCCAGGTCCATGTGTCACTGTGAGTCTGAGACAGAAATATGGCTAAGTGACAGCTCAGGGTTGAAGGCACTTCTCTGCAGTACTCTACCAAGACACTGGCTAATATACATAATTCATCCTTATTCCCATCTAAGACACCTCTCTGAGCTTCAATTAAATTTAGAAGCAGGAACCCTATTGCCTCAGATCTCTGGCTGCTTTGAACAACGCCCAGTCCTTGACATAGAGGATACCTACAACCATGCCTGCCTCAATCTACATAGCAATCCACAATTCCTACTCTATCATCTTGCCTCTTTGGATGCCATCATGGTGGCGCCACTGTGCCAAGCCCACCTGAATACAATCGGAGCACATATATTGTAAGCTATAGACATGCACTATATACTAGTAACTTTGCAACATAACATAAATGCGAGGTAGCTAACAATCCCATGGTTAATGACCATAGGTAACTTTCGACCACTATTCAAAGCACCACAAAGGATAGTGGTGACTTCTAATGGTGGATTTCCCTTACTGCCTGATATAGCTACTAAGGTCTACTGCATAGGCAGAGCTACATTAAATTGGGGGCTTTCCCCACGCAAATCCAATCCTTCTTACTTCCACTACCGGTTCTACTTAGAAATGAGGTCATTTGAGGCAGCGGACACATGTAAACATTTTCCAGGATAAGGCAAGCATGTTGATGGTCTTATCCCATATGGTATTGTAGGATGGTGAGGGTTGAGGGAAGAACTAGTTAATTTCCTGGATTAGGTGAAACTTTATGTGTCTCTACAGAGAGTGTAGTATTTTCTTCCCTGGACTCCTACGTTGGGCTAGGCTGAAAGGGGTTGGCCAGAGGGAGAAGAGACCCTCGTCCCATTAACCCTGCTCACAAGACCAAGGCGGATTTCCTTTTGCAACCGTTCTCTACCAGAGCTTTTCAATCATGCATGAAATATTAACCTCTGATGTTGAAGGGAGGTAAATATTAAATAATTCGACCCATAAGATGCCAAACGTGTCCCAAAGAAATGTGAAAAAAGACAGAATAAATGGTACTACATTCTTTTTGCAGTACTTAGAAAGTACTGAGAAGAAACAAACACAGCATGTCTACACCGATTACAACACAGTAGAACTACTCGTTGCTGTGTTTGCCATGAAACATTCTCCTATTTTTTTAACACCTTAATAAAAAAAGCTTGAATTCTGGTTGGAAGTTTTTTTTCCCAGTGTGTGATAGATTTTCTGTCCGTCAGATCAATTTCCCATTACATGTCGATAAGGTAAAGCTACAGGGCTGCAAGCTGTCCATCAACATAACATATGTTGCTGGAATTCCATTGATGTGGTGCAGTGAAGCATTGTTTGTGCTCGCTCACTCGAGAGACATCTTGTTCGATCTGCACTCAGACCTTTCTGCCATTGCACCAGAGACTGACCACAGTTTTATATAGTTTCTATGAAGCTGGTTGTGTTTCTTTTGCTTGTAAGTAAGAATGTTCCTATTGTGAGAAGGGGAGGCTCAGTCCACAAAGCCTTTCACAGAAGTAAATGTGATGTTCATAAACAGAAAGTCATAAAACATCTTTGCTGACTTGCTGGTAATCCATAAGTATCAAAGTTACACATGCAAAGGTTTCACCTATGTGTGCGACATGTGACCTCTGTACATTTTGGATAACATTAACAGTGTGAGACTCTCTTGGGTCTAGATGAGCAGAACTAGGGATTTCTAAGGCAGTATCTGATAAATGTATGCAAATGAGGTGAACACTCACAAACTTTGGAATGCTTTTCTCACACTGATCATCACAAGAAAATATACCAATGAATGGTATAGGGGTTGGTGGCGCACAAAGTGTGCATAAGTGCAGTAATTATTACAGGGGCATTAGATAAGAGAGCAAAGGAAAAAAAGAAATCTAGTGGAAAAAGATTCAAAAGATTGTTTTTTAGCAGTATTGAAGTCCAAGCCCCATGAATGTGGAATGTACGCAATTAATTTTGCCAGTACTATATTTATCACATGCGTTTTCAAGTGAAATTTACAGAGATCATAATATTGGCTACTTTGAACGTAGACATTTTGTGAAATGAGTATCCAGATGAAAATCTCTGCAGTGAGTATACTACACATACCGATTTTGTTTATCAGTTCCTATGGAACAGCTATGGTTTACATTCTGACTGAGGAATCCAGTAGAAAGGGTATGAGATGCAAAACCATCTCACGTGTATATCGAAAATAAGAGTATTCAAGTGAACTTCCACATTCACAAAACAGAAAACAAATTATTGATTCCTTATTGTCTGGTATCTCCCAACACCGAATCCAAAGAAAGCACACAGGAATGACATATGTAATCTACGTTAAGAGACAACCCGCAACTGGCTGTAGGGATGTGGCAGTCCAGAGTGTCGACCAATGGTGAATAAAAGAAAGTTTCAGACCGTCTAGAACTACCACGCCCAAGAGAAGTATGCCAGCACAACAAGAAAAGAGTACAAATCTTCTATGATAATAAATGATACACAATGCATGCAAAATACATAGGCAAAACTAAGCCATAACATTCCTATTTATGCTTGTGGTAAGTATAACTGTGCTAGAATATATCGAAATAAATAAAAGTGTGTTTTTTTTAATTGATCCAGACAGAGGAAGATTACTTCGCTGTTGAAGTGTGCCTTTTTAAAAACGGGTAACTCAAAATATTTCTGCATGGTTCTCATCGGTGAGCATGTTCCCTTCTCAGGACCTGGGGCTGTGGGTAATAGTTTTGTGCCCGAGTCACAAACTTTTCTATGGGCACTTCATGCCATCCAGAGTTTATGACTGGTGCAGAGAAAAATGTTTCTCACCACTTGCATGTGCATATTGCTCCTGAAGTAGCTGATGCCTGAAATATCTTGTTTCTAAAGTCTGGCCACACATCCAGAATATTACCAGGTAAAACAAGGACATTTTAATGGAGATATAGAAAGAAGGAATATAAACAAAGTAGACATTAAAATATACAAATACTTCCCAGGTGCTCACAAAGTTTATGCCATTGGTCCTTAACATAGGTCCAGGAGGGCTGGATCCATGCCAGGTTTTGTGGACATCCGGATAAGATACATCTACAAATGAGGAATCTAAATTGAACTCATTTAGACAGTCTCTGGTTATCTTTAATATTTGACATGGGACTGGCACTCCTGGACCCACGTTTGACTTCACTCTTTTATCCTTTATGAGTTTCCTACAGAGGAACATATAGAGGACAGAGGACATACATATGTCACACATAGTGGAGGTCTGAGATTGATCCCCTTTCCACTGGGAACCGTATCCTACCCTGCCGGACGTCAGACACTGTATTCACACTGGGTTTTCTACGCCTTCCCCCCACCTCTTCCCTCCTTCAGTCTTCTGAGTGTTCCCGTGACCAAAGCACTTCTCTTCCCTTGTTGGGGAGGGATCCAGCATCTATGCCTTGGAGTCTCAGCAACCCCGCTGAGAGAGTCAACCGCGTCAAGAGAATCACACATAATGGAGGACTGGGAATGACCCCTTTACCGCGGGGAACCATTTCCCACCCAGCCGGATGACAGACACAGTTACTTCCTTGTCTCTATACTGTGTCTTCTACCCCCTCCCCCACCTCTTCCCTCCTTCACTCTTTGCCTACCTTCCCTATCCCTTTCCTCTCTCCCCTGAATTTCTCTCCCCCTGCCTGCTTTGTTTAACATTATGCCTATGCTCCGCTTAATCTCCCTCCCTGTTACCCTTTTACATTACCCCCTTACCCTTCTACACGCCTTGAGCCAACGGATGTAACCTATGTACCTTCTGTAACAATGTGTAATTTGTAACCTATGTAACTCGCCTCATGTAAAGTGCTCTGATACCTCCGGGTCTAACCAGCGCTATATAAAACTCAAGTAAATAAATAAAATAAATAAGGAACAGGAATTGAAGAAACCTCTACCGGAAGTGAATCATCGATCCTCACCTGGTGCTGGGATTCTTCCAGGTTTCCACTTGCCCAAAGGGACAGTCCCAAGCGATGCCTTATTTTAGCTTCGTCTTCTCTTCGTCCCAGTTGCTCTGCTAATCTCAAACCTTTGCACATGAAAGAAAAATATATGTAACTCATTGAGAGGAAATGCACTGTTTTCACATTTTCGTTGAATAATTCTGTATCAGTTGTGTAGTGTAGCGTGCCAATACAGCAAGACAATGCGGATCAATAACCTTTCAATACATCAGTTTCTGAAGCCAGTGAAAAGACGGGAGTGTGGAAATTAATTTATAAAGCTTGGTGGCTTTAAAAGGGGGCAGTAAGGGAGCGGGGCAACATTGGCCATGCGTAGCTGGGATGGCCTCAAGACAAGTAGGGAGATTTGGCAACGGACCTGAAAGACCGTGGAAAATTTGTTGTTTGCCATGCAACAAAAACTTTCCTTGAAAACGGTAGCAATTTGAAATTGTGGAGACACTTTAACTGGTAGTCATGTGTGGCCTGCTAAAGAGGATGACTTTAAATGCTCATGGTGGTCCTGTTTTCAGAGGGGCATTCTGTTCAGGAACAAGCCCAGTTATTTTAAATGGTTACCAATGCTGCACCCTTATGGTGATATAACACAGACTTTTCCTGTGAGCTTCTGCTATAAGACGACTGGCCCATGTGAAGGGTACACAGCTTTTTGATCGGCTCTTTATTGCTGCAGTGCAAGTTGTCGACTTACACAGCACCACGTTTAGCAAGTAAGACTTTGCTGTCCCACTAATATATAATAGACAAGGCATGTCCACTATCACATCCGCCATGTTGAATTTGCTGTAGTCGCATTTGCGGTCGCGACTCGCCACTGTAGAATGCAGTGTGGTACAAAATGGCAGACCGGGGATGCCAAAGAGTGTCAACATCAGCAGGCAAGTGGGCGGGCTAGCAAAGAGAATAAAGAAGAGGGGTAGGCTGAAGACAGCCGCTGGAACAGGCAGACACTAGAAGCAGAAGGCCGACACTGCCAGATGACGAGGCACTGGAACACCAAATTGTGGCCGGCGTGGACCTCTCCCATGCACAGGACAAAAATGTAAGGAAAGTAAAATATCAGGGAGGAGCAAATGGAGTCACTGAGTTCTCCACCATGCAGATGCATCAGTGCAGTGAGTCACCACGGTGGGACTGCATATTCACCAGCACTGGAAACTCACACAACGGTTCCACTGTGGTGATATCTGAGAGACCCCCCCAGGGACTAGCGAGAGGAAATGAATTGAGAACATCCAGTAATGATAGAAAAGAAGATGGCCATGAGGAGACCCTTCTATGAGGCCTTGGCTGCTGAGACAATGCAAATCATAGCAGTGCCTGCCTGGTCCCAGGCTTGGTGGATGAGTCAACATCATTACATGGGGAATCCATGGCGTAGATGGTGCGAGAACCATGGCCTAGCTTAGGTTTTAGCCCAAAGGTATATGCCTTCGAGATGCCCATAGATGCATTGTGCATGGACCAGGTGACCATGGATGCTCACCCAAGGCATGCACCTCACTCCGTGGGTCCAGGCTGAAGGTGCGTGTCGTTGTGCAGGTGGACCTGCCTAAAGGGGAAGCAACATATTTGGCAGAAGCTTCACAGTCAACACGGCAAGCGCCTGCAATGTTCTCCCTTTATCCCTACGAAGCATGACCACTCTTCTTGCATTTAGGAAGACACTAAAAACTTGGCTCTTCACTAATTGATCCTGCGTATCTCTCCATCTGGCTTAATTCCTCTTTAGGCCTTCTCCCAGCGCCAGGACACCCTTGGGTAGCAGTTGCGCTCTACAAATAGCTGTAACATAACATAAGTGGAGGGGAAGGACTGGGTGGTTAGAGAGGGAATACACAATTAAACAACAAATATGTTCAGCATCAAAAACACTTATTTCTGTGGGCCAAGTTTAGAAACTGTGTGGGATTATATTTCTAATCAAACAGCAGACACCTGGCAGGGTTTCTCCTTATGCCGATTCACCGGAAAAATAAATACGTGACTCAGAGAAAGAGGCTGCTCATCCCTGCTCAGGCTCCCTGGCTCGGAACGTGATGCCTTTCAGATCTCGGGAGACCTGGCAGAGCTGCTTACGGGGCATTTCAGCGCGACAGATCCAACAACAGCCAATTGTTAATTTCACACACTGGTTAGACGCCCTTTTTTTTTTTTTTTTAGAAGACCGGTATTCAATTCCGCAAAATAGAATAGACAATTTACTGGCGAGCGCTTAGCACCTTCTTAAATGTGCTCACAATCAAACCGTTCGTCACATTTGCGTGGTAGTGAGGTCATTCTCATGAAACCAACAGAATGGGTTCCTTCCTACACTAAATTCTGCCCATGTGGAATATAAGTATAAAGATAGGTATACATGCTGAAATTTCATATTCCATATTTGCAATTGGGGTACATTTGTCACATGTACTTCCTGGTTCCTGTGCTTGCAATTTGAGAAGCAGAAGCATATAAAAATATTTTATCAATGTTCGATTTGTACTACTTTTCCCACTGTGGTAAGGTGAAATTGTATTTTCTAAATTCGACTCAAAATATTACTTTCCTTGAAAGTGTATATTGAAATGAAAGTCAAAAAAGGACAGTGCATTTTTGCCAAAATATCAGTTACCATTATATGTTGAGGTGAGGGAGGTTTATTTAAATTAACTTTAGTTTCTTTTTATGTAGGAAGCATATGTTTATTTATACACCATTTGAGAAATCGCAAACCACGTTTTGTAACTTTAAAAGAACATTGAGTACAGCCACGAAAAATGTCCCTCCCACCTCACTTATTAATAGCATTACAGCTGCACTCAATTTTCAAGCAACAAAACGTCTGCTGTATGATAAAATCGCTGTGAAAAGTGTTGATGTGAGAACATTTAGGTTATTAATGAAAACGGGCTGTCTTTATAGCAGCAGTATTTTTTTCCTTTTCATGCTTTTGTTCTTTTGTTACAATGATTAGGCTGGCTTTGATGGCTGTCAGAATATAATTTATTTATGAAAGCAAAGCAAGTCTAATCTTTATAACAAAAATAAAAATATTGCTGTGGAAAGACTACTTGTAAGCTGCGTGGCAGAAGTTTTCCATGGCAGGCACTATTTGGACTATCTGTGACTTACCTGGTGGAGGGTGTAATATACAGCAGGGAATGGATGATGGCCTATCCAGTCCCTCCATTCATGTTACTCTCTATTGAAACAATGTTTTCATCAGTTTCTTGGGGGCTCCGTTCCTCCTTATCTGACGATATTAAAACAAATTGTTGGAAGAACATTCCTAGAACAAAGTTTAGCCCTCAGAACCTATCTCTCTTCTCCAAATTACTTGGAAAAAACCTTCTGAAGATTCACGAAAAATTATCTGAGAATCCTCTCTGTAACTAGACACAAATACCCTACATTGCTTCTTCGTCATTGCCACAGCCTGCCTGAAACTGCCCAAAGAGTTATCTGTCCTTACTCAGCTCAGTTTCACGGCTTTTCAGGCTCCCATGCAAGATTCGATTCCAAGTTGTGGTATGATCAGTGTAAGTTCCTTAATTTAATGACATCCCTTTGAGGGTATCAAAGTGATGTACAGTGCTTTACAAAAACACTAAATAAAAAAATAAAATATATAAATTATCATATAAATAAAAACAATGGATGTATCTTCAGCTGTGAGTTAGGAGTATCCTTTTATCATAGCTTGTCCACAATTTCCTCTGCACTTTCTATAAATGTACAGCAACTTGCATTTTACCTGCTTTGACCTGCCCTACATTATAATGTGAACCAGGGAACAGGCTCAATGAGTTGATATTGAAACAGATGAGCAGTGTACAGCATCTGATGGTGGCTAAATCTAGGGTCCACTGGTCTTGATCTTATCTGGACGGATTTTGATTCAGACCCCCTAACAACACTAATCTAAGAAATGTAAATTAATCTGATTTTTTTAGGCTTAGTGACTCACTTAGTTTTATGAATTTAATACCAGTTTCAGCAAATGGGTATTTTTGTAATGCTTTTTTATGCAGTATATGATGTTGATGCCTATCCTTTCATTAATTTGTCCACCTATTGATGCATTTTTTATTCTAGAGTATTTTTGAATTAGTACATGGGGTAATGTATATGAGACATGTCTATTTATTCACTGCCAAACCCTCAGCCCTATTCTAGTCTATTATGTAAATGGGATTTTTTCCCCTTGCTTTTTGTATGACCTTTTTTGATGAAAACAATTAAAAAGTGTAATAAAAACCAGCATCTGATGTTAGAAAGGTGAATGTTCTCAAGAGAACTAGGCTGATTTCAGACCCATAAACGCCATTGTTAACAAATAACCAACTATGAAGGAATATGAATTCCATCCATTAACACTTGCGGTCTGTGGCTAAACTCTAGCTTCGGTTTCAGTCGAAGCTGGCTGGAGAAGATAGCCAGAGGGCTAGCTTGGAATTTTCAATTGCCTGGAGAAAACATTTAAAAGAAGTGGTGGGCAGACACGTTCTACCACTGTGTTTACAATAGTCCAGATAAATATGATGAAACCATCTTGCAATGTGTGTACCTTGGCTGACAGAAATGTAGGGGAAAAAAAAATGTAGACAACCTTTTCAACCGTAGTGAAAAAAGCTTTATCCGGCCCTACAGAATAGCTTTGTTGTCCGTCTCATCTTACTCTCAGGAAGTTAGATCAGACTGGGCAGAAAGTTGTGGCAGTTGGTAGCACAATCTTTCCAGTGGGTGGTTGGCAGAGGGGCCCGCTTAGTAAGGGCAGAAGCGCAACCAGGAATAGCTAACAGAGCCACTGCAGTCAAGGGCAAGGCTGGGGAACAAAACAGACTGCCATCATCAGCATCTAAGGCATGCTTAGAATGTTCACACTGGAAGGTACCCCGAGGTGCTCTCAGGGTCAGTGGAACGCTCCGCTGCCTCTCAGGGCCACCTACCCTCACAGGGTGCTATCCACTCAACAGCAAGAACTGTCGAGCTGCTTGGAGGAGTCTTTTAAATCTAAACACAGACTGATGAGTCTGACAGGGCCTATGACATGTCCGCTTCCAACGAAAGCAGACAGAATAGCTACTGATAAATACATGGCCTGTCCCTGTGAATAAAAATGAGCAAAACCATGAAATGAGGCCGTTTTTGCTAGTGTATGTAAGTGTATCATTTCTGTTTAGAAATGCTGATTAGCTCACCACATATTAATGTATCGAAGTTAATTTAACCTCTTCCCTTCCTACATGTTTCCTGAAGCCTTTTTTAATCACCTTTTTCAGCTCAGCTGCCTTGAACCTCCTAGAGCAGACATTATACATACATTCAAAAATGTAAACAAAGAAAATCCACATCACATGTAGGCATAGATTTCTAATGAGTATTGATGGTACACTACAATGTGAGATGGAGGTTCTAGGCTAAGGGGCCAATTACGATGCCGTAGTAAATGGCTCCGACCCTCGGTCGGAGCCGTTCCTACGGCATCATAATCAGCTGTTCGGATTCATTTCTGACCGACCCATTTGGATGGAATCGGTCAGAAAGGAGTCCGAAATGGATTTCCAAATGGCTTCTGACGGGCTTGGTGAGCCCGTCTGCCATTTGGAACGCCTCAAGTAATCCCAAGGGCGGCTCTTACCGCCAAAAGGATTACAATGTCACATTCTGACAGCCTTTTTGCTTCGGCCTTTCCGACACAGAAAGCCTGTCGGAAGTCGACTTTGGGAGCCCCCAGGAGGACCCAATGGGTGCACGGCCTCCGGTTGGAGGCCGAGGGGGCCCCTATGGTGCCCCCCTGTTGATCCCTGCACCCCGATGAAGGCACCTCAAGGTGCCTGCCACGGGGTGCAGAGATGAACTGCACCTTTCGTCTTTACAATGAGAGAATGCGCTCCGGTCGGAATGCACGCTCCCATTCTAAAGAAAAGGATTGCTAATTGTTGGGTTGGGATCGCCAACAGGAGGTCGGTCGTTCCCAGTACCCAATCGATGTCAGACGGACATAGGTCTGTCCGACATCGAAATCGGGCCCTTAGAGTGAGTTAAGGGGTGGGAAAGGAGGTGGCTCGAAGTTTAGTATCACTGTGCTTCCACCAGATCTCCTGCCACAACCATGGCCCTATGATTGGGCTTTACTAATAACTTCACATGAAGGAAAGTGTGCCAGTGCTAACATCACAGAATGTTCTGAAAAGCATTAAGAAACCTGATCATGGTGAGGAACTTAGATGTGCACCTATTTGCCAGGGACATCCTGCTCTTGTAGTTGACATTCTCTCTGCTTTCTTGAAACACCCTCACTTCAGAGGAAAAAAATGTAAAACATGGGAATGAAAAAGGTGTTAAAGAAGAAGCAAATATTGGGTAAGCCAATAGGTTTGGCTTTAATATGCGAACACATGCGAAGAGTATTTATGTATGCCTGGATTTGCATACCTTAGCATGTTAACCCCAGGGGCTGTATTATACATTGTGCCCCGAGGGCAAATGCAATGAGAGAATCACTTTGCCTTTGTGCCCGCATCGTTTTATGCATACGGGCGCAGAAGCAAACGTGCCATTAGGAAACACAGATAAAATGTGAAACAAAAAGGTGGCGCACTTTCAATGCGCCCCTAAAAAAGAAGCCCTTTGGAGGGAAGAATGGAGGTCCCACAGAACCCCCCAGACATCCCTCTGCAGGTGTGTGCAGTCAATCACTGCACCTGCCTGCACGGGGATCTCCAATCCCTCTTTGAAGTGCAGGCAGGTTGCCGCCTACATTGTGAAACATGGAGCGGCGTTGATCTCTATTTCACATGAATGCAATGCCCCATAGGCAGCCAAGGGGGCACCACATTATTTGTATTATGGCACATCGTCCATGTTTGCACCCGCTACACTTTTTGAAAGATGCGCCATGGCGCAATAAGGGAAAGTGTGCCTTATGTATAATACGGCCCCAGATGTATTGGTTTTGCCAATGCTTGTTCTTGTGATTGTGGTCCTTTGGACATGGTCCCGGTAGTAATGTTGACTGCTGAACACTTAGTGAAAAACAGAAAAGCGGCTTGCTAAGAGCTATCATGACGGACAAAGCAATGGTCAGATATCCCACGCTTTGCCATAAACAGAGAAAAGAAAGCTTTTTATTACTGCTATATTATGCTGCACACAAATGGTTAAGTAACTTGTTTGGGTAGCTTGCGCAAACAGAGGTAGATGCTTCCCTGAAATACAAAGAAGCTCATTGTAAAGCTGAAATGACATAGCCAGTCCTTGTAAATAAATAACATGGAAACGATGCAAATATTCCCATATGATCTGTTACTATGCATTACTGCCCCCCCTTATGGCCCACTTACTTCTGTTGATTATATGATCCCTGTTGTTTACTATGCTTATTTTTGCCCCTCTCATGGCCTGCTTCTGTTTACTGTATGATCCCCGTCTTTTACTAAATTATTGTTGTCAGTACACTCTTGGCCTCTCTTGTAAAGTGCTCTGATATCCTTCGGGATCTAGTTCGCGCTATATAAAACTTTATAAATAAATAAAATATTACAAAAGTTAAAGGCCACAATGCCAATGCCCCTGTATACTTACCGCTTTCTTTCTTGCCTATGTTTCCATTTTTGTGTTACTTCAAGTACATATTCAAATAACCCCTCTGAGAGCCTTGTAAAACGATCATGCTGTATAGAGCCCATGAGACCAAAATTAAACAAAGGCTCTCAGGGGCATGTAGGGATAAATTCCATACTGACTGGGAAATAAAAAAGAAAGTCAACCCCTGACTATGATATGATGATTGCTCTATGAAGGTCCTATGCCTATCTGTAGTTCTCTAGAGGATAGACACTTCCTAAGAATACTTAAAGCCAAGGCTACTCACGTAATGCAGAATGTAAATAATGACTCAGTTTACATTACAACAGCCTTATCTGAATTGTGTGTCAAAAAAAGTCTCTGTTCAAAATGCAATCATTTGCCATTTCCTGAGACTACATAAAAATGAAATCAAAGTAGAATAATGGGGATTGATGTCTGTGTAGAAGTGTTTTGTGGATTTATATTTTTGTGCATTATTAATAATGCACAATATGCCTTTATACACATGATTTCACATCTGCAGACTGATTTATGGCAATTGCTTTTGAAATGAGTTTTTATGATGCGTAGAAGTGGGTTTAATAAGGCATTTTAGATAGGCCACATTTCTGCGTAAAATTCCATCTTGAAAAGATGGAAGCCATCTCTGGCACTCATTCGTGCTTCCTCCCTCCTCACCCTCCCGAGCACATCTTGATCCCACAGGCTCCACAAGACACAGTCAAGCTGGTCTTATTAGTTTATTTTCATTGCAGTTATTGTTCTGCTCACGATGAACCTTCTACAGTTTCTTCACTAGATCTATTCAAAGAAAGTTATATTGTCAATGTTTTTATTTGTTCAAACATCCCCTGATGACATTAGGATAGAGGGTGCTGATAAGTATGCAAGAAAATGAGATAGTGTTTAGGTGTTAAGGTAATGACGTTTATTTTTCTTTTGTTTTGATTTGCTGAAGAAATCATAAATATTATGGGTGAGCCAGAACTCTTTCCTGCTCTACTAAGGAGGCTGACCATTTCTTTTCTGCCCGAGAGCTTTCATGGCTTTGACTCAGTACCGACCGCTGAGTTTTACTTTTTTGTAAAAATCCTCTTTAACTTTTCATTGAACTAAAACTCAGTTAATTATTCGGCTCATTCAATCTAATCACTTAAGTGAACTGTATTTTGAATGATTTCGATGTTTTGGGAGGTGGCTTAATGCGGAGAAACATTGCCTCATGAAATTGAGGTTTAACACTGTCTCCAATCCAGTAACTCATGGGCGAACCAACTGCGCTACATTATGGGGAGTCTCAATTTTTGGGTACCCTCGCTTTGCTCCCACATCTGTGGGCTGGCACATGACAAGAGAAAAAACAAGTAGTAGATTCCAGACTGTCATTTTGGTCATGGCCTCAATCCAGCTCAGAAAGGTGATCTGTACAGAGCTTTTCGCCTTCCTGGGCAGGTGGTAGCCCAACACTAACCGTAGCATAGTCCCACTGCCCCGGTGGAGGACAAATAAAATAGCTGATGAGGTCCAACAGCAGCCACAAATAAAACCATCATAGCAGAGAAGCATCAACTCAGTCACAGGTGAGGATGGCATGCTAGCAGCTGACAAGACACAATTATAGGCTTGAGGGACAGAGAAGAGGGTCAGGCCAAAGAGGCAATATAGGGAATAGAGTCGAGGGGAATACGCAAATGGATGGGGATAAAGTAAGTACAGTTAAAATGGAAGGGCTATTAGAGGACGGAGATATCTGGTATGAAGTGGGGACACAAAAGGGTAGGCAGGAGGACTGGAAGGCATGGATAGTGCTGGAAAAGGAAATAAGGTGTTGATAGACCACAAAAAGCAGACACCACCTCATGAGACTTTGGAAAGCCATTTGGGTTTAAACACACCTGATATGGAAAATAAGAAAAGAATGGAAGAGCAGAGTGTATGTGGACAGTTTTGGCCATCATAAAACCTGCTTATGGTGCCGGTCAAAGAAACTGCTGTCAAACAAAATATGTACATTTTATATATTTGTCAGGTGCTATTTTTTTACATTATTTATTTACATGCTTTAGTTTTTTTAAACACATAAATGGGTTCTTTAAAAATACCTCACATATATTTCAGTGCATATACATACTAAGATTGAGAAAACTTCAACAACGCATCTTGTTATAGTGTATTGTTTTTGTATGGAGAAGGGTTCTTTCCAAGATGGATTTTGCATTCACCAAATAGTGTCTTGCACATATTGAAAATAATGCACTCCATACACTACAGCAAAAGCACTACCTAGAAATTGGAAGAATATATATAGAAAATAGAATGTGGTATGAGAGAAATACTCCTCTGAAGCTGTATCTAATACAATTTTTTTTACAAAACTTCTGACAATAGCTTTGGGACATAGCTGTCTGAAACCGTAAGTAACAATCATTTGCAATGCAATAGGTGTCACATTTATGCGAGTTTAAGCTATTGGCATTGTAAATGACAATGCCTTTTATTTATACTTTAAAAACCAAAATAAAAATAAAAGGCATTTTCATTTACAATGCCAATAGCTCAAACTCGTGTAAATCCGAGAAACATTGCATTGCAAAGGCTTGTTTTCACTTGCTAAGATCGCCCCTAAGCTCCGCCCACACATGCGAGGGAGGGTGCAAAAAGAGGAGGCGAGCGCGGACTGGCTGAGGGGAGGGAGTGGGCAGCAAAGAAGACAAAGCTGCTCCTGGTTCAGCGCAGTGTCCCTGACACGGGCGCCGCATCTATTATGAAAGTTTTAAAAAAAATGAGAGAGAGCACGGCGCACACTTTAGGGACACCACGCTCAGTATTACAGTAAAAACAAAAAATGCAACCGAGTGCGGAGTCCCTTAAGCGGGCGCCGCACTCCATATTAAAGTTTTAAAAAAAAAACAACAAAAATGAGCGTGGTGTCCCTAAAGCTAGCGCCGCGCTCAGCATGCAGATACAAAAAAAAGTATCCACCGTTTTCCCCAGTGTTAATAAATAAAATAGTGGGTGAGCACTATTTTAAAAGTGGCCGCAATTGTCCCCAGTGTCAATAAATAAAATAGTGCTCACCCACTTATAGGGCAGACCGTGTAACAAGCCAAGTAAAAGGTCCAGTTGTTATGGGCGGTAACTAAAGGAGACAAGGCGGTAACAAGGAGGGACTAACAAGCCTTTTTACGAATCTGAAGCCAGCATTTTAGAAGTAAAATGACACAAGCCAATGACAAATATGGGCGGAGGGTGGGCGGGGATTCCTCTACATCCTCTATTACAACATGCCTCAAAGAGCGAGCAGCGAATGTGCGCTGCTGTTAGGCTCGACCAAAAAATTGAAAAAGGAATTTTGGCATGGTCGAAGGGGCAGTAGGAGGCGGTTTCATGGAACAACTGCATTGTCACATGGTGCACCTACCTGTGAAAAGATAAAGAGAGACCAAATGGATGAATCTGGACTATTAGCATTTAGCGCGTATTTGAGGAAGGAAAATATAATACTTTTTTAAGTGATTCAAAGGGGAACATTTTTGGGTTGACTTCATTACCCGAGTTCCTTGGAATTTTGTATGCACCGTTGCTCTGTGTGTGTATAATTTACAGGTATAGCCCTCTCTGTGTCTGCTGGCTCCCTCCAAGGTGTTTCACCTAAATGTGCTAATGCTTTACATGTTAGCACATTAGTACCAGTTTGCTTGTTCCCTTCACTTTATAAAGAACCCTATGGTGGAGTTGATGCAGGCAGAAGGAGAGGTCGAGCACACAGGCACGGTGGTCTTCACCCGCTATTGAATTCCACGACTTTATAACTGTAAGGCGCGACATCTCTCCACTACAAACGAATGCACCAAAATTGGCTTGATACCATTCTAATAGGATCTGTAGTTCCACTGGGTAATTCTGTATATCCCAACATGTGTATTTAACATATAATTTATGCACCAAAGGAAAAGGCTGCACAATGCTTCCAGGTGCACAAGTGGCGCAAAGCCCCAGCTCATGAATAGACTAAATGAAAGTTTGGCAAGGAACCCAATCACGAAGCCATGCTTGCAACAATTGTCGTTATGTTGTGGCTGCATTGATTTCTTTCAGCTTTCTGTCCTTTTTTGTTTGTTAAGGGCCAAAAAAATCTCCCTATGTATTTTCCTTTTGTATTTTTTAATAAGGGCTATTAAGTCAACAAATGGCTGGCATGATCTAATTATCACCAATCGAGGAGAATTACAAGCTCAGAGTAGTCATCTCTTTAAACTCTCCCTGCATCACAGTTTATATTCAGAAACCTGGCAGATGAACCTGCAGCGGCCTTTTGTGTTTGCCCACAGACGTGTACCGAGACTGCTACATAACACAGACACTTTAGACGTGCGTACAAAAGATGGGATTTTCGCTAGCACGTAGGTTATGCGAAGTACATATTAAAAACACTGGAACTGATTAACAATGCACACATGGGATATGTGTGCCGCACCTGACAAAAAGTCGCCTAATGATATGAACTGTGAAAATCGCCAGTAGTTAGTTATAGTTAGGACCTATTTTCCATAGGAAATTCGCAACATTCTATTCCCAATAACTTTGGCGCCGGTTGACGAATCTTTGCGAAATTTTCAAAACTCATGTATAATATATTTATATATATATATATATATATATATATATATATATATATATATATATATATATATATATATATATATATTCACTTAAAAAACCATAGGTTTCACACAGGTTATAGTTAGGTGGATGTTTCACTCGTAAAAAACCAATGAAATTCCCCCGTTATAGTTAGTTCAGATAACTATAACTCGCGCGCCCACAATCCACTGCTCATGACGTCACATATTACATCACTCATGACATGGTCAGTGCCATCACTCATGACATCACTGATGACATCATCCTTGTGATAGAGTGGCGGTCGCGCGAGTTATAGTTATCTGAACTAACTATAACAGGGGAATTTCATTGGTTTTTTACGAGTGAAATATCCACCTAACTATAACCTGTGTGAAACCTATGACTTTTTAAGTGAATTTGCAAGGTTTTTTAAATGCTAATTCCTAACTATAACGTGTGTGAAACCTATGGTTTTTAAGTGAATTTGTATGGTTTTTTAAATGCTAAGTTATGTATTTGTTAATTTTTTTTTTTTTCAAGGTTTTTCACCGTGCGCGCACGTGCGCGCACGGTGCGCGCGTATAGATATTTATATGCTTTTAAATGATATTTTCTCAGGAAATACTGAACAGATTGACACCAGACCTGCAAAAGGCACTTCCCTGACCTGAGGACTACCTCTCTGCCAAATTTCAAGTAATTCTGTTCAGCCGTTCGGGCTGTACCTTCGACTAAAGGTCCTATGGAAAAATGCATGGGGAAAACGCGTTTTGGGAGCCCCCTTTTTTCTCGGCCCCCGCTTGACGAATCACCCCAAGACTTTCAGGGTAGGAGCTGAGCGGAGCGTCCCATTTGTTTTGAAAATTTCGTGAGGATTCGTCAACCGGCGCCAAAGTTATTCAAAATAGAATTTTCAGATTTCCTATGGAAACTCGGTCCTAACTATAACTTTCTACTGGCGACCGCCAGTAGATAATATATATATATATATATATATATATATACATGCAATAAGGGAAGCAGAGAACTCTGGGTAGTTCTCAAGTTTAGGTGGAAAGCAGCTCCTGTATGGAGCATTCTTCTCAACACCAGCAACACTCTAAATGTGCTTGTTATTTTACCAATCCAAAGCTGTAATACTGGCCTGGAGTGGTAAAAGGCTTTGGCCATTTTACAGCTCAGCATGGATAGTACTGTGCTGATCCTATGCTTAAAGACTTTGCTGTAGAAATGGCAAAAGACTTTGTCCCTTTCTATCTCGGCGTGGATGGCACTGTGCTAATCCTATGCTTAAAGACTTTGATAGAATAACAGACATTTGAGGTGAACAAATTTAGAGTGTCACTGGTGTTGAGAGTGCTCTATACAGAAGCTGCTTTCCACCTAAACTTGAGAACTACCCAGAGTTCTCTGCTTTTTTTGCAGAATGTATGCATCACTCTATACCTGAAAGGGTTTTGTTTTGATATATATGAGTGTGTGTGTAAATTAATATATATATATATATATATATATATATATATATATATATATATATATATATATTCACTGAAAAAAACATAGGTTTCACACATGTTATAGTTAGCTGGACATTTCACTCGTACAAAACCATTGAAATTCCCCCGTTATAGTTACTTCAGTTAACTATAACTCGCGCGCCCGCAATCCACTGCTGATAACGTCACATATTACATCACTCATGACATGGTCAGTGACATCACTCATGACATCACTAATGACATCACTGATGACGTCATACATTGAGTATGTGTTTCTGAACAGTTTTAATATGTTTAATATATACAGGGAAAGGCCTGCTGAAGAATAAGTGGGTGTACAAGTGTGTAAATGGATGATTTTTTGTGGTGCGTAACTGACTCTATAAGTGAGTCATTAAATGTATCTTACTGCAGACTAGTGATTAAACTGTTTGAATGTCTGTATGTGTCTGTATGTTGGTGTATAAGTGGCTGCATGGTTTTGTGAATAGCTATATGAGTGTCTATATGAGTTATTGATTGCTTGTCTGAGTATCTGTATGGGTTCCTGAGTGTTTGCGTGGGTAGGGTGTGTGTTACTCTGTGAATAGATGTGTGAGTGGGTGATTCAGTGGGTGCATGGTTTTAAGAGTGCATCTGTGATGAACTGTATGGTTGAGTGAGTATGTATGGGTGTATTAGGGATTGAATGTATATCTCAGTGGTACATTTGTGACTAACTACATATGTGAAAGGCAGTATATATGCGTGTAAGAGTATATAAGTGGGTAGATGTGAGAGTGTGTGATTGTGAGAGTGACTGTATGGATGAGTGTGTGCTTGTATCAATGATTCTATAAGAGCGTAAGAATGTGGTACTATTTTTATGAGTAAGTGAACTTGAGTGTGTATAACCGCATAGGTGAGTAAATGGGAGTGTGATTATTTGCATGACTGACTAGGTGTGAGAGTACCTCTATGGATGATTGGTGGTGTGTGAGTGTCTATATAGGTGTATAAATGCATATGATAGTCTTGTATGGAGTGACTGTAAGTATGAGTGACTGTACAGGTGAATGAGTGGAGGTGTATGTAGACCTAAGAGTTAATAAGTGGGTATGTAGTTATTGGTATTGGAGTATCTATGGTTTTGAGAATGGAACTCTGAAATTTTGAGTCGGTTTATCAAAGGTTATATTAGGGTGTGAGAAGATGCTTTAATTTATCACATGGATGACGTCATCAGTGATGTCATCAGTGATGTCATTTGAGATGTCATCAGTGATGTCATGAGTGATGTTACTGACCATGTCATGAGTGATATAATATGTGACGTCATCAGCAGTGGATTGCGGGCGCGCAAGTTATAGTTAGCTGAACTAACTATAACGGGGGAATTTCAATTTCAATGGTTTTGTACGAGTGAAATGTCCAGCTAACTATAACATGTGTGAAACCTATGGTTTTTTGAGTGAATTTCCAAGGTTTTTTAAATGCTAATTCCTAACTATAACGTGTGTGAAACCTATGGTTTTTTCAGTGAATTTGCAAGGTTTTTTAAATGCTAATTCCTAACTATAACGTGTGTGAAACCTATGGTTTTTTCAGTGAATTTCAAATGTTTTTAAAATGCTAATTCCTAACTATAACGTGTGTGAAACCTATGTTTTTTTTATTGAATTTGTAAGTTTTTTTAAATGTTAATTTATGTATGTATTATTATATTTTTTATATATTTATTTTACAATAAACTACCTATAGATATAGTTATAGATTGACTGTATCCTGTAATATGGAATGGCTCAGCTCTTTTTTTTTAATTTGGATAAAGTTAAACAGCATAGTTAATATCTTCCATAAACTTATAAACAGTTTTTTTTTTTTTTTAGGGTTTTTCAATTTTTTTTTCACCCTTCGGGATTCTTCAGGGACCCCCTGACAAAAGCTAGGGGTCAGGAACTCTCTACCCTGCCCCCTTTTCACGTTCTCCACCTTTCTTTTTCACTGCCACACACAAAATGGCGTCTGACACTTCCTGATTTCGACCGATTCGAATGTTGACTGACATCTAACCACCAATCAGAATTACGCTCGCGCACGGCACCGTGCGCGCACGGTGCGCGCACGGTGCGCGCATATAGATATTTATGTACTTTTAACTGCAATTTTCTCAGGAACTACTCAACAGATTGACACCATATATGCAAAAGGCACATGCCTGACCTGAGGACTACCTCTTTGCCAAATTTCAAGTAATTCTGTTCAGCCGTTCGGGCTGTACCTTCGACTAAAGGTCCTATGGGGAAAACACGTTTTGGGACCCCCCTTTTTTCTCAGCCCTCGCTTGACGAATCACCCCGAGACTTTCAGGGTAGGAGCTGAGCGGAGCGCCCCATTAGTTTTGAAAATTTTGCGAGGATTCGTCAACCGGCGCCAAAGTTATTCAAAATAGAATTTTCAGATTTCCTATGGGAACTCGGTCCTAACTATAACTATCTACTGGCGACCACCAGTAGATAATATATAGTGATAAAGGCCGTAGTTCACTGCCAGAACGCGTCGTGGGCAACACAAGCTTGGAATAAACACTTGAATTATTCAGCATCAGCATTATTTGAGTCCGTTTGATCTGTTTGTGCATCATTTGCACTTGGATTGTGTTTGCGATAGATATATACACACAAATAATGACATTAGAATAGCGGGTGCTGATAATTATTCAAGAAAATGGGATAGTGTTAAGGTAATGACATTTTTTCTCTTTTGTTCTGATTTGTGTATATATGTACTCTGGGTAGATTTCAAGTTTAGGTGGAGAGCAGCTCTTGTATAGAACTCTCTACAACACCAGCAACACTGGCAAAATACTTTGTCCCTTTCTAGCTCGGCGTGTATGGCGTGGATGGCACTTGCTAATCCTATGCTTAAAAACTTTGCTAGAAAAACAGACATTTAGGGAGAGCAAATTCAGAGTGTCGCTGGTGTTGTAGAGTACTCTATACAGGAGCAGCTCTCCAACTGAACTTGAGACTATCCCAGTGTTCTCTGCTTCTTTTCTGCATAATTCATGCAGCATCCTGAAAGTGTATTGTTACGATGTATATATATATATGATTTGGCCATTCACTGAAAATGCCTCCTCTCTTGAAGACCTTGTGTATTGTTATTATTTAATTCATTTGGACATTTAAATAAATAATTACAATCAATTTGTCACCTTTCTACTGACTCTACATAGTTATATCTTCCTTATCCAATCTGCTGTAGCATCATGCCTGTATGAATTCTAGTTTAAAAACACTTGTTAGGGTGCTTTGTGATTAATACATGGTTTTATTTGTGTCAGTAAAGCATTCCGTGGTTCCGTAGTATCAAGTCTGAACTCTAATAAAAATACATTTAAAACAATTTTTTAAAAAATGTTTTTTTAAATCATTCTTGTGTGATTTTTAAAAAGAATCAAAATAAATTTAGGATATGTTATCAGCTAAGGTCTAACTCAAAATGATGCCTAGGATTGACAATGTTAAATAGGTTTAAAAGGGCATATGATGTTCTAAACGGGCTATGGTGAAATCCAATTATTATTAAAGCATGTGTGTTTACTGTGCTGCACAGGAGAATCTCAGTACGTGATAGCAGGGTTTTAGTAGCTATAATACTGTTTAACTTCATTTTTGGTACAAAGATGGAATTTCATGCAATATGTCTAAATCACTAGTTCTGAAATATTAGTGTCAAACCGAAATGAATGTAGATAGTGGTATCCATGTTTTACAGAAAGCATAATAAAAATTAATGTTAACATTATCAACCTTGAGAGTTCTTGTTTTTCACAATATAGCATAGTCAATAAAATGCACATCATGCACACAAATCTTTCACAGAGGAAAGGATTGTAAAGCCTTCTGCAAATGCCAAAGCTCACTCACCTTCCTGCAGGTACATGACAGCTTGCGAATAGTTCTGCAAGGCATGGTGCGTTCTCCCCAGGCTACTGTAGGCTACTGTTTTGGCTACTAAGTCATTGGTTTGAGCTGCAATGCTGAGGTGCTGCTCCTGATAGACCACAGCTCTCTCGTAGGTACCCAGAGACTCATAGGTTAGTCCAAGGTTTCCATAGGCTCGGCCCTGACACGTAGGGTTGTTGGTCTCCTCGGCTATCTGAAGGTCCAGCTGATGGTACTGGAGCGCCGTGTCATACTCGCCCATCTGCTGGTACACTCCTCCCAGGCCACACGCGGCATCGCTCTCAAGGAGCTGGTCTTTCATTTCCCTGGCAATGTTCAGCTGGCGCTCAAGACAAGAAATGGCTTGTTCAAAGTTCCCCAACAAACTGTGTAGGTTTCCCAGTTCTCCGTAAGCCTGGGCTTTGACGGACGCCTCTCCCAGTTCATGGGCCACTACGAGCCGCTTCTCAAAGCACACAAGGGATTGCTGCAAATTCCCCATTGCCCTAGAGCAAAAAGAAAAAGGGTTATATGTTATTACCATTCAGATCTGGAAATGCCAGATACTAATCTACAGAATATATGCTCTGGAGTGGAAAGTGATATGCACTTGAAAGGACTTCAGGAGGGTTGGGGGTGTCAACTATCAACAAATTTGACTGCAGGCAAGAGATAAGAAGAGGAAGGAAGGCGGTGAAGGAGGAAAAAAGAATATCTTAGTTAGAAAAAGCTAAGCTGCCATGGAAAAGGATTGGACCGGCGATAAGGATCATTTGTGTTGCAATTTTGAGTCAAGCTTTATGGTAGGAGAGTGTGAGAAGAAAAAGCTCCTGAAAGAAGGTATTTGAGCTCACAATCTGTTTGTGATTCCGAAGAATCACTGGAATAATTTGGTGAAATCTTTGAGGTGAAAGTTGAAGGTGCTTATGAAGGGTGGATGAGCTACAAACCAGAAAAAAAAATTCAGCCCAGCAAATATTTGGTTTATCATCCAAGACCACCCACAAGGAAAAACATTATGTGAAAGTATGTATATATAAATACAGCAATGTATGCCTAAGGGCAAGGTTAGATAGGAACAAAAAAAATCGGTAGAGAAGAGGGGAGTGAGGATGTGCAGGGGGGTGGGGATACAGTAAACGAGTGAGGAGGAGGTGGGGCTCTCTTTATATTGGTTTGGTGACCAAGAGGTCACACTGCGAGGAGTTGTCACTAGAAAAGGAATGCCTATCACATAAATTGTGCGGCTGACCTGTGTTTTGCTGATGTAAGATACTTTATCTTACTACCAAAAACAATGTATCCAATTCGTTGGCCTCGCACTTGGTCTGGTCTTATTTTGTTTTAACAACAGTGTTGCAAAAAGGGAGCTTAGCTGTGGTTATCTTCATAAACTGAAACACAACTTGCATCTCATCATTTTCCTGATGTATTCTGCTTCATTGTTCAAATTATGTCTTTCTGAAATAATGCAAAATTGCAGACTCTCCACTACTGCTGACCCAAAAACATCTAAATGACGTCGGAAGGGGCAAACGTTGCATTCATTGCTTCTACATGACATAACCCCACAGCACCCCTGCAGAAACCCTTTACTCTTCTAGCCATTTGCTCTGTTCAATTAAGTCCAAGGCAATCACCCAATCCAAGTTCCAGAGCACGAATAATGGAAGAAATACCTTAAAAGTGCACTGTCCTCCACTGTGGAACACCTTCATTCTTCGCCTGAGAGCACACCCTAAAGCAGCCTCATCTAGGAAAATGTCGATAAAAAAGGCTCTTTGCAATGAGACCTTTGACTCTCTTCCACTTTCTTACCAGGATCAAATACCCCTACCTCCTATACTCACACACACCACTAAGGAATATGACTGTGCCAGCCACTCTTGCCAATACCACCTATTCCCAAACGTCATAATTCAACAACCCAGCCCATCAGAAAGGGAGCATGAGAGGTCAGTATGCCCGAGACCCTGTGTTTTCCAAGGCCCCAATCTCCTTAAGCAACATAGATTTTTAATTTCAAGCAAGCCTGCAGTCTTCATTAATGTAAGTACAGTTTGTGTACCAAGCCCACTAGATGGTGTCAGATGCCAATTTTTCTGTCTCCCTTCAGTACTTTTTTTTTTAATATTTAGAAACAGGTATTGCTTTTGCACCCGGCCAAAATGGAAGAAGCATCCAGACGACCTCGCACTAACTTCTAACAATCTGCCTTACATTTGACAAGCTTGGATAAACCCTCACAAAAATAGTGTTAACCTCATCCAGCGAATGTGCACTGTAGATAGACGAAGGTAACACAATAACACACTTGGAACTAACAGCCAAAGTCTACCAGCACTGTACAATGTCTGCAAGGAATGTCAGACCTTTACAAACAAAGCAATTATCATGGCTGTGAGGGAGTCGCTGTCAACATTGTTTTTTTTTACATTTGTTATTTATTTTTTTTGCACGCAATGGTGATTGTTTTTATTGATCTTGAGCTTTTATGCATTGCTCCATCCTCCGCGTGGATAGGTTTCATGCTAAATTAATATGTATATATAAAATATACAAATTAGATGCAGCTGCCGGATGAAAGAGTACAATTTAGTGTTATATCCCCCTCTCTGCATCTTTTCATAAAAACAGCAGATGTCTTCCCTCTAATATAAAACATCAAGTGAGCCTCTCAATTTACCTACTGCTGTGAATAAGGATGTAATGTTGCAATCTTCGCAGGAGTGCGTCGTTGCGCTCCTATCTCGCTTCTGATCCTGTTTCTAGAGAGGTAAACAACCATTTGCTGATTGTTGTGGACTGCAGACACCAGGTGCAGCGCAGGAACAAATCGTACCATTCACCTCATGGGAACCGGGGAGCGCAATGCACCGCGTCTACTGCTAGCTAATCAAAAACCCATAGATATGAAGCTGTTTCTGATTGGGCAAAGCTCACAGAGCTATGGAACATGCTCTTTGTGAAAGGAGCTATTATTCTGTCGCAATAAATCTCAAAACCAGTATTGGATCATACTCTAACCCTACCATTTTTGCAGTAACGAAGATCTACATGTGTTAGGAAAGATCTTGGGAGGAATGTGTATCTCCAAGTTGGCAGATATAGGTGTAGATCTTCTAGAAGAGAGGAGAGGTTCTTGGAAACCTCCAAAGACTGCAGAAGGTCCCTAGAGCTGGGGTTTAGGATGTACTCAGGAGTTTGTCAGGCCAACTGGGATGTAAGATGATTCATAGAAAAGCCAAGGCCATCATCGACCACTGGTGGTCACTCAGAGGCCACAGCATGTTTGTCATCTAGATCGCTTTTCATCCTTGACAACTGGTTTCCGGGGACACAAGGGCAGTCATGATTAGTGGGCTGCAATTTTATCAGTTGGCGTTCCTGTCTGTTGTTGTAGTACCACTGTACTATAGGACCCCAAACTGCGCAACCAGGCGCTACTCTCCAGCACATGACTGTATCAGGTAGTGAGACTGAGAAGTCCAAGCCTTACACAAGGAGGTGAGGTGGGTTAGACACTCACAATGCAGTTCATGCACCAATACCAACTATTTCAATCAATGTCAAGTCAGTGCTTTAAATTCTAAAAGAAAAGTATTTTAACAACAGATGCAAGGGCGTAGCTTCGGGGGGGGGTGGTTGGGATATATTTTCTAAGATTAGTTGGCTACAGGTGATATCAGTCAGGATATTGTGAGATGTCAGTCAGATTTCAACAGGAATGTTTACATACACTCAGACAAAAAAGCGCACACACTGTTTTGAAAATCCTAAAAAATATTGGTTATCTTACAAAATATTTTGCTTTCACTCTTAGTACTCCTACAATCTGCATCCCTCTCCCCTCTGCCCCATAGGCCTCTCTCATGTACTCTGCTTGTGGTATAATGTATTTAAAACATAATATGCCAGCCTGACTGAAAATCTGAAGCTCACACCCCCACACCAATCTTACTGACCAAGCTGCGCCCCGGAACAGAAGAAAAGTATACTATACATGAAGTTAAGACACATAGTGAAAACTAGAAGTCTCAATGACCGTCTGAGCCAGCGCTCTGACACCCAGCACCCCTAGACACGAAGCACTATACTACAGCTAACATTGGAATAGGTAGACGTTTTGCACAGGTTAGAATAATGATACCAATGCATGCATTGCAGTGATGTGGCTTCAGCAGTTGACATGAAGAGCATGATATACATGATAGAAGCCAAAGGAATCCAGGTAAGGCAGACTGCACAGACGTTACAAGGAGGGAGTGGGCGGGGAACCCTTTCCAAGGGGTACAGCTAACCTGACTATAGGTCAATGCTACCGCTCCTATCAGTCTATCACTGCCAGATTAGAGAGGACAGTAGCCACTCTTTGTAAAAGACGGGTGCAATTTGCATGCCTCCTTCAACTCAGAGCCAAGCTCTACGGTCACAATCCATTAAACAGGGGCTCATCAGAGGGCAATCATGATTGACATGTGGACTAAGGAGAACATTTCTGTCCCAACACCATCTCACTGAACTGGTAGGCCTCTGCACCTATTAATGCTGTGCCCAATTAAACCATTAGAGACTCACAGGCTGATCACAGATCCACACATTTCTGCAAAGATCTGAGGAAACATAACACTATATGCCTGTTGGTCATGATAGGGTGATCTCAACATGTGTGATGGTACATATGACAAGGTTACTGTACATGTTGCTGGAGTTCATTCATACCCAGGGCCAGCTTTAGCGCTGATGGCGCCCAGTGCGATAAGGCTTATTGGTGCCCCCAATGACCTCCTTCCTTCATATTCCCTCACTACCACCCTCCAACAGTGCACCTCAAGTCTACAACACCACTTTCTCTCACATTTCTTTTGTTTTATATTGCTATTCAACCAGTGTAAAATGCCAGAGCCCTTTACATCACACACACATTATACAGAGACAATGAATCATACGAGTGTAAATCAGTTAATAGGAATGTTACATAAGACAAAGAGGACCACGAGATTCAGGATTAACAAATAGTTTAAGTGTACTTGATCTCAGGGCTGGACTGGGAACCACAACCGGTCCTGGCAAAGTGCTCGGCCGTGGTGGGTGCCGCCGAGCTCTTTGCCAGGGCCGGTTATCGGGCGATTTTGTTATAGGGCCGATTTTGTAGCTATGCTGCAAAAACGGCCCTGTAACAAAAACGGCCCCCAGGGGCCTAAAACCGGGCCCCACCCATGCGGCGCACCGGGGGATTGCCCGGTGCCCGCAAAACAGGCAGTCCGGCCCTGCTTGATCTGGAGAAGCACAAACTCAGAATTTAAAATGTAACACTGTGGTTGGGAGATGTCTTTTCTTATAAGAATTGAGTTCGACCCTAATGAACCCCTTTTAGCAACATTCGGATATTAAACTATACAGAGAAAAAACATAACGCTCTAGCCTACACATGGGGCCCCTTCAATTATACAATTGTGAGGCTGTAGAGTTTTACGATTTATTATAATATTTGCTGCATTTGCCACATAATCTGCAGATTTTAACAACAACAGAATTCTAGCTCAGAAAGTTACTAAAAAGGCAGCAACATGTGCAGTGGAAGTCCCTTTGCAAAGGTTGAGCAAACACCTTTCTGTTGCTTATTGCTATTTTTGCGTGTTCAACTGGTACTATTGAGGTGCAAACAATGTTCAGACAGTGTTAACAAGTGCAAAAATTACAAACTAATGAAGTAATACAATCATAATATTTGCCATGTAACACTGCATGATTTGCTTTCGCTTGCCAATTTACTCAACCCTACTGCATATTTTGGCCCTCATCTGCCACATAATTCCAGTAGCCCTGCCTTTTTGCAATTTTAATGCAGTTCTTTGATGAGAGTTAATTGCTAACTGGGCTATAACAATGGGATCGAAACCTATAAACTGCAAATAAGAAAAGTATCTCTCTGACAAAAGCAGTAACCCACTGAACCATCTACATGAAATGCACTTTTGTGATCTTCATGGTATAGTTCCTTGCAGCAGGTATATTAACCCTCTGAGCTCATTTATGATGAGTCAAAACCTCCACTAGACAAAACTCCAATCTATCTCCAGCAGGTCCATTAATCACCAGAGTGATCTTGACATTTGTATTGTTGCCTGTAGATTGCTGAAGGCAAGGAACTTTGCAGCAAGTGGTTTTAAATTCAAAATATATTTGAAAACCCGGTGCCACCAGTGGTCAGCGTCCTTGCACAGTGGCACCGGTCCAGCGCCCGGCTCTGTTCATACCTACCAGTGGCAATTGAATACAAACGATTGAAACTGTTGAGTGTTATTTAATTAATACATTTGAAATGGATGCATTAAAGCAAGCAGGGGATGCTAGGATACTGGGGGGAGGAGGTTGAATCAAGTTTGTAAGTTAATAGTGAAACTGGGTAGGTTGCAACATGCTTGCAGGTCCAACTAGATGTCTTTAGTGCAATCAGAGTAAAAATAAGGAATCAAGGGTGGTATAAATGACAACAACATGCTATGACGAATGAAATATTTTCCAGAAAAGAAATGAGTAAAGGAAGAGGAATATAGATAGAGTTTTCATTGCAAAATGTATTATCAGTTTTTGATGAGAGATTATAAAGCTAACAAAACAAGTCGTCCATTGCATTGCCCTTAGATTTGTTTAAGTGGTGGTAGACAGTGATGTCATGCCTACAACCCTGCAACTATCTTATCTTACAGTGCCATCCCATATTAATTATATCCTTATTATACTGGTCTATGCTATGTCACATTATTTAACATTACAACTTCGAGAGCATTTAAAACAATGGAAAGTCGATGTTTTAAAATTGGTCACAGTACAATGTTTAGTCCAAGGATGGCCAACATAGTTGAAGGAGAACCAGATCCAAGCCACATTTTCAGGATAGTCACAGATTATATAGAAATGGGTTTGTTGAATTTAAACGTAATTTTATTTTTAGGCCCATCATTCCATCATTCCAGTCATCTACCTTGTTTATAGGCCTGAGTTGCGGCAGGAACCCTTTAAAGAGGCAGAGAGCCTTCACCAAAGGGTATAGCCAGAGGAAGAATGGTTACAATTCTGTTAGAATATTCCACCCACTAAGGGTAGAAATTCCTACATTAAACAGATAGAAGCAGAACACAAACACTGAAAAGCTGAAACAGAAGGTCTATATCAGCCATCATTGGCCCTCTGCCTCTCCAATTGCCTTCCATGGAGCTCCCAACATTGTTGTGTTGTACAGTGTGTAAGTGCATTGACTTTAAGGCCCAATGTCAAGAGTGACCATTGTGTTCATGTGATGAAGTCATTAGGTCTTACAACAGGGTGCAGTGGCATTACAGTCTTAAATAGGCAAATGCTACAGGCTAATATGTTCCACGTTGTAGATTAGTGTATAACCAAATTGATCAATAGATCCTTTTACCTGTGTCCATTCCCAAGGCCTCGATAGGCCTTTGATTGATCTTGCATACGGTTTAGACTTTGCGCAACAGTCAAATACTGCTCATAGTATTTAATGGCTTCTTCGTTGTCACCCAGAGCCTCATAGCAGTCACCCAAATTGCCATAAGCTCGTCCCCGGTCTAGCACAGCTTCATTGCCGCTCAGTTGTTGCAACATGGCTAACTGTTGTTCGAAGTAGCCAATGGCTTCTTCCATGACGTTCATGTTCATTTTGGTAATGCCCATATTGCCATAGACCTGTGCTTCTATCCCAGGATCCTTCAGTTTATGTCCCAGTTCCAGCTGTTCTTCGTAGCACTTGAACGCCATTGTGTATTTACCAAGTGACATGTAGACAGCCGCCAGATGGCCATGAGCCCTACACTCACCAGAAACCTCACTAAGTTCCTGGTAAACCTCAAGCTCTTGTGTGTGGTACCCCAAAGCTTTGTCATATTTTTGTATCATCCTATATGCAGTGCCCAGTGCTGCGTACGCACTTGCTTCCAGTCTTCTGTCCTTCACTTGATGGGCCAAGGCCAGCTGCTGTTCATAAAACTTTACAGCACCATTAACATCTTTCTTACAAACAAAAATGTCACCCAAGTTTCCAAGAGCGCGGAACTTTGCCTGCGAATTATTTAACGACTGGGCCAATGAAAGCACATATTTCTGGCACTCCTCGGCTTTGCTGTAGTTTGTTAATGCCTTGAAAGCTAGACCGAGGTTGCAGTAAGCCTTGGCTTGGCTCAGCTTGTCGTGTAGGTCCTTGGCTAGTGCAAGATCTTGCTCGTAATTCTTAACGGCCTCTTGATAGTTCCCCAGACAGTAATGGGCATAGCCAAGGTTATGACAAACCTTTCCTTCACCCTCCATGTCCTGAAGTTCAGGGGATAATCGGAGGTACTGCTCATAGTAAGGTACCGCCTGCATGTATTCGCCTCGTGAACAGTGGAAGTTGCCCAGATTGCTCAGCGCCCGAGCCTCGCTCTGTATGTCCCGCAGTTCTCGGGCAATGTTCAGATGGTTTTGGTAGTGTTGCAAAGCTCTGTCGTGAGCGCCCAAAGCTTGATATGCCACAGCTAGGTTGCCATGTGTGGAAGCTTGAGAAGCTCGATCATTGACTTCCATGGAGATCTGAAGTTCTTGTCGATGATACTTAACTGCTTGATCGTATACTCCAAGGGCATTGTACGCATTGCCCATGTTGCCATAGGCTCTTCCTTGGGCTGCATAGTCATTGAGCTCCTGAGCGATGGAGAGGTGAGTTTTGTGTAGTTTCAGTGCAGTGTCGTAGTCTCCTTTCATCTGATGAATTATTCCTGAAATAGAAATAGAAAAAGCATATGTTAGAACGACAATGCAAAACAGAGTATCTTCATATGAAGTTAAATGCATCCAGCAGTGTAATGAGATTCACTTCATCGTAATTAGCCTTAAATATGCAGTAACATATTTATCATCTAGTGACAACAGACCTATATGCCTATGCACCGTACATAAGTCACAGACGCGCAGATTTGAAATGAGACCATGGACCTGCTTTACCCTCTGCGTTATATAGATATAGCTGGAGCTTCATCCTATTGAACAGTCAGCAACAATATTGCAATTATAACACTTCTAAAAATGGTTTCCTAATGTTTATCTTGTGTCTATGTATTTTTGTTTTTCAACTTGCCTTCTTGTTGATAATGTTACCTAAAACTCCCCTATATGGCCAACATAATTATCTTTTGTAAAGGGTAAAATATGGAGCCCTGTAAGGTTTTCTTCATGCATTCAAACCTCCAGTCCAGCAAATGTTTTTACCAGTTTTTCTGGATTTGATCACTATTGCCCAAGTCTTTTTTTATGTTATGCTATCCTTTTACACTTATACCTCATATATTTCAATCTCCACTCCAACAAATGCTTTTGCAAGCTTTTGTGGATCTGATCACTATTGTCCCGGTCAGTTTTGCATTATGCTACGCCGAGAACACTCACATGACAGTACACTGCAAAGTGCATTTATTGCAACACATTGCTTGTGTCACATCACTTGGTCATATATTACTTGTGATTGTAGTGCACTGGAATTCATTACCAACTTTACTGAAGAATATTGTTGCTAGCCACAAGTTGTAGTTGTTACTGCCATCCACCTTGATATTACCCATTGTGTGCACAAGTTATTGAAGGTTATGCCCTAGATTCACCACTTTGGATGTGCATTAATTTCTGTATTTATTTATACATGTATTAAGTTTAGATGATTTGTTAGCACTGCATGTGACCTTTCGACTACTTCAGAAAATGCAATCGACCTTTCAAAGGTGAGGTATGTGACTTAGTATTTCTTGGTTAAGTTACAACTTTAAATGGCAATGTTATCAGGGTAGATTCCCATACTATTGCAGAACGTGCAAATACATGCATGAGACACCATTGAGTCCTACCTCCAGCGTATGTTCAAGAGACACACACCTATTTTATAGTTGCATGAGAAAGCAATATAATATTTTAAAAACACATTATCAATTAAAATATGTAGGGTACCGTTTGCAAGAAGACCATTCTTATTAAAAAGATGATCAATACATTACAATTACTCCAAAAGTAACAGTGAATTTGTGATAAAGGCCAAAGGGAATTAAAATACCAGAAATGCATTTGTCATTTAATGTTGGTAATAAAACTGCTTTCAAACCATCAGCGACAGTTATGTATAGTACAATGCATATTATTGTAAGCGCGTTCCTTAAATGCCAAAATTGCAAAGACTCTCTGAGTATTTATGGACTATTTTCAAAAGAAAAGCTAACATACTCATTGCAGCAACATATTTGTAATGTATCCCTTTCAAAGACTTATACAAATCAGACATTCAGATATTATCCGAGACATATCTTGAAATATTTTGCAAGCTCAAGATATTGGTATCTGAGCAAATATAGTTCAAAATCTGATTCATTGCAGCAGTCTGGAGGAGAAGGCCTCACCCTTGAATCTCAAGCCAAGATATTCCATAGAGTTCCCTAGAACAGGTGGTCTATACATGCAGTCCAGCACGGGTTTCACCCTTTGTGCTTGAGCCCCCCAGCAGCATCCCAACAACAGACCCCTGAAAAATGTTTCAAATATTTACCAATGTCTGGTAATCATAGGATTTCTTTTACCTCTGAGCTAAGAATGATACAGCATGTGGTGTAATTTCAAATGTAAAGCCTTTTACTGAATATGTCAGACTAAAGATAATGCTATGAATTTCTGATGCCCAAAATCAAGTAGAAGAAAAAACGAAAGATAGATTAAGTGATTCTCTATGATTGCCAGTGGCGGGTGGTTACATTTGAAAGTGGTGTGGCGTAAGTTTCTGGATGAGTGCCCTGTGGTTAGCAAATGTAGGGGTTTCTCCCCCTGGGGAAAAACTTGAAAAAAGAGTGGGCAAGTGGTGCATTTTCAAGCAAATTTGAGGAAGCAAGAAAGTTAATAAGATAAATGAAATGTTTCAATTCTGAAATTGTGAGACTGTGAATGAAACATTACTAAGGCTTGTGGAATGGGTAGTGGTCTCCAGAGTGTCTCAGTCATGCCTGTTATGCTCATTCTACGTTAGACACGTGCACCCTATTCTCTCCCCATCTCGTCCATATGCATATCTTATCATCTTCAGCAGCCTCCTTTCACTGACTCCTGATGTGGTTCTGGGTCATGTGATGGCTGAGGGTGATGTGGGGTGTGCCTCAGTCTGTAGGAGTCGGGACAAAGTATAGGTATGTTAAACATTTAACATCTTGAGCAGTTGTGGAGTGTCATTGGAACACAATGGTCCGACATTGCCACGTTGCTTGCACTCTGTGTCAAGTTTTTGTTCATTGTACTTGGTATGATGGCTTATCCCCCAAAAAGATGGAACACTAATATCAAAGCTAGACTTATGGTCACAAAATCGTTAGGTAATGACAGCCTACTTCAAAATGACAACAAGCATGAAGTTATCCTGCTTCTTCAAGTGATTACTAGACCATGCCGGTTCTCAAGGATGTGTCTCCCTGTGCATATTTCATCCCAAAAAAAACCTTGGTTTCCAGTAAGTGAAAAGAAAGTATTATCTGATCACAGAGATATCCATCTAGTGGCTCAAGTACACATATACAAAACCTGGGATCAGTCTCGACTTCCCTGCCTGATTGTGGGATCCCATGCAGTGGTGTAACGAAACTTGAGGGAGTCCCCCTGCAAAGTACATAGAGGGCTCCCCCTCCAGACTCACTCAGGATCTCTCAGGCTAGGGTACCGTGCTGAGCGGGCCACCTCGAGCTCGGGCCGCCCTCTGCACTGCGGGGGCTGTGGGAGCCATTGTTACGCCACTGATCCCATGCAACTATCTTATTTCTTTCAGCCTCTGTTTTTTATCCCATAACAGCGCACCATCGAATACGTGAACTAAAGATGTGCCCTTAATAAAAACCTCTCTTGTGTTTCATTTAATAGACGACAATGTTGCTCCTGCTATAATATGAATCTAGGCCACATAATGTGTACACATGACAATAGACTTACCTTTTTTTCAGTAATGACATTGTCGTTAGGGCAGGGGCGGGGCATGAATGTTTCCGAGTTCACGTCTAAAAATATCAGCGACCCTCAATGCAATCTGACCGGCTAAGGTAAAACGCTACTGCATGTAAAGATAATTTTTATAATTTTGAAGGGACAGGCTTTGTTATAGTTTTAAATGATGTTCTACGATTCACACAGACAAATGTTAAGGGTTCAGCCTGGTAGGGCTCCTTGGCTCGGTTCACCCAGTTAGTTTTTGGGCTAGCCCTCTTCTAATGCATATAGACACAATACAGTACCTTGTGCCACCTCTTGTGCTTATAGAAGCAGTACAGCAAAACACTGGATGTGTACAGTATTAGAAATACTAGAAATGAGGAGGGCACCTCAAAGGCGAAAGCCCATGCGCTGGGCAGTACACACCGCCCGCCCCCACATGCGCACATATCACTTATTCATCATGTCGGCCCAGTTAATTCCTAATGACAGTTCGATAGTGAATGGTCCTTGTCTCTGCTAGCCCTGCATGTCAGGCAGAGAGGGGAAGAAAAGTATCTAGTCACTCTGGGCCTCGGGGGTTCAGACATCATTTATTTAACCCAAGAATTGATAAAAGGTTGTCGTAGGAGGCTGTACTCTCACATTTTCAGAAAAGTAATGTTTATACATATTTGCTAAGATGGGAACACTCCTGCATCAGGCAACTCATTCTTGGCAGCAAACAGAGCATGACAACTGCATCATTTTGAGAGGGGGGAGGAAGAGACCTTCGTGAATGAATATTTCAGCTGCAACAATGACATAACAAGGGGCGTGACGAGGACAACAAATTATGGATCGTTGGGTTGGGGCATGTCCTTTTGAACATACGATTAAGGGACAGCGTGGGGGAGGAAAAAAAATGAAAGAGGACTTACCTGCTGCCGGCTGTCGCCTCGGTGCTCTGCTACTCCTGTCCGACTCCCTGAAGTCCATGAGTGCAATGCGCGCGCTCTCAGACTCCCCTAGGCCAATCCAGACGCTGCTCTCATGCTGGTAATACTATGACCCATCATGAGAGAAAGGTCAGGATTGGTCAGAGCGGGCTGTTTTTTTGTTCACACAGGGACTGGGAGCCTGTGTCTGCTGTCCATCCAGCTATGCAACACAGCTCGGGTTGGAGACTGCTAAGTGCGCATGTCGGTTTGGCCATCCCAAGACAGCCGACCAAACTGACATACACACTTAGCAGTGACCATCACTTCTCCTCCGAGCTGCAGCTGCTGTCATCAGAATGGTTGGCCCTGCCCCGCCCCACCCTCGGCTCGGCTGGCAGCCTGCAAAAAAAATAAAATTATAATAAAATTGTTTTATTATCATTTTATTTTTCATGCTTGAATTTGCTGGCTCTCAGCCAGTGGGCGACGCTTTTGCTCCCTCGCAGGGGAACCACTGCAGATGATTACCCCAGTATTAACAGAAATATATGTACTGTGTGAATGCCAAATTATGATTGAGGATTAACATACTAAGAACATTATGCACAAAAGCAAGAATCTTTGCACTGAAAATCTGCTCTAATTATGGCTTACAGTGCCATATTAATTGCATGGAATGTAGTAGACAACTTACTGAAGGAGATGTTAAAATAACAGCCAGTATGATTAAGCAAGATGTTATATGTGTTGCGAGAAATTATATTTTTAAAGCTTATGTGGACCTTATTCTATAGAAATAGCAGCTGATGGGTACTTCAATATATAATATTTAGTATCTGGGTGTATTCAAATTAGGTGGACCTGTACACGTGGTCCCAAAACCGTCTGTTAGGTGGACATTTTACACCAATGTCCCCTAATGAAGTACACAAATGATGATTGCTAAGTCAGAAAATATAAATAATAGAAATGTAGATATTGAGTCACATAAATCAGTGCATTCTAAAATGAGGCAGGTTCATACACTAATACTGCTAGCCATGGATCCCCATGAAATACCCAGATCATATTTGCAGTTCAATGAAAATGTCACAAACAATTGCTTCTTACATGCTCTATCCAGAGATGTGGATAAACGAATCCTTCGTAATATGTTGATGCTAACAGACATAGCTGTTTTTATACCTGACAGCCTTGAGAGGGTCTTCCCCCAACTTTTTCACCTGCCTCCCTCCATTTTCTGTACGCATTTTGGCTGGCTCTTGGACTCTGCGCACTTTAGCGCTGCTAATCAGTGCTAAAGTGCTTGTGCTCTCGCCCCTAAAACATGGTAACATTGGATCGCACCCAATTGGCATATTTAGTTCACTTACTAGTCCCTAGTAACGTGCACTAAAGGTGTCCAGGGCCTGTAAATTAAATGCTACTAGTGGGTCTGCCGCACTGATTGTGTTGCCCATGTAAGTAACCCCCTAACTATGTCTCAAGCCTGCCATGGCAGGGCCTGCACGTGCAATTCACTGTCACTATGACTTGGCTGGTAAAACTACTTGCCAAGCCCTGAACTCCCCCTTTTATTACATATGTCACCCCTGAGGACGGTCCTTGCCAACCCAGAGGGCAGGGTTCTATGTACGCAAAGGGAAGGATATGTGCTTGTATGCTTTACATGTCCTGGTAGTGAAAAACTGCCTATTTCATTTATCGCTACAGTGAGGCCTACTCCCCTTATAGATTAGCATTGGGAATTTCCTTGGTGCTTCTAATTGGTTATTCTTATCCCTGATCCTAGGGGAGTAGCTTTATCATGTTTGTATGTGTGGAATAGTAGTGATAAATGCGCTTTGCTGGTAAGGTGGGATTTAACACTACTAGTGCAGAAATGCCACTTTCAGGCAGTGGGCATTTTTCTGCTCTTAACTTAGCTCTATGTGACCTCTTGCCTGTCTCCAAAATACATCAGCACGGGGTGACTGTTCCCATTCATGCATTCTCTCCCATAAACCCAGGAATGTCAGGGGTGTCTGAATACCCCTCTGCATAACTCTGGATTCCAATGCCGACCTGGGCAGATGGGAGTAAAGGGGGCTCACACCTGGACATCAAGGAGTAATGACCTGACTACACACAAATGGCTGGTGGTCCCCATAGATAACCTGGCAGACAGGACTGGCTTGAAAGGGGTGCTCATGCACTTCACAACCAATGTTTGAAGTTTTCCCCACTTCAAAGCCACATTTGCGTATAACTTCTGGGTCTCTGACCCTCCCAAATCGGACACTTCTGGATCTACACCGAATTTCTGTCAGAAGAACTGCTGTGCTGCTCAAAGAACTCAACTGGATTGTTTTCTGGAAGGACTGTTTTCCTACTTGTGGCCCTGCTGCCTGCTGCTCTCTGACTGCTAGAAGGAGAGCTGGACACTCCCTTCCCTCCAAAGAGATCCCCGTGGGCTTGTTAGCTTGCCTCCTCTTTCTAAAGTCTCAGGGACACAGAAGACTCCATGCAGGTCTGCTGGTGCTGCTAGACTCTGCCTTCTGTGAGTCCTACCCTTGCCTGAGGTGCCTCCTCTAAGTTCTGGGCCTCAGAAGTAGGTTCTGCAGCTGAGTTTCTGCCAATCCAATTCCGACGCAATGCTTTGTGAAGCCCTACAAAGCATCACCCCACTGCTGACAGCTCTTGAAACCGATGCCAGATGATGCAAAGCCATGCAATGCCTCGCTGCACAGCCTCACGGAACTGACGCCCGACAATGCAAAGCCTTGCCGCGCAGACTGTGCCCCAGGATACAAGGTACTGTGTTCAGAGGACCCAAGTGGGTCCCTGTAGCCGGCCCGCGCTCCATCGCTGTCGGCCTGAACTTTGGATTTGCACCAGTCCCTCACAACATAAAGTAACCGATTTAGTGCTACCTGCTTCTAAGCGCTTTATTGCATTTATTTTTTCAATATCTTGACTTCTGCTTGATGGATTTTGATTGTTTTCTTCTTTAACTCAGATAAATATTCCCTATTTTTCTAAACTGTTGTGGGGTCTTTTTGTGGTGTATTTACTGTGTCGTTGTATGGGTTATTGCACAAATACTTCATACATCGCCTACTAAGTTAAGCCTGCCTGCTCTGTGCCAAGCTACCAAGGGATAAGCACAGGATAATTACCCTGACTAGGATTGTGGTCCCTACTTGAACAGGGTGCATACCTCTGCCAACTAGAGACACAATTTCTAACAAATGTGCAGTGACAACAACAAATGAAGACCACTGAAAAATTGATTCTGATGATTTCCTAGTCCACTCTAATGGAGTAGACCATGGTTGAGTTTCAACTTCATTCTTCTTCCCTGTCACTGTCACCGATTTTCCTAATTTCGATGCACTCCTACATGCTTTGGTCTAAGTCAATATTAGCCAAACTACATAGAATCCTCTCTCTTAATTTATGTTGACAATGCACTTCTTTTCTTATGTCAGTACTCTTCTCCAATACAACATACATTACAATAAATCCGGAGCAACAGTGGAATAGTTATGAGGGCTAAAAAAACCTCGAGTCCCTGTATTATTGCTCTCATTAAAAAAGTACTACATGAGGGCAGGTAGCCTTTTTGTGTTTCACGGAGCAGGAGTGGTATTACTCAAATGTTTTCCTGTCCATACTAGACACCAGAGCAGTGGGTTGAGATGGTTCTGGCTGGTTTAAAGGGTATACATGGTGTGTGTCTTAGAGAGTGGGCTTCAAAGTCATTTCCTTGGGCATTTATGAGGTCCCTAGATCACCATGGATCTCTCGCAGATCACATGGAGAGCTTTGGGTGCTTCAAAAACAGTCTGGCAGACTTAGAAAAGTGAAAGACTAACCTCAATGAGGAAATGCTAATCCTGCCTCTGTCCACCGCATAATGCCCATTTGGAAGTCAATTGGTCCCAATTTTTAGGAGGCACAACACTATGCAAATGTGGTCCTCTCTACACAGGTTGTTCCTCAGATGGGTGAACCCCATCTATGGACCACCACAAAGGCATCTGCTTCCACTAGCATGATAGGCAATAGGACCTCTGCAGGACCCATGTAGGTCATGAATTACCACCCACCTGGAAGCTACTTCCCATGACACACGTAAACAGTTCATTTACAAGTTGATGCTGATAATAATGGAAAGACTTCTTTAAAATTCAAAGTTCTCCGTCAAACAATGTTGACATTTTGGTTGACATATGAAAAACTAATGGCAAGGTTCATGTAAGTATATAACTCAGTAGCAATGGTTAATTTGCACTAGGAATTTAAGGTTTGGAGTCATACCAAAACATGTCAATTCCATGTTTCATGTTTACTTGTTGTGTGAGATTGTTTTGGTAAATCATGTTAATGTGTGTGACCGCTAGGAGCTCTGAGCACCATTTGCCGCCATTATTTCTAACTTTTTCCCTTAAGTAAATAAGTCTTAATCCTGGAAATGTCACCCCTCTGGCTGGAGTAAGACACAACTACTCATAGGAAGTGTTAGTGATTCAAGTCTGGATACTGAAGTGTAATTCACATATAAGACAGGATTAAGACACAGCTACTTAAAGAGATAGCTTTGTGAATAGGAACCACCGAATTTAAAAGATCTGTCACTATCGGGGTTTCAAAGTGGCGATCTAATTGCATGTATTATCAATCCTTAATTCTATCATATAAGAAGGCATGGGATAAATACTGTACATAGCAGGTTTAATCGATTTCAAAAGGTAAGGAATATTCTCAATGGATTTATGAAAGCATTGAATATGTTGTCTGCAAAGACTGGATTGGATTTTCAGAGACTCATACAATTATAGCCCTTCTCATTTGCTCAGCGCTGGAACTATAATACCACAGACTATTTTCACATATAGGTATATGACCTCATGATTATCTACTCTAGAAAGGAAAAGTCCACATAATGAAAAGAACCAACCAGGCATGCCTACTTATACTGCCTCACAATGCTGATGAATTCACCAGATGAGAGAGATTCATATCCCTTGGTGTCTTTGGTGAACAATGTTTGTACACAGCTATTAATTGCTGCAAGTGTCTTTCTAACAGTGGTATGGAAATCTCCAGATACTCATTCTGTACAGGTTTAGCACAACAAAATCTGGAATATTAGTGGAACTCTCCAGATACTCATTCTGTACAGGTTTAGCACAACAAAATCTGGAATATTAGGGTTGTGGAAAATGTCAGAAAACCGAAACAAATATCAGTTTTCTTTCAGAACTTTTCTGAATGTATCTCCTATATGATACTCAGTCTCAGCCTCTTAATATTCAGCCTAGAATGTTTGTTGTGTCACTGGCCATGTACTTTCTCCGTTTAACTCACTTGAAGAGCACTTTCAAAAAGTAGATCCTTTTGTATCATTAGAAATAGTTTAATATGCCCAAAGGTGTTATTATAGTAAGCATAAATCAAAGCAAGTTATTACCGTTACTAAAGTTTCCTATCTCTGTCTGTATTTTATACTCACTCTCACACTATCATCTTATATGACACCCAAGGCCTCATTACTGATGATTTTCTGTTGAGGGTGGTGTTAAATTGTTGCCCCTATAGTTACACTACCAGAGTCCCATTAACTATGGGGGTATATGTACAAGTACCAGGATTATGGGATGACCTACAAAAATCGCTAGAGGAATTAGACTGGGAAATCAGTTATTCAAGGTCCAATACCCATAATTTGCTGATTAAATCCTGCAGCTTTGCCCAAACATTTTGGCTTCTTCCAACAGTTGATATCTTCAAGGGGAACATGACATGTAACTCTGCAGTCCTGATAAGTTCAGATGGGCAATCAGAGAATAACTGGCCCCGTCTAGAATTAAGACCCTCTCATAATCAAGACCCTGGTAATTGATTAAAAAAATGTAGGTGCCAAAGGATTTTCTTAAGAGCCCAACGAGTGTTCTGTGTGCCGAATACAAGGATCTCTCATGTTTATTCCATGCCATGCTCTTTCTCCACCCACCCTGATCCCTGTCTCTTTATCTCATGCATGAAGTTTCTTTTCCACCCTTGCTTTCTCTGGCTATGTTTCTCTGTCTTTCTTTCCCTTCTTCTCTCTCCATTTGCAGCGGCTCTCCCTCTCCTGTATGGGTCAAAATCTGATGGTGAAAATGAAACCCATGTGAGCAAAACTGAGTGTCAGCGCCCACCACCTGCAACCACCAGCAGACATTCCTCGCTGTAGACACCACATTCAGCCTAATTCTGCAAGAGAGCGTTAAGTGGATGAACGAGTGCCCTGGGAGTGTGTGAGTGCACTTGTGAAGAATCATCCAGTGTGCACGGCTTGAATGAGCACTTCAGAAAGAGACATACAAGCAGGTGCAAAAAGCCTTCTCTTGTCACTCCACATCAAGATTTATGCAGACATCGGTCCATCTCTTACAAGGATGTCTTGTTATTGTTGCAATAGCATGGGTACCAGCCACTCGCGCACCCTATCTGTTGCTGCTCGCCATTCCTGCTCACACAGATCATTTCTCCTTTCCGTCAGTGCACTTCACTTAGCAGTTAGGAAAACAAAGAGGTTATTGGCAGTTTTCCACCTTGTTGAAGCAACATAAAGAGGCGGCTGACAGCCGCATAATGAGCGAACACGCTGAGGAGATAATCTTGAGATCTTACAGCTCTTTAAATACTTCATCCCGGATGCTGGGGCGATCTGTCAATTTGAGAGCCACGTCTAGAGAATTAGCGAGGACTTTGCAAAATAACAATGCCCCACACAGAGGAAGATAAGCGGCGGCTTTGTAGGATCACAGCACTTTTCCAAAGCAGCCGCCTACAGCGACAGACAAAAGCAGAGTGGGCGGGAACCATTAATACAATGGGGCAATTTGTAACAAATATCTAAATTGGGGGACTCACAAGCTGTAATAACTCTGACAGTTGGTATTTAAGAACTAACTTCATATGTGTTTGTAAGAATCAAAGTTAGCAAATATATATTTTAACAAAAATTTCATGCAATCGCCTTGCTTTAAAAAAAAAAAAAATCAAAAAATCCCTAATTTTCTGCAATACCGTGTTTTATAATGTAAACATAGAAAGAGGAAATGCAACTCTACCCCAAGCCTTTCATACAGCTTAATGCCCTTATTTTCCCCTGTTCTGAGCCACAAAGCTCTTATTTCCATGCATATATAGCACAATCTTTGTGATCATATTGATGCATTGAACATAATGAATCCGTGAGGTACCAAATATTGCACAGCTCCACTGATGGACATAAACTTGAAGTTAATAAAGTCAGTAACCTGATTACTACAGATCTTATTATACAAGAGGTACCAGTCGCCGAAGCAGGCAGGTTATCATCCCTCTGGGTGTAAAGCCCTGGCACAGACGGGTTTTGCAATGTAATGCCCCTCCCCTAACCACACTGTCCTGTCACTCCACAAAATATACACACTGTCCCAAACGAGCCCCTTGACAACTTCAAAACTTCTGGCTAATCCCTCTATCATGGCGACTGTACTGAATGTGTGGGTGAAACTACATGCTAAAACAGGTGTAGTGTCAAACAGTGGCAACCATTGATGTAAAAAATAGGAAGTGGCTCACCAGTGCTTAATTTGTAAAATAATAAATGCCAGGGCCCTGACCAGGAGGCCGCTGCAGCTTGCACCACCCATTGCCCCTGACATCGCTACCAATGACGGTACCAAAACAACTACTAACCATCTCTCTTGCCTGCAAGTGCGACAGTTCAGATTATCCCAGGTGCTCCAAAGCTGAAGGAATGGCTGGGGAGGCAGGTATTAATAATTTTAAGCAACCGTTGTTGTGCTCATCTCTAAATTAGAAGAGCAGCGGCACCATGCTGCAGACTATCATAAGTGCGGTGTTGACAATTAAGTGCCAGTGCCAAACACCGGAAGCCAATTAAGGGCCCGATTGCGGTGTCAGACGGACCGGAGTTTGTCTGACATCGCTCTTGAAATGGAACCGAACGACCTCCTGTCGTTGGTTCCAGCCCAACTATTAGGATCAATCCTATACTTTGCTATGGGAGCATGCATTCCGAAATGAATCCATGCTCTCATAGCAAAGAGCAGAGGTGCAGTTCATCCCTGCACCCCGTGGCAGGCATCTCAAGGTGCCTGCCACGGGGTGCAAGGATCAACAGGGTGCATCATAGGTAACCCTTAGGCCACCATACGGCAGCCTTGCACCCATGGGGGCCCTGCTGGGGGCCCCCAAAGACAGTTTCACAATGCCTTTCTGTGTCGGAAAGGCCAGCACAGAAAGGCAGTGGGAAAATGGCATTGTGATCCCTCAGCCGCAAAGAGCCCGCCGAGGGATTACTGCAGGCCTTCCGAATGGTGGACGGGCCATTCGGAACTCGTGTTTGTAATAATTCCGACCGACTCAATCAAAATGGGTTGGTCGAAAATTATTACAAATAGGAGATTACGATGCGGTAAGGATGGCTCTGACCAAGGGTCAGAGCCATTCCTTACCGGATCGTAATCGGGCCCTAAGTGTCTGTGCCAAGCACCAAAAACCACTGGCTCAAATTAAGCATTGTGCCTCACATAGATAATCACCTGAATCCTGTCAAAAAGTGCTACCGAATGGCTAATATGTCATCATCAGCAAGTTCCTATATGTGCAGGGCAAATGCCATTACTCCAAGATCTACTGTGGAGAAAAGCCTAAAAATCTCTGTTCTCAGAAAGTGTGTGCATTAATACCTGTATCACAGAAAGAAAGTTAATCTATTAAATGAGAGTTCTCTCCACTCCCTGAGTAATAGATGACTCGAAACAGTAGTAAAAATGTTTCCGAAGCGCCCAAAAATTAAGTTAATTAGGTGGGTCATTGGCACACTATTAAAATCCATTTAACATGCTCAAACCACAGTGTAACCAACGGCTGACATGTTTCATTCCCTAAATGAATTTACAGCCATTTCATCAGGGCAGGGGACCACACTGTCACCCAACAGCACACCACAGCTAATGAGAAAGGGGAAACGGAACAAAAAATAAGTGATCTGGACAAGAATCAAAACCCAAATGTTGTGACTTGCACAAGTGTTTCCAACATACAAATAGGAGAAAATTGTAACTCAATTTATATTTACCGCATCGCACCAGGTGAAGGCCTAACCAGGGACCAATTTGCCTAATAAATAGAAGCTGAATTGGATTTTGACCACTGGTGTATGAAACTGGCTGTGTGCTAAGTGGAAAAGATGTCCAGAAAGAGCAATAACTAGGGTTGGGCAGAACCTGCTGGGTTTTTCTCTGCAGAATTTACAGAAAAACTCTGCCAGTTTCCGCAGAATTTCACCAATGGGTGGAAATGATGCAGCTTGCGATGCAATTTAGCGCCGGTAGCGTGAGCAGCACTGAAAATCTGAGCGCATGGCACCATGTGTTGCGCAATAGTGTGCGGCCATTCAAGCTAATTTGTTTGCCTCACGAGTAGAAAATCTACTTGAGTGGCAGCAAATCTACTGGATTGGCAGCCCTCTGACCATGACTGCTCATGAACACCATTGACCGCAAGCGTTAGAAAATCAGGCTAGCGGATGGCAAATCTCACTTGCACTAGGCAGCTCACATATTCTGGAGCCTCATGGAAGAAAGGTCATCCACCCAGCGATTGGCAGAAATTGACCAGAACTCTATGTTACAGAGTAACACAGTGGGGGAAAAATTCTGGTAATTATGTGGGTGGAACAGAACATTGTGCCCACCCCTAGTAACAACCGCCAATCTAGCACGGAAACACCAACTGGCATGGGGAAGAAACGACCAGCCTCTTTTCAGGGTGCCCTGTAAATGGTCACACCTAAACCCATATTACTGTGAAAACAAAGCTAGACCAGCTTGTGGCCAATGGAACTGAAACTGGTCATAAATTAGGCAGTAGTGTTAAAAGCCAGCATAGCCATCATCATATAAAGACACCATTTTGGGGAGAATACACCAAAGGAGGTACAAAGCCAATGATTGAGAAAAAGGCATTAGCAGAAAAGACCAGCCTCTGTCTAAGGTCCCATTGAAAGACATACAGTATCTAACAGGTGTTCGTGCCTAAGCTCTGACTGCCAAAATAAAAATGTGGTTGTCAACCTCCGAAAACACCCAACCCCTGGGAATAAAAACTACTTAGAAGAGAAGGCCACCAAAACAGGACACTCATTTTCCTAGAGCAACAGTAACTGCCAACAACCTAATTAAATGAGCCGTAAGTGCAATAGCATAAAGGGGGCACCTCACCTGCAGTGCCGGAGTACAAAGTTGTGCGCCCACGTGTGCACTTCAAGCGGCACTAACTGCTGAGCTAATTCCGCATTCCCGCTCACCTCACCTATGGAATGCTACAGTGTACACTAGCATGGCGCCATATTGGGAGTATGTGTTTGACAAAATGGCTACCTGCTGTATATACAGTTGGTAGAGACAAAGTAAATCATTTGTCAGAAGGTCCACCTAAACAGATAATAGAGTTAAAACCCAACTCGTAACTACAAAGGGAAAGCCTGCTGTATAACAAATAGAAGTAGTCACAGTGGGCTATTTATCAGAGGGTCTCCCTAGTATGTTCTCCAACTAAGTGCTATAGCATTACACACAGTCCCAGGAGGGGAGAGATAAAAATATGGAAAAATGATTATGAAAAAGTGAATATGAGGCTGGCCTATGCAACAGATTGCAATCGCATCAGCCACATTTGTAGAAGACCTAGACCCTATGACACAATGAGTTATGTGCCTTATGCAATTCTAGACGTTCAAGCACATCCATCTGAAATCCATGCTGTGGTGTTCTTCATTGTAGTGGTGTACCTATTTAGTTGTCAGCCTCCCTGTGTTGAGGATGCTGATATGTTATTACATTCGGACCTCAACCTTTATTGTGATTAACCCCATGTAGAACAATCTAGGACTTTCCAATCTGCAAATCACAAAACAGGAATTGCAATCACTCCTATTGTGATACCACACTTGTCTGGTTTTCAATATTACTTGTAGGGTGGGCGACGTAAGTTTACATGAAGTACACCCTCAACAGGGGAAATGACCCGTGATTGTAGGGAGCCCAAGCCGTATCTGAACAGGCATGTTCCGCATAATGGTGCGCATAAGCTTGTCTCACAGGTCAGAGGCTCGTCGGAAGGTAAACCATGGGTTGGGCACATTCTGTTGCAGATGCCAGTTTTTTTTAGAATAATCTGGTTACTTTTAGAAGCCAAGGGATCCAATCTTATGACAACAGCGATGCACTCAGATTTCTTGCTGGGAGTACTATGGGCTCGCTTCCGGCCTCTGTTGATTACATGTATGGGTTATGATCTCTGCACGAGGCAACTTTGCAATGACAAGGACTGTTCAACAAAAAACCTGTTTCCGAGTACTTCCTCCTCTCTCTGCAAAACTGGCCCACAGCCAATTTATCCCTAAGAGCTCAAGGATGATAAGATGTATAATATAACAAGGAGTTCTTTTCAGTAGGTTTCTGATGGACTGCTGTCATTAGGTGGAAATCTTTGGCCATTAGATCAAGATCCAAATATGCAATGGATTCCCTACTGGTGTTCCAAGTGAAGTGAAGATGTGAAATGAGGCTGTTGAGCCACTGAAGACATGCCAACAAGTCTTCCTCATGTCATGAGAAAGGATGCGCCAATTTCCCGCCCCTTCAGCTAGTTCTATGCTTTTGCCACAATACTGATGCAAAAAGTCTTTGTTCTGTAGAGAAAGGATGTGCTGTGTCCCACTACCTGGGTATGTGGCTCCCTGAATACTGAATAGTGCCCCTTGGAATTCCCCAACCCTGCTGATATGAGCCTTCAGCAGTCACTACTGAGAATTGTGTAATCCATAAGAATACAGAAGCTGCTCTCCATGTGTATCCGCTCATCGTCATCAGTGCCCTTGTTTAGTGCAGATGTATCAAAGCATTAAGTAAAGTAAGTAACTAGAGAAATAGAAGGAACACTTCTTTTTAGCATAGTGCTTTGACTCACAATGATATTATGGACTGTTAGTTTAGCAAAGCAAAAAATCAAAATGCACTAATATTCCCAAGAGCGCCACGAGGCTCTAGCAATGGCAGAACGCAGTGCTAACGCCAATAATATAACATGACGTAATATGACGTAGCATAGCAAAGCATAAATGTGAGGGTTCTTCCATTAACGTGCTATAGGATTTATCATAGAAGGAAAGACTGAGCATGAAAAAAACAAATTGTCGTCTCCAAATAAAGGAGGTTGAGAGGGACCACTGTAGTGTCATCCAGCTATGTAAGAGAGGGGTAATCAGGAGGCAGAGTTCATAGGTAAGGCAATAGAAGAGGGAGGTGTTTCAGGTTGGAAAAATCAATGGAAAAGGTCCTCATTTCAATTTGATTTTACTGAAAAGTGCAGTTTCTTGCTTCCTGTTAAATGGCATAGACATGACATCAATTGCAAAATTACTTTCACAGGCAAAAGATAGATTGAAGAATTTCTAAATGGCTGAAACCTATCTGCTGGGGTACCTGTAATGAACAAAGGAAGGTCCAAACGATGGGAATATTAAGACAAACTGGGGCACCAGAGTTTCACATTGCAAAATTGGGAGGCTAAACATAACAGTCCCCAAAAGGCTGAATGGCAGGTCAGTGCTGCTGCTAAGTAGAAAACATTCAGTTCTACATAGATCCACCTTGAAAACAGTATTGGCACTTATATGAACTTAACGGCATGCTTGACCAACATCTGCTGTTTTGATGGTCCTACATAGTATCATTGGATAGCAAAAACTCTGCATCATAATGGTCATCTCAGGCCCAATACCATACATTAACAACACCTTTTCAGCTTTCAAAGTAAGAGGTAGGGAGGATGCAACTTTGTGATACATCCACAGGTCACGTAAAATGACATCTGGCAATGTCCATGGATACCATTGCAAACATTGAACCTAATAAGCAACTAGTCAGATCATAAAGTGCCTCTTCACTCACTTAAGCTCCTACCCATTCCTCCCTGCCATAGAAGCACTATTGTGTGTTTCTTGCATGGCCCATTGTCGTTGTTCCTATGTTAGCCTAATTGTGCATATTATAGGACACTTTTATTTCTGCACGTTACTACATAGCATTGTTATGTGTCATATCGTATTTTCACACAGAACCTGAACATGTTTTCGTGTTTTATTCCTTTCCTGGGATTTGTTCTGAATACACTAGACAAGGTCAAGCAACAATACCTTTTGTTATTCTTTCTGGACAGAAACTAGCACCTAGATATAACAAGAGAATGCAGCTGCTATTTGTGAACACACGTCTTGCCAAATAACAGAGGGCAGGGATTCTGGGAACACACACTGAGCGAAGGTACTGAGGCAAGAGTGCTGTGTCAGCTGAGAAGTATAACATACACCTGTGTATGCTGAGGTACGGGGTTTGCCCTTAATCCCAGGGATCTTTTGTATATAATCATTTAGCTTCAGTAGAAAGGGGGCGGGTGGTTTAGGGTAATCGGTCTTATAACATGACAGGGCTTTTTATGATATACGGTCTGATAGCCATGCTAATGATATTTTTGGTATGCATTTGTTTTTAAATTGTGGTGCAAAAAATTGCATCGTATAGCACGATAGTTTAAATAAATATTATCAACTTTCTTCATGTCTCTTGTTTATCTTACTGTGGACAAATAGCAGTGAGAGAACGTAAGGGTGTGTCCTGTCACCATGATCTCTGAGAGAGTCGAGAGTGTGTCTTCTGGGGTGTCAACTAATTTTTTTGTCTGGAAAGGTTAGGAGGGAAAATGAAGCACTATAGCTAGCCGGACTCGGGCTCGTAGATACTGAGGTGGTATGGTCACTCAGCCCCTACATGCTGATGTTCTGTGGTCCCAGGCATAGTTCTGTTCACGGGCATAATCCCTGCAACATCGCCTTTGTGCCACTATTATTTCACTGGACAATATCCAGATCATTGACACATCCATTTATGATTTACATCGCAAATCCATCAAATTAAGTAAAAAAGCAGTCACAACATATCACCCTCTACCTTCCAGATTATTGAACTATGACTGCATATGGAGCAAGACCATCTGTGAACTGTTAGTGTCCGACTTCCCACAAAACACCATCATAATTTCCTATTTGACAGAAATCTACAAGACTTATAATGAAAGCCTCAATTATATCAGGAAAACAATTACAACTGACAAAGTATTTTCCATAAAAGTAACTTTAAAGAAGCAAGTGTAGTGCACTTCAATACTCAAAATCCAAAAGTTCCCTAAAGATGGCCTAAAAAACAGAAAGACGAGTCTGAACTACTCACTGGGTACCTGTGTGGTACTCATCGGCCACACTATGAAAACTTGCAACAAACCCACCATTGCGCCAAAGGTAGTCTACTAACCAAGCATATTTTCAGACTGTTGAACGACAGAGTTTTCTCCAATTCAACAGCATCTTTCCTCAGTTCATAATCATGGCTACAAAAAATCAAGCCGTTCTTCCTCCCCGCAGTCTTCATCATCAGACATCTTAATGTCGGAATGACTAGGAACACTTTGTCTTTTACAGCACTTGAAAAATCCACGCCTGGCCCCACCCAAGACAAGCATTCAAGTATCCCGGTATCTTTTGCTCCCACCACTGAAGAACAGGTCATTTCTTTTCTTTAGGAAACTGACCTCATCTGCTGCCCTGAGGATTCCCACCTCTCTATAATCATTCAGTATTGGGCTTTCATACTGTTGTTCCTAATCATTACATCCATTTGACCTTTTTTTCAAATAGGCCGCCTTTCCAGATTTGTTTTTATAAAATGTCTAGCATGACAATAATCCCAAAATATCTTCACTTTATTGCAACAGCCTAGTCATTTTCAGGACATGCTCCAACATTCCCCAGTTCCCACAGAACCTAGAACAGCTACAATTCAACATCCTTTAAGAAAGACTGACTCTTGCGGACATAAAATCAGGGGATTGCCTGCGCAAAAGAACTAAAAAGCCAATGGACAAATCACAGAACTCTGAACAGACCAAAGAGCTCTGGATACATGAATCACCCTACAGAGAGTCCATGCTTTTTCATCAGAAAATGCTCATACTCAGCTGGATCACCAAGATACAAAACAAGGGAAATACCTTAGCTGGTAACCTAACATATAGTAACATAAGGAAGCAGCTTGTCAAAACACACAGGTACAGCAGTCACCATCTCTTACATTTGAAATTACATTCACCCTTTCCTTTCAGAGCAACATCTAGAAACCATAGAATCATCCACTACTGGCTCCAAACACGACTATTAAAACTGCCTCCGCATAAAAGCCTCGAAAAACCCAGAGATCAACTTCAAATGTTCAAAGATGTCCAGATACCCCCAGCTTTGATAACACTTCATAGGCAAACTGTGCCTTCTCACATAGACTTGAAACTTCGAGGATTGATCACAAAATCATGCGCACAGGGACCCAAATCCTGGGTGAGGATATCAAAGCACATCCCACCCAGAGTTCTCGAGTGCTCCCAACATGGCAACCTCACAATGCCTGCAAACCTCAGGATGGCAGCTGGGAGTAAACACATTGCTTACCCAGAACAAAACAGTCAAGCCTCCCACAAACACTAAAACAGCTCCAGGAAAACACAGAAAACACAACATATTTAAATCCCCTTTCCCTAATTGTATCTTCTATTTCCCCCATTGAAGCACTTTTCTTGGCAACCAAGCCTACAAACTGAATATGTCAGTTGACTGGCGAGGTATTATAAACAAAGATGACATTAGATTTAAAGTTCCAGATATCAAAAAAGATAACTCATACTAGTCTGTTCTCTGTCTGGAAATGTCCCTTTATTCTGGGACGCATAACAGAAATAAGACATTTCACATCCCTCTCCATTATCAAGTGTCCTCCGAGGTGCCACCTTCTAGCCAAACACCTTGCACTGGCAAACTTACACTAGTAAAAAATGGTCCACCCCTGTAATGAGTAAGTGGTTCTTAAATACAAATCATGCATACTAGATGGAATATATTTCCAGATCATTCTTTTTTTTTTAAGAGAATGAGATGGAAGTGTTTTGCATGATATTGTTATGAAGTCAAATTAGTATTTAATTTTCTGTTTTCAATTTCCTCGACATGTTTCAATGTCCTCATGTATATTATACTTTTCAGAAGTCTTCTATCCCACACAGTTTACCTATATATTGTTGATTTGTACCCAAAGTTGCAATCATATGATGCATCCAGGCTTTAACACTCTTTCCATAGATATGTATTAATTCTTCTTCAATTGCATTTACAGATTTTAACTTTCTTTTGCATACTTGTATTCCTTCCGCACAGCAACCTATCACTCCTTTCCTAGCACTTAGTCTGCACTTTAATAAATCTCTAAGAAATAAATATTTTTTAAAAAGCGTTTCACACTTGGATACCCCAGAGCTGAGCCCTCTAGAAATGTACAAATAAACAAGCATAAATACGATTTCCAACATATGCAAATCCTTGCGATATAAATTACTTAACGGGGAGACTGTACTGGTAGTTTGACGTGAAAATAAGACCAATATGCTTTCCTTTGATACATACAGTTCTGTTAAGTGATACTGAGCTATGTCTTGAGTAATCTGTTGGACAGGTCATTTGCCTGCATGCATGATTTATGATGTGTAATATTTTATATGTACAGCAAGGTCTGAGCAAAGATATTGGGCGTGCTAGCAATTCATTTGGAACGTCATCACTTGCATTTCTCATTTGACAATTAAATGGAAGCTGTAAAAAATGTTTGCGTTTCTTGTGAATTTGCTGAACGAAAGATGGGATATATATGTATATTTGATAAGTATGACTGCAACGCCTTTATTGATACAATATGGATTCCAATTCAATTCAATTCAATAAACTTTATTCGGATACAGATATCCATAAAAGCACAACAATATGGAGTTAATAGCCTGCCACGGGCTCTGTATGAAGAACTTAATAAAACCGAAGCAATGAGTGATAGTTAAATGCTTTGTTGGTGGCAGACATATGAAGGATGATAGATAATACTGTGCACGTATTTCATACGATTGCATGATACAAACAACAACAGAGGGATGTTATCCGGAGCCCGAGGCAGGAGTAAAGACTAATGAAGTAACAAAAGCTCTGCAGAAAATGTGTACTATGTTCTTTCTCAGTATAATCCCTCACCAAGGACACGTACTATTAATGCAGTCAGTCCATCTTTTGAAAACATATAGTAACTCCAGGAAGAAATATGTACCAGAATATAGTGTGATAATAGTTAGCATCCCATTTATTTTACTTATTGCTAAGTTCAAAAAAGGAAAAAAAAACATTAATATAGAGAAAAAGTGAAACCTGCTGGCGTCAATCTTTAAATAGAAACAAAACATTTGAAAAACGAAGATACGGTAGTAAAAAATCAAATGAGTTTAGATATTGGAACATGTAACACAACTGACCAGGGTGACTACTTATTGACAAATATGAGTTACAGTAGAGGTTATCACTAAACAATAATATTTCAGGAGCTTCCACGTTTAAAGTAGAATCCTGAATAAAGATTGGAATATTAATGAGATTATAATGCTGCTGGAGGATTATTGCAGAGTTGGTACTTTATTCCACCCACTAAGTATTGCTTCTTTTGCACACTACTGGCTTTCAGTTACATCTAATCTTTGGCCCATTTAGTAGCTGTCCTTTTGCTCTCAAAATGCTATTCCTTTCCCATTTCATAAGCTTCAATCACTTGTCAAATGTTTTAATTTTGAGAGTGCTGCTACATTGCGTTGACATCTTAATTGACATCATCAGTAACCTCGCTGATAGCGTCACATATGACATCATCAATAAGTTGTGGTGACCTTTAACAAATCTGCTTTCATTTGTAGGAAGTGGAAGTAATACAGGAGTTAATTTGATGGGGAATTTAGAGTGCACTTGCCAAAGTTTTGCAAAATAAGCAGAAACTGACAAGATGGTTGATAGTGTGTGCAAAGTGTTTCTAGAACTGGAGTTGGAATAGTAAATAAGCTGTTTGCACTATTCTGAGGAATGCTGCAATTTCCAAATGTTCTAGTACTGGAGTTAGAATAGTTAATTTAACTGTCCTGTGTCTGCCACGTTGACTGCTTCCCTTAGCATGCAATTCAAGGCAAGATACACAAGCAATACAAAGGTTCCTGCAGCATGAAGCACAGTAGTGCAGTAGAATGGGACACAGATCAGTGCTTACCTGAATACAGTCAATAGAGGGGCATTGTGTATTCTCTAATCATTACAATGTGCTTTGGTTAGACTCATCACCCCATCCCTCAAAAGTCAAGTCTACTACTCCAGCAATATCTATACAGTGATATACATACAACATGATCCTTAATAAAAAAACAGCTCAGATTTCTATTTGTAGGTGTACTGAAATCTGCCTTTTTATATCGTGAGAATTAAAGTCACCTGGAAATCTGAACTCTGGTGTCTTCCTAAATGCAAACATTATAGTGAATGGAGCATCTTGAAGTTCAACTTTTTTGAAATGTGACCATCGTATGACCCAAATTCTGAACATGAGCTCAATCTGGCCCTTTTTGCAGGGTCACCGCCAGATTTTTTCCTTCTGTTGCTCTCTCCCAAAAACATGGTACAATTGACATGTACCTGATTGGTACAATTAATTTACTTGTAAGTCCCTAGTAAATGGACTATATGTACCCAAGGGCCTGTATATTAAATGCTACTAGTGGACCGCAGCACCCATTATACCACCCTCTAAAGTAGTACTTTAAAATATGTCTCAGGCTTGCCACTGCAGCCTGTAGTGCAGTTTAAAACTGGCAGTTCGACCTGGCAAAATAGACCTTTATGCCAGTTCTAAACCTTCCTTTTTTATATATAAGTCACCCATAAGGTAGGCCCTAAAGGCTCTTAGAGAAGGGTGCATGGTATTTAAAAAGTAGGACATGTGTACATTTACGTGACCTGGCACTGAAAAATAAATGTTCACTGTTGAAAAGACCCATCTCTCCCATTGTCTAACACTGGATACCTTATTACTTTTAATAAGTGCTACCTTCAGATAGGGAGCTGATAGAGATATTCTTTTTACACTCAAATTAATTACAGTTTAAAATCCTCTTTAATTGTTCAGACAGATTTTAAGTCACAATTCTCAAAATGTAATTTTTCTAAAGTGGGCCTTTTCTTGTCCCAACCAACTGCGCCTTTCTGCGAATGTCCTGGGTCACATGCCTGTGAATGGCTCTGCTGTTGGAGTTGTGTATGGCTTCCAAACAGTGAGGCAAAGGAGGCCTAAGAGTGGACAAGATGGGCCATCCTGACAGGATAGCTGTAGAGGTGCTGTACCCAGCCCCAAATACACTTCATACGGCATTGCCTACAGCACACACAAAGGAACCTGACACCAGGCCTGCCCTGCCTTTTCAAACCCCAGAAAGTGTGGAAACTTGACCAGGAAAAGGGGAAGAACTTTCTAGGACCAGTGTTGGGGGTAGGACAGGGAGCTCCCCACACACAAAGGGTGCACCAAGTATTAATATCGAACCTCCATAGTCACTCATCAGAACACTCCTGGACCTGTGGAAGATTCAGAAGAAGGACAGCCATGCTGCTTGAAGGACTGCCTTGTTGTCAGAAGAAGGAAGACTGGAACTGGTTGCCTTGATCCCAGGCTACCCAGAGTGACTCCAATGGTCAGCTGGCTGGCCTTGTGTGTGTTCCTCAGGGATGTAATGTAATGTACCTCTACTAAATCATTGAATTTCATAGATCTGCTAATGATCTCAAGTTCTGATTCCAAAATATTTTGAGTATCTATGTGCAATGTATGTGCACACAAAATCCATCTGCTTGGGAAAATTCACAGTCTTTATTGACAGAATCAGGATTGCAGGAATTTTCTCATGACAGATGTTTTTTTGCCAAATTCCTGGTCTGTCCTGGTTGAGGTCTCACAACATGCCAGCATGGGGGGGGGGGCGGGGGGACACTCCTCTGAGAGTTACCAGGCGCTTTACAAATCAACTTATTTTTTTATGTCATCCCATCTCCTAAAGTCCTCTTCTCTCTTTTTGTTCCGGGGTGTTTTCTTCAGTTCCAACATACAGGATTTGCAATCATTAATACTGCATGGCATAGGTTTACAGTTTTTACACTTTCAAAGAAAACTGTCTTTGTAGGTGATCAATTTTCGGAGCCTTTTAGTGTGTCAGGCTTCATTGTCTGCCAACTGTCCGTGTTTAGGGTGTACAAAAAAGGCGTATGATTGCACCGGCTGAACTAAATCATCACTTACACCGACTGACAAGACACTGAGTGTTCTCCATGAATACAAACAAACCAAGGCGCTCGTACAGATGGATAATTGATGCAACTGTTTTCAAAATAGGCACCAGAGGCACCTGCGTGCAGAGACAAAGCTGCACACAGATTATTACAAGGGATTTGCCTCTGGCACCTGCTTTCATTTGAATGATAATACAAGCTTTTGACGAAAATCATCTGTAAAAATGAAAGTTCATAACATAAATTCCTGTTCATGGAAGCTTTAGCGCATCCATCAATGTGTGTGAAAAAAATATTGAGATACCTACCAACCTGAAATCATTCACATTAGACTGGAGGGTTTGAATCGTGTGTTACATTTACAAGTTACAGAAGCAGAGAACCACCACAAATATGTTAGAGTCACATTTCATCCTCTAACATTTAAATGCTGACAATGAGAAATTGCACTCACAATTTGTGTGTGGGTGGTGTACGATTGGTTCGCTGATAACAAGTACTTTGCAAATGAAATTTGAAATGCAATTAAGTTACAAATCAGCAAGTCCAACACATTAATACATTGCCTGACTTTAATAAAAGCAATGCCTGCTGCTCTAAAAATGCAATCAATCCCATCCCTGATTTTTGTCGGGTCTTGCTGAAGACAGCGCATGCACTGTGTCTTTCGAGACCTTTTGCTACTTAACAGGGGACTTAGAAGCTACCCTCTGCTTACCATTGGTTGGCTTCATTGTCACTCTAAGTTGCTTACTTCTTATTCGTCAGCTTTCGTAGGCTTACTTCCTCTTTGTGCGCTGGTCCTTCCTCTGAGCTTTACTGTGTCCTTTCACTGCTAGCTTTTTCGGGTGCTACTATTTCTTTTGTTTAAGTACTCTACAAAAGCCAATGTGTTTTTTAGCTGTCTCTCTCGTATACTTTACCCCTTCCGTGTTCCTCCCCCAGGACCTCCCACCCACACTCCATTGTCAATGTGCTTGCCGCAGCATCAGCCCAACACTCCGTTGTCCGTGTACTTCCCTCAACCCCTCCCACCTACCCTCCACTGTCTGTGTGCTAGCTCCAGCCCCTCCCGTCCACTCTCTGTTGTCTGTGTAGTTTCCCCAGACACTCCTGCCAACCTTCCACTGTCCGAGTGTTTGCCCCATGTCCTATGACCAACCCTCTGATGTTTGTATGCTTGACCCAGCTCCTCCCGCCCTCCACTGTCCATGTTCATGGCTCTTATTATAAACAATACCTATGGCAATCAGGCAGTCCTCTGACAATACTAACTTGAAGGCAACAAATAGCTATCCAACTATATCAATTATCACAACACTCACTGTGTAAATGATGCTGCAAAGTGATCGACAGATGGTATGTTGGCATTACAGAAAATAACAAATAAACACATATCCACTCTGATCAAGCAAAGTCATATGGATATTTTTCAACCACCAGAATGACCTTCCTACTGCTGGAATTATATTTTGGGAATAGGGGAGAATGTAAAAAAAGGTTATTTCCCATTTTACTTTTACAATTGCATGGAAAGTGACGAGTAGAAGTACAGACCAGCTGGTTTCCATTAGCATATAACTGTGGTGCCTACTGACAAACATGTTTTAAAATATGTATTTTTGATTTTTCACACTGACAGTAGTACAGTAAAGAATTTTGACAAAAACAGAAAAGGCTCTGTCATGTTAAATGTCTCAGTTATGGGAAACTTGAGTTATTTGGCACAGTGAGCAGGTGGGCCAGGTCTACAAACAGCTCCCCGACAAGAGGTGAAAAACATTTGCAGCTAAAAAACATAGACATGTTTGAGATCACACTTCTAGAACACTGGTAAAACACTGGTCAGGATCCCTTCATTTTAACTCTGCAGTGCCTCTAGAAGATTTATGTTTGCCTCATGTATTGTCTGCCCTCCGTTTTCAAGGTACAACTACACTCAGAACTACCAAAATGGGTGGGTGGCATGGGAAAAGGCATAACATGTACATGTGTAACATTGCAAGACTCAAAGGGGCCTATTATGAGTCAGCCAGTAACTGGACAGGCTGATACCAGGCCCAAAATTCCTGACTCCTACAGTTAGTTATCTCACACCCAGTTACAGGCCAACACGAGATTCTGGGTACGGAATGGGGAATAACACAAGGGTCTCAGAATCACTGGATGCATTAGAGCATGGGTTTCTCTATTCCAGGACATTTTTAGCACACGTTTCCAATCACTTTCAGCAGGTTGAACGGTGTGAGAATATGCACTAGGTTTTACCAGGTGTGTTCCAGCACCTAGTAAAAGCTGAATCAAGAGAAGCGGTATCTCTTGCAGGGCTACAATTCAAAATGGACCCCAAAGTGTAGACTGTAACAAAAAAAACTATAAAAATGTTACCTGCACCTGATCCCAAATTCACAAGCACTTGTTACCAAACAAGCTAGCACTGGAGTTAAATTAGTCATTTAAACCATTGCTACAACAGGTGAGAAGCCAGTTTGACTAGATTTGAGAATTTTTAAGAATTCGATACTTCTGTAGGTAGTTATTTTTTCTGTCTATTATGTCCAGTGTTTTTTTACATTTTGGCTATATGTTAAACTCTATATTTTTACATGGAAGGCTGAGAAAGTAATTCTGTTGTATGGTCGGAGTGGGGAAGAAAACAAAGTCGGGCACCAAAATAAAAGTGGACCCCGTTAGCAAATTGGGTAGCTAATAAAGTGGCCCACATTTGCAAGTCAGGGCAGTTGTGAACCAGTAAAGACAAGCTGTGTTGATGTTTTGTAAAGGAAGGGACACTGCATATATTTGTGCTTGCCATGGCACTTTCTTTTTTTTAGTTTTTTTTTTTTACAATTGTAGGGACTGTAGGCAATGTTTGTGGTAGTATCTGAAACATCAACAGTACAGCCTGTCCACCAGATAGTATAACAGGCCCACAAACAGCCAATAAACAGCCCATGCAATGGCCTGTCAGGCCAGCCTTGCGGACACTGCCAGATTGCCCTGTAGCCCGACCCTGTACTGTGGTCCATTTCCTAAATTCTGTTTTTTTTTTCACAAGACTATTTGTGCATCCCTATCTCTTGCACGACATTTAAAATACAATATGAAACCCATTCCTATAAAACGCAGGAACCAACAAAACATACGAGAAACTGACAACTCAGCAATAACAATTTCAGTTTTCAATAAAGCCGACCACTTGTTTCTGTCAGCGTTCCAGGCCCAGGGCCTCTGGACAAAGCTGCCAGGAAAACGAGGACAGCGAGTACAGATGGAAAATCATGTCATCTGCCGCAGATGATCCCGGCAAACAGAAAAAAAAATGCAGGGCCGAGGAACATTTGGCTCCTGGATTCGAGGTATATCCTGCAGCAGGAAAGCTGTGAAGCATGAGGACGCCCGCGAGCCAAACCAAGGAAATTACACTTTTGGCTGAACACAGCCCGTGGAAGCGCTCGGCCGTATTTAAAATTAGCAGTGGATATAACCTCGCGCTGCACGCCAGGCATGCGCGCGCGCGCGCACACGTGACGCTCGGAAGAGCAGACAGCATCCTGCAGACCTGGCACGGAAAGTTTGGGGGACGGGCAGGGCACGGGTGCAATTACAGCGGCACGAGGGAGGTCAATGGGGAAAATGGCGGGAGACAATGCAGCACGTGCAGCGCAGGTTACAGTCTCAAGAGGGTACAGCTGCAGGCCCCAGCTGGGGATGCATGTTTTACTATTCATCTTTCTCCAGTTACTTTGAATGGAACGTACAATTTCGTGCATTTGTAAAATCCGCAACTATTCATATTGAAATGTGTTTGCATTGTTTTGCATCCTTTTCCCTCTTGGCGATGTGGATTTTGAAAATAGTACCAGTACCTCTTGAGGAGGGACTAAGGCTCACTATTTATACCCGGTATGTTTAGTAGTGATGTCTGCTATAAGTAATATGTTGCCCTTGTTTGGCTTAAGGCCTGAATGGTAGATTGTAAGACACTAAATATTCAATCAATCAATCAGAGTCTTATAAAGTGTGACTACTCACCCGTGAGGGTGTCATTGTGCTGGGGGAGGGGGGTGGAGGAGGGGTGGGTCTGCGGTTCAGTCGAAGAGCCAGGCCTTGACGTCCTTCCAGAATTGCGGCAGCGATGGTGATTGCTTGAGGTCTTTCACTACTTACTATTGATAGGTGTGCCCACAACTGTGAGTGGGATTTAATTGGCAGCGTGAACTATTTTGCAGCAACATGTCTCAGGATCAGTTATAAACAATACATTCATGTTCTGCATCCAAAAATAGCAAAGAACACAGAGAAAGCATAAGAACTCTGATAGACTCCTCATGAGATGAACATGGAAGGAATATAATGAACATGTCAAAACATGCTGTGACGTGGTAGCCTATCCGGAAGGCACTGTGCCTCTCTAGAGATAATGGGGCAGTTCTACAAGAAACTAACGCAGCACGGTGCCGCAAGTCATTTGGCTGTGCTGCGCTGCGTTAGTTTCGAAGCACAGGGATGCGACATATTTACAATAATATGTCGCATCTCTGTGTTTCCCCCTGCACTGGCGCACAAACTGCTGCCATGCGCCGGCACAGGCACCCTTGCACCTTGGTGCAAGGATGCCTGCACTGTGGGGAGATTGTTTTTGTGCAGGAAGGGGCACCTTCCTGCACAAAAACAATAAATTGAGGTGATTTCCTTTTCCAATGTGTGCTGTAGAACGCAGCACGCATTGAAAGAGGAAATAATGAGGAGAAATTAAAACATTTCTCCTCGTTGCACCTCGGGTGGCGTAGCATTCTGACGCATTTCCAGATTTACGATTTCTCGTAAATCTGGAAATGCATCAGTGGACATGTGTGTTGCGTGGGAACACCCACAGCAACTTCCATGTCATGCTCCTAACATGCAAAGTGTTGCATGAACAGGGGCGATATTTACTAGCACAGGTTAAGTCACGCAGGGCGACTTTACCTGTGATTGTAAATATCACTCAGCAGGCTGCGCCACCGGTGCGTCACGCAACATGATGCACCGGCGGCGCAATGGGCTTGTAAATCTGCCCCCTCGTCTACCTGCCCTACTTTTTTACTCTAGGTCCTAGCATGACCAAACTGGGAACAGCAACCAGCTCTGACAGATTGTTGCTCAACTGTCGGTTAGGGGGGTGGAGGGGGTGCAAGTGAGAAGCATGGCTCCCACTTTTGTTGCAGGGGGCTGATATTGCAGCACTGCTGCAAAACCGGCCCCTTGTAACAAAACCGGCCCCCATGGGTTCAAAACGGCCCCCACCCATCCCGTCCACTGGGGAAACGGCTGATGCCCACTACGGCCAGTCCGGCCATGGTTCCTGGCAATTCCAAGAAAGGGATGAGGTGGGATCACTCATGTAATGCAACATGCTTCATCATAGGCCATCTCATCCCACCCTGGTGAGATGGTACTACCAGGGCAGACTCGACCTCAAGTGGGACTATGATGAGATCACTCAGCAGCGCATGCTTGTAACAGACAAGAAATTATTCTAAACGTCTTTGGCTTCCAATTGAAGCCAACCTCATGTTGGGGGTCTACTGCATACTTTAATTAAGGTACCTACCAACCACCATACCTGAAGAATTGTGTGGTAGCTGTGTTAGGTAAGTCTTACCTAACTAGAGTCAAGGAAATTGAAGAATGTTTTCTCCTGCTTTTGCTCTCAGAATTTGGAACACATTTCCTAAAGAAATATACAACTTATAGCCTGCATCTACTTTGCAAATATAATAAAAACCTACAAGTGTTTAGCTCATCTAAACAAATCACTTTTTTGTAGGTCCTTCGGGTCAAGCAGCCTTCAATTGACTGCTATGTCCTTGCATTTCTGATGTAACTGGTTAGCTAGTCTGTTTGAGGCTTCCCATGAACCTTGTCGCTCAGTGTATACTATAAAAAAGAATTCTTATTAATAAAATGGTGCTTCAAGATAGCCGTCACTTAAGTAGCCCGCTAGCACTACAGACCAAACGTACAAAAATGTTGAAAATGATGACAGCGCAGCATATGCCTATTCTTATATGTAATTTACAACTGCTTCTGTATTCACAGATAATCCCTTAACAATGGATATGCATGTTCAAGTTTGTTGTGCATAACTGTATGGTATTAACCAACAGAGATGATTTAAACTTGTTCTCTTAATCACAGTGGGGCCCCTCCATTAGGGCGGAGGAACATTGCCCCCCTGTTACCAGTGTCTCAAAAGCGCAAAATAAAATGGTAATAAAATTTTTTTTATTACCATTTTATTTTTCCGTTCCACAGCCCAAGCTGTGTTTGGGGGTGAGGCAGCACCAGGGGAGTGGTGCTGAATCCACCATTTTAGAGTGTGCATGCCATTTTGGCCGGCCGTCTTGCGCCAGCCAGCCTGACATGCACACTTTAAATCACTCCACCCAGTTCTCTTAGACAGCTGGGTGGAGAGCAGGCACAGGGCCTCCAGTGTGCAGCCGCTCCAGCCAATCCTGGTTCTGCTCTCATGCTGCTTAAGATGAGCAGCATGAGAGCAGCATCTGGATTGGTGTGTGGAGAATTCAATTGATAATTCCTGTAATCAGAGCACCGAGGGACACGAGCACCGGAGAAGGCGGGCCAACGGAGTAGGTAAGTTGCATCTGTCTGTCTCTTGTGTTACTTCTAAATCTCCCCCTCTCTGTTTCTCTACACCACTCTATTTCCTTTCTGATTATCTCTTGTCTGCTGTCTCGACCTAAGTTCTCTCTCTATCATCCACCGCTCGCTCTTTCTGGTCGCCTTTGCGTCACGGTTGTGTTTCTAGTTTGCGTTTCATTCAGTTTGGATTTTATCTTGACTGCCACCGGCAGAAAGTACAAACCTTTCAAAACCGTGCTGTTAAGGAATGTACTTCTTCTGCACACCCCATGCAAGATCTGACATGCAGCCCCTTAACTACTTCGCGAGTATCTTCTTCGACTGAAAAATGATTTGCCCCAAATTCACCACAAATCATGAAGCGGTGCATGAGAAATGCAGCGCTGCTCGAAATTAAAATATATACAATGCTGTGTTTACTAAGCTTTGCACGGTGATATCACTGGCTTTGCTTGCAGCAGAAATGCTGTTTGCATAACGTAAAACACGATTTAAGGCCACGCACAAGTGAGCGAATGTAGCCTTGAGTGAGTTTTGTACGAATCTCTAGGTGCAGACAACCGTGCAAAGTAAGCCATAGGACCTGTGTGCGGTCTTTGAAACTACAAATAGTGCGTGGAAACATCACAAAGTCCTCTGCCTGCTTTCATTTGGGGCTAGGAATCCACACAAAGCCACGCCAAGCTACTTTGTGAGATTGTTGTTGATCTGTCTTTGTGTAGAAACCTAGGTCCGCTATCTTCATCTGCCTGCCTCTGCCTCCCCCTGCCTGCCTCTGCCTCCCCCTGCCTGCCTCTGCCTCCCCCTGCCTGCCTCTGCCTCCCCCTGCCTGCCTCTGCCTCCCCCTGCCTGCCTCTGCCTCCCCCTGCCTGCCTTTTCCTCCCCCTGCCTACCTCTGTCTCCCCCTGCCTACCTCTGTCTCCCCCTGCCTACCTCTGTCTCCCCCTGCCTACCTCTGTCTCCCCCTGCCTAGCTCTGTCTCCCCCTGCCTGCCTTTGCCTCCCCCTGCCTACCTCTGTCTCCCCCTGCCTACCTCTGTCTCCCCCTGCCTACCTCTGTCTCCCCTTGCTCTGTGCAAATAACCTGAGAGTGGTTTTAGTGCAACCTTGATTTACAAAAATGAACAAATGTATGCATCAATGTGCCTTAGATGTCTCTGTGAGTCAGCTATACAGGAGCTGTCTCATTGGATAATCCTCTTCTAAGGGCCTGAGACTCTTCCAATACCAAGTGCTCTGTAGAGGCCGAAAAGCAGCATAACGCGCTTATGGAAAAACTATAAAGAAGTAAATACAATGAGCACTGCAAGACTTGGCATAGCAACCTCCATTAGGCAAGATTTTGAATATTGGTGACTCCACTTAGTGGTTGGTTGCCCTACCAAATATTTAGGGTACCAGCCACCACTGCTTAACCCCAAATGTGCCTAACATACACAAGTGAACACAGGGGGAAAAAGATATTTACCCATTATTTAACTTCACTATATACATCCCTCATTCCTCTGTGCTCAGATAAGTCAACATCAGGGTAGAAAATTAATGGCGGGAGTTTCATCCATACCCTTAAAATTACTTTATGTGGGGTGTTCAACTATTCTGCAATCGATGTACCTGGTCCTTACTGTAAACTTCCCTGGGACTACCCACTCCTGTAATTTCATGTACATTTTATGACTATCAATGTATGCACAGTTTGAGCAAACATATATGACACCTTTGCATTTTCAATGCAGTTAATACACAATTATGGCCAGCTGATTAAGTCTATACTGTTCGTTAAGAACCTATCCCCGAATTTGAACCAGAGGCGTAATTGAGGGCCTATAACGAGCGAGGGCCTTCAACGATTGATAATCCAAGGCAAAATGGCTATAATACTACTAGAGCATCCAACTCACTCAGCATAGAATACTCCATATTAAACTGGGACACACAGACTGCTAAACATTGGAATGTTGGGCAGAAGGCATCAAGGGAGGTCAATGTTGGAGGGAGCATTATCTGCTCCCCTCGCAGCGCTTAAGGGAGCGCAACTCCTGCCTGCGGTTTTAGCGGGCGTAGATCTGCAGCCTGTGAACACGGGGCTGGTGTTTCCAGACACAAACTTACCGTGTCTGGCAGCATCTGTGGACCCAGTGAACCTGGGTCTAGAAACACTGGGCCACTTGTATTTGCCAGACCTTGCAGAAAACTCCTAATAAAGCCCAGAGCAGTCAAGGCGCTATTAGAGTGTTCAGTAATACATCAAACATTCAGAAAGTCTTTTTGTATAGTGTATGTATGTGTGTATGTGTTTATAAGAATAAAGAATCAATGGTTAAAAACAATACACTGACTCTCAAAGCATTCTATATGTATATAAAAATGTGGGCTACCTTGTATCCCTGGATAGTGGGCATTTATTCAATCTGTGGCATTATACCACACTATACCAGTCTCGTCATAACATAGCATGTGTATTTGTAAAGCGGACATTCACCGTAGGTATCTTGGTGCTCAGTAACAGATGTTTATTGTTACCCAACTAAATGGCACTCATTTTATCGACCTCAGAAGGATGAAAGAAAGGCTCAGTGAACCCGCCAGGGATTGAACCTGTGACCATGAGGTCAAACACAGGCCTCTACAGTGGACGCATTTGTCCACTGTGGGCATCATAAGCTAACAACATTCTTAGCAGATTGAGGTCATGCAATGCAATACAAATCATTATGCATCAGCCAAGCTGTGCAATTTTAAGGATATATTTTCGTGCTACACTTTGTTTTTACCTTCACCACAAGCATTACTAAATTTAATTTAATGTTCATTGCACATTCAGTACGTACCTTGACAATACATCTTTCTAAATATCTTATTAGAGCTCTAGTTTCCAAGAGCCACTTACAGGATTCTGCAAGCAATTGTTTAAAATCTGAATCAAGGAATTTAATATGGAACAATTAAGGTGCCAGCAAAACAAAACGACTCTAATCACTTTCATAAATTAGAGAGAGGTGGCGTCGCTGTTATTCTGAATTTAATAGCATTAAGCCGCTGATATATTTGTTTTACCCGTGCAGGAAAAGCAGTGAGATTTCCCAACACAAACAAAGCACAAACTGTGTGTCTACCACAAAACATGCAGCACAGCAAGAAGTTGTTCTGATTGTGTTGCCCATTACCCTCTTCAATTTTGAGATATTTGGCACAAAAATCATTGACTCTGACCCAAACAAAGGATTCCAATGTGACCACTGCATCATCGGTTCCCAATTGGGCATTTTGGGGAAAAGACTCTTCTTTGTATGTACACGTGATACACAGAGCACATGACATGTGGCTATGCACTAGGAGGGTGCCACTCAAATGCCTCAAATGCACCTGAGAGGCAATCTCTACAGACCATGTTTTATGTACTAAGACTACCACTCAGATACAGCAAACACATTCCAGATTTGACGTCAGACTGCATTGCGTGCAAGTGCATTGCGCTCGCAGTCTGCTGTCATGCATAGTGTGTTCCAAGCTCTGGTTGGGGGCCATGTTTCATGGAGTGTGTGTGTGTCTCAGACACAGGCTGTCCCATAGCCTTTAACTACAATGGTGTATTGTGATTGTACTTCGTACGTACAGTGTACAACCTGGAACCATATATTATCTGTAACATGTAAGTGCAATAGGCAACGGCCACATTCCCTGGCTACGGGCCTTGCTTTATCCATGTATGTGGTACGCAACATGCAGAACAAATATTGATTAGCTGCCTTGGCACGTGTATGTTTCACTCAGAAACACAAACCATGGAATATTGCAATTATCTGTATCATAACATAGAGGGTATGTTAGTAGATTGCACTCCAACTCTTGGTACTCACTGTATGCATATCTCAAGGATGGAAGGTTGGGTGGACATGCCGGGATTGCAGACTGTGACCATGTTGTCTAGAAGCAGATACCTTCAGCGATTGCATTAGGAGCCTCCATATCCGTGGATCACACAGTACATCACGTGTGGTTGACCACAAGTTGTCCCACACAGATCTACATGGCCTCATACAGTGTGTCACACACTCACAACACATTTGTGGTGCCCACATTATTATTTTTGATATGTGCTTTGGGTGCAGATGCCAAGGATGGGGTAACATAGCAACTGGAAGCATGTACTGAGGGAAGATGGGTTGAGGGAGAGGATGTAGGAAATGGCACTAACCCCCTGAGCAGGGTTGTGTCACTGAGAGGGTTTCGGAAAAACACTCATGAAGAGTAGAGATTCCCTACTGAAGACCTCATATGGGAATAAAGCATCATTGGACCTGATGAGGCAAAGGGCAGTGAATGATGTGATGGAGTAGAGACACCGGGAAGTTGGCGTGGATGTGCACCTGGCACCTGGTGGGGAGGGGGTGCTGGAGCCCCAAGTGGGGCGCATCAATGTGGTGACTGGTGGGACATTTGTGCAATGCTTTTCTGTATAATGCTTATTGCCTGTGTATGGCATTTGTCATGCACATGTCACATGTGCAATGCGGCTGCATTCCATGCATGTCGCTTGTCACTTGTGGAACACAGGTTAAATGAGCGCTAGATGTGTATTACATGCCCGCTGCATGTGACAATTGAATGCACTGTGCATGTGAGCGTGAGTGTGTGTATTTTTGGCACGAATCAAGAGTTAGGATTCTGGCCACAATAGAATTATTCAAAACCAGAGCTGGCTAAATTCTACAGTGGGTTTAATGATATCTGCAAATCGGAGTTGGCGAATGAAGCAGGAACCCCCTTTGAATAATAGACCAACTGGGATCTCTTGCTTTGAACCGCAGCTCTAGGGGCAGCTTGGCTGTTATTAAGGAAGCAGGTGCAGTGGCACTGGGGCATATGGGTGAGAGTGGCCTCGTGTTCCCCATTTATGTCTGTTTTTTTACTCCCCACCCACCAGGCAAACAGCCCACTTCTCTTGCATGAATTAGGACCTATGGAAGTATTGCTACACCACTCGGTTATGTGTTGGTTTGGTAAGTGCCACAGTAAAAATACACCTCACATGACCAACTGTGACTCACGCGCCATGCCTGGCAATTACTTTGCATTCTCTGCTACCCACTCACGGCATTTCCTTTATTTTGCCAGTACACAATAAGAGAGATCTGCTAATCCAAGATAACATTATGTCAAAATATTTTCAAAATCTCTCAATCAATCAAATGCGTATTTTGAGATTAGCCCCGACTCTGGCGATCTCCAGTTTGTGAATAAACAAATCCTTAGCATATCGCAACCCCACAAAAGCTAAGGAGGGTCGTTATTTTTTAGGGGCTTTCATAAAAAGTGCTAAACAACATTACAACATTTTGTAAAACAGACATAGATTGTAATAAACCTCTTACTTTACACATTATTATAAGAACTTGCATGTAATCAGTGTTACCGTGGAGTCTGAATTGCCTCCTGTATAATCCCTTCTGTATAATGTGAGTTTGTATTGAACAGTAGCGCCTCCTGGTGGGAGTGCTGCAGGGCGGTGTCGCGGGGCGGGGTGAGGGGCAGGGTGGGGGTTAGTAAACACCGGAATACGGATGAATGCAGGTAAGTAGACAATGAAAGTAATAAAATATTTTGTTGCGCGTGCGGCCCCGCCCCACGTCACCGCCCGGCAGCACTCCCACCAGGAGCCGCTACTGGTATTGAATGAACTGTGACACTGGCTAGTTTTGAACAAGGCGCACTCCTGGCCAGACTCTTTATGAAACGTCTGGCTGATAATGAGCCACAACTCTTTTACCCAAAACTTCCTTCCGAATATGTACCCTTGCTGACAGTTTCTTTTCATCGTACACCTCAAACCTAGCTCCACAGATCAGTGTACGCATCTGTCCTTGACTTTGTGCACTAGTGTGGGTATGTGTCAAGTGAATAAATGCCTAAGGTGACACAAGTAAGCACATAAGCACAAGGTATCCCTTCTCCTGCCAGTGTCATCCTAAAGATTTTGGGGTCCCCTGTACAGAGCATCTTTGAATAGTATTACCTAAGTCCTGCTAATTCAAGCCCACATGATGCCAAACAGAACTAAATGTTAAAGTTTGAAAGGGTCACACAATAACAGCTGAAGAATGTTTTGCCGGGTCCCCAAAAATCTACTGGGTAGATAAATAGGTTAAGAGATAGAGAGAGGTTGAGATGGAGAAATTGTAATTACATCTATGTAGCGTTAATTACTCCTAGTGAGGTGATTTACGGTGAGTAGCACGGTACTCTAGAACCCAAGATTCGTGGTAAATCCACTTTGTATTGATTATTACAGGTTATTGGAATTAGTCTTGTGCTCTCAAGGAAATCATTTAATGCATTGGATTAATCAAATTTCTTTCCGGAATGTTAAATTAATAGGAGTTAGGTGTGATCATTGGTGGGGACTATGTGAGTTCAAGCTTGAGAAGATTAGGAATTGTTCATTGCAGGGACATAGTTGCAAAGAAGGAGGGATTGTGATCTATTAAATGAGGTGTGGGCAATTTGCAGGCATGTAATAATAGAGATGAGGACAGACAGGCATGTGATAGAGTTGACAACAGTCAAAAACAGGGGATATACAGAGGATGGAAGGTAAGGCGAGGAAGTGCCTTAAAGTGAAGGATGGGGCCCCCTCCAGACTGTGAAGAGAGGCCCCAGGGACTCCCATATCGTACAGATATTCATTGGCCTTGGGTGGAATGGGACTCTTCTGAAGGGTTTGAGGGCCCCTTGTGGGTTGGAGGCTCCCCTGCACAACAGAGGCTGCAGGGGCCTGTGTTACGTCCCTAAGGAGAGGGTCATTCAAATGAAAGAAATGAAAGGGAACAATCAAAGGTTTTGAGTCAAGGTTATTCTTTCACCCATGGTTTTAGGAATATAGTAGAAGGCATTTTGATAAAGCTTGTAATCCGAGGATGTAAAACTGTAGGAAGAAACATAATTTGCATGTGAAATAGTGATATATTAAGTACTCACTGATAGGCACTAGAATCATTAAACCATTTTAACCGGTAATAAAAGTTGCTTGACCACACAACCAAACAAAAAGGCAGACTTGGCCTACAAGGTGACTAGATTTTGTTAAATTAGAAAAAGAGGACAAGTCAAGAAATAGAACTACAATTGAGCAGTTTGCATGGACACAATGAAAGACTACAATAACAGTACCTCTGTTAACCCACCCAAAAAACATACAGCACACCATTTGTAGTCTTCCAAACCTTCTCAGGAAAAAGGAATAATACAAGGCTTTTCAGATATTGATTCAAGGAGACTAGGCAATTTTAAATGAGTAGCCATTGCTCTTGGCCACAAGAACACTGAACAAAGAAAGACCTAGGGATAATTACCTCTCAAAGCCTGCCTTATAGACCTATTCACTATATCAATATTTTTTGCCGATATTAAATATTAAAAATAGTTAATGAAATTCCAATACTTAAGTTGGTTCCACCAATAATTTCATTAAAAAATTCTGGCATTCTACATCACCGAAGTTAGGGTTCTAATTTTCTTTATTGCAAGCTCACCATGTTATTTGTGAAGGGGGGACTTCACTAGCTGTTTGTCTATCTTACTTGAATATTTTATGCTCTCTGTGTTCTATTTAAAGATGTATTTTGTGTCACACACATGGCTTTGTCTGATGGAAACGACTGTTACGTTGCTAATCAGTTTAAATCCTTAAATCTGAGTTTATTTCAAATCTTTCAATTGCAATTTGGAAAACTTTCATCCTTATGGGCTACCATTATTTATTCTTTCGATGGTGGCGATCGCATAGCCAAGTTGAAGATTTTTGCACGAAAGGACCCAAGTTACAATAACAGATTCCCATCTTGGACAAACCATGTGCTCCCAGTCCACCTGCTATATACCCTTCAGTTCAGTCCAGCGTTCACGATGTAAGAAAATTCATTCATTTATGGTATGGTGATAAAAAGATTGTAATTCCACCCAAACACGAGGGTGTGAAGTTAGTCACACTAAGCCCCAAAGCTCCTAAAATCCTTGAATCTTAAAGCACATGTACCTGTATGGACCATAATGTAAATTTATTGACATCTATACTAACACCTGAATTGGTGTCATGTAGTGGATTCCACATTAAAAACGACCTGTAATAACAAAAAAAGTGCGAGTCCATGGAACTCATCGCACACCTCGCCTTCAGCTACTGCAAGTACAGGGTTTGGTGGGTGGTAATTCTCCAGCATTAACTTAGATTTGTCTCTTTTCGCCTCTGCCTTTTTCGGATCTTTTATTTATAAAGTTGTTGACTTTTTCATGTGGAAAAATAGGTCAGCCCTTTTAAAAATATTTATTCCAGGGCTGTAAATGTATACATAAGTAGTCACAAGCCTATAGCTAAAACAAAATAAAGGTGGAACTTTGTGTGTCCGGGATTCTGACTAAACAGAACATCAAAACCGCGTGGAGAACAAGGGTTAGTGCTCTCAGCACAATCTTTTTCGAAAAATTACATCCTTTTTACATGTTTCACCATCACGCCGTTAAGACTTACAGATCATGGCATATTTAGTAATGTCATCACACCAAAGTTATACTTCAAATATTGTGACATCTGCTTGACACGTACAAATGAAAATCTATCCCTGCCAAACTTCACAGCAAAGGCTGCTTGGATGCATTAATTTTTCAGTTTATGGATGTTACAGATGCTGAGCTATATGCACTTAGCCATTCCTGTGTATGCATTAACCAGCCCATCATGGCACTTCTTGAGTCTTACACTACTCGTACATTCATGAAATATACACACACACACCAGACCTCGGGGACTTGTCTGTGGCATGCACTCGCTTGTAGTGTCACATAGAACAGACAGCAGTCAAATAGAGAGAAAGTTCATTTTCCAGAGGAAGGGGGGGGGGGGGGGGGCTTGGATGATGATGGTCCTAGGCAATTGCTCACTTTGTCCATGCTTTAAAACCTCCAACATCTTTCTCAAACAAATGGGATGCAGGTTGTGGCTGCCAGGAGGCAGCTATGCCTGCACTGATGTAGCGAGTAAAGCTAACAATGCTACACTGCAAAGAATAAATTAACTCAACTGTAAAAAAAAGAGTTTGGGGTGAAGACCCTCAGGGGTCAACAGTTTGTTTTTACATTGAGTGAGCTGACCTCAAGGTCTGAATCAAAAAAGAAAGAATTAGTTGAAACAATATGTGAGTGACCATTTCTTTAGTTTAGATCTAAGGATTATCATTATTGTGGATAACATTCCCATAATCTGAGTGCATTGTGTGCTCGTAATATCAAACATCCTTTCGAGGGGTACCTCCACAACATTGCCCTAATTGCATCACCTTAACACGGTATACCCGCAGGTAAATCACCAGACCTGACCACTACATTGCCTAACAACTACATCCCTTGACCACTTCACCGATCTAGATAAGTATGATAATGTATTTTGAGGTCCGAGTTACTAGTAAAAAATAAGTAATATTAATTTGAATTAAATTAAATCATTTTGGGGGTTAGGGCTGTTTCTTAGAATTGAAAAACCTTTTAAATATAGTATTTTAAAAAGGTGCTTTTAAGATATGTTAAGATTATCCATAAAATAAAATTCCAATTAATTTGAATAAAAAGTTCTGTTTACAAAATCAATAAGATATATAAATAATAGAAGTCCCATTAATAATGTAAAAGAATAAATAAAAGGTGCAGGTTCTGACTTTTGTTATTAATCTGAAGTAGACTAAATATAAATACAATTAATAAATAAGTAATATAAGGAAAGGTAAAAGTTAGGATACTAATGTAAATTCATAAAAAATACAAGCATAGCTCAAAATAGTTATGAGTGTATTATTAAAAAAGAGTTTTCGTTTAACTAAAATTGTAATAAACAAAGTATATTATGGTTAGGTATATATAAACATATCAATTACATATATTTAAATATTAAGTGAATAACTTAAATAAACATAAATAATAATTGATACATTTTGCACATTTACAGGTTAGGTAGGATTATTCCCGATAACTAACAACAACAACAAAAAAAGATACTGATGAACAAACTATTAGAATGACAATAAAGCATAATTAAGAATAATAAGTGCATTCAAAAAAACTAGTTTCAGGTAAGGTCAATATACGGGTGGTCGATCGATTGGTGACTTAGTTGTAAAACTTGCATGGACAATGTGGTAGTAGGAAACTATGGAAAGTATGGAAACTATGTATTGGAAGTGAGATTTAATAGTGCCCGATATTAAAGCAAACAATCATTTTGTAATACATTCTCTCAAATCCCGACATAAGCGGAAGACCTGGGTGTACTTTGCCTTCTGACTTGGAATCTTTGCTACTTCAATCTGTATTATGTTTTAGAAGTATCCCGTAGTCATGTCACACTTGATTCTGGCATGAAACCTCGCTCCTAGATGACTCACTGTTTCTTCAATTTTCCATGATTACTTTTGTAATACAGAGTAGTTTAGGGGTCTTTGTGGACTAGGGCTGACATTCTTTCCGATCGTTTACTAGGGAGGTACTGTAGTTCTAAGAATACTTCTTCCCATATTATATGTACTTACCTTATGTGGAGTCTCATATAATGTGAACATGTTACTGCTTCATAAATACAAGAGTATAATGAGTCCATCTTTTACTGCTGAACCGTGCAAAAAGAAGTTGCATGAATAAAGTCTCATGTAAATGTTCTAATGCCATTACTCACAAATGGTCCCCTCAGATGTTCCATTGCTGCTCCTTGTAAAGCATCAGCTTGTACATGACGTGGCAGCAAGGGCTGAGGCAAATGTCCTATACTACACTCACATCTGAATGTCTCTGAGGCTGTAGCAGTGGAGTCCAATACACTCAAAAATACATTTTAATGGCTTTACAGGTACCCACAGGATCTCATTTGGATCTACCCCAAATACTTGAAAACATGTATCCCACTCCACAATCCCACTAGAACATTGCAATCTAGTGGAACAATCCCCATAGTGTGCCCTCTGAGAGCTAGTGGACCAGCTTTTCCTTTCTAATGTTGGAGTACTGTGGAAGATGCTGCCCGAGCAGCTGTGCTTGCCTCGCTAGTTACTTCCCTTCAGGAAGTCTCTCAAGACTCTATTGTTGTAGACATGTGTATTAGCCAACTGTTTTATCTGCTTCACAGTGCTTGATTTTTTCCGAGTATTTGACACTTTATAAGCACAGCTGATGATGATGATGTGGCCAGTTGTGGGTCCCGGTCTCACTGTGCCTCTGGAACCAAGTTGCACCCAACTGAAGAGGCCCAAATAGGCCAAAACCTCTCATGGTTTGCTTGGGTTCTGGTCCAGAGAGGACTTTGCTTGGCAGTTGAGGCTGGACTGTTGCTAATGGAGCATGACCAATGCTGATTGGATTGTGGCTGGATCTAATCTGAGGTGGCATGGTGGGCAAAATATTAATAACTAGTGGCTGAGATTAATTCAATTATTCCACTCTTCACGTATTTGTATTCTTCATTGTGACTCTGTAATTGAAACAGGTATGCCCAGTGATTTAAATGGGCCGGTACTCACAGGTACTAAGTACCGGCACTTCTAAATTTTCTGCCTTTGAGTACCGGAACTTTTTCTTGTCCCAAAGAGAGTGCCAGTACTCATGGGGCAGCAAGTCAACTCAGTGCAATTTGGCAAGTAAAGAAAGAAGCGTGACACAGATGAGGAGTGCATCCGTTTTCGTGAAGCACTTGAGTGCTAATCTCCCCTTACAATCTCCTAATTGAGAACGCCCATATGCATTCAATCAGAGCAGGCAGGGAGTTTGGGAGTGGCCCGAGTCACACTTTGATTATTGACACAGTGTCCACTCGGGCTCTGTGGAGCCAAATGCACAGTAGGTGTGCGAGAAGGGCCTGCTAAGAGGCACATCTCGGGGAAACCTAAGAGAAGGCTTCCTGCTGGCATAGCGGAGTAGGGCAGCACTTGACTGGAGCCAGATTGGGGAGAAAGGTGGTGATGGTAACGCTGTAGCACAGCAGTTGGGGGGGGGGGGATTTAAGAGGTCGGGGAATCAAGGTGTAGTAATGTGGACATCAGAATATGCGTTTCTAAAACACAAACTAAATACCCTGTCTGCCTGCACAAGTGCTTCTATGTCCCTGTGCCTGTTCTTGTAAGAGTGAGTGTTGTCTGCAGTGTGCATATCTGCACACCAATTAAACCTCAATCAAATTAAATGTGTGCCTCTGGCCCGGTCCCTTAGCACTGCCCGTAGCCCCGCCCTCCATAGCCCTGCCCCCCTAAGCCCACCCCCTAGTCCACATCTCAGGTGAGTACCTGCAATTATTTTTTTCCATTTAAAGCACTGGGTATGCCCACATGTAGCGCCCATGTTCACTGGGGCACTGGAACCAAACTGCACCAGACTGCAGAAATCCATATATGTCAAAACCAGCCGTGTGTTGCTTATACTCCTGTTCAGAGAGGTCCTGGCGTGGCTGTTCAAGGCTGATTTGCATATGGCTTGGTCTACTCTATGGTGGCTTGGTGAACAAGAAAGATGGACTTGGATGGGGCCCATGTAATTTCCAGTGCATACAGTGCTTAAATAGTAAAAAAAAGAGTACCAGTGCCCGAAGCCCTGCACAGAAGCTGGCAGCCAATGCAACTAAACGTCGGCATGGAGAATACCAAGGCAGGTAGGTAGTCTTTTATTCACTACCAGACAGTCCCTGCCCCTTTTTCACGCTCTTGCAGGTTCCTGCTTTCTCCATTTGAGGTGGTTTTGCCATCTTTCTCCTTCTCCATCTTTCTAATCTGTGTGCTTTTACTTCTCCTGCACTTGGTGAATATATGATACAGGGAAATAAGTGCCATCCCCAAAAATATATACTGCTGCAACTGGCCAACACTAGCTAAAATTAAGCACTGAGTGACTGAGATTAATTGAAGCATTTCACCCATCAGTTTTTTGTGTTCTTCAGTGCCAACGAGAATTTTAGATAGTCCAGTGAGAACAGTCATGGAAATATTTCATCGTACTCTTTGTCCAGCTCAAAGGTCGCCATTTTAAACCTGTACAAGTGGTCTCATGCATTTTTATCAATAAAGGAAACATACTAGACAGAACACTGACTGAGTGTTGGTAAAGAACTGAGACAATGTTTTGAATCCTGTATATGTGTAGGAAAAACTGAGGACCGGCTGCTTAGAACTGCCCATGCTCCGGGAAGGAACCACCGAATTATAAACTAGCCAAAAATAAATCAGCTATTCTTTCGACAATCTTTGAGGAACAATGAAAAATAGGTCAGGCACTCCCTGCTCATTCATCAATGACTGGGTCAAACAAACACATTCTCCCAGTTGCCCCTTTTTCTCATTCAGGTAAATAATGTACACTCAGGTTGAAAGGGGGCAAGGGCAGTCCATAGTCCATCACTGCACAGCACCGAGCATCCTTTCAGCATCTCAGCTGGAAATCCTCGATAAGAGGAAAGAGACAGCTCATGTTGTCAGACTCAGCCGTCAGTTACGGATGGTTACTGCAGGCAAGGACAGCAAGAATTATGCATTCTATTTATCCTATAGCTTCATGTATGCCTGGCTTGTGACAAAAGAGTGGAAGGTATATTCTGGAGCGTATGATCTGCCTGTTCTTTGGGTACATGGGGGATGTCAGGTACCAGTGCTCTCAATTGGGTACATTTCACAAACCGAGAAGCAGAGCCGGCTTGAGGGCTGTGCAACTGGTGCAGCCGCACAGGGCGCTGACCTGATGGGAGAGCGCGGACCTCAGGTCGGGTGCCCTGTGTTTAGGAATAACTTACAATTTAAAAGCAGCTGATACAGAGTTTCTTGTGCAGCCAGATTTCAGGCAGCAATAAACATGTCAAGATAACTCTTGTGATTAATGTTCCTGCTGGAGAGATCGGAGTTTTGTTTAGTGGCAGTTTTGTAGTAGGGCAGGGGGGTAATATGCCTGCTACAAAGAGCAGATCTGTATTTAAAGTGGATAGGTGATTGGTAGTTAAGCCAGCCTTTACCAGCACTTTAAAGCAAATGAAAGCAAATGAAATGTATGCAAGAGAGGGGTTATGGAGTGATAAAAGGCTCTTTTGTCATGTGGTTGTAAGGGAATCTGAGAAGGTGGTCATGGGGAGGCGCTAAAAAAGATTGTTGCACTGGGCCCCACCAGCGCTAAGCCCGGCCCTGCCGAGAAGTATACAAAGAGTTCAGAAAAACGATGAGACGTTTTTTATAAGTAAGATTTTGCACAACGGAAAGCTACATTCATGGTCCATCAAAGAAACAATGCTCTGCTACTCCCAAACCTCAACAAACATAAATAAAAAGTCTTTTAACAAAAAGATGAAAATAAGGGAAAGAAACTTTCACTAACTTTCAAAAGAACCTGCTATTGTGGGATCCAGTCAGTATGAGCCCAATGATGGAAGGATTTCACTGAATTTTCTTAGGCAGCCGCCATTGCCTCTCGCTCCGCACTGCGCTGTGGACCAAATGCCACGGTCCACGTGTTGTGTTTGTTGTAGTTTGGGGGGCGCTGGTCATTGGTGTCATTGATTGGCCATATGCTACGGAATCTTCCTTACACTCTTTTGCCACAATCAAGGCATTGATGAAGCCAAAGGATCCCTTCTGAATCTCCCATTTGACACTCAAGACTTCCCGCAGAAGCCAGACTACAAATCCACTCTCCAGTAACCAAGCACATGCATGGGGGCAGCATCTTCCGCAGCCCTGAGGAAGGCTGTCCTTGTCTCTGCTTCCATCTATGTGAAAGCAGCTACATGTTTACGGGAGGGGTAATGAGGCACTATATACATACCACAATATAATGCTGCCGTAGGCTCACATTATACCAGGAAATAAGGGCCAGCCTCCCACCGGAGTGACCAATCCTTCATGGGTGGGAGAGTTTGCAACAAGTCCATATGTTGTTTCTCAAAAGAGAAGGGCTTTATGGTGCCTTAGCTGTTCACACTACATCGCTACGAGCTAGGTTCTAATTCCGGGTTGCGCCCACGACCAAAACGCATGTGATTCTGATTCTGGGCAATTCACTTTACCTTCCTGGGCCTCAAATTGTAAACAGATGTGATGTAAGAATAGAAAGTGTATGTTGTTCTATCTGGTAATTTTTTGTTAAATGTTCCAACCTCCTCTAATCCCATCCTAATTTCAGTAATTTAATTTCAACCAGGCTAGTAGTGAGCTTTTTTCAAAACCAGCCTGTGCTACATTTAATTTATCCTCCTACAAGCGAAAAAAGATGTTCCAAAGTGTGTCATCTATTCATAGAATCTAACTTTTCTCAGATGGTACTAGACTGGTCCATGTGGTGCTTGCCTCTTCATGCTGCAGATACAGTGATTCCTCTGCATTTATATGTATCCCTATTCAGTCTCGTCTTTAACTAGAGTCCATACCGGTTATTTTACATTTTCAGACATTCTTTCCCTGTCAATTTTAGGAGGTTCCATAATGATGAGAAACATTCCGATCCTGTGCTCTGTAGTGCACAAAGGGGCCTATTACGATGTCAGACACCATCTCGGAACTGGGACCGACCGACTTCTGGTCGGCGGTCCCGACCTCCTAATTAAGATGAGACCGAACAATTCTCTATGGGAGCATGTATTACAGCTGTAAACCGGCCGTAGTGCATACTCCCATAGGGAAATGGGGGGTGGTATTAATCCCTGCACCATGTGGCAGGCACCATGAGGTGCCTGCCACGGGGTGCAGGGATTGCCCCCTCGGCCCCCAACCGGAGGCCGCTTGCACAAGGGTGCCCTGCTAGGGGTCCCTAAACACGCTCTCCAACGGGGTTTCCATGTCGGGAAAGCCGGCATGGAAACACTGCCGGAAACCGTGCATCGTAATCCCAAGTGCGGAAAGACCGTCCTTTGGGATTACGGGCCGGCCTCCGACTGGCTGACGGGTTCCTTGAGCCCGTCGGAAGCCACCCGGAGTGACCGGCTGGTTTAGTTTCCGACCACCAGCATTGTAATGCAGCGGTCAGAAAGTAAATCGAGATGCAGCCCGGAAAGTCTCCAACCATCTGTGGGAGCCTTTCATGGCCGCATCGTAATCGGCCCCCAAGTGTGAGGTGAATTTAAGGCCTGTATGTCAGAAAAATTAGCATGTGCCCATGCCTGCCATTATGTATCTTAAAGGATAACTTTTTTATACTGAAAGTATATACATGCATCAACTCAGCAGGGCTTTTTTATTTTTGATGCAAATGCACATTTATGTTTCATTCAAACAAAACATTTGCACTAGTACAAAAAATCTGAAAAGTGAGGGCATAGATTTTTGCCTTTGCATGGACAATTTTTTTCTGTTTTTTTACAATTCACAAACAATCCCAGAAGTACACGTCTGGAAAGCTGGGCCAGACAAAGGTTTTTGGTATACTACTGGCAAAATCATGTGAAATTTTTGTGAAGGCTCCATTCTTCCTTTGCGGAGTTCTCTGTAGTGGAGAACTCTGCTCAGGAGAAAATGAGCTACTTATGCAAATGCACTTTATTTTTTTTACGAGAAATCACATTCTACTACACCACCACCAAATCTCAGGGTGATCGTTCCTCTTCCCATCTTTGAAGAGGAGTTATTTCAGCCTTTGACTGGAATACATCTCTGACTTTATCCAGGGTGGAAGAGGTCAGTAAGAAGTTTGGGAATGACCACAAACATACATGTCCAAGGGCAAACCACACCTTGGAATGACTTCTTGAGTGAGATTTACGAAAGTGGACATCTCCTCATTTCAGGAGTAGATATATGCCCTTGTAAAACCTTTATACCTTACAGGAATCCTTCTGTGGATTCCTTGAAGTGTAAAAAATTGTAAATTCTGTCGTAAATGTATATTTAGAACCATGTATACCTTTGTGAACCGGCCGTATGGTGTTCCTGATTAAAAATGGTTTACATTTTGCCAGATGGTTGACTGAAAACTCTTTCAGTCAATCTTCTGCTTTAACTTAGAAGCTTGTTCTTATTCAGGCTTTCCTCTATGTTCTGAACTGCATAGAATCCCTGAAATAGGGACTGACAATCCTACGGTCAGGAATGTTAGAAAATGCAGCATTTTTGACTTCACATGGAACATAAACCTTTTTTGTAAGCCACATAAATGGCCACGACACAACAAATAGAGCATTTTCATGCTACTGTAAAATCATATCCAGGGTTGACGAAAAATAAAAAGCAGAGCTGCTTTATATACTCTCCTAGTATCTAAAAATATGCATGGGGTTTCCATTAGGGCTGTAGGACTAGTTGTGCGGGAGCCTTGGATTTGCTACAGAAAGTTTTCTGTGACAATGAAGTGCTTGCATCTTCCGTATTTCAATAATGGTACAAGGGATGCTCAAGACCCCTCTTATTCACAAATCAGACAATTATAATAGCTTAAAAAAGTAAGTCTTTGGGGATTTGCCAGGGGTTTCACAGCGGTTCCTCCTCCATGAGAACCCTGCCAGAAAGTAAACAAAGGGGGCCCTGTGCCCCACACCCTATGAATGAACACAGGGGCACAACATGTGCTCCCCTGTGTGCATGTACACCAGTACCTGTACAGCATGAACTTTCAACTCCATGCCGTTTAGGAACTGTTTTTGGCGTTCTGATTGCGGTGCCTCATTTTAGAAGCACCACAATGGGAGCGACAAGTTTAACTCCTAATCTGGCAGGCGACCTGACTATGGGTTTGGCGGTGCAGCGGCCGCGCTGCCCCGGCGATGACCGCCAAACTCGCAATTAGGCCTTTAGCGTCATTATGCTGAAGCAGCCCTACACACATATGAGCCCAGCAGTTAAGGATGACACGATTCAGAGATGTAGAAGACACCATAATTCAGATAAAAATGTGTGAATTTGAATTACAAATGTCACCTTTAAAGATCTCTTGCTGATCGCCACCATATACTAATTACAGACACCTGATGCGTCCAATGGGTTTCCCTGGAGGATTTTGGGTCACTCACACCGTTAGCGATTGCAATTGCTGTACATTTGTGGACGGAGTTCTGAAACATTTCAAACAGTCACCCCCAAACACAGATCTGGGTTGAATCCATCATCATTCTTTAGCTCACTTTGCCACCCAAGTTCAGACACAGCTATATGCATATCAGTCTTGACCCTGTGCCTCATGGGAACAGTACAGCCTGAACTGCCAAGCCATGTCTTCCCTGGACCGGAAACAAGCATCCTGGGACCCATTTCAGGCTAACAGCCCTCATCAGCCAGACTAGCTTGAATCCAGTGGCAAAGTGAGCAAGGGACCCACGTCTGGGCATACCCTGCCAACTTAGGGCAAACACAAGGAGATGATGGACGGAGTGCTGAAACTTTTCAAACACTCACCCACAGTCACAGATCTGGGTTGAATCCATCATCAATCTTTAGCTCACTTTGCCACCCCAGTTCAGACACAACTTTATGCAAATCAGTCTTGACCCTGTGCCTCATGGGAATAATCCAGCCCGAACTGCCAAGCTATGTCTTCCCTGGACTGGAAACAAGCATCCTCGGACGGGTTTCGGGCTGACAGCCCTCATGAGCCAGGCTTGCTTGAATCCAGTGGCAAAGTGAGCAAGGGACCCACGTCTGAGCATACCCTGCCAACTTAGGGCGAACAAAGCAAACACAAGGAGATGGATGGCCCACAAAATAAAAGGACAGGAAAATGATTACAGAAAAACACAGAAAACAACCACAGAAAAAATGTACAGTAAGAACATTATGTTTGAAATATACATTAACTTAAAAGAGGATTGAACTTTCCCAGCTCTTGCCAATGGCACACTCTGCCGTAAACAGGGTCTCTCATGGAGGAAACCTATTTTGGGTCTCCCTTTGTTTTTAGAAGAGGTATCTTGTTGCCATTTAGGCAAATATTTGAACAACCCTGCAACCCACACAAAACTGTCTCACAAAGTAAAACTTGATGCATGTTTGATATTTGGGTTTTTTAGATCTCGTCTAGGCAGCACTTGCGCTCAAGACATGCTGTGATCAGGTATGGACTTGAAGCTCCGCCCATTTTCTGCCCAGCTTTTCAATTGCTTCAAGTTACTGTCCTTTTTAAGTGGTTGCTTTTGTTTTATAAATAGGCATAGTAGTCCCTCCTTAGTACTGCCTTTTCTCCTTTAGTAACTTCACATGAGGACTGGCCCTCTTACATGTGTTGTTACTCGGTATGTTTTATTTACAGTCTGTGAGCACTAGTTTCTTCAATTACTTTCTCCTGCCTGCAATTGCAGGCAAGACATGCTCTATCACAAAGATTTCTTTTTAACCAGCAGGCACACCTTGCTGCTGCGCCTTTCTTTATGCTGGCTAAAGAAATGATCACGGCCGCTATTAAAGTGAAAGCACGGCATGGGGAGCTTTCACAAAAAAAACTGTTTGTTAAAATGTCTTTCTTTAGACGCTGTTACCAAGGCTTGTTCTACCCAGTCTTCTTTCTGCAGTTCTGGATTTGTTGATTTAGCGTGATCCATGCTGAATACGAAGAGCCACATCTAAAGAATGGGGCGTGGTCGTCATTAAAATGAAAGCGCGGCATGGGTGCTTTTACAACAAAAATATTTTTTTGGCAAGTTGACAAACAAATGCTATTTTTTTTTTAAAGAGCCCCATTCACAGCTTGAATTGTTCTTTGCTGTTATCAAGGCTTGTTCTATCCGGTCTTCTCTCAGTAGTCCCAGATTCTTTGATTTAGCACGAGTCATTGCAGCCACTGAGCTGGGTAAGGAGGAATAAAATATTGAATAGTAGATAGGTAGCGGGGAGGATATTCATAGTGCACTCGGGCCGCTCCTCACTTAAAACTCAAGGGGTGTGCTTTGGGGCATTCAGCCCACCCCTGAGCAGAAAGAGTAAAAAGAGAGTCTCTGGAACTGCCCCGAAGTAATGAAGAAATAGGGTTATCTCAAAAGCAGCCACAACAAGCATTAAAAATTTAATAGGTATCACATTTGTTTTTTACATGGTGGTGCTGCACCCTCCAACTTTGCAGGGGGCAGTATCCTATGTGGCCAAAAGAGGTCCTATGGGACCTCCTTTGGCCAATAGGGTACTGCACCCTGCAACATGGGTAGGTAAAAAAAAAAAGGCATTTATAATGCCAATAACTCAAACTCTCTAACAAATGCGAGACCTATTGCATGTTGTTTGATGCTTTCTGGAATGCCCTGACAATTCTTGTGCAGAGAGTGCCCTGCGATTCGTTTTTAGGTGCAAAAATTTAGCCAAAACTCGATAAAAAGGCATATTAGGTTTATTCTCAAGCGATCAAACAGCGCGGGGCTTTAAAAGAGTGAGGCACAAGCACACTAACCACACAGCTAGAACACAACCTTGACATAAAAGCGAATCTTGATTTCCTGTGTCATTCTAAATCCATTTGGAAGAGGTAATTGGGGAGGCAGACTCCACCAGTCTGAGATGTGCCGGCAATGAGCTCTCATTTTTTTGTCAGGAAAGGTTGCTGCCACACATGATTCTTCTCCTCGGTGTGTTTTTTTTCTCTCTCATAAAATTCTGCCTTGGATGCTGCGCTTGTTTCCACCCTGCAGCATTTTCTGCTACTGAACAATTTCAGCTGCCATAAAAATGTTCCCTGTCGTTGCAGCTGAAGGTGAGGCATTTTCATCACCTCGAACAATGCGAGGACGTGAAATACTGAGCCAAAGAATATGAGAACAGCGATTCTTTAAAAAAAATGGAATAAATATACACAGAGGCACAGAAACTGCCTTTGCTAAATGAATTAAGGCTGCAAATGAAAAAAGAACTGATGCTAATCTTCAGTGTAATGGGAATTGAGCACCCATTTCTCTACGGCAGCCATTTTAGAATGCGAGAAGTTGGTCACCAGGCCCTCAATTTCAGCTCCATCTTGGTCCTCCCAATAAAGACAAGAACGACTATTCTTATACCTCCGCCATCCACGGCATGTCCTTTAAATGAAAAAAAGTCTTTCTGACATAGTCAATACACTACGCATTCCATCAGCTCATCACAAGAAAAGCCAACATGAACCATCCCTAACATATGCACCTGTGCCCTCCTTCCCTGTTATCTACCCTGACCTTACTCCTCCTGTCTCTTTCCTCCTGTTTCTTTCCAAGCTCTGTGAACTTCTGCCACCTTGACTTTGACCCATCCTCTCCTTGTCTCCACTAGCCTGAAGGCTTGGTGAGGTGATGCTGCTTTTTTTCTTTCTTTTAATCTCAAACTCTCTATTTCACAGTTTATTTTTGCCTCAACTCAGCCACTACTTACCGGCACAAGGAAATTCGATCACATTTTCTCCTCACCTGAAAGCGCTGAACTGGCTTCCTCTCGAGGCCAGAATACAGCTTAAGCTGGCATGCATCACACACAAGGCTTTATACTCAAACTCCCCTGCATATCTTGCACAGAAACTTGTGATATCTGGAGGAATCAGAAACTCACGGTCCGCCAGAGACATCTAACTCCAGCCTGCACGTTTTTGGGGAAAAAAACGTACAATCGGGCTTTCGCTGGGGCCGCGCCAAGAATATGGAACTCTCTCCCACCCGCATCAGAAGAATCCCCTCTATTGCACGCTTCAAAAATTTCTCGTTTATACTTTTACCTTCAACCGCCACAGAGACCCTGATGAATTTCCAGCTATTGCCTCCCTCTGATGACGTAGTCACCCCACCAAGAAACCTGGGGCCTTGTCTTAAGTAACTAATGTATACTGTACATATTTATCCCTCCACCCCTTAAGTATCCAGCACTCTGCCCCCTCCCAATCGATTGTATACTCTTATGATTCCATGCCTTTTGTACAACTCTATGATTCTGTAAAGCGCTCTGATACCCTAACGGGTCAAGTTCGCGCTCTATAAAACACAAAAATAAAATAAATATTTGTGCCTATAAAACAAATTATTTAAAGCACTCCGGAGGGCTTGTCCAATTGTGGTTGTCCAAGTAGAAGTACAAAACTGTCATATTGTATATTTGATTGTCTGATACTCTGGACTAGGAGTGTTGGTGAGGCCAGTATGCATTTGATTCTACTTTTGACACAGCCATCATGAAATACTGCCAGTAGTTGCATGCATAGCTTAAAACCTTAGCCCTTTGTGAAGTTGCTAAGTTTGCTTAGTGCACCATTGCTCGTGCTTGAATACTCTCACATAGAAAGCCTTAAAGGGATTATTTTCCAGACCCAAATTTCCTGCTGGGATTTTCTGCTACAGGCTCAGCACTTGGATTTGGTGGAAATGCTCAATATTTATTTTAAATCTTGAATTTCATGAAATGTGCAAACTTAAAAAAAGAAACAAAATACTGCAATTTCACGGACTCCTAGATCCCTCTCTCGTTTCTTTGAAGTTGAGCATCATTTTCAAGTGTGGTCTTTATAAAAGTCTTCCAAGCTACTGTCAAAGTGATGAGGAATCAGTTCCTGAACCCCATTTCTATATTTCCCTTGACACAAACACAGTGATCAAGACACAGCAGCGGCTGGGACAGGTACACACAGTGGGGTGGGGCAGGGACGGGGCGGGTTTTGGGAGGGAGGGCGGAAGGGGACAGACGACACAATAGGTATAATTAAATAAATAAATAAATAATACCTATTCTGTCGGCTTCCCCCCTGCCGCGCCCTGCCCCGCTCCACTGCGTTTACCTGTGCCAGCTGTTGCAGTTAGCGCTCTAGCGTCCGACGCTAGAGCGCGCAGGTTGTCAGTGTTATGCGTACGCCACGACGGTGGCGTACGCGGCTGTATAAATAAATGGGGGCGTGCCCCGTTGGGCACTCGCGCCGAGACCCAATACCGGTGTGTGGTCTCTGTCCTTTGCTGCGCCGCCGCTGCTAGGCCTGCGCAAGGTACACCTGTAACACTGGCGACGAGGTGGCCGGACCCGCCGCGTGTACCGCATACAGCGCTGCCTCCTGTTGACCCGATCGCGGCAGTCCCGCGATTGAGCACCGGCCTCGCTCCAGCCCTCCTCCGGCCTGTCACGCTGCTCACCTGGGCCTGGGACACCACGCGCCTGACGGCACATCTGACGCTGTCGGCGCCTTCACCCTGCTGCAGCCCCACACCACACGGTGAGCAAGTGTGCACCAAGCATCGCGATCAGCGAAAGGCGGACGAAGATTCCCGCATGTCATAACTCAGCCCTGCCTCATGTCTGCGTCCTCGTGCTACATCCTCTGTGCCAGCCCATATACAGGCCTCTGACGTCGCCTGGGTGTGCCCCTACGTGGCCCTCGGTGCTCTTCGCTGCACATCCCTCATGCACCCGCCAAGCCACCCAGCGCCACACATCCACGACAGCACCATGGGGGATGACGACCACCCGCCGCCAGTCCACCCGTTCCACCCACCGACCGGTGTCCTACCGCCTTTCAGCGAGACTGCTGACCCCGCCACAGCCGCCCCACGCTGGCAGACGTGGATCGGCCGGCTCAACAACTACTTTATTGGCTCCAGGGAGACGGATGGCGCGGTGAAGCGGTCGCTCCTTCTTCACTACGCGGGGGAGGAAGTATACCTGCTGTTCAAGCACCTCCCTAACACAGGTAGAGCAGACGACTACGACGCGGCCGTGATGGCCCTCAACACGCACTTTGACCCCCAGATGAACCCGGATTTCGAACACTTCAAACTGCGTCAGGCGAAGCAGAAGGAGGGAGAGTCAGTAGATGCCTTTCATGCACGGCTGAGGGTGCTGGCAGACACTCATCTGGTCGGCGACCGGGCAAAAGAGGAGATCAGAGCGCAGCTCATCTATGGCATCCGGAGCAAGAAGCTGCGGAGCCTCATCCTCCGCCAACCAAACATTCCAATGGCTGATATCCTGGTGCTCGCACGGTCCCACGATTTGTCCGACGCCCGTGCAGAAGAGATGGAACAAGCACTCACACGGAGCATGGGGCCAGGAGTGACCATCAAGACAGAGCGCGCAGACGCAGTGCGGACGCACGAGAAGACACGCCGACCGGCAGCCAGGAGGTCGCCCCAAACACAGTGCGACTACTGCGGGTACGAAGAACACCCAGGCAAGACCTGCCCGGCAAAAGGAGAAACGTGCACCCACTGTGGCACCCTGAATCATTTTGCCTCTGTCTGCCGGAAGCGCGCCACACGGAAGGATCACCGGGGGAAGAAGCCCGCAAGAGGAATGGTGAGACAACTATCCCAGCTGTCCCTCTCCTCACACACCGACGCTGGGCCCAGACACACGCAAGCCCTGCAGGAGGACGACTCGGAGTCTGACGATGGAGAGGAGACATACGTGGTCTCATTCACCAGAGCCCTCAAAAGCACAAGACAACCCCAACCTCGGTGCGACATCATGGTCGCAGGATCAAAAGTGAACGCCGTGATCGATACGAGGGCATCAGTCACCGTTATGGGGGTGCAGCAATATAACCGACTCCGACCGAAGCCAGAACTCAAGGCATCGAAGGCCCGAATATATGCCTATGGCAGTGATGTCCCCCTACCCCTCCTAGGGAAAATGACAGTACCGGTAGGAACGGAGGATGCCGAAGTCACCATCGATGTACACATTATCAATCAAGAGGTAGACACGCTCCTGAGTGGACACGCCACCGAGGACCTAGGGCTACTAGTGTTCCTCCGGAAAGTCCAAGACAGTCAAACGGCCAACCTGCTGGACCAGTTCCCGGAACTATTCACCGGTCTAGGGAACATCAAACGCCCGCCGGTCAAACTTCACATCGACCACTCCGTCACACCCACGGCACTGAAGCACAGACAGATTCCTTTTCATCTACGCCCTCTGGTGGAAGAAGAACTCAAGAAACTGGAAGAACAAGGGGTCATAGAGACGGTCACTGGACCCACCCCCTGGGTGTCCCCGATGGTGATCGCAGAAAAGCCCCGTCAACCAGGCAAAATCAGGGTGTGTATTGATATGAGGCTCCCCAACAAAGCCATCAAGAGGGAGAGACACATCACGCCCACCATGGATGACATCATCGCGGACCTCAACGGGGCTCGGAGGTTCTCCAAACTGGACCTAAACGCCGGCTACCACCAGCTGACACTGGCCAAGGAGAGTAGGTACATCACCACCTTCAGTACACACCTTGGGCTGCGAAGATACCGACGGCTCAACTTTGGGATATCGTCGGCGGCGGAGATCTTCCAGAACACGATCAGGGCCATACTACAAGGCCTGCCCGGAGTCATGAATGTGAGTGACAACATACTGATCCACTCCACAACCGTAGATGAGCGCTATCGGCGAGTCAGAGCCACCCTGACACGCCTCAAGGATTACGGAGTCACACTTCACAAGGAAAAGTGTCAGCTGTTCCAGCAGCGGATTGAGTTCTTTGGCTACACGTTCACCAACAACGGCATTCAGGTGGACCCCCGAAAATCCCAGGCCATCAAAGACACCCCAGCACCCGCATCCGCCTCGGAGGTGCGCAGCTTCCTGGGGATGGCCACGTACTGTGGGCGGTTCATCCCGAATCTAGCGACGATTGCCGAGTCACTCCGACAACTTACGAAGAAAGACGCACCGTGGCAGTGGGGGCCCCAGGAAGACACCGCATTCCAAGCCATCAAGACGGCACTCCTCGACCAGGCCACCCTAGTCTATTTCGACTGAGCACGAAAGACGGAGCTGCTAGTCGACGCCAGCCCGGTGGGACTCGGGGCAGTCCTCACACAGGAACAAGAGCCGGGGCGGTGGGCCACACTGGCCTACGCGAGCAAGGCGCTCACAGCGACCGAACAGAGGTATTCACCGATCGAGCGGGAAGCACTGGCCATAAGATGGGGTTGTCGACACTTCCACCTGTACGTCTGTGGACATCCGTTCACGGTCGTGACGGACCACCAGCCACTCGTACCCCTTTTTAAAGGGACAGCACCACACCCCCCGCCGCGAATAGAACGGTGGGCCATTGGACTACAACAGTACCACATGGACATAACCTACTGGCCTGGCGCCAAGAATCCGGCCGACTTCCTGTCGAGGCACCCAGACAAACGCGAGCCCACCCCGGCAGGGAAAGACGAAGAAGATGACGCTGAAGCACACCTAGACCTCATCGCCGCCTTAACCTGCCCCCAGGTACTGACACTCCAGGAGATTCTGCAAGCCGCGGAGCGGGACACCGTAATGACCAAGACCAGGGAGGCCCTCCAACAGGGGTCGTGGACTAACTTCCTACAGTCTGCCAACACGTGGACAGAGGAAGAGAGGGCAGACTTGCAACAGATCTGGCGCGTACGGAATGAGCTCAGCGCCACCAGGGATGGAATAGTCCTGAGAGGGGCCAGGATCGTCGTGCCAACAACGCTACGCCACCAGGCCACCCTCCTCGCCCACAAGGGACATCAAGGGATGGAGAGGATGAAGGCCAGAATGAGAGAAAAGGTGTGGTTCCCGGGAATGGACACCTTGGTAGAAGACATCGTAAGGAGTTGCCCGGCGTGTCAGATGACTAGCGGACCTGAACCTCCAGCCTCCATCGTGACTGAAGAGCCGGGGAGGCACCCCTGGGACAAGATCAGTGTAGACTTTGGGACCCTCCCCGACGGGAGAGTAACGCTGGTAGTTGTGGACAATTTCTCCAAATACCCCCTGGTGGAGGCGCTGCCATCCACAGCCTTCACGTTTGTAGGGCCAGCACTGGAGAAGATGTTCCACATGTTTGGGCGCCCCTCGGAACTGAAGAGCGACAATGGGCCACCATTCCAAGGCCACGAGTTTCGAGAATTCCTAGCACTTCAGGGCATACGACACCGGCGGATCACCCCGCAGTGGCCTCAAGCCAACGGCGAGGTCGAACGCTTTATGCGGACACTAAACAAAATCCTACGAATAGACGGCGCCGAACATCTAGACCCGGAGCGAGAGATTCAACGCTTCCTAGGGGAGTATCGGAGCACACCACACTGCTCCACCAAGCAAGTCCCCTGGGCTTTCATGCTAAAAGGGACACGCCGTGATGGTCTACCCACTGTCCCAGGGTGGACCCCTCCACCATTTGAGGTAGAGCAAGCGCTGCAACGACGAGCACGCTGGAACCAGCAAGTGAGCCGGGCCAGAGGGAGTCGGGAGCGCGCCCTCGGGCCGGGGGACAATGTCCTCATAAAGAACCGAAGACCCGGGGGGAAGTTCAAGCCACGGTACGAGCCCGGGAGCTGGACGGTGGAACGCCGCCATGGGACCATGGTCACAGCCCGAAGGGGGAGCGAATCGGCCACCCGCAACATCTCATGGTTCAAACGGATCCCCACGGCCACAGAACACCAACAGGAGACCGTAGGAGAGGATGAGGAGGACGCCGGGGTCCCCGAAAGAGAACTTTCGTTACCTCCAAACCGGCCAGAGCCAACAGCAGACCCGGACGGGCCCAGCTCCGAAGCTGACAGGGCAGAACGGACCCACCCCCTGGGTGTCCCCGATGGTGATCGCAGAAAAGCCCCGTCAACCAGGCAAAATCAGGGTGTGTATTGATATGAGGCTCCCCAACAAAGCCATCAAGAGGGAGAGACACATCACGCCCACCATGGATGACATCATCGCGGACCTCAACGGGGCTCGGAGGTTCTCCAAACTGGACCTAAACGCCGGCTACCACCAGCTGACACTGGCCAAGGAGAGTAGGTACATCACCACCTTCAGTACACACCTTGGGCTGCGAAGATACCGACGGCTCAACTTTGGGATATCGTCGGCGGCGGAGATCTTCCAGAACACGATCAGGGCCATACTACAAGGCCTGCCCGGAGTCATGAATGTGAGTGACAACATACTGATCCACTCCACAACCGTAGATGAGCGCTATCGGCGAGTCAGAGCCACCCTGACACGCCTCAAGGATTACGGAGTCACACTTCACAAGGAAAAGTGTCAGCTGTTCCAGCAGCGGATTGAGTTCTTTGGCTACACGTTCACCAACAACGGCATTCAGGTGGACCCCCGAAAATCCCAGGCCATCAAAGACACCCCAGCACCCGCATCCGCCTCGGAGGTGCGCAGCTTCCTGGGGATGGCCACGTACTGTGGGCGGTTCATCCCGAATCTAGCGACGATTGCCGAGCCACTCCGACAACTTACGAAGAAAGACGCACCGTGGCAGTGGGGGCCCCAGGAAGACACCGCATTCCAAGCCATCAAGACGGCACTCCTCGACCAGGCCACCCTAGTCTATTTCGACTGAGCACGAAAGACGGAGCTGCTAGTCGACGCCAGCCCGGTGGGACTCGGGGCAGTCCTCACACAGGAACAAGAGCCGGGGCGGTGGGCCACACTGGCCTACGCGAGCAAGGCGCTCACAGCGACCGAACAGAGGTATTCCCAGATCGAGCGGGAAGCACTGGCCATAAGATGGGGTTGTCGACACTTCCACCTGTACGTCTGTGGACATCCGTTCACGGTCGTGACGGACCACCAGCCACTCGTACCCCTTTTTAAAGGGACAGCACCACACCCCCCGCCGCGAATAGAACGGTGGGCCATTGGACTACAACAGTACCACATGGACATAACCTACTGGCCTGGCGCCAAGAATCCGGCCGACTTCCTGTCGAGGCACCCAGACAAACGCGAGCCCACCCCGGCAGGGAAAGACGAAGAAGATGACGCTGAAGCACACCTAGACCTCATCGCCGCCTTAACCTGCCCCCAGGTACTGACACTCCAGGAGATTCTGCAAGCCGCGGAGCGGGACACCGTAATGACCAAGACCAGGGAGGCCCTCCAACAGGGGTCGTGGACTAACTTCCTACAGTCTGCCAACACGTGGACAGAGGAAGAGAGGGCAGACTTGCAACAGATCTGGCGCGTACGGAATGAGCTCAGCGCCACCAGGGATGGAATAGTCCTGAGAGGGGCCAGGATCGTCGTGCCAACAACGCTACGCCGCCAGGCCACCCTCCTCGCCCACAAGGGACATCAAGGGATGGAGAGGATGAAGGCCAGAATGAGAGAAAAGGTGTGGTTCCCGGGAATGGACACCTTGGTAGAAGACATCGTAAGGAGTTGCCCGGCGTGTCAGATGACTAGCGGACCTGAACCTCCAACCTCCATCGTGACTGAAGAGCCGGGGAGGCACCCCTGGGACAAGATCAGTGTAGACTTTGGGACCCTCCCCGACGGGAGAGTAACGCTGGTAGTTGTGGACAATTTCTCCAAATACCCCCTGGTGGAGGCGCTGCCATCCACAGCCTTCACGTTTGTAGGGCCAGCACTGGAGAAGATGTTCCACATGTTTGGGCGCCCCTCGGAACTGAAGAGCGACAATGGGCCACCATTCCAAGGCCACGAGTTTCGAGAATTCCTAGCACTTCAGGGCATACGACACCGGCGGATCACCCCGCAGTGGCCTCAAGCCAACGGCGAGGTCGAACGCTTTATGCGGACACTAAACAAAATCCTACGAATAGACGGCGCCGAACATCTAGACCCGGAGCGAGAGATTCAACGCTTCCTAGGGGAGTATCGGAGCACACCACACTGCTCCACCAAGCAAGTCCCCTGGGCTTTCATGCTAAAAGGGACACGCCGTGATGGTCTACCCACTGTCCCAGGGTGGACCCCTCCACCATTTGAGGTAGAGCAAGCGCTGCAACGACGAGCACGCTGGAACCAGCAAGTGAGCCGGGCCAGAGGGAGTCGGGAGCGCGCCCTCGGGCCGGGGGACAATGTCCTCATAAAGAACCGAAGACCCGGGGGGAAGTTCAAGCCACGGTACGAGCCCGGGAGCTGGACGGTGGAACGCCGCCATGGGACCATGGTCACAGCCCGAAGGGGGAGCGAATCGGCCACCCGCAACATCTCATGGTTCAAACGGATCCCCACGGCCACAGAACACCAACAGGAGACCGTAGGAGAGGATGAGGAGGACGCCGGGGTCCCCGAAAGAGAACTTTCGTTACCTCCAAACCGGCCAGAGCCAACAGCAGACCCGGACGGGCCCAGCTCCGAAGCTGACAGGGCAGAACGCGACTGCCCGTCAAACACCAATACCCGAGCGACGGCCAGATATGGGTTGAGAGGGAATCCTCCACCGAGTAGCAGCCTCAAAGACTTTGCCTGCCAAGTAAGTGCCTGAGGGGGGAGTTCGAGTCCGAGTTTCATCATCCAAGTTGGAGAGGGATGTTGCAGTTAGTGCTCTAGCGTCCGACGCTAGAGCGCGCAGGTTGTCAGTGTTATGCGTACGCCACGACGGTGGCGTACGCGGCTGTATAAATAAATGGGGGCGTGCCCCGTTGGGCACTCGCGCCGAGACCCAGTACCGGTGTGTGGTCTCTGTCCTTTGCTGCGCCGCCGCTGCTAGGCCTGCGCAAGGTACACCTGTAACACCAGCTACTGCTGTCAAGACATAGTGAGAAGTCATATTATTCTAAATCCTCTCTTCTTGCAGTATCCTTAGGCAGGCAGCAAGAAAGGTCGCCCTCCGTCATTGTTTTAGAGTTACAAGTCGTAGTCCTGCGGACACTAATTGGAAGCAGATCAACAGCATTTGATGGTGAGTATTCACTGTTATCAATGAAACAAGAAAAGGGAAATCCTCGTGGGAACATGATCTATCATTCTAACTTTATTTGAGTGCACTGGCCACCCCACACATATATCAGGGACCAAGGAATTTTCTTGTCAACTGATAACAAAATAATTGCAAAATGGCTGCCGCTATGATCCACAGAGTCTTCGCTAATGTCTGTCACATTTTTATTATACTTGGAGAAAAAGATATTTCATGGTAGCAGCTCATATGCCCACACCCACGTGCATGCATGGACGTTCATCTTGGAATGCTTTGGCTCATACACTATACTAAAGCAAGCAAGCATTTCTGCGTCAAGAGATTTGCGCATTCATATTTAATGTGAGACCTATTAGCTTTGTCAAAACTTATTCATATATGCATGTAAGATAAATTTACATACATTGAATCTAAGCGGAAATCTTTAGCAAAAGGTAATTATTCTCACAATCCAATATGGATCTGGCCCTCTTGGAATCAAACTGGACACCCCACCCTAAATGAATTACGGTCCAAAAATAGATGTCGTATCCTGTGACTGCATGGAAATTATCCGGATTTCGGAAGGTGGCACAACCTTAGCAATAAGGGAACGTGGAAGGCATTAGGTTCCCTTAACACGCACTCAAGGAGGTTGAGTAGTTCTGTGCGCATGTTAGCAACCAGGCTCAAATGTGGATTATTTATTTTAAGTAGCGCCTGCCCTTGGTGATCACATTAAGCCTTCCAGTAGAAAACATCAGGCACACCTCTCTAGATATAGTCGGGCCCTCAGCCGACGAATCCCGACAATAACACAGTGCTAGCACAGCAAGCAGAATTCTTTTTTTATGCATTTTCCAATTACACAACTTTTTGCAAAATTGCCTTGGAGAACAACCGACAACCGCGCCAGCCATTACATGCATCACCATATTTTTTTCCTGTTGCCAAGTAGGGTTGTGCCATATGTGCGATGGCTTAAGTGGGCAACATGTGACTTTTTCTATGATGCAAAATCATTGGATCAGCATTTGTACTTCTGTCTTCTGTAAATTGCTCTCTTTCTCAACAGAGGTACGTCCAATAGCTGCCGGCTTCCGGCATGAGTTATGCTGATGAAACTGTGAAAAGCACTTCTCTGCAAAGCTGTGGTTCTATTACCTCCTCGTCTGTTCACTTGGTTAGCAATATGTTAGCAATAAACTATCTTGCATTGCGTAAGCCTGGGAGGGGAGTTCTGTGATTTATCAAAAATTCTGTATCGAAGTTTTGAATCTTATTTCTATTTTACCTCTGCAGACATGAGGCACGAATACCTCGACTGGTGTCATTCTAACACCCCCAAAATGAACAGCAAACCACACTGAGATCAATGAAGAACACACTCTGCCTATTCCAGTCAATAACAAAGCAGTTGCACAATCTGCCAAAACATTAAAGCTCATAAAAGCAGGTTTGTACCCTTTCTCTTTAGCTCATGTTGGTGATGTTGTTTGTAGATGGTAAATGTTGTGCTTATCATTCAAACATCACAAATTCAAAATGGGAATGGCAGCTGGAGAATCTTGCAACATGAACATCACATTTCCCAATCTAAGACTACATATAAGACAGTGAAGATATCTAAACATGTTCCAAGAAATCAACATTGACAATAGAGGTTGTCTATTAAAACTACATGTGCGCTATTAGAAACAACCAATCATGTAACTTCCATCAGAATTCATATGTTTTGGTGAAACTAATGATAATTGGAATCTGTGATACTTCAAAATATGATACTATAAAGGAAAGAAAAACAGTGGGAACATTTATTGATTACTGATCGAAGTGTCTACTTCCAAAACAAATGAGTACTGGAAGGATTTATCCAGTTAATGGTGGAATATTTTCTTTGTAAAGAATTGTCGCTGAGTGAGGAACAACTATTAAAGGCCATTTCCCATGCTTTTGTTTTGACTCAATTATGCCTACGGTTTAAAAAGAGAATATGTGACCATGTGCAACCTGATGTCATATTTGGCGTCCCTGTGACAAATCTGAGATGGTTGGATCCGATTCCAAAATAGTGTGCTGCATAGTTACAGAGAGAAGGAGAAGAGGTCTTGAGAGAAATGCTAAATGAGTATGGCAGCCATGTTAGTCTAAAAAGGGTAACTACATTCTCTGACGACAGAGTTTCCTCCAGTAAAGTTATCTCACATGGAAAGCCTGTCTAGCTTTGCAGATGTCAGACAATGCTCATCTAGCGTCTGAAAATCAGCCAGTTGGACAGCTGCTATCAATTTCCCTTTCACCCTGGCAACCAAACAATATCTTGTAATGCTGACTGGAGTCTGGTACTCCTGCTTTCAGAGACAAGGGTTTGAAATGATAGCCTACAGTAGTAAATTGTATGGAATTCATGTTTATTTAAACTGCTAAGATAAAATTATGGCATGTGCATTTCAGCTGAGGCAACAAGAAAACCATTCCAATCCGAGCTTCATTTGAAGTTTTTATGTATTTACTATGAATAATTGCACAGTTGCAGCACATACTGGCTGGCAAATGGCCTGATTCTCAAAAAACATGTATATGCAGTACAGCAGTGGTTCTTAACCTTTTGACTTCTGTGGACCCCCACTTAATCATTAGTAAAACCTGGGGATCCCTACTGAATGACTATTGGAATCTGGTGACCCCCACTAAGTCATTATTGGAAGGCGGTGACCTCAGCTAATCATTTAGATGATTTGAACTCCTCAACAATACACATAAAAATACAGAAACAAACATTCATCAAACAAATAAACAAATGAATAAATATCCTATTTAATCCACAAGCAAATATTGAGCAGTCAAAATTTTAATTTAAATCAGAAAGATGGAACTTTTTAAATTCAATTGAGGCCACTCATTGTCCATACTTTATTTTATTTGATACATGTGCACTGCTCCCACAAATCAATCTGAGAATACTAACTTAATTTTTAGCCTCTAATTTCAAGTCCCTTCACATTTACATAACGTTTAAAAATTTTCACTTTCCATTTTGCTTTTTTATTTATCTACACTCTATTAATCTGTTAAAATTATGGTTACCCTGAGAAGGCTTTGTGGACCGCCCTTGGTCCCCATCCCACTGGTTAAGAACCACTGCAATACAGCATTACACCTACAATTTCAAAGATTTATGTGTTTTTGAAGATTTATAAAAACTTCCTGGAGTATACACATAAATCAATGAAAAACATACATTTCCAGGCATATGTTGAGTTCTGCATGTGTACCCCACTGGGCAGAAAGAAAACACGTGGAAGAAATGTGCAAAAGCATAATTATTTCTTTGACATTTTTCTCTGCAGGGGTATATTTTTCCCCATTAGAAAAACCCTTTCACTACACCCTCATGAAATACAGGGGTTTGCCCATTTCTTTTTCACAGTGGAAAGATATTTACTACTTCTCTTTGCAGAGCTGACTTTCTATAGCCAATAATGATATGCAGAATTTTTCTTCATACCTTAAAATTTACTGGTTTGTTGGCAGTCACCAACTTTTTTCAGGTCATTTGCCCAGAAGCACTATTTTCCTGCCCTTGGTCTAATATTTACAACAATGAGTAATAGCTATAACTGGCACATTGTTCAAATGATCACATTTCATCAACTGGAGCAATTGTCAGTTGGTTTTTCAGGAATTTCAACCCATACATTAGTATTAATGAAAACATGTGTGGTGTGAAATTGCGTGCTAAAATCTAAACAAATCTGTTAAGAAAGCTTGAGATTCTGACTTGTTCTCATTAGACAAACTCACAATTAAAATAATAAAGGTCAGACCCATAAAAGAGTGTTAATGAGTATTTTCTCCTTATATTTCATGAAGTGTAGCAACTATGGCTCTCTGGACATCTTTAGAACTATACACTTGCAACACTAACCAGTAAGTCCAGGCATATTTTTATAGTGTTGATTTTTATTAAGACTCTGAGATATATATATATATATATAGAGAGAGAGAGAGACAGACAGACAGACAGACAGACAGACAGACAGACAGACAGACAGACAGACAGACAGACAGACAGATAGACAGATAGACAGACAGATAGATAGATAGATAGATAGATAGATAGATAGATAGATAGATAGATAGATAGATAGATAGATAGATAGATAGATAGATAGATAGATAGATAGATAGATAGATAGATAGATAGATAGATAGATAGATAGATAGATAGATAGATAGATCTATATATCCTACTGGCAATAGCCACTATGTAGTTATAGTTAGGGACAACTTTTCCCATAGACAATGGATTTTTTGTTTTGCTAATAGCTTTGGCGATGTTACCGAATCATCACAAAAAGTTCCCAAAAAAGTGTCCTACTTTGCCTAGTTCTGCATGGAGGGTTTTGGGGCAATTCGTCAAGTGGGAGCTGAGAAAAAGAGGGGGTTACAAAATTATTTTTCGCCACATAATTTCCATAGGGATATTGCAATCTTTTGACACAGCTATAGGCCGAACCGCGGAACGGACTTACACCAAATTTGGCTCAAAGCTAGCTCTTGGTCCAGAATAAACCATTTTTTGTAATTAGGTGTAAATTGGTTCAGTAGTTTTGGAGTTATTAAAGAAATAAAACTTTGTATATCAAGGGATGCAACTCCAACTATGTATAACTGTATGTTAAAAAAAACATACAAATTCACTGAACAAACCAAAGGTTACAGGGATGTTATAGTTAGGTTAACTTTTTCTGCACAAAACTATAACTGTTGAATTTCTATTGTTTTATGTGGGGAAAACGTAAACCTAACTATAATGATCCTGTAATCTTTGTTTTTTTCACTGAATTAAAATATATATATATTTTCTTTGTGATTGGAGAGAAGCGGTTTTGTATATATATATATATATATATATGTTATAGTTGGCTCGGTTTTCACGTGTACAAAACCATAGAAATCCAGCAGTTATAGTTACCTGAGCTAACTATAACTTACGCCCCCAAAATGTGCAGGAAGAAATGATAAGAACTGATTTGTAACATGCTTTGATGGGGTAGAGAAAGCTATAAATAGGAGCGGGTGGAGCGAAAAGATGCATGCTGCACAGTGATTTAACAAAATGGAGATGTACTTCGGCCATACTACAACTGAGGGCCACACTCAAGAAGAAGTGGTGACCGCAGCACTGATCAGAAGGAAGCAAGCAATTTACAGTCACAAAGGAGCCAACTAATGGTAAGTAATGGACGGCCTCCAAGCCCACTGATAGTAAACAAAATATCTCAAAGAAACAGCACATGCTCTGTCTAGGGGAGACCTAAAAATGGATTTATTGGTACAATATTTTTAGATAAAACTATGAAGTAGATTTAGTACCTGGAGATGGTTAATGATTAAGTACTTAGAGCAAGTTATGGCTTCTGCCTGCACCTACATGAATTAAATCTTGTTCATGAAAACATATGGAGACTACTTCAGATATATTAGTTTGTTAAAAGATTCTCTCCGGATCGTCTTGACAGTGTAGTGATGGGAAAACAGAATGGTCCAACTATGGATGCTGCCACCTTTCATGTCCAGAAGAAGTTCCTAATTGCTCACTCTTACATTGCACTGTAGAGGGCATTTGCATGACCTAGAGCAGCAGTGGAGATACAATATGGGGGCATCCAGGAAAGGGAGTGTGGGGCTCAAAGGTGAGTTGGATGTGGCAATCAGGGCCATCTTTATACCTCGATTGCCCATTTGCAGCTGCAGTTATGATCATAGCCGTGACTGTTGTCTCTGACTCTAATCTTGCTACTGAGCTGTGCACTTAGTTTTATGCCTTGATTCCTTTCCCTAATCCCTTGCACTAGTTTCACTATTGGTATAAACTCTAGTAAACATTAGAAGCGGTTGCCAGAGGTGATCTGTCATATGAGGGGTGTTAGGGAAGTTACAGAAGTTAGAACAGGGAACCCAGGAAGGGCCGTTAGGGACCCCAAGTTCATGGTGTGCTCAAAACCTGTCCACCCAAAAGGTGTACTCTCGGACCCCCTGTTACCCTTGCCCAGACAAATTGTCCAAAATAGTTTATGAGGCCAGCTTTTGACTCCTGAGAATGAGGGAAGAAGAAATTTGTAGTCACTAGTCCTTCTCTCCTGTGTCCCATATGACCCCCAGAGAATAACAATCATCAGATGAAGTGTTCAACATGCCATTAGGTGGCCTCCTAGAAAGTAATCGAAAGTAATACCCTGAGTGAAAAAAGGGGTGAATGGGACTTAAAGCAGCAGTGGGAGCCAGTAGACAAACAGTTTAATAATGACATTATAATTACACCTAGGATTGCATTCAATCTATTCTAGATGGAAGTGTAAGATGATGGAGAAGGTGGTTGGAGGTTGGTTGTAAGGGACAAAGAGAGTACAAGATTTATTAGGAAAGCTCCCTTATTTGTCTCTAATATCCCCCATTAAACAAGCATTTGCATTTAAGTAGCAGGTCATGGGAAGACCTCTTTCCACACCGCCGTTATTCACACACCCATTATTTTCTTTCACACCAGCAATAGCACAGATATTTTGCCAAGTCACATGCCAAAGAACTTACCTATGAGCACACTCAAAATGTCTAAAGTACACATTTGAAAAAGCTTCTACTTAAGGTTAAGTTGCCCGATTCATTCAGTGTTTCAAGTAGCCAGGGTGTGCTTTTGGTAAACAGCACAGAACAACCCATGACGATACAGTCATCTTCCCACAAGAAGCCCCTAGTTTATTATTCAACCCTAGATGCAATGGGCCCAACAGGTCATAGTCTGTCTTAATGATCTGTGCCTAACACTACTGCCATTGATCCTGCTAAGGGCATAGTATGTACCAGGGGCTCCCTGACAGAGATTTGATGAATAAGCCCCCAATTAGTAACAGTGAGTCAGCAAAGTTACAGGCCTCTCTGCGTGACAGGTGTCCCAGACAACTCAACATCCTCTTAATGGTTGACATAAAAATATGATGAAACAAAAAAGTCCAGTGCTAAATATTGCTGATAAGAATTAAATAGTCCAAATTAATGATCATCTTAAAATTATTATCACTAATGTCCCTAAAGCTCTAAGTTCCGAAACAAGAGTGGCCTGCCTTAGCAAAATTCGGTCCTGGCTGACTCAAAAGCTGCAACTAGTTCAGCATGGAGATGGGATTTAAAATGCTGAAAAGAGCCTGCGTTCAAAATGGGCAACTACAAACAACTGTCTTATTGTAGAGTATGGAAAAAGAACCTTGTCCAACAACCTTCTGTGAAACAAAGATTTGGGGAAAAACTCTTCACACCTGATTCTACATGCTCGCTCATCCTATTACAAAACAGTGGCCATGTCGATGTACTTCGACATAGACTATCCCGTTAAGCATATGTATTGTGATTAATTACAATTTCTGAGTATTGGGAGGTGTCATGACTCCTGAGATGCAGTCCATATAGGGTTATGATGCCCCCCATTCCTTAACAATGGTAATAAATAGAATAATACATTCAGTGTGGTTTACATCATGCTCGTTTTCAGGTGCCGTGGTGATGGACAAACGAATATCCAAATTCAGAGCAAAATCAATACAGTGAGCTAGAATTTAGAAAAAATAAACTTTGTGTGTATATCTCCAGTTGCTTTCTTCTGACAGCTTATTCTAGAATGTTATCAATAGGAAAATAAGCACTGTTTTGTCACATCAGTAATCTATATGGTGGTAATAGAATGTATTTCGACCTTCAAACTAAGTGTGTTCATTAGTATACTTGTTCAAATAATCACAGTTGTTTATGGCACTGTTACACAGTCTACTGAAAAGGTTTTTCTTTTTATTTGCTTATAACTTTGGTTGCAGAGCAAGCGTGGTAAAGGTTTTAGTATGCACTTACTCTCCTTTTTACTTTAACCGTAATGGGCCCTTTACTATTAGACAATATGCAGAATTTCCATTTATCACAGAGGCAATGATCATCTGATGAATCTTGCTACGCCTATAGGAGGGGTGAAAATTAGGTTGGCCAAAACACTACTTAAGCTGTCCAATGACGACCATTAGTTGACAGCCCACTCACAAATTTGATATCAGATTTAGGTGCACCACTCTTAAAATCATCATGCTGTAGAAATAAAGCATACCAGCGGTAAGACCCAACCTTCTAAAGAAGTTCAGTCAGACTGGAATTAAGAAGACAAAAAGCTCTGCAACAGCAACACAGAAAAAAAGAAGCAATACCTGATGTTCTGACAGAGCTCGTCATTCTCCCTATAGCACATTTAAATAATTTGTTAAATAGCACAGTTTAAATGAAAGAACCAACAAGACTTAATAATAGACTCAGACATGTATTAAAATAATTTGGTTATTGTTTTAAAGATCCAAAATTCATAGCCGTAAGCAATCTTTTGAGAATTTCAGTTAAGAATATTATAGCTTACATTAAGGAACCAAACATTTATGCAAGGCTTTATCAGATGGTTATTGTAAAGATCTGTTTACAGAGTTACAGAGTCCCACTACCATTAAGACAGAAGGATAGATCATTTGTCTAACAGCTCAAATCCTATGAAGAAGGGGAAAGGGTTCAGATGTAAAGCCCATTAAGGGTGAGTTCATTAGCATAGAACAGAAGAGATAAAGGAAAATGAAAATGAAATAGTTTGGCAAAGGAGGTTTCAGTCCATCAGCTACCGACTGTAGCATCAGCAAGGCAGTCCAAAAGTAAATAGATAGTTCTTAGTAATCATCAAAATGCGATTGGCATAGCACCCTCTCACAAGGGGGGAAAAGTATGTCATTGTCAAGAAGCAAAAATCAATGGCATTGCCCCTCCTTTGGGGTTTCTTCTTTTATAAAGTGTATATCAAATTCCAGTGATGTAGCATCACACCACCATCGAAAGACATATGTTCAGTCTCATATAATGTCACCTAGGACACTAGTAACAGTGAGATGCTTTCTCGTGCTGGTCACTAAAGACAAAAGATTTCAAAGTCCACATAGGCCTAACATAGAATGTAAAAGAAAAACAAAGTAGCCATCTATAGCAACAGCTTAAATTCTGTTTGTACAAGAATATTTCACTGTGAATATTGAAGAAACATTTAGGAATGACAAACATTATACATGTACAGATCAAAAAAAGCAACATTTCACTAGTTGTAAATGCATTACGTCAGGGGAAAGGTCAGCATTAGAGAAAAGGCATTTTTTTAAAGCCTTTAAATTGGCATTACACATTGTAAATTAATTAAACTCTAAATCAATATCAAATATAATGCAATAAAATAATTTCAAATAGGGAATATGTAGAACTCTCACTAGACATTATTAAATGGAAAATAGTCAATGTTAGAAATATCCGACTACTACAATTTTCCTAACAATAATTTTCTAATCTCATACTACAATTTTATTTCACTTTTCATAAACTATTGAATCTCTAGTATTATTTTGCAAAATTTCAAGATCATACCTAGTTTCTATACATTTTTGCACAAACTTTTCTAAATGATGCATTCTAACAGAAGGCATTAGAAACACTAGGCCGCCCTATTTACACCACAATACTATCAGTACATGTTAATAAACAACATATCCATTAGAAACTATCATTAGTGCAACCAGTTTATATGTATTAGTATTGCTTTGTTTGTATGTTTTCTTCATCTGGCATTTTAAAGCATGTTTTTATGGTGCTTCTACTACACTTGTCTCAGTTACATGTGTCACTTTGCATAATATGTGCAAAGTGCACTTTCAGCTTTTCATGTCTTTAATCAGTAAACGTGTATTGTATTATGATTTTTTTAAATTGTGTGTCATCACTTTTGACCTTGTGAACGGATTTGTACAAAATTTGGCTATCGCTTGGATTAGTCTAACCCCGGGCCACAACTCCGCTCCGCCAGTGGAGTGTGCAGAGATTTGCCTACTCTGCGTAGAACGCGGAGTATAGGGCAAATTCCTACTCCACAGCAAATCGGAGTTGGCCAGCCCCCGCCTCCACCCCACCTATTAAAAAATAATACTACTTTATTAAAGCCCCAAAAATAAACAATTACCTGGATTGCCGGCATTCCCAGGCTGCCCTCCTCCTCTTCCTCGCTGTCTCCTACTTCGGTCGATCAGCTTGCGAAAACTGAGTTTTTAATAAAGTATTATTAATTTTTTAATAGGCGGGGTGGAGGCGGGTGGAGGAGCGGAGTTCCACAGAGTTTGTTTCCAACTCCATGGACCTCCGCGTAGTCCCGCTCCGCCAGCTCCGCCCCGGTTTAGAATAGTCAGCTTAGATCTAACCTGCATGTGTTGGGTGCATTGGCATCCATAACAATGGATTTCAGTCGTATTCACAGTTTGAGTGAAAAGCATTTTTCAATTAGAACACTGAAAAAACACACTTAAATACTGAATTATGGCTCAGCTGACAACCACTCAAATTCACCACTGTGGTTACCAATGAAAACATAAGCTAGACTTAACGTAAGCGGACTACCCCAAGTGACTGACAAATATCATATATAAATAGCATATTATATATATATATATACATATATATATATATATATATATATATATATGTATATATATATATATATATATATGTATATATATATCGTCATGTGATCAAGGCCGGTAACGGCCGTAATTCGTAATGGCAGACAATCCACAATAAAGGAAAATTAATTGTGGTCTGTGTTCGTTATTCCTCATCCAGGAGGTGCAAGCAATGAAGATTGTGATATATGTATATATACTTAAGCAAAAATGAAGCAGAGAACTCTGGGTAGTTCTCAAGTTTAGGTGGAAAGCAGCTCTTGAATTGAGCACCCTCAACACCAGTGACACTCTAGATTTGCTCACCTCAAATGTCTTCTTTTCCATCAAAGTCTTTAAGCATAGGATTAGCACAGTGCCATCCACGCCGAGATAGAAAGGGACAAAGTCTTTTGCCATTTCTACAGCAATGTCTGTAAGCATAGATCTAGCACAGTGCCATTCATGCTGAGCTGTAAAATGACAATGATATATATATATTTATGCTATTTATTGAGATTGGTGAGTGAGGGGAGTGGACATGGCTCACAAGAGATTAAGCTTTGAGTGAGTCATGATGCCCCTTCCCTTCCTCAACAATGGGAATAATTAGCATATTATGGTGTAAGCATCTGCATTTATGGTTTATGCCATGGCATTTTGTCATATGTGTTTATTTATTCACAAAATATATTTAACCAAAACCCGGATGCAAGGGGTTGAATTACTGATGTAAGGTTAAATGACATTGACGATACCTACTGTCTATTATGAGAATTATTTCCATGTGTAAAGCCTTGTTATGTGCAGTTTAGGAAGTAAAAGGTGTTTCTTAATGCCAATTTTGCTGTACTGGGGCAATTAATGTGACTTTGATTTTTACACTGTAGTAATAAATATGTGTATGTGCATTAGTAATACATTTGCTCTAAATAACATTTGCTTATTTTAACTGCTATAGCATAAATGTATATATAGAGAAACAGGCATATATCTAGATATAGCTATAGATATAGATGCATTGATATTATTCTTTTTGCTCTGATACTATGAAACAAGGCAACAGGCTGACTTGATCATTGCCTTTTGGGTCCTGACCTTGGCTTTAGTCACCACACTGCTTCCCATTAACAGTATCCTCGCGGATGCTGAACCCGTCTCAGGAGGCCATGTTAAACAAGTTGTGAATGTGTTTTCAGGAGCAAGGAACCACAGCAACGCCTCCGTTTTATATACACCTCCCCAAAGGAAAACTTCTCTCACTGAGAGCCGCTCCGGCTTCTGTTTCATATGCAGAAGGTGTCTGAGAGCACGCTGACTTTTCTGTAGGATTAACATTTCAGCAGCTAACTGTACAGCTAGCATGACTGCAGTTACATTTCTACTTCTTTTCGCCTTTTTTAACATCTTTTGCTAAATAGAATATTAGTAGCAAAAAGAGACAGGTCTAACTTTTTTTCACACGATGTAAACAGGAAAGTTACATTTTAATTCAGAGCTCCATAGTATATTGTAATTTGTACTTGCCAGGCCATTAACATTCTTAATAAAAATAGTAAAAACTGTCTCAGAGAGTGAAGTGCTCGCCGCTGACCTCTTGTGCAATAAGATTTAATCTGTAGTGTCGCCTGCGAAACCTAAAAGAATCGATTTAAATAGTCCAAGTAACTATACAAACTTTCCAGCTTACTGCACGACTTAAAATAAGTTGTACAAAGTCTGTGATGTTCCTTTAAAGAGGTAGCTGTTGAACAAGAGAGAATTAAACTATAAATCTCTGAACACAATTCTATGTTCTAATATGAGAATTTAAGTCATGTAGAGTATAGACTAATGCAATTATAGAATTTGCAGATGCCTTCAAGGGCTTGTATAACATTAGCATTAACCTGACAATAATCCAGAATTGTGCTCCTGCGATCTTACTGTATGCAATCAAAATAACAATAATAAACAATATAAGTCCCTATATTTCTGAGCTTTTTGTCTTATGTGAGTTCAAAACACTAAAACACTGTAATTTAAAAAATGTTAATTACATCTTTCAATTCAAAAGAACTGACTGAATACATTGTTTTTTTTTTTAATATTATTAAAATTCTTGGATGGCTGGAAGAAGGGGTTGGACCTCATTATTACATTATTTTAGGTGAGCAAATTACAATTTGTCTAAAATCACCCAAGGTGAGCTTGCTGCTCCCCCTCTGACCTCAGTTTCCGCTGACCGCCCACTTCGCTTGGCGGCTCCTGCCCTTAGTCTCCTTATCTGTACAACGACATCCCCTTGTGCTCAGAACATGAATGAGACTCTATTGCCACACATGGGAGCACTCTGGGCTGGCTGTCACCAGGAGGAAGACTGTGGCTGCTGTCCTCTCTGCAGATCTTCGCTCCCTAAGAGCGCTCCCCCTGCTCACTCACCAATCTCTGCCATAGGCGCGGAGAGCATGAGGATCTCTCCTACCTTCTGAACTGAGGATTCCTTGCACTCTCTGTTGGGGCTCTGTAGATACTTTGCATCCTTGGGACAACTGGCTGAGACTTCAGCGGGTTTTTGACTTTTACCATTCATCCTTAAATGTCCTGCTGACAGGTCCACGGGTCCTGAGATGACAGCCATTCTGGATTATACGGCCACTGCCATGCCACCTGCTCTCCTCTCTTTCAGGCAGCCATCTTCCCTCTAACCCTCTGAAAGTTTTCCCAAAAGCAAAAAAAGGACTTCAACTCAGTCTAGCTCTGTTTCTACAGGGAAACAAAAAGAGGTCTACACCCCATCCACAGGCTTGGAGCTAGAAGCCAAATGCTTAATGACTACCTCCATCATAAAAGCCTTCATGAACCAATTGGGGGAGAGGATGTAGTCTTACGGCTAGAGCGGTCGACGTCGAAGCTGGGGAACTGGGTTCGAGTCTCAGCAACAACATTCAACATCCTGTGATTCTGGGCAAATCACTTAATCTCCCCGTGCCTAACAAAAATGAATGTGTCCCCATGTAACGAAAGTGGTGCTATGTAAAGCGCTCTGATACCCGATATCTTCGGGTTTAGTTCGCGCTATATAAAACTCAATAAATAATAATAATAATTACTGACCACTGATCTGTCGTCTTTAGTTAACTAATCCCTTTCCATACACTTTTAATACCTGGACACTCTCCTGTCCTGAATTCTGTCACAACTACACAGAACAATGCTGACACTCCAATTCCAACTAAAGTAGATGCTGGATTCTCTCTCTTCCTAGTAATTACTGCAACCAAACCTTTAACACTTAAAAGCACACAATCTCACACTGCTGTCCTGGCCTAACTACTCTCCACTCTCTCTCCTAAAACTACCCGCCCACACACTATTATGGCATCACATAGCACTTACATTTAAAGGCACAGTTCCAATTCCTACGGCATAAAACTCCTGCAAGAGCTCTTGAAAAACGCAGTGAAAAACTACAAACTCCTCAAAGAATATTTACTACAGTCCAATACACGGAAGCCTTATGCAAACTTCATCTTCTTCACCAACAAACCCTCTAAATGGCGAGAAAACTTCCCGCAGCTCCTACATGTAACTAACACTACCAACATCCCATAATAATCCAAACACAATCAACCCCATTCCCAAAAATGTGATGCTGAATTGTCCATGTCCATATGTAAAAATGGAAACAACCTAATCCAAGCCTCAAAACAAACCTCTCTATCTTCAACCGCCACTTCCCTACACTCTGTGCCTCCATGTCAGCTGCCCTCAATCCCTCTCTACCTCCCACACACAAAATATATCCCCATACCTCTCCTCTCTCAATAGATCCTACCACTCCCCAATCCCATCGCACCAACTCTACCTCGACCCCTCACACACCCTGCCCACCCCTAAACCCCATAGCGCTTTGACCATACGGGCGGAATTAGCTCCCCCTCCCTCTATAACCACTTCCCCTCGCTCTTAGACCAAGCTGCGTCCCTAGAATCCTCACAATTCCCGATCCATCTCAAACTAGATCCAGCCATAGCCCCCATACAACGACCACCAGCCTACCCCTTCCTCTGACACAGAACCAACTGTCTCCCAATGATCCCCTTAATCATCTATCTTGAACTCGAAATCAAAACCATTCTGGATTAAATGATCTCATTATGTAAAGACAAAGATTTGCTCCAACTCATGTCTCAACCACATAACTCTGGTGCACACTGATCTGGTCAGGAATATGCACCACAACTTCCCTCGCCCTACCCCTTGGCCTACAACTCTTTCATTCCATTCCATTCCAACGCAAACCTAGACGCACCACTATGGGAATGTTGGAGCATGAAGCAGAGATACTGAGTAGCACATTCAACAACGCTCCCAACCTTCCCCGCTACAACAAGATTCTGGTCACCCTTGGCACTAGTAGGATCCTCCCCCACCAAAGGCCCCCCAGACCACCTGCCCAACCCACTACCATCCAAGCCGATCAGTCTGAACCAAAAACACTACCTAAATTAAATTTCTTGCTATTAAACTGTCGATCGGCAGTCAAGCATGCCACTGAAATAGCGAAAACCATCCTACTACATAAAACTGGCATTTGCTTTCTGACTGAAACTTGGCTTAACGACCACCCATCCCCCATTATCATTCTCCTCACCACTCCAGGCTTCTAAATCCTTTGTCGTGACCGCAGACATATCGGTGGTGGATTAGCTATCATTCACACAACAATCTGTGCCTGAAACCCTTCTGCACTGCCAAATGTCCTACCCTCGAATTTCTAGGAGACAATGTCGCCTCAAAAAGCTCTGAATCCAGCGAATTCCACCTCATCTACCACCCAGCTGGTGAAAAACACAATTCTTCGAGGATCTAACAGACTGAATAACCCAAAACTCCCTGAAGGACTCCACAGACATTTTTTTAGGAGACCTTAACCTGCACCTGAGTGATGCAGAAGATACAACAGTACAAGCCTTATCCAACCTCCTAGAATCAAAAAATCTCACTCAACGCTGCAAAAAGCTAACCCTCAATCCCTTATTAGTTCCCAAATTCTTCTTCCACCCAACCTTACTTCCACTGAGGCCCTCACCTCCCACTATAACACTACAATGACAGACCATTTTGGCACTGTCACCCCTCTAAAACTTAAGAAATCAAGGACCATACCTTCTAGACCCTAGTTCAATAAAGACCTGAATAAAGAAAGATGTCAACTTAGGCTGGCTGAAAGAAAGTGGAGACAACAACCCTCTCTTACCCATCTCTCCTTCCTCCAAGCTGAACACATGAAATACAAAAAACATATCTAAAGAAAGAACTCCTCATTCTTCTGAGCCCAACCTGCCCACACTAGAAACAGACCTAAAGACCTTTTCAACATAATTAAACAGAAAACGTCCTCCTTCCCTCTACACTCTTCTAACAACTCTATCAAGGACTATGAGTAATATGCCAGATTTTTCTCTGAATAAATAAATAATGAACTCCCACTGGATACCCCCACCTCCTCACCCGTTACCAATGACACCCCCTCTACCAATGACAGTCCCACTACTGCTATACCTCCAAGCAATGGCAACCCCTCCCCAAACCCACCTCATCACTGTGCCAGTGCACCAACCACAATTCCATACAAAAAAAATGCAACATGGACCAAGTTTGAAACTATCCCTGAACAAGAAATCACTCAAATTATTACATACATGAAGCAGACATCATACATAACTGACTCCCTTCCCTCATCCCTATTCAAAAACCTCAGACGCGCCATCTCTCCAACATGCACTAAAATCATTAACTCCTCCCTATCCAGTGGCTCGATGCTGGCCTCAATTAAACTTGGCCAAGTCACACCCCTCATCAAAATTGAAGACACTGACCAGAATGACCTTAACAACTACAGACCCATAACTAGCCTTCCTCTCCTTGCCAAAACTATTGAGAAATCTGTGCTTTCACAACTCCCATATTGAAAATTCTTTATTTGAGCTTTCTAAAGGACTGCAACCCACCAATGAGTAGCCTCATAGTGCTTGGTGGAGGAGTGTAGTGAGGAAAAGAAGGATCACCTCAATGATGGACCTTCAGATATTTAACCCCTTCGCCGCGGCGGGAATTCCGCCGCGGCGCTGGGGGGTGCGGGGGGGCAGCGCGGTGGCCCGGTGCTCATGACGGAGCCGCTCCGTCATGAGCCACAGTTGAGCTGTGCTCATGACGGAACGGTTCCGTCATGACTCCGCCCAGTTGCGTTGTCCCCCCGCACAGGCAGGGAAACAGCGCCGCGTGGGCGGAGCGGCCGCCAACGGTCGTGTCATGACGGAACCGTTCCGTCATGAGCACACGGCAACCGTGGCTCATGACGGAGCGGTTCCGTCATGAGCGGGGAAGGGGTTAAGAAAGCTGTAGGGGATAGTTCGCTGATGGGAGTCCACATGAGTGACTGCTGTTGAAAACAGGCTGATGCTTAGGGAAGAGTCAAAATGTATGGCAGGATAGTCATCACCACGACTCTACGCGCACTCTTTAGTGACCCTGCCACAGATACCCAGTATAGGGCCAGAATATCATCCCCAAAATATTGTTTGACAGAAATATTGTGTCCTAAATATTGCTCAGAAAATGATAGCTCCATTCGAGTTAATAATACAAAATCTAGACCCAATTGGACGATACTTTGCTAACGATATTCTAATTGCCACGTCCGGTACCCACAGATTCACTACGAGAGCTCACTACATGGAATTACTACCTATGTACTTTGTCACAGATTGCATCAAAGGAAGAGATGCTTCTTAAGGTAAGTACCTGAAGCACCTAGCAGTGGGCAGATCACAGTGCTCCAGCACAAGCAGGTAAGAATGGCTTACTCTGCCCATACCATGGTCAATTTGAATTCCAACAAGTTGCTTCTCAGATACTGCCACTTAGAGGTTGTTTTTAAGCTACCCCTCCACCGACTGCTACACAAGGTCCCTCCCTCAAATGGCATTTTTTCAGCACCCTCAATAAACATGGCTTATTGGAATAGCCGCTTCCCTACTCCTGCACGCATATCACCTCACATTGCCCCACCACAACAGCGTTTCGACTCCATGTCCGACAGAATGCTGCTAAAAATACTATCCTTACATTGGCCACCCTCCCTCCAAAGACATACTGGTGCACAAGAATGTGTGTGCATAGACAATCACGCATTTGTGCACGCACACATACACAATATTGAGTTACAGTGTATTATGTACCTCTGTATGATCAAATCCTCTTAAGCCAATCTTTGATTTGATGTCATTCCTCAAAGTGCATGGCTCAAGAGAAACCGAGATACATCGATTCATCAGTGTGCCTTCCATGTTCCCTTGGAAATCGAACCAATCTACAATCATCATTTCTCGTCGTTTTGGTCAGATGCTCCTCAATTTACCCTGTACTGTAAATCTGACGCACAAACAATTTCAGGGGGTATCTGAAGATAGCCAATAGATATGCCACTCCGACACTCCTCTGACGCCTTGGCGCTGTTTTGAATTATTTCTGTCCAGTTTATTGCATCCTTGGAGGGATGAATAGCAACCCCAGCCTTTCAAACCCTATTTCTGCCCCGCGCCTGCCTCCCCACAGAGGCAGAGCTCATGTTATCAGGGCTTCTCGTTCGTTGCTGCGCCCCCGTTTCCATCACCTACAGCAATAACCACTGAACCAGCAAGCCGCACTTTCTCAACAATAAAAGATTAATTCTGCTCGCAAGGATGAAATCCATGTTCACTCCAAAGCGATGGCAATGTACAGTGTCATTAAGCAGAGTGCATTGTCCGGCGCTCCGGAGGTCCCACTCGGTTATTATAATAACATTCTCATGATAATGTGATACAACTCCCGGGGTGAGGCGGATTAAAAAGGAAGCGCGGGACCCAGCGAAGCGTGAAGTATGAACTTAAAGAACACAAGAAATTAATGTAACAACCAAAGCCGGAGCACGTGAGGGGGGCAGCATGTCCACAGTCTCGGCACAGTCCTGCCAGGAAGGCGGGCAGTGGGTGGCAAATGTTGTGCATGAATTAAATAAAGGAAACAGGTGCTCTCTGGAGTTATAATGCAACCAAAGCAGATAAAGCGTTTTGCGGTGTGTTATGGTCTGTTATAAAAGGACTAGAAAGCATTAATTATTGACATTAAATGCTATTTATGGCTTTTTGCTGAATATATTGTCCCTGAGAAGTCTCTTATTTTTTCCATCCTTCTTTGGCATGGAGTGGTCACCCGCCCAATGCACACATAACCTTCAACTTCCAGCAGGTTCCTGTGGTCCAAATTTAAAACTGTGTAGGTCGTTCAATGGGTGCCTAGAGGCGTAGGCTGTGACACAACCTGCTGCCAGTGGCGTAGCGAGGGCCGACACCGTGAGATTATGGCGACAGCTATAATGGAGACAGTGGCGTAGCAAGGTCAGATGGTGCCCAGTGCGGAACATTTCTTGTCAGACATTGAAATTATTAAAATAAGGGAAAAAAAAGATAGTTACACATATTTTTGCCTTTTTTACACCCCCTCAGTGCCATTTTGTCACCCCCTCAGTGATGACACCCAGGACGGCCCGCACCCACCGCACCCCCCTTCCTACGCCACTGAATGGAGGTGCTGTGTGCATCTCACACCCCTGGGCACCTGTCCATAGCTCGACATCCATCCTGCCTGCTGCTTTATGCGAGTGCGGGAGTGGGGGAGAGGGGAAAGAAGAGGGCCTCAGATCCAGAAAGATTACAAAGTGCTACCTATACATCTGTATGGTTCTCAGTGACTGTAGGGCACAATGAGTTCCTCAGACCTCCACATGCTGTCAATCTGCACCATCACTGGACCAAATAACAGACATTTCTACTGAAACTTCCTTGCATGCACGTTAAGGTAGTGCCTCGTGCAAACACCTTGCACCACTGTATTATTAAAGGAAGATTCTAGAGGTGCTAGAATGTGGCAAGCATATTTGTTGCGTCATATTTTGCTGTAGTGGTGATTTGCTGCTGTGATTTTGTGATGCATTATTGTAATGAGATGCTGTTCTTATGTTGCGTTCTGTTGTTATGTTCTTTAATTTAGATATGTCTACAAACGCTCCTTCATTTCTTCAAAGTTCCCGTGACAAGCAACCATTTACCACACCATCGTCTTATGTGGTAAAATAGTGCTGCTTCAAGTCTTCAACTGTTTAACACAACAGTCATCCCAAAACTGTGGCAGAGACTGGGTTTCACTTAGCATGCCCAGTGCTCCCTTTATGTGAAATGGCACTTTAACTCTAGCCATCTAAAGCTTTCCCCTAAAGTACGGTAGCCCAAAGTCGGTTTCGGACCGGTGCTATGTGAGATTTCCAGGATATATTATCATAAGATACACATACATACAATAATTATGAATAGAAAATAATTATCTAGGTAGTGGAAAATCTGGCCCACATTACAATCAATGTCTGCAAGAAGGGAGGAACCAAGGGCTTTTTAACCAGGTCCAGCATACAGGCCCAATGACAGTACAAAACAGAATGGTATGCTGTTCCTACAAGACAGTACAGGTTTGCGTGCGTGTGAAAAACTACACTACTCGCTAGAAGCTCCGGCAGAGTGAGGGGTAGGTCCATTGTCATTTCACGGAGAAGACACGACACCACACTATTCAGTGTCTACACCTGCCGAAACACGTTGCTACTAATGGTTGACCTTAGAGGGGTTGATGGTCTACATCGACAGGTACCATTTTTTAGTGTGCTGTATTGGAGGTCGCTTACTTTCACTACATTGGACCACCACCGAAAAGTGTAGATAGATCTTACATCGGTCCTGAAGAATTGCCGTCTAGATGACATAATGGCAGGAAACATGTTGATCTAACCTCAGAGCGCAGTACACTGTAACCTAACAGCAGGGGTGCTCCACACCTTGTTTTAATCAGGAGAGTGGCCACATTCATTAAATTAGTTCTGAGTGGACCTCTACTTCCTGTTTTAATTTCGCAATTTTCACATCTACACTCAGTAGGGCCCTCACACGCACTGCACCCAACAGCCAGATATTGCAGCGCCGACCCGACGAGGAGCAGACCCAATGATGAAGCAAGACACCTAGCTGACTGGGTCTGTGAGGGTCTTTTTCCGAAAAGAGGACATTTTCTCCTGCTTCTAGCGAGTAGTGTAGTTCTTCACACGCACACAAACCTGTACTGTCTTGTAGGAACAGCATACCATTCTGTTTTGTACCACATTACAATCACTCTTTTAATTACCTTTTGACAGAAGATCTTGTATTTGATTTTTTAAAGCAAAAATGTAGCGTTTTTATCACTTAATATTTTGAATTTAAATTTTATGTTTGAAGACATTAATTTTGAAACGTTTCTAACTCGGTTTCTGTGGTTTTTCATTCACTATCTAGGGTTCTTTCGGTGATACACTTCTTTCACCTGTTATGTTTCCTTTCACTGTCATCATCACTGAGCGCCCAAACCAGGCCTTGTGCATAACCCGCCACAATCGACCAATCCCCTCTACACAAAGTCATTGTTTGTATCGGCACGGTGTGGACAGTATTCAAAATATTTTTGAGGGTGCTATAGACTAACATTTGAATATGATCCATGCAACCAACAGAATTAAATGGCAGAGTCGCTGTCATTGACTGCCACTATATATTTAAAAAGTACATCATCTACATCATTTGGTATAAAATGTACTCACACGGAAGTGATTCATTGCGAACAAAGTGATACACGATAAAAGAAGAGACATAGATTGACGCCTCTTTTGGATAACATTGGTAGAAATGATGGCCATCAAACCATAATTTTACCTCTTGGCTATTCACTGAGTATATAATAAGCAAATAACTTACTACCCTCTGATGCAGTCAGCGAAGAAAGCCAACAATGCCAAATGTATCCTGGAAGACGCTAAGTAATGTTAATGAAGACCATTTTTCTAATACTGATATTATCATTAAGTCACTCACATTAGGGGGCAGGATTAATTTGTTTATTAAGGATCTTTTCAGCAGTTTAATCCAATCACATTAAAATTTGAGGTTTAACAGCGTGTATGTAAAAAACAAATCTTAGAAAGCAATTATATAAAAAATCAAATCACAGCAACACTTACATCAACAGTGAAAATTGTCAATTAAGCACACTTCATTTAATAGTAATAAAAATCATTACTGCAATGTAACAACTTGCCTTCATTACTGCATTACTATGCATTTCATTGAACGTTTCATAATCATTCAGCTACAAGGACAGGGCCGATAACACATCCACCTTGCATATCCCTGTCTATTTCTTTGGCTATGTTTGTTGCCAATGACATTGCTACCCACGTCTTGCCAAAAAATCCTACTGTTAGAACCACCTTAACCACAATTAGCTTTTCTCCAGCTCTTGGGAAGATGAGAACTGCAATCTCACCCCTCGACTGATTTGTTAGACTTCCTTTTTTGACCACTCCTTAATTATCTCCTGTGGTTTCTCACTCTTACTGCTAACTCCCATGGTAACAGTTAAAGGCCCTTATAGCTCTGTCCGGGACTCACTTGTTTCCTCACTTTACAATATCTTCTTATATAACATCTTTTTGAGACCCCATCCACATGTGGGTTAATATCTAAAAAATTAATAAAAAATACATTTATATGTAAAATGGAAAGAGTAAGATATGTATATAATAATAACAAAATAACTGTTCTAACTTATCTGAACATACCGGTTATCTCTGAGGGAACAGCCTCCTATCTGTCATTTGTAACAAATCCTCAGCATTTATTTGTACTCATAAGGTTCAGATTAAATCTTATTCCCTGTATGTTGGGCTATCCATCTGGTATCTACTCGCAGCAAGCTTAGCCTTTTTGCCAATGTGATGGAGTTTCGACCCAAATCGATCTACATGTTTTGTTTTCTTGTAAACACTATGCACTTTATCAGAAAAAGTTTATAGTCCCAATCATGCTCAGATATGATTTTAGGCAATGTCGATTAGTGTTATATTTCTTGCAAATGTTACAGGATCACTATATCTGTTATTCAGTAGCATCCTTCTTATGTCTAGCGATTAAAAGCAAGAAGGCGTATGAAATTATTATGAAACTGCTATTTTGAAGTGTTTTTATTTGACCTATTTTACTGCTTTTTGTGTATGATATTTTATGTTATTGGGAAATTGTGCCCTGTGCTTTTATGATCTATGTGTTTTTTAAATCGAATAAAGTATTTTGAATTAAATTCTCATGCCGGTTCCATGTAAATTGTACCCAAATTTTTGTCTCATACTCAAATTTCAACAAACACAGTTACACAGTTTTGCATTGTTACAGCTTTTTGCCACCATTCATTCTGCCTGTTGAAATCCTCTAATACGGAAGTCTATTTCCCTGTTTACCCTGTAGCATCCTACTTTTTTGTATCCTACTGCCTTTACACACCTACTCTTTACTCGCTTCTTCTGATAGAAATAGTGCTCCAATCTGTAACGCCAACATAGAGCCTGATCCATCATAATCACCACTGTAAATGCTGCCTGGTGTTAAGCAATAAATATATGAAAGCTCATCTCCTTCAGCACAGCTAAAACCTTAATAAATGCAATGGAGTGTGCACAACTGACAACACCATCAACCGTGTATTTGGTCAAGTGCCATACTCTTTTTTCCTGCTAATGAAAGTTTAATATATTGTACCCATAACCCCCTTGTAAAACACTGATATATTCCCAATATCACCTGGCTGACTCCGTACTGGCCAAAAACAGGACAGAGGATGTGGCCTAACGGCCAGGGGCTCCGACTTAGTAACTGGGAAAAGATTTGAGTCTCCGAGTGAACTCAACATCCTGCGATTCTGGGCAAATCACTTAATCTTCCTGTGCCTACAAAAAAATGAAAGTTCCCTTGTGTAATGTGCCTTTGTGTAATGCACGCCAATAACTTCGGGTCGTGTTTGCGCTATATAAAACTGCAAAACAAACCTCTGACTCTAGTATTCAGTGTTGTTCATTGTATCCCTCTCCATGCCAACCCCAAACACAATGACCTCATTCACAAAGGTAAACTTACGCTTTTGTGTAAGTTTCCAACTTTTTATTTTATTCACAAACTACGAGTTAATAGTAATTTTACGACTGCGAGTCAGGGTGCAGAATTTTGCACATAAAAAGATAGGCCTGTAAAGCAACGTCCTTCAAATTGAACTTCTAAATCTCTCTACAACTGCTGACGGGTTCTCTCTCCCCTCTCCCTTTGCCGCCTACAGCTATCCTGAAACTACCTACGTGCCCTCAGAAATGCGTTGTCTGTGTAGTAGGAAATACAGTTTAAATGTTGCATGGGTTGTTTTGTCTCCATCTAAAGTCATTATCCAGGTTATCATAACTCTGTTAAGTTTATCCACCAAAAGTGATTATGCACCTATTCACCATGGGAAATGCTACTGCTCTTCAATAAATACAAATACCAAAACAAGACGTATAACTCTGTAACCAAAGTTATAAAATCAGCTTCAGGTACAAAAGCTGAAACCCTTTTTTGGAAACACGAGAGAGAGACCCACATTAAATATTCAGACATTCACTGATCATAAATGCTTTTATACACTGCCCTAGGACAAATATCCATAAAACTTTCTTGAGGTCTGTCTATGTCTACAGAGAGAGAGGAGCATACTTTAGTTGAATCCTTAGTACACATAAAATGATAACCAGGTTCCATCAGCTGTCAGGCTCCATGTATTTATCTTTCACTATGTGGATGAAACATTTCCAAGACTGAAGGGGATAAGCACTAATCTGAGTAAATAGTGATAGAGCCCACTAGGCCTCATAAGAGGGAATTAATGTTTGCGTTCAAGGCTCTAAACATATTTGGAACATGCCCTAATTTTAGTAATGCTGATACCATCTCACACACCCACTCTTGCTTAGCCCGTTTTGAACCTGCTCCTTCTGGCAGATCAACACATGATTCGATACTTTACATTGAGTACAATAAACACCAGTAAGAATTACTAGGTCTTGCCTGTCCTGAATAGGCAGAACTAAATGGTTTAGGCATAGGGTTGATGAGAATGAGCCCACTTTTGGGGAGTTTTATAAAAACACGGTGATATCTGCGATAAACCTTTAGCTGTGATCATCTTTGGTAGCCCAGAAGCAGACTACGATACTCACTCGGGGTTGTCTATTAAAGGACTAGCTGAATTTTTAATGTGCCTGGCTATGCAATAATTCATCCACTTCTAAGTCTAAGAGCCCGGCGAGAGGAACTAAGGAGGAACACTGAATTTTTAAAAGAATGTTTACATCCACAAAGATTCATGGAACACTGTACTTTCTGGACCAATGGAACTTTGATAGATTCTGAGGTTGTGCCCTAACATCATTTAGTGATATTGTAAGGTGGGAGGCATTGTTTGTATGGGTATTGGTACAAATAAAAAGAAGACTTTATAGGCTTTTGCTTGAACTAAGGATGTCGTTTTCAATCAGCTGTGTCTGTGCAAACTCAATGTACCTTACAGATACTTCTCAGGTTTAACCAGAGCATACCAGGTGGGCATTACAATTTTTAAAATTTTCACAAGAAAATCTTAAAGCAATGATCTACTAATTAGAAATAGCAAAAAGTCATTGAAACATACTTAATTTGAAAAATGAAGCACATTCTTGGTTTTTCTTTCTTCACCGTAGATTATTTCGCTTGGAACATATTAAGAAGGTAAAATAAGCGATTGCCAATGGAAGAGAAATAATCATAAAAGTTAGTATCCCTAAATGTAAGGTTTTTTAATCACTGAACTTGTGAACAATTATTGTTTGAACAAAGAAAAAATGAGATCTGACTGAGGCACATATTGTCGCACATTGGAAATCTGCTCAGTCCTGTGGGATTTGCTGCATTATAATGTGGCTCTTTGGGTCTACTGGTAAAATAAGTGTGTGTGGGTAGACAATGGCCTACTATCAAAGGAACTTTATCTTTAACCTATTCACACTGATACACAAAGGATTCTGAAGAGTCATCTCTTGGTATCAACCTACTTCCTAGATAAAAAATTGACCCCTAACTAATTCTAGCATGGGACCAGCTGTGCCACACTGATAGTATTCTAAGAAAACACAATTACTTTGCGAGAATCCAGATACCTGGTGCCTCCATTTTAATCTGAAATGTGAAAGCCTCATTTTCTGATGAAATTTTGAAATGGAATGACATGATGAACCCAAGTTAGTAATTTATGTTTTCTGCTTTTCATATGAATAGGTTACATGAGCCTCCTGGCTTCTTTTTTTTATTTGCGACAACATCTTCAGGAGCACTAGAGCTTCTGTTCGGCAGGAATAATTCATTACTGTCATGCTGCATTGCTTAGTTGTCGGTGAACATATTTCACTCTGGGTGATAATTTGTTTTACTAGAGCACAAATAAAAGAGCTTCACACAGAAACTGCATTGGTAGGTCATTTGCATTATTTGCTCAGTACAAAAAGATGTACACACTGGAATGTAGCTTTCTTAATGAAAGGAATTGTCAAACACAAATGTTCTGTCCGGAAATACATTTAAGTTAATGTAAAGTTCTATGTATGGACTCCGGATTCATTTGTGAGAGATAACTTTAGATTAATTTCTGAACTGAAAAGAATAGGGGTTTTGAGTAGTTACAAAATCGAGGTAATGCTGCAACATACCTGAATCGTCCTGGTTTTGAGAGGCATATGTGTGTGGTGTTCCTACTCTTGCAACAAGAGCGACAACAGCTTGTGTACATATCTGATGGTTGAATCAGCTCAAAGTACATCACGCGTAATCATCTTTACAACACGTCATCCCCATAAACACCATCTCCATGATCCACTACTGCAATAGAGACTGCAGAGACCTCGTAATTAAAGCACCGGGTAGCATGGAGTTACACCACCCACCTCATCCTCGGCTTGAAAGGGTCACACCACATCACTGAGGTCTCTACTGTAGTTGTTGGTCAAGCAGAGAGTCTTAACTAAAGTACTCTTCTTCCTACACCATCGTTCCCCTGACTGTCTTGCAAAACTAACGGTCCTATACCAATGGACCTCATGTTTAAGCCACTCTCCCAAAACAAGATGTCTCAGGAATGGGTGCAAGACAAATATATCCAGAGAAGATCTATTCCTTCTTAAGAACATCCTTCTTTCATCTTGACCTACTCCCAAAAATACCATGAGTGCCTGAAAAGACATCCCTTCTAAAGGGCCTCCAAACTAAGGCCACCTAAGAACCTCTTAGCGACTAGCAGGCCCCGTCTTCGATCTGCCTTATTGATCTTGTTCCTCTCTTTATGGTTTCTGGTGCTATCATCAATACACTGCACCAACAAAATATATACAATTAAATCATGTAAATACCAATCATTTCAACAACATTATGTAAAGTTATTTTTAACCCTGGCACAAGAACTCAAACCAAATGACTCCAGCACCGGCTCTGATAGTATGTACACCTTCTGTACAACAGGCTTAGGCATGAATTAAAAGATACGCTAAATACTTGTGGCATTTTTTTAAAATTTGGAACAGACCTAATGACATGTTCTTCACATACAAGTCAGCAGTAAAGACTGTTCTTTTTGGAGACACTCGCTAATTGCTGATAACGAGTTAGTGGTCTGCAGGGAAGAAGTTACATGAATACATTATTGTATATACACCAACTCATATGGAATGGAACAAAAGCTACAAGTTACAATCCATCCATGGAATTAAAAAAATCAGCTGCCCCCCATGGTCCCCCAAGCCAACCTTTAGGAACATATCTACCATAGACTATATCCTAATCAACGAGAGGCAGGCTCACAAGCTCAGTGACTTTGTAGTGGATGACAGATAGGAAAGCAACCACAGGCCACTCTGTACCATCTTCCACCTGGCACTGCAATGAGCAGACGTCCATGAAATAATTGGTGTAACCACGAGCGAAGAACGACACAAAGCCCTCAAAAGATTAAAATGGACAGTTAACCTCGGGGATTGACTGTGTAAGTATGTAGCAGTGAGGGAAGAAGACCTTCGGACAAGGCCCACTATGAGCATTATAGGCTACTGGGATACTTTGATGTTGTCCTTACAGAAGAACTAGGGAAATGCCCATCAAATAAATAAGAACCTCAGCTCAAAAGAACCGCCTCAGGAGCCACGAGCACCGAAGTGCCTGAAACAATACAAATGTGCTCCTAGGAAGGCAATCAAGGCAAAAAAGAAAGGAGACTCCTCGTTGCAGGTGACTTCTATATCGTCTTTGTGAACAACATACAGGAAGAAAGTATGGGAGTTGAAGAGAAAGCTATGGAAAAGAATTGCCTCAAAGTGTTCTCCCTAATGAAAGAAAGGGACAACTCCAAGCTTTGGAGATACATCAACAGCCTGAGCTCCCGAAGCCTGTCCAAAGAGAACCGCATCGCAGGCAATGAGTGGGAACTGTATGTGAAGGGACTGTAAATGTTGTAGACTTGTAAAGCGCACAGCTGCCCCAGCAACGGGGCGTCCCGGCGCTGTAGACCGCTGGGGAACCCGTCCTGGCTATCCCTGTGAGATGGTCCCTTTCTGGGTATCTCCAAGGTGAAACCAGGCATCCCCGGCGTCTGTGGGGGGCCGTTGTAGAGATGAGGCAAGCTTAATGCCCAGAGTTGCCGAGTGTGTTCCTGGTTAGAGTAGGTACCGAGGCGAGAATTATCGAGTCCGTTTTGACCCTGGTCCACGACCCTGCCGCGTCGGGAATTGAACCCTGGTCCCTGGCCGATTCTCTGCTTACGGGTCTGCCGCCTCTAACCAGTGAGCCACACCTCTCCACGAGTATACGAGTATACGAGTGATCTGCATGAGGTTGGTCCCTCACTAACAAGAGCATCCAGGCTGCAGCCCAAGACACAGAATCTCAGCCTAAGAGCATGCAGGACACAGTTACAGTGGCCAGCCAAACTGACCGTTTCAAGGAAGGGGAGATCGTCAGGACCATCAGGGCAGCAAGAAACGATGGAGCTCCAGGGTCAAACGACATTCCCACCGAAGTATTTAAGTTTGCCCACGCTTTTTTTTGCACCAATTCTCACTCCACTGTATAATCACTCCTACGCTACAGCAATAATACTGCGATCGCGGAAAGGCTCGATCTTATTTCCAATACATAAGAAAGGAGACCACTCAAACCCTGCTAACTATAGGCTAATTGCCCTGCTCGACATTGAAGCCAAGGCCTATGCACAATTATTACTGAGGGAGTTAGAGGTCTGGGAGGATAACAACTGAATCCTCCCGCCCCATCAGAAAGGCTTCAGGACAAACCATTCCATAATGGTTAACATCTTGGCAGTGTCCTATCTCTCCAAGCCGGCGGTTAAGGAGAAGAACCTGCCCCTGTTTTGCTGTTTCATAGACTACACTACGTCCTTTGATAGAGTCAACTGAAGAAGACTTTGGGCAAAACTTGAATCCTGGGGATCCCAGCGACACTTTTAAAAGTGATCATAACCCTCTATGAAGGTGCATGGGTCCAGGCCAAATTAAGCCACACATCCGTAACATCTAGAGTTGAAACCAACATCAACTGTGTACTGACCCCACTACTATTCAACTTGTACACTGCAGACCTGAAAGACACCAGTTTAGTGTCACCAAGACTGGGTAAGGTGAGCTTCACAACCCTTCAGTATGCTGACGATACAGTGGTAATGGACCACACATGGGGGGGGGGGGGGCTTCAGAGAGCTTTAAAGAGCCTAGCAGCGTACAATAAGAAAAGCAGCTTGCTAGTAAATGAGAACAAGACAAAGATAATTGTATTTGGCAAATATCCTCACAAAAAAGCATGCGACCTGGATTATGGGCGACCACCGAATAAGGACAACATCAGCCTACAATTACCTGGGGGTTTGGCTAACTGAGAGGGCTACAGCAGGCAAACATATAAAAGAGCTAAACTTAAAAAACAACAGAATAATCCTCTCACTTAGATGCCTAAGTCAGCGCCTGTCAAGTCCAACAGCAGAGCCTATGCTGAGAGTGCTTAGGGCAAACTTAATTCCAGCAATCAATGATGGGCCCCTAGCCTTCCCAGGAGCTTCAGAGAAACTCATAACTGCAGCTCAGATAAAAGCATATACGATAGTGCTGCAGGTGCCCAGACAACTAAGGAACACCAGGCTATGGTTGGAATAAGGACTTAGCAAACTGGACCTGGCGTAACAGGGAGACCTAATAAAATATTATATCAGGGGTTTTAAAGCCCCCGACACCTCCCTTGAACACAATCTGAAAACAATCTTTAGGGAAGCGGAATCCCCGTGGCACATCAAACTCTTTCCTGTTTTTAAAGTTGACTTATGAATCAAAGGGATGGTCCAACATTTTCAGCAGACCTAAGTATGTTGTCTCTTTGCACTTGGTGAAAGTGAGAATAAGTATAAGAGTATTTAAGAAATGTAGCTGGAGGGGATAACAGCTTCTGAGTGAGTTAGAGCATCCGTAGGTGGGTTAGAGAAGGAATGTTTGTGGAAAGGTGTACGTATGTTTGCAAGTGTGCATTACTGACAGAGAAAAAGAGAGTTACATCTGTGTGAAAGTGGGATATGAAAGATTGTAGCATGTCATTATATATTTTTGTTAGTACTTGAGTGTGAATAATTGTTAGTATATGTGAGTGTGTATGTGTGTCGCACATATACCTGTAAAACCATACGCTATTGGAAATTGGCTTTGAGACCAGAAAGGTCCCTTCTTCGGATGCGTGCACCACTACCATCTGAAGAAGCGGCCTCGGTGTTATTGGACGCTAATGTACTATGACATATTTGTCCATTTGTTGTTCAACCAATCAACAGAGTAACTATGGAGGATAAAACAGGGTGTAAGTGCATGAAATTGGTTGCATTTCGGTGGACGGAATTAGTTCAGGCCACTTATGGGCTGTAGGGTTTGAGAGAATAGAGCGAGTGTGAGCATCAGTGATAGGGCGTGCTTTCAAGAGGCGAATGCTCTGATTGAGAGTACGCGAGACCTTTACAGTAAGAACACAATTCTGATCATTGGGTTACCTCACCCATTACGCTTAGTGTAATTACAGAGTAAGGATCAACTGGGGAATATAATATGAGGAAACATTATTTGTTTCCACATTAAAAGGTGCAAAATTAGCCCCAGCTTTTTTGTTGGTGCAAAAAAGCATGGATTTATTGTGCAGAGAAGCAGTGTTGCTGCATTTTTGATGTTGTAATATCACTTTTCTCTACATACAAAAATGGGCTTAATTAATAGATCAGATTCATCACAGTTTATCCCACCATCAGACCAACTCTAAGGTGGGCAAGAATATGTGAGACTTTGTCAGCGCAATGAATTCAGAATGTATCTCTCAAAATTTCTCACAGAGTGTGTGAGAAACAGTGAGCAAAGCTATTCAGTTTATGCATGGCTGTCAAAGGGTAATGTGTTGTGTTGTGAAAGTGGCTTTTCTTTGTAATGCACTGGCTTATGTTGATAAGCCACTTTGTAGTGCAGATGTTTCTGTTAAAAGTCATTTCGTGATTGAAGGCGTTTGCTGGCAATAGCTGCGAAACACCTGTTGGCTGTTATATAAGCTTTAAACATTTATTCAGTTGATTGAAGAACCCAATTTCTGAATAAAGACAAATGGCTATTGCTAAATAATTCTAAACATTACAGCCATATGTTAGAAAAGCTCAAATCTTGAATAACTAAAATATATTTGAACTTTAAAGCAATTGTGGAATTACTTAAATCAGTAATGGGTTCTTCTGGCCTTTAATAGAAAGTTATGCAGGAGTAGCTAGGTCAATGTATGGAACATAAAGTTCAACGTTTATAAGGGGACAGGGCAATATTGCACAACTGGGAGTTAAAAGTAAAATAAGCATTGACAAAGCCAATAGCTGTAGGTGGCTATCTCCAAATGTTATCGTACATTTTAGTATGGATGTGTGTGGACTCAATGTGGTGGCCATTCTTGGAAGTATGTTCAAAGTTCAAGTATTGTTCAAAGCGGCTAGATGTTATTTTCTATCCTGTCAATATGGCGGCCATGTTGTGTCCAGCCCCAAAGGAAAGCGAATGTGTGAATGGGAAGAGAGAGAAAGGAACAACAGACCCTTCTGTTGAGTGCAAAGTCGCAAATGACATCGAAACAAGCAGAAAGAAATATTGTTCCCTGGCATCTGCAGTGGAAGGATAATCTGAACTAATCAGAAATCAGGGTGATTTGCTCTATACAGGAATAGGGAGGAAGGCCGTTGAACCAGCATCAGAGAATTGCAATAGACAAGAAAATCATCCACATGGGAACAAGGGGCAGACCCAAAGCCCAATCTAAGAATATTTTAAGGTATTAGTTATAATGGTGCCTGCACCATACAGCTAACGTCGTCTGAAGCCAGACTGCAAAAAACACAGGCCTGCATGAGGAACTCCCGCCAGACACGTGAGAGAACTACAAAGCTTTGCGTAGTGATGAAATTACAGTGAAGATTGTGACTACAAATAATTCACACCGGCACTTCCCTGCACTGGATTTGTGTAATAGAGACATGAGCACTTAATATCCTTAGATGACTTCAGAAAGTCACACACATGCCGAAGGTGGAACCGGGAGACCGGCAAAAGTCATCGCTGAAATCTTTAAGGCTGTCATGTTCGCTGCAGCTTTAATACATTTCAGTCGCATTAACTGTCGGGACACATCTGTAGCACTTCGGAAGCTGCATAAGGAACACAGCGAGAGGCCGGGAGATGCAGAGCAGCATTTATCTGCCGAATTGAACCCTGAATCAGTCCCACAAATTGGCGGATTCCGGCCAGCCCCGCACAAGTGCGCGCGCGGGCAGCTCATTACTGGAGAGATGAACGGCGGCTCGAGCCGGCCGCCTCTTATCGCGCGCATTGTTAACAGCGCCGGATTTGGAAATATTAACTGAGAAATTGGTTCAATCTCAGATAATCCCTTCCCTGACACTGCAAAACCTGCGAGCAGTCTGGCAGAACAAAGGACAGAATGGGTAATTTGCAGACCTGGTTTCTGGGCATGAAATGCGCAGATCTTGGACTGGAGAAGAGCACTTGAATCCTTCAGGTGGGGATTATCACGGAAACGGATTTCAGATGCTTAGGACTCTGAGCTGGGGGGGAAATAAACAAATACGGATACAATAAGTGTCTTATGAATTCCTGATCACTGGCGTCAGGTTCAATGACTCATTACATCTGTAAAGTAGGTATAAATCAGTGCTTTCATTGGACCGGTACTGTCCGGTACTGAGTGCCGGCACTTTTTTATTTTGAAAAAGGAGAGTACCTGCACTTCTCAAGTGAATCATAATAATTTTAATTGGAGTACCGGCACTTCTCAGAAACAAGCAGGTACCCAGGTACAGCACCCGCCCTTCTATTTTTCCATTTCAAGCACTGGGTATAATTTATTGGAACAGCGCAAGTCATAAACTGTTATTACATATATATGATTATTTATGCATGAAGGAACACACAGGATCTTTCCTTTAATACGGAGGGTGATAGTCCTTCTAAGCTAAGGTTACCACGAGCGCCATCTTCCTATCCCAGGCTTTCTTTGACAGATCATTACTCTCAGGTGTATTAGACCAGTTGGCTCATTTGAACCAGATTAAGACTGCAACTCCCAGAATGCATCAGGACTGGGACACAGGGTGTTCCTGATGACAAGGAGTCACCGCGGGTCACCTGTGATGTTACTATAAGCAGATAAGAGGTGGTGTGAAATCTACTGTGATGGTGTTTGTTTCTACTGGAAATAGACCTTACACCGAGGGACAGTCAGAATTCACGAAGTGACATCCACTCTTTATTACGCCTTGCTACACTTTGCTGGAAAACCCCAGGAAGCCACATCGGCTCCCCAGCAATGCCTCCCCACTTCTAAACACACCCCCTTTCTCAGTACAGACACCATTAATCTTTCTCTTTAGAAGGTTCTTCTTTTTCATCTTCTGTTAGTAAGGTCTCTCTTTGCCTATTTCAGACATAGTTGTGTGATTGGCTGGTCGGTCGTATCATAACACGAGAGGTGCCGCTTAATGAGGATAAACTCTGGCAGCGGAGTGGTTCACTATCAAGACAACCTTCTTTGTATGATGCAGGTTCCCATCCAAATGAGATCCACTCTCCTTCGCTGCTGGTTGACGGATACCCTTTTGGTATTATATTGCTGATGGTGGAGGAGAAGCAAATTTGTAATGATGCCACCCAGCTGTAATTAATCCAAGCCCTCTTTGTAATCTTTAATCCTAGCAGAGAGAGATTATTCCCATAGGCAATTCCTCCCCACCTAAGCAAGCAATATATATTTTTTCTGGTAAAGAGTCGTACAATCGATTTCAATATGGGTGTTGGCTAACAATTTAAACAGATTTGATTTTAGTAGTTGTGTGCATAGCTCATAAGAAAGCTCTCCCTTTCAAAAACATTAATAGACATCCATTTGAAATGATTACTATAATGGAGCCAACATTCAGTATCCTTGCAGCACGTTTGGAGGAGCGTCATGTGTTAAAAGTGCCAAGAGACCACCGTTCTGTCGAGTGCCGAGGATCTAAAAACACCATCTGCTCTGAAAATGTTGGAGTGTGGATCTTCTGGTAATGCTCCAAATTCTTCGTGTCGTGAAGACCCGATAACTTGCAATGCGCCCTCCTTCTATTGCCTTCTGCTTATCACACCGCAGAACACATTACGCCTCTCCCTGCAGGCCGCTGAGGCAGTGGGTGATGCGCCATGCTGGCGTGGCCTCACACAACCTAGCTAATGGCTTTCGGGTAGAGTTCCATCTGAATCAGTGAAATGCAAAACTGCGAGTTTGTGTTGCTTCAGCAGAGTGGTTGACACTGATAGTCTACATTGAGAATACACCAGCAGACATTTCTTTTCAGTGTGGCAGTTAAAGAAGGCTATTAAAGGTGGAAGAATGAGTATACTTAGCGTAGTGTTGATAGACGCTAAGAAAATAATTTATAACAGTTTTTACACATATTTTATTAATTTTATATATTGATATAAAATATCCAGAGGGTTGGGTGTAATACAAACATAGTAAATGTAAATTTGATACTTGTATAGCGCACTACTCACCCGCAAGGGTCTCAAGGAGCTTGTACAAATACCGCTGTGGAACCCATCCTGGCTTTCCCTGCGAGGCGTCCACTCCTGGGCACCCCCAAGGTGGAGGCCAGGCATCCTTAGCGTTGTGGGGGCCGTTGTGGAGATTAGGGAAGCTATTGCCCAGAGTTGCAGAGTGGGACTCCATGATTGGAATAGGCACCGAGGCGAGAATTATCAGGTCCGTGGAATTTTTGAGCCCAAGACCCGCCGAGGCAGGGAATTGAACCCTGGTCCCGGGCTAGACCTCTGCATCAAGGTCTGCCGCTCTAATCATTGAGCCACACTTCTCCACACATCTCCACACTTCTCTCTCATACATTTTGCCATAGTAGAGCACGCACCTGCAGATGTAACTTCACACAAGTATTATTACATTAGTGTGGTCTTTAACAGGGATCATTACAGATTTAAGAACATAATTCTAGTTTTATGAAACATAGAAGGGTCTCAGTCATTGTTAATTCCCGGCAGGCTATCTGTCGGCTCCCACCACTCCTGGAAATCACCGACCAGTTTCTCATCTCTTCTTACCATCACCATGCTGATCTCTTCAACCAGTGGCCACCCTTTTGTGTCTCTTTTCCACAAGTATTAGGGCTGGGCCCTGGGGCTGGAACCAGTAAATCATGTGTGTGAAACTTTGCCAGGCAAAGGGCCACAAATATATTTCAGACTGTTCCCTTCTTCTGCCTAGTGTGTAAGCACAATGTGTTAATGAGTTTATCACCGCTCTCTGCCACACTACGGTAGAAACCACCTGCCCCAAAAGTCTGCCGCCACTGGGTAGATGCACACCATGTGCAGAAATGCCGTGTTCATGCCTTGTTCCCACTTACCAGAAATGGTCAGTTGTCCTGTAGAGTAGTGCTTTGTAAATATTCAATAGGGGTCTTGCACCCTGAGTGAGACTAATCGAAGAGGTCATGATATCACATTCGGGAGGCGGGTTGGGGGGATGTCCAGGAAACCCTCCCCAAGTTTTCTCCACAACTCGTGTTAGCTTAGAAAAACTCAGGAACTGTCATGCACCTATTGCCAATTTTTGCGTGGCTCCTCAAATTTTATGAATGTTTCTCCTCTCATAGATTTTGGCAGTGTGGAGCACCCTCGCGCAGTCCAGTCAACGGCCTTTGTTTTCCATTTAAATAATTGGAAATGTGAGTATCCCTATGTTTTGGTGTTGTGCCACAAAAAGTGGCCCTTTCATAATTTTAGCACACATACTTTTCCTTATTTGTGATACCAATGATATCAGATATAGTCTCTTGGTTCTCACGCTTCGGCGCCATGTGTGCAGTATGCAGAGTGCAGAGTCGGACTGGGACAGAAAATTGGGCCCGGCACCAAAATAAAAGTAGCTCCCTTTAGTAAATTAAATAGTAGAAAAAGTGGCCCACTTCTGCAAATCAGGCCAGTGTTGAAAATGCAGGGGGGAGGAGCCTAGCGCGCAACCAAGATGGCCGCGTAGGTGCGAGGCTCCCGAGGACCTCCGCGACCTCCTGCATAAATCCTGACTATATCCTGTCCTAGATGAGGGGACTGTGTTCGTGAGACCGAGCTGAGGTGCCACCCGTTTTCCGTTTCCAAATCGGACCTCGGACACCGGCGGGAGCATCGATTGAGGTTTGCGGCCTTCTCCACGCCGGCCCCCCGGATTGGAGTTGTGGGGCGATCCGGAGACAAAGTGAACAACAGCGGCGGGCGAGGCTGGGCGATTCGCGTACCCCGCACTTTCACTTTCGCTTTCGCGCCCTCCTTGCTGCCAAGCGAGGTAGGGTCGCGAGGCGGCGTGCGGTGGTGTGACTTCATCGGGGTGCCCTGCCGGCCCGCCAGCTGTGATCCGCCCTTCGGAGCTGTGGTCGCCCTCCCCCGGAGCCCGTGAACCGGTCTGTCAGCCCTTTTCAAGGAGATTGGCACGATTTGGGGACTGGAGCCATGTCCACGAAACAAGATGGCGACCGGGCAAAGGTGAAATCGACCCGCCGTGGCGCAGCCCCTCAGTCTAACAACATGGACCGCTACACCCTCCAGAAGGGATCTCCAGAGGCGCCGCGTAGGTCCCCTGTTGGCCCGACTGATGCCCCTGCTTTGCCCGCGGATCTGACCCTCCGGGACGTCATGGGCGCCATCGCCGAGATGAAGGCCTCAGTGGACCAGCGCTTTGACACTCTGGCGCAAAAGATTGACTCGGTCCTCGTGGATGTGGGCCTGGTGAGGGCCGATCTGTCCAAGACGAATGACCGGGTCGACTCTTTGGCCCACACCACCTCGGGCCTCACAACGGACGTGGCGGCCCTCCAAAAGAAGGTGCGCCGACTGGGCCAGGCGAGCGCCCTGATGGATCGTCGACTGGAAGATTCCGAGGGTCGAGCCCGGAGGAACAATGTTCGCATTGTCGGGGTGCCGGAGGGACGTGAGGAGGAGGCGGCGGATCTGTTTGTGGAGGACCTGATCCTCACCCGTCTCCGGCCCCGGGGGCTGAGTAAACTCTTCGCAGTGGAACGTGCCCACAGGGTCCCCGGATGGAGACCTAAGATCGGAGCCCCTCCGAGGCCTCTCATTGCCCGGATCTTCAACTTTCGGGACAGAGACGCTATCCTGCAGACTTCTAGGCAACAAGGACCGGTCAGACTCGACAATATGGACGTAAACTTCTATCCTGATTTTACTCCGGCGGTTCAGAAGCAGAGACTGAGTTTTCTCGGAGTCAAACGTCGCCTACGGGACCTGAACCTCAAGTATGTGATGCTTTTTCCAGCGAAGTTGAGGGTAGAGGTGGATGGCCGCACGCACTTTTTTGATCGTCCCGAGGCGGCCGGGGACTGGTTGGACACTTTGCCCGGGGACCGGGGCCGGGGGGGTGGGGGGGGCGCGGTTGGTGGGGAGGGCTTGCCGGATCAGGACTGAGGGACTAATAGTAGGCCTTGCTCTGGACAACATTATTGTCATCATTGACTGATTGTGTAAGTTCCCCTCCCGTGGAGGTCGTACGGGGTCTCTTGGGGGCTTTCCCTCCTCCTCTGGGGGACTAGTTAGTGTTTTCATTTATGGGGCGACAGGCACACTGCACTTTGGGGGGGCTGTTCGGGCTCATGCAGGGGTGCAGGGAGGGGGGAGTTCTGTTGGGACGGGTGGGTTGGGGTGGGGTGTTGTTCGTTTTTACCGCAAGGCAAACCCTTTACTGTATTGGTGTTTTTGAGGTGCTCTCGGGGGGACGAGTGATGGCTTCTGTATGTGATGGGGGGTAGGGACTTGACTTTGTTGTCTTGGAACGTTAATGGACTGGGGGATAGGATTAAGCGAGGTGTGGTCCTGCAGTATCTGAAACGAATTTTGCCAGATGTGGTCTTTCTGCAGGAGACACACCTTATTGGTAATTCCTTCTTTGCCATGAATCGGCGTGGCTATCGTTTGGTGGCCCACTCGGGCTTCACGTCTGGCTCGCGGGGGGTGGGCATCATGGTTAAGAACTCGCTCCCGCTGGAAATAGATGAGGTGCGCCATGATGAGAGGGGACGCTACATTGCCTTGGTGGGGAGAATGGAGGGCAAAGTGGTTGTCTTTGTTTCAGTGTATGTCCCACCGGGGCTACAGTCTACCACTTTTGCGGACCTGGGGCGCCTCCTCCTTGACCTTCCGGGGGGGCTTCTGGTGGTTGGGGGGGATTTCAATGCGGTGGTTTCTGGGACTATGGATCGTCACCCCCCTAGGGACCTCCCCCGAGCGCAGGCGTGGCTGTCCGGCCTCCTAGATACATTGGGATTGGTGGACTGCTGGCGCTTAAAACATCCCACGCAGCTGCAATACACCTTCCATTCGGGTGCCCATGGTAGCCTCTCACGGCTTGATCATATCCTTGTCCCTGCGGCCTATGCTGGGAGGGTGGGAGAGGTGCGCCATCTGGCGCGGGGTATTTCAGATCACTCCCCGCTCCTGTTGCACTTTGGTGTCCTCCCGAGGGGGGAGGGCAGGGTAGCTCCAATTAATGCCTGGTATCTGCGCGACCCCACTATTCGCGCTGACTTGATTAAATCCTTGCAGCGGTATTTCGAGGAGAATGTGGGGTCTGTCCCTTCGGCTATCTCCCTTTGGGAGGCCTTCAAGACAGTTATTAGGGGGGAGGCCCTCTCCTTCATATCCCATGCCCGGAGGCGCGAGCAGGAGGAGGTGACCCGAGTGGAGGCCGAAATTACTGAACTAGAGGGTGATTTGGGGAGTGGGGTGACGGATGCTGCACTGCATGTTCTACACCTTAAGCAAGCGGCCTATAGGGCCCTCGTCACGGAGGCAGCCAGGGGCCTCAGTAGAGAGCAACAGGGGCGACTGTATGATGTGGGTGATAAGGCTGGTAAATTGATTGCGTGGTTGGATAAAAAGGAGAGAGCGAGTCGTGTGGTTCCGCTGATTGAGAGGATGGATGGTGTACGTGTCACCGAGCCAGAAGACATTGTCTCTTGCTTCGCGGATTATTTCCGCGAGGTGTATTCCCCGGTCTCCCCCTGCTCGGAGGCGGATTCTCATGCCCTGCTCCGAGATATCGCGCTGCCCTCCCTTTCGGTGGCGGACAGGGAGTCGTTGGATGCTGCTCCTACCTCGGACGAAATTGCCCTCGCTATACGCTCGGTTGCATCTGGCAAGGCCATGGGCCCGAACGGCATCCCTATCGAGTTGTATAAGCTGCGACCGGACGTACTGGCACCCCACCTCCGCGCGATGTTCCTTGCGGCCCACTCGCGGGGCTCCCTCCCGCCGGACCAACGTCTGGCTACAATCGTGGTGATCCACAAGGAGGGGAAACCCCGAGACCGGGTTACCTCCTATCGGCCTATCTCGCTCTTGAATGCGGAGCCCAAAATCCTTGCCAAGGTGCTTGCCAACCGGCTGGTCGGCGTGGTGGGCGAGTTGGTCCACCAAGACCAGTCTGGCTTTATCCCCCATCGCAACACGGCCCTCAATCTGCGGCGCTTGCACGGGGTGCTCGCGCGTGTTTCGTTTGTGCGGGAGCCGGCCATCTTGGCGTCCTTAGACGCCACCATGGCGTTTGACACGCTCGAATGGCCATACATTTGGGCGATGCTGGCGAAATTTGGTTTTGGACCGGGATTCATCAGCTGGGTCAAATTGTTGTACTCGGGCCCGTTAGCGCAGGTGGTAGTGAATGGGCGAGTCTCGGCCCCGTTCGCGCTGGGACGGGGCACGCGACAGGGTTGCCCCTTGTCGCCGCTCCTGTTTGCATTGGCCTTGGAACCCCTGGCGGAGTGGCTGCGGTGGCACCCTTCCATCCGTGGTCTCCGTTGGACCCCCGAGTATGAGGACCGCGTGTCCCTCTACGCTGATGATATCCTTTTGTACCTAGCCTCCCCGCGCAAATCCCTGATTGTCCTGGTTGATGTCCTGCGCTCCTTTGGCCGTAACTCAGGCCTTGTCATCAACTGGGCTAAATCATGTGTCTATGTGCTTTCCGGGGAGGCTCCCGTCCTCCCGCGGGGATGTCCGATCCAGATTGCCTCGCAGGGGTTTCGGTACCTGGGTGTCTATATCACGCTGGACCCGGCGGCCCGCTACGAGCGAAACTTGCTTCCCCCCTCCAGCGCTTGAAGGAGGACGTCGCGCGCTGGCGGCATCTGCCGCTTTCGCCGCTCGGCCGGGCGGCATTGTTTAAGATGATGTCGTTGCCGCGCTTCCTGTACGCTCTCCAGAACACTATGGACCTAGTCCCGGCGCGCTACTTCCGTGAGGTGGAGAGTCTACAGCACCGCCTGTTCTGGGACGGGAGGCCGCGTATAGCCCTGGCGAAGTTGACGCTCCCGTGGTACGACGGGGGGATTGCCCTCCCGGACATTAAGCGGTATTACTGGGCCTCCCAGCTAGCTGCAATTAATCACGGCCTCTATGGGCCCGCCTTGAACCCGGCATTTGAAATGGACAAGATGCTCCTGCCCGGTGGCGACTACAATCGAGCACTCTACTCTGGCGCGCCGGATCCCCGCTTGACGGGGCCCACGCGTGTCATGGTGCGGGTGTGGCACGCGGCCAATGCAGCTATGGGGTGGAAGGACCGTTTGACCCGGGCGTCGCCGTTGTATGCGCCTCAGCGGTTGGGCTCCCTGTGGACCTCGAAGGGCTTCGAGAAGTGGGACACGATTGGCATCAGTAAAGTGGGGGACCTCTGGACGAGAGGGGGGATTTAAAACATTCGAGACGCTGCAGACGGAGTTTCAGCTGCAGGGCAGTGAATACTTTCGGTACTTGCAGGTCCGTCATACGCTGGGCTCCGTCTTCCCAGACGCCGCCTCCATCCCGGAGTCTTCCCCCCTGGAGGATAGAGTGCTGGATGGCCACGTTCCGGATAGCACGATCTCCCTCATTTACAAAAAATTGATTAATGACCGCTCGGGCCTGCTGACCGGCCTCCGTGAGGCTTGGGTTGCCGACGGGCTGGAGTTGGACGACGAAGACTGGATTTCCGCGGTGGCCTCTCCGAAGGAGGTGGCCATACCGGCTCGCCTTCGCTTCGTCCAGCTTAAGATACTCCACCGGGTTTACATGATGGGGCCAAGGCTTCTGCGTATGGGTTATGCTGAGGATGGGTTGTGTAAGCGTGGGTGTGGTGCTTTGGCGACTTTTTTGCATATTTTGTGGGAATGCCCGAAGGTGGAGCGATTCTGGCGTGGTGTGCATGAGGTCCTGCGTCTGGTTACGCATGTCGCACTGTTGCCTGAAGCGAGGAGATGCTTGCTGAATGTGTGGGAACCAACTGATTACTCGGTTCCGCAGACGCGATGGGTGACTCTGGGATATATGATAGCTAAGCGTGACATCGCTCAACTGTGGGGATCCCAGCGGCCCCCCGGCGGTGTCGGCCTGGAAAGAACATATGGATTGGTGCATGTTCCGAGAAAAGGTGGTGTATGTGGCGAGGGGCAAGCCTGGGGCGTGGGTGAAAATATGGGGCCCCTGGAACGCCTACCGCGGGGGTATTTGCGAGCCACCACTGCTGCCTGCTGCCTCACCGGCTCCGTCCCCCTAGTTGACCCCCTCCCCCAGCCCCGGGCACAGAGTTCCCCCAGTCCTGGACTTGTTTCCCTTCCCCCTCTTCAGATTCCTGTGGATGGTCGGGGTCCCTTATTCGAGGAGCACGTGTGGTTACCTTCGATTGCGGGTTGCCTTGCGGGTGTGTTTTTCTATGTTGTTGCGTGTGTATAAAATGAAACCGTATTGTGGGCTTAGAGTCATGTGGCTTACGTCGTTGATGTCTCCTGATTTGCTTCTCTGTAACGCCAAATGCCCTTTTGTAAGTTTGTCAGGTGCTCCTGTCACTCTAGCGGCCGGCCGGAAGGTTGTAGGCCCATACTTGTATATACTTGAGATTGCAATAAACGGTTTCAACAAAAAAAAAAAAAAAAAAAAAAAAAAGAAAATGCAAAGAAAAGCAGTATAGGTGTTTTGCACGGTGTACATTTGTGCTTGCTGCAAGCAATGTTTGTGGCAATATTAGGGAAATCAACAGTAAAAACCAGCCCACCAGACCAAAAAACAGGCCCATAAATAATCGAAAAACCGACCAACACACTGACCTGTCAGACCAGCCCATCAGGCACTGACTGATTGCCCTATTGGCCAGTCCGACACTGGCAGAGTGGAAAGTGGGCAGCACTCTGCAAGTAATATTCTTTCCCGATTAGGGCCATGCACTTGATGACATTTTAAAAAGCACTTTGTACGCACCGCACCATTGCCATTTCCAAGTGCTGTAAGTAACAATTGGTAATTTTACCTATTTTAATGTTACTTAGTTTAGTTGACCTTAGTTTTTGGACCTAAGAACGATGGACCACTGAGTTGGCCCTGCCAGGATAAAACTCGGCACAAGTGTTGGCGGCAAGCATTCAACGCACTGCACCTTGCTGTTGGTTAAACCCTATTTTGTGTGCAAACTAGAGGCGTCCTTTGGAAAACAGCACCGTAGCCATGCTTCAACTGCATCAGCACACACAGGTGATAATAGTCCCCAAAATAGTCAAGATTTAAAATAATTGTTTGCTTGATTGCAACAATTATTCCATATCTGCTTTTGGGCAAACAGTTCCATTGTGTTCAGACGTGTAGGAAGCATTGCCATGAGAGGTTGTAAAACAGCTCAACAAACTGCTTTTTCTTCCTAATGCCGGGATCAGTCTTTTCTAATTGTTTTCCTTATCTTGTTTTATGACTTGATGTCCAGGGAATAAAAGGTGAGCTCTTTTTAATCAATACAGGGACAAGTGACACATCACAAAGACAAAAGAGCATTCCTCTGTGCAAAATGAAGATGGTAATACATGGCTACTCGCAGGGTAGTCACAAAGACAGAGGTGCCATTAGGAGGGGTCTGGACGGACCCAGGGATTTATTTATTTATTAAGCGCGCACATGACCTAAGGGTATCAGAGCGCTGTACATAGGGATGAATGAACAAAGTGATTGGTGTAGACAGGTACATCAACAGTACAGGGCCACAGTAGGCTGTTGCAACTGATATCACATAATGCGGTAAAGTGTATAGTCAATCTAAGGGACTTGCCAGCTCTCTCAGGTTCCAAGAGCTGTGTAATGGTTTACAGAAATCTTTGTAATCCATGTGATGGATTCCTCAGCTATCGCAGGTGGTTCTCAGAGGGTTGTATTCCCTTACATCGCATACTAATACCACGCATACCATTACAACGCGGGTATTACTACGCGATGTCAATGACAACGACATGCCATTACATCGCAAACTATTACCACGACTATGCCTTTACCATGCATGCCATTACAACGCAAAGGCATGCATGGTAAAGCTATACTCGTGGTTAAAGTTAGCAAGGTAAGTGACTACCCTACCCCTACACAACCCTCCCCCACCCCCAGTCCTCTCCCTACAATAACACTACACTACCCTGCACGACCCCCAACACTACCCTGAAACACTACACTACGCACACACACTAGAACACTACCCTAAACCCTAATGCACTACACTACACAAACTCTACAACAGTACCCTAAACCATAAAACACTACAACACTACCCTAAACCACTACACTACACAAACACTACTACACTACACTACCCTAAACCCTAAAACACTACACTACCCTAAACCCTAAAACACTACACTACACACGCAACACTACCCTAAACCCTAAAACACTACTCTACCCTAAACCCTAAAACACTACACAAACACTACCCTAAACCACTACCCTACACCAACACTACTGAACTACCCTAAACCCTAAAACACTACACTACCCTAAAACACTACACTACACAAACACTACAACACTACCCTAAACCCTAAAACACTACACTACACACACTACAACACTACCCTAAACCCTAAAACACTACAAAAACACTACAACACTACACTAAACCCTAAAACGCTACACTACACAAACACTACAACACTACCATAAAACCTAAAACACTACACTACACAAACACTACTACACTAACCTAAACCCTAAAACACTACACTACACAAACTCTACAACACTACCCTAAATCACTACAACACTATCCTAAACCCTCATACATTACACTAAACAAACACTACAACACTACACTAAACCCTAAATCACTGACACAACCCTAAAACACTACACTACAAAAAACACCCTAAAACGTTAAAAAGAAACTACACAACACAAACATTACAACACTACTTTTACACTACCCTAAACCCTACAAAAGTAACCCCCAACCCACCACCCCAAGCGCAAACCCCCTTATCTCTCTCCTCTGTAGCGTCGCCTTCTCTGCTCCCGGTTCCTGCTTCCTCCTTCCTGCTTCGCGGGACGGTGCACGTCATTGTGAGGAAACAGCCTCAGTTTCCTCACAACGACTTGGATAACCGCCATTACACATTACATCGCATGCGTTGTAAAAGCGCATGCGATGTAATGGTATGCGTGGTTTTTACCACGCGTTGTAACATCGCATGCGTTGTAACGCATGCGATGTAATGGCAACGCGTGGTAAAATCCGCGTTGTAATGGCTGTTCCCCTTCTCAGAGTTGTATGAGGTACAGAGATCTGTATAATCAATCTCGGGGATTGCACAGTCATCTCAGGTGGTTCTCAGAGCTGTCTAATGATTTACAGAAATCTGGTTAATTTATTTGAGGAATTGCTCAATGTTATGTAAATTAGTTTTCTAGAGTGCTCAGACATCAGGGGTAGTCTAGGTGCTAGCTTTAATGACAGAGCAGAAGAACAGGAAGTAAAGTCAAAGAGGTTACACAGTGTTAAATAACCAAGATTTCAGAGCTTTCCTGAATGGTAGTTAATAGGGCGACTCCTTGATGTGCAATGGCAGCGCATTCCAAACCTTGTGTGACTCCCAGCACAAAGCTTCTACCTCCCCATGCAACCAGCTTGAACCTCGGGACAACTGCAAGTTTGGCAGAAGCCGCGCGTAAGGTTCTACCTGAGGAATACCACTTGAAACTGTGTTGTAAGTGCTTTGTAAGCAATGCAGAGTGCTTTAAAGGTAATTCTCTGTCTTATAGGAAGCCAGTACAGTTTTTTATTGATCTGGACACAGAGTGATATTTTGGAATCTTCAGTAGAAGTCTGGCTGAAGCATTCTGCAGAGTTTGCAGTTTATTTAATATGTATTGGTGTGCAGTGAGAAGCAGACCATTACAGGAGTCTAATTTTGCCATTGCCAGTGATGTAACAAGTGTTTTCTGAAGGGTCACTGGAATGTATGCCTGAGGGTAAAAAAAGCCGATGAGGTCACCGCATTGACTTGATCGATGTAGCTCAGTCTGTCATCAATCAGAACTCCAAGGTTGTGGGTCTTCCTAACAGGTGTCGGTAAATAACCCATTTCCTGCGGCCAGCAGGATGGAGTCCAAAATGAGGTTTGGGCTCCAAAAAATATAACTTCAATCTTTCCGGAATTATTTCTTTAGCAATTCCTGTCCATAAATGTATTGACTGCTTGTGTGCAGTCACAAAATCTGGACCCTAAGCCAGTGTTGTCGTTGGCCAGGGAGATGTAGGAAGTCAGGAAAAACCCAAAGGATTTTATTAAGTCAACTAGTGGGTGACATAAACACTAAAAATTGTTGGACTGAGTGAGAACACCTGAGGGACCCCGCAGGGAAGGGAGAAACACTGTGAATCAAATTTGCTTAGTCAAAAAGATTGCTCTTGACCAAGGAGGAAGGATTTCAGCAGATCCCAGGCTGGGCGGGTGATCCGGATTTCTGCTAGTCGATCCAGCAGCAGCCCATGATTAACAGTATCAATGGCTGCCGAGAAATCAAGCAGGATGAGGGCTGCACCTCCACCCTGATCGAGAGCCTGCCTGATCTCCCCGGTAGCCTTGATCAGTGCTGTCTCTGTACTGTGGCCAATGCAAAAGCCAAATTCATGAGATAGTTAGATTGAATGTGCTCTACAAGTTGGTTGTTCATGTTGTGTTAAGCAATCTCTGCTGGCAGAGTTAGGCAGGAGATGGGGCGGTAGCTGCTTGGACCCTGGGATCCAAAGAAGCTTTCTTTAGAAGTGGAAGTACAGAGGCTTTCTTCCAAATTGTCAGGAACAAGCCAGACTTAAACATTAGCTAAAATATGCTTGTTGGATTAGAGGCAATATTCTCTGCCGCAAGCTTAGCAACCCTCAAAGGGCAGAGATCTTGCAGGGATCCTGAAGTCGTGGGTCTGAGTAGTCTGATGACTTCCTCTAGAGAGGGCATAGCGAACTCACTAATAGATTTCAGCTCATCTAATGAGGTGATAAAAGACCTGTCGCTGAAGGTAAACCTGACAAAGTGAACCTATTGTATACTGCTTCCACTTTGTGTAGGGAAAAGTCAGCCAAGGTTTTGTAAAAGGATTGACTAGTGTAAGTGATTGATTTTTAAGTGTCTGTTGTCAACTTGATGACCGTTTGGAACAAGTCTTCAGTAGAGTTTTTAGATTTTACTATCTTTCTAGTAAAGTAGGAAGCTTTTTCCTTTTCAATTAAAATTTTGTAAGTTTCTAAAAAAAGATCCTATATGTTGCTTTTTCTTCCTCATTATAGTCTCTTCTCCTGTCTTCTACAGCTTTTTTTGTGATCCCTAAGCGCAGCAGTAAACCAAGGGGCCAAATTGTTATTTTGTTTGAACCTAACCATTTGAACCAGTGCCAGGGAGCTGCCAGCAGTATTTAACCATAGAGTATATTGAGAGACAGCTGTGTCTAGGTTGCCAGAAAGTACAGGTAGCCAATTCATTTAGCATTTTACAGAGAAAATCTGGTTAAAATTTGTGTCAGGCCCGAGAGGAGGAAATGGTTGGTCAGGCCTTGGTGCTAGGAATGGGCTGATTGGAATATATGCCAAATAGGACTGCACTGTGATCAGTCCAGACTAATGGAAGAATTATTGCATTGCCTATTGACGTGTTGGTAAAAAGAAACATCCAGTGTAATACTTCCTGGTGTGTGGAACCCGTTACAATTTGTGAGAGGCATAGGCCTGACAGAGTCTGAAGAAGTGCTTCTGTGTCCATGTCTAGGTGTGCCTCTAGGTCAAAATCGAAGTAACCTAAAACCCTGTAGTGGGTGGATAAGATATTTGCCTCAAAGAGACAGCTGATTCTCTGGGAGAACACTTGTCTAGGACCAGGTGGTCAATATATGAGCATGCCTTTAAAAGACTGAGTTTTTGTTACTTCAATGCTGAAGGACACTGCTTCACAATGAGATGAGGGGGCAGAGTTGCAACAGACTGCTAAATCCGCTCTGTGTACAATCACTATACCACCCTCATGCTTGAGCAGCCTATCTTGTCTATAGATAGCAAATCCGTTTCATAAGGCTGCCAACAAGTCATGATTAGAAAAGGGATAGGCCCAAGTTTCCATGACGAAAGCCAAGGATGGTTTATAGGTGTGCATAAACAGAAGAAACTCAGAGCTGTGTTTACCAGTGATCTGACATTGATTAAAACATAAGGCAGTTTGAGTTTGAGCATATAGGCTTCAGTCTGGTGGCTGAGAGGGTTTATAGACACTGCAGAGGCTAAGGTTGACTCTGTCATAGGCCAGGGCTACAAATACACCACAGTTCAGACAGGTGTGAATAGCATTGGCAGAGATGGAGAGGCAGTCTAGTTTAGGGCAGCTGGTGCTCTTACCTGAATCAAGCACGAGCAGTTTGTCTAGGTGTAGAATAGTGGCTGTAAATCTGCAGCAGAACAACCAGGGGAACTGATGCTAGGTGCGGCCCAGGGGCAGATGGGCGCAGACGGGCTCGCCTTAGGCGTGCCTTTGGCACACCAGCGGTGCGCCTGTTGTGCTGTCGGGCTATGGAGGCTTTGAAATAACCCACCATACATAGGGGGCATGGCTTGAGCAATCTCTAGCACCAAGCAGATAAGCTAGTGGATAAAGAAAAGAAGAAAAGTGAAACCAGGGTCCAGTAAACCATAAATTTAGTTGCAGGCTCCCCTGTGTACTGAAAAGCTACTGATAACTGAAAGCAAGTAAAAAGAAATGTGGGAAACAAGAAAGCATAAAATAATTAAAACAAAGTGAACCACCCTTCAAATATGGCTCTCACACGAGGATGGGAGCCAGGCTCCTTCCACAATATGGCAGCCAAGCTGACCACAAGGAAATATACAGTGGGCTATTCTCCAATGAAGCAAAACTGTCTGAGGGGGTTCTAAGAGCTGTATAACATTTTACAGAGACCTCTATATTTAATCTGAGGGATTATTGACCTGTCTCAGGGTATTCTCAGGGCTGCATAATGATTTACAGAGAGCTGTATAATCTATCTGGGGTATCACTAAGTCAGGTGGTACAGAGAGCTGTGTGGCACATTACAGTGAGCTGCATATTCAAGCTGAGGGATTACTCAACTATTGTACGCGGTTCTCAGAGCTGGGTAATTGGTGGGTAAATTATGATGTTACGGCATTAAAGGGAATTGTGTAACCCTGGAACTAGGTCTGTAGTCTGTAATAACACAAAGGAGAATTGTACTGTCTAGGGTTTTCCTAAAAGCTTTATAACGGTGTAACGAAGAGTGGTGTAATACAGCAGCAATTCTATCTCACAAGTGTTAGAAATGGGATCTCTGGTTGACAGTGGGTTGCCCACTGTTCAAGCAGGGACTCTCACTCTAGTCAGGGTAAGTAAGTTACACCCTCCGAATAACCCATGCTCACCCCCTTCATTGCTTGGCAAAAGCAGTCAGGTTTATTCTCAGAGGAAATATGTAAAGTATTTGTACACACACACAGTAACACAGTGAAAACACCACAAAAGTACTCCACACCAGTTTACAAAAAGAACTAATACTTATCTGATTAAAAAAAGGTAAAAACGACAAAAATCCAACATACACAAGTGAAGTAACGAAGTTTCAAAGATTAAATGCAGTAATAGTGCTTAGAAACACCAAGGGCCTCATGTAGGTGGCATACACTTTACCGATTCTAAAATACCGAATCATACCGATTCGGTATTTAAGAATCGGTAAAGTGTATGTAGGTAAAAATTCGGTAAATGTTACCGAATCGGAGTGAGTCGGTAATTACCGAATCGGTATTTACCGATTCGGTAATGAGGCATACCTTCCCATTGAGGGGAAGGTATGCCTCATTACCGAATCGGTAAATACCGATTCGGTAATGGGGGAGCACATGCAAGGGTGGCAGGGTGTCACATTGACACCCTGTTGCACCCCTGATTCGGCCATGTGTGCACATGTGGCACACATACATGCCCTAAGGGCATGTATGTCTGCCACATGTGCACACTTCTAAGCGCTTTTAAATGCTTTTACTCATCCATACTTTATTTACCACCAACTATTAGTTGGTGGTAAATACCGACTCGAAACAACACCCACACAGTCCCCCTACATCCTGATTTCTGTATTCGGAATTTACCGAATCGGTAAAATTACCGAATCGGTAATTTTACCGATTCGGTAAATTCCGAATACAGAAATTCACCCCCTACATACCAAAAGCCAAAATACCGGTCGGTAACAGTATAATTACCGAAAATCGGCCGTTACCGACCGGTATTTGGCTACCTACATGAGGCCCCAAAGCTCCAATCTGGGCTGTAACGATGTGCTTGACAGAGCCAAATCTCAAATTTCGGGGCTGACTGCAATGGTGTGAGGGCTGACAATGGAGTCCCACAATCCCTGGTTACAGTACCTTGCAAAAGATGACAAAACAAAGATGTTGCGAGGCCCCGGGGAGGTGATGAATCGTAGAGGCCAGTGTGGTGTCTGTGTGGTGCTTGGGATGTTGCAATGTTAAATGGTAGCGGCAATTTCAGTCGATAACCTTCCAAGTATTTGCCCGGCGATAATCGCCTCTCATACCACTCGATAATTTACCAATAAAAGAGGCAGGCGCCGGAGACTGGAAGGCAGGAAACAAGGTTTTATTCCGTCGGAGCAGAACACATCAGATCAGACAGCAAGGTATCGTCACGAGGTGCTCTAACTGCATCTCTGAGACCTGGTCTCTTATACACTGGTTTATTGCTTTATTACACATAGTACATTCTTGAAATTCTTTTGAAGTACGGGGGAATATCCCCTGGAGCCCCGGTTCAGATCCGATCCCACACATAGATACAGTAGAAGTTCCCACCCCACCCACAGTAGGAGATGGCTATTGCGCAGCAGGGTATTCCGTCAATTCCCGGGGGTGTGTGTGACCGGTCGGGTCTCAGGGGGTAGGGGCTTTGATCTACTGTAATCCCTTTGATGTGGGGTGTTTCCCTTACAGTAGGGGCAATAAACTGCATCCGCAGGGCTAGGTGATGGCCTGGGACCAGTTCGGTCAATGGGGCGCAGAGGAAGGGGGTTATCAAAGGAGAGGCATGACCATGTATGGGTTTGTCGGTCGGAAGTGGCTCCGTAGCAGGGTCGCGCAGAAGGAGAGGGTTTATGGCCTGTATGAGAGAGCGGGGGTGGCCAGCGCGCGGGGGATGCTCGCAGCGCCAAGGGGACCGCGCTGACGATTGACAATGAGTGGGGAGAGAGTGGGGTGCCTAAAATGGCGGCCGTGCATTCGCTGTGCGTGACGCTGGGGAGAGGCAAGATGGCGCAGATGATGTTCAGTTTGCACGCTAAATTTCCACAGTCCTCCCTTTTAACATATCTCGCCAGCTTGCCTAGTTCGGATCTATCCCCATAATACCCCGTACCTCCACCTCGTTCAGAGCTTTCATCCGCTCGGTTTCAAAGTCCAAAGTCTTAGGGCAGATGCAGTTCATAAAAAGCGAACATAAAGGTGGCAGACACTGAATCCCCAAGCAACATCCACATAGTATCACAATTGGTAACAAGGCCTTTGACTGCGTCCATGAACTGTGCTCCGGTGGAGTCGGCTTGAACAATGTCTTTGGCCCGTTTCTGTCGGTGATGGTTTGCTGGAGCCACATACGTCGGAGGAAGGACAAAGGCGATGTAGCAGGTGCCTCCCCAACCTTTCGGAAGCCAGGTGTAGGCCTTAGTACCGCAGATGAAGTACATATTCGGGGAGGCAACAAAGGAGGGTGGGTCAACTGAGTCCAATGTTCGGGTGATGAGGCAGGAGCTGTGGCCCACCAGCTGTGCCCCCAGGCCTTCGAGGCATACAGACCCAGTGATGTTGATGACGGACAGGGCCACTGTTAGGGTGGCGGCCGTTCGTTTCCGGAGGTAAGAGAAGGTGGGTCTGGCTGGATTGTTGAACACTTGCATTTCAACTCGTTCTTTGGCAGGGATGTCCATGTGAAAGGAAGTGTTCGATCTCAGAGGGCAGAAGGGGGCAGAAGTTCTTCCAGTTTTGTTCAGCCAGAACCCATGGTAGAAGTGTGACATGGTTCTGCCGGAAGTGGCATTGTCCTTGTAGCTTTCTTGCAGGAGGATTAGCCAGGCGAGGCAGGAACCATGGACAGAAAAAGGTGAAGGGATGAAAGGGATAGAGTGTCCAGTGGCATGTGGTAGCAGTCCACAGATCCAGCAATTAGTGGCGTTGGTAGCAAGATTGTGTTGGTGGAGCAACTGTACAAAGGAGTTATTCCAGAACTCCTTACGCCTTTCTCGGAGTTGGGGTGAAAGCGAGATCAGATGATGTTCTTTCGTGGTGGTAGGTTGAACGGTGGCCAGTAATGTCTTATGAGCGGGTGTGCTCTCCTCCATGATCCAGAAGGCGACCATGAGGAGAAGGCAAAAGAGAAGGGTAATGAAAAGTGCAATAGTCTTTAAGCTGTGCATTCGGTCAGTCTTTGGGTTTCTGTAGTGGATCTTCGGACGTCCGGTTGCTTCCATCATCTTCATGTTGGGCGCTTCCATCACCTTCAAGAGACTCGGTAGCGGGCAGAACCACAGACTTTGTTTGGTTTCTCTCCTGGTGGCCTTTGGGGTGACTAGGCTACCGCTTTGAGATTTTCACTTAGCTTGTGGTCTGCTTAGCCGAAGTTCTCTCCTTTCGTCGCAAGTTATACCCTTCTTTGGATGGCACAGTGGGATCAGGATATCTTACTAACTCGAGTGTCTCTGTATCTGGGCAGCGGCTCAGGGATGGTCGATCTTTGTCCAGGAGTTCTTCTTGGGCGGTGATGCTGTCCGTGGTTGTCAGGGTCGGTGATACCTTCTTGCAGTGGTGTGCATGCAGCCAATTGCGTTTCCCCTCCACTCGAAGAGCTGTTCGGGTGGTGATCAGGACTTGCAGGGGACCCGTCCACCGGGGCTCCAGACTCTTGGTGCGTTGGAAGTTACGCACTAAGACGAAGTCGCCGGGTTGGATGTCGTGTCCCGGGCCCCTGGAAACATCGGGAATGGCGTGCAGCACCTGCTGATGGATAACAGACAATGTCTTAGTTAGGTTATACAAATAGTCAGACATGAGGACGTCCGGGACGTCGTGGATGGACGATGGTTTTGGTGCAGTCCAAAGGTTCATGGGCCGCCCGAAGACGACCTCGTAGGGGGTTAAGTGGTGTTTGGTGGGGGTGGAACGCATTGATAGCAATGCTAGCGGGAGAGCGTCTGGCCATCTTAGCCCTGTGGTGGCGACTATTTTTGCTATCTTAAGCTTCAATGTGGCATTGTGTCGCTCAACCAAGCCTGCAGATTGGGGATGGAAGACCGCGTGGAACTTCTGTTTTACACCCAACCCTTTTAAGATGAGTTGGATAACTTCGGCTACGAAGTGGGGGCCATTGTCGCTCCACAAAATTCGACAAAGGCCGTATCGGGGGAAGAATTCCTTCAGTAGTACTTTTGCAGTAGTCATAGCGGTGTTGTCGTGGGTTGGGTAGGCTTCCACCCACTTGCTGAAGGCACACACAACGACAAGCACATACTTTAAACCTCGGCACCTTTCTAGCTGGACGTAGTCCATTTGTAGGACTTCAAAGGGGTGATTGGGGACCCCAAACCCTCCCCGGGGTACAGCAGTTCCTTTCCCAGGGTTGTGTTGGAGGCATACTAGGCATTGTTGGACCAGTCGTTTGGCTGAGTCTGGTATTCTGTCGTTGTGCCAGACTTTGGAGATGAGTTCGATCATGGGGGCAGACCCTATGTGTGCGGGGGAGTGTGTCATGGTCAGCATGGGGATCAAGTATGAGTCGGGTAGCAACCATTTGTTCGAGTCTTTAGTTCGCCAACAACCGTCATCGTCCTTCAATCCTACCCGGGCCCATTCAGTTAATTCGTGTGGTGTGCTGGCTAATTGGATATCCCTAATCGTTTCCCTAGCATCCTTCCAATTCTCAGTTTGTGACCTGGTCACGTACATGCGGGTCGTGGACCTATTCTCGGCTGTGGTTCGGGCAGTAATGTCAGCTAGTGCATTTCCCTGTCCTACAATGTCTGTCACCTTCTTGTGTGCCTGGCATTTGATCACAGCCAGCCGTGTGGGGAGGAGGACTGCTTCGGTCAGGGCAGAGACTAGATCTCCATGCAGGATGGGTGTGCCATGCGAGGTCAAGAATCCCCTCTCTTTCCATAAGAGCCCAAAGTGGTGAACTACCCCGAAGGCATACTGACTGTCTGTGTAAATGTTTGCGGTTGTCCCTGCTGCCAGGATGCAGGCTCGTGTGAGGGCAATTAGTTCAGCCGCCTGTGCGGATCGCTGGGTGATGCGGGCTGTCTCAACAACGGTTCGGGCCGTGGTGACTGCATAGGCAGCTGAGGTGGTGCCATCGGGGAGCTTGATACATGAGCCATCCACCCACAGTTCTCCGTCAGGGTTCGGGAAGGCAGTATCCCGGAGGTCAACCCTACTCTTGGTCTGTTCGTCGGTGAGGGTCACACAGTCATGTATAGGGGACGCATTGGGGTCAGTGTCAGGGAGAGGTAGTAGAGTGGCTGGATTCAGAGTGGTGCATCGTTTCAATGTGATGTGGGGTGCAAGCAGAGTCAGTTCGTACCCAGTCAGTCGTGCGCTAGTCAGGTGTTGAGTTTTGGTTTGGTTCAGGAGGGTATCAACAGCATGGGGCACCAATACAGTGAGGGGGTTCGAGAGCACGATCCCCTCACTTTGTCGGATAGAGACAGCAGCGGCGGCTACTGCTCGAAGGCAGGCGGGCAAGGCTCTGGCTACGGGGTCGAGAGTGGCAGAGAAGTAGGCACAAGGGCGTTGTTTAGGGCCTATGGACTGGGTTAGGACAGACAATGCGCATCCCTCCCTTTCGTGGGTGTAAAGGGAGAAAGGTTTAGTGTAGTCTGGGGTTCCTAGGACTGGGGCTGAGCAGAGGGCGTCTCGTAATTCCTTGAAGGAGGATTGGCATTCGGGTGTCCAGGGGAGGGGGAAGGGGGTATCTTTAGCCAGCAGGGAAAGCAGAGGTTTTACGATAAGACTGAAATCTGGCAACCACTGACGACAAAAGGAGGTGAGGCCCACTAGGGACCGCACTTGCTTCTGAGTTTTGGGAACAGGGGTTTCTAGGATGGTTTGAATTCGGTCAGGGGTAAGTTTCCTCCCATCTTTGGATAGTAGGTGGCCTAGATACGTTACTTGGGGCTGGCAGAATTGCAATTTCTTTCTGGAGACCTTGTGACCGTTCTCCGCAAGGAAGCGAAGGAGGTGAATGGTGGCCGTGACGGCAAGAGGGGTGGTGTCGGCCGCCAAAAGAATGTCATCGACGTACTGTATCAATGCCACTCCATCGGGTAGTTGGACTGCATCTAGTTGCCTCTTGAGGGCTTGGCTGTAAATACTGGGACTCTCAGTGTAGCCTTGGGGTGCCCTACAGAATCTGTACGAACGGGCTTTTAAGGTGAAGCCGAACAGGTAGCGGCTGTCTGGGTGGATGGGGATGGAAAAGAATGCGTTCTTGAGGTCAATAACAGTAAAGATGGTGGCGGTGGATGGAATCAGGGTGAGGATGGTGGTGATGTCTGAGACTACGGGGTACTGGGGTATGACTACTTTGTTAACCTCTCGCAAGTCAACAATGAAACGGTAGGCTTTCTCATCCCCCTCGCCTTGCTTCTTTACAATGGGTAGGATAGGGCTGTTGCAAACATTACTCACTACTTCTTCTACCACTCCTGCCTCGACCAGGGACTCGATGATTTCCACCAATGCCTTCTCGCCTTCGGGGGATATCCGATACTGAGGAAGCTTTGGGAGCACTGCGTCCGGTCGGACGGTTATGTGTACCGGGTCGATCACCATGCGCCCTACATCTGAGTCGGTTTTAGCCCATAGATGTGAAGGTAATGTGTCGAGTAGGGACATATCAGCATCGGTTATAGAGAGCATACGCCGAGTGTGACAGGGTCTGAACAGATCTGGGTTATCGTGTAGGATGACTCGAACTCCGTCTGGGGAGCATCTGATAGTGGCTCGAAAATGTTTTAGCAAATCAAGTCCCATAATAGCATCGGGGGTGTTGGAGGAGAGCAGAAAGGTCGTGTCAGTGGTGTTATCTTCCAAGTCAAAGGGGATTGGTGCTGATAAGGGGTTAGTGGAGGGCGTTCCGTCAAAGCCTATTGAGGTTACGTGTGAGCCAGACAAGGGTGCCCTAGGAATCAGTCGTTTAGATAACGCACTACGTGTCGCCCCAGTATCTACCAGGAATGGAGATTTTGTGCCCAAGACCTTAGCGGTGACGTAAGGACCTTGCTGGTCAACACGGAGTTCGACTGGATCCCTCCCTTGCCCCTGGCGGTCCTATGCGAAGTCATGAGTGCTTTCATAGTCGGACTGCCGACACTGGTTTTGTCGGGGGCGATCAAAGGTGTTTGGTCTGCCTGGCCTGTCGTTGATGGTGTTGTTCGTGTGCCCTCGTTCCTGTTCTCTATTTCTGGGGTCGTATGCTGCGTCTCTGGGGCCCCTATTCTTGTTCATTTCCAGAAGGACCGGGCACTGGGATTTCCAGTGTCCGAACCCTCTACAGAACGCACATTGATTTCCATCTAAGTCCCTCCGTCCGTTGTAGGGTGTAGGTGCATGGTCTCTAGGGGGTAGCTTTCTAGGGGCGGTTGGTTGGTAGTTCTCCTTCGGGGGTTCCCTTCCTATTGTCACCCCTTGCAATTGTGCTATCATCACCCTCTCCTTTAATTCCTTTTTCTTCTTCTCTGACGCCCTATCGTTCTCGTTTTTCTGGTTTTCGTAGTATTGGGCCATCTGGAGAATTGCTGCGGGTTTGGAGGCTGCCCAACTACTCTCGCTGGTCTGTAGTTTCTGGGAAACTTCTGGCGACAGACCCTTTACATAATTCTGGACAAAGAGGTGGTGTCCGGTTGCGGTGGTCATGTCTTGGCCACTGTAGTCGGAAAACACAGTCTCGAATCGGGAGAAGTATTCAGACACGTCTTCCTGGGGTTTCTGGCGGCAAGCCGTCACTATCGACCAGTCTACCTTTCTTTCAGGGATTAGAGTCTTCAGCTTTTGTACAATCTTATCTGGGAGCTCTAGGATGGCTTTCGGGGGTTTCTGTCCTGGTTCTCGCTGTTTATCTATGGTATCGAGTTGTACCCAGGTATATCCGAACGGCTCAGCGTGGTCAACTTTCCGGATTTGTTTCCACACATCAGCCGGCAGACATAGCCCAAAGAACAAGTCGATATCTGCTAGCGTCATTATCGTTGAGCCTAAGGCTGTACCTAATTCAGTGTAGAAGGCAGTCGGGTTCTTTCTCAAGTCGGGTAGGGTCTTTCTAAAGGTCAAAATATCTTGCCGGTCCCACGGCTGGTAGACCCAGTTATATACAACCCTTCCCTTCGCATCTTGGTGGTTGATGTCGTCGTGTGTTCCCTGACCCCGTGGGGGGACCCAGTAGGGGGCAGCTTCTTTAATGGGCATCATGGCATCGGCCCTTCCTCCCTGGGGTTTAGTTGCTATGGGGGTTTCTGTTTTGGTTGTTTGTCCATGTTCTTTAAGGTGTCGGTAGACCTCGAGTGTACGAGTGAAGAGGTTCGCTACATCGCCCTCTCTTTCTTCTCCGATGTCTACCTTTCTATATAGGGCCGCTAAGCCTTCGGGACCTTTATCGTGGTACCTATCCTCATATGCATTCAGGGCGTGATAACAGAGCCGTACGACAAAGTGTCGTCTGCGGTTGTCGGCATACGATTTATACACGTCCGTTATATACTCCTCACTTTCTTTTCGCTCCACCAGCGTCCCTACTATCTTGTCAATTCCTGCTCGTTCATCTTTAGTTAATCGATTCATTCTGGTGGAATCGTTCTTTCTCATCTCATGGTCATCTAGCGTTATAGCCGACGTTGGGTTCAGTACAAGAGGCTCAGCCGGCGCGGAGGCCGTGAGGGCCGAGGCCCCTGTACTGCTTTCGTTCGTGTTCGGGGGTTGTGGGTGTTGCACTACTGGTTGGGAGGGTGCATACGGAGGGGGCATGTAAATGGTCGGGGGACCTAACAGTAATTCGTCATTCGTTTGCTGCTTGGAGGACAACACAGGGTAGAGCAAAGAAGAGGTCCTAACAGCGTACTGGCCTGAGGTTTCGGGCTCCTGTCTTAGCTTAGTTTCCCTTCTCTCCTTTATGTCTTCTTCTAACTTTTTAGCGGCAAGGTGAGCTGCCTTTCGTAATTCCTTTTCTGCTTTTACTTCTTCCCTCTTTTTCCGTTGCGTCGCTTCTTTGCGCCACATGCCAATACTGTCAAGCATAGTAGGCGTCGTCTTATTGCTACGCAGAGCTACTTCTAGCGCTTCTATCTTGCGGTCGTCGAAGGATCCCATCAGTGGCCACTGACTTTCGGGCTCCTTCTTGGTATATTTATGCCACAGCTTGCTATAAGCCACGGCGACTAGTCCATATTTAGTGAACATGTCCTTATTAGGGGTGCCTTCCAGTGGAGCCGGGTGGTTCACCTCTAATAAGCGGTCCGGGCAGAACCAACTACCAATCAGTGGGGAGAAGATAGGCATGACGGGTTTCAACGGGGACAAAAGTCAGCACTACCTATCTTTTCACTGCTTGCAAAGACTAGACAGAATATCTCTATTCCTCGTTATTTGTAAGCAGAGAATACCTCCAAAGAACCAATATCGAACAACTAGTGTTCGGACAATCAATCAATCAATCAATGGGGAGATAAAGATAGGCACGACGGGTTTCAATGGGGACAAAAGTCTGCGTTACCTACCCTTCACTATTTGCAAAGACTAGACAGAATATTCCTATTCTACGTTATTTGCAAACAGAGAATATCTCAAAAAGCACTATTCTTCAAAACAATCAATGTTCGGACAATCAATCAATGGGGAGATAAAGATAGGCACGACGGGTTTCAATGGGGACAAAAGTCTGCGTTACCTACCCTTCACTATCTGCAAAGGGAGAGAGAGAGAGTATTTCTACTCCTCCCCGTTTGTAGACAGCGAATATCTCAAAAAGAACAATCAATGAGCAATACTAGTATTCAAACAATCAATCAATTATTTCGCACTTTTGTCGTGTTTCACGACCTTACCCGGACCGCATGGACAGTTTCTCGTCTTCCGCCTCCAGCGCCCGATCGTCCTCTATTCTCCGTATTTGCCGCGGCACTCCTGATGGTTCCCAGTCAGGACCGTAGATCACTCGAGAGAGGTCTGCTCGGAACCAGTGAAGTTCGGATGATCGGCTGCCAGACGAGGGTCTATTGGGCAGGAGCTCTCCCGATCGTTGCAGTCGTTCACTCTGTCGTCGGGACCTCTCCCACTGGATCCACGTGTCGCTGATGGGCCCCACGTTTGGGACGCCAATTGTTAAATGGTAGCGGCAATTTCAGTCGATAACCTTCCAAGTATTTGCCCGGCGATAATCGCCTCTCATACCACTCGATAATTTACCAATAAAAGAGGCAGGCGCCGGAGACTGGAAGGCAGGAAACAAGGTTTTATTCCGTCGGAGCAGAACACATCAGATCAGACAGCAAGGTATCGTCACGAGGTGCTCTAACTGCATCTCTGAGACCTGGTCTCTTATACACTGGTTTATTGCTTTATTACACATAGTACATTCTTGAAATTCTTTTGAAGTACGGGGGAATATCCCCTGGAGCCCCGGTTCAGATCCGATCCCACACATAGATACAGTAGAAGTTCCCACCCCACCCACAGTAGGAGATGGCTATTGCGCAGCAGGGTATTCCGTCAATTCCCGGGGGTGTGTGTGACCGGTCGGGTCTCAGGGGGTAGGGGCTTTGATCTACTGTAATCCCTTTGATGTGGGGTGTTTCCCTTACAGTAGGGGCAATAAACTGCATCCGCAGGGCTAGGTGATGGCCTGGGACCAGTTCGGTCAATGGGGCGCAGAGGAAGGGGGTTATCAAAGGAGAGGCATGACCATGTATGGGTTTGTCGGTCGGAAGTGGCTCCGTAGCAGGGTCGCGCAGAAGGAGAGGGTTTATGGCCTGTATGAGAGAGCGGGGGTGGCCAGCGCGCGGGGGATGCTCGCAGCGCCAAGGGGACCGCGCTGACGATTGACAATGAGTGGGGAGAGAGTGGGGTGCCTAAAATGGCGGCCGTGCATTCGCTGTGCGTGACGCTGGGGAGAGGCAAGATGGCGCAGATGATGTTCAGTTTGCACGCTAAATTTCCACAGCAAGGTACAGGGGAGGTGATGTGGCATTGGCGGCGAGGTGTCAGTTCCACTGGCAGCGTGGCATCGATGAAGTTTCGAGAGTCAAGCCAAAGAGTGTGGAGTTCGCAGTGTCGATGTCACACAAGAGGCCACCAGTGCTGGCGGCGGAATTGAAGTCGAGTGCCACGGACTTCACTGATGTAATACTCGGGACTTTCTCTGTGGCAGTTCTTCGAAGTCACTGCGGCAGTGTCGGGCCTGCATTGCAAGTTGCGGTCATTGCATTGAGCGGAGACCACAGCTCTTGTGCAGGCAGCGGCGCCGTGTTATAGAGCGTCGTAGGCTCCAAAGTCACACAGAAAGTCGATATGCTGGTTTCTTCTTGTTAAACACAGCAAAATCACTTCCAAGGGCCCAGGATCTGGATTTGTCAGAACTTGGCAGAGTAAGGCTCTCAGCAGAAAAGCCCAGATGCTGCATATGAAGTATTTGATGGCCCTGAGACTTCTGACAAGAGGCAAGCTCAACTCAAGCCCTTGGAAAGACTTTGAAAGCATAATGTAAAAAGCAAAGTCCAGTCCTTTCACTTCCAGGACAGAAGCAGCAGCAGCAGCCCAGCACAGCAAAGCAAACAGCAAAGTGACAGTCCCTCCTGACAGCAACACAGCTCTTCTTCCTGGCACAATGTCCTCAATCAAGAAGTGATATGAGTATATGGTGTCAGAGGTCCAGTACTGATACCCATTTGAGCCTTTGAAGTAGGCAAACTTGTGTGCAGAAGACCCTGCCCTACTTTTCCCTGGCTCCAGACACACTACAAGGGGGTAGAGACTAATTTGTGAGGGGACGGTGACAGCACTATTCAGGTGCAGGTGTCAACTCCTTCTAACACTCTAGTTCAGGAAGACCCATCAGCCTGGTGATGGGCCATCAGGACATGCAGGGCACACCTCAGCTCCCTTTGTGTGTGACTGTCTAGAGTGAATTCACAAAGCCGAACGGTCATACAACCAAGATGTGTATCCTAGGGACAGGCAGACACAGAATGGTTAAGCAAGAAAATGTAAACTTTCTAAAAGTGGCATTTTTAGACCTGCAATTTAAAAAACCCAACTTCACTAAAAGATGTATTTTCAAATTGTAATTCCAGAGACACCAAACTCAAAATTTCTATTGAAAGATACACTTTTAAAATGTTACAAGGCAGCTCCAATGCTAACCTATGGGAGAGATAGGCCTTGCTGTAGGGAAAAATGAATTTAGCCGTTTGTCACTACCAGGACATGTAAAACTTAAAACCACATGTCCTACCTTTTAAATGTACTGCACCCAGCCCGGAGGGGGGTGGAAAATGTCCTACATGTCTTGGTGTGAATGATTAGGAATTTAGATCACCACCTGGGTATCATCAACGTTACTGAAAACAGACCCTCAGGGACTAAATCCCATTGTGTACAAAAATAAGAACCAAAAGTGTTGAAAAAGACCCCTTGGGGGCTCTGTTGGTTAAAGGTGCCGACACTAAAGCAACTTTCAGAGCGGTAATTGGTTCTTGTTCGATATTCACCATCAAGTAACGTTTGGTGTTCATCTCCTGCCTCAGTCATAGATCCGCCTCCCTTCACCATGACAATATCAGTACTTGTGTGATGCCACCAGTTCTACCCATGCCCAGTTGGTCAAAGCAGTTGTTCAACTTGTATACGCATCCATGTTCTACGTGCGACTACCGCCAGTTTCTCTTTTGCATGTGACATGGCTTTTAATTTATACAAGTGGTACTTTTCATGGTCATTTGGTCTAGAAGGCAGCTCAACAGCAGCACAGAGATTGACAAGCCCTAATAGTTAAGTTAGTTAAGTCGTTGTTGATCTTTGACCAGCATATTCATATAGGTGGGCTCTAGGAGACTACAATAGATTGCACATGTTTGCATCTTCAAAATTACTGGGGTTTATCATATTTGAATGTAGACCATGGATGTTCAGTTTGTTGGGTGTGGGTAACAATGATGGATATGAGTTCGTAAACCATTTTTGAAAAATGTTCATCCTGTTTAGCAGTGTTCTAGCCAATTCCTCTTCTGCTATAAGTATCCTCAGGCCCAACACAAGCTTCTCCTTCGGTTTGGAAGTGCAGTTTATTTGTTGTATATGTTCAATGCCTTGTACAGCAGCAGTGTCCCCTAGGTCATGCAGTGTGCCCAGTACTGCATTTGTTATTGTTAGGAAATGCTGAACAGTCTAGAAGTGAGACTGCATCTCCATCTCTCACACAGAGAGGAATCATCCACTGAGACTGTCTATGTTTATTAATGTATGTTTCTGATACAGTCAGGAACTATTGACTAGCAGGCGATTAAAAACAAGCACAATTAAAAACTGCAATTGTAATTGCAGTTATACAGCGCTTACTACCCCTGATGAAGCATTGAAGCGCTTTACGAAGGGCAGCACGCTGCATCGGAACCAAAGGTTAGTGGTTAGTCGAGTGTTATTGGAATTAGTCTTGTGACATTATATTATTGCTTCTTTGTTATACGCCTCTTCTCTTTCCCTGAAGGCCAGCTGTTCTTTGTTATTAGTGTACTACGCTCACAAAGGAGCTGCAAGCTGTTCATAAGATGAGAAAAGTCACTGCAAGAAAGTTTATTTAAGACAGAAAAATGTACACTATGTACTGAAATCAATTACATGATAATAATAGTTTTGTTCCTAGTGCAAATGTAACCAATATTTAATTATTTTCAACTCGTATTGAGTAGTAATTCCAAAATTACTGTAAAGTACTATCCAATTTATCATTTTCAAACGTATTTAGAGTCCACATTTAGAATTTACGAGTTTATGCACAATCCTGGTTAGTAATCTAGGGCGCCCTTCCTTGGTGCAACCCCCTTGGAGACATATAAAAGTTATCACCACAATCGAGGGCATGTTTCTATTGACACAGTATTTTAGGGTTAATGGCCAACAACATCCAATTATGTGTAAAATCTTTTCCTGGAATTAAGGGGCTCGTTATGATGGCGGAACGATTGCCGCCGGCGGTGGCGATCGTTCCGCCATCATAATGAGATTTACCCACCGCCAAATTAGGATGGCGGTGGGTATCGCGGTGGACGCAAAGTCCGTCTGCCGCTTTACCGACGGTGGCAATCAGAACAATTGCCTGGCGGGCGGAGTGGGGCCAATAATATGGTGGCGGTGCCTAGCAGGCACCGTCCGCCATATTAGGATGTGGCGCCATGGAAAGGCTGGCGGGGATTGGGTCTAGGGGCCCGTTGCGGGCCCCTTTATGTCTGGGGGAGGTGAGATACACTTGGGGGGTACCTATGGTATCCCCCTACATTTCGCTGCACCAAGTGGCAGGCACCGTGTGGTGCCTGCCATGTGGTGCAGTTAAATGCTAGACATGCGATTTTAACTTCGCAGCGGGTGCTGCTGGCGGGTGCTGCTGTCGGCAGCACCCGCCGCAATGTTAAATTGCAGAATGCGACCGCCATGGAGGCGGTCGCATCCTAATTCGCGGTACAGGACCACCGCATGTCTTGCAGCCGGTCCAAACACCCTGGGGATGGCAGGCGGACTCAGGTCCACCCACCATCCTAATGAGCCCCTAAATTCCGGTATTCCGTGCTTTGTCTTACCACATTACTGCTGCATCCATTTTGTGGGATTTTTTCTTTCACTAGGATTTGGGATATTAATATGATAGTTAATGATTCTAAAGGCATCATGATACATATTTTCAATTGCACAATTTGCTTTGGCATAATGAGTCAGGGTTTTAATATTGCTTCCCAGATGGCCTGCTGCAGTTTTAAAGTGAGTGAACCCTAGTTTCTCAGAAGGAAGAAGGTATCACTTTGTTACTTTTTTTAACACTGATTTGGTATTGCCGAGGTAATGTGACACCCTGAGTAGCGCACCTCCCTTTCAAACACATAATGACTATGTTATCCATCCTCAAGAGTTATGGGTTCCAAAATTAATAACAGAGCTTGTTTCCATCAGTAATCATCATCTCGAGGGCACTTAATCTGCAGGCGCCATTTTCCCATTTTGTGTCGAGCTAAGGATGCAAGCAGAGGGGAATAAAATGATGTGATCAAGGTCACATTGACTGTACATCTTTGACAATGAAGAGAAGTTTGAACAGCTAGTATCTTGAATTCCCAGTCTTGTAAGCTTTACTGGCAGACTCGTATTTTTACTCTATTACCAGATGAATATTTCCATTCATTGTCCTTTGTTTACTTTCACTATCTGGCAAATTCTTCTATTTCATTTCCTAGAGTCCAACTGAGAATGTCATCTAGATCTTTCTAGAAGTCAGATAGGACACATTGTTTCATTCAAAACGAACAGCAAGACTCACCCAGCTGGCCCCTAATCCATCCAGCAGGAAGATAAATGCCAGAAAGCAAAGGAAACACCACACTGTGTATCAGCAGTCTCTGTAAATGGCTTCCTACAAGTGGACACTTGGTACAATGTATTGTTTTTTTCAAACAATAATTTATGAAAAGGTTAAAGAACTGCATTGAGAAACAACTATGAAAATGATCCTTATAAATTACAAGAAGATCTGTGACCCGGTTATCATAAGGACGAATATGTGACGTTACAACGAGATCGTTCAGATCGCGGTATGTTACATCGCGGTTTATTACAATGCACGTCGTTACAATGACTTGCGCTAGAAGCGCTGGACTAAGGAATAGTATGATCTACTATTCCAACTCCAGTGTGTGTAACAGTAGGGATGGTGTTGAAATAGTAAATCATACTATTCCTTAGTGTAGAGCGCCATCCAGCGCAAGTCGTTGTAACAACTTGCGCTGTAATGACCCGCAATGTAAATGTATCGCGGTGTAATGACCACGTTGTAAAGGTTGATCGCCCATAAGGACACATAGCCTAGGTTTGTGCTGAAGCACATTGAACCCGGGTGTCCCATACAGAGACTTGGGGGATGGACCGCCTTGGCAAAAGAAAGAAAAGCATAGTCTCCTACCCTCATGCTAACTGTACGCAGCATAGAGATACTGAGCAGAGATTCACAAGCTCGTCCAGACTTCTGTTTGGATGCAAGCGCAGTTCCAGACTGCACACGCTCTTCTGGGGACCTCTGTGGTACCTTCAGTAGCCAAAGCGCAAGATGGTACCATGCAGATACTGAGAGCATCGCCTCAGCCACAGAGCCACTGTGTTTACACAGGAACTTCAAGGACTGCAAATAGCAGTCCAGAGACCTCTTCACAAACATGGTAGGGGTCCAAGGAAGGCACCTGCGTCTCTTCATACCCCTCCTTCTATGGCATCACATTCTGGATTTTGAACCTTCTGCATGCCCCGAAAGATTACTTGCCCATGTGCATGCTTCAGTAATACAAACCAAGCACACAGACAAAGGTAGATCCTCACTCCCATAGTGTCATATGTGCATACGTGGGAATATTTTATTAACATTGTTTTTATTTTTTTTATTTAAGACTACCTTATACAAAATATATTCTGGAAAACTGTATAAATATCTATACTAGGCATAATGACATAAGTGTATGCGCTCAATAATAAAGCATACTACAAGCGTACGCCACACAAACAAGTGTGTGATAGATTCATTTCTTGAAATAATTGGTGTTTATACGTTTGGGAAAATGTTGCTTAGGTGACATGCAAATGTACATATGCTCATATTGAATAAAAATTGGTTGGATATTTTCCCTTATTTGCGTTATTTAAAATTATTTAGGTTCTTTATTAGGGGCAAGTATAATTGTGTTGTTTCGCAAGGCTTGACAATATGGTGACAAGTACTTTGTTCGGCATCGAAAAATGTTGTCCTGTTGACGACTCCTAGACCACAGAGAAGATTAAATAAATGGAGGTTTCCAAAAACACCGCATTTTTTGCGTTCCATTGGAGACGTTGTAAGAAATGGGGTTACTGGTTGAGGGGGGCAAACCCCTTCTTTTTTTTTTTTTTTTTTTTTTAAGTTTTGAAAACCTTTATTTGAAACAGTACGGTACACAGCAAAGAGCCTACAACCCAGCGGGCCGGCCGCGAAAAACACATTTGGATGCATATCTGATCACACAGCCCCATGCCGTCAACCCGGAGGTACGGCGGCGTTAAGGAGTGTACACGTATCGTGAGGTAGAGAAGAATGTTACTTGTCTCAGACTTAAGCAAACAATCACAAATTTGGTCAGGTTGCCCAGGAGGCATAAAGTGCCGAAACTTCCAACTCCCCCCCCTCCCCCTCCCGAAACATCGGTCAGCACTGCGTTTTATGTGTGCCCTTAGCTAGCCAGCACCCTCCCCCCCCACTCCCAGCTCCCCGAGTCGCGGTAACACGGGTCTAATCGTCTCCGGGGTCATCTTGCACAATGGAAGGAGGTTCGCAGATTCCCCCCCTAAAATCATTCCACTTGGACCACACCTCAACCCACTTGCGCGGGCACCCTCTAGCCACATATACTGTCTTTTCCTGCAGCATGCACCAGTCCATGTCGCTGGTCCAGTCTGAGAGTTTCGGTGGTACAGCGCTGCCCCAGAGCCTGGCAATGTTTCTTTTTGCTACCATTTGCCCGAGCGTCACCCAGATCCTCCCTTTTGGCGGCAGGTCAGTTGGTTCCCATATGTTGAGGAGGCACCTCTTGGCTTCGGGGCGAATCTCCACCTCCCAGACCTCTTCCATCTCCCGCACCACCCTCCTCCAGTACCTCTGAACCTTTGGGCAGTCCCACAGCACGTGAAAAAAGGTTCCATCACCTCCGCACCCCCTCCTACATAGCGTCGTGTCAGCCCTACCCATCATATGTAATCTTGTGCAAGATATATAGACTCTGTGTAGGATCTTCAATTGGATGAGCCGCAATCTGGCCGATATCGCGACCTCACGAGGAGAAGCCAAAGCGTGCATCCATTCCTCGTCATCTATTTCCAGCCCTTCGGCGACCCACTTGTCTCTGAGGGGAAGGAGCAAGTCTGGGGGGTTGTTAACAAGTTTTTTGTAGGTGAGGGATATGGCATGTTCCGCGAGGAGTCCGTCAAGCAGTCTATCCTCGAGCGGGGAGGCTGGCGGCAACTTGACCTCCTGTGGGATGTTAGCCTGCAAGGAGTGGCGCACCTGCAAGTATCTGTAGTATTCGGCATCTGCCAGTTCGTAGGCTTCCTGCATTTGGGCGAATGAGCGGACCCCGGCAGGTCCCCACATGTCTTTGATTTGAGAGATGCCGATAAGATCCCAATTGCGGAATCCTTTGGTGCGGCGCAGATTTCCCAACGCTTCCGAGGCCCATAGTGGCGTGGCCATCGTGAGGACTCTGGACCATCCGAGCTTTTTCTGTGCGATGTGCCACAGCTGTACCGAATGCAGTGTCGGCCCGGTGAGTTTGCGCGCCCCCCGTCTAGAGTAGAGTGCTATTTCGTAGTTCCCTCCGGGCAGCAGCCATCTATCCATGCCATAAGCCGGGTCATTCCCGTCCCCGTATGTCCCTTGGTTGATTGCGGATAGGTGGGCCGCCCAGTAGTACTTGCGAATATCGGGGAGAGCGATTCCCCCATCGTACCACCCCAGTGTCAGTTTGGCCAGTGAGATTCGGGGCTGCCCGGCCCAGAGGAGGTCGCGCAGCGCAGCTTCGATTGCTAGGAAGTAGCTGTTTGGGACCAGGTGCGGGTAATTTTGAAGTGCGTATAGAAACCGCGGGAGCGAGAGCATCTTAAATAGGGCTGCCCTGCCCAACAATGACAGAGGCAGATGCTGCCAGGATTTCGCCTCCCGTTGAAGCCGAAGGAGCGGCGGCTTGAGATTGTGTTCGTAAAGCAGAGCCTTGTCAACAGTGATATACACTCCGAGATATTTAAACCCGTCCTCTGCCACCCGAATAGGGCAAGAATCAGGGAGCCTGGGAGGGTCCCCGCGGAGGACGTATAGATGCGATTTGGCCCAGTTGACCCGGAAGCCAGAATTGCGACCGAAACTGTCCAATATATTCAGCGCCGCGATCAGTGACCCACGCGGCTTCGAGAGGTAGAGAAGTATGTCGTCGGCATATAAAGATATCTTATCCTCCCATCCCTCCGCCCATGTTATGCCCTGCACGGTGGCCACCTGTCTTATCCAGGCCGCGAGCGGCTCGAGGGAAAGGGCGAATAGGAGGGGGGACAGGGGACAGCCCTGTCGAGTTCCTCTGGCCAGCGGGAATACTTCAGACACCTTATTATTTACCAGCACCTGCGCCAGGGGTTCCGCGTACAGTAATCGCACCCAAGCGATAAATTGGGGTCCAAAGCCCAGCTTGCGCAGGACTGCGAACATGTAGGGCCACTCCAGGGTGTCGAAGGCCATTGTGGCATCCAACGAGACTACCACCGCGTCCTCTTGAAGACTGTGGCACTGCCCCAGCACCCCATGCAGTCTCCTAATATTGAGGGCCGTGTTGCGGTGGGGCATAAATCCCGATTGGTCAGGGTGGATTAGCGACGAGAGCACCGGCTTAAGCCGATTGGCCAGCGTCTTGGCAAGTATTTTAGGGTCCGCGTTTAGAAGCGAGATGGGTCTGTATGATGCGCAAGCGTCTTTGGGTTTACCTTCTTTCGGGATCGCCACTATGGTCGCTAACCGCTGGTCCCGGGGCAGCCGCCCTAGTGTTTTACTGCACTCGAACATGAGTTTGAGGTGCTTACTGGTGACGTCTGGCTGGAGTTTGTAGATCTCTATGGGTATGCCGTTCGGGCCGAGCGCTTTGCCAGGACGGAGGTCCCCTATCGCCTGCTGGAGCTCAGTCTCAGTGAGCGGGCTGTCGAGAGCCTCCCGATCTGTGTCCGAGAGAGTAGGCAGTCGTATGTCCGCGAGGAGGTCCATGGAGTCCTCCTCCGGCCTGTCCGACTCTCGCCTGTAAACCTGCCGGTAATAGTCGGCGAACTGTTGTACTATTTCCCGGGGTTCCGTGAGCACTCTCCCCGATTCAGTGCGCAACTCCGGCACCACCCTGCTGGCCTGTTGTTTCCGTTCCAGCCAGGCGATAAGTTTCCCGGCTTTGTCCCCCTGATCATATATCCTGCCAATTCTATGCCGAGCCACCGTCTGGGCCTCCTGGGACACCAGCGCTCTGTACTCCGCCGCCTTAAGCTGCATCGCGTGCCTGAGCTCCCGGTCGCCGCTGGTCGGTGCCTCCCTTTCTAGTTCCCCAAGTTGCTCCTCTAGCGCTACGGTCTGTTGGCTACGTTCCCGTCGCCGAGCCGCGATAGCCGATAGAGCCTCGCCTCGCACCACAGTCTTAAACGCCTCCCACAGGGTGGCAGGGGAGGCGACCGACCCATCGTTCTCTGTGAAGTAGCGCGTGATTGAAGTGGATATGTGTTTTCTAGTGACCTCGTGTTTCAAGTGCCAGGGATTAATTGGCGCAGTGCTGCCCTCCCGCCTACTTCCGAATGTAATCTGTGCAAAGAGCGGTGAATGGTCGGAGATACCCCTGGGGAGGAATTCGGCCTCCAATACCGCCATGTCGTGCTGGAGCAGGGTGAGGATGTAGTCCAGCCGTGAGAAGGAGTGGTGTGCGCCGGAGAAGAAACTAAAGCTACTTTCAGTGGGGTGGAGTAGGCGCCAAACGTCCATCAGCCCGAAAGACTCGAGGAAGTCCGGCAGCCACCGTTGCCCTTGGGGCAGGTCTCTAGATGGTAATCTGTCTTGGGCTCCCGACGCCACAGCGTTCAAGTCCCCTCCCAAAACGAGCCGACCCTCGGGTAGCGATAGTAGGAGTGAGCCCAGGTCTTCAAAGGTCCGGGCCTGTAGGCCTGGGGGGATATAGACTGAAAGAAGATTGAGCGCCTGGCCCTCCCAGCGCCCCGACACAGCCGTGAAGCGGCCCTGCGGGTCGGTCTTGGTGGTGTCTACATGAAGGGGCAGCGAGCGGCGCAGGAGTATACCTACTCCTCTCGATCCAGTGGTGAAACCTGAGTGCGCTGCTAGAGTGTACCCATATCTATTTAGGGCGTAACAGACATTACCCAATAAGTGCGTTTCCTGCAGTAGCACCACATCTGGCTGGTGCCGTTTGAGGAACTGCAAAACTATAGTGCGCTTGAGTCTGTCCCCTAGGCCGTTGACGTTCCAGCTGAGAATCTTAAGGCTTTTTTCCCACCGTCTAGCCATGGCTGTGTCGTAAGAGGGTGTCTTGTCCCACCACCCGGGCATCCGTTATGTGAGAATAATGTGCGTGACCGTAAAGGATCCCCAACTCCCACCCCTCCCTGGGTCCCACCCCACAATGATAAATCATACAAATGACAACAATCCCAACCGGCCGGACGTTCAACTCCCCCCCTCCCGGAGCTGGCCCTGACCTCCCGGCCCCCCCATCCCAAAACAACTCCCCCCACCCTGCCCCCTGCTCCGTGGGTCTAGAACTACCCACCACCCCAATTAGCAGAGCGCCTGTCGCCCCACCCCCCCCCGGTGAACCCACCGAGAAACTCAATTTGGGAAGTTCGTGGGCTAGTCCCCTGTGGTCGCCCGCCTGTGGTGTCCCAGTTCGTTCATCCCCCTTGTCACGGAGTCACCCATGGAGGGAAGCCACCCATGGAGGCAGTGAGGCGACCAGAGTACCCCAGAGTTAACAAATCTCAAAATAGAGGCACGTGAGGTATACATTACAGTCCGATGTCTTCCAGCGCTATTGCTCGTGGTCTCAGCGTGGCGTCCCTTCTCTGGACGAGCCCCAGCGGGGGCTGTTGGACCTGGAACGCCAGGACCGCTGACTCGGCGCACCACCCGCAGGGCGGCCTGACGCCGACTCCGTGGCGGGCAGGCCCGCATCTTGCCGCTGTAGTTCTCCACTCCGGGAGTCCTGCGTCGCCTCTCCCCCATCCAGCCACTCCTGCACCGCCTCCGGCGTGGTGAAGAAGAGGGATCGCCCATCAACGATGATCTTCAATTTGGCGGGAAAGAACATCATATATTTGATCCCACGCTCGCGGAGCGCCGCCTTGACCCCTTGGAAGGAGCGCCTTTCCCGTTGGACCTGGAGCGTGAAGTCGGGGAAGAACCGGATTGTGGCCCCCTCGTATCGTAGGTCACCGTGCTGTCTCGCCGCCTGAAGAATTGCGTCCCGGTCCCGGAAGTTCAGAATTTTGGCTATGATCGTCCGTGGCATGGCTCCAGGCTTGGGTCGTGGGATAGGGGCCCTGTGCGCCCGCTCAATGGTGAAGAGCTTCGAGAGACGCTTGGGTTTGAGGTGTCGTAGGATCAGATCCTCCAGGAAAAGCTCCACACTGTCTCCTTCAAGTCCTTCCGCCACCCCCACGACGCGGATATTACTTCTCCGAGCCCTCCCTTCTTGATCATCGAGCCGCAGGGCCATTAGGCGGTGCTGGTGTACTAGTTCGTTCACCCTGCCCTCAAGCCGCTTCTCCGAGTCCTGTAGGGCCTTAATGTCGACTTCATTAGTCTTGGATCGGTCAGTGGTTTTCCCTAGGTCAGCTCGGAGAAGGGCCACTTCAATAGTGATCTTGTCCATCTTGGTTTCCAAGTTCGTGCCCAGGGTTTGAATCGCAGCCATGATGGACTTCAGGGAAGGGTCCGCGGGGTCTGCATCATCCTTCGGAGCCCTTTCCGCCGGGGGTGGCGCCTTGGCTACTGTATATTGGTCAAGCTTGTTGGCCTGCGTTGCGGCTCCAGTCTTGGGTCGCATGGCGGTCCGGGCACCCTGTGGGCCGCAGGCGGCACCGCCCTCCGCAGAACCGAGGTGTCCTGAGGTCCGACCAGCTTTCACTGACGTAGCCCTTGGCCCACCGCTCTCGCCCAAGGATCAACAGAGGGAGGGAGATCCCCGCCGCCACAAAGGAGGCCCAGAATCCGTTACAGTACACCGTCCCACTCCCAGTCTGCCAGGCGGTACGCAGTAGCCAGTCGCGGCCGTGGGCCTCACCGGGTGAGTGGGCCGGGCGCTCCCACGCAGCAGGCCACCTTCTGCTCGACTGTGGCCACAAAATGGCGTCCCCTTCTATGCCCGGGAGTCACTCCGCCGCAGCCCCAGTCACGAGCGTGCACCTTCTCTAGGACGACTGGTGGTTCCTTGCGCATCGCCCAGGCGCCCCTTGATCCGGGCTGGGTCAACGGACGGAGGCTGAAGCCCAGAGCACTCTGCCAGGGAGCGAGAGGGGGAAGAGGGTCTCCGCCGCCACCAGCCGGGTCCGAGAAAGAGTAGAGCGGTCCGTCTCACCTCCGGGCAGCCAGGCGGTTCACAGCCCCAGGCGCGTCCCGAGGTCTCACCGGAGGGTAGGGCAGGGCGTCTCTCAGCGGCAGGCCCCCCTCCGCTCCGTCGCGGCCTCAAAATGGCGTCCTCCTCTCGGCCAGGGAAGCAGTCCGTCGCGGCCCCAGTCGCGATCCCGCACCTGCTCCGAGGAAGCCGATGATCTCCGGCTCCGATTCGCGATGCACCGCTTTCTCCTATGACGGCGTCGCTCTGTGCGTGTCAGCGGGCAGGCCCACGCCGGGGCCTCAAGTGGCGTCGGGAGCCGCAGCAGAGTTCCGGAGCCAGGGCGTCCGGCCGCCGCCAACCACTGCGGCCACCCTCCTGGGTCGTGCGAGCGTCGCCTGGGGTCACCGAGCCGCCCTCTTGGGCACTGGGTCAGGGGGAGCCGGGAGAGCTACAAGGGCACTCCCCGCAGCGCGGATTAGGTCCGGATTTCGGTGGGACACCAACGGTCCCGGCGGAGCTCCGGGATCAGGCGGCCATTCACCTCGGCGCCTAGCCACGCCCCCCGGCAAACCCCTTCTTAAGAAAAAACTTAAACTTGAAGTCACAAGTAGCCCTAAATTAGCCTGTGCTCAACCCTCAGGTAGCTTGGCACAGAGCAGTCAGGTCCGCTCTCCTCTTTCAACCTTCATATGTTACAAGGAGCATGTTGACTTCAGAGCTCTCAAAGTGTGGTTTCAGGCAGTTCAAGTTTAGCATCCTTAAGGAATTCCTAGGGGGTGTAGAGATACCCCAGTTAGCTGGATCCCCCCTCTGCTCCTTCATCTCACATGGGCGTGTCCAGCGATCCTGGAGAGGTCTGGGTTCCACAGGCTCCATAACCTACAACTTTTGGCCAAATTGAAACTCTACTAGAGTGGGCTTCTGGTCGTACCAGAATTTCATAACTTCTTGACTGGCCTCAAGATTGCTCTATTCCTTTTGCAGAAGCGATGCATCTGGTTGTGGAGGGCCAGCATGTAGCTGACTACAACCTGAGGGGGTTTCCTGAGGGCTTGCTCCCACCCCTCTCTTACAAGACTCAGAGGATCCCTAACACGGTGGCCATAATGTTCAAAGAGACTAAACCCAACCCTCTTCTGTTGCACCTCCCTGTATGTAAAGTGCATGGGGGAGGGCATCCCACTTATGCCTCATGGTCTCAGGTAGGCCCATTATCATGCCTTTGAGGGTCTTGCTGAATTTCTTTACAAGCTCGTTGGTTTGGGGGTGATAAGGTGTGGAGAAAATATATGTCACTCCACACTCATCCCACATGAACTTAATGTACACTGACACGAAGTCAGTGCTTCTGTAAGAAACCACCTATTTGGAGAACCGCACACTCATAAAAATCAGGGCCCTGCCCACCCTAGGTGCAGTCACCGACCTCAGAGGAATGGCCTCTGGGTAGCGAGTGGTGTGGTTCATCAAGACCAGATTGAACCTGTTGCCTAAAATTGTCTTGAGGCCCAAGGGTCCAACAATGTTGATGCCCACCGTCTCAAAGGAAGTGCCAATGACAGGAGATAGAACAAACGGATCACTGACACAATATCGACAACAATACTATAGTGTAACAGAAATATTGTGTCAAAAATATTGTTTTCAAAAATATTATCTTCCTATATTTATAATGGTAAGTACACAAATATCAAAAATAAAATATAAAATATGGCTTCACACTAATATTGTTAAAAAAGAGACAGAAATATTGTGTATATATCTGCTCCAGGTATCGCCCCCAACTGCTGAACTCACGGGCGGATGCTGTAATCTGCTAGCGTGAGGGCGACATCAGGTACACAAATGCGGAGTACTCACGGGACACTTTCTATTTGATTTTAGTTGAGCAAATTCATTTCGGCGTTCTGCCTTCTTCACTGCTCATCAGCGCAGCCCCAAACATAACGCACGATTAAATGCCATCAAGAGTAATCTCATTGGGGAAGCACAGAAACATGGCCAGCAACGAAGGACTAACAAAGTCTTGGTCACAATGCCAGTCTCACTGTCTGCCATGTCAGTGTGTGTTTTCTCGCTTCCAGCCTTACGGTAAACATTTGTTTTCCCAGTCTCCCATAGGCAATTGAAACATTCCATCTTATATAGAGGGGAGAAACTGAAATGCCCAAGGTCACTCACACATAATAAGAGGGAATGTTTCAATTGTCTATGAGAGACTAGGAAAACAAAATGTTTACCTTAAGACTGACAGGTGTAATACTAGTTATTTATCACATGTGATACACGTTAAATGAAAAGAATTGTATTTATACATATAAGTATTGTCGACCAAGTTTATTTCTTTCAAATAGACAAACATGCTTTGTAGTATGTTGCTATGTTAGGATTGCTTATATTAGAATTAATTACTGTTGATTTAACAAAGTTTTGTGTCTAACTTTGGTGTAGTTCTGCTTTCTGTTATAACTTGAAGGGCGTGTTAAATTCGAAAGAAAATATTTGCGAAATTAAATCTCTGTCGGGACCTTCTGTGATGTACATTGGCTGCTCACATTTGGCACACATATGCAGCTGGTCTGTAATATCAGTTTGCTTCTCTGCATGGCAGATAGCCCACTGTGCAGTACACAAATGGAGGCACAGTTTATATAACCCAGACTCTGGTGTTGAATGGCCTTAATGTGGTAGAAGCTACAATATGAACAATGAAGTGAAGTTTAAAATTAAAAAACACATGTGCTTGCCATGTAAAAAAAGCTTGTTAAAAGGTATAGAAATCCCATTATGTTACATTCAATAGTAATCACGAAATTTATAGTGACCTGCAGAAGCATAAATGTGGCTCCACCCTAATTACGATTGAACAGGCCACATATATTATTTAGCTCTTTATGTATTTGTGTGATTTAATATCATTAATGGAGTGAAGTGCACTTGAAACCATTTAGAAAGTGCACTCACCATGTAATCTTAACATTTATATACGTGTTTACACGCATGCTTCTTTTACAGAACAGTTCTTGTATAAGTACATGCGTGTGTTTTCAATAGAATTGTCAAACTTCCTGTATTTACGTATTCATTTGATTATATTTTGCATCTACAATATAATGAGATATTTACCTATTAGAATTGCATTTTTCTCCTAGATTGTGACCATTTATGTATCTGTATTCACGCAGTCACAACATGCATTGAAATCTTAGCTTGGTTAACTTGCTCTAATGCCTTAAGCATTTGGATTTCGCAATGTTTAAACTTCAACAAGAATATTTTCTTTGGGTGCGATGTTTTTCTTTCCTTTTTTTTTTTCTTTTAGGGAAGCTTGAGGGGAGTTGAGGATGAACAAATTAACGAGCAGAAGGGAGGACTACTGTCTGTGCGGAATGAGGAGTTGGAATCCAAGGTCACTTCGAATACGAGCATGTCAGCCAAAGAGTATAATTTTGAAGGTGGACACTCATGAGACCATTGATAGTGTTTCTAGAAGGGTCCTTCGGGTATCTCTATGGAATGTTCTTTAGCTTTGTTGAGATTCCTTCCAGACTAGGAGAGCTGCAGACCTCTATGCTCTAATCTTATTGCTTGGTTTCATGCTATTGAATACTCTTGCTTTAGAGAACTTCTACAGAAATTCTTTTATGCGGACACCTTTCTATTTCAACGGATCTAATTGGGGTTTCATCTAGCACTTTTTAGTGTGCGTTAGTTGCAGAAAATGTGAATCCCTCATTCATTAAAGGCAAGAGGACCAAAGCTTTGAATCCCACCACCAAAGCCTTTTCCTTCTACTTTGTATGATTGCTACTGAAATCCTCATCTTTTATTTGTTATTGAGGATAAATTCTGTTCACCAATGACACTTTCCGTAAATAATTCTGTACTGCTATACCATGTTTACGAGACTGATTTATACTACTTTGGCTTTGAATTTGTAATTACCCCATACTAAATCCTACTTATCGACTCTGAGCTTCACTGTGTGACTAAATGGGTTGCACTATAATTGTGAATTGAAATAAATCCTAGCTCTTTTATTCCTCAAGCACTCAAGAAAGGTCTATCACAGGAGGCTAAAAAGGGGGCCCATTCCTCTGCATTCGCAAAATGGTAGCAGGGGATGGTTGGTTCTTGAGATAGGGAGTAAGGGGTCTTTTTAAGAGAATAGTTAATGTGTCTGGTTAGTTTAGTCTCAGTTTCAAGGCCTATGGTTTGATTTAGAGGGTTTGGCAGAGCTCCAGTGTCTGGTGGCTGAGTAATTGCAGCAGAGGAGTGAGTATCAATAGGGCTGTATTTATGGCTTGTGCATAGCTTGCGGTGTTGTAATAATTGTGTGATGTCTGGCAGATGTGTTGCGAATGTTATGCGAGTGTGGTGTTTAATGTGGAGTAGTTATTAACATGCACGACGTGGCCTAAGATCCCGAAATGGTATTAAAGGTGTAGAAAACACTGTATTGTAATTGTCTGCTAGAGTTTTATGGGGTTTGTTGTGAGACGTCGTCGGCAGCCCAATTGAGATAGGGACTTTATGTGTGATAGAGAGGTACGATCAGTACAGTGAACCTTTTGCGCAGAAGGATACTAACGTGATGTAGGTGATTCCCTGCAGGTCAAGGTTTCGCTTGAATTTGTGTTACAATAGTATTTTCTTGTGTGAATGTATTCTGTTGATTTCCTTAGTAAAGCAGACAATTGTTTTTAGTTGCTATTGTATTGCATTTGGTTGTGTGCATGAAGCTGAAGGGACTACGTTCATGAAAATTGGAAAGGAGGGTACATCTCACTCCTTGCAGTGATCAACGTCACAGTGTGTTGTGTTGTAATTGGTAGGTTGGTGTAAAGCCGTGCTCTTATTGGTTGATTAGGTCATAGCGTATCCGATGCTATTGGCTGCTGATTTTAGATACTTATCAACAAATTAGCTTTTGTTTATGAGCAAGGATGTTACCAGAAGAGCGAGACAAGCACATGAGAAATTATCTGAAATAGTACAGAAATAGGAAGTAGATTTAGAATGGACTAAAGCTTTACAGAAAAATCATCGGCTTTGTTTTTTGTATTGAGATTTGAAAAGCATGTGGATACAAGTATTGAAAATGCACATTCGGGAACTAATTCAAAACATCCGAATTTGGGGTGTGCTGGATAAATGGGAAGTTAAATGTTTGAAAAGAAAAAGTACTAAAAGAATAATAGGGGAACTGCCTTCTTCAGGAGAAGGAGGGTTGGGTACCATATTTTTACTTTTACGATTAGTGCCTAGTGGAGGTTATGAACCATGGAGTAGAACTGATATTACATAATTTACTAGTGATTTTCCTACGTTATGCCTGATTGCGCTAGGAATGCCTGATTATAACTAAGCTTTTTTGCTTCTTTGCAGTGAGAGGGAGGCCTGTGCTCTCTCAGTGCTCACACAGACTCGTGGGACTGCCGGTAGACCAGTATCCTATTTCTCAGCTACTTTAGATCCATTAGCTGCGGCTCTGCCTGTGTGTCTTAAATCAGTGGCGGCCAAAGGTGTCAGCATAAAGAGGTGTGAAGGCATTTTCATGGGTCATACTTTAACACTGTACGTGCAAATACTGCTAATGTGTACTCGCGCACAACATTTGACAAACAGTCGCCTGACCCGATATGGTGGCTGAAAATGTTACCTAAAAGAGGTGTTCTGTTTTGAATCCTGCTACTTGATTATCAATTCCTGACAGTGATAATGATGAAAATGAAGTGGAGCATGACTGTCTCGATGTTAATAAGCTATGCCCCAAGCGAGATCAGATATTCAAGATGAGGCACTGCCTGAATCTGATTTTACATTGTTTGTCGATGGCTCATGTTTACAAGATCATGAAGGAAATTTGCGAGCTGCAGTATGCACAGTTCAGGAGTAGTAGAAGCTTCATGACACCAATAAATGTACTCAGCACAAATGGCTGAATTGATTTCTCTCACTAGAGCATGCTGTGTCAGACCAGCAGAGAGTGACCATTTTTACAGAGAGCCAATACAGCTTTGGTGCTGTCCATGACTTTGGACAGTTATGATCCCAGAGAAGGTTTATGACATCCTCAAGCTTGCCCATTCAAAATGTGGAGCAAATCTTAAAAGTCATTACAGCACGGCAGATACCTGCACAAGTAGCTGTGTGTAGTTTTCCCAAAAATGTACCATGTGGAACATTTTGATGATCTGGTGTGAGGCAAGAAACACATGGCAAAGCTAGGTGTTAGTACAGCTTAAGTGGTGGGTGATATTTTTGGTGCTCTCATCCCGTCCATAGGTGTAATTTTGAATGATCTGAAGATTAGAAAGCTGTCTACTATAGTGGACAAGTTAGCTACTAGCACAGCAAATTCTTTATTGCTTGTAAATACTGAAATAATTGCTATAAGGTTCATGATTTTACAGAATAGACTTGCATTAGACCTTTTACTCATGAAAGAGGGCAGAGTCTGAGGAATCCTCAAAATTCGGCAATGCTGTATTTATATTCCTGATGAAAGTCAGGATTTGGAGAAATATATTCAGGATATCTGGGTTGACAAAGGGTTTGAAGGAGCTGGAAGCAACAGGAGCGTTGGAAGATATTTGGAATGAATTGTCAACTGTAGGCAGGTAGTTTGGAACCTGCCAAGTAGAATTTTTGGCACCATTTGAAGCCCATTTTGATAATTGCTCTGTGTGTGACATTCCTATTCATGATCTTTTAGGGACATAAGTATCCACAAGTTACACAGGGAGTGAGAAGGAAAAGAGCAGATGTAGGGTTAGAGAAGAGTCAATGACAATATGAAACATTTGGAGGAGTCAAGATGAAAAATGGTCAAGACCAACAGGTTTTAGATGGTTCATCTGATAAGATCAGATTATTATCTATGATCGCTTGATACACCTTTAGAGGGGGAACTGTAGCAGCGTGATTTCATTTTGGCTCTACCCTTATTACAATTGGTTAGGCCACGTATACGTTTATTTAGGGCTTTATGTAGTCATGTGATTTAATATCATTAATTGAGTGAAGTACACTTGAAATTATATAGAATCTAGTGCATTTACCATGTAACATCAACATTTATACATGTGCGTACTCTAATGCTTCTTTTCCAGTAACAATACATTGCAGTTCTTATATACAATTACATGCGTGTGGTTTCAATAGCATTGTCAATCTTTATGTATTTACGTATTCTTTTAATAGCATTTTGCATTTACTGTGTAATGGGACATGTACCTTTTAGAATTGCATTTTACACTTAGAACATGATCATTTATGTATCTGAATTTAAAAAAAATTACAATGTGTATTGAAATCTTAGCTTTGCTAACTTGACCAAAGGACTTAAGCATTTGGGTTTCGCAGTGTTTAACTTTCAACAAGAATATTTTCTTTGGGTGCAATATTTTTCTTTCCTCTGCAGGTGCCGTACGTATGATCTAATGAATGGAGAAAGACATATTGTGTTAATGAGATGAGAAAGCTTGAGGGGAGACTCATAAATAAAAGAGGGCCCCTGAATGTCAGAATGTAGGGAGAGGAGGGCAGGGGAAATCACAAAACAATAACAACAAACCTCCCCCTATTAATTAATCAATAGGGGGAGGTTTGTTCTTATTGAAGCTTGAGGGGAGTCCAGGATGAAGAAATTAACAAGTAGAAGGGAGAACTACTATCTGTACGGAATGATGAGATGGAATCGAAGGCCACTTCGTACACGTAGATCAAAGAAGAAGAATTCCGAGTGTGTCTGCCAAATAGTATCGTTTGAAGGTGGACTCTAATGAGACCTTTGACAGTGATTATAGAAGGGTCCTTCTGTGAGTATAACTAGGGAATGTATTTAGCTTCGTTCAGATTCCTTTCAGACTAAGAGAGGTATTGACCTCTATGCACTCTTATTGCTTGGCTTCATGCTATGCAATACTCTTGCTTTAAAGAACTTCTATAGAAGTTATTTTATGCTGACACCTTTCGATTTTAATGGATCTAATTGGGGTTTCACGAAGCAATTTTTAGTGTATGTAAGTTGTAGAAATTCAGAATCCCTCCTGCATTATAGGCAGGAAAACTGAAGCTTTCAATCCCACAACCAAACCGTTTTTCTTATACTTTGTACAGTTGCTAATGAAATTCTCATCTGTTACTTGCTATTTACGATAAACTTTGTCTGCTGATTTGGCTTTCCTTTAATAATTATGTACTGCTATACTATGTTTCTAAGACTGATTTATATTACTTTGGCTTTGAACTTGTAATAAACCCATACTTAATCCTACTTATCGACTCTGAGCTTTATAGTGTGACCAAATGGGTTGCACTATAATTGTGAAATAAAATCGGTCCTAACTCTTTCTTTCCTCAAGCACTCAAGAAAGGTCTGTTGCAGGTACGTAAGAAAGGGGGGCCAACTCCTCTGCGTTACCAGACCCATCAGGATTAAGGTAAGGGAGACTTATATTGTCTTTGAGAAAGAGTCGGCTAGCCTTATCACCAAAATGATTCAGAACATAAGATTATGGTAGAAATGTGTCAATGCCATTTGCAAATTACATCAAGAGTATCCCAAAGAAATTGGAAATTATCAGAAAAATAAGACTTATTAATGAACCGTGAATGATACAATGAAAAAATAAACAAGAAATACTAAACACAGAAGAGACAACCAGCTCTTGTAGGGGATGAGTAGAAATAACTTCTGACATATGCGCCATCCACCAATATCTTAAGAGACTGCTGGGCGTGATATTGTATTGAGATTGATATTGCATTGTATTGGGTTAGTAGGATTTGTATTGCTTCCCATGTCTCTGACATTGCCTGAAAACATATCTGGGTGGTACAATAAGTGGCTACTGTATTTGGGGTGCTTGGCCGTAGTTTTTCCAGTTCATGCTTGTGTAGTTCATTACATACAGATATATTTTCCATGTGCTAAGTGAAAGAGTAAGCCCCAAATGGTAGGTTTCTCCTGCATGGCGCTGGCGACATGTTTGCAAAATCTCTTGTAACAAAAAAAAACATCGTACCTTTACTTACCATTGGTTGGCTCCCACGTCACTCTTGTTTAGTTTCTTCCTGTTGGTTAGTGCCTCATCCTGCCAACAGCATACTGCCCAGTATCATGTCTTCATCCTTGGACCAAGTACTGCTTCTGCTGGCTAGTGCCATTCCACTGGCCACACACTTGCAACATACTTTTTTTTTTTACTTTCCAGCCTCTGCATTCTGTTAATTTCTTGCCAGTTTCTACCACCACCTTATTTTGGTTGCTGCATGCCCCTGTACAGCATGCCCCTTCCTTGTTCATTGCTGGCCTGTCCCTTCCTCCACCTCCCTCCCACCACTGCATGCCCCTTCCCCACTCCGTCGCTAGTCAACGCTTATTTTTTATATTGTGAAGTCCACTGGAAGGACTTGGAGCGCTTTACATGAGCATTAGTTACATTACACAAGGACCCATTCACTTTTAAATGCACAGGGAGATTAAGTGATTTGCTCAGAATCACAGAGTGTTGAGCTGGCGCTATGACTCAAACCTGGTTTCCCAGCTTCAAAGTCAACAGCTCTGGCCGTAATGTCACAGCCTCTCCATGCACAGTGTTCCATATTGCTACACTTTGACACCCTGGTAACTGCAATGGGCATTTGTTCAAGAATATAAACTGCATATTAAGTGTATGGAAAATAAAAATCTTAACTTGTTTGTACGTGCATAGCTGAAAGTTAAAAAAAATAAAACATGGTCTAACCACCTGATTACATAATATTTATTTTTTTGTACTGTAAGCTATTTAGCACAGCAGTTCACACTGCTGTGCAACATTTAAAAAAAAAAACATTGACAAAGCCAACAGATCTAGCATAGGCAAAACCTATTGGCTTTTTCCAGTGCTTGGTTTTTTCTAGTATCTTCTTTACTTAGCCATTAGCAGTACTTCCTAAAAATATTTTCAGATGTCCTTGACCTTTTCTCACGTTGACCTCTGGCTTTTTGGTGCACTTGTTTTTGACACACTGATGGATTTCTTCTCCTGGTTAAAGTGCTTTACTTCTGACCTCTCAGTTCACCCAGAGTCATGACTGGCAACAACACCTGAACATAAAATCTTGGACAAACACAACTTGGAGTTTTCCAACCCAAAAACTAGTCTTCAGGAGAATACACAGTATGAGAATCTACAACAGATATTTACAAGAAAACTATAATTGATGACGTGAACAAGTGTGCATGACAAGCTTAGAGGTCTGTGATTAGGTACAAGAGGAAGAGATTGAGTCTTTTTTTACCAAGAGTGCAAAAGAGCATTGATAACTGGCGGGTCTACTTTTCAGAACGCCAGCTGTTCGTCCCATTATTTGGAAAATAAAATGTGCTTATTTCATTTGAATACTTTATGTGAGATGCCATTCATTTACTTTTCATATTCTTCATAAAAAGGGAGTGTGTATATATATATATATTCACTTAAAAAACCATAGGTTTCACACATGTTATAGTTAGCTGGGCATTTCACTCGTGAAAAACCAATGAAATTCCCTGTTATAGTTAGGTCAGATAACTATAACTCGCGCGACCGCCACTCTATCACAAGGATGATGTCATCGGTGATGTCATGAGTAATGCCACTGACCATGTCATGAGTGATATAATATGTGACGTCATGAGCACTGGATTGCGGGCGCGCGAGTTATAGTTATCTGACCTAACTATAACGGGGGAATTTCATTGGTTTTTCACGAGTGAAATGCCCAGCTAACTATAACATGTGTGAAACCTATGGTTTTTTAAGTGAATTTGCAAGGTTTTTTAAATGCTAATTCCTAACTATAACGTGTGTGAAACCTATGGTTTTTTCAGTGAATTTGTACGGTTTTTTAAATGCTAATTTATGTATTTATTTATTTTTTTAAAGTTTTTTCACCGTGCGCATACCGTGCGCGCACGGTGCGCTTCGCGCACTGTGCGCTCGCTGTGGGCGCGCGGTGCGCTTCGCGCACCACGCACCCACGTTACGTAGTTCGCGGAATTTTTCCATTTCTACCGTGCGCGTAAGCTAAGCGCACTCCGCGATTTTTCGTAAAAAATTTAAAATACATTTTTGCCCTTGGGGGTCCTTCTGGGACCCCCTGACCAAGGCTAGGGGGTCCGAAACTGTCCAGCCTGCCCCCTTTTCACGTTATCCACCTTTGTTTTTCACCCCCTCAGACTGCGAGAGACTAAATGGCGGCCGACACTTCCTGGTTTCGACCGATTCGAATGTTTACTAAGATCTAACAACCAATCAGAATCGCGCTCGCGCACGGCAGCGTGCGCGTACGGTAAGCTTACGGTGCGCGCTCGGAGCGCGCCTATAGATATATATATTGATTTAAATGCTATTTTCTCTGGAAATACTGAACAGATTTACACCAGACCTGCAAAAGGCACATCCCTGACCTGAGGACTACCTCTCTGCCAAATTTCAAGTAATTCTGTTCAGCCGTTCGGGCTGCAGCTTGGACTAAAGGTCCTATGGAAAAATGCATGGGGAAAACGTGTTTTGGGACCCCCCCTTTTTATATATATACACACACACATACACACACAAAAAACATAACATACCCATTATTATGTGACCCAGCTATTGATGACCCTAATGACGTGTGTAAGTGCTATTCTAACTCCATGCGCGATTCTATAGTAGGGTAGGTTATAAAGCGCACCGAAGCAAGTCTAAGTGCACTTGTAGTTTTTGATACACTGGCTCAAAGGTACCTAAACACACTACCTAGACTGGTCCTCATAATGCACTGGTCCTCACACAGAAAGTGGTTGTCTGGTTCTTTCAGAGCAGGTCCGCACAGTGTGGGATACACGCGCACACACACACACACACACACGCACACACACGCACACACACACACACACACACACACACACTTATTCTTTGTAATAATTACTCTATATTTTATTCCTTGGACATAACTATAATAGAAAGTTTTATTCAATGCAATAGGTTGAAGGTTATTCAATCTGGCGCAGATACATTGATGCCAACATTAATGTTTTACCTTGGTTACATCCAGAGTATAAAAGAAATCAGAAAACAGCAGGAGCTATTCCACATAACTGTGCAGGGGTCATTAAGTTTTTATAACTAGATTACTATTAAGGGACTTGTTATTCTTTTTTCCTTACATCTAATGTTCTTAATGAACCATTACCCCAGATTTATATTTGTTTAGGTTGATGAAAAACAAAAACTCTATAATCCCTACTGTGGATTAAAATGATAAGTGTATTCTTGCAGCATTAAAATCATTTTTGCAAGACATATTTTACGTTTCCAATCTTCACTGCTGACGCTTTAATTAATTCCCTGCAGTGGACAAGGAATAAGAAAAAAAGAACATTGAGTGTTGCTGAGGTTAACACTTTTATTGAGCTAAGTGAAATGATGTGACAGATTAACTCAAGATCTCCTAACAGCATCGGGTTCCAACACTGGTAAGGTATAATGGGTTTCTAGCAGCCCCCGAGAGAGGAATGTTATTCGGTATCTTAGTATGTTCCTTAATATTATGTGTCATTCAAATGTAAGGCTTACACTGCATTAAAAACCAAAAATATTACAAATTGGCTCGAGGTCCTCATATAGCCAACAATGGCAATATGATCAAGGAGACTGTCATTATGTGGCTGACGAGGATCAAATTATGTGGCAGATTTGACAAAATCTTGCAGAATGAAAAGGCAAATTATGCGGCATAAAGCTGCACATTGTGTGCAGTATTGCTTCATTATTTTTCATTTTTACACCTTTACCTCAATAGGAGAGAGGATTTACCTCATAAATATCAGTTTCACAACTAAATACAGCAATCAGCAACTGAATGTTGACCTGTGACAGTTTGCAAAGGGAATGCTACTGCATGGCAAAACGAAAGGCCACATTTTTGCAAGTTTTGAGCCCTCTGTGGTAGCAACATTTCGTTTGTTGAAATTGCAAATTATGCGGTGGGTGAGGGACTATGTGGCAAGTGGGGGAAATCCATAATTATACAGAAAATTAAACAGCTGCAGAATTAAATAACTCTAGCGATCATAGCGTATGATATAGTCTAACAATTCAGGGCTAGTCATTCAACCGAACTGCTGGTATCGAAGACTGCAATGTGCCAGATGGTAGTATTATTGTGCGTACAATCGATTTGTAGCCTGATAAACCTCATAGTTGTAGATAAAAATAAACATAAAAACATATTTTTCTCAAGATAGGATACACAGGATGACAAGCCTTCAGCAGTTGGGATCTATACAGTTCAGTAAACTATTTAAAAGAATATGGGCCAGATTAAGAGACTTGCACAAGTGCTAGAATAATTGACACCAAGGAAGGCCAAATGTTTACTAATGATGGGCAATTGTTCACCATGCCGGACACCATTTTACATGGACAGTGCAGTTCTGCACCAACAGGTGCACAGACCAAGGCAAAAACAATATGTGCACAAATGGAATTTTGTACCAGTCTTTCAGCTCAAATTTTCCAGGCACCCCTGCAAAATGACCTAACAGTGAAGTTTTCAGAAACTTCTAAATGGCTGATCAATCAATGGGTATTTTATGTAGAATTTCTAAGGTAAATTCAGTCGACCGTGAATTAGCAAAGGATGGCTATAGAAGCTGAAAACAGCTGGACTGATAGATAACACCTGGGTGGAACTGGGACAGAAAATACTCCTGGGAACCAAACCAAAAGTGGCCTACATTTGCAAATTGGGGCAGTTATGAACTTTGGTCACAAAACTAGCCCAAACACTGGCCTGCCAGCCCAGCCCTTCGCGCTTTGCGAGGTTGCTCTTTAGGCCAGTCCAACCATGGCCAGCTCAATCAGACAGTGAGTTCTTCAAAACCTTTAGAAATCTAACCAGGATGTAAAAGGAACAGGTATCGAGAGGCAAAAAACCCCAGCTGATAGAAACAGAAGCAGGTAGAAATTGACAAATTCAAAGACAATTTTCACTTGACTATAAAGAAGTCCCCTCTGTCAAACACTTTAAGGTCAAAGGATTTCAAAATTAAGCCCGTTTTGATAGACAATCAATGCAAATCTCTAAGCAGAGGAGTTTCTGAGCCTATGTTATTTTACTTATCTATTGTAAAACGCTCATACAATAGAAAGGCTTCTTGGCACTAGGTGGTTGTGTGAACGTCAAAGTCATTAGTGAATAAAAGTCAGCACCATGTATTGGCTCCTAAAAGTGAGAAGGTGGTCTTGGATCAGGTTCCACAGACAGTGGATTTGTCTATGTTACTTAAAATACAACCAACTATCACAATTGGTACTGATGTAGTGCCATCGATGGAAGAGTTTGGATTAAAGTAGACATGGTGTTACGAATAACACGTAGATTCTTTAGGTCTGACTTCTCTATCGCACGTTGAAGCATATCAAAAGAGAAGAATCAAGATGTTTGGTCTGTGGTTGCCTCTCCGCAGTATGTTATACACATATGTGGACACATCTATTTGAAATAATAATAATCTTTTAGAACCTTTCCTGCACACTGCACATGAATAAAATGGAAAACCAATAATTCAGATTTAAACCTGACCTAATGGAATGATTACCATTTTGGTTGTCATTTTCTCTCCAGTCATATACTGGGTTCTGGTTGCACATTATTCCTTCTCCTCAGTCACAATCCGTGCTGTGACCTCACATTAGTGCTTCTAACCTCACATTAATGCTTCTCCTGGTGTCAAGGTCGCAAACTGCCCTGAACTCCTAGTAACACCTCTTCGTCCATCACAAACTATGCCCTGACCTCACATTAATGCTTCTCATCAAACTGTTCCCCTCTATTTAACTGGGACTCCTCTCTGCATGCCCACACACCCCATTGATCCTTGTTGCACTCAAAATACCTGGGTTGTAGAACTGTAATTGGACATTTCCCCTCCAATCCCCTTCCTTTCTTTCCTACTTGGAAGATGTGCATATAACTGACTGGAGTTGCATCCTATTTTCTTGTTATTCCCTACTTAAGAACATTCATCACATATCAACTTGAAAATGTATACACATTTATTGCATGATTGCTGTGCCTTGGTGGAAGTGCTGGATAGAAATCTAGAAATTTAAGCAACTACATCCTCAATTTACGTCCTCCATGCAGAAACCGACCACATGATTACTCCTGGAGTCAGTGCCTTCCAATGGTTATGTAGACACCCTCAAGCTGTCAATACAGACGCCTTAATGCTGTCAGCACAATGGATATCACAACATGAAACTCTGTTGGTGTCCTTTTTACTCTGCATTGTTTAAATGTTCCTTAAAAAACAATCCTAAACTCGTCTTCTCAGTCGTCGGTCCATACTAAAATGTAGTTAACAAAACAGACCATCGTTTTAATAATATTTGCACCTGTTTAGACAGCTTTATTGATTTATGTTGCTGAAAAACTCTGATACAGAAAGAAATTGTAGCCAGTCAATGAAATGTAACTTCCTATATAAGTTAATTTCTTGATCCTCTTGTAGTTTCTTGGCAATCTTCAAAAGTCCACAGTCATAAATATCAAATGCAGCTACATTGGTGTTAGGCCATTTGAACCCAACTTTGCTTTGTAACAAAATATGAAGGCAATAATATTTTAATTTCCTGTTTCTAATGACAAAGAGGACTACAGGGAAACTGCCACCAATCCCAAACCTTGGATCCAAATCACAGCTTACACTGTTTCTGAATCACAAAATCTGCTTTATAGATTTCCCTTGTTTTTATGGAATATATGGCCAAATGTATTAATGCTTTTTCCCAATGACACAGACTAGGAACCCCTTTAATACATCAGGCCTATAGCCTCTCATCATCCATCTTTCAAAGTACATTCATATAACTGTACAGACCATAATGTCAAACAGTGGCAATAAACATAGGCCTCTACGGCTGCCCGGTATCCCTGGGCTTCACTTCGACCTGCTGCTCTTTCAAAAGCATAGATGGAGGATGAATGCATCGCCACCATCACTGTTAGTCTCATCTGAATTTGAGAAATACAAAAACTAAAAGGTGCAACATGTCTTATCTAGTCACAGTAATATTCCTTGGGTTAAAATGATGTGGTGATCAAGCTGGTGGCCATAAACTATGTTGTCAACCATCAAAAGCCGGATCGATTATTGTAATGCCCTTTTCATCGGCACACCTGAGAAGACAATAATGTGTATCTCGCAAATCCAAGCTACAGCTGCCAAACTGGCGCTAGGACAGAAATTGAGTTCCTCCACCTTTATAGCCCTTGGTTCTGTGCACTGATTGCCTACGTACCTAGTACCTTGGTTCTGTGCACTGATTGCCTACGATCCTATGTACATAGTACATAGGATCCCTCCGTAGCAACCAAACAGATTATTCCACTCAGCCTCTTTGACTAAACTCCAGATTCCTAGGTACAAGAAAGCAAGAGCTGGAGCCACAGCCTACTCAGTTCAAGGATGCAAACTGTGGAATAGTATACCAACACACATTCCACTGACTTAGGACCATTTATCATTCAGGAAACTCCTGAAAACATGGCTCTTAAGGTAATGATCTCCCCTTGGGGTGGTCAGGTTTATGTTGGCCAGCCCCAAGATACCCATGGGATTGCAGTTTCACTAAACAAATGTTTATAATAAAAATAATAATAATAATCACTTTTTTCCACTAGAAAAAAACATGCATCTTTAGAGTTTACCTTAATCAATATGATATATACTGAGATCCCTAACTAATTTTCCTGTTGATCATTTTATTTCATCTTCATCCGTACCAACTCCGAGGGAGTAGTAACTAATGTCTAAATATAATCTTATTATTATTACTTTCATCATTATAATTGTAGTATTGTGATCATTAGTATTAACACATGTAATATCAGTAGTAACAGTTGTATTGTTATTGCTTATCTCATTCTAAGGTATACAGCTCTGTAAAAACCAGAACTTTTGTTGTAGACCATGATTGTGGGGAGCGAATGTTTCAGAGTGGAAAACTGGATAGAATTTGTTTCTCTCACACATATCAAAATGGAGCATATAAAAGACATGGTATAAATAAACTCTGAATCCAATAAACACCAACATAAACAAACTATTTAAATCATTTATCCAATACAGCTCATCACACAATGTACCTCAAATAATCTTAAAATGACAGATGTGGGTGTTTAGTGACAAAGAACCTAGGCCGATCCCAACCGTATTTGCCCTCTCAGAGATTTTGATACTCTCAGTTTTACAAGTAACAACATCATCACTGGAGCATCTCCATTGGGCCCAAATGTGACCACATGGACTCCTTGGCAGCCCCCTGAACTCTTAGAAGTGCCATCTCCTGAGTATCAAGTTCTACAGAGTTAGAGACACTGACGCATTTGTGCACGTCCCCAAAGAATGAGCTAGCAAAGGATAGCAAGGCATTTTGTTTGCAACTAACAGAAACATCACATAACAGTCGGTTTGCACCCTTTATGATCTGCCTTCCAAGTCCATTGACTGCATTTTACCTGTTTCCGTTAGGTTTTGAATTATTCGTTTTTATACTTATTGAACGATTTTTATCCGGTACCTCTGATTTCACCAATAGCAAAAAATTGGGTGATAGCATTTCTTGTGGTGTAATTGAGATCAAATACCATGTGAGATCACTTCCTGTGATCCCACCATTGGTCAAGCAGCAGAAATCGCAGCCCTATGATTTGGTAACAAAATGGAGACTTAAAAGTTTACAATTTGGAATGTACCTATTTACTGTAATAAATGTATCAGTTATAAGGCCTGGCCAGAGTGTTAGATTGAACAGTCACCCAGTCTACGTTTTAATTGACAAAAAAGGACTTACAGAGAGCGAGCAGTGGCTTGTGACAGGAAGTCCCGAAAGGCAATAAATAATCATTAAAATGTGAAGATTTCACATAACAGGACGTCCTCATGATTAGAACTCTGCTTTGCATATGTGTCTATGTCCAATGACCATGGTTGTTCAATTGTACAGTCTGCCTCTGGATCAGGCAGCACCCAGACATGATACAAAGTGTGCTCATAAAGAAAACTTATAAGAACAACACCAGGCCTATCCCGTGTGTCAATGCTTGTTTTTATTAAGTAGTCACAATGTTGTGTTCAAGCTGGAACTTTCCACGAATAAAACCAAAATGTGCATAATATTTGTGATGCTATAAAAATACATATTAAATGACATTAATAACAACACTTCCGCAGAGGAGGAACATTTATGAAAGCGCTGGAGTGCATCCCAGAATCTTGTGGCTTCAGAGTAGGTGCATCAAGCAGTTTCTTTCCAGGAAAATAAGCCTCTGTAGGCCGCTTTCATATTGTGGGTCTTTTATTTTCACCACAAGGGCACAAAGAACCAAATCTAAAAAGCAAATAGAAACACACATGGAAAAATCACATTTTACACATATACCTCCCCTCTTTGCAAATGTAGACTTGAGTGGGGTCAGAAGTTGGGTAGATGCAGATCTTTGAGCATTCCTCACCTAAGAGAGATCCAAAGAGGTCTGCAGCAGGTTCTTTTGCCCTTCTTGAGCTCTGAACTGCAGCAGGATATGTGCAGAATAAGGTACAATGCAGGCAGAGCACCACATTTGCTACGCCTACATTTTAGGATCTTATATATCCATGAAAATTGGTAATTATTATTTAATTTCTGCTCTTAACTCAGGGGTAGAAGTGGAATCAGTAACATTTCCATGTGTGGCTCTTTAAGAGCCATGCAAATTAATGGGTTTCCATACACACCTATGTTGAGTGGTTATGGGGGGTCTGCATTCATGAGCAGGAACCCTATCCCTCTACGCATGTGCCTGATGGGACCAAATGAATCTTAAAGCAGTGAGTGTGTCCCTGCTGCTTTAAGAATCATGTTGCTACCAGAAAGGGGTATCCCAATTAAAGTCACTGGGACCTGGGTATGAAACAGTACAATATGGGATTGGTCCCAGTGAAGAGTTTTTCACCATAAATAAACCATAAAGACATAAAAACACATAACACAACCACGTTGGTGAATTTCAAAAGTTCAATGTTATTTAATCACACTGAACATAGGATTATATCAACACATTAATATGAATATGTGCCCGGAAAGGAAAGGAAAGGGGGGTTTTCAAAATAAAGAGAATGTGATGATTAAACTGAAGGTAAGAGGGTATACAAAAAGGTCAAGTGCAGATCTCATAATTGTAGACATGAAACTAACAAATGATCTACCTCAAGCCACATATATCAAAGTAAAATCAACATTGTGCGTAGTCATGCTTTGAAATCATATCACAGTACAGAGTCGCAGTTGATTAAGCTGGCGATCAATAAAGATGTCGACGTTTCGACCCCAAATATACTGTAGGCTTCTAAATTCCTTACGAGGGGTCTTCCTCAGGACTGAAGTGAAGGGAAGGTGGGGCACCTACAATTTTAAGACAAAACAGGACCTTACTATAAGAAAACACACCATTATATTGAAATAGGATGGGGGACAAAGCCCGACCTAATTACCAAAATAAATCCCAGAACAGGGATGAGCAAGGGTTAGAAGGGCGCGTAGCCTCCAGAAGGTAGGGAAGACGGCACCTCATATAAAAGAATGGCACAATAAAATGATGTTTGTGTAAAATAATTGAAAACTCACTCTAGCAGGATGAATCACTGAATTGTCCCTCCCAAATACGTCTAATATGCAGCCACATTAATTGGCCAAACCTTAGGAAAAGCACGAAGTATCTAGAAACAAGAAGAAACCCATAACATATCACAACTCACGCTCCGAACAAATAAACACGCCTAGGAAACGAAAGCATTCCAAAGCAGGTTGCGCAAGTGAATTACCTTCAATAATTTGAGATTAAATTGCCGTCCGCTTTGTCCAAAATCTACAGAAAAAGAAGGGCAAAGCAGATCAGAACAAGCACCGTGTGGTCTTTTGTAATAATCGGTGCAAGAATGGGCGTTAGGGATTCAAACTCACCGGAGCTCCGGAATGATTGCTCTGTCTGATGGGAGGGAACCGGGGCAATGCCAGACCTGCCCGTTAAATGCCAGGAGCTCGGCAGCAAGCACGCATGTGGGACGTGCGGGAAACAGACGCTAGATGCTTGTCAGGTATGACAAGTCATCGCGTCAGAGGGAAGAAAGACTACGTTTAGGCTTGCAGGAAATGGCAGATGAGTATATTATTAAAAAAAGGGGAAAACACTGATATATGTGTTATCGATGACGCCCTGTACTAGTCATAAAATATTCATTAATGGCTGCATGCAATACCTCTCTGCAAAATTGCGGTCAACACAAAATTAATCACACGTACCTCTCACACAAGAGGGTAAAGTGTCAAAACACTTGATTCTACAAAGGGCACATAAAGCATCGGTGTACATAAAAACTGAGTGCATAAAGTATATTCTGTCAGTAGAAATACAGAAATGTCACAATTTCAGAAGACGTGCCTTAAAAAACCGCGCATCCCTGCTATTGCTGGAGATGCAAAAAAAACTAGTTTCATTCAGGCTATGCAAACATTCGATGCCTATATAATTATTAAAAGACACCAAACATACTAGAAGGTATTGGTCAAGATATTTCTGAATAATTGATGTTATTGAATCTACATTGATCAAAGATCAGGAAAGTCATTCAGATAGGAGGCATGCTAATTGCCCATTGCTGCTATCCAATTCATTGAAGCCATTCTGTATGGAGTCTAGAAGACACATTCATTTACATTCCCTTGTATTCAAAATCAGTCCTATGTTGCCTCCTCAGGGCCCAAGGGTCCCCTTTACAAGAACTAACCACTGGAGATCTTCAGGACCGTGTTGGGCACTTTTGAAATGTTCACCCAAGGGTGCGCCTGACACCTCACATCTTATTCGGCTGCAATGTTGTAGTATGCGGGCTTTTATTTTCTGCTGTGTCTGACCCACATATATTTGACCGCAGGGACAGAGAATCCCATAGATCACATTGTTGGTTTTACAATTGGAGTAGGATTTCAAATTAATGATATGTTGTCTGTAGATGAACTGTTTCGTTTGGATAGTAGTTTTACAAGCCTTACACTGGCCACACTTGTAATGTCCTATTATGGGTGGCAAATTCCATAAGGATTGAAGAGTAGGAGTCTCAGGGGGGTCTAAAAATGAACGGACGATGTGGTCCTTTACACTTTTAGCTTTTTTGTAGGAGTGCATCGGTAGATTCAGTTGTTCTATATCATCGGATATAAGGCCCCAATGTTTGTTGATCACCTTTTTGATGACGCTGCACTGTGTGGAAAAAGTGGTGACGCGTGTCATTCTTTAAATAGTCTCCCCTCCTTTTACTTTTGGTTGTAACAATGTTTCACGAGGGCTGAACCATGCCCTCTTTCTGGCATTTTTGATCAACCTCCTGGGGTAACCTCTTTCCAGTAGACGGTTACTTAGATCCTCTGATTCTAACATGTAGTCTGTCTTCTTCGAACAATTCCTGTGGATGTCCCTAAGACCCTTGGATGATAACTGTTATACTGAAGGAGCGAGTTTCGCTCTGCAGGTTTGCAGTAGAGTGTATAATACAGCTTGTTTTCCTCATTCCTGATGGTAATATCCAGGAAGTCTATTTCTTTGGCATCTGATTGTGTGGTAAACTGTATGTCCGGACTTTTTTCATTCAGCCAAGTGTGGAACGAGCCCAGTTCTGATTGATCGCCCGTCTAGATCATGAAAATATCGTCAATGTACCTCCTTCACATAGCCAGATTATCGTTATAGGGATTAGTGTCACTAAAGATTAATGTTTTTTCAAAGTGGTCCATAAAGATAATGGCCAGATCCGGGGCGGATGCTGCCCCCATAGCCACTCCTTTAGTTTGTAAGTAGTAGCTTCCTTGAAAGGTGAAGAAATTCTTCATCATAGCTATCCGTAATAGGCCAATGATAAAATCCGTGGGTACCGACGTCGGTGCTGTTCTTTGATTCAAGACTAACTGTAGGACATCCAAGGCAGATTGTTGAAGTATGCTCGTATACAGTGATACTTTATCATAGGTCACTAAAAGTTGTCTTGTCGGATCGAAATGTCATTGGTCTATGAGGTTGATGTTTGCATTGTATCTCGTAGATAGGCTTTGGTATTCTCAGCTATTGGTTTGAGAAAAAAGTCAATATACCTATAAAGTGGCTTCAATATTGATCCACAACCCGAAACAATTGGGCGTCCCGGTGGGTTCTGCATGTCCTTGTGGATTTTTGGTAGGGTATATATCGTGGGAAGCAGAGATTGTTTCTGGTTCAGATACTGAAATTCAAGATTCGTAAGGAAACCCTGCTCAAGGCCCTCCTTGGTGAGAGACAATATTTCTTGTGCCAATTCTTTCGATGGGTCCGCCCTCAGTTTCTTATAGCTTACCCCATCCTGTAACTGGTTCAGGATCTCTGTTCTATACTTCGTTGTGTCCTGCACCACAATGGCACCACCCTTGTCCGTGGGTTTAATCACTATCTCCTTGTTCTGTTTCAAAGCCAGGAGTGCCTCGTTCTCCATTTTGGTAATGTTATACTTGGTATGCTTATTCTTTTCAAGTACTTTGTTAACATCCCAAAGTACCACACTCTCATAGGCTAAGATTTTGTTCATCATGGTGTGTGCTGGTGGAAAGAAAGTGGATTCGAACAGATCCTGGTGGTGATTCAAGATGGCGATCTGAGAGGAGCTCCGGGAATGAGCTCCGCAGGCTTGGGATCATAGTGGTGATTATATGCCAGTTCAGCCTCAAGGTGCCGAGTTGGCGAGAAAGAAACGAGTATTTAAAAGAAACTGGACTGGTGAGAATGAAACTGGTAATTTAAAAAGAAACGTACGTGAAGGAAATCGAATACTCGGACGAAGAGCGAAGTGGCGATCTCGTGGAAGGCAGAGACGCTTGCCCGAAGCTGAGCTGGTCCAGTCCAGGGCATGGAGCGAAATCGGAGCGGAGCGGATGAGGGATCCATCATTGGAGCTGGCCAGGTCTTCCCGCTTGCGGTGGAGGTTCTGTGGAGAGGCCCTGAGGATCAGAGGGGACCGGAGGCAAGTTCCGTGATATAGGTGTGGAGTGCGGGTACCGGGGAGGGTGCTGCCGTAATAGCTGCCGAGGGGCTGAGTGCGAGAGGGGAGCGTCCTCGCTCATTGTCTCCCTGCAATCCGCTCATTTCCAGCGTAATTTTCGAGCGCCGGAAGTGGTGGCGGGCATTGCGTTGTGAGGTGGAGGGCAGCGCCGAGAGCCTTCGGCCTCGCAGGTCGTCCTGTGGCTGGAACGCCCCTCCTCCATACGCGTCCCTCGATAGTGAAAGCAGGGAAACGCTGAACTAGCGAGTTGGTGACTGGGTCGCGCAGTGGAGCTGGATGCAGTGATCTTCGCCGATGCAGGGGCTGGTTGGTGAGAGGCGGCCATCACGTGCAGAATCGACGGTGAGGCGCTTTGGTGTCTGCTTTGTGAGCAGCGAGACACGTGAGGGCAGTGACTTTCCCTTGGGAGTGGTGCAAGAGAGAGGCAAGTGATTCGGGATGAGTGGGCTGGTTTGAATGGTTTGTACTGAGACAATGACTTGAGAGTGGCTGTGAGTACCGAGGAACCACTAAACACAGGCGCTATGTACTGACTCCAGGATGTGAGAAACGTTGTTTCCAGGAGATGAGAAACTTTGACACCTTTATGGGCTGGTTGCACACAGGCTTGTCTGTCCTCAGTTGTGTTGTATCCTGGATGTAAGAAGCGCTGCCACCATTTTGGGGGGGCTGATTGATTGATTGAATTTAATACAGGCTCTGTGCAAAATAGTGTAGAAGTAAAATAAAATAGAGATAGGACTATTGCACTAAGAAAGTAACAGAGGACTTCAACATTGGGTCTATTGTATAGAAGAAAACAGAGGACTACGTCTCGGAGATGGATGAGTAGAAAGTAACAGAGGACTACATTTCAGGAAATCTGGTCCAGTAACAGAGACATAAAACTTCACTCCAGACTGATACTCTCTTGGCAGCCATCTTGGTGGGGGCAGAGCATTGCTAATGATAGAAATTTTGTTTTATACTTTTTTTTTTTCCCCAAGTGAAGTTTGAGAACATGAGCAAAACATTGCTACCGTTCGCATTTTTGTTTAGACTGTAGACCACGGTAAGTCTAAGAACGTGAGCTTGCTGGCACGTTTCTTAAACTATACTCCAGACAGATACTTTGACTCTGATTGCTGCCAAAGAAACTAGGGACAGTTGCATTACCCACAGAAGCAATTCAGTAATAATAAGGTACGAAATCTTTTAATCACAACAATGTCAGGTTATCATCTAAAACCGGAAGGAAGGAATTCATACTCAATAATTTACCCTCCCAATCTTTCTAAACATGCCTCCAAAACTTTTAAACATAACCTTCTCAGAACTAATCCTGAAAGGCTAATACTAGATCCATCTTTCAACTTAAAAAAAGGCGCGATCATTAACGACTTTATTTCCTTTACTACTAAAATGGCTAAATGGAGAAATACATTAAATAACTCGCTGAAAATACAGGAATCGAAAAACATTCCCTATGGAACTAAGTTGCTCATTACACCTTCCCGAAAGCTGAGAGCATCATAACGTGTTATAAAAACGGCACGTCTCTCATTCAAGCTGCCAACAAAGATCTGGAATGTTTTGATGAATATTTCTCAGTACTAAAAAACCTTGTCCTCAGTAGCCCCACCTCAAGAAGAAACCAACCTAATAAAAATTCTCAAGCCATCGTCTCACATGGGCACCAACTGGCTGTGATTGATATCGACAGTGAGATAGATCCCCAACAGTCTAATCAAGAAATGACGCTATATTGCATAAACACCAATGATGAGCCCCAACCGTTAAATCAGGAAGCCAGTAATTCGCATGCTAGTGCAAATGGAAGCGCTAGTGCGCTAGTTTGCATAAACTCCAATGATGAGCCCCAAATGTTAAATCAGGAAGTCAGTATTTCGAATGATAGCGAAACTGGAACCGACAGGGCGATAGAACTCCTACAGACGGATCATGATATGACATTAGAATGCACTTCCACCAATGATGAGCCCCAACAATTGAATCACGAAACCAGTAAGTCAGAAGATAGGTGCCTCAATACACAGCTATCCTTAGTTACCTCACCGCTCGACTCTAGCTCCCATCCTACCCCTAACACTGATCCCAACCCGCTACTGGGAACAGTCAGCAGGTTGGAAACTACAAAAGTTGAACAAGATAACTGGAGAGGCACGCACGTGACCGACACAGGGGTGTGCGGATCTGTTTCTAGTCACAAAAAAACATGCATAGACCCAGCAGAGATATACAAAGCTAACCTCCCAATAGGGGTACTCACACAATCGCCCACCATTACTCATCTTAGATTAGACTCGGAAAAGATTAGAACCCCTCAAACAAATAGAGAATTTAAAAATTTCAGTTCACAATCTAACAAGACTTACAAAGCCATGCTTTTCGCTATTAGAGATATGAAGAACCTGCTGTGCCTATCAGAACAATGGCTCTCAAAAATGGAGGTTCTTCAGAATTCCTCCTATGAAACACAAGTTAAATGCCGTTCCACCCCAATGGCGGCGTCAAACAGAATTTACCGCTCCCGTACGCAACTCCTATTTGACAGACAGTGAGATATTATCCATTCTGTCTACATATGACCCTACTCCCACTTCTCAAACTAAGATAGGTGAAAACTATATCCAAACAATCCCAACGAATGCTGATAGAACTTCTAAGTCTAACAATAGAAGGCTAAATGCTAGCAACCTAAAGAATGTGTCATTAATGGCTGGAAAGATTGTTTCGCCAATGATCAGTTCTCAGAAACACATTCGTTGCATACTACTCAACTGTCGTTCAGCAAATAAACACGCTGCTGACAAAGCCGACCTCATACTAAACCATGAAATTGAAGTAACCATTTTAACAGAAACATGGCTTTGTGACTCGTCCTCACCATGCTTAGACCTGTTAGTCCCCTCGAACTACCGGATTATGAGACAGGACAGACGAGACAGAATGGGATGAGGCATTGCCTGTATACACAGATCAGACATTACCATCACAAAAATACATTCTGACCCCTTAGAGTCTTGTGAATATCTGGGCATGTCTTTAAGATCGGCAGATAACCAAAACTGTAAACTCCACGCACTCTACCACCCCCCTGGTACAAAGACCAAGTTCATAGACCAGATGATAGAAATCATAACTACCAACTCTAATCTGCAATCTAATGATATTTTCTTAGGAGACTTCAATATTCACTGGGAGGATCATTCTGACAGTCAAATCACACTGTTTAAAGCCTTCCTGGAAGAGCAATCGTTAGTTCAAGGTTGTCATCTCCTTACCCACTCCAAAGGCTCCACCTTAGATTGGATCATAGCTAAAGAGAAAGCGATCGAGAAAATTGTTATCACCCCCTGCGACTGGTCTGACCACCACATAATTAGATTCGAAATTCCCTTCATAAAAACCAAATCGTCCTCACAATCTATTAAACCCAATAAATGGACCCGGGACACTAGAGGAATCAACATGGAAAATGTAGCAGCTTGTTGTGAAATAGATTTGCAGCCACCTAAGAGCATGGTTGACGTCAATGACCTCTAAAAAGAATCTCTGACAAAGACAAAAACCTGTGGTTCAATGGTGCCCTTAATGAAGAAAGAAGGTCACTGAGACTCTCAGAACGTAAATGGCGACAACACCCTTCTTCGCCACACTTAACCCAACTGAGACAATCCAGGAAAGCCTATAATAAAAGCATTCTAAAATCAAAAAAATACTTTTTCAGGAAAGAACTGAATAATGCAGTAAACAGACCAAGGAAACTATTCGATCAACTAAAAGAACAATCAAATAAATCTGCCAAATCGGCACCAGCCATTACAAAAACAACTTTAAATAGTGAAGATTTCTTCGTTTTCTTTACAGACAAAGCTAACTCACAGGAGGGGGAGCTCAAAAAACGCAGCCGAAGACATTGAAAGAGATAAGGGCACTTTAGAGGAACAACAGGATCAACAAGAATTAGAAAAACCAAAAAACAATGCTTGATGGTCAGGATTTAAGCCGGTCAGTGAACTAGACATAGCGAAGATCATGTAGACCACTAAACCTAACAATCACTACAACGATTCCCTACCGGCAAAGTGCTGGTCTTCTATAAACCACCTGCTAATCCCATCATAGACAAAGGTCATAAATGCCTCATTGTCACAAGGCCAAATACTGGCCTGCCTAAAAACTGGTCAAGTCATTCCTCTCATAAAAAAACAACAGAGAACCCCTCTGATCCTAACAACTTCAGACCAGTAACAAACATTCCCATGCTAGCCAAAGTACTGGAAAAATGTGTCCAACAACAACTGAGTCTTCATATTTCGGATTTCAATCTGTTAAATGATTTCCAATCTGGTTTCAGACCAAACCATAGTACAGAAACAGCAATTCTGCACATAGTAGATGACGCTTTACTGGCTCTCGACCACAACAAAACATGTCTCCTAATCCTGTTGGACCGGTCGTCGGCTTTCGACACGGTAAACCATGCCAAAATATTAGATCGGTTGAAAAATAGAATGGGGCTAGAGGGATCAGTTCTAAAATGGTTTAGTTCCTTTCTTGGGAATAGATCGCAAAAATTCATAGTCAACCAAACCCTTTCAGGCCCAACCAGAAATAAAATTGGAGTGCCGCAAGGATCAACTCTATCTCCGGCGCTATTTAATCTATACGTAGAAACACTCACGGGTATATTACAAAAAGCGAACATTTCTTTCCACATGTACGCAGATGACACTCAGCTGTACATGAAGGTCGCATCGACAGAAGAGATGAAGACCATGAACCAGGCACTAAGAATGGCTAACCACGAACCACCTGAAGCTAAACCCTCAGAAAACCGAATTCCTACTGATTACACCCCAGAAAAGCAAATCAAATTTAGTAGAATGGACCAACATTATCACTACTCTAAAGTGTACTCTGAAGATTGTCGACTCTACTAAATCTCTGGGAATTACTCTGGATAAAAACCTGAACATTTTAGCACATATTAACACACTGGCAAAAAACGCCTGTTTCCATTTAAACTACCTGCGAAAACTAAAACCATTCCTAAATAAAACAGATCTTAAAACAGCTGTCCAGGCATTGGTCATATCAAGGATTGAGTATGGTTGCACTACTTTGGCCGGGCTCCCCAAGATATCAACAGCCCCACTGAAAGCGTGTCTTAATGCAGCCACAAGACTTATATCTGGAGCCAAAAAGTTCAACCATATCTCCCCTCACTTGAAAGTACTCAACTGGTTGCCCTTCGAAGCAAGAATTCAATTCAAGCTGGCATGCATCACTCACAAAGCATTACACCACAAAACACCAGTTTACCTAGCACAGAAACTCACGCTATCAGGAGGGTGCCGATTCTCCAGGAGCCACGCAGACCTACTACTGAAACCGGCTCGTTTTTGTACGAAAAAAACTTATGACCGAGCGTTCTCCGGGGCAGCTCCGAGAATCTGGAACGCTCTCCCCCCTAACATTAGAAGAATTCCATCCATCGCGGCATTCAAAAAGGAAGCAAAATCGTTTTATATGAGGAAATTTCTCCCATAAGTCCATATAGCAGAACCACTGTCTATAAACCACTCATGACTGTCTCCATGCTCCCGCTAGCCGCTCATTAACCATTAACCATATATGGGCTTGTATACATGTTCATCTTGTAGCTTAATGTTTTAAACTATTCATGGTAATTTAACTGTTGACTTATATATATATATGTTTATATGTTATCCTTGAAGCTTAATGTTTTGATTTAGTCTTGGTAAATCAATGACTTGGTAACGTATAAGGTTTTGTTTTTTGAAATGCTTCTGTAAAGCGCTCTGATACCCTGCGCAGGGTCATGTTCGCGCTATAGAAAACACTAAATAAATAAATAAATAAATAGATGGAACCCTCAGTCCAGACTGAGAGTGTGCTGCAAGAGTCGCAGACTTTCTGAAGAAATATCTTAGGTGGATTTTCCTAAAGAACCTGTGAAGTTCTGCTTTGATTGCAAAGGGGTTAGAGTGGGCTGTGGGTACAAACGAAAGACAATTACTGAGGACCGTAATCTCTTCTTCTTTAAGATTGTAGGAGGAGATATTCACTACTGGGTTTGGCGGTTGCCTCACCACCTGTTGACTCTGCGTCTGGTCGATATCTCCCCGTGGTCTTCTGGTTGGAAACAAACTTGTTTTCTGGGTTCTCCCACGTCCACCCTCCCAGTTCACGTTGGTCGCTAGTTGTCCACGCTGGAGCCCTCTGGGCCAGTTTCGCTCCTCCCACTTGGTGGTCTCCTTGTCCTAAAAAAGGAAAGGTCCCCTGGGGTGGGTATCTTTGGTCTTGATATCCGTAATCCGTACTTGGACCTGGCTGTTCATTCTCACTATACGTGCTATATGATGATTTTGAAAATGTAGTGTAATTATGCCAGCAACGGAATCCACCTCTGCCTCTGTTGGTAAAACGTCCCCGATTGTCTTGTACGTAGGTGTAGGTATTTTTCTTGTCGTAGTATCGAATGTCACTAGATAGTTTCTCTAGTTTCTTCGTCTGCGTGTTCGTCTCGAAATCTTTCAAGGTTGCTTCAAGGCGTCCCAGGGCGTCCTTGGCGTTAGTTAGGGCAGAATCTCCGGCGATTTCTGCTTTCAAGGTAGCAATTTCTCTGATCAAGGCCTGTACTTGTTCTGCCGCCGTCTCTACTCCCAGCACCATCTAGTGCCGAGAGCAGTTGTTGGCAACGTAGCTGAAACCTTCCTTGAATTTGGGTACCTCAACAAAGATTGCTGGTTCGTTCTTGATTTGTAAACCTACAGGGATTATGTTGGCCTGCAGATATTTGCTGAGCAGATGTCCATGTAGACAAGTGCGTATTCGTTTTTTCTCAAGGCGCGCTACTTTGTCGTTAAGTGTAAAGTAAATGTTCGGAGTGTTGGAGGAAATAAAATTGTTTGCAGGGCCTTGTGATAGTTGGTTGATATACTCTTCCATGTATGACAGGGACTCACTCTCTACCATGATCAATTATGGAGTAAATCAACAGTAGACCTCGCAGGTGTGCACCTGCTCAGATGAAGTTACCAGGAAGGGTAAACCCAATTAAAGTCACTGGGACCTGGGTATGAAACAGTGCAATATGGGATTGGTCCCAGTGAAGAGTTTTTCACCATAAATAAACCATAAAGACATAAAAACACATAACACCGGAGCTCCGGAATGACTGCTTTAAGAATCATGGCAGACAGGCTCAAAAAGACAAGTCAACACTTGACCTGCTGGTCTGACCCTCCTCTCAGTAAACAGGTATGAAGTGGACCCAGTGGCAGCACCTCTGCTAAGGCAGAGGAGCGTCGTCCCACTAATTTGCAGCAGTGAAATAAAATCAAAATAAAATGATAACTTGATGTTATTATAATTTTAATTTTCCCAGCTACAGCAGCCTTGAGGGGGTAGGGTGGGGCTCCTCTGCACACAGAGCAGTGGGAGGAATGGTGGGCACACTAAGTGCACATGACTGTTTGGCCGGGCATCTCTGGCCGGCCAAACAGTAATGCACACTTTGAATGTTCTCCACCCAGGCTGTATTACAGCCTGGGTGGAGAACATGCCCAGTATACCAGTCCCTGGCTGAGCGCCAAACTATGGTACTCGGACCAATCACAAGGCTGCATTGCATCGTTTTGATTGCCTCAGGGGAGCCTGGGTGCTTCCTGTTCGTCCTGATGCAGAGGAGAGACGGCTTGAGAGAGATGCGGTAAGAGGGTACATTCTTCCCGCCCGATTCCCTCCACCCCCCCCCTATCTGTGCTGGCCGCTACTGAGTGGTCTAGAGTGCAAAGAAAATGCACTTCTCCCTTTGTAAGGAGCAGTATGCTTCTCAGAAATATACAACTTCATTGGAGGAAATTGGGCCCTGAATGAGATAACACTGATAAATGACAAATAATAATGGACAGTGGAATTTGATTTAGAAAGACATTCAATAACTGCAGGTTTCAAGTGTGGTTCTAAAACACAAAATGTCTTTTTCACTAAAATATGTGCTAATGGATACCTTTTAGAGTGTATAAATCTCTTTTCAAATTTTACATTTTCTTCGCCATGAATGTTACAGACCAGAAATTCTGCATTGTAAAAATCCATCAGTCAATTGGAATGCTAAAAATGTTAGGGTACTTTCCTAACAGAACTGTGCAGTTAGTGTCAAAGTACATCTGAGCAATTTAGTGTAATATCCTATCCATCTTCTTCTTGTGTTCTGCTGTTGCTATCAGAGCATGAAAGAATTAATGCACCAACCCCACCCAGGCCTTTTATCACTTAATACATTACAGGTAGGAGGAGGCCTGGCAGGAGCACCGACCTTTAATTTGCTTCCTGGTGTATGCAGACACCTAGGACCAGATTCACCAAGAACTTTCTGTATTTAACTATGATTTATGACCAGAATAGCTCACAAATTATGCATGGGTTGCATTCTTGCAATCTATGATACTACATTATGCATGCAGGTGTGCTATTTACATATGTGTAATGTCTAGCAGTCTGTGAAGTCCACACTTCCAAGATCTCCGTTGACATGTATAAATAGCTCTCCTGGAGGGTGAGCATTCACAAACATTTTGCCAGTAGACCCACAACATGTAAATTAATATAAAACTACTCCTGTTAGAGATAGAAGTATGTTCCCTTCAGGGCGAGAAAGAAAAGAGAACGCTCCAGCTGTTCATGGGGGTGTATTGGGCGAGTTTTTAACTCAGGAAACATATTTTTCCACTAGAGAAAAAAAAAAGCTAAATATGTAATGCTTATTTCCAAATCATTTGCTCATGTAGATTTTTCTGCATGACTACATTTTTCCCAGAAGGAATAATCCTAGAAATCTATGACTGTCTACAGATTTCCATAGTCTTTCGAGGGTTTTTTTGTGAATCTCCAAAGTTTGGGAAATGACTCCAAATGTAGGAATAAACATAATGGAACAGATTTCAGATTGTTTAACCCCCTACCTAGTAAATTTGGCCTCATGATTCTCCTGGATGAAGATGGGGGCGGGGGCAGTTCAGGACAAGAGCAAGGGCTGATGATTTAGTATACTGGGTGCAGGGACATAACAGGCCCCTTCAGTTTCTTATGTACAGGTGGGTCCCCCTGCAGGGTCCCCAAACCCTCCAGTGGGTCATTCATCCCAAAGCCTATGAATATTTGTGAGATATTGCAGACTCGGGACCCCCTTATTCTGCAGGTGGGCCCCACCATTTTGCATTATGGCTCTAGCTGTGTTCAGTCATCATCAAGTCCAAATGTAAGGTGAACCTCACCAGGCATGCCGGAAGATTGTGCCGGACAGAGGGCCAACATTTTTGTGAGCCTCTGTTTGGTGTGTGATGAATGACCCGCTTAGAATTAAGAAGACGTAGTCTGGGGAAAGAAAAACCACGGTTTTTGGTGCAACCTAGTGTGTTGCTTCCTTAGCTTTAAGAGGTCAGGCCTTTGATTATTTTTTTTTTTAAAGGAGGGTAATGTAAAAATGCAAAATGCACAGGGCTTGGAGCAAAGAGCCCCAGTTGCCTTCCTCCTGTGATGGTCCCGAGCCACACTTCAGCCTTTTTCAATGACTGGAGCTGCGCGATGGACCACCTCCTACTCAGATCTTGGGGCACGGATTTACTAACCGTTCATGCAGTGCAGCAAGGCAACTTGCTTCGCTGCATGGTGTGTATGTTAGAGAGCAGAAATGCGCTATATACTAAGATTCGGTGCACCTCTGCTCTCTCATAGCATTGGCCACTTCAGGCAGCCTAGCACCAATGCAGGAACCCTTGTGCCATGGTGCAAGGAGGCCTGCATTACGGGCAGGATGGTTTCTGTGCAGGAAGGGTACCTATGGGGTATAGTCCTCTTTCTATGTGTGCTGCAGAATGCGGCACACATGGAAAAAGAAAGTAAAGAGAAGAAATTAAGTTATTTCCCTTGATTCTGCTTTTAGTAGGTAGGGGCACCATTTTGGTTTACTGCCTTTAGTAAATATGGATTTGCATTACAGTACATGGGTGGATGCTTGGGAACTCCTGTGCTGCCGCGCCCATGTAACGCCACTACCCAAAGCAATGTAATAGAACACAGCGCACGGTGCTGCATTACGCTACTTTTTTTTTTTTTTTTACAAAGTCCCACATGGCGACACAAATTTGCCATTACGTGGCTTTGTAAATCTCATCTATCATTTTGTGTCGTGGATTTGTCGAAAAAGTGTCACAAACACAACACAAAATGTTAGTAAAACTGGGCCTGCATGTGTCACTTATCCACGCATGCTCTTCAGGATGGGGGAATACTTTCACTCACTTAAGTAGAATGATAACACGGTACATGTACTACTAAGGAACCAGGCAGAACTTGCAGGGTGTGTGCTGCTTGAATCAATTATAGATTTCAATCGGAACACTTCCCGGTGGAGCATGCTGTTGCAGCTGCCGGCTGAGCGCTCTGTATCAGTGCACACAAAACACCACGGGATGTGACGCACCGGGGTCTTATCTGCGCCGCCTCCGAGACAGCACACTTCACTCAACAAGCAGCTGTAGGGCGTCAGCCACGAGGCACCGCCGGGTTCCAGTGGTCGCACTGATACGGTCCTCGCATCACCCTGTCGTCTGGAGAAGTGTGCGGTGATTTAATAGGCCATAATTGCAATTGCTCTGTGCTGGAGGAGAAGGGAGATTGGGATCAGAACTGCTTGGACGAGCAGGAACCCTTTAGAAATATTCCCAGCTCTTTGCATGATTGGCTGCGAAACCTTCGGTCCACGGAAGAATGGGAGTGTGTGCTGAGGTCAAATGATTGTCTCAACAGCCTCACATGGGTGATTGTCTGTTGATATACTGAGTCCTCTATCCAAGCACAACCCATAATTAATATAGCAGAGCTGATACCCAGTAAAAAGACGCATAGTGGCCTGCACATGTGACATACAAAGAGTGGGGCTGTGCCCCCTATGACAACAAGCACTGGCAAAGCCAATAGATCTAGCTTGTATTTTAAGTCCTGTCTACAACATTGAAAAGACCTGCAGAAGTGAAATGATTTATTATGTGAGGATTCTGACTACTTTTGGACATGTAACATAGCCCCTCATGTATTGTAATTAGGGCTCCCGGTTTTATGGTATTTATATTTTTAACATTTCCGTCTGTATTTATACATATTTATTTTTTGGCAACATTATTAGTATTTATCCATATTTATTTTGTATTCTGAGAATAAATGAAGTTGTGGCTTGGTATATTTCCACATTTATTTTACTGATAAGTATGCAATCATACATTTGTGCCTGTCGCGTTTTAGCCAAATAAACGGCCAAATATACTGAAACACTGCACCCACAGGTAAATAGCAGCGTTACAATACAAATATATGTTCGTTTATGCCTGTATTGAGGTAAATCTCAACCTGTTTTTTAAATTCCCATGCTGTCTATCTGTTCAGCTATTGTCCTGGACATAACAAAGACAGCATGGAGAGTCACCTACATGGAGCACAATTTTCTGCAATTTTCCGCTTTTAAAAATAAATACAGACCAAAAGAAAATTGTTTTCTGTCTGTATTTATCTGTAAAAATCAGTAAAAACGGAAAACTGGGAGCTTTAATTGTAATGCAAGCACCCCTGAGAAGGCAGAATAACACACCTAACAGCTGATAAAATAAGGTCAAATAGTAATGTTGCTCTATGAACAGTCAAAGCCCACTCTATGTAAACAAAAATGGTAACAACAGGTCATGCGAGAGCTGCACTGTCAAGCCATACCTAAAAAGATGGCAATGGCCTTCTGTTCAAGCATACCCTGCTCCAGTGAGAGTGTGAGAGAGAGTGCCAAACACACTCTCATGGATGGGCTGGTGTTATTTTTGCTTTGCGAGGGGACCAGCCACATGACCAGATCTACACAGATGCCTCCCTGGTCTGGCTTTGCCCTCTTGACATACACAGGGCGAGCAGGAGAGCTCCCAAGGAGAGGTTGAAAGTCCATAAACCCATGGGTGGCGGATTTTCTGCAACGCTCTAAGATACCTGTTTTTCTCCTGCCCAAATGAATAACTGGAACAAATGCAACAGACAAGATGATTCTCTGATTCACATGGTGGTTTCAACTGTGCACATGTAGGCTCTGGACTCCCTCCGGCACAGGCGCATGGCAAGCAATGATAGAGCAGGTGCAGTTGCACCCAGGCCCAGAGGATTCCACTGAACCTTGATTACTGCTGTACTTTACTACCATACTTGTGGTCAGGGAGGCTATTTTTCTTGCTTGCTCCGGATCCTTGTCACTCTTTCTACATCACTGCTCCAGCAGCTGCATATTGAGCATTAGTCAGACAGCCCCAATGGCACAAAACGTTCAGCAGCTCAGCACTTCTTCTTTTAAGTGACATTGTGTACTTTCATTACAGCATATTTAATACAGCCACAGTTCTACACATTCAAAAATAAAGCAAAGACATCTCCATTCTCAGCACCCAGGTTCTCTGATTACTGACAATGACTAGACTCAGTGGTAAATTTGCCTGCTATACTCATTTTGACAGCTGCTAGAAGTTGAAACAAATAGGAATGTGCCTGGGCTGTTGGGGGCTTGTCAACACAATGATGAAGGTTGGTCCTCTCTCTGCCATGCAGGGAAGGGATGTACCACATCAAGGTAGCACCGGTTACAGCAAATAACCCTAGTTCTACATTTCAGCTCCACGGTGCCAATGACCAGGCATGCATCCTGCGAGTGATAATGTCAGAGCACAAAGGAGCATGCCTTGGTTAAAGATGCAGAAAGGTAAGTGAAGACAGGCCACCCATGCAGTTCCTAGAGCCCCTCCAACTTTTGAGGCTCACAACCAATGTTCCCTCTAATTTTTTTCCTCTGTGTGCGGCAGTGATGTGTCTCTGTGCGCTGCAGCCATGGCTGTGTGCGCCAGGAACCAGACCGCGCTTGTGCGCAGAGCCAAATATCACTCCACACGTTTGCTTTAAAAAACTGAAAAGACGGTGCATTTCCACACATACAACCCACGTTAAGGGGCTTAAGGCAGATTTGCAACGACATGACATGAATTGGTTACACAGGCAAGTACACTTTAGGTTTAGAAAAGCACAAGACTCCAACGGCTGAGGGTCCATAGACTGCCTGAAGTACATGCAGTTCTCCAGCTGAAAATGCCATTATAACGGAATGGTCAGAATGAAATTAGGGGAGAAGAAATTAGATGGGCGATGGGGAGAGCCTGCAAGCTGACAGGGATAACTGACATACTTTAGTTAGAACCTTCCAGGACTTAGTGCAATCTCATAATATCCCACATACCCTACAGTGGAGATATGCTCTACTGGTGCACCCAATACGTGGAAAACTGGGCCCATGACCTATCTACATACCACAGTCCCCAATTCTTCAATATCTACTCACCTGGAAGGAATATGGTGGGACAGATTCTGGCTTATATGCAACTCTAATTGCTAAGCTCTTCTTGCAAGCCACCTCAAATGCACTTCATAATTGGAGAGAAGTGCAATTACAGACACAATTCTTTGAGGGGGATTCGGAGGAGCCATTAGAAAAACATGATTGATGGTTAAGGGAGGCCCGTCTGAAAGATAGTTATTTTAAGATACTACATCAATGGCAGTGGACCCCCAAAAGACTCTATGCCTCCTTCTAACCCAACCTTTTTTTCTCTCCTTTTCTCTTTCATGTGTCTTGCTTCTCCTTTTGTCTCTGTCTCCTTCCATTGCTCCCCTCGTCCTCTTCTTTTTGCTTTTCTCTTCTTCTGTCCTCACCTCTCGTCGCCTTACTTGTTTTTTCTCTTTTCCTACTTTTCCTTCCTTTTCTCTAGTTTTCCCTGATCCTTCAATCACACAGGTGATCTTTGTTTCAATCATCGCCTTGTCTCATCCCTTTCCCCTTATTCCATTTATCTCTCCCTCATTTTGCCCTTCTAACTCTCCTGTCCATTAGCCTTTACCTCCCTTTCACCTCTCCTAGAGGCCCTGTCCATCCCTATCACTCCTTTCCTTTTATTTCCCTACCCCTCTCTCTTTCCTCACTGTTTCCGTTCTCGCTCCTGGGAAGCATAGACTGTCAACTCGTGGAAATGAGAGTTAGTGAGACCGGCACTTGTTTTTGCTCATCCAACTTCGACCTTGAGCAAGAGCAAAGAAAACACAAAAGGGATAAAGAAGGAGGAAGAGAAATTTGGAAAATCAATGACTAAGTCAGAAAACAGGGAGGAAAAAGACCGTATAAGAGCGAAATAAAGGGACAGGGAGTTTCGGATGGTGGATGGAAGAACCATGAGGCAAAATCAAGACTTCGGTAAATTCCTGCAGCTGCACAGGGGATTTGGAAGTGCTAAAACAACACCAAGTTTGTTTTCAAACTGGACTCTTTCAGGCACTCTAATGGTGGTTTGGGAGATGGATCATGGCATGATTGTATTATTTAGCCAATGTAGGCACACACTAGCAATTAGTGATGGTGGTGTAATAAACATCTGTCATACTGTGCCAAGAAACCCTCGGGCGCACATTAGAACGAGAGTTTAAGCTATTGGCATTGTAAATGACAATGCCTTTCATTTATGTTTTAAAAACCAACAGGTAAATAAAAGCCATTGACTTTTTCAATGTCAATAGCTCAAACTCTCACAACTGCGAGACCTATTGCTTTGCAAATGCTTGTTCGCTTTGCAAGTGGACGTGGTCTCATTTGAAATTTCCAGACGTGCTCACTGGACTCGTCTGCTATAATCATCATAAAAAAAAACATATAGGAGTCCAATACAAAGACATGCTGGTTGCACACACAGGATGGAAACCGGGACCCATCGAATGCACATGCTAATACGAACACACCAGATTCATATCCTGAAACATCCAAATTATACAAAATCCACACTTTGTCGAAAATTATCAAAATTACTGTTGTTGGCATATATGAGGACAACTGTCTGCAAATGCAAGTTAAATGTAAATGAATTCCGTCAGAGATGTTACGCAAAAAACAACGTACACTTGTGAAAAGATTCTACCATTTGCATGTGATATTGCGGATATTTCAAACTTGTGCCCAAAAAACTGACAAGCCTAGATTTTTATATAAAACACCCCACTATTGTCACAAAACCCAATTTAGCCATCCTTTTAAACAGCTGATCCGGTGTGAGCACAGTAAATGATACGATTTGTAATTATTTTTCTTTAAAATCAAACAGATGTTGCCTATTATAATTAGAAAGTACCTTCCATTAAGTTATTGCAAAAGCAGTAATTGCGTCTCCCAGATGGAGGTGAAGGGGAGCTCAGAGTAAGTCACGGACAGCATAAAAAGATATTTAAGGTCAGAGCAGAGGTCCCGGCCCTTCACAACATAAACGCCATATGAACAGTGGACACTTGGCCTCGGAGGGGTGGTGAGGTGGGAGGGGATGCACAGGGAGATTCAAGGAAAGCAAGGGGCCTGCGAGCAGTGTTGTGGGGGGTAAGGGGAGCCACTGGAAGGTAAAGCGAGGGACGTTGTTTCAGCTAATAAGTAACAGTAAAAACACCAGCATTTGCAATGCAATAATTCGCGCAATTGCGAAATTTTGAGCTATTGGCATCGTAAATTTTTCAATCACTTTATAGGAGTAACTGAAGAAATGTACTGTCAATAACCTATTTGCAGTAAGTTAAATATCTAGTAAATAAAGAACATTGCTTATATGGCTTCCAGAAAAACCCTGACATAACATTTTTTGGGAGCACAATATTGATCACTTTCGGATATTAAAATATGAAAAGGTGCTTGAAACCATATTGTTGGAAGTCTGCTCTTTGGAACTTCGGCACAACAGAAACAATACAGCCAAGAGCGTTAAAAAAATAAAAACAGGAGGCACTTACTCGTCAGTTCTATGCAGAATGTGTGATGTTTGTGTCATGGAACAAACAGCATACACTAATAAAATTGCTGAATATACAGTGATACAGGCGACGGCATGACTGCACTCTTAAGTCGTTCGGCAAGTGATTGGCCTCATACACAGCAAGCGGGGTTTGGTTAAATTACTTCCGGTACATCAACAAAAGAGTAGAGCAAGTTTAAAAACACAGCGTGTTTTTAAACTTGCTCTACTCTTTCGTTAGAAAAGCGCGGTGCGGGGAAGACTGTGGGCTTTTGAAAAGGAAGTAGAAGTGACTTTTCTCAGAGTGCAAATGAGGGCCGGAGTGCTTTTGGTAGTCCGGGAACCATTGGGAAGAGGAGTCCAATACGACAAAGCTCATTGACATGCAAATGGTCTTTTAAAGACCCGTGAAGTACTCGGTGCGGGAAGCTGGCTCAGCCGGGCTGACACACGACGGGGGTGTGGGGGGCTGAAGCAGAATCCCTTTAAGCACAATGGGCTTTGCACGCCTGCAAGCACCATGTCTCTCCCCCTGCCTCACGCCGGGATTTCGCGCCGCTCGCGTTTAAAAATACGGCGGCGCGAAGGGTCTTGTATGGATGTCTCGCAGTGTGCGCGCCAAATGCAGGACACTGCGCGCTGCGGGTGACCGTCGTGCGCGCGCGCCCGCGCGCGCAGGTTAGTGGGAACAGTGCTCACAACAATGCTTGGAGCTCCTGCTCAGAATTCACGTCTCAGAGTTTGCCGTGAACATGTAAAACGGTGGATTAGTGCAAAATGTGGGACGTTTCCCATAGAGACAGTAGATATCAGAAAGGCCAAGGATTAGGGAGACAAGAAAGTCTACAAACCCAGCCTACAGCATGGAAGATGGTGTCTATCTTATTTCTTCCGGAGTCATGCTACAACTGAAGGTCAGCTCAGAGTAATGTATTTGATATTACCTTTTCTTGACTTTTGGGCTGACATGGGGCACACCAGGCAACCGCAAGGGGCCTGTCAGCGTTTGCAATGGGCTTTGAACTGAGCACCATGTCACTGTATTTTTAGTAACTTTCGATGCATTTGCGTTCGAAACCAGTTTTTTGTTTAAAATCTTAAGATGATCGATTATGTAGCAAATGTGACAAATCCATAATAATGTGGAAAACGCCAGAGCCACAAAATCGCACAATTCCAAAGGCCCTGCTTATCACTCACAATTTACTAGTGATTAATGGATCCAAATGGGAATAGTGGATTTTGCCAATTATTTTCTGCAGTTTAAATTGGTTTGTCGGAGAACGTCTGTGGTTCCATGGCCATATATGACAGCACCTCTCTACATATATTAAATTCAACACCTGCAACAAAGTCATCACACAACAATACAATTTACCCTCTTTATTAACTTAATTTGCATCATTATAAAAATGTAATGTACAAACATATGATCATATGTTACAAAGAATATTGTTTTTCCGTCAAGCAACCCATCCAATTTATTGAACATCTGAACATAGAATAACTTGTTCTTTGACGAATATGTTTTTTCTCCACAGAGATTGTGTAATATTGCTTGCACCATGGATGGTCCTCACTGGTAAATGCGTGTAGAATTTGATGAGATTGCTTTTCCGCCTGCAGTGATCAGAAGTCTCTCAATTGTGTAATGAGTTTGAAGCGACCACTCTCACAAATAAATGGCTCATGCTGATCTGCATTCCTTGCGTGATTAAAGTGCACTACACAAGCATCTCTAATACAACTAGGTAGAAGAAAGATACCCAGTACCTTAATGGGCGCAGGAGATAGAAAGTCACAAACAGTGTAATTTCACTCCTTGCTTGGCATCCAGGATGAATACCCTAATTGAAAGATGCTTTGCCAGCTCACGCTCCAGCACTACACAAGATCCTGATAATGGGCCTGCCAATTATGCAAAAAATCAGCATTTATTAGGAATAATATAAATGCTACCCATGTGGCCTGTTCTAGTTGTGTGGTCACTGGTTTCTTTGAAACCCGCAATGTGTTAAGAATGCCACTCTTATGGCAGATTGAAATGGGCTCCATCTGGTCATTTCATGAGAAGAGTTCTATATCACAAGGTGTCTCAAAGGTAATAAGGTAGTTTAGCATTCTCCTATTGAATTGATGACGCATGACGTGTGCTCCTTGCCTTCTTGCAGAGGAGCCCGGTATATTAATGTGCTCTCTGGCCCATCTTATGATGCTGTCTGGATACCGTCCAGTGCATATATGCTAACAATTGATTGTATGTCAAAATAAAAATACAATGGGTCCAAAATACTGGGAATGTAAGTACTCCTAGGCATGTATAGATTTTCTATCCTTAACTACACAAGTAGGTACCTTGAAGATATAAAGAGATATTTACATATACAGATCAGTGGGGTAGCTAGACCTTTTGGCGACTGTGGCTGTCGGGGCATTTGCCACCGATGACGGCTGCAGGTTATACCCGGGGGGGGGGGGGGGGAGGGTGATCCCTGTGTCTGCCGCCCCGTGACGGCGCAGGTAAGAGTGGGGGGGGGGGTGCGGTGCCGCTGCACCCAAAAGTCGTGCCGCCTGGGGCGAATCACCCCCCCCTATCGCTAGGCCACTGGTACAGATACATGTCGTGAAGGTACATACATTTGCAGTTAAGTATAGTAAGCCTTTACTAACCTATACATACTTACCTTGTTGATATTTTGGCCCTTGATACTTTGCTGACAATATTTTTGGCCCCACAATATATTTTACTCATCACAATCACATGCGAAACACCACTTCACTAAAGTTTCATTGAGCCAGCACCAACAAACTATATCCTCCGCTCCGCTTGAGCGGTAAGGCATGACACGCTTTCTGTGCTCGCTTAAAAGGGCATACCTTAAGTATGAATGTGTATTTCATAACAAAAGCTATTTCAATGGATCTCAAGTAAGGTTTGGTATGCAGAAAATCAATGGAATATTGAGCCCATCTAAGTGTAACGATTATTGCCCATTGGGCCTTATATTTTGGGAAATACCAGTGGGCCCAAGACAGCCAATGTTCTCTTAAGTGCCAAGAAGTGCTTTGAAGTAAGGATCACAACTTCTGTTGGAGGTACTGGGTTCAACAAAATTGAAAAACTTTCTCTGCACGAGCGGCTCAGTGGTGAAATGCTCTCTCTCCCTTGAAAGTGTGTCTGTAAATTCTGAATGGTTGTTTGTGATATGGTATAAGGTTTGCCCATAATCTTTTAATTGAGAGTGGATCATTATTTAAATGGATTTGGCTATCGAGAGTACTTAAATGAGATTTGCTCTTGAGAGTATGTTGGTGATGGGTATAAAGTTAGCGTATAGCGACCAGTTCAAGTATTGGATGGTTAAAGATGTCAGGGAGTGCCCCGGGGGAAAAGAAGGTATAAAGAATCTTGTACATTGGAGAATACCTAAACTGTGCTTGATTCCTGAGTAAAACAGCAAGAGACAATACTGAATGATAGTGAGGTGTAAAACAACAGTGCTGTAAGGCAGTATGTCAGGCCCAGATAGGCACTCCTTTTCGCAATCATTTTGTCAATATTATATAAAGATAGGTTCTTCGAATGATTCTCTCTTTTTAGGCTCTTGGTGAGGATTAGAACGGAAGCATGCACAAGTCTAAACATGTCCCTCTTTTACTATTACTTGTTAGGACTTGGTGAAGTCGATAAGCGGATCCTATGTCTTAAGAGACAATTCATAGGCCAGTTCATCTAGTCTGAGACCATTCTTTCTCTACTTAGTCTTCGACTTTACTTGTACTTGGAAATAACTGTGAACCATGGGCATAATTTGTTTGGGTTGTTGATCATACACACTGGTTGGTATTCTCTATGCTTTGGAAATGCATGCACTTGAAAGATGTTCTTGCAAGTGAGAATAGATCACATGTGGGTGAAAGTTAATGCGGAGTTAAGTTGCCTTGTGTTACCCAGGTCTCCTAACCAAAAACAAATATGGAATGAAGTATTGATGAATTCACCGAACCCAAAGAGTGCACCGAAACCCTTGAGTAATATCGGATCCAAGATGCGACCCTTACAATGTGTCGGCTCAGTTGCAGTCTGTAAAATTTAAGCCAGTACAGAATGAAAAGCAAGACACAAATGTGACCTTAAGTGTGTTGAAATGGATTAAGGGACATACATTTGTATTCAGAAGATGGCTCACTGAGTTAAGTGGGAGAGGATGTGGTCCGTCGGCTTAAACTGCCAACTTTGGTGCAGGAAACCAGGGTTCGAGCCTCGAGGTCGCGTCCACATCCTGTGATTCTGGGCAAATCACTTAATCTCCCCGTGCCTGAATATGTAATGTAAATACGGTGATCATGTACAGCGCTCCAATACCTTCGGGTCGAGTTTGCGCTATATAAAAGATGCACAAGAAAATATATATCCTAGCAATGCCAGTTCTGTCATTTATCTTTTTGAGCTCCAACTACATAACACTGAATTGAGCAATAATACCACCTGCAGGGCCGGACTGGTAACCGAAACCAGCCCTGACAAACTGCTCGGCCGGCCCCCCGAGGGGTTAAGGGGGAAGTGCGGCCGAGTTGTTTGTTATGGTCGGTTTCAGCCGATTTTGTTACAGGGGGCCGATATTGATGGCCCCGGTAACAAAAACGGCCGCCCAGGGGCCCAAAACCCCCACCATCGCGACTCACCGGGGAAACGCCCGGTGCCCGCTACGGCCAGCCCGGCCCTGACCACCTGCAAAGTACAGAACTTAAAAACGCTGCTTTGGATGCTATAGGTTTATAATGCTGATAGACAACGACGTGACCAGGTAACTGAGCATGGTATATAAAAACAGTTGACCTAATGGGAGATCTTTCTGTGTAAAGAGGGAGGTTGAACTTCAAGATAAGAAGGGTCGCCCATTGCAATAAAGTAAAGAGTTTCTCTTGGCATTTAGTTCCTTCTATAAGAGATGTGTTATCCAGACATCTCCTCTTATCCAGCTCTAAAAATAGTCCCTTTAAATGTTTCACTGTATGCTTGGGTGGTCAATGATTGGCCAATGTCACCAAATAAAATGTTTTCTTCATCGGTTGAGTGTAAAACGTGATGTACATTTTGCAGCATATGGCTAATTTGGTTAGTTCATATGGTGCAGAACTTTATTAAATGGAGGTCTTAGCCTCCATATTGTTTCGCTAATGCCCAACTTTCCCACTAGTCGTTCGTTGATGGTGCTGAGTGAATAAAGTGTTGCTCCATTTAGGGCAGGTTGAGTGTATTTGAGGTTTGGAGACACCTAAACAGTGGACAACACTAACAGTCTGCTACTTGGGGGCCCGCAAAGGCGTAAGGAAGAGGCAAACAATACAGTTTGTGAACGGGAAGTGTTTGTTTGGAATAATGTATATTTGCAGGGAAAGAAAACAAGTAATCAACCCTTTAGCATGTCTAGTATTAATTTATTTAATAGGCTACATCTGAAAGGAAAATAAGCACCAAACAGGGCCCACTGACACCACTATAGTAAAGTTTAGTGCTTCCTTTTCAATGATACAAAACAATGTTACAGTGCACATTGGTCATACTTTCAAGGCAGACTGGCTGTACCAGGGATTGGGAATTTCCACGGGAGGCTGGAAGGGTGGCGGGGGAAGGGGCTTGTTGCTAGGGGCCATTTTCCTAGCAGTGCAGCAGTTTTGAAAACACCCACTGCAGAGTTCCTTGTATACCCAGTGGTTTTCAGGCAGTAAAAAAAGTGTCAAAGTGACTTACCGGCTGAAGAGAGTGCAGATGTTGGTCTAGTGGCAGTTTTGACTCATCTAAGGAGTGCAGAGGGTTAATATGCCTGCTGCAAAGGACGTGTACCATGCAGAACACAGTACAGTATTTTATGTGCAGAACCTAGCGTGTTAATGCTTTGGTCACAGAGAACCTTTTGTTACTGTGCAGGTCATAAGTTAAATCATATTCTACCACAGTGAGCTATGAAGTGTCATGAAAGAGCTGCATGCAAACTACATGGTACACGTTAGAAGGATATGTTTTTTTCTGAGGCTTTCATTTTCCTGATGTTGCTAAACAGGGTTTGGTTAGGTAGAAATAAATTCTCATTAGTAAGGCCAACCCTAACCACTGTGTTGTGCTCTGAATCCTAGGTTTGTGCTTCTTTAGTGCAAACACTCTTAGAAAATGCCTTCCAGTATGAATCCTACACCTTGTAGTCCCCTCTGTCTTATGCAACATTTTCTATACACTGATTTACACATGTATGATTCATTGTCTCTGTGTTTGTGCGTGATTTTAAGTGCTCCGACACCCTTCAATGATATGAGAGGCACTATAAAACAAGTGAAATACATGTGAGAGTGGGCCTATGGAGAGATGAGGGGCACTGGTGGAGGGTGATAGTGAGGGAATCATTGACGAACCACAACTAAGGTTTTTGTATCCTGGTGCACTGTCAGGTCATTGTTTACTATGCTTTAAAAGCTAATACAAGTAAATATATAATGAGAAATGTGCCGCTGAATACACAATTTTTGCACAAATTTTCTTTGGGGGAGAGTTCCCCACAACCCTTTTTTTAGTGGTCGCGCTCGCTCGTTGCACTCGCAATGCACAGTAGGGGGACTGGTCTGACAAACTTTGCCAGGGCTGCTTTGGGTTTCCAGTCCGACACTACATGCTTCAACAGAGACTCACTTCCTTTCTGCAAATATATTAGGATCAATAACCATGTTAACTAGCAGGATTCATATTGCCCCTAAGTTCAGAGGCTCTTCACGTTTACTATCCCTGGAAATGGCAGGAAATGCACCAACTCTCACAGAATGCACAGGGTGTTCTACTGTCCCTTCTGAAATTCACTGGGCCCCTGCCTTTTACCTTCAGGAACAGGTAGGACTCTCTCCAAAAGTCACAGAAAACTTAAGGATACTCCTGCAAGGCTGTCTTCCTGCCCCTTCTAACATTCAGTAAACTCTCCTTGTTTTTCTCCCAAGATCAAGCATGAATTTCACTACCTACCAGAAATGCAAGATTCTTCTCCATAGAGAGTTTTCCCAGACCCACTGATATGCACATCTATGCACCAGGCTCTTTTATTTTCTTCTCCCAGGAAGAGACATGGGTCTCACTACCAATCACAAAATACAAAGGCTACTTTCTAGAGGGCCTTGTGCTGTCCTTTTTTATACTCATGGGGCTCATTCTTTTCATTTCCTGGAAAAAATAGGACTCTTACTACTATCACAAAATACATTTCTTTCCTAGACTGACTCCCTCCCTCTCACAAAATACAGAGGAATACTCTTCACAAGGTGCTCTACTGATCCTTCTGAAAATTACAGAGCTCCCCCTTTTATCTCCAGGAATATGCAGGACTTTCACAACCACTCATATTGTGCAAGGCTGACCTGCTGACCCTTCGGAATGCACCACACTCTTCTTGTTTATCTCCCATGAGGAGGTCTGACTCTCACTTCCTGATACATAAAACACAAGGACCTGCTCCACAGGGCATCCTCCTGTCCCCTCTAAAATACACAAAGCCTCCCCCTCACCTGGGACCACACTAGTCTTGGCACCTCAAGATGCTTGAAGTATTAAAAGTCTGCCTACCACTTAATGTCCCTTCATTGGCTACATCTTTCTACCCTTTGGCATCATGCTGTGTGAGTGTCTGAGCCTACCTCCAAATGCACTGGAGTCCTGGCTGCCCCTACTGGCGTTCAAGCTTTTTCTTACACATCTGCCGCTTATCTAAAGGGTCACAGACAATCTTCCTTAGCTGTGGCCTAAGCATTCCTGGACTTCATATGGCCACCCTATTCCTAAGCTTTTTTTTTTTGATAACCAACTTTATTGAGTTTGTGAACAGTGATACGACTACTTAGAACGCAGTGGGGTGCATTACAACTCACACTGAATATGTGACAAGCAAGCAGCATCAGCATCAAACCAGAGAGGTTTGCAAATGAAGAGCAATAGTTACAAAACACAAAGGCTATTCTGTTGCTCCAATTAACCCGCCTGACCCAGAGTAACACAGGCCCCCGCAGCCCCCGCGGTGCAGGGGGGCCCCAAGCTCCAGGGGGCCCCCTCGGCACTGCACTCTGGCCAGAGCGCTCCTGATTGAGCCTGAAGAGGGCCCCTCTTCGTATCGTGCAGGGAGGCCCCCTCAATTTTCGTTACGCCAGTGATTTACCCCATATTCGGTCGTATTTGGTCGGGCAACCTCTTGCCTCGTATGTCGGCATCTCTGGCATCGCACACCAGTCCAGTCCCTTGCGCCATCGTTTCATGGTGGGAGGAGTGGGTCTCTATTCCTAAGCTTTTAAGCAAAGCTTGTGATTGTGCCTCTTACAACACTTACATTGATGGCTAAATAATTATGCTACTTCGACTTCAAAGCCAAGTGCAATTTTCAGCTAAGAGTCCCCTCTAGAAAGGCTAAGCTGTCGAAGACGCTCATTAGCTCTGGAAGGACATGTTTGGAAGCGAACTCCATCAAATGTAGATCAGCCATGGGCTTTAAGCCATGCCACATGTATTTGTGATGCACAGCAATTTCCCCAGTCCCCAGTGCACCTCTCTCCCTGAAGTTGTACATTGAACAGTGTAAAGGATGTTTATCCCAGAAACATACTTCACCGGAAAAAAAGGGAATATTATACTTTCTGGGCAAAGACGCCGAAAAGAGTCAGTTTCCACAGGAAATAGCATGGTTAGCTGCTTGTTCATGCAGCATCCGATGACCTCCTATTAGAGTGCACCCTGGGAAGCCTTCAGAGTTGAGCACTCGCACGCCAGCACATCATCAGCGAGGCAGCACCGACCCAACTACCGCTGATGATTTATACGGAGAATGTCCAAAAGCGAACTCGAAAACAAAAGGATAAATAAAAATATCTGAAACTTCAAAACAATCCAGAAATATTTAGTATCATTTTAAGAGATGAGCTCAAGATGCATGTAATCAAGTCCAGCTACCGGTGCTTGTAGCCAAAGTGGAAAAACCTTTACTGCAGATTTAAAATGTAATGCTTTGAGTTTACTGTGCACACGAGCCAAAGTTGGAAAAGGAAGAGAGTGCAGATTGACATATGAGGTCGGCATGACTACACGTTTTAATGTTTCCAAATTTAACAGTTTCCATTTTATGTAGAGCCAGGCCCATTAATAAGACCGTAGCTTGTCACTTAGGAGGAGAATTTAAATCGCTCCAGACATCACAACAGCACGTCTTCCCTTTTTTGAATTATAAGATAATGTAAAGTGTATGGGGAGTTAGGGAGTTTGTGCTTGTCTTGTACAAGTTAGTTGTACACACATTGACAATGTTTTGTGGGCGCTTACGAGATATGGTGAGAGATCACATGCAACTCTGTGGCCATGACTAGAAGTGGGCCGGTCACGGTGGGGTTTCTACTGTGTGTTACAACACTGGATGCGGTATTTGCTGGGTGCCGGATAATCTTCTATTTTGATTTTGTCTTTGAAAAATGAGGAATTACATGAGGATTTGGTGTTTTCCCAATTAATTCTGCATGCATCGGAATTTACCGCGTATTTTTCCAATAGTGAATTTTACTGGCTTTGACCTACCCAAATTTACCAAGGGAAATTGTGTTGTGTGCTGTGCTTACCACATTGCAAACAGAGCTCTGCACAATGATCAAAAATGTATCCACCCACTTGTTCTTATGGCTTGTATTATTATATATTTGAAAATGTGCTGTACTGTTTGAAATCTGGTTATCCACCGCAGCTCCCAAAGAAACCTATCCTTCCCTGATTTTCAGGATAACCACTGACTATATATGATGTGCATTTAATTACACTGTATTTACATTTGTTTGTAGACATTCTGAAATTCTGGAATGGATCCAGCCCTCTAGGACCTATATTGGAGGCTCCTGGTTTGCAACAAACCATGCAATAATGGTACAATACAATGCAGTATATTGTTATGACAAGACACATTTCTTCAAAAGCATACATACCTCCATACATCAGGCATTTACATTTAAATATGGTATTCACCCCTATAGACGAGGTCTAAAAACATACCGGATTTTCGGGATAATCATTGACTATGTAAATAAATCCCATTTCACATGATTTTACGTAGATTTATCCCTGAAAATCCACAATAGAGTCTGAGGGCTCGATTCACAAAGGGTGTACGCACTTGGGGCGGAGGTCCCGGGGTTGTAGATGGGGCCCGCTCTCGTGGTGGGTCCTCCACACTGCAGTTTCTCATTGCAGAGGTCCCACCACAAGGGTGGAGCGACCACCATGACTGCAGGGTCTCCACAACGAATGTGGAGGACCTTTGGGAATCGAGCCCTGAGCTTTTGGCCTACATTGATCTGACATAGATCTGGGGCTGGTAGACCAGCCCTGAACACCACAGTATTATTGGCTGACAAGGTGGAGAATGGATATAATGATAGAAGATCCAGATGGGAGCAGAGAAGTGCTCTGCTGGAAATCGACTGGGAAGCAACAAATGGACATCGCACAAGGAGTAGCAGACAGGGGCCACAAGCATACTGTGACATTTGGTAAGAGGTCTTTCCAGAATTAATGGAGTTGGTGCAAAGATTCCAATAGTGTTAGTGAGGGAGCTATAATAATAGTGAGTAGTTTTGACATAGGGGTGCTGGTGAGTGTAACAGTGAGAAATGGGGGAATGGATGAGCAGTATTGAGGAAGAAGATGCAGAACTGAGAGCGTGGTCTGTTGTGTAACATGCGATCTGTGACTTGTGGAGGCAATGTCGAGTGCTTGTGGGTGGTGCAGCAAAGGTGAAAAACACTGAGTAGATAAAGAGTGTGAAGAGCCGCATTTTTAAATTGTGAATGGTGTAGATATATGACCACATTACTCACATGTACAACCTTAGGCTTGCACAGATGACTACAGAGCTGAGATGTTATGTGTCACAAGCACAGCTAGGTATTAACAACTGACAGCAGATGCCCAAAAACTGGCAACACGGGGTGCTGTACCCGGTGTAAAATCACATTTACCAACAACTCACAAACTAATTATACCCCAGCGCTGTCCCTGCCCGCAAGGCGTTGTAGCTAAAGTCCTAGAGGGCACATATATGTGCATTCCAGATGGGAGAATGCATGAAGTTGTGAACATTCCTGGTGAAAGATTGCAACATGTGTGCATGAAATCTAATCCAACACGAATCACCTCAGCCTTCTACAAGGAAAATGTATTTTTAATTTAATTAGTGTCCTGGGAATTTCCACATCACACAGCTGCCACTTGTTTGTTGACATAAAGCTGGTGTCTTATCCCAGAGATCTGCAAACTGGAGCTGACCTGAGCAGAAATGGTGAGTGCTTAAAAAGGTGTGGCCTCCATGGGACGCATTTTCTCTTGTTTGTGATGCTGGGGATCTGCTCTGATTGTGCCCGGGTGAACCTGGTCATGTGGTAAGGGAGTGATAGTGTCAAGAGGAGTAAGATGGTGTTGCGTGCTACATGGTTGAAGGTGCCAGGTTGCAGATATATATGTGAAGCCTTGGGTGTTGAGCTGATGGCAGAGTTGCACTCCTAATGTTGCAGAAAACCTGCTGCTGCAGCTAAATAAGCTCTAGTGTGGGCAAGGTGTATTAAACAGAAGAGTGAGCATTCATAGATAGCCATGTACCTGTTGTGGTTATGTTATAGAGTTAGCTCCCGTTGGAGATAAAACAACACGTAAGGAAAAACCTGGCATCATATTTGATTATGGATATGCTGGGAATGGACATTTTTAATAGCACTCCATAAAAATGATGGTCTACAAATGTTCAACTTCGTGTCGGTAAAGAGCTCCATTGATTGGCCAATTGGAAAGAGAACGATGATCCTCTAAGGCAAATCTAAGGATAACTTCAGTACTCAACAGGCTCTTGGAAAGGATGATATGTCAGAGATGGTAGCAGGAAAGCCTTCATTGTAGGTCTATTGGTCCTATTCCATGAAGGGCGCAGTGTGCAATGCTCAGGGCCTTCAATGAGATTAGGTGGGTCAGTGTTGGCCAGTAAAGTCCTTCTTGTGTCACTGTTATATGATCCCATGGGAAATAATTAGGCAGAGGTCCCCAGGCTTCATTTTGAATCCTTTGAAGTCTGTGTAGAAGGTGCAGTGAGGTGCTGAGGTATAGTTTCCTGATCTAATCAATGCATGGCAGCATGAGTGATGCGGAGTTAAGGCTCCGTCCGACGAGCCTTAGAATATAGAAGGACGACTTAACAGCAGAATTTACCCCTAGTGTCAATGCAACGTCCACATCCAGGAAGACTGCCAGGCATTTTATGACTTCAGAGGATGTTGACGAAAGCCCTGTTTACATGGGATGGGGTGGGGACCCAGTTCAGAGCGGGGCCTACGCATACATGTCATTACGCTATCTTTAGATGCTGCCTGAAGCAAGGCCTAAGGGTTCTCCTCTTTCCAGATGTTTCAAACCACATGGCTGACGTGAGTGCCATCTGCTTCACTGTAGCAGCTATGGCCATCCGACTGCAAGGCTAAGCAGCTCATATAGATATTAAATAGTAGGTCAACGGATGAGCCTATGGGGACTATAAGGTCAGAGAGGAAAAGAGACAGGGAAGTTATGCACCGCAGTGACTCAAATCAAAATAGAAACCAGATCTTTAAATCTAAGAACATTGCTAATTGAATTTTTGTGGTGAGTGAGTAAAGCAAGCCACCCCTTGACTGCTATTACATTTTGTTAGCAACATTGCTTTTAAGGGACTCAGACAGGCTGAAGCACAACAGTGATGAGTGGACATCTTTAAGAGTTTATTTCCTTCGACTGATGAAGAAGCGCTAAAAGGGAGCCTGCCTTGAGGGTATGACCATATTCCAAACCACTGACACTGAAAAGTGAGAGCTCCTCAGTTAACATTTACATATCCTTTTGCTTCTACCTTGATTTTTAGAAGAAAACTCTCAAAAACGTTTGTAGAGATGCTGTGAGATGTTGAGATAGTCACTCAGATGCTCATTTCCCCCAAAACAGTTAGTCGATATATGTCAAGATCAGCTATGTGCATTAGTAGCAGTGATATGAGGATCTCTCAACTTAAACACATTTTTTTGCAAAGATTTCATGTATGATTCTGAAATAAAACCATTAAATCCCAGATCCTTTTCATTTCCTGCAACACATTATTTTAATAGGCGGTTTTGTGAAACACTCACCCGATGCTTTGAACGGGAAAACCCAAGGGTCCCTAGGCCTATTAAACTAATTTAGATTCACATTTTAGAGCAAATGTGTGTAAAGAAAGAGAAAGCGTAATGTAGTAATAATTAGCAGGATAGGGCTGTTGTATATTTTATCATTCCTCCGTATGTTCTTTTTTCAGCTCTTGAAGAGTCAGCTATTACAAGAAATTAAGTCATTCATCAAGCCTGTTCCAATTATCTGCAGACGATAACATCAAACCCCACTAAGCATTAAAACGAGCGCCGGCTTAGGCGAGGCGCGAGCCCACCGCTTTCTGAGCCCAGCCTTACTGTCTGCTACAAAGACAGAGCTGGGCTCGCAGCACAAGCATTCCTTTTAGGCACTTCTAGGGGCAAATTTACAACGGCGGCGCAAATCTGCCGTAAGGGGCTTACGGCAGATTTGCGCCACCGTTGCGTCACTTTTGTGACGCAGCGGCGGTGCAAATCCCGCACCATGCTGCGGGCTATTTACAATGTGACGCATCTAGGGAGATCCATCACGTTGTAAAGCCCTGCGCAACATTTGGGCGTTCCTGCACAGGGGGGGGGGGGCGTTCTGGCGCAGGAACGCCTCCGAAAAGTGGCTGAGTGAAATCTACAAGATTTCACTCTGTAACTTTTACGGCCATGCTGCGTCAAAACCCTGCGCCTGCTTGAAGCAGGCGTAAGGATTGACGCAGCATGTTAGGGATAGGGGCACCCAGAGCCTTGCTGGAGCTGTGTCGTGCTTGCGACACAACTCAAGGAATGAGCCGCCTTTCCACGGGGGGGATGCGACACGCATCTGCCCATCCGTGCACCACGGTGCGCCGCATTGGAAATGCGCGCATCAGTGGTGGTGCACGGGTGGGCAGATGCGTGGCAACTCTTCTGGCGCATTAGCAGAGATGCACCAGAAGTAGTAAATCTGCCCCTAAGTTTGCAGTATTCAGACGGTTACTTACAAAAAAAACACCCACCCACACCTATATGCGGAAGCCTTAGAGATTCTGAAAATAAAAGGCATTGGCAAGGCCATTGGGTGTAACTTTTTGTCTTTGTAAGTGCAGACCTCCACCGTTTGCTAATTTTTTTTAATGGTATTGTGCATCGGCAATTAAAAAAAAAAAAAGCTTGTTTGCTGATGCATCTGCAAAAATAAAGAAAAAACATGATGGTGTGACTGCACGCAAGCCTCAGCATGTATGCACCCATGCAAGTCATGATGTGAACGCAGCCCAGTGTGATAACGTAAATGGGTGCATGTGTCACTACGCATGCACTTGCATGAAGTGGCCACCTTTAAAAAAAATATATATTTACTGTTCCAAGATGGCAGATGCCCATCTTGGAACAGTAAATGAAAACAAAGAATAAAATGAATGCAAGAGTGTGCTTTAAGAAATAAGTAACTTGTCAGGAAATTGCAGCTGCTGCCAGGACGGCCAGAAAAAAAAAAGAAAAGTAAGAACAATAATAAAACTAAAAGGAGAGCATCAGGATGCAACAGGGGAGTTAAGGTTGCAACAGAGGAATTTGAGGGGGTGAGAGCTGAAATAAAATGAATAAAATCCAGACTGGCGAGATGGGAGAAGAAATGAACGAAAAGGGGGGGGGCGGCACAAATGGACTGCGCTGTGGTGGTTTGAGGGGGAAGTAGCACAGGAGTGAGAGCAAGAAAACACACACACTTTTATGGAGTGGTAAAAGCATATGTAAAAACAAGTTTTCAGGCATGAGCTGTGAAAGCATACAAGTCATCCGTCTAAGCTACAGAAGAGGAACAAACACATGAAGAGAAGGGGAAGCGGCTGAATAGGAATCAAGCAAATGAGAGTGACAAGAAAACCAACCAATGAGCTGCCCAAAGCTCACTCTGAGTATTTGTATTGTGAGCTATAGGTCTTTGACGACAAATAGCTAAAAGCTGCCTGCAGGTGACACTTAAAATCAAGGTGCACAAACCTGCAGAAACTCATATTTCTATTGGTAATGTCTCTGTTCATACAGTGTGAACATCTGGAGCAAATAAGTCCAGTATATTAATGTGGAATGTGGGAAATGATTCGTGATAGTGTACTTGAAGTGGGGAATTACACATTTTAATTGCAGAACATTTCACATATATTAAATTGCATTCCACAAATTTGCACTTGATTGCAAAAGAGGAAATGAGTGATCTGCCCTGAATCACCCCGTTTTCAATGAACTGTCGAAGTCGGCAGCTTTAGCTGCCACCCCATATCTTCTCCTCCTCATAGTATTTGTAGCCTCAGTGGGCATTGGTGTTGCACTTTATCAAACCTTCTGAAATTCAGAATCAACAGTATTGTGGTACACACCACCATATTCATGAAGGGCCTGCTCCGGCAAAAGAGTAAACGCCTTCTGGTGTGTGCCCTGTTACCAAGAAGACATTATGGCACCACTGATCCCTTAGGAAACAAAGAATGTAGACCACCCATTGGTGCTCGACAAAGAACAAGCTTGGAGTGGTCCTTGGAAGGCAGCCAGAAGGTCTCAGGCCTCCTTCGACAACGCCGCCGACATTGCCCCATGCAGGTACAGCCAGGCAGGACCTGGAACACAGACAAAGAACAGAGGAGGTAGCAGCTGTTTTTTAAAGTGCAGCTTTTATAGTGGTTAGTGGGATGCTGGGAGGAGGCAGCGCCCATAGAGACCTCCGCGCCCCATGTTAGGTGGTACTGTGAATATTAAAGCCTCTGCGGCATAATTTATGCCCTCCACATGGCACAGAGCCATGCACAGTCCCCCATCCATAGCAGGGCCCCACTTCATTTCTAGTGGCGGCATGACAGCTTTTATTGTTGACACCTTCAGAAGTGATTGTAAACACATGTAGGGTATAAAGTAACCAAAGTGAGCTCTTTTTTCACTTTGAAACTGTTCGACTGAACATTTATCTTAATTCCAGGCTGTGTCGTCCATGTCTTTGAAGAGTCAATCACAGGCTGACAGCAACCACTTTTGGCAACTGAGACTAATTCTTTTCAACCACCTAAAGCTGGGCGATGGCCCACAGCTATTACTACCTTCTGCTGGAACACAAACCAGCTGAGAGGATATACAAGTTAAGCACACACTGAAGTACTTGGCAAAGACCCAATGAACATGTGCTCAAGGCTGGGGTACCATCCCTTAGCAAGAACACGTTGCAGACATAGACAAAATACAAACATTTCCTATTGCGGCTACCAAAGAGCGGTGGGAGCAGAAAATGAAATGAAGCAGGGGCCATATTGTTACATCATGCAGAGAGGTGTTAAATACCACCCTGGTGCTAGCTCGCCCTACCCGGGCAATTCCTACCCGGGCAATTCTAGGAATGACGTTCCATGTATCCAATGAAATGTATACTACATTCTGTTTCAACAAGGAAAGCCAAAGGTAACAGCCTGTGCACAATTTGTTATGTTCCATTCACAGTATTTGTAAAATGGATGAAATAAATCAACCTACATGTTATGTCTCTCGAGCTACATTAGTGTTTTAATATAGTGTGAATGTGGCCCAAATGCATTACAGCACTTTAATGAGCACCAGTTACATTACCCAACAACACTTTTTTTTTAGGTACAGGGAGACTAAGGGCCCGAAAACAAGTTTGGTAGTGCCTCGCCACCGACCTGCCCGAGGACCGCCCAACAGGGTCACTGCCCTCCGACCAGATTATGAGTTTTTTGTGATCTGGTGGGCAGGCGGCGTGGTGATCCTGCGGTGGTGTCTTTAAAGGGTATCTATGTATGCCTTAGAAAGGCACCGCTGAAGGACCGCCACAGCACGTTCCAGCATGGCATGGACTGTGAAGTCCATGCCTGCTGAAACGGGGAGTGCATGCACACAGGGGGGCACAACATGTGCCCCCCTACATGCACCCCATGCACAGGACAGCCCCCTTTGTTTTATGACCGCCAGCAGTTTCAGACACCGCTGGCGGTCCTGAAATTCATAATATGCATGGTGGTGCAGCAGGAGCACCTCCAGGATATTGTAAGCCCCTGACCGCCAAAGGTGTAATATGGTGGTCAGACCACCAGTGCGGCGGTGGCTGGAGTGCCAATGTTGCGCCCCCATGAGTCTGGCGGTCCAACTTGTAATCGGGCCCTAAGTGATTTGCCCAGACTCGCAGGATGTTTAGCTGATACGGAGACTTGAACCTGCAGTTCTGACCTCTATGTCACATCTCCTTCCAACAAGCTTGGAGATGATTTACTCCTACTGCTACCTGGTCTCACAAGAATAAGAGTATATGCAGCCTTGGTACACAGTGCTAAAAAGGCTTTCAATGCGGTCAGACGGTGGTGTGTCTCTAAAAAGGGTGCAGTCAAAGAAACGTAACAAGGAATCTTTTACAAGACGATTGGGCTTTGTGAGTAAGGGCATGGCTTAAAACATGTGAACTAGAATTCTGTTCTTGGCAAAGCATGACTCCTGTCCAGTATTTTGATGTTGGTATTATATTGTAATATTGTTTGGAATAAACTGAAAATGTTTAAGTTAAAAAACTATGAGATTGCGTTGTGAATAAAACATTTTAAAAGTCTACAGAAAAGGGATCGTCTTTCTAAGTGCCAGTCGCTCATGTTCTTCCCTTCACTTCATTTTCCTCTGCAATGCTTCCCACTGCATCAGTTACTTATGCCCTCTCTCTCCCCACATCTTGCTTGAGAAGTCTCTTCATCCAGTGCTTAATTTGAGCTGGTGGTTGCTGGTGAGGGCCACAGCACTTATTTTTGGGGGCCGGCACTAATTTTTCTTTATCAGACATTTTGAGCAAGCAAGAGAGGGAAAACATACAAAAGGGAAAGAAAGAGGAAGAGAAAGACTGAAAAACTGTTATAAAGGGAGAACGCAGGAACCTGCGTGAGTGAGATAAATAGGCAGGGAGCGTCAGGCAGTGGATTAAAGAGGCATGAGGTGGATCAAAGGTTGCTCAGCCTTACTATTCAGCACGCAAACATTCAATAGCGCTGGATTCAGGCTTCTCAATAGAGCTTTGGGCACCAGCACTCATTCTTTTACAAATTAAACACTCCCTCCATCGGCAGGTCACTCTTTAGCTTCATTGATCTTTTCACTAGCCCCTTATGCATGTACTGCCTTTCATCTCCTCTGCTCCTGATTTTTTTTTATTGCTTTTGTGAGGGATCGGTGTTGCACAAAAGTATTGTTCCGCTCACTCCCTTACTCATCCATCGCTCCCCTGTCCCTCTTCCATCCATCCCACTTTTCTGGAATTCCTTTTTAGATGGCTCAGCAGCTGCATGCTGCTACCAAGCTGCTGACTTCTGTGTTTTTGTACCACATCCCAATGCATACATTAATTTGTAAATTTGCTGTTCCAATATGGCTGTCCACTGCCTTTAAAGTGTAAATAGAGAAGAAAGCCTAGAAAGAATTCCAATGAGGCTGCCATGCATGAGCATGTGTGCATATCCATGTCCACACACAGGGACATTTTGAATTTGTTTTCAAAGTATAATAAAAGTAATTCCAAGATGGACAATGGTGCATTCACATGCATGCATACGCACCAACTGCCAAATGGGACTCATTTTATTTTATTTTTATAATTTCAGAACAACATTACAGTGTGTACGCCCACACATCCACATGCATGCATATGCGCGGGTGGCCATCTTGGAATGGTTTTGCTCGTAAACTATGCATTAAACCAACAATCATTGGCAAAGCCAATAGCTTTGCTCCGCATTTTAAATACATCTTTTGGCTTTGCTAATGCTTATTTATTACTGCCAGTGCTGTGACCGACCCAATTAAAGCCCTGTCTAAAGAGGTGCAATCTAAGTTTTCTTCTTCAAAGATGATCTCTCATCGGAGGTGCTGAATCAATTTCCATTAAGGGAATTCTGAGGTCACATGTAAGGAAACAAGCTGCATAAAACATTAGCAGTGCTCCAGGCAACCAGAGTAAACCTACACACCAGGCTCTTCACCCCTTCAGAAAATGGTCTGATCATCTCTGGTATAACAATTGCAGCCTCTCTCCAAGCCATGCGGCTATAATGGAGGATATGTCAGGAGTCAGTCACTGAAATTCTGGCATTTGCATAACGTTCTGGTAAGGTGAAACAGACTCTATGGCTGCATTAACCCACCAATCACATGCTCCGGCGCATCCAACACCAATCAGCACCAGGAGCAGGAGAAAGCGTGCGCACGCTTGTGCAACATAGGCCAGAGTTTTAAAAGCCAGCCGGCCATTTATTTCTACTTTCCCACAGCCTTTCACAGATGTGTACAATTACCTTCCAACCCCTTCCTGGCGGGGACGACAGAAGGGAGAACGAACTGTGCGCTGAACAGCCTCTGGGTGTAAATGCTGGCCTGGCGTTTTGTCCGGGCTCAAGCGTGCCGCGCGCAGCTCCTCGCCTTCTGCCTGTGATGTCAGCAGATTACTGCAGCCTGTGCGCAGGCCACCGCCTCAGGGCCTGGGGCTTCAGAGGGCTCTGCGCACGCAATCCGAGCCTGGCTCAGCCACAAATCAGAACCTTAATCTTTTTTGTCCATGATAAACAATCCGGCACTTTTGTGTCCTGAGTAGCCCTTGTGTGGACTTTCTATGGTGTGCCCGTCCAAGGTGTGCCTAAAAAATGTAAACACCATGTACGGAAAGGAGCATCAGCACACTTAAAAGTAGAACCATTGCTGAATATCTGCACATTCCATCCAGCCCCTTTAAGACAACACTGCTTGTTGTGTGCGGTTTTGCAAAGTGGACATTTTCCACAAAAGCTCTTTTTTTAATGACAATAGGGTGCATATTTAGTAGGCCTTTATGTACAACAGAAAATAACTTCAGAACTACTGTTCAAGCCTGCATACTCTCTCATCGGAATGGTAGTGACGCTCTACTCCATGCCTCCCAGACTTAACACTGCCACCACGCACCACACGTCTTATCCAGGACCAAAAGAAATATGATCACATCACCCCACCCTGATAGAACCCCATTGCCTCCCCGTGCCGGTCTGCGCCATCTTCAAGGCCAGCTGCATCCATTACAAAGCAGTCATGACCAGCACTTCCGCTTATCTTATGGACAAGTTCACCATCCTTGGTGACTGACGCTTGGCACACCTGCAGTCAGACCACCACCAGACTGGAGATTAAGAAGTGTGAAAAAGAGGCAGCAGGCCTTTCCTATCAATGCACCCAACACACAGAACAACATCCCTGTGTCCATAAGGACCGCCCCAATGCTGCTCCAATTTAGAAAGGAGTTGAAAACCTACCTCTTTAATGAACACTACATCACAATGCATTAACCCCTTCGCTGCGGGGGTAATTCCCCCACGGCGCAGGGGGGGGGGTGGCCGCGGTGCTCGTGACGAGCCCAGCTCGTCATGAGTCACAGTGGAGCTGTGCTCATGATGAGCTGGGCTCGTCAAGACTCCGCCCACTCATTAATTCACCCGCACAGGCGGGGAATCAATCGCGCGGGGGCGGATCGCGGCCGTTATGACACGCCCAGCTCGTCATGAGTACAGCTCCACTGTGACTCATGATGAGCTGGGCGCGTCATGAGCATGGATGAGGTTAATACTCCACAAACTAGCTACCTCTCCAATCACCCATTGTCTTTATTGCTGTCTTTAACTCTGCACAGTGCTGTGCTGCCCCTTGGCTGCGTTTGTGCTATAGAAATAACTCATACAGACATACATAAAACAGTGAAATTTTGCAAAGCACTTATGTCAACTCTAGCTTGAGCCACAATTGATCTAAATTTATTAGGAGGGAGCCCCTAGATAATTCATGATAAAATGTATCTCTCTTATTAAAAAAAAAAAAAATCTATTTACAACTTATTTCCCTATTTGTGAAGCAGATTGGGAAAAGGTGCATTTTGGGCAAGAGCTAAAGAGAATGTCTAGGATCAAAATGACTTGTGCAGTCATGTCTGCTCAATGCAACTCTATGCTTGATATGTATTAGTAGGTGTACTAGGTGCAAATTTCAAGACATTCCTGAAATTTGCATCTAGGGCACTTCCTGGTCCCCTGATGCACAATGTTGCCACAGGTGAGGCACAAGAAAAACCGAGCACAAAATAGTGTGCTGTGCCGACCCCATACTCAATAACTCCTGAAATGAGCAAAGGGTAGAATACAGAATTACCTACTCACTGCAAACTTAGGAAGGGAAATATACTCTTTTGCGCTTCTATTTCTGGACCCCTTTAAGTCTTAAAGATGTCAATATGCAAGTGGAATCAAAGAGGATGTCTACAGCAACTTAAGTGATGTACAAAACGTATATGCCACCAACTGGAACAGTAGAAACCATCAGTATCTGGTGTCTTCATCAGGGCATAGACACTCTATGCTCATTTCACAAAGCCAAAGGAAAGATCTTGAAAAAGTGGTCCTCTCAGATAAAGTCATATTTGGAGTGCAGTTTTTTATGGGCTGCACAAGAAATTCCAGGAATACTCCTGGAAACCTCAAATAGTCATGGGTATCCTGGGGAAGTCGCATGTGCAGAACGTGCACATACAGAATTTAGCAGGGGCAGCCCCTCCACTAAGGTGGAGGGAGTGTCTCCCCACTTAGTGCAAAAAGAAAATGATAACGCAACGTTAATAATGTTACATTATTATCATTTTCTTCTTCAGTAAGGAGCAAGGTTGAGGCGGGGCTGGGCTTGTTACAGCCTGGGAGAGAGGAGGAATGGTTTCTGCTGCCCCTTAAGTGCGCCCTCATGCGTCTAAACCGAACCACTGCAAAGAGAACAATTGATGGACAGAATACAAAACAATGTGATACATTCACCCCAGTATAGAGATCTGGGCCTAAATCCATCATTTTTTGCTCCCCATGCCATTCCAGTTTGAAACCAGCTATATGCAAATCAGTCTTGATCCTGCACCCAATGGGAACAGTTCAGCCGAACTGCCGGGCCAGGTCCTCCCTGGACTGGAAACAAGCATCCTAGGACCGGTTTCAGGGTTCCACCCCTCATCAGCCAGAATAGCTTGACTCCAGAGGCATGGAGACCACGGGACCCATGTCTGGGCATACCCGTCCCACTCGGGGTGACAAATGCAAAAAGAACAATTGATGGACAGAATGCAGAACAAGGTCATACATTCACCCCAGTACAGAGATCAGGGCCTAAATCCATAGTTTGTTTGCTCCTCATGCCATTCCAGTTTGAAACCAGTAATATGCAAATCAGTCTTGACCCTGTGCCCATTGGGAACAGCCCAGCCTGAACCACGGCACTCAGACCAATCACAACGCTGCTGTAATGAAGTACTGTTTGGCTAGGGGGGGTCTGGGTACCTGGGTGCTTCACATGTGTTGGAGGAGAGGTGGCAGCTGGCGACTGGTGACAACAAGGTATTTTTTTTTTCTAAAACCCCTCCTGTGCCCCTGCCTCCTCTCCCCCCCCCCCTCCTCCACCCCCCATCTCCAAAGAGCAGCCATTGGGCTGGAGTTCTTCCCATTGTAAAGTGGATTTGCCCTCTATTTCATTTTGATTCTCCATCACGAAGCCCCTTCCTCTGCCCCTCTCGTGAAATATGGGGGAGAGTTCTTCACTTTCCCATTCTGGAAAGAGCACAAACCCTTAAGACACTCAGCATGATTCAAAAGAGCCTTGTATAGCAACTCATTCAAGCAAGTTTTCATCATAATCAGGCTCCAGCGGGAGCCCCCTAAAATGAATGCTGGGACCCTTGCCCCTACACGAGTATGTAGCACAGATTTCCCACTAACATATGAGTTACATGGGAAGTTTTTAGGTTTCTCTTCACTCCAACACCAGCCCCGTGTTTAAGAACACAAGAATGAACCATGGTGGCCCCTTGTGCCGCAAACTTCAGCGTGGGTCAAAGGAACTAAACACATAAATAATCAAGCAGCCTACTCTGGCTGTGGCAGGGACATGTTGAGGCTGGGAAGTTTGAGTTTCCTCAAAGCAGTGACTGAATCCATACCCACGGAGGAGTTTGGGATGCTTACCTGCACGCGCCGCATGTCCCCTGAAATACTCTCATTCCCACCCTTCTCCTGATTTGCGCATGCTTAAAACCCACCATACTAGCTCGCTTTACATGTCCTCAAATTTACTCTTCAAAGGAAGAATTCCTCGTATCCTAGTAATCTGACCCTGCCTGTGGAATTTTTCCTCACAAATCGGTTTTGCACAATAAACTATTAGCGCGTTAAACTCCAGCCCCGGCGCACCAAGATATCAACTGCAGAAAGGCAGAATAAAAAACAGATGAAAGGAGTTTATTTACATAATGTTGGTAAGTCGACTCATAACAAACTCCTTTTTATTTCCCCGAAATCTTTTGAAGAATTGTTCGCGAGTCCGCCCACGGTGTGCTCACAGGGGCCGGGGCGCTCACGCACTTTCCATCGAGGCCTTCTGGGGCTTTGATGACGATGAACGGTTTATTTTCTGCTGGCGGCAGGAAAGCCACAGCACAGGGGACTTCTGAATCCTTTGTGGAGGTGGCAAGAAAATGGTTTCCACGAAATTTGTACAAAACACGGGGTAGTGCTTTTACCATGGTATTCCTTATTTATTGCACTACAATTCTGCAACCACATAATAATGTTATTATCACATCAGGCCCCGTCCCAAAATTTAGAATGGGTCTAACAATGAGAAGAGGTGGACTAGAAACCAAAGCCAGTCCTGGAAAAATGTTTTAACTAGCCCACAACGCAGGAGGCCACGATTAGAATAGGGCCATGGGGGCTTCCATGTTTGGGTCATGGTAGCCCTGCCTATGGAGTTCAGAAAGCAGACCCCCAGCCTCCCGGGAACGCCAGATTGGCAGAAGGACCAGTCCAGCCATGAAAATAAGCCACTGTAAGTCAAACGATGCTTTGACCTGTTACATGTTATTTGCCAACCAACCATTGGGGATCATGCTAGGAATATCCACCAAAAATCACCACCACAAAGGAACATTGTGAAATATTTAAGATAAAGAAAGGCTTTTACCAGTCACATCCAGTCTGCGTTGAACACACACAAGAGTCTATGGGGTCTAATTCACCTTGTTTTGGTAAGAAGGTGGCTTCCTGCTCCAATTAAATCTTTTAAGCTTTCATCACATCGAACAGAAACGTTTCGCAAAAAGATTGATGTTATAAATGTCATAATTTATAATCCATAATCCTTTCTCCCTCTTCCTACAAAACCCTGACATAATTCTAATTCTACTCCTCCCAGCATGCAACAGGTGTGCGCTTCAGAGTGCCTCTGTATTTTTGCCAGTTTTCATCACCCACAGAAAGTCTAGTCCAATAATCTTATGAGGAGGTTGTCATGTTACCACTGTGTATTCAAAAGTTCTTCCCTAGCTAAAAAATACCCCTTCCTTATTCCAAAGCGAAACCCCTTCATGAAGTGGAATGTTTTACACCGCTCACTAAATTGAAAAACACAAATTAGTGCTGTCTCCACAAATGCTTGAATGACACACCTGCAGACACAGGCCTTCCCAAGAGCGTTCCCGTGACAGTTCTTGGCCTGCAGTGGTTGTATGTAGTTTGCACCAGGCCAGACATCTTGCCTTGTAAAACTCACTGGATTCACAATTTGGAGACCAGCAATGTTTGTTTGCTCACGCCAATGGCCTACAAAAGGACGCTACGGAGCTTGGTACAAACAAGAAAAATGGAATATTTTCCAGTAAAGGGTATTCATATTAGGGGGCACCTAAGGGTCCCTGACTCCCCTGGGCCCTGGTGCCACTTCACACGCTTCACGACTGGCAGCTACTCCTCTGGTTACCTCTTCCATCACTGTGGCTATGGATGCCGGCTCCCCCAACAGTGCAGGCCTCACACTGTGAGCACCACTACATGCCCTGTGGCCCTATTCCGCCATCTTGGAGCTGCCACCACAAAAGCAAACGCAGCAGAATGTCAGCCCTCCCTGCGCCAGCACTAAAAGGCATAAGGTGTAAACATTTTAAATTGCCTGACCTGCTACCCTCGTTTACTACCCAGGAACACTTGCAGCTGAAAACCCACTGGATACAAACTGACTGCCTTGTGCTCCTATTTTGAAAGTGCTCCATTCGAAAACCTCGGTTTATCTCTGTAGAGAGAGACTGCAATCTGCAAAAAATGTAAAATACTGTAACACAAATAGGTAAGATTAGAGTACACTTAAAAACATGCAATTTAAGTAGTAATCACACCGCAATTTGTGATTTGCTTGCCAGAATAAACCCATTGTCAGAAGTATATTATTGTGACTGCTCAATGTAATCTTTTGTAGGTCCTTTTGTTTTTTACTCGACTAAGCTCACAGACTATGTTTCGCTTTGAACGAGCCTAATGCAAATTCATTTTCCACATAATTTAACTTTCTGTCTGGTAATTACTGGCACGGGGTAATTATGCTTCAGCAACAATTGAATGCACGTTAGGGCGCCTCGCAATCACAATACCTGGCCATGTAAAACAGCTCCTTTCGCTTCAAGTGTCGAATACTATTTCATAGTTAATTCGAAAAAAATGTACAATGCGCCATGGGGGAATCCAGATCCCAGCCCTTTGCAAGGCTAAAAGTTACAAAATCGAAAAATACCAGAAAAGGCTTCATTTCATAAAAAGTTACTTTGTTTGAAGCTGACACAAGCGGAACCTGCAATATCAGCGTAAGTAATAATTTAATGCGGCCTTACCTAAATTGGAGGAAGCTCTGCCTTCCGCCGCTCGGTCTTTGAGGCTCTCCGCGATACCGAGCTGTTGTTCGTGGTACTGCTTGGCCCGCTCCAGATCCTGCATGCATCGAGCCGCATGACCCAGGCCGGCGTAGGCGCGCATCTCAATGGCCTTCTCCGTCAACTCTTGGGCCAGTTCCAAGACATGGTTGTGATAGGACATCGCCTTGTCAAAGTTCCGCCTATAGTGGTAGGCGCTGCCGAGGTTACTGTAGGCCCGAGCTTCTTCGCGCTTGTTTCCAAGGTCCTTGGAAATTTTCAGATGTTGTTCATGACACTGGACAGCGTTCTCAAAGTCCCCCATGGCAATATAGACAGCCCCCATGTTACCCAGTTCTCTGGCTTCAGAAAGTTCATCTTTGGATTGTTTGGCGAGGAGAACACACTGCTTGTGGCTTGCCAATGCATTGGGGTAGTCTCCAATCGCAGTGTAGACGTGTCCTAAGCTGCTCAACGCAGACGATGCTGCCTGTAGGAAGAGAGAAAGAAAGCGTTAAGGCAAACATGAGCCAAATGTTGAAAAGTAGCAAACCAACCAGGTCATCTTAGTAATGAGCACAGGACCTGCTATTTTTATATTTGGTATCTTGTGCAACAAACACACTGTGAAACACAACTGCATACATCAAAGGCACCCTATTCTATGTAAAAAAATGATATTTAACAGAGTTGACTTATACTATATATTAGTGGAGATAGTTCTGTTCTTACATAGCATCAGAATCACTTTAATTTACTATTCTTTGGAGCAACAGTTATTTGATAGCCAAAGGTTTAAACAGGATATAATTTTAAAATTAAAATAATCAGCAGTGGCCCGTGCAGGTAAGAGCGGTGGGGCCGGGTGGGTGGGGGTGGGTGAGGATTTCGACAGACGAGGGGAAATTGATTATTTATTAAATTTCCCCTTGTGGTCGTCTATCAAATCCCCCCCCCCTCCCCTCCCCCCCCAACCCGGCCCCACTGCTCTTACCTGCAATGGGCCGCGGCGGAAAATAATACATGTGCATTGTAGATTATTGTCTGTTTTGTAGATGCTGCCATGTGGCATACAACAAACCAAACTATCCTGGATCACTATGTAACCCATGCAATTTATATAACAGTACTGTGGGTAGGTTCACAATATAAAAATAAATGCAATATTGTGTTAAACTTTTTACCAGCCCAAAGAGAAATCTACCTGTTTATCCTACAGTTTGTGGACCAAATAATTGTTACATAGGTAGTGTTTCAACTACAAGCACCAACATCCTGCAAGGCACAAGAACTGCTCTCATTTACTGTAAGTGACTAAAGGATTGAGGTCTGTGTTTAGAGTTTCGAGGTTGCTAGACAAACATTTTGATCTAATTTGAAATCACATAGATCATACATTAGATATAAAGGAAACATTTGAATGTCTTACAAGGATTAATGCAGATAAGGTCTACACTTACACCTGATGACTCAGACAGGACTACTCTTCACATGATATGGTACAGTACAGGTTATCGCTGCAGGTATACTGTCTCATATACAAATCATACACTAAACATAATTTAGAAAAATATCCTCCCTTTGAAGTTTATAATAGAAAATGTACACACAATTGGGCAACATATTTTTGTAGACACAATATATATGCCAGGTGATATTTCTGGATATATTGTGACATAAAACTTATGGCATAGGAGTGCTTCTTTAGTCAGGTAACCAGATGATTTTGCCACAGAGAACACAATTTTCCAGTCCTGTATTTTCATATCATATCGGTTCAATTGAAATGAACCAGGACTACAACTCCCATAATCCGCTATTAATTAAAAATAAAGTCAATGGCTTGAAACTTAGGGGCATATTTACAAGCCCCATTCACCACTGGAGCGTCACTTTTTTTGACACGCCGGTGCCGCAGCACCATTTCCATATTTATAAGTTGGCAGCTAAGGGGCGTGCAATGGGTGTTGCAGTGGGCGTTCCACTGCAACACCCATATCTTTTTGACATTGCTCTGGATTTACAAGGCTGAGGCAGCGCCAAAACTAACACCAGGGAATAACATGGTCTTAGCATGGATATACGAGGAGAACTTATTAATTTCTCCTCGTTTTTTGCTCTTTCTATAGGTTACATTCTGCAGCACACATAGAAAGAGTAAATCACCATTCTTGAGTGTTTATGTGCAGGAAGGTGGAGACAGTTACTTGGTAAGTTATACACTTCATTTTGAGTCCCCTCATGCCGATGTTATACATCAATTTGACACTTATGAAAATCACATTTGATAAACAGTGTCTAAACATCAAAGACAAGCAGCATTCTTTCCTTGTTGCTTTAATCTCAGTACTAAAAGAAGAGAAAGAAACATTTACCACAAGCCTCTCAGACCTTGTAAGCATTGAGGTCAAAGAATTGCTACGCTTGCTGATCCTCATGGCAACCACAAAGAGTAACATTTTCTGTGCACATGAACTACTATAATAATAATAATCCACATTTGTAAAGCACGAACAATCACCCGTAAGGGTCTCTAGGCGCTCGGGCCGTCGGGAAGATTAAGCAAGCTATTGCCCAGAGTCACATGGTGCTGGGCTAATCTGCCACCGGCGCCGGGGATCGAACCGTGATCCCCAGATTCGGGAGGCAGTCACCCTGGCCGCGGCACCACACCTCTTCCCTATATTGTGTATTAGAACGTTGGGAATGTTGACAGTTCCCCTGAAGGCAATTGATTGCCCAAGATCAATAATGGCTAGTATAGACCTTCTGCGCCAACATTCTAAAGTTTGACTTTCTGTTTCTCCCTTTTTAATTTAGAGCACGAAACACCAAGTGGGAGAAATGTTATAAAAGACCTGTAGCCCTCCTGCCTCAGGCTACACAGGTTATTAAAGGCCTTATGCCTTGTTTAGGGGGTTCAGGTTCTTTAACAATCAGTAATCAGTATCTTGGCAGCGGGCTATAAGGCCATAAAAATATTAATGTTACTACTCAATGAGAAAGGCTGTGGCTGATAGGTAGAATAATACCGAAAGTAAGTTTTTGGAGGAGATCACCTAACTAAAGAGTGAACTACATGTGAGTGATACAACGTTGCTGGTTGGTTCATGTGGCTCATTTGAGGCAGGTTTTGGAAGTTTGATGGCCTCTGTCTCCAGCTCCCCCAGGTTTATGGCAGCAAACAAAAATGAGGAGAGGGTGATATTGGAAAGAAAGACAATATAGAAAGAGGCAGGAAGGGAACGTATGGTGACATATTTGAATACAAATCTATCAAGAGGATGGATAGATGGAAGAATGGATGGGTGAATGGATGGATGGGCTTCTTCTTGAAAAGATGTTAGGCTTTCCATGTAACTGCTCCTTTCCCAAGTCATCCTATAACACAAAGACATGGACTTTATATAAATGTGAAGTTATCATCTAATATTTCAAGCTAAAACAAAAGATCGTGCAGTACGGACCGTGGCCTCAATTCAGAAATCTTCCTCACTTGACTAGGTCCATCATCTGATCAATGAGTACTGTCTGGCTGGCACTTCTGGACGTAGACATGTTTTGTTTGTGAACAATAAGTGGGTTACCAATGGGCCAAACTATCTATCAACAACTGATCAGTGAGTTCCAGCTCAGAAGTAAATCAGTTTTTCAATATTGCACAGAACAGCTGCTCGTCGCTTCTGCCTGGGGGAAGGAGAGGGGAATTCAGTTGTGGGTCACATTAGGAAGTTCATAAACATATTGCGCTGCTCAGAGGCATGTAATGTCTCTCTGTGAACTAACAACCTCAAACTGAAATAAAAAAATAAAAAATCAGCATTTTTCTAGGCCAGAAACAAACTTCCTTCTGATAGCAGATCTCATGGTCTTGCCCCTACTGACTATCCATGTTCTGTCAACATTAACAGATCCACCTCATTCTCCAGTCTTTCCTCTACATGTCGGTGTAAAAGGCTGGAATTCCCTTTGGGTGGGGTAATATATTCCCTTCCGCTGGAGGAATTAGCAGAATTTTGCCCACTCCATGTTAGCTTGTAACGCGGAGTTCCAGCCAAATTCCGCCAACCACCACGTGGCAGAGTTTTTTCTCACACGCGGCTTGCCAATGGTAAGTTGGAGGGTGCAAGTGAGATCTGCCATCCCCTACTGCAATTTTCAGTCGCTAGGAGGGCAACCACGAGATTTCTCCAACACAGGCGATCGCAACAGTTTGTAGTAGAAAGCTGTGGCTCGAGTAGGAAATCTATTTGAGAAGAAGCAAAATCAACTCAAGAAGCTGCGCCACGTGGTGCTGTTAGTACTGATTTTTCAGCGTAGAAGAAGCTCCTGGTGCTAAATCACAGTGTGAGCAGCGCAACGTGCCTATTTCCACCCATTCATGGAATGTTGCTGAACATATCAGAGTTTTTTTTCACTTCGTGAGTTCTGCCCAGGCCTAAAACGTACTAAACGGATTTAAAAGCGTGTTTCTAGAAACACTTTTACATGCAGTTTTCAAGCATTTGCTTTAAAAAGCACACAGGTAATCCCAGTCTCAGCCAATTACATTTACATGCAGGAAATAGGTTGAAGAGTCACTTGTCCAATGCACCAGAAAAGGGGAAGGGAAGCTGACACGACTAAGGGTACTGGTGTCAACCATAAGTTTACTACATCTTCCTGGGAGACATGAACTTCCACCTCGAAGACCCCAAGGACACGGACTCCACTGTGTTACTCGAAAACATGGGCCTCATCGGCCTCTCTCACCTGGTCACCGTCTCCCCACACATCGCAGGACACACACTGGACCCATCTTCTCTACCAACGGCAGAGCCAAAAACACCCCCACTCTCCCTCGCCGCAACTGGGGCAAAATCACCGAACCTCTCTGGCGCACCGCCCTCAAAGAAGCAAGAATTGTCTCCTCCGAGCCCCTCAAACTCAGCGTACAAATCTTCCAAACGTCCATAACATAGCCACCATCCCCTACGCCTGGAAGCACGCTAAGGTCAAGCACCTCCTGAAGAAACCCTCAGCCGAACCTAACAAACTCTAAAACTACTGCCCCATCTTGCTTATCCCCCTCCCCGCCAAAGTCTTGGAAAAAGCATTCGACCAAGAGCTCATGGGCTACCTAGAGGAAAACAACCTGCTCAACCAATCCCAATCTGGCTTCCGACCCAACCACAGCACCGAGATCACCCTGATCACAGCAACGGACGACATCAGATGCCTCCTCAACCTAGGGAAAACTGCCGCCCTGATCATCCTCAACCTATCGGCAGCCTTTGACACCATCTCCCACTACACCCTTGTGACCAGAACGGCATCCAGGGCAACACACTCGATTGGATCACCTCACACAGAGGATCCATCTACCACCCATCTCCGCTTCCAAGGACATCATATCCTGGATCTCCCAGGGCTCCTCCCACAGCCCCTCCCTCTTCAACACCTATATGACGCCACTAGCAGACATCGCCTGAACCCACAGACTCACCATTGTTTCTTATGCCTCTTACGCCGGCGACACCCAGCTCATCCTATATCTCACAGAAGACGCCAAAACCACAAGAGTGAATTTCCAAAATACCATGACCCACATCGCTACCTGGATGAAGACCAACTGCCTGAGACTCAACTCAGAGAAAACAGAGGTCATCACCTTCGTGTACAAGCCATCCCGCTGGGATGATACCTGTTGGCGCTACCACTTGGCACCGTGCCCACTCCCACGACCATGTACGCAACCTTCGAATCATACTGGATACCCTTCTGTCTATGAAGCATAAGATCAACACAGTCTTCTCTGCCTGCTTCCTTTTGCCATGTAAGATCTTCTCATGGATTCCCGTCTTAACCAGGAAGACAGGCACCCAGGCCCTCATCTCCATCACCATGTGCCTCGACTACGGCAACACACTCTGTGCCGGAACCACCTAATAGCTCCTGAACCACCTCCAAAACATCCAGAACTTGGCGGCAAGACTTATCCTCAACCTCCCCAGAAGTTTTAGCATAGCCCCTCACCTCAGAGCTCTCCACTGGCTCCACGTCCAGGAAAGATGCCTCTTCAAACTCCTCATGCACGCCTACAAAGCCCACCACAATTCCGGACCCATCTACTTCAACAACCATCTGACATTCCACCAACCGACCAGAGAGCTCCAATCCTCTACCCTTGCCTTGGCCCACATCCCCTGCATCCATCATAGATGCTGTGGAGGTCGTTCCTTCTTCTACCTTGCTTCCAGGTACTGGAACGACCTCAATGGAGGGGGAGGTCATGCTCACCTGTCCATCTCTGAAGGACTTCAGGGCACAACTCAAGACCTGGCTCTTTGTCCACCATTTCTCTGCCACCAAGGCTCAAACCACCCTCCAACGCCTGGAATGACAAGCCGCACTCTACAAGACCTTCTGATTGATTAATTGATAAACAATGTCTGAAAACAGGGATGGAGTGACTTCTTTTTTTAAAAGTGGAGCTGGAGACCTGTAATTTTCCCTCAATAATGTCATGTTAGTGTAGAAATTCCCTTTATTAATGTATGTAATGAACATTCACTAAGCAGTGAGATAGGTGTTCCTGTAACGCCCTGAACGTCTCAGGATCGTTTAACAGACACGATAATGAGGACGCAACCACTTGTGAAGGGTAAGTTATTTTAATGAAGGCACAAATAACACTAAGAATAAACAAAAGTTATAGTCACTGGAATCCTCCAGGCTATGTACGTTACCAGCCCACCGCACGGATGGTCCTAACCGTCCTCTGCATATACGCCGGTCCCGGCGTATGCCAACAGAGGGAAGAAATGAAATGGCCGACAATGCCAATCGGTAGGCTGTGAGGGGCACGAAGAGTGTTGGGGAGAATCGAGGAGTCAGGGAAACACCCAGCCGGGGTCTCTACCTGAAGGGAGCAGCCGCTCAACCTCTTCCTCAGACTGCACCGGGACGCGGAGTCACCTCCTGGTGATGCGTCACCGATACCCCAATCAAAAGTAAGAAGACTGAACCGAGAGCAGCCGCTCGATCGATCCTGTGGACTTCCGAGTCTGTAACGCGGCAAACACCTCCTGGTGTGCGTGACAGCTGGCAGTCCCTGTATCTCTGGTCGGGCTGGGAGTTACGACTCCAACCAGCAAAAGCGCCACTGCGCTTTGACTCAGCCGAGTCAAAAAGCGAAGCTCAATGGTTGACCGGTAGAGCTTCCGGGTCCTTCACAGGTGACGATGGGGCAAGACACGGCCCAGGGAGTAACGACTCGACCTACCTCCGTTCTTGCCTTACTGGAGCACCACTCCGGAACACTGCTCTTCACGAAGCAGGTACGTCGGTGTAAACACAATATCCGACAGCGTTGTACCTCCCGGTTCCTCCCTTTATAGGGCGTGTTTTCCTTGAGTTATGTAACAGCTCTCCTGTTTACATAAGGGCGTGTTTCCTTGAGTTATGTAACAGCTCTCCTGTTTACATAAGGGCGTGTTTCCTTGAGTTATGTAACAGCTCTCCTGTTTACATAAGGGCGTGTTTTCCTTGAGTTATGTAACAGCTCTCCTGTTTACATAAGGGCGTGTTTTCCTTGAGTTCTGTAACAGCTCTCCTGTTTTCATAACCTCTCAACCGCTAAGCATCCTGGGAGATGTAGTCCGTTGTCGCTGGTTACCGTTTTCCTCCCCACGCATGACAGGAATTCTTGACAGTTCCCCTATACAGTACACACATGAATAAAAATGCACATTGACACTCAGCTACAGTTTTGACCAGTGATGTTCCAGGTTCTGCAGCAAGGCAGTGTATGGGGGGCATGATGTGGCACTGTGCCTCCTCTCAGGTATCAGTGGCCTTCATTGAAGTGTAGTCCCCTGCAGCACGATAACCAGGTGTGCAGTTGGGGTGGGCACTGATGTTGCACATCCCCACCTCGCTGACAAGTACTCCTGTGCACACACGTGACACGTTGCCTGTGTCTGAATATAATGTTTCACTAAAGCGGGTGTTCGCATTTTAACTGCACTGAAAGGGTATAAAGGACTTCAATGGAGGGCATCTACTTTAACAGCAATATAGTCAGTGGCATAGCTAGACCTTTTGCCGCCCCACGATGCCCGCAGGTAAGAGCAAGGGGGGGGTTCAGGCCGCCGCCCCCAAAACTCGTGCTACTAGGGTGGCCTGCCCCTCCACTTGCTACGCCACTGAATGTAGTGCTGCCATTTCTGCCACCATATCAGTGCCAAACTGCTCTCTGCTGTTGGCAGGGGCATCTAGAGCCTTCTAGTGGAGAAGGCTGTTGTGTAGTGCAGTCCTCAGGGGTGTAACATAGGCGCCTGCAGCCCCAGCGGCACATGGGGCCCTCAATCCTTCCAGGGGCCCCCATTCAGACAAAGCCCAATGAATATCTGTGAGATATGGGAGATACAGCTGCCCCTTTTCACATTCTGCAGTGAGGCCCCATCACTTTCTGCTATGCCGCTGGCAGTCCGCCCAACTGCGCAGCCAGCCCCTTGCGCATCTTTCGTCACTATTCAGAGTGCGCGTGAATGGGCGACAGGTGGGATACAATTGTTGGGTGGCGCGGCTCCATCAAAATGGAGGCAGCAGATGCATTCTGCTTGCTTCTTTTCCTCCCTCATGGAATGCAATCAAGTGGCTGAGTTTACGACTGTAAAAAAAATGCGTCTCATTATCTCACCAGCCATAACTTGGCATCCTAATGTGGTTATTTCTGTGGATCTGGAAAGCAAGCAAGCCCTTGTAAGAACTCAAAACAGAACCCGCTCTGCTTCCTCAGGCCTGATGCCAGATGAGCTTACCTAATGATTATTTTTATTAAAAATGTTGTTAGGGCATGAAGAGTAATGCAATGTCATAAACAAGCATTTCCGAGACCTAAGAACAGGCATCAAAGGCGGTAAATAATTTTCAGCGCTCCCCATTAATACCCTGCCATTTCCAAACTGAGAATCTGCAAATGTGCTCTGTGGATGCAAATGAACTGATTAATAAGGAAGCCAGCTTTCGGTTACAAGAAGTCGGGGTGACAGATTAGCTATTAAAAGCAATTTATTGGGCATAAGATAGGAAAGCTGGCGAGAAACAGTGCCTCTGCTCGCCCCATAAATAGGAAAACTACATTTGGTTTCCCCCTGGCATCCTGTGAGGCAGTTTAATTAGTCATAAACACAGCCAGAATGTATAATGACTTAAAGGAGCAGCACTTGATATTTTACACTTTTGTATTTTTTAGTTAAATGATGGTTTACCTCGATCTGTCTTTTCCAAGCGAGAAGGGCGCGCAGAAGAACAGACGTGGTAAAGCGGTGTACTTATTAAATATGCATGCGAACAACAGGAGAACTTGCAGCAGGAGAAGCTGGTATAAGTTAATATCACATTCTCTTTACAAGAAAAGCAGACAATACCGCGAACAAAAATCCTGAAGAGGGTTTAGCCAGCCCAGGAGCCCTCTGCTCCCAGGGCCCTTCTGTATTACACGGGGCTGCAGATACTCGCACGCCCCCTTCAGTTATAAGGTACACGTTTAGTGAATATAAAATTCTGAAAGGGGTGTTTCTTCATTCTCAAGGGGGCGTGGCCCCATGCAAATGAAGGAGGCTCTTTGTACACAACTAGTAGAAAGAAGAGCTTGAGGATGGTTTAACTGTGCAAACTGTGCATCGCTGAAGGGTGTACCACAGAAACCGAGCCCACGGGTGTCCTATGCGAGCAAGCATGGAGAGTCCTTGGCAGTGGTGGGGTGGGTAAAAGGGGAGGTGAGCAAGTCGTCTGTCGGCTACCATCCCCCGCCCACAGAGAACAAGTCTTCTGTTGACCGCCACCACCCCCTCCCACTGCCCCCCACCCCCTGGGAACAAGACGTCTGACAACCACCACCACCCCCGCTCTTACCTGCACCAGGCAGCAAACTCATGGACCGCCCCTGGCGGCAATAGGACTAGATACGCCACTGGTCACTGGAACCTTCTGTGGAGGCTCCTGCACTTGTAGACTGTAACCCTCGTATGAGAGTGTGTCTATGCTCTCCTTCCAAGGGCAGGAAGGACAGATGAGAGTAAATCACCCATTATTCAGCATTTCACTCTTCGCTTTGTCCGGCACAAGCACTGACATTAAAGGGCCTGTGCGCCCAGTTGTGCAACGTGGTGCCTGACTTTTGAAAGTATACACATTAGACCAGACTGATATTGATTTCATTGTGACACTATAAGAGCTAATACTTACCACCCCATTTGTTTGTATTGTGTGATCCTGGACAAATGAATCATGCTGTTTCACGTGTGTCAGTTTCTCTGTGTGCCAGAAATGCCCTACATCTTTAATTGAACATTTAAAAACTCCTATCCTACTCTAACCTTAACCTTTACTGTAAAAAAACCATAACCAATCCTTAAACCCTTCACTAACCCTAAACACCACCCACCCCTGAATGCTAAAAACCCCTAAACACCACTCAATCCTGCAACAACAACAAAACTCAATTCCACCTTTAAACTCCTACCACTGGACACTACAAATCTTTCTCCATCTCTAACTTGCAACCATCCCATAACCATATCTAGCACCCTGCACCCTTAAACACCATCCATTTCTGAACCCTAAAAACGACTCTCTATCCCTAAACACTACCCATACCTGAACCTTAAAACACTCTCTCTACCCCTAAACATCACCCATCCCAGAAACCTAAAAACCTCTCCCCACCTCTAAACACCACCCTATCATGAACCCTAAACACTACTCTCCACCCCTAAACACCACCCATCCCTCAACACTAAAAGCCTTTCTCCACCCCTTAACATCCAACCGTCCCTTAACCATAAAGGTCCTCTTCCCCTAAACACAGTCCATCCGTGGAGCCTAAAAATCAATTTCCACCCATAAACATGACCAATCCGTAAACACTAAAAACCCTCCCCATTCTTGAATAAACACCTCCATGAACCCATAACACACCCTCTATCCTTAAACATGACTACTACCAAAACCATTGTCTACTTACGTATATGCGAACTAACAACGCCCATTATACAAACACGCGATGTAATAACTCCCGATTTACCTAGATTTAAAAACATTGAGGTAACTCTATTACAAAGTAAAACACAGATGTTAAGGTCATATACCAAAAAGTATGTGGACACAAAGGAATTGTAGCATACACCAGTGCGTTATTATCAATGCCTTTTTTTATTATTGAGTTGTGTACTATGCCAGCTCTATCTCCTTGTTTCTGTGGACAATAATCCTGATTCTTAGGGGAAATTGTCAAAAGCAGATATTTTCTGACTCTGAACATCATGAGGAATCCATGTGTGCGAGATAGAGAACATTTATTCCTCAGTGGCTGGCCAGAAAACCACACGGTCAGTGTGTTCTTAGGTATTTCTAATAGAATTCCTGTCAACCTAACATTTTCATTGGGCCTTCCTCATATGGGAGTGGGTCAGAGGGGCCCTGTTATTTTATCCCCAGGGATGTAGAATAGGTAGAGTGCGCCATATTAGGATCTCCGGTTAGATGCAGTGGAACAAAGTTATCTTCCAGCAGGTACAGACGCAGTTACCAGGGGAAATAGACCGGCAATAGGCGAGGATCTGCCTCCCTCAACATGCTTCATCACTCTTGAGGGACATGACTTCATGGTTAGCCTCTGTAATTCATCTGTGCAGTAGACTGAACTTCTAAACTGAGAGAGCATGTCACATTTCCTGTGTATGTAGTGCTTCCTAACCTAGTTCCACCCTTCTTATTTTCCATCTGAGCTTAAACATGGCCACCCACGTTGTATCATGAGAACAGATCTCTGTTTGCCCTTCCTTTATCCCTCCCAGTAGCCTGGTGTCCTCTGATAAGGGTAACCTTGCCTGAACATCTAATTAATGCCAAAAATGGACTGCTGTGTGATCCAAATTATACCATGGAATAATCTAGTGCACTAACTAATGCTTACTTTCATCCAGGTGAGTTTACACATGCTTCCCGTCTAAACCACAGCCGTTTGTCAACCCGATCCCACCTCAAAGTACTCACTCTACATGACCTCTCACACACTTCTCCCTATCTGCAAAACATCAACATATTACACGGATTCATATCCTCACCTCCCCTACTCTACCGTCAACCAAAAACACTACAGTAATAGGTTTTGCCTGTGCACATCACCCATGCCAGACTGCCCATGACACTCACTCTGTCAACTTTACGACCAAGTGCAGGCATTCAGAGCCCTTTCCCACCTCTACAACCCAAAGACATTTCCACCACGCCCATGATCACCCGCAGCATACCCTCAACCCTACTAACGGCAGAGGGCACGCAATAGAAGTAACAAGCATATGTCACTGCAGGAGGAGTGCAGTGGGTTGGGGAGTCTGCCACTTCATTGCTAAGAAGTAGCTGAGGGAGGGGCATGGACTACTGTAGATGTGCAAATCTAACCAAGGAGACTGGGGCAGTGACCAGGAACATGTAGCATGTGAGGACCATACTGTTGCCCTTGAGGTATTGATACAAACCGACTGACGAATGTTTTAATTTGACTACTGGAAATGTATTTTCAACTTTAGTATATAATAAAGTTTATAACCGCAATAATACTGTCTGGAAGGACATTACCAACTGAAGATTCCTTGGTCAGGGATAAAACAAATGCCTGCCAGGGTATTATCAGTCAGTAAACCCTCCTGTTGAAGATTATTGATTAATCAATGTTCATATTTTTTAATTGAATTGAATTGGCAATTTATAATTTTCATGCCATAACCAAGATCGCCTCCAGGCACAGTTTTATTAGTATTGTACATCAATTCCACAACACAATATAATCATAAAAATGCTTCTGCAAGATCTAGGTTACTCTTTGTTGCAGAATTTTCTAAGTAGGAGGTGAAGGATAAAATGCATCAATTTTAGAGGGTGGTGCCTTTGGGAAAATTTGAAGTCTATGGATCCAGGTCATGGGTTATGCGTAATTTCCTATTTGGCACAAAAAAAGCGTTTCTAGCTGGATCAAAAAATAAAATGAATGCAGTAATAATGCAATTACAGCAACGCTAAAGCTTTTAAAATTACTGGGTGAAAGCAGGAAAAAAATTGAAATTTGACTAGCCACCAGGCTGATACCAATCAGCAGTGCTGGGATCTCAAAAAAATTTGTAGTCCCCCTCCGCTTAAAGGGGGATTACATTTGGAGGCAACACAAATCAGACGGAGAGGTAAATGGGGCACGACTTATTAGTTACACATTGAGTAAAAAAAGTCTTTACTTTGTCCACGTTTGAACCAAAATTTCTTGGAGATTATTCTTCTCTTCATGAAATTGGGCGCGGCAGCCGGCAGTGTGACGTAAGTGAACTAGGGGTGTGTGAAATTGCAAAGTCCTCTCCGGTCCAACTTCGCAATTTCTTTTTAAAATCCTCAAGCTATGCCACATGCAAACTACAGTCTTCTTTTTAGAGGGCAGATTCAGCAGTTCTTCAAAGCAGCTGGAAACCATTCTCGTGCAGCTAGGGGCAACACTGCCTCTGCTTGGCAGCAGTCCCCATCAGAGCCCCCCCCCAACCTCCAGCATGGCCCACATCCCAGTACCCACACAGCCCCGGGTTAGATCCTCCCTTTCCACTTCCTTCTTAGTAAGTCCTTTTGGTTGTTCCCCTCCCACATGGGTCATTCCATAGCACCACTCCCCCAGTATACCCCAACACTGCCCTGCTTTTTGTCCTATTCCTGCCTCCATCCGCCGCACCATCATCTGATATCACTGCTATCTTCTCCCTGAAGGTCATCTCACCATTCACGGTTCAAAGGTTGCTAGAATGAAAAGTCTGGACATATGGCGTAGCTGCAGACTATGAAGAGATGGCGATGGGACATCGAAAAGGATATGCATTTAAAAGTGGAAATAGTGAGACAGCAAGTCTCCATTTTGGAGTCTCACTAAGGTGAAAGGAGGAGCCCCCGCATGCAGTTTGTTTAGGAAGATGTGGAGTTACGCATTTTTTCGGGATTAAATAGACCCCAGTACACATCGTGAAGTCAAACAACCAAAGGATCAATATTGCAGGGAATGATACTCCCAAAATACTAAGTGCCCCGAGCCATATACTCCCCTGAGAAAATACTACTATAGATATGAAAACACATATACAATTTAAATGTCAAAATCATATAATCAATTTAACATTATTTCATACATGGTGTTATTTCATTTCTCTGTCTCCATTGTTTTGTATGAGTGTGTCACGGTACCTCTCAATGGCCAAGTGTGGTGCCGGTCTTAATCCAAGGCTGGGTTGGATAACATTTAGTCCTGTTTTGACTAAGGGTGGGCGTAGTTCGCGAAGTAGCAATTCGCGAAGCTACGCAAAGTGAAGTTCGCACTACGCGAGCTACGCGTAGCACTTCGCGAACTGCGTAGTAACATGTTCGCACTGTGCAAGATGTTGTTTTCAATGATTGCACAGTGCGGACAAGCAACCGGCACTGTGCAATCATTGAAAATGGCATCTTGCACAGTGCGAGCTGTAGTTTTATGCTGCTCGAGTAGATTTTTACTCGAGCTTCAGCTTTCTCAACGCGAACTGGTAGTTTCTCATCGCGAGCGGTCGCGAGCATACGCGACCACTCGCAATGAGAAACCTGACCTCCTCGCGTTGGGAATCTCGCCGGGAGGTTTATTTTCCATGCTTGCGATCGCCAACTTGCAGTTGCTGATCGCGAACAAGGAAAAAGTCTCGCCGGGATGTCATTTTGCTTGCTCGCGGTCGCCAACTTGACGTTGAGGACCGCGAGCAAGCAAAAAATGACCGCAGCACTACGCAACACTACGCTACGCGTGTTCGCACTGTGCTACATGCAGTTTGCGTAGTGCGAAGTAGCGCGAACTTCGCAAACTACGCGAGCGTAGCGTAGTGCTTCGCCCAGGCTTAGTTTTGACACCTTTAGTGCTGTAGTAACTTTAGAATTGTAGTTTGTGAATACCAATGGTCTTACTCTTTGGTGGGTGTGCATTTGTATCATGTCAATCTATAAACTCCTCCTTAAATTTCCCTAAATCCCTCCCATTTAGTAGTAGTTATTACCCCTTTTCCATGCACTCCTGCTTATCACTCCCACCTTTACTAACACAATGTATATTACATAGGCAGACAGCTTCATAACCTTGATGGAGATCCACGCAGAGAAAAGGCAATTCAGAGTCAGGGCATAGGTTTGTGAATTTTGTAGTACATGCACAGTAACAATACAAAAAGACTTTACATACAACAAAATGCAGTTTGTGAATCAGATCATTCATATCTAATAGAATTTTTTGGGGGAAAAACTGAATTTTCAGTAGAAATAAAAACCTGACTCCTTTAGAGCCAGGCCAAGATGTCACCAGAACCAAATTATTTCATCTTAATAGTTCAGTACATGTTTAAAAACCCAGCAGAAACAATTTGTAATTGGTCAACTGTAATTTCTACTAGCAAATGGAATACAAGAAGGATGCTTACCATTGAGTTTAGCCTAGAAAATACATGCTTACTCTCTTTTACTTCTATAATGGTTGTGATTTATTTTGTGCTCAAGAAGCCCAGTTTTGTGTAGTGTGACACTGTGCACAAATCTGATGGGCATGATTGGTAATTTTTTTTTTTTTTTTTCATTCGCTGCAAATGAAATCATCCTAGGATTACTCCCACAATTTGAGTAGCTTTCTAACTTGTTGGGGAATCACAAATAAAACAATTGGAAATCCTTGGACATGTATAAAGATTGTTGATTTCATGTTGCCTGCCCGGAGATGACCCAGAAGTCTTTCTGGTGTTTATGGGTACTGTTAAAGTAAAATTGTATCTAAACTTTTTTTCTTTTTTTCTCAGTAGTAAAGCATTTTCCTATTGGAGAAATCCCTTTCCCCACACCCAGAAAAACATAATAAGGCAGCGTTCACAATCATCATCCACACTTATGCAAGCTTTTTTATGGTAATAACACTGTAATGTCCTACCAGTGATGTAACAGGTACTGCATGTTCGAGGGACACACCCATGTGTTCAAGGGGTGCACTAAAATGTTACCTGTCATGCGGGTCTGTTGGTATGGTCCACATGGGCTGGGATTAATAAATATCAGCATAGGCAGGCAGGGTTAGGAAGACCACCTGCCCCCCAACTGACCGTGACAGCAACCATCCAGTCTCCTGGGCTATTTATAACCGGGCCTGTGGCCCTGCCAATTGTCGCATGCTATTAACCCGCTGGTGCTCCTCCCTACCCAGTGGCGCTAGCATAACACTGGCGACGAGGAGTGTCTTCACCTGCTTCAGTCGACGACTCCCAACATAGTGTAGGCGCAGGTGGCAGCCGCATACTTTATACGGGGAGCGCAGTGCTTGTGCCATGCATGTGGTCGGCAGTTTTGAACTCGAGTGGGCTTCTGTGTTAGCCCTCCTGCATCCCCTACCATAAGCATGGTCGCGCTGAGGAGCAATCCTCATGAAAGGACTCCGGCATTCAAGGTGCTGCTGTGGCCTAGACTCTGCATGTGTGCCCTCGTGCTCTGATGATAACGGCCTGGCCCCTCCCCCTCAAGTGAAGAGCTTGGGGAGCACCTCGGCAGACTCTGCTTCTGGTGAGGAGGGTCACGTAACTGTCTGCTAAACAGTCTGGGCCCAGTAGGAACTAAGATATTGGGAGTCAGCTGCCAAGCCTGCCAAGTTTACGTAAAAGAGTATTAAGGCTCATAGTTCCTGGTGGGCCAGAAAGATGAACACTCTGGGACACTGTGCCATGCCTGTCCAGTGGGGACACCACAAGTGCACTAGCTCACTCCCTGAAATCTGTGACACAGCACAACCAGTGTTGGACAATCCCATTATCAGGGTGACTTCATCACCAGATCCCAGCAATTGAACCTTTCGAAATAGAGGGGGCTCCCTCTGCACAATCGCCCAGATGGAGAGACTGGGTAGAGAGCGTGGAATTATTCTTTGAAGTGACAGAAGCTGCATAAGAAAGGAAGAGAGTCATGCTTCTCCATCTAAGGGGTAAAGCCATCCATAAGATCTCAAAAAAAATAATCAAAGTGGCCTGAAGATGCATGCCACACTCAGAGCTGACCTCAATGCAAATTTCGAGCCAATGGGAAATCAGGACCATCATTTTCCGCCAGGCCCGACAACACCCCGAGGAATCCACTGACACATTTTACATCCGATTGAAAGAGCTGGTGCGCACATGCAGCTTTGCAGATGAGATTGAGGAGATACGGGGCCAGATAATTCTGGGTTGTGCCTCAGCGATGCTAAGAGACCACATCCTGCAGAAATAGGGCGAGTCGCTAGCAGACATTCTGACCATGGGCTGCTCTAAGGAACTTTCAAAGCCTGCCCATCCCACATGGAGTGGCCTTACGAAGAGTAGCAATGACCGCACTGGCCAATGCGGTCATGTCCCGGAAATGACCAGAAGACCCAAGGAGACCACAACACCAGCAACAGCATATGGTTATTGTGGTGGTCCAGTCCATTGCCCAGTAGAGGGTCCTACAAAGGGCAAGCGGTCTGCAAGGTGCAGAAAGTTCAACCCTTTTGCAAAACTATGCCACTGAGATAAAAGTCAGACACCCTGTACTACAGTCAATGCAATATCTGAAGTGAACAGACAGTGATATGGATAATAAGGCTGTGAAACACACAGTACACTCTGTTAGAGTGGGGACTGCAGCGAAATCAAAGCGCAACTTACCACATTGTCAAATACAGGTGGGGTGCACCCTCTCTAAGCCATTATGAGCACTAGTGCATCCATAAACATTATGTCAGCAGAAGCATTCAAATCCCTGCATCCAACTCCACCCCTTCAGAAGGCAGCAATCTAGGTATTTGCATATGGACTAGACACATTACTGACCATGCTGGGAGAGTTTAAAGCACCTATCACCCATGGATCCCAGACTGTAGACTCACACGTTTATGTTGATGAAGGTGACCATAGCGTGCTGCTTGGTTGTCGCACAGCAGAGGTCCTGTGATTTGTTACATTTGCATTCGGGGTCCAACAAGAAGGAGTGTCCCAAATACTGGCAGAGTTCACAAAAGTATTCCATGGCACTGTGTGCCTAAAAGGGAAAACAGTGAATCTACATATTAACCCGTCGGTCCAACCAGTAGACCTACAACGCATTGCTTTTCATCTAAGACCGAGGTGGAGAAGGAGTCAGAGAAGCTGGAGGCTGCCAAGATAATAGAGAAGGTGTCAGACCCTACCCCATGGGTATCACCCATCATTGTAATTTGGAAGCAAAAGCAACCAGGCAAAGTACACATATGCATGGATATGTGGCTCCCCAATGTTGCGATAAAAAGAGAACGCCATCTGACCCCCACCATCGATGACTTAATTGGAGAATGGAGCAGAGCCAGCTGATTCTCAAAGGTTGATCTAAGATCAAGCTACCAGCAGCTCACCCTAGATGAGGAGTTGAGATACATTACCACATTCTCCACTCATGTGGGCTTTTGGCGCTACCGGAGGCTTACCTTTTGGATTTCGAGCACCGCCGAGGTGTTCCAAAACACTATACAAGAACAGTTAATGAGCCTACCAGGTGTGGTCAATGTCAGTGATGAAATTCTTGTGTGCCAAGTCGGTGCGGGAGCACAATGCCAGACTAAGAGGGGGGTCTTCCAAAGGATACAGGACTCAGGGCTCACCTTACATCAAAGCAAATGTGAATTCCTCAAGCAGGAAATTAACACCCTTGGCTTCATGTTCTCGGTGGTGGGTGTGGCACATGACCCTGAAAAGTGTGAGATTTCAAAGAAGTGCCCTCAGCTTCCACAGTATCTGAGGTGCTCAGTTTCTTGGGAATGATGAATTACTGTGCCTGATTCATCAAGTATCTAACTACACTGACCCAGCCACTCGGTGACCTGACCAAGTCCTCAGACCACTGGGTGTGGGGTGAGGAACAAGAACGAGCGTTTCAGGCCACCAAAGATGCCCTTTCGTTGGACACTACCCTCATCTACTTTGATCCCACACCACCATTGCAGTGGATGCGGGCCCCACAGGACTTGGAGCAGTGCTGATGAAATGACCGGAAGGTGGAGAATGGGCACCAGTAGTTTTTGTGAGTATATCCTTCACTCCAACAGAACAACAGTACTTCCAAATTGAGAAGGAGGCAATAGCTGTACATCGGGGATGCCGTCATTTCCATTAGTATGTATACGGGCACACTTTTGTGGTTACCACAGATCACAAACCCCTCAATCCACTCTTCCGAAGAACAACATTGAAGCCACCCCCACAAATTGAAAAGTGGATGCGACAGCTACAAGAGTATAACTGTGAGGTGGCGTATCCACCTGGGACTGCCAACCTGGTAAACTATTTGTCACGCCATCCCCTGGCAGCAACGCCAGAAGAAGAAGAGGAAGCAGATGAGACCGAGGAATATGTACGGTATGCCGCTGACTGCTCCCACCCTCTACCCAAGTCAGCGGACACCATATGCCAAGCTATCACATGAGATGAGCTCTGGAAGCTGTCCAAACTCATCACTGGCATCAATTTAGGGCCCACTGAGCTCAACGTACGCATGATGCACAGTGCATTCTGGACACTCTGAATCATGTCCATCATGAGCTAGCTGTGGATCCAAATGGCTGTCTTTTGTGTGGCCATCGGCTTGTCATCCGTGCCATTCTCACGGGTCAAGTAGTGCAGCTAGCCCATGCCGGCCATCAAGGGATAGTTAAAACCAAGAGATGTCTTTGAACAAAGGTGTGGGTCTCACTCATGGATGAGCTGGTCAAGACAGTAGTGTGATCATGCCCTTGATGTCAACCCACAGAAGGGCCTCCCCGCCTGCCCCGGTGATAACCGAACAGGAGGCTCAGCAGCCCTGGGTGTGCTCAAGTCTAGAATTTGGGAGCCTCCCAGATGGGAGACTAGCACGGATTATCATCGATGATTACTCAAAGTACCCTGAGGTGGACATTCTTACCTCTGAAAGAGTGCATGAAGTGCTACCCAAGTTGGAAAAGATCGTGGTCGTGCACGGCCTAGTCAAAGAACCTAGGACGGACAATGGCCACTATTCCAAGGACAGGAAATGGTCACTTACCTGCAATCCCTGAATTTCAAGCACAAGAAAATCATTCCTCGTTGGCCACAAGCCAATAGGGAAGTGGAATGCATCATGAGGACTTTAAACAAAGCCATCAGAATCGCACTAAATGTTACCCGTCATGCAGGTCTGTTGGTATGGTCCTGCGTACCATGTGGGCCGGGATTAATATATATCGGCCCGGGTAGGTGGGGTCAGGGAGACCACCTGCACCTCGACCAAACATTCCTAAACTATCCAGTCTCCTGTGTTATTTATAACCTGGCCCTACCAATTGTTGCATGCTACCAACCCGATGGCGCTCCTCACTACCGGGAGCCACCAGCACAACAAACACAAATGTGCATATTCTCTTTAAAAAGGATTGGAAAGTTCTATGAATACCCACTTCATGGGTGATCACAAACTTCCTAGTGGCCACTCCCAGCCCCTCATCTAGTAACACTGTATCCCTAAAAGTAGCACAGCACAAGGAATGTTCCTCTGGCACATATCCTTCATACAAAGTTCAGTTCTGTGAAGCAGCAGCTGGGAATTATGCCTTCAGGTGGTATTATTTGCACACCAATGCTAATTAAACCTTGTTGCACAGAAAATGCGAATGGGGCCAGTGATTTCATCAGTAGAGATTCTTCGCAATATTCACTGAAGTAGAATTAACAAATTAAGGCAGTGGCCTTCAGGAAATGTCCTAACTAGCCAGTGATTAATTTATGCCTGTGTTTACCAGTGCTCGGCCCCTGCACTTATTTCTAAACATCGGCTAACAATATTCAACCACATGGTGGCACTGTGTGTCTTGTTTTTTGGAGAACACATCAGATCAACGTTTCAATATTTAATTTACTTTTAGAATATGATTATGCTAGCACTTTCAGACCACCCCTACAGTTTGAGATGTCCAGGAGTAGTCCAAAATGTCACAATTCTCTGAGACTGTTCATTAGTGAGTAGACACTGGAAATGGCGTTCCGCGTCAGTGTCAGGAGCCGAGGGTGCTGCCAGCTGCAATCCACTCCTGTGAAATAACTTGGGCCCTGGCACTTATTTTCCCACTAATTAAGCACTGGAACGAGCCAAAAACATGACATAAGAAGAAATCAGAAATGAAGAACAAATCCATCTCCATATTAATATCCGCAAGTGTGATTGGTTGTCAAGGCGATAGGACTATAAAAGCATGCCACGCCACAGCTTGCAGCCGGTGGCTCGTGAAGTAAGCCGGTTTTGCATGGGCCTGCGCTGCCACTTTAAGGAGCTCTCTGGTCCCATAATCACCCTTTGCGCACATCCTGGACACATAGGTCCTTTTACTGCCACGCCACCGATCCCTGAAACGCACAGCCATAGAGTGCGCGCGTGCTGTGTGCCAGCACGAGCTTCGGACTGGGAAGTGATGATAATTCGAGCCTGAAAGGCGCTGCTTGTAAGCATCACATTAAAGAGCCCTTGATCTGGGTATAAGCGCTGGGGCCGGAAGACTGAGCAGCCCCTGGGCTACAAACACAAAGGACTTTTTGATCAGATAAATGAGTCGATTTTTTCGCAAGAAATCACTTCACATAATTGCATCCAATTAAACTTTTACAAAAGTGCATGGGTGTTCATGAGGGGGACCCCAGCCCGTAGATAATGAAACTTAAAAGATACACATTATAAAGGGGAAAACACTGAAATATATTTGTTCGCAAATTGCCTATATTTTTTCCCCCTTTTTTTATTGCCTATATCCTGAGACACTGTTAAAACTATTATTTTTTTAAGATAAGACAGCTCAGTCGGTTGAGTGCTCACAGAAGAAATGTGAGTGCAACTTCAAGATTGCATAAAGCCCTCAACCTTTTATTCTTCCAAGGTTGACAAAATGATTGCCAGCAAGTAATCCAATGCATATCATTTAAATGCTAAAATGTATTTTGGGTGTCACCGCTGCTCCAAATTGAAGTTTCTCGGAGGTGTGGGAAGGTGAAATTTGTGACCTTGAAAGGTTACTTTGGTTCTGCTCATATGACCATATTAAACCACGCCTACTGTCATTAGACCTTTTTTTATGTAAACACGCATCGAGGAAAGCTGCACTTCTGGCTATGCTTACGCAACATAGATAAATCCAATATGAGACATCTAACACAGTCACTACAAAACAGCACAAGTCCACCCCCAGCAGTACACATTAGGCAGAATGTCCCAAATACATCCTACATACAATCTGCCTGATCAGTCAAATATGGCACATAACTTTATAAGACCATCCAGCCAAGGACATTAGACTGTATGTATCACATACACCTAGAAAACCCCAAAATACAATCCAGCCAGCAACACCAGGCTTGGAGTACATGTAACTGATAGACAAAAGGCATGTTAAGAGATGTGTAAGCCTCCTGTAAATCCATCCAGCTGACCTCTCGGGCACTCATTGACTGTGGCACTGCCAACCAACCAGTAGCCAGGGGCTAGCAAGGACTGGTGGCAGAGTAGGTGAAGTGAAGAGTAGATTGGTAAGATGTCAAAGCCCAGAAGGAAGAGGAACTTGAAAAGCAATACAGAATTCAGACTAACAAACACCCAGGACATGTGACACACATGCATAATAATATTAATAATAAAGGGAATGTAGAGTAAAGCTCTCAGGAGCTCCACACAGTAACACTGAAGCTCAGTAAGTTCCTCACCCACAAATGCTGTTCAAGATACTGACTTCAAAATATCCATGTCTAGGACAGCATGGCAAGGCAGGGTCTGTGTAGCAGATACGGATGGTGTTGGTATAAACGGAAACAAGAAGCCAGTACTCACAGTGGCAGAGATCGTATGGGAACATGCAAGGTGGCAACAGCAACGGTGGAGAAATAAAAACAGATCACCAAAAACATGGAGCAAAAGAGGAGTGGTGCTCATCAAGAAAGAGGGGGAACCCTTGGCAGATACGAATGCAAGCAGCTCCGTCTCGTTAACAGAGTACCAAGGGGGCAGGAATGAGGAGGCAGCACACCCGACACTTGAACTAAGGAAGGGGGAAAGGAAGGCAAGGACTGGGGAAATGGGTGACTAGTGAAATAGTGGAACTTCAAGCAAGTTAGATGCAGCACAATAGCGCTAGCGTCAGAACAAGGAAACACAGAAGCACCGCACGACAATGATGGTCCAAGGAACAAGGATGCTGCTGTAGCCCAAGAATCAGGGATCTTCTGGAAACAACATTTAGCAAAGTTCAGGAATTAGGCTCTCTGTAAACAATAGGTCAGTCAAACAGGAACACTGCTACAGGGACCAACACTGGACTGAAGGAATCAGAGACTTAAATGAGCTCACCCATGATCACACGGATAAGGGGTGATCAAGCAGAAACAATCACTTGTAGCAGGGAAATCATCAAGAACCACTGGGGAAAATTGAACAGGAATTGGCACACAATCATTCAGACCAAATGTTGTACTGGGGTCAGAGATTTACTTAAAGCAGGCCACAGCAAGGCTTTGCTTAAGACACAAAAGACAGCACCAACATACACTTAACATCACCAAGGTAAGGGCTCCAAGTCCTATGAACATGTCTGCCTTCCCAGGTGGTGAGAGGCGGTAGGTAATTATACAGCTCGGTGGTACCACCACAAAAGCATAGATTCTGCGGCCCTGCCTAAAACACTAGTCCGCTTTTCAGATCTCGCCTACTGGACAATTTTTAGCTGTTCATAGTAGAAAGTCTCTTGTTAATGATACCAAAAGCTCACAGTTGGCATAAAGCTCGCCAGTTGCTTGCAGTGTTTTGGCCTTATTGTCAATCTCATGTTCTTACTTCTCGTTCAATAGATTGCTTTCCTCTTGTCGTGTTGTCCCTCCCCTGAAACATTGCCTCCTTACTATCATTTTGATTGGCTGATTTCTATTCTCCCACTGCTCACTTTTAGGGAACTATATATTTTTTTAAGCTCTTCATTGGAGTGCACATGTCTTCCAGCTCTCTCACTCATGTGTTTCTCCCCCCTGCCAAATACCCCCAGGCTCTCTTGTTCAATTGGTGTTATCCCTCATGTGCTTCTTTTTACCACAAAATTCCAGTGCGCTTCGTGTTCCTCTGTCCCTCGGGGGTTGCTTCCCTCCCTTCTCCCTTACCTGGCATTATTTTTATTTATTTCCCATTCGCCCTTTGCTTACCCGAACCATTCCTCCATTCCAGGCCCACTCATTGTGTGATACTTTAATTTTTTTTTTAATTTGTTACACTTGGTTGGCCTGGCGACTCCCATTTACTGCCAGGCTGCTCCACTTGCCACTTTAACTCAATTGAAAATGTATTTTTTATATTTCCCATGCAAAGTGGCGACTGCCAACTTGGGTCGGTAAATAAATAAATAAAGGAAATAGCTGCAACAATCAACATGAGCTCGCATGTGGTGACACATGCATGCACATACGTCATCATGCATGCCCGTGCCTCCTGAATGATACGAATTACAGTACCTTCCTGAGGTGTACACGCAATGCACACGTCTTTTCATGACATATCTGATATGTACGTGTAGATCAAGACACATGCCCTATGCATGTAGTGTCATTAAGTATTTTTTTGTGCTGATGCTACTCAGCATCAGAAAAATACATTTTGCTTTTTACCGATGCTGTACAGCTCAGCAAAAACATTTCACAAAGGTATTAGGTCTCACAAGCAAAATCTATTGGCTTTGCCAGTGCTTGCTTTGCACAGTCACTAATACTTACAGCAGGGCTCCTAAACCTTCTCTGCGCTCATCTGCCCCAAAAAGGCCTTAGGCATAGTCCAAAACTGGAACCACCCTCCTCTTCCCAGTGGGCAAAAGGGAGGCTGAAGATAGTGGCTCATGCACACTATCACCTGCCTTAGTGAATAACCTGTAATGAACTTACATTTTTAACTACTGGCCCGAATGTGGAGTGCTAATGTTGAGGAAATACATTTGTTAGTATTATATGGTACATTTCTGGCAGCGACACACAAATAGTAGTAGTTCTTTAATTGATGGTGCATGTTTTTGCAATCTTGCTTCGGTGGAGAATGAGGGAACCATATTTGATTCCAAACTGGTACGTTGGCAACAGACCAGAGATGTGGATCGAAGCAGGCGTGCTGCGTCCCTAGGTGCTGTCCTGTCGAGGAATCCGTAACGATTCACTGATGCGGCCCTTAACAATGGCTGCACCGCCATCATGTACAGATCTTATCCCATCGTACTTTGTTAAAATACGATTGCAGGTTCTGAATACCCTCATTACTGAGAGTTATAGCTTGGAGCCAAGCAGCGCACCATATCCAGGGTGGCTTCAATTTATGAGTCGCGTATCACCTGAGCGATCAAGGCACTCTTGCAGGACAATGCATCCCACATGATCTCATGGCTCCCATCCCAACAATGCAGACTTCTGGGTCTATTCCACAAGCAATCAAATGGAAGAAAATGGAGAGGCGAGGATTTTTTCCATTACTAGCTGTGAAGTCTGCTCTGTAGATAATAAGCCCTCAAAGACCAGATAAGATTTGAATATGAGACACATTTAAGTGCAATATGCGGGAAACATAGTTTACTTCGAATGCGCTACAACGCATACCACTACAACGCAGTCCTTACAACGGGAACCATTACATCGCATGTCGTTTCAACAACTTTCTGTAGGGGGCGTGCTGGAGTTGGATTTACAATCCAACACCTTCCCTGCATTTGCACAACCTGGAGTAGGAATAGTAAATTATACTATTCCTAAATCCAGCGCACCCCTACAGCAAGTTGTTGAAACAACTTGCAATGTAATGGTTCGCGCTGTAACAACGCGGTCGTGGTAACAACCGCGTTGTAATGGAATGCGTTGTAGCGCATTCGATATAAAGACATATATTCGCAATATGCACGTCAGGATTGAGTTGATACACCAACTGTATATTCTTTTTTGATTCAAGCTCTGGTGATGTCACCAGCTAGGTGAGTTACTTATTTGTGGAAAACAAATGCGCTAGTCTCACACGAACAACATTAGCGTTCCCTCAATTTGATCAATCTGGATTTACAAAAAAACCTTAATCGCTTTGAGAGGCCGCACTGAAGAGCCAGCTTTGAATTAAAGATAGTTTGACCGTGAATGGTTTCTAAGAAATGCATTCAGTCCTAATACCAGACCTGGCTCCTACCATGGTCACTTGATTCTCAGAATTAGGGAAAAATGTGTTACAGTTTATAAAATATATCTCAATGCAGCCTCTTGTGCTCCTGGCATTGGATCTTCACCACTAGACCAATGTTGGACAACACTGGTTGAAGTGGGTTAAAGAAACTTTGAATCAGATGTGCGAAAGAAAGCAAAACTGAAACAAATTAGTAATTTGTAAAATGACCTAACAACAGGGGCGGCTCCTCCGTTATGTCGGAGGAGCGTCGCCCCACTGCTGGAACCATCAGACGTATGTAAAATAAAATGGTAATAAAGCAGTTATAAAACTGCTTTATTATCATTATATTTAACTCCTGCAGCCGAGTTTTGAAGGGGGGGGGGGTGGTTGGTGCAGCAGGAGTGGTGGGCTCAGGGCACTGCCAGTGCGCATGTTGGTTTGGCCAGCCATCCACGGCCGGCTAAACCGACATGCGCACTTTTATATCTCCGGGATGTTAGTTGGAGATATTGGCAGGCTCGCAGTTCCTGCTGGAGCGTGGAACCAACCCGCTCCGCCCAATCCCTAGGCTTCTTTTATGCTGGTTAATACCAGCATGAGAGTAGCATATGGATTGGCGCAGGTGAGTCTGGGAGCCTGTATGATCATCAGAAGAGGCAGCGAGGCGGCAGACGTCAGGCTGCAGGTAAGTTTTGTTTGTTTCTTATTTTTTATTTTGCCCACGCTGCCTCACCGATTTTCCCTGCCTGCAATAAAATGAGGAGTGCCTTGTGTGAAGAGAAAACATGTTCTGAGAGTAGTAAGTTAATGAATTAATGAGACACATTCAAAAGCAGGCACTCTTCTGTACCCTGCATACTGCAGGGGCATAACAAGGGCCGCATCTCTAGACCCAGCTGCCTCTCCACCTGCTGCACGGACGGATAGCTAACCCCCTGGTGCATAGGTACCACTACAAATTAAAAGTAACATATTGTAAGTATTCCTATGCCCCACATGTATATTAGTGCCCCAGTAATTAAAGGCAAAATGTGCGCTGACACAATACTGTCTTTAATGTCATCAAGTGCTCCTGGTGGCATCCCACATGCAAGTCCAAAGGTTGGATGGCTTCTGCGTGTGAACAGGGACCCAAGATGGCATGAGAGGAGCACACTGCACATCATCAATTCTCCTTCATCTTTCTAGATGGAGAAAGCTATAATCCATAATTCACAGAGCTGACAAGGGTGTTCTGAATTACATTCTTACTCATTAGGAGGCTGCACGTCACCTTGTCGAGCGCTGCACAGCACATCACCTTTTGGTCACTTCAGAGCACTGTAGATGCCTCAGAATCAGTGTGATGGTTTGCAGGGGGATGAGGATTGGTGAGGTATGTGGGCCTCATAAGCACTGATATCCCATACAGGACCACACACGCACCAAATAAAGTTAATACATGCATGCAAATTAATAAAGACGCACAAACAAAATTACTGCGACAACACCAGCTCTGATTGGAGAAGCCTATGTCACAAGTCTATTAGGCATGGTATAGACTCCCCAAACCAGAGGATGCCAGGTACATGAAGGCCCCTGCCCCTGCAGAGACCTACCTGGAGGGGAAAGGACCTGCCACCCAAACATCTGCATTCCCCAGGCCTAAAAAAAGGAGAGGGGTTGAGAGGGGTGTGCTTTCTGTCACGGTAATGCACCCCTAAGCTGCAACCTGTGAGCAACGCCGCGGGAAGCCCCATCTCGCTAGTCTTCATTGCTATCCCTGGTTCTAAGAAGTGAGGTTAAAGGTGAGCCAGAACACTTCTGCTTCTAGCTCCTTCATGAAATGGCTGCGATTGGTCCTCTGGTTGCTGCTACACATAACATCAAACACCCTGTGCGGGGCAGGTCTTTCACAGTGTAACTTCAATAATGCAAATGTCAATCATTCATGGTTCTCCTCTGGACATTTAACTGCACCATGTCCCCAGGCAGCCATATATCCTGTTATATGTGGAGCTGGCAGTGAGTGGGAGGAATAGCAGATTTCCTATTAAAGGTCAACATCTTGATATAAAATGCAACAGAAGCATGCGCAAACACCGCTTGAGGACTTACGATCCTGCACAAGCGGCAAAGAAAAATTCAAAGATCATAAATAAACATAAAAAACCGCAAGAAAAATGGATTCTGGGAGGCTGCAAACCTGAAAAAGTATTCTTGCATAATGGCTACCTTGAGGGAACATGTTTGCTCAAAAGATGATTTTGCTGCTTCATAAATCTGTCATTGATTCTGAACCCTGACTATTTTCGAAAATGTACAAGCGGAGATCAGTGACATTGAATCTGCTTCGGCCACAAGGCAGCCATGGAGTCCGCTCTAATGCAATGATTTTTGGTGCACCGAGCAAAATGCTATTCTATCATTTCGGAGTACCCCTCGCCTTAAAAAATATTTTTGTGGTGTTTCTTCCAGTCTGGCGCCCTCTTGTGGCCCCTTGTACTGTTGCTGTAAGGCAGCTGGTTAAAGTGTTAATAAAGTATCAAAGACCCTTTGGGCACCAGCAATTTTTAAGAAGTTACCAGATTGATTTAGGCACAAATTCTAAGGCTCTATGGTTTTCTATGGACAGCAGTATAGCACAAACTGTAAAGGTGCACACGCATTTTATTGGGAAATTACATAACTGTGGTGTATACACAACCACACAGGAGGACAAAGCATCTCTTCATAATGAAAAAAAAGCAGCATTTGGCTAAACAAAATATCACTGTCTCAGCCAGGCCCATTTAGACCTGAGTGGGCAAGGTCAGCCCACCTCTAGGAAGGGTCAAACCACCGTCTGGATGAGAGCTTCAGGGAGGGGGCGTCAGAAGAGAACAAACCATTTAAAATAAAATGGAAAAAAACAGAGAAACCTGCAATCACTGTTATCACCAGACCTGAATGAGCTCTGCTGGCTCAACAATTATCTTGACGTGATAAGGATGACAGCTACTGGATCATTCCTAATTATAACCCATAACAGAAATTTAAAATTAAAAGGCAGAAAGACACCCTGGATGGCCTACACTGTACGATAGCATGAATGGTAGGATAATGTGACGGCGGAAGTCACGGAAACGTCGTTTACTTCACATTCCAATAGGAAGTCCACTTTCAAACATACAGGAACAGCTTTCTCCCTTGCAAAGTTTGGCCTTTTTTTTTATTATATTAAAGTTATTAAGGTCTGGACATATCATTTTACTAAAATTATATGTCTAGCATACATACTTTTTGGAGGCTTTTTCAGTCCACTGCAGCATACTGCATAGGGCAATGGGACAGCCCACTTCAGCCATTGGCTGTGAGGGGTCGCCAGGGGTCCCTGCTGCGACCCCTGATGTGCCCCTTGTGACCACTAGCATTGCCTTTGCGACCCCTAGCATCGGCAGTGGCAAAAACAGTGGCAGGAACAGAAGCAGCACGTCCTTATGGACGTGGGTGGGGGCTTCACTCACCTCGGTTTTTGTCAATTTTTTTATTATACTAATTGTGAATAATATTGCATTATTAGCTGTTTAATAAAATATTGAGTATACATTTCCCTGGCAGCTGAGGTAAGTAAAAAAAATGCTTTTGAAATGCTTTGTATGTATGTTGTGTGAGTGCTTGCAGCTTTGAGTGTGTTTATGAAAGATTGGGTATATGCGTAAATGTGTGTGCATGTGTAGGGAGAGTCAGCGGCGGCTCCTCCGCTAATTGAAGTAGTGACGCCCCACTACTTTGGGAGCACTTTAAAAAGGAAAACTAAACTGATAATAACTAATTTTATTGTCATTTTGGTTTTCCTTTCTGCTTAGACGCAAGGCGGGGTGGGGCTGGTCTGACCAGAGCAGGGGCCAGGGGGAGGAGTGTTAAGCACACTCTAAACTGCACACTTTGCCTGTTTCCCACCTGCATTACACAGCCTAGTGAGGAACATGCACAGCTTCCCTGTCCCCGTCTAAGCGCTGAACCAAGGCAGCGTTGTGATTGGCCAGGGGATTCTGGGAGGCTGTCTGCTTCCTGTTGCGGCACGGAGAAGACGATGGAGGAGAGGCAGAGACTGGCGGCACCCAGGTAGGTTCTTTTATTTTATTTTTTATCCCCCACCCTACCAACCCCATTCAATAGCAGCCACTACTAGCAAGGGTGTGTGTTTGTATGTGTGAGTGTGTGTGTGTGTGTAAGTGTGAATGCATATGTATGTAAGAGCATTGTATGTGTGAGTGAAAGTGAAGTCAAGGGGCATGTGAAGTCACTTCCGCTACCCCTGGCATTTTGGTGTATTGACGTCCATGACAGTAAAGTTATGCAAAAACCATGACAAAAAAAGCAAGCATTGACAAAGTCAAAAGGTTCAAAAGTCAAAAACTCTAGACCTATTGGGTTTGTCAGTACTTGTTAACTGTAGTAAATAGTGCCCAGCATATTCAGCACTGGTCGTCTGCAGTTTTCTAAATATATTGCTCATGATTGATACAGCATGAATATCCGTAAATGGGTTAGAAAATGATCACAACTTTAAACTTCAGAAACTACCACACGACAAAGATTTCATTTTAATTATATCCTGAATATAATGGAATGTTGAATACTATCTACTATCTCGTCAAGTGAATAGTGGACAATTGTTTATATCTCTATTGTCACACCTAGGCTTGCAGGCAGAGACCTCCTTTGCAGTTGCTAGACGAGAGGGGCACTTGCCCTTCAGTCGATTATCTGATTTAAAAACATTTTTAACAACGCAACAAGATACGTTGTTTTCTTCCCTAGTATATAACACGTGTAAAAGAGAAAATGAGAAAAATAATAAATACAGACAATTTACAAGAAGGACAGAAAAAAACATGATTATAAAGTAATAACACTGATTCAGACAGTATGTAAGTAAATGTATCTATATGAGTTTAAGGAGCTTTATTGAAATAATTATAAACATAGGTACAATATATAGCAAGGCTTATATATAAATTAGCTGCGTGATGACAAACTGAATAGATGATATGATGGAATAAATGACAAATAAAACTCCATATGAAACATACACGTATTCCAAGAAAAGGAAAAGCAATAATATAAGAATTGTACCTAAAGACAAAATAGCATTTTATATTTTTGAGTTTTGGGCTGAAAAAGGGGAAGAACTAGAAAAAGAAAGAAGAAAAGAAAAGAAAAAGCAAAAGACAGAAAGAGAAAAGAGAAGAGAGGAAAAGGAAAGAAATGTATCTATATGGCATTTCTATAAATCGTACCTAGCTAAGCGCAGCAGAGTGCTTTACAGGTGTAAGTAACACTTTGTTTTGTAAAACATTAGCATTTAACATTTTTAAAAGTGCTACACCAGAAAAACTTGGAAGGAAAGACGAAAAGGAGACATTATCATTTGCCAAGCTCCAGCTTTTCTGAGAATTTACTGTAACACTGCCTGCTTCTCTGCTGCCACGCTGCACCTCAGCTTACTGCGAGACGAGGCCTACAACAAACCATGGCAGCTGGACAGTGAAGCATTTCCTGCTGACAAAGGTCACGGGTGGTTAGATTCAGGTCACCCCTGTCCTTCAAAACACAGTCACGTATTTCATTTTGATCATGCTGTAGACAGCGATAGAGGTGATACATCGCAGGTAACCGTGTGACATGTTCCAATATTGCCATCAACCGGTTCTGATGACATCATAAACCACAAGGCCGAAGGTGTCCAACAGAAGCGATACTATCCCATGGGATGATGTAATAAATACTACGTGGTAAGTACAATTTTCCATTTACTACATTAGAAGTAGACATATTGAAATTAAAAACACCAATTCAAGTCATATTTCCACAAGCTCAACACTACCAAGAATTCTTTTTTAATATTTGCATAATTTGGAGGAAAAGCAATCTTTATGTCAGAATCTCTTTTAGAAGTAGCTCTCGATGCCAGCGGGTTCCTATTCATCCAAGGTCAGGTTTTGGTTGGAGTGTGCATTTTTTGTTTTTAAGTTTGTTTCGTGTTTCTTGATATTATGGAAATATTGTGAATTTTCAAGGTGGATGCTCCCAGATGAAGCGCAAAATTAATGTAAAAGCTGGGACACCACTATGCAGTAAAGAGAAGACCCCATAATTTCTCAAAAGAAGGCATATTTGAAATGGCAACCAGTCCCCAAGTACCCAAGTGGGTAAACCTTTTTCACTACAGGGCAGATCAATTTTCTAAATGTCTAATGATACACATTCCATAAATGGTCCCCAGGTGAAAATTAAAGTTTTTTGTTCTCCCACTGTGCTTAGTGGGCATGTGGTCTGGAGAAATTGGCGCACTATTCTACATACAGTTTTCAGACTGTGAAGAATTTACTTTGCCCTTTTAGTAGACTTGAGTAGCAAAATACATGTTTGCAGGCTTTAGATCAGTGTAATAACAACCCACTCTTAAAGTCCTACTGACTTTAACGTATGCTTTTTTCAATATATAGGTCAGGCTACTGCCTTTGCCATAACTTTTCACAATAAATAGATCAGACCATAGCACCTGACTTACAATTTCCTTGTGAACCAATCAAGCCTATGCTCTTAGTCAGATAACCATCTTAGGTCTACTGTATTGAGCATTATCTGTATATGACAAGCACTCTTTATCAGTGGAAGCACACGTTTCCCCCAGACAAATCTTGTAGGAAGGAAGACTGACATGTGGGCAGAGCAACACTGCCTTTCTCAGAAGTGATTCTTAAAGCTCCTTTCCTTTGATCGCATCACAAGCTATGAATCCTGTTTAGTTTTAGTTTATGTTGATGCGTTCTGGGCTAGTAAGACCAAGGAAGCACAAGTGGCACAGTAATAAAAAGCAAGTCTTAACAAAAAAAAAAAATTTTTTAAATGTGTGTCCTCACGTAACGTAACTGGTGTTATGTAAAGCGCTCCGATACCTGATTGGATTCGGGTCAAGTTCGCGCTATATAAAACTCTGCAAAAAAAAAAAAGTCTGGGGTAGCCGCTAAGTTAATGTAGACCATGTTGGCAAAATAGGCCTACACTGGAACTGGCCAGGAAAGCATTTTAAAAATAAATACATTAACTGCAGCTCACAAAAATCACCAATATCTAGAATGCATTTTCTCATTTGAAGAAGTTATCATTTATTTGCATAATGCTCCCACCCCAAATATATCTATAACCACATCTCTAAACACTGATACAAGCACCAGCACCTCTTTCCCCACACTAATATGTATTCACACCTTTGAGAACCTCCAGGTAGAAAGACAAACATACTGAACAAAACACTATTAATGATATTATTATGGCCACAATGGAAAATTGACCTTTCTTTAAAGAAAGTAATATTGGAAAGTACTTGCTTGGTAGCTGTATTTTTCGCAGCAGTCAGGGGACGCAGCGTTGCTCTTTCTCAGCTTCATTTAAATGCACATATGACATTTCCTAATTTATTTCTGCTATCCGTCAGGTTGCTGAGCAATGAAGAGTAAAGATTTCAATACCCAGTTAATGTCATTAGTTGGCCTCTGGTGAGCCCTTCTCTGTGTCTTTCTGAATAGTGTTATTGACAGCCTGCTGTTTTATTCTGTGTTCCATCTGCCAAGTGGTGGTGTCTCTTTTTTTATCATACCCTTGTTCACCAGCTACACTACATGTTTGTCTTCACCTTTCACTGTCAGTGATGTCCAAGGGACCTGCGTTCTGCTGCTTTATGCTGCCTCAGCTTTTACAACGAGATACGCAGTGATCGTGTTCTGCAGTGGCGTTCACCAACCCTGATGTTGTGATGCACCGAGTATGAGCTATCATTCCAAAGATTTAATCTTTCCAGTGCTTAATTTGAGCCGGTGGTTTCTGGTGCTCAGCACCAGCACTTAATCATCAACAGTGGCGCTTTTCATGAGCACCAGTTAAGGACACTTTTATTTACGGTGAGATTAAGTGATTTGCCCAGAATCGCAGGATGTTGAGCCCACGCAGAGACTCAAACCTGATTCCCCATCTCTGAAGTCGGCAGCTCTGGCCATTACACCACATCCTCCCTCAACTTTCATGGTTAATAGTTGGTTCTGGTTTAGGCGGCACTAACAGGAGACATGGGCTGGTGCAAGCTGCCTCCTGACGAGAGCACTGGCACTTTTTTTTATTTATTTATATTTTTACAAATTAACCACTGAGGCTTTCATTATATAAATGTCATTGAGTTTCCATGAGTGGTAACTATGGTACCTCCCATGCATTAAATAATGCCTGGTGGAGTTTATAGTTGTCTGCTGGCAAGAAAAGTGCAAACATCAGAACTGTCAATAGTGTGCATAATGGCATGGCCTATGCAAATGATGCTCACCCACATATACTGCCAACGTTATGTAACAGTTTGGTATTGCATTGGGGACAAATTAAGGAAATAGCCCCCTAGAATAAGGCCAGTCTATTGAACTGGGTACTGGTAAGCATATGAATGTTCCGTATAGTGCAATGTTTGATTCACAGAATGATCCTTCGAATACATGGGGTATTTAGATGAGAAGGTTTGCAGAATAAACTGGCGATGTCATCTCCACTACCACTATAAAATAAATGCAATGGCTTAAGAGACAACAGTCATGTGATTTCACTTTATTTGATGTCATAAAAGGAAAGGATGGGAGCACCAAAGGATACTCCCTCAGATTATATGACCTTGTGCCACAGCACGAGCCACACCTTCTTGGTGTTAAGTGAGACTGTGCAAGCAACATGCAGGAGTGTGGATGCATATTAAAATTATGAAGGCCAAAGACACTCTTTCTAATACATACTTCCTGGCATATGACCAATCACTTATGGAGTCCAAGCATGCAATAACTATGGAACCCATAACAAACAGTAATGTAAACAAAGAGCAAAGTTAGCAATTTCATATAATTGGAGATATACAAACTTTAATTGTAAACCACGAATTAAAGCTAAAATATTTTTTTCACATCTTAAATTTACAAACGTTATCCTCCGCATTTTGAAAGTGTTAGCTTTTGTCGATCTGTATTTTCTCATAACTATCCAAAACAGGCTTGAAAGTGCAATTTTTAAATGGAAATTAACTTGCAGAAAATTCCATGGCATATGGGCAGTAATCGTAGTATTTCCGAGAGTTACAGGAATTTCTCCAGAGAAAAACTTTGCAACATCTGCATATTCTGAGTCCTGTGACTCCAATTGCAAAAATGATTGGGAAACGATAGCAAAATAATGTCCCAATTACATGTTTTTACCCTTCACTCCATCACCTTTTAGTGTCCTTAATCCAGCCTCATAAGGTCGCCAGACACCAGACTGCTCCAATGAGAACAACCCTATCTTTAAAAAGCTCCTGCTATAACATGGATGTTCTTTGTAAATTCCACCTAACCCCTAAAATAAAAGAAGTAAGAGCTATCAAGCACAATGAAGATAGGGATTTCAGAAATGTTGGCATTAAGTAGGCGTACAGTATAGAAGGGTGCTTTAATGTCCTAAATTGCTACTTAGCGCAATTATGACAGCTCTTGGAGGCATAATTTTTTTTTAGGTTACTTTCTACAGATTATAAGGAGTCGATTAATGGATTGGGGATGCAAATTTATCATTTGCAAATTCCAAGCAAGGCAGGATTTTCCTATCATATCATTCCCAACATAACATGCATTCAATAAACACCACATTCACACTTCCTTATTACTCAATCAATATTCTGAATCTATGAATTCAGGATTTGAGAACAAAGCCGCAGTTTTCTTCCGCTGTCCCTGCATTGAATGATGCCCACAGATACAGTACGTGGTCGCCAAGACGTCAATAGCGATCCTGATCTGAGGGGCTTCCTCCAATCCCCTCAATTGGCAGCTGTTCGGATACAATAGAGCGGTAATAGGCAAGGTTGACGATACAATGGACCAGTCACTGCTGGTGTTTAGATGCTTCCGAGCCATAATGATCGTATGCCAGGGAGCGAGAGGGGGCAAAAGACCATCTGTCCATCCTGGGAATGGAGCTGAAGGACTTGTTAGGACTAATGGCCTCGAGGACAATGGGTAACCACGGGCAGTGCTGAGGTAATTACACAGACGCCCACTGCGGCGAAGACGCGCGATCAATGAGCCATTGACATGGAGGGCCATGGCGTTTTGCAGACATCTAGCCATGATTTTCAGTTCGAAACCAACAAAGGTGCAACTCTGTTTTCTCAAACTGAGGAATGGGGGAAAAGGCACATTGTTGAAATAAAAGGGTTTAGTCTTTCCAAATTATCCTGAACTATTCACTAATTGTTTTATGACAATGACTTCTACTGAGGTAAGAGACACCATAGAATGTAAACAAAAATGTCATACCTACTTATTTGAGGTGAGGCAGCAAATCCTTTGCTCGTTTTCCTCATTAAATGACACCGATTAAAATTTGGACATACAGAAACCACACAATTTTTCAGCGTACCGTCAATACAGACTGAACAGTCATATCATAAATGGTCCAATTTTAATGGTCAAATCTTGGTGCAAAGCGCTGCAGTTGAGACAAATGACTCTGTTCTTCAAGTGCTGAATGCTGAAGGCATGCTTTTAGGCGCTCCATGACAATCAGCACAATAAAGCGATATCTTGAAGTGCCCATCCCAGTGGCAGAATGGCACAGTGACAAAGGCACTTGCATAGAAATGATCCGTCACGTGGTGCCTTGGTGCTGGCAGATGCCGAGATAAATGAGGCATGCGTGCCTTTACCCCGGCAGCGCCTTGGCTGCAACGTTTGTGTCCTACAATCAATCTTACCCTAAGTGTGCACGTTCAGATGCTAGCCAGCACGGTGGCGGGGAGGAGGGGGCGTGAGGTAATGCTTTCTGAATCAGAGCGCCTTATCACTGACAAAACCGATGAGACACGCCAAGCTTTTAATCGTCACACCACATGAGCGCTTATTTCCAGTAAGGAACGCCTGTAGTTGTGGGTCTGCCGTGTGCTCTCCTGTGGTGCACGTCACAGACGTATGGTAAATGAACCCCCAGCAATGGAGTCCTGTGCCTCCCTGCCTGCTCGTCACAGAGGCACTTTTCATTATTACTTGCAAGAGCTGCTACTCAAACTGCGAAGTCTGTGGCACATAAAAACACTTACAAGCAACGCTTTTAATGTGCACATACTTTCAGGTACTGAGTAGTGGCACTTTAATTTGAAAAGGAGAGTACCTGCACTTCTCAGCACTTGGACAATACTTTTAATGGGAGAGTACCAGCACTTCCAAGTAGCAAACAGGTACTCTGGGGTATTGAGTACCAGCACTTTTATTTACCAGTTTCAAGCACTGCTTGCAAGCATCCCCACATTCTGTGGCACCCAGAGACACTTACAAGCACCAACATTGTGTGCATGTCAGTGGCATACAGTGACACTTATAAGCAACCTCACTGTGTGCATGTATTAGACACCCAAATGACACTTACAAGCATCCCGACTGTAAGCATGTCTGTGGCAACCAATGGCACTTGGAAGTATCCTCAATCTACGCATGTCAGTGGCACCAGATGACACTTGCAGGCATATCCACTCTAAGCGTTTCAGTGGCATTAATGACACTTGGAGTCATCCTCACTGTATGTGTGTATCTGGCACACAATGACACTTGGGGGCATTCTCACTGTGTGCATATATGTGGCACCCAAAGAAACGTGGAAATATCTCCACTATACATGTGTCCATGGTGCCCAAAGGCACTTGTAAGCATACACACAGTATGCCTATCTGCATACACACAGTATGCGTATCTGTATACTCACAGTATGCGTATCTGTGGCCCCCAAGGTTAACTGGAAATGATCCCCATAGTACATGTGTTCATGGTGCCCAAAGGCACTTGTAAGCATACTCACATTTAGTATGCGCATCTGTGGCCCCCAAGGTTACCTGGAAATTATCCCCATAGTACGTGTCCACGGTGCCCGATGGCACTTGCAAGCATCCTCATTGTATGTGTATCTGTGGCGCCCGATGTTACTTGGAAGTATCTCCACTGTACATGTGTCCATGATGCCCGATAACACTTCAAAGCTTTTCCACCGTATGCATGTCTGTTTCATTCAATGGTACTCGGAAGCACTTCTGCTGTTGTGGCATCTTCAATGCGCAATTACCACTGGAATCAATCCCATTTTAAGTGAGTCTGAAGTACAAAATTACGCTTGGAAGAATCCTGTCTGTAAGGGTATTTATAGTACAAAATGACACCTGGAAGCATCACAATTTTAAAGGTGACTGTAAAATCTGACATTAGAAAGCACTTCCCTTTTAAGTGTGACTGTGGTACCCAAAGATATCTCGATACATCCTCACAGTAAAGGAAACTGCGGGTATCTATGGTAGCCAGTGGCACTTGGATGCATCCCCACTGTAAGAGTGACTGTAGTATCTTCTGACACGTGGAAGCACTGCAGTTGCAGGGATGTCTGATTAACCAAATTACACTAGGATTCATCCCCATGGTAACGGTGGCTGTAGACTCCAATGACTCTTGGAAGCACTTCCATTGTAAGGGTGTCTGTTGTATCCAGTCGCACCAGCATTCATTCCTACTGTAAGGGTGCAAGGAGTACCCGCTGACACTTGGAAGCTCTTCCACATTAAATGAATCTGTGGTACCAACATTAAATCTACTGTAACAGTGTCCGTGGTATCCAATGGTGCTTGGTAAGCACATCGGTGGTGCCCAATGCCCCCGAGTGAATGAATGCTCTATGGCATGCGAGTCCAACGCTAGCCATAAGGGCTTAGTCCAAGCCAAATTTGCATTATTCCAACATAAAATAAAGTTAATCTCAGTGGGAATCATTTATGTAGTCAGCGGGTATCCACTGACTACATACAATGATGGGCGAAATGCTGAACAATGCAAACACTCACCCCCAGTCACAAGGATCACCACCACAGTTTGGACCCAGACAGAACATATTGAATAGATGAGACCATTCTGAACCAGCGTTGGACAACTTTGCTCCCCAAAAGAGAATCAAGAAATCACGGTCACATGTATACGCGTGTAGTAACTAGTTTAGCAATAAAGTGTCAAATTCAGCCATGTAGGAATTTGGTGGCCCCACTGGCCCTAATACAGAATCAAGAATCTTTATGGCATACTGTGGGTTGGGAGAAGGAAACAGACGTGCAGTTCAAAGGTAGGCAGAACCATTTCATAAACATTTCAGCTTTTGAGTCAACCACCAAACAGGCTCTATTCTGGGGCTTGAAGTTTTGATTTCGCGGTTTTCAGCGTGGTCCGCTTACACCCAGAATGCAAAGTGTTGTTGGTGCGAAAACAAGGTCTGGGTAAAGGTGACCTTCACAGCATTGGCACAATGGCCACAATGCACTACTCTTTTGAATATTCAGCTCAAAGCCGTCAACATCTTCCAGAGGACAGGGCCATTTAATTCACACACTACCCAAGGAATACTTAAGGAGAAAAAGCAGGTGCAGCTTTTCTGTGCTGTTCTGATCCAATCTAATTTAGGGAATATAGTATCATCTACTACCCAATATAAGTGGAGTTAGTGAAAGGGCTTCTTTGAGGTGCAGTAGGGATTTTAAGTCATAGGGAAGGTCTGGCAGAACAAGTCTCTTTTTAAGTTAAGCTAAAGATTTAAGGGCTCATTTTTATTATCAATCATTTTTGTGTTAAATGATCCACCATGCAAAAATATATGCAAAACATTTAAAAAGAAAGAATATTTTGGGCGTTAGAATCTGTGGATATCCAAAAGCAACATTTGGTAAAATGTACATTTTCAGGCTGGTGGATTCATTGTTGAAGAAACTTCATTGCATGCTATAGAAACGCAAGGCCACTCCTCCCGAAGTCCTTCCTTTGAAGGCTGTTAGTGATCTAATGGCCTCATACATCACATGCCCAGCCCAGCAGCCTGCTTTGATAGCACAAAGGCCATGAGGGAGGGAAGCTGCTGTAGATAACAAGCTTCCTCGCATCCCTGCATTGTACTTTGCAGCCAATGTGTTTTATTTCTGGGCAGCTATCACAAATAAACAGAAGAAAATAGGATTAGGATTTAATCCATGTAAATGTCAAAGAGGAAAAGCAATTCCATGTTCCTATTCACATATGTGATCTTCAACACTTCTACAGTTGAGGCCCGGCCTCCATCACAAGCTCACATCCTGTTGTTAACCCCACGTTTGATGCTTTGCTTGGTGTGGACACTCATACTTCAAAATAAGAGGTTTATACAATTTCACTCAAAAGAAACCCTCAATCTTTCATGTAATAAATACATTGGGGCAAATTCACAAAAGTATTTATGAGTATGGGAAGAGGCACTGCAGGAGTATTCCTACAGACATTTGTAACTCTGCCCCAAAATGTTCAATTCCCTATTAATAAATGTGCAAAGAAGGCACAACCCTTACTTTGTTGCCAATTATATATGAATAATGCTGGATGTTCCTATTGTATTCCCATTTTAGATGTTTTGGGGCCAATTTATAAAGGCATGTAAAATACATTTCTGAGTAGGCCTCTTTTTTACTATATGGACTATCCTATGCCATTAACTCCATTAAAGGGCCACAAGCTTTAGCTCATCAACAGGGTTGGTCTAGAGCTGGCAGCTAGAAAGCGATGAGCAGAGATACACTTGATTGTCTTTACAAGTTGTAAATGTTGCCACAATGCTAGAGAAAAATGGCACTTTCCCTAGGTTGGCATTGACTCGTGCGCGACCCTGACTATACAAGACATTGAAAAAGTCAACGGGTATTTTAGAGTAAAAACAACTGATAGTTCTTGCATAATTGAACTTTTACCTCACATTTTAGCATACACTTGCAAAACTCAGACGCATCAAACTGAATTTCTAAAGGGCCCTACAGAGATATGCAGCTAAATATGCCATGATTTTTACTCTAACCAAAGGCAACCCCTTGGGTAATTGCATGCTCTATATAACTACTAAATAAATAAATTATAATCTCAGTGGTCGAAGAATTTGAGCAAATATATAACCACCCCATTTGCTTTAGTTTCTTACTTATTTCCATCCTCGTAATATAGCTTCTGCATTCAGCTCTTGATTGGTTTGGTTCCTCACACATGATCTCGCTTTATTGCTTACTTTATCAACTGTCCATTGATTACGTTCTTCACATATTTACCTGGTCTAACAGGATGCCTCATTTGACCACTAATAGATTTAGTTCCTCATAAAGTGGCCCATTCCAACATGGCTGTTGCATGTGCCTGTTGGCGCATTCTAAGGGGGTAGGATGAAGTTCCAGAGGCATCAGTGTACCCAGGGTCCTCTCCTCGTTTCTGTCCTGAAATGATTTTCTTTTGCCAGGATCTGCACCGCTAGACGCTGGGACACTCAACAATGCCGAGATCCACAGTGATGGTGAACCCCACACTACTATGAAAAGCATGAGATTCTTGAGCCTTTGCTAGTAAACATCTAGGGATTTGTTAAGATCAGCATTGTGCTCCTTTATTTCTATTTTTTAATTTATATTTGTAGATTGCACATACACCCAAAGGTTTCACGGCACTTACTTTCAGGTACTTGCTTTGCAGAACTAATTGGTGAAATCCTGTCCGAACAGCCAAGTTTTTAATGAGCGTCTGAAAAGAATGTGGTTAGACTCGGCCCGAAGATTAAGTGGTAAAAGGTTTCAAAGTTTAGGCGCTATGAAGGAAAGCTTAGACCTCCAGTTCCGGTTTTAAGCACTTTGGAATCTCCCAGACTGTTGCTCAATGAAGAGTAGAGACTAGGACTGGGACAATATCTTACCAGGCAAAAGCTCTGAATTGAGTCCTTTCTACCCTGGGCAGCCATTGCAGACTTATCAGTAACAGGAGTGCAGAAGTAAATCTAGGGACATTGGAAAACAGCCGCATTTTGTAAAATGTGTAATCTTCTCAGTAAGTACACCAGTACACCTAGAAATAAGGTACTGGCATAGTCCAGCCTAGAAACAACAACAGCAACGGCTGCTGTTTTTTCCCCTCCTACATCAAGTATGCACGCAGTTTCTCCAGAATTCTCAAATTCTCAAATGACGAAGACTAGAGGAGACAAGTAAGGAGATCTGGTTGACCATGCACAAGAGCAGTCTTGTATAAAACCCAACCTCTTTGCGACAGGAGAAGTAGTAGGACAGATTCCCAGTCCTCTAGGACAATAAGCGGCCTGCAAGCGATCAAATTTCCCATTGATGACTAGGACATTAGTTTTTTCGGCATTCCGTTGAGTGTATTATCTCCCAGGCATACCCAAATGAAGAACTTAACAAGTTGTAAAGCCTTGTGAGCAGTTGAGCTGCAGCCTAATCTTAACGAGATTTGGGCATCATCAGTATACGTGTATTCAGACCCTTCCTTGATAACCCCTTGGTAAGAGGGACCATATAAATATCGAGAAGATGGGTGAGAGGGAAGATCCCAGTGTGACCCCAAAGACATTAGCTAGTTTTACTGTTTGCATGCGGCCAATGAGAAAGGGCTTCATCAGGGCAAGAACATAATCCCCAGACCTGTTGTGGCTGCAGGGCTGAGAAAAATGGAGTGATCCACAGTATCCAATCCCATTGAAAGGTGTAGGAGGATAAAGGCATTTGTGGGTCATAGATCACAGCCCATTTGTAGATTATCTTAACACTGATTTTATGGCAAGGCAAGGAGGCCAATAATATGCATAACTCTATTATTACTACTCACGCACAAAGAACTTAGAGTTAGACTACATCCTTAGAAATCTAGAACTTCAACAATTGGAAACAGAGAGAAATGACAATAATTTTTAATGTTCATGGGATCCGTGACCAATTTTTGTTAACAGTGGGATCAAAATAGCATCTTTAAAATTACTAGGAACCATGCTGTGATCTGAAGAGATTGACTAATGTAAACAAAGGATTAGCAATCATATTGGCTAGATGGACAAAAGTCTTAGGTGTGCACGAGTCTATGGGTAACCAGATTTCACTTTTGCCACTTTAGATAATAAGGCTTCTCTGGATATCTGTCCTAAAGACATTAGTTCCATAGGGTTGACTTCTGGATCATCACTAGCTGGTGTAAATGATCCGTTCATAGTGTCAGAATTAATGCTTACGATTTCTTTTCTACAAAATAATTTCTAAGTTGCTCACAAAAACTTTGTGACATGATCAGACTAGGAATAATCATAGAAATGTTTGATAGTTCTCTCACGACTGTTCTACTTATTAGAGCAGTCACTAATTGTGGCAGAGTAAAAAGTTTATTTTGCCATATATATTGTATTGTATTGTAATTGCATTTAGACACTGACGAGGTGTCGGAGCGCTTTTTCGGTGAGTAGCACGCTACTCCGGAAACCATACTAGTTTAGTGGTGTAATTAGTATAGTGAAATCTGTAAGTAATTTGGATTGAGAACGATAGTGGAGTGCTTGCTACCCTTGATGGTGTCTTGAAGCGCTTTTTTGGTGAGCGTCACTTTTTTAGGCTACTAAGTCTTTTTTAAACATGGGCTTTTGATCAAATTTTGCTTGGCTGTGTGTGTTATTATTAGAGCGAAGCAGAGCTGTCAGACGTGGGAGGCTGTAGGGGCAATATTCTGTGCCTTTTCGGGAACCTGGCTTCCTGTTGCAAAACCTGTTTATAAATTTTGAAGCAAGCCTGCCCCGTCCATTCATGACAGCTGGCACTGCTACATCCTGGACGCCTGTAAACAATGGTGGCCACAAGACATGTCTCCTCCCCAGGCTGCAGTCAGGACTGTAAAGAACCTGGGAGTAAAAATGGATGACACCCTCTCTATGGTAGCCCAGGTTCAGTCGGCAACCGGGACTCGTTTCGGTCTCCTGAAGATGCTCCGGAGGTTTTTATTTTTACTACAGACCTCGCATAGAAAAACAGTCATTCAGGCCCTTATCATCTCCAGATTGGACTATGCCAACGTCTTCTATCTGGGCCTCCCGGAGTTCTTACTCAATAGAATGCAGGTGGTGCAGAACGCGGCAGCCAGGGCTGTTCTGAGTCTTGGGCTCAGAGAGCTGATCTCCCACCATCTTAAAAATCTGCATTGGTTACCTGTCCGCAGTAGAATTCGCTTCAAAGCTCTGGATTGGCTTTCAAGGCCCTGCATGGTATGGGAGAAAAGTACATATACAGAAGAATCTCTTTTTACGTACCTCGCAGATCTCTTAGATCTGCTTATCAACATCTTATGGTCACCCCTAAGTATCTCAGAGCCCGCAAAGGCGGTCGCTCTTTTCAAGTGCAAGTGGCTGTACTTTGGAATACGCTGCCTCTTCCACTTAGGCAAGGCACCAACCTGCTTGCCTTCAGGAAACAACTGAAAACCTGGTTGTTTCAACAAACAATATAATCCGTCTTTCTCTTCTTTTGGGTTTCTTTTTCTCTCTCTTCTTCCTTCTGAATCTGTTTTCCTTCTTTCTGTCTTAGCGCCGGGACACTCTTGAGTAGCCGTGCGCTCTATAAATCTACTCTAACACTCTACTCTAACATACACTAGATGGCGCAATACTCTTTTATTTAACTCAGACACAGGTTCGTATTGCATGTGGGCCTCAGCATTACATTTATGATCCTACCCCCGCAAAATCTGACATGCCTAAAAAAGAGAGCATGCAAACGTCAGTGCATCCACCCCAAAGGTAGAAATTAAACTGGGTTGCTTGTCATTCCATGCAGGGAGGCCCTGGTATTGCAGCTCAGACTCAAATGCTCCTTTTAGGTCACAGTAAATTTAATTCGAATATAGCTCTGCTGCTATTTTGTAATACCAACGGGATGCCAGGAAGCTTGTTTCCGGTCCAGGGAAGACATGGCCTGGCAGTTCGGGCTGGACTGTTCCCATGAGGCACAGGGTCAGGCTGATTTGCATATGGCTTTGTCTGAACTGGGGTGGTGAAGTGAGCTAAAGAATGATGATGGATTAAACCCAGAGCAGTTGACTGGGGGTGAGTGTTTGATTTGCTCAAACGCTCCGTCCATCATCCCCTTTGGTATCGCCCTATTTTGTAATGGCAGAGGCAAGATAAAACTGATGGAATGCTCTTCCAATAGAAAAGATGACTTAGAAAAGACATGCACATCACAAGGTCTACATTCTGGGAGATTTTAGCAAGAGATTCATCTCAGAGTATAGGGGGGAGTGAGGGGGGCCTGACTGCACCAGGGAAGAATGGGATTCATGGTCTTTGCATTCCTTGTGCCTCTACACCGGCTATCTCTCATCCCACTGTACTCTCCGAGTGCGCATATTCAGACGTCCGACTGACGTCAGGACCAGCAGTTGTGTTCATATTGATAGCCCTGATGGTAACATGGCTGCCTTTCAACATAAGGAGTGTTGCTGCCCACTTCAATTAAAATGATGTCCTGTGCAAACCCTCCAGTGTGTTGTGTCTGCTACTGAGCGCGTGGAGGCCGCGCACTGCTGCCCAGTTGCCTGGATGGACGCAGTGTATTGGGTCACCCCGCTGTCCCCATTGTGGGTGATCTCAAATGTGCTGTCAGAGGAAAAACATATTCGGAGACCGGTTTGAATATGGGCTTTAACATTGCATTTGCTGCATAAATGAAATGCTAAAAAGTACAGTGTGACACAGATCTAATTTTCCTTGACACCAAGATGCCACTGATGGGGGCTGGGGGCGGCGCCTGGGTCATTATATACGTGCCAGCATGTCTGCATCCCCCTCCTTCTCTATCCATTCTCTAGGTAGAACAATAATTGCTTTATTTGGCAAAAAAAATGTTATGTTCCCTTCAGAGGCGATGGCTTGAGCCGGGATTGTTCCTTCTTTGCCTGAGGAGACAGGGGGGAAATGAACAGGATATAAACCTGACAGAGACACATTTTACAAGGGGAGCCTCCCCGCACCTATAATTGCACCATCTATCTCCTTAACAGAAAGCAGACTGTCCTGCCTCCAGGTTAAGACTGAGCCGCACTGTGATATTTTTCAAGGGACTAAATGGATTTTAAATTATTCTGTAGATTTGTACTGGGTAATTAGTTACAAAAAAACCACAGATTTACAGCGGAAAGCATCTTAATACACCATTACCTGTTTGTGTGCTTCCTATAAACAAATCCCAATATACAAAATGTTAATGATGCGGAAGCCGGGAATAGATTCCATATGAATCCCATTAGGAGAGTGACTCTATAAAAGGGTGCACTTCCGGCCCTCACTCCTTCAAGCACTGTAAAACACTATGACAAGATGACCCCTCTTCCTGTCTTATGTACACCAAGGGACTCCATAGATATTGTCCCAGATTGCCTGTACTGTGCTTTTCTTATTTTTCTCAGTGCAATGCTCCCTCACTTCCTGAAGCATTGTCCATCTAGCAGGCACCTTGTAATAATTAAAAGTGTAATCCAAAAGCAAAGCTAAAATAAAAGCGTAATCCAACAGCATTCATAAAACAACAAAAGTGTAATCCACTTGAGTTGAGAATGGTTGTGCAATCTCTGCCCACTAATGCCATATGAAGTAAAAGGCAGGGCTGTATAATTATTTGCAAATTCATCAATATTGCATGTGCAAATTATGTGTGACAGCTGCAATGAAATCTCAAACATTGACTTAACTGGTGGTTCTCACAGAAGGTTTCGGTTGTCATTGACATGTTCTCAATCAGTTTTTCCATGTTTCTATATTTATATCAGAAACACATAGGGCATTATTTATACTTTTCAGATGGGATACTTCTTCAAAAACATGTCGGATGTCCAGTCTACTGTATAGCAGGTGCATTATAGCCTATGGCACTTGTAATACGGCGGATGGGACGCTTGATTGAGTATTTAGTCCTTCAAACTCTAAATAAGTCCCATATTTTGGTGGTAAGAATTTGAAGGCAGGTCCATTGGGTCTATCCATTTCCTCCTGATTCTGAAAAAAAAGCTGGACATTATTTTCAACTTTAACCTTGCGTACTGAAAACTGCTTCTCTTTTATTTCTACCACAGGATTTCCTTTAACACTTAGTTGTCTTTGTCAAGCCTGCAAAGTAATAATAGGCCAAGACACATAAGCACATTGTAAGAACGGGTGGACTCAGCTGTCAAATTTGCAGGATCTGTCACAGCCAAAGGAGAAATTAGTACAGTGAAAAGAAATTGCCAGGGCATGAGGGTGCTTGCAAATGTGTACGCACAGGCAAACAACAAAAAAAAGCATTGGAAAAGGGCATTCACACCCTTTAAAACAGAAATCAATAGAAACAGAAGGGAAGAAGAATGTCTAGGGAAAGAAGAAAGACTCCATACGTTAGGGGGTAGGAACAGTAAGCAAAGTCAAAGGAAGTAGGGGAAGCAGGGGAAAGCAAGGAGGAAATAAGGCAGATGTTCCTAGGCCCCAGTTACCCTCCCCAGTCACCTGGGACTGGTGCTCCAACCAGTCTTACCTGGTGGCCATCAGAGCTTGGCCCAACACCAACACCATCACCGACTAACCATGCACGAAATCTGGGAATCATCTTAGACGACAAAACTTATCATGGACTCACAGGTAAACACAGTCAGCTCCACCTGCTTCCACATACAACGCATCCTCAAAATAATCTTCAAATTGATACCAAAGCGCACCAGGCATACCATCACTCCAGCCCTAGTCACCAGTAGACTAGACTACAGCAACATACTCTATGCTGGCATCCCGAACTACTTCCTCCACTGACTTCAAACCATCCAGAACTCCGCAAATAGACTCATCCTGGAGCTCCCACAGCGAATCCACATCATGTCATCTCAGAGAACTCCACTGGCTGCCGATACACAAGTGCTGCCAGTTAAACTCCTCAGACATGCATACAATGCACTGCAAAACATTGGTTCAGCTTACCTCAACTGAAGCCTACACTACCCCCGCCAAACCAAACTCCTAGGCCCTGCCTCCTTCTCTCTAGCACACACACCTCGCATATGCAACAGCTGAACAGGAGGTCTACCCTTCTCCTACCTCGCACTCAAAACGTGGGATGAACTCCCTCTACAAATAAGGGCCTTCTCCTCACTTCTGGCCTTCTTCAGCTAACACCCGGCAGACTACCCACACACCTGCTCTAGAGTGTTGATATACTTAGAGCGAAAAGTTGCGCTTTACAACTCCAAATAACATAACATAACAAGCCAGCAAAGAGGCAAGTTTGTCAGAGAAGGGAAGCATAGGAGTGTGAATTAAGAGCAAAATCAATGGAGGGGCAGGGTGCAGCAAGGGGAGAAAACCCAAATAGGAGACTCTAGGGTGTCCCCCATGAAATTACTGGTAAAAATAAAAACATTGACTTGGACGCAGTGACAAAAAATGGAGTCTGAACTGCCACATGGAACCTGACAACAAGACACATGCTTTTTTGAAACCACGGAATTCCACTTCTACTGGGTTTCCTCCATTCAGGCCATGAACATTAATTTTCTAACATCGCTCTTCAATCTCACTTTCTTTCAAACTGTTCCAGGGAGACCTTTTTGGTGAAAACATTATCATTTTCCCTTGTGTTTATTCCCTTTCGTGATTTCAATGTCTTTATTATGCTGTCCCTTCCCTCCTGTTCTAAGGTGCATACAGCATTTGTCATCACCATAATACATTTCAGTTGCTGGACATCATTCTACTTTACCCTCTACGAGCCTCTTTCTGTCAGCCCACCCTCTCTGCCACCTTTCTCACTGGTTTAACTCCCTTGGTGATCCGTTTGGCAATCTGTCAAGATCAGGATAACTAAATTGCTGTGCAAATAGCAGAGCCATGTTTGAATAGTGAACGAGGCTGCTGTTGCTAATCACACTTCTATGTGATTCTGGAGAACATTAACCCAATGAATTCCTAGTCTGATGAGAACAGGCTGTCAAAACTGATGATATTTTTATTTGCCTTGTCTCTCCTTACTTGCAGAGTCCTATTTTGAGGAAGCCAATTTTCAAGAAAAAAATTAATTTTTAGGGAGAAACTCCTTTCTTTTCATCGTGCTCTTCCTCCTGTTACGAATTTCCGCTTCCCCCTGATTCCGTCCCCTAATTCATGTCTCACTTTCTTTTCCATATGCTCTAGATCATCCTTTGTGTCTTTGTATTTTCATTCTCTTTGTTCTCTCTGCCACCCACCCTCATTCAACTTCGTAACCCCTTCCTTTGCCACCTCTACTCTTCTTCCTTCCCTTGCTCCTTACTATTTATGTGTTTTGGACTTTTTTTACCACCCTCTATCATGCATCTTCCTCTTCTACTCTCAACCGTGCATACCCGATTAATTTCTTGAGCTTCCTTCCTCGACCCCCTTCTGTTCCTCATCTTTTCATGGGAGACAGTACAAACAGAAAAAAATGACTACAATTACATATTTTATTTTTAGTTTACCTTTCACTTTGCCTCTTCAATTTTTTCTTTTTAAGCCAATTTAATATTCAAGCCCATTTTATTTTGGACTTTTGACAAGTTTTCTTATAACGTACTGCCCCTGGATACACACTCCAACAGTGGGGATCTGTTTATCAGTACTTTATTGTAGTAGTGCCAACTTGACTTTTGCCAATTAACCCTTTTGCTGCTAGACCCCGCAACCCTGTCCTCAGCCATATGTTTTGCTATTCAGGGCAGTTCGCGCTTAGGCCCCCCCATAACTTTTTTTCCAACATCCTTGGTACTTGGACAAGTGGCGGGCCACAGGGCGGGGGTTCCCACCCCAGGGCTCCGTGAGCCCTAGCCTAGGGCTCGGTCCGTGCTTCTGAACCTAGCCAAGCAAGGGAAGTCTCCCTGGGCCCACAGGACCCCCCTCCCGGGCCCTTTGCGATATAGCAGGCTAGAGGAAAGAGCCCCGGACCTCATGGCCCAGCCGAGTCCTAGATCAGATACTCTGAACCCGGCCACGCAGGGGCAGCATCCCCTTTATGACACCGCAGGCCGGGGAAAGGATTCCAGGGCTCGCAAACCCAGGACTGCCGGCTTCCTGACCCTACAAAGCCCCGTCTTGTCTACTGTATGACTCGGAAGCCCTGAATGGGACTCAGCCAGGTGTTTCCAACCAAGCAGCTCAGCTGAGGAATTCCCCGAATGTATGCAGAGGACAGAAGAGATCCGTCCTCAACACACGCCCACTGGGGCAGAGGACGGAACTGTTCCATCCTTCGCACAGAAGGGGTTAAGTGTTCTGCCAGGAAAGATTTTAACATCATATGTTTTCCAACTTAGTATGTATCTAATTGTAGATTCATTGTGACATTATACATCAGGAAATATATCATCCATATCAATACCCTATAATTGACTACTTTTCTGACACCTATGTTAAATATGTTTATTCTGTGGTGTTGCTTTTTATTTAAAAGTGCAGATATAAAATTTGATCTGAAGCTAAAAATATGTCCAAACATATGTCTGACAGCTGAGTAGAAAATACATCAGTGAAAGTGTGCCTGTTTTGAATTCATTTGCATGCTATTAATTAACATTGTGTGTATAAGCCAATCATTTATCGTAAAGATAGTCTGCATCACTTACTCTTTCCCAGCCCTCTGGCTCAGCAGGGAAGAGACAGGGGACCTGATGTTCTATCCAGAGCATGCAGCAGCAGGGATTTTTATTTATTTACCAAATTGATATATTGCTGATCACCGAGAGGTGTTGGAGTGCTTTACATAAAACATAACACTGATGCAAGAGTTGTACAGTAAAGGAGAATTATAAATAAGTATCAAAAGTGGGGTTTGGAGAGAGAACCAGAGCAGAGGACAGAATACCAGAAGAGGAATTTGGAATGAATGTGGCAGTGGAGTGCATTGAAAGAGTGAGGGGTGATGAAGAGGGAATGAGAAAAGAGGGAGTATGGGAGGGAGCAGTGGTAGGGAGGCATGGAAGGAGTAGGAATGGGTGGGGAGGGTGGAGGAGGAGAACGGAGGCGGTAGTAGGAGGGGAGAGAGATATGGTATGGATGTATGGAAGAAGTAAGAGTGGTAGAGATTGAGTGGAGGGGGAGAACAGGGGTAGCTGCAAAAGGAGGGAAGAGTGACAGAAAATGAAGGGGGAAGAGACTTAGGACGGGGGCAAGGTGTACTGGGAGAGAGAGGGCGATGAGGGAATGGAAGAGGCAGTTAAAGGAGAAGTGGTACCCGTAGGAGGAAAAGGGAGGAGTTAAAGAAGGACTACACGGGGAACCAAGAATGTAAGGGTAGCTAGAGAAAGCAGAAGAAGGTAAAGAAATGGAGATGAAGGAGGTAGAAGAAAGGGGGGGAAGAGGGAAGGAAGGGAATGGTAGGTCAGGAACCGATGCAGGGGGAGAGGAGGAGGAAGTATTAGGAACAAATGAAGAGGTAAAAGGGAAGGTGAGGAGCACAGATCAGTGGGACAGGAACAATGCAGGCCATGGATCAGGAGTTAACATGAGGCTTCATGAGTCAAGTACAGAGTAAAAGGAGTGCTTTGAAGTGTTTGTGGACGGACGTTTTGTGCTCCTGGAAGGACAGATGCTTGAAGGCGAATCTTTTTACAAAGAGAAATCTCCCGGATGGCTACTAATGATGATGACAGCCAACAAAGTGATTATTAAATCTACTTAATTTCTCATACGATTTGCAGCCTAAATTATGGTCCATTTCCATACTCTCCCTGGACTACGTCACGCCTGTGGCCCCCTTGCTGTTCTCGCGGCCCAGTGATTGACAAGGTGCTTCTTAAAAAGCTGCACCAGTTTCCATCATGTCTTATTCCCGAGCCCATGCCGCCTACGTTCAAAGCCTGGTGTCTGGTTGTCTACACTTGAGAATGAGTCTCTTTCTACATGTTTCCTGATATGCGGTGACAAACAAGCAATGCCTTTCATTGGCTTGATGCCATGTACTTCTTTCTGTAATGATCTCGCTTCAGCAGATATAAAAAGAAGTCGCACCAGTATATTCATTCAAGAATGTGTCATGCTCATCACTTGAAAAAGAGAAAACATTTGTTGCCTTTTTTTCTATAAATATCTAAGAACATCTAATACTATCCAAATGCCAACGAATCAGCAAAGAGTGGTATTTGCTTTTCAAAATGAAACAATATTGTTTTACAGTAGTACGCTCCAACGGAGCCTGTTTTCATTTCAAACTGATGAGTGCATGGGGTTGATAGTCAGAATTTTCCTTGGCAGTGGAATTGAGAAAGCTGTCTCTGTGAACTTTGTTATTTCTGCTGCCTGTTCAAATTAAAAGTAAATCCCTGTATTTTGATGACCTAATACAAATTTAAAAGAAAAGTTATCAATTTAAAAAGGTCACAGTAAAATGAAAATATAGTTAAATTGAAGAAGAACCGTCAACATACACCACGACAATGTCTGACAGTACTTAAATAGGATAAGGTGACACATTGCCCATTTACTGGCAGAATAACTTGTTAAACCTAATATGGATTAAACAAAACCTGGAAAATTACTGGAATGAGTCATTTTAAGATTTGTCCTTGAGATGGCCGCCTTGCCAGCCCCAGTGCCCCAGGATCCGAAAGCAGTCAAATGAGCACAGTATACAAAAGGTCAGACAAATGGCAGACAGCCTTATTTTATTATTTACAGAAATTCTTTTTTGAGTCCAAGAATTATGATACCTATCATATAGTAACATTACCTGATAACTTATCATCAAAGGGGCCTGGTGTTATAATTACATATAAGTGGCCCGTCAGCTATATATTAATATTATTGACAGGAACCATCAACTTTGTCACTCATGTGGCATATGGCAGAGACACGCTTAATAGGACCCTGTGCAGCTGCATATACAATACTGACAAGGCAGGAATCAACACCTGCTGGGGTTGTGAGGGAGAGGGCACACTAACTGAAGTCTTCTGGGCTTGCCAGCTCATAATACATTTTTTGGAGAGAGATTCTAGACAAGATCGAGGGGGCTACAGGCTCAAAGGTAGTGGCGTGCCTGCCCCGATGTTATGATACTAGGGTGCCATTGTCAAGCTGAATAGCCCTAGTACCCTAGGAAGGGTAAAATCATATCCCACATTCTTGTGACAGCAAAGCAGGCGATCCTGGCTAGATACGGGGGCCACTATGTCTTCAGGTGAAGCATTGTGGCAAAACGTATGGTGGATATGGAGAACGTGGAGTCCAACAAGACTACCCTCGGGAGATAGAGGGACTTTAGAAAACAATGGAGTATGCTTCTCACTTTACTTTGGAGGAACATTAGAGAATGTGGGGACCCAAAGAGGCTGCGTGTCCTAAACCTAATGGATGTCTCTGGATTGTATAAGGGCCGCCGCTCCTTCTCTGGTGCTTACTATTTTACCTAGCTTGGCTAGGGAGGGGGGTCCAACTGGGGCAACATGGGTGGGGGTGGTCCAGCAGATTCTAGCTGTCAAGAGGCTATCTGGGCCATACGCCTGGAGCGGGGCCAGAAATAGGGAAAACATGGAGAATTTGCACATAGTGAGTTCAGAGCCATATTCTTGTTAACATCCAAACAATGACATGTAAGCACTGTGGCCCAAAGGGGATATCATCTAAATCAACTAAGCATGCCACTTATCTTCGCTTGTGCCGTAATCTGCCAATCAGGTTTGTCGCATTACTTTTAATTTACAGATGGTGATGTTCATCTTAATAATATAAAACTGAATAAAAATGTTAAGTTAAGGTAATGAGTAGATCCAACAATAATGGTCAACCAGCTTACGTACACATACTTGAGTGTTGAGTAATAACCTTCTCAGATCGTATAGCTTTGATTCCCCTTCAATCAATTGGACTTCTGATTACTTACCCTGGAACTGGTATTGAATTCTGTATCATGCTTGTGATTTGGGGCAGTGAAGGTGTGCCGCACACCCCAGGTACCATCTTTCACTTATTACTTTTTTGCATGTATGGAATTTACTAAACTAGCGCATAAATCCATCACTCTACGGTGCTACTGTCCATCACAGATATGCATAGCATTTAGTTTAGTTTGTCCGACAGTAGTGAAGAATACGTTCAGCTACTAGGTCCTCCGAGAGAGTGTTCAAGAGTCTTGCCATATTCTTCAAAAACGGACTCAGGCACACATGTAGCTTTCTTGAAGCAAGGTGTCCAGATAAAATTTAGATCCCCTTGTCTTCTGGCTTTCGAGCAGCAGATTGTTGAATTCCACTAACTAGATGTCTAGAAGCATGAATGAAGTAACTCATGCCTAGCAATAGATGCTGTAAATTTAACCTTCTAACCTTGGCCAACTTAAGTATCTAGTGCAATCTCATGAAGGTATTATCAATTATTCAAGGTGTAACAGTATCTGCTCTCAACCACTACGTTCCTCCAAACAGAGAAATGTAAGTCCAATCACGTGTCTTATGGCGTCTTGTTTCCATCCAGACACTACAAGCAGCCCATCACTACATCTGATAAATGTTCTAGTTTACTCTCAATTAACTCTTCACCCACCTAAGTCTTTCAGCTCACTACTTCATGTCTAGTGCCAGAGTGTTACATGACTTCCTCATATTAATTGAAATTACCCTATTGGTCGGCAGCTCTTTAACTAGACGTCTGGCCTTCGGCGGGCCTGTTCCGGCCTTCAGAGGTTGACTTCATCGCTACAATGCTGGGAAATAATAATCTGGAAGAATTCTGGAAAATGGTGCAATAATTCATGTAATAAAATAATAAAAATTTATATAGCGCGCCACACTGCACTACTACCACCTCTAAGCACAATTTAATAATAATAAAATTATCAACCACAGGTGCATGGAAGGCTGAGGTGGCCTTGCTAAGGCCTAGATTTGTACCCCGAAGAACAGCCGATATCAGCCGCAGAAGAGAACTTCCTGAGCCATCTTGCTGGCAGACTGTATAATTTGTGAGCGCTGTGTAATTACTAATCAGCAGGTGGATGTGTTCTCCACTTTCCAATTTTACAAATGCACATTTTATTACTCGTCTCCTCAGACTCAACATACTTTCCTTCTCCTGTGAGTAACGATTTGCTGGAGGCAGAACACATAAAATCCATCCTGAAATAGATTCATATTCAAGACATACAATTCTCCATGGAACATGCTAATTGCCTATGATCAGACTGCAATACATGGATTGAATACGGAGATCTGAGCGCCGCTTGATGATCAAGGCAAAGTAAAATGCGCATGATGTTCCAAAAACAAGATGCATGCGGCCTTCAAACTGCAGATGCAGTGATTGTATAGGCCACTACCATGTTAAGAGATAGGTCATGTTTCACGGTGACCATCACAGTGACTATACTATTGGCAAAATCTGCCGCCTCTACAATATGGACATTTCAGACTCAGAAGTAGACAACCATTCACCCTGATGGAACAAAGTAAACGTCAAAGTACACAGCACACACCTATACACCAGGTACTTTTTGAAGACACAGCCTACCCTCTCCAAGACCCAATTTCCGCCGTCATTTGACACCACGGGGATAAGATGCTGATAAAATAAGACCCACTAGAAAAGGCATCCATTTTATCAGAACCTGCCAAAGGAAAGATAAATGAAGTCTAGATAATTTAAGTTCAGTAAACACATTTCATGGAAGATGTAAGATACAGGGGCAGAACAACACCATGAGAGGGTATTTACAGATGCAAGAGTTCAAACTTCTTCATGCGAAATTTAACTAACATCTATGTCCATCAGCCTCTATATGCCAAGCAACAGATAGATTATAGGTTAAGAATATTGTGGAATAAATAGTACATGAGTGGAAACATTTCTGCTGGGAGCTGCTACTCCATACCTCCGTTTACTCCCTATGCTTAGAAGCAACAACAGCCTTACCCAAACAGCATCCAGAGCAGACAGAATGAGATGTTGAAACAGTGGGCAAGGACCCCAGGATTAGGATCTGAAGGGCATTTGATCATCAGGAAGTCAGGGTCTTAAGCCTCATTTCAAAAGGTAGAAACTGCTTGTCAGGCTGGCATTACCTCAGAGAGCCCTACGGATGGGCTGCTTGAGTCAACAGACACTCAGAAGAAAAATACCCTCTACAACTGCTAATTAACAATAACTACATATGTATTGTGAGAAGCCAAGAATCATTAGACTATGCAGGCTAAGGAAGCCAAATAGCTTAAAACACTTCCTGTAAATGAATAGGGCATTTTAATCCTCTTGTGGATTTGGTGTAAAGTTTCTCCTAATTGAGGCTAATGTAATGAATTGCACCAGCTGACTACGGTTTAGTGATTCAAGTATCTAAATACACCAGCCACACAATTCAGCAACAACACTTTCATTACAATTACAACTGAATACACTAGACCAGACTTACCAAAAGCCTCTCATGCATTGAATCCAGTGCCAAGGCGACAGTGGTGGTGACATTGACTCACTTTGTAACAGCTCTTACCACACTGTGAACACAGCATATATACTTGCACTACCTGAAAATGGATTGGATGAGAGGCAATATGATGACACAGGTGAGTCAAGTACAACACAAAACAAATCACATATAAATGTTTTGTATCTTCCGTCTTTTATTTTTCTTGTTGTACTTCGTAAAAACAACCAGCCAACGCGTTTCGCCCAAACATGGGCTTCTTCAGGGCAAAAAGTATGAGTGTAGAATATGTCTTCCGACGAACAAGTCAACAAGCAAAAGGACATCGGATCTGTCAAACTAAAGCATACCTTAGTACCCAATCAGACAGTGCTACACACGCACACAACCAGAATTTGAACCCACCAACCACTGTTCTCAGTACCCAAGATCATCGGCAAATTGGAACCTCAGATGTATGAACCCTACTCTTATGCAAACAGCACAGCACCTAGGACTCCATAGATGCCAATGAGTCAGAATTTAACAGGACTAAACACATCCAGATCATCTCAAAACCCAAAACACAACTCAAAGTAATGTAACATGCTATGTAACTACTTTATTCCACAACACAGCCTGCCGTAAATACAAGTAGAGCTGGAGGCTACCAGTTGCATGGTTGAATAACCATCAGAGGTCAACACAGTCACCAACACCACTCTCCCATGCAATCAAAACAGTGTGAAAGACCATGCAAATGGTGATTTATTGCTACAAAACGGCAATAATTAATTCCAGAGAACTGTACGACCAAATATTCAGTCATATTCTACAATATGTAATGTCCTCTCAGAACACAAGGCAGCCAAGCGTTTAAAACAAGTAGAACTGGGACTCACGAAGCCAATATTTCTACACTCAGCACCGTATGGCAGTGTCCAATCGACTAGGCCCACCAACAGGACACTCCCAGGCTCCGAACACACCGCTAAGGACAATGCAGATGACAGTGAGCTGCTTTTGAACAGCACTAAACATAACCAGACCCACCAAGACCTACAATTCAGACTCCGGCAGTGAACAATGTAGCCTTACCTCAGCACACAATGCAACCAGAGTTGTGCACAACGAGAACCTGAACACACCAGTCCCATATATTCCACACCAAACACTACTGAATCCACTAGACTGACCAATGCCATTTTCTCATACAACCAACACAGACATTGTTGCTCTTGAAGTCCACGTAACAGGACTAGAGCACACACCCGAGCTATACTAGTCACCTGAGACAGGCTCAATGGCCTTTCGGAGACTTGCGGTGATGCAAACTCAAAACGACTCCGATCAAGAGCAACCACGCAGAAAATAACATCTACTAGATGCCTTCAAAAACATGTACGATCTTCCCTTCATTGAAATAGTCCACTGAAATTCATTATACATTTAAATTCAGCAGAATCATTGTTTCGGTAAGGCGAGGTAAGGCACCAGCTTCATGTCACCATCACAAGTTCGTGCCAAGTTACAAGAAAGGGCCAGAAAATTGTCTTTACGATTAGGTGACAGAGGCACTCCAAACGACAACTGTGCCTGCCTGTAGCACCTCAAATCCGAGCTCTTATCCTGAGCATCTATCACTTTTTCAAAATATTGTTACCATACACAGCATGTCTCGTGCAGAAGCACGTTGGGGTTTTAGCAGCTACAGCGGGGGTGGGGTTGTTTATGGACCTCTTCTTTCTGGAACTCGGCAGACAAAAACTCCTCATTTAAGCCGGAATAGAGCGCCATTAGAAGAGCAAGCAGTAGCAAGACAAAGCGACAGCTGGGTGAAAGAAGGACTATTGGAAGAAGGCTGAAAATTAGGAAGTATTGATGAATGTGTGAGCAGATGAATGAGTTTGTGGATGAATAAGTGGGTCAAAGGATGAGTGAATTATAGGTAGATGGACAGGTGAAAGGATGGCATAGTGAAGGGATGGGTTGATGGAAGAGGGAGTGAATGGATAGGTGGATGAACAGGTGAAAGCATGGCATAGTAAATGGATGGATGAATGAGTGAATGGACAGGTGGATGACCATGTGAAGGGATTGCAGAGTAAAAGGATAGATGGATAGAGGGATGGACAGGTAGAACAATGGCAGAATAAAGGGGTGGACGGATAGTGGATGGACAGGTGAAAGGACAGCAGAGTAAAGGGATGGATGGATAGTCAGACAGACAAGTAAAAGGATGGCAAAGTAAAGGGATGGATGAGTGGGTGAAAAGGTGAGTGAATGGATGGCAAAGTTGATTGATGGATGGGAGAGTGGATGGAAGGATGGCTGGCAGAGTGGATGGATGGCTGGATGGCAGAGTGGATGGATGGCTGGATGGCAGAGTGGTTGGATAGATGGCATATTGAGTGGATGGATGGATGCAGAGTGGATGGATAGATGGATGGATAGAGTGAATGGATGGCACATTGAATAGATGGCTGGAAGAATAATGGATGTCAGAGTAGATTGATGGATGTCAGAGAGATGAATGGATGGATAGATGGCAGTTGATGGACTGATGAAAGAATGGCAGAGGGAATGAAGGATGGCAGAGTAGATGCATGGATGGATGGCAGAGTGGATGGATGGATGGCAGAGTGGATGTATGAATGGATGGCAAAGAGGATGGATGACATAGATGGATACGTGAATGGATGAATGGCAGAATAGATGGATGGATGGCTAAGTGTAGGGCTGGATGGGTGGCAAAGTGTCTAGATGGATGGATAGCAGAGTGGAGGGGTGGATCGCCAGGTGAATGGATGGAAGGATGGATAGATGGATCACAAGGTGGATGAATGGATGGCAGAGTAGATGGATAGAATGGAGGGATGAATCACAAGGTGGATGGATGGATGGCAGAGTGGATGGACGGCAGAGTGGATAGATTGGATGGGCAGAGTAGATGGGTGGCAGACTGCATGGATGGATGGAAGAATGGATGGAATGGGGAGCGATTGACTGATGGATGAAAGAGCGATGGACGACAGAATGTAAAGGGGAAACAGTGGATATCAGCAGGTGGATTGAAGGGTGAAAGAATGGCTGGATAGATGCATAGATGGAAGAGACAAGGAAGCTGTTCCAGGGAGAGTTCGGCTCACCTGCTTCGCTTGCTTGGTGGCATCAGCGCTTCAGTGAAAAGTGGGGCCTAATTTAATTTTCTGGCTACTCCTCTGTTTCAATAGCTGTAGCAAAATTCAGCTACGCCTGTGATGCAGGGGGTTGAGAAGCGCTGGATTGATGGCACATTTCGCACCTCATTTCACAGCGCTCCAGAGAATTCATTACGGTGCTAACAGAAATAGTTCTTTTCCTAAAGGTGGCCCCAGGTCAGTGTATTATTCTGTAGGAGCAGTATATCAACAACCCGCGGCAGCAGACACGTCAAACCAAAGCAATCACGGCGAACACAAGCATCATGAGGGCGGTGATTGGAAATGCCTGCTGTCTGCGGCGCACACGTGAGGTGAACACCCGCCGGAAAAAGAGTTCAGACACCCCTGCCAAAGCCCGATGTTTAATTCTGCCGAAAATACAGTTTTGACCCTAAAAATAATCATTTCTGCCCTTTCGAACTGCTGGAAATGTCAGGTGCTTCTATCATCGAATTGAATGCCACTGAATTGATGCATCTGGGATAGAAGGAAGGGTAAGGTGACCTTGACTGGGTTCAAACTTGTGATCTTCAGATCACTAGATATCAGAAGCGAGTGTTTAATTCATTGAGCCATCTTGGTGTCTTGCTGTTTATATTTAGCAGTGGTGTGTCAGCAACAGTGTGCGGAATTTAGCACTCCAGGCAAAAACCTATGTTGGCACCTCCCCATCAGCACATTCATATGGGTCACAAACCTAATTTGCATGGTGCTGATGGTGCAATCAGAAACATACTGAGGGAGAAGGTGCAGCGAGAGATGTTTTGGGTTCCCCTCTGCAAGCATCATGCATAGACACCCCTGACAAACCAGGCCATTGGTCACTGCCGGCAGGGGAGAGTCATTCAAACACTACTCAGGAACCATGTTCTGCATATCATGACTTAGGGCTAGTGGTGGATAACTGAGTCAGGCACAGACCATCATGCTCTGCGTCTAGCCCCGTTATGCCTGTATGACCCACTGGGAGGATGAAGAAGTATACACCCGCAGAACACCATGGAAGGGTCAAATACTACAAAGATAGGTTTTATTTATCAAATTACTCTTCTTTTTACTCCTGTTCCCCTGTCTTCCAAACATTTACTAACCTATATTTATGGGTGTCTAAAATGAAAGACTCAACTGCTTTTTTTAATACGTATAAAAATACTGCGTTTTAAATATTAAATCATGTAATTATCTACTTCCATTGGAGGTTTACGAAGCGCTGCTACTTTGTAACAGTCAACTCTACGCAGTCAAAAAATCTTACAAGTGTGGTGGAAATAGTGGGATTAGCACAGGCACGATTTGCCTCTGATCCCGGTATTCCAGACTAAGAAGTAACCTTGCGCCCGGTGCTTCGTCCTCACAGAGATTTTCATAGGGAAATAGGTCACAAGGAAAACTGAATTTTCAAGAGGGTAAAACTGAAATTGCATTTTTTTTCCTCAATCCTAAATCTGGAAGTATTGGGAGATTTGGCTCCCAGTATTGATTCCCTCAAATCGGTTTTCAAAGCAGAAAGATTAATAAGAAAATGGAATCCACATAACCCCCCTCCCATATCCTTCTGCCGTAGCCGGCAATATACTGAATTAGACAAAAAGATCACAATCAAACCCTGATTGGTGGACGTTTTGTGAACATGCGGCCACCTCTTAAGGTCACCGTGTCCATGCCAAGCCTTTCTCCTGTTCCCATAGCAATTCCAGAGGTGTAGACATCACAAGCTCAAAATATATGAGTAACTAATGTGTAGATGATGCGTACAGGAATGTATGACATTGTTGAGCAGGCGGTAGCATGTGCTAAACTGGACAGCATTTGACAAATTATTACATTCAACTGCAAACTCAATAAATCATTAGCACATGCATGGCCACAAATGACCACTTTTGTAAAAAGTGTGGTAGCGATGTTCGTTGGTTACTTCACCAATCCGCGACTGGTATTGTGTATGCATGTGTGCTCAGTGATGGCTCGGCCCTAGGCCAAGTGCTGTAACAGATTTTGCATGCACGGTGTTGTAATTGCCTTTATATAGCACCTCTAGCGCCTAACAAGGTGCTGCAGCACTTTTTTTTCCAGGCGCTAATTCCTGGGAGTGTCATTCAAGAAAGGGTGCGTTTGTCATTTTCATAAGAACTATACGGATGGTGTTGATGTGTGTAACACGTGTCTAGTTGTACTTACTGAGTGCAAACACAGAAACAAAGCAATGGCTTTCTGTGCAAAAGCGGGGGTGGGGGCACGAGGAGAAGTTAGAGTGAGGGTTAATTTGTTGAAATGTTTTAAGTTATATATTACTTCATAAATTGCATGTTATGTATAAAAATTATGCGGAAGCTAGCAAGCAAACTCAGTGGCACAATTTATGACGCAGACAGGCAGCCAGTCAGACCTCTAATCAGGTGAATGTGGGCTTTCCTTAAAATTAAATTGTGTTTTCTTTTGTGACTGGACTGATCTTTTCCAAATTCAGTATTGATAAAACGGTGTATAAATTCACTCTCCAGGCAGCAGAGTCTGTTCTAAATTCTGCCCATCTCAAAGCCCAATAACAACTTGCATTATTTATTCATTTAAAATCCATTCGCAATTTTTAATGAAAAGTAATATTTTTCAATCAACAGTCATTTCGTGTAGCTTCCTTTCTATGCTACAATTTATTGGGTTTAACAGCTCAATATCTTCTTGTTTGAAAGCATTAGTCATCTCTGTGCATTGATCTTCAGTTCTCGTTAGTGTTCTTTTGACATTACATCTGCAGTATTTGTTGTTTAAACCTACAAAAATGTTGCCATTTCCGAATTGTCATGTCATTACAGCCACGTGTTAGTGACATGAGATTTATATGAACCTGTTAACAATTCCAAGCGCCTTCCACAATGTTTAGGCACATAGATTAAATCAAACCCATTTTGATTAAAAACAAATCTTGGTTTCTCAGAAAGCCAAGTAACAGTGATAAACCTAACGCACAGGCAGAAGAAGATTAAAGAGACAGGATGCAAAGGCCTTTCATTCTCAGCTCTGTTTGTTTATACTCCCCTGGACCCCAGGGAGGCCTTGGGAGCATACAGCTCTGGTGGGTGTTAGTCAAAGAAAATATCTTGAAAATCAAAGAGGGACCTTTTGCAAAACCTCATGATGTACCAGGCTTTGGTTGGGAGGCATGTTAGCTTACAAAGGAGAGGATGGGATTTGTTTTGCCTGCATGGCTCCTGAATCCTATCAAACTGCTGCATTCTGGGAGTACATTTGACTTGTCCACCTCTGAGAGTGAAACATTAGGTTATTGATCGATGATGGAGGTTCGTGGTCACTCCATGCAGAGAAGGTTCTGAGAAAGATAAAATAAGCTGGGTCTTGTATCTGAAAGTTCACCGAGAGTCTTGGCCATCACTCGCCAGTCTCTTTGGATACAGTTATTGACACAAAGGTCTGAGGGATCATTGCTTATGGAGCCAAACCATGGAGCTCAGAAAGCTCCTCTGAAAAAATAAGAAGCTCAAAAGAAGCTGTGGAAGAATTACTCTATATAATAGAGGGTATGCCTGAGCCAATGTACTTACACCCATGGCAGAATAACAAGCAGGCGGACAGATATTGGTAGAGCACATGGGCTCTCACGTTGTGTTATATGCAAAGAGAGATCTTGATAGGATGGCAGAGTGTTTGGAGAGCACTTCATATCAGAAAAAAAAATGAATATTTGTCTGGAAATAAAATGAAGTTACTATGAAGAAGTTAAAATGATTCCATGGAAAGATATTTTTCCCATGCAAGATTACAATCATATATGCATGTGTGCTGTAATTGAACTATATTTATGAAAGACCAACACCTTGCTCCGTTAAGGAAGTTGGGTATATCACAGATGAGAAATGCCATTGCCAGCTGGAAACAAAAGGAAACCCTAGTGCAATATATTTTTATTTGTCCAATAGATGATAAAATATGTACGCTGTGGCTAAAGTGAGTCATGATAGAAAGTGCCATTCATAGGGAAGGTGAGGTTATCTTTTTCTTCTGGAGGAACACAATTCCGAAATCACTGCAAATGGGGTTGGGGGTTCACCTTTTTTAATGATACTTGGGCAATCAAAAGAAAGGGTATATTGTTCCTATACACATTCAATAACAGGAAGTGGCCCATATTTAGAGGCATTACCTTTTCTCCCTCCTCCTAAACCGCTTTGTGAACAGGTTCAAGTGGCGAACTCTCTTCACCATCCAGTCAGTTATCTACGCATGGTTTCAGAGGTTTTGTTTTGCATGGTAATGTTTTTTAAAAAATGTACCCGTTTCGAAATGATCTCTTCCTTTTTAATTGTCTTATATGTTAAGTTAAAAACTATGCTTCTGTTAGGAATTGCCATTGGCCCAAAGTCTTTTTTAATAATAAATTGAAAGTCTAGGTATTAGAATTTAAACCACCTATTGTTGACCTGCATACACTCTTCTGAGTATACAGAAGACTGAGGTTTACCTCAGACTAGGGGTGTCTAGCGAAGGTCCAATAAGGCTGCAACCATGCCTAATTTGAGAACACATACACAAGATGGACATCCATACAACAAGTCCAAATTCCTACTCATTTACATAGCCAGTAGTTGTTCTGATAATCTGACAGTAGACCTGCTCCTAAACCTTCCTCTTTCCTAATTTGATACGCCATCTTTTTGCACAGTGCCCTGGTCTTTTTATGTTACTTCTTGACGTGGAGCTGTCAGAATGCCCTGCTTAGGTTGTCTACTCCAGTAAGCAGACATTGCCAATATATATAGCAAAATGGTCCCTCATTCTACTATTTTTAGCTGAGGTCAAATACAATTTCATTTACTATAAACTGACGTAATTACCAACTAAAAAGTTTCTACTTTTGTTTACTGACTTTGCCTAATTTGTTTTTAGGACTGTACGTTTTAAAACCACTATTAAAAAAAAACAATACGTAGTGTTGTAATCCAAGACATGGATGTCCAACGTAGATCCATGAGGACCAGGTGAACGCCAGATTTTCAGGATTATTACTGAACATATAAATCATCTCCAATTGGACCAGTTACATGTATATGTGTCTTATGTTGATACCCTCATCTACGATCTAAGCTAATAATGTGGATATTGACAATTTGTGGGTCTTGTCAGTAGGGGAACTATATTGAAAGAAGTCCAGGGTACCCTGCAAGCCCTCAACTAAGCGGCATGATAGCAGAGCACACTTTGTAGTACGGCCCAAGGTGTGTTTTCTCCCACCCCCAGGACAGTGCTTGGCCACCTGCGCTTCTTCCATTCAGCGGAATAAAATGTTTTGATGCTTTATGCATTTCACACTAGAATGAAATAATCCAGTCATAATTTCTCCTACTTTTTAACTTTTTTGATTTTTAGCATGGCTGTGATGATCATTTTAGAATCAAAAAATTATAATTTATTCCAGATGCAATTTAAGCAAGCTGAAGAGCTCGGCTATCCAAGTCTTTTTGTCTTCGTCATTGTGCAAACATGTTTTGTACAGGTGTATAATGTGTGTACCTTTCCTTCTGCAACGTTTACACACTATTGGTCATATTCCCCATCTACCCACTGTCGTATATGAAAAACTGTTCCCGTCGAGGATATGCCTAAACATATTTGGAGAGAAACACATAGGCAAGGTAGAAGAAGGCTGTCGAGAGGTATGAGGGAAATGCGCAAACTCGATGGCCCCAAGGGTGGGGCTTATCCCTAATACATTCCCATGTTTCTACTTTGAATCATAGTATAGAATCTTTCCAGCCGACCATAACCTCTAGGGGTCCCATTTTCTCCCATACGTCAAATTTCTGAGTATTTTAAATACACTACAATTTTTTCCAGATCATATGCTCTTTCGTGTGGCCACCCCCACTCATCTTCCTGCAGAGAATTCCTCTTTCTTCTTAACCACCTACCTCTCCCCCTCCCCGTCACATTCCCTCCCCTGCCTGTCCCTTAATTGCATCCATGCTGTAAATGCCTAGGCATCTCCACGGTGCCATTGCTTCAGGGGTTTCTGAGTGCTGGGAATGTAATTAAAATCTGTCAAGAGCTGGGGTTTAACTATTCACATATTATCTTATTGAGAATAATACCAATTTGCTATGCTGGCTACATTACTTCCATCCTCAACCTAATGCGTCCCATTTGCCGTATTTGCATACACAACCTGTTTCCCCGGGAGCACTCTCCCCTTGAGAGACTAAATTATAATTATTCTCATCCAAAGCAGGTCAAAACATAAATACATAGAAGTGAGTTAGGATAAGCTTTATTTTCCCAGAATGTCTTAAAACGCCAGCTTGTTCCAACTTTTGATCGCTATAACAAAGCCGTACTTCCCTATTTGCATAAATCTACAAAGTGATCCAATTTTTCCACTATTGCTCAAGGTCTACCCTGAAGATTCAATTAAAGAGCGAGCAATGGCTTCTCAGTTAGCCTTTCAGGGTAAGAACTAAATTATACCACAATAAATAGTAGGGCTAGTTTACGACTGGCACAAGTGCCACAAGACCATCTCTCCTTTTACCTATGATAATGAAGGAAAAACAGGAAACAGCTTCAAAGCAAGTTGGTGATAATAGTACTCAGTGGCGGCTGCTCCCGAATACGGTTGGTGAGCCGGAGAGAAATGAAAAAGATATTGCACTTATCTGGGTACTGCCGCCATCGCTCCTTCGTCCTTTGTCCTTCTCATGATGAAGCAGGAAGCACACAGGCTCCCAGACTGCCCAAGACAATCAAGACGCTGCTGTTATTAGCATGACAGCAACATTGCGATTGGTCCGAGCACTGTGGTTCGGTGCTCAGACAAGGAGTGGGAGCCTGTACATGTTCTCCCCCCAGGCTGTGCAATACAGCACGGTGGAGAACATACTAAGTGTGCATGACTGTTTGGCTGGCCCAAGACTGTTTGGCTGGCCCAAGACTCTTTGGCTGCCCAAGACGGCGGGCCAAACTGTCATGCACACTTAGAAAGTGTCCATCACTCCTTCCCTGCTCTGGACAGGCCAGCCCCACCCTGCACTTAAGCTAGTACAGAAAAATAAAACAATAATAACATTGCAGTATCATTTTATTTTTCCTTTTTGAACTGCTATGAGAGCAGTGGGGCTACACTCCACCACTGATAGTACTGACATGTACATCATTACATCATGATTATCCCCGTGTTCCGTTTTTACAGATTTTTATAGATAAATACAGACAGAAAGCCATTTATTTTCTTGTCTGTATTTATTTATAAATGTGGATGAAAACGGAAATTGGGTGCTTTTTGAGTGATTTTAAGTACACTTTGCCATGACTGCCAGGGCAATAACTGTGTGGATTGATAAGTAAGGGGGTTAAAAAAGAAATGAACTTTAGTGCAGCGGCTTAAGCAGCAGTAGATATGCAGAAAGCGGATACTGAAATGCACATATTATCATATAAGTTCATTGATTTATCTTCTGCGGGTGTTCACATCACTGGAACCTGGCTGGCACTCAAGCATGACTGCATATTTATTGGTTGAATAAATGTGGAAGTATACCAGTTTCAGATTTATTTTTCTCACAAAATCCATAATAAATATGGATAAATACAGAAAGTTGACAAAAAATAAGTATGGATAAATACAGACGGAAACATCAAAAAAATAAATACCATAAAACCAGGAGCCCAAATCATGATACTCTCTTGACTGAGTTAACACTGATGAGTAAGCAGCCATGATATGTTAGACTGGGTTGCTTAGAGTAAGGACATTCTCTATACACATTGATGGATTAAGGGTGCCACGAGCTTGGTGCAAGCAAGACACATGGGCCTCGTTCCATTGCTTGATAATAAAATACCGATGTAATTTTGGTGCAGTGAGCCTCTAACACCTTGAGGCCCCGGTGCCACTGCACCAGCTGCACTACTGATAGCTACACCCCTGTCTATACAAGCAAACAACCTACCAATGGAGAGGATTAGTTTTTCTCAAGAGTGTTACTTGATTCGGGGAGCATCTGGACTACAATCATGTTGAAGAATTAGATTCATTTTCAAGATCGATAGAGCAGAACTCCGTAAACCTAGGATGGTCTTAGGTTACGACTTATTTATTCATTTTTTGATTTGTGTAAGCCACATTCTCACTTAACTAAGAGTACTATTGACATTTCAATTAAATACAGCTCTACAAGACGGAGTGAAATGGTTATCCAACTTAACAATTTTAAAAAATGTTTTCAAACTTTTCTGTGTGAATAAGAAGTGGCCAGGCTGGTCCCTGCTGCTGCCGCAGGATGTCTTGGCAGCCCGGTAGCTCTCTTTCCTCAGAGTGACAAGAGTCGACTTAAAAATGCATTTTCTTTTTATTGGAAATCCAGAGCACGAGTAGAAATTGGATGGGCGACCGAGCAAACTAAATCCACGAACTCCTTAACAAAATTACCTCCATCCGTTATCTATGAAAGAAGAAAGGCATGCTGGGAAACTGCAGCAGATACAACTTTAAGGGTTGCTTGAGTGTCTTTGCAGCTTGTGCAAGAGTGTGGCAACAAACTGCCTTTCTTTCACAATTTGAAACAAAGATGCTCGACTCTTCAAAACACTTTCTTAAAACCCCCCCCCCCCAAAAAAACCCAAAAAATAAAAAACACTTTGTTGAATCCCAAGAACTTTTTTTAGATTTGTAAATTATGAACTTCCTGTGAACAGTGAAACCGACGTCAGGTTACTTGAAATTGCCTAATTGCAACAGTGGATCACACATGATTTACATGTTAGAAGCTTGGGGCATCTGGGCGGCATGAGCCGATACAAATTACAGATCAAAATTACAATTGCAGGTCAAAATGAGTTGATTTGGTTCTGTGAATTTTGATGTCTCAAATAAGGTTCAGAATCTCTTTGGGCTACTGGCAAGAGCCACCTTAAGAGAAATAGCCATCGCGGTCCAGGCAAAAATATTGGTGATGGGTGACCAAAGTGCAAAAGGTCTCCTCGTGGACTGCATCGAGTAAAAGGAATCCACGTGGACTGCAGTGTGTAAGGATCTACAGGTGGACAGCAATGTTGAAAGATCTGCCCAGTGATTCCAATGACACAGTCTGCTATGAACTTCAAGGTGTAAAGGAGGCCCATTGGCTGCAACATGTAAAGGGCTCTCTATGGGCTGCAATGTGTAAAGGTCTCATCAAGGATGGCAATGTGTGAATATCTGCAGGAGGAATACAAAGGGTAAAGATCTGGCCATTGACTGAAATGTGATACAGTATTCTGTGGACTTCAATGTTTAAAGATTTAAAGGTGGACTGGAAAGTGCAGGTATGTGCCTGTTCACGGCAGTGGGACACGGTCTGCTGTGAAATGCAAGATATAAAGACTGCAACGTGACTCACATGTCCATGCAATGGAAGATGTAAAAAACTGCCACATGTAAGGGTCTCCCTACGGTCTGCAGGGTGCCATGGCTCCCCACAAATGTAATGTGTAAATGTTTCAAATACACTGATGTGTGTAAAAGACTCACATTGGGGCATAACAGGTAACGGTCTTCCCATGGATGGGTTTTATAGGACAGGTGGGGGTGCCTAATGTGAACTCAATTTCCTGCTAGATGTTATTGGTGAACTGGAGTCAATCAAAGGCAGATGGTGTACGAAGCCAGACTGTACATTTCCTATTTATTTATTGCTCATCCATGAGATCCTATTTAATTATCAAACCAGGATGGAATTGGAGTACAGATGGACATATTATTGCTGCACCTTGAAGAGGATTTCAAAGACCACCTGAAATGTAAACTGTATTTATACCTTCATGGCGACATGTTCAGAATGTTTAAATTTTTCAGGCAGTGGCCCAATGATTCTGTATCTGTAGTGTCTTAACTTTATTTGGTGTTAGTTTACCAACCACTTCTCATTTTAGCATGGACTGTATGGTTGAATCAGTTTAGTTTGGCATTGAACACCACAGGACCGCTCAGCTTAATGAGTGAGACATAACCCCTATAGGAGGAAACTCTACTCACCCAAGAGGCCACTAAATGACTTACAGGTTGTGCTATATGGTCCCCTCACTGTGAAATGTGCTCTAGTCTTTCAAACCTGTCTTTGGCCTATTTTCTATTTTTGAACACCACAATCCATAGAGCCAGATGAGGAAGACAACATTGAAATAAGGCTACTTTCATTGAACCACTGGAAGCCTCTTGCTTAGTTTACGAAGACGGCAGTATGAACTCTCTGTCAATGTTTCAGATGCGTTAGAAATGGCAATGCTGACTCAAACATGGCCTCCAAGTTTCTAGTAACCTTTAATGGTTTTGGAGTCTGCCACATGGTCGTGGCTAAAGGAATTTGATTTGAAGTGATAATACTGACTAGCAGCATTTTTTTACAGAGATTTTTACAACAGAGTAACACTCCACATAGCGGAAGGAATGTTTGAATAAGCATTCACTGGGATATAAAGTCACAAATTCACTGTTTGACTATATATACACTTCATGAGTAGGACAAAAGTGTGATTCAAAACAAAGAGCAAACCACAGAACAGAAGACTTGAAATGGCTTCTCATCACCCGAGCCTGCACCATAGATGGACCTGGTAGGAGGAACATGTTGATTTGCCTTTCGTCCTCTTTTACTTGCCCTAGATTTGGATATTTTTTTTTCTTTTTATTGGGCTTTTCCATAGTATGATGAGATCAGGAATACAGCATGGAAAAAACATATAAAAGGTATGAATGACAGTAGTTGCTGTTGAATTTAATATGCGTTATATGAATATGCCTCTTCACTCTGCATACCATTATCCCGCATGCTGTCACAACGCGGTTGAAACAACGACCGCATTGTGACAACGCATACAATTACCCCGCAAGTCATTGTGGAGGGGGGGCGCTGGATGTTGGAATAGTAAAATTTACTATTCCAACTCCTGTCTGTGCGGAATGTAGGAAAGGTGTTGGATTTCAAATCCAACACCTTCTCCCCCCTCCGCAAGTCGTTGTAATGACTTGCGGACTAATGGTATGCGTTGTCACAACGCGGTCGTTGTTACGACCGCGTTGTGACAGCATGCGGGGTCACAGATGTGGGGTAAAGGTAGTTTACCGCGTTATATGCATGATGGAAGGCAATTGGAGCCCCAATAGAACATTAAATCATATCATGAAATACGGTAACAAGAAACTACTCGAATAACAAGGTAAGGGGTGGAGTCGGAGGCACTCAAAATGAGCAATGTGGATACTTGTGTATGATGGGGTAGGGGAGGACAGCGCAAAAAGTCAGAGTCGGGGATTCAGTGGCTGTTATCATAGTGTATGTGTAGCATGTGGACATTTCATGGGAAGATGGGGACGTGGAGCACCACTTCCTTAACGTTCCGGATGGCGTATGAAAGTGGAGAGGGGAGCGTGTGTCTAAGTGGCTCACGTATGGGGAGTCAGCAAGGCAGGGTCCAAGGAGTAGCCTTTTGAGGTATCGAAGTGCAGGAACTGAGAGAGATGTTTGCCCCATCAGGGGAGATGGGACACTTGTGAATGCAGCATACTTCTTCATAACAGAGAGCTGTACCCTCCACAGTTCCCCACTCCCGCACAGCATTGCACCATGCATCAAAGGTCGGGGGAGTGGGTGCTTTCCACTGCATTGCAAGCTTTCTTTTGACTAACAGCAAAGATAGGCTCGCAAAGCGGGTGCGGTTAATGTGGCGTTTTCTACATTTAAAAATGCCTGGGGTGCAAGCTTCCCATGAATTAAGGTTAGTGAATTTGGTGACGTCACGCAGTGTGGTATATATATCTTGCCAACAGGTGTAAAGAGAAGGGCCCGACCATAGCATGTGCCAAAGATCAGCCTCATCCGACCCGCAGAGGGGGCCAGGTAAGGTTTGCTGTAGGAAAATGCCTGTCGTGTTGGGGTTAAATAAGCACGGTGTAATACATGGAACTGTATATTCTTAAATCTCACGGTTCACGAGACATTGTGTGGAAATGCCAGCGACTGAGCCCGCTCTTTGTCGTGTAACACCCTTCCTATGTCGTCTCCCCACTTGGTGCAGAGGGGGCCCAGTGAAATATCAGTGTGACAACAGATCGTTTAGTAGAGCCAGGTGACCAAGCGCAGGACTTTGCCCATAGTAAGTATCGTTTTTATCACAGCATGAATGGGGGTGATCCTCATCCCTAGACCTCCAAAACCTATAGTAAGTATTTTGTAGTTGGTGATAGGTAAGGAATTGACCAGCTGGGCGGCCAAAGTCTGGGGAAAAGAGAGCAGATGACCATCAGCAAACAAGTCACAGGCCGTGATGAGTGAGCAGTTCTGCCAGCTATGCAGTGTTGTGGTAGAGTGTGAGCCGGGATGGCATGATGGAAGGCCTAACAAAGGGAAATCTGGGAATATGGGAGGGCATGTCGTGTAAGAGTGCAAATCCTGCTGATACATTTGGCAGCAACTAGTGTAGGGGATAAATGGAGGATTTGCTCCTGTTGACCAGTAATCCCGAAACGTTAGCAAATGACTGCAGTGCAGCGTGGATGGAAGAAGGGTCCTCCTAGGCATCTCGGGAAAAATAGGAGAAGGTCATTGGCATATAGTGACCTAGCGTGTCTCCTATCCTCGAGAGGAATACCCCACTGCATGCTGTCCACAAGGAGTCGGAAAGCCATGGTCTCCATGGCCATCGTGAAAAGTAGGGGTGAAAGCGGACACCCCTGTCACATACTGCGTTCCGACGGGAATGCCCCTGGTATGAGAGAACTCACCTGATACCGGTAGAGCGGGTTTCGTATAGAAGTAACGTGTAGGCTAGGAGGTGAGTGCCTATGCCCATTCGCATGAGAATGCGAAATAGGTAAGATCAGACTAGGGAATCAAAGGCCTTCTCCAGGTTCAGCACTAAGCAAATCAAGAAAGGGAAACGATTCTGCACCTGGTCCTGAATGTGGAAAAGGTGCTGAAGGTTGTGGAAAGTACTGTGCCTGGGGACAAACCCGTTTTGATCTGGGTGGATAAGATCCAGCAGTATTTGAGTGCATCAGATAAAATCTTTCCCAGGATCTTATAATCTGCCCGCAGGATACCGATGGGGCGGTATGACACTACATCATTAGGGTTCAGGTACAGCTTGGGAATAGAAACTTGCAAAGACTCTGGATGGAGGATGGTAGTTCACCCACCTGGAAGGCCTCATTGTACATAGCAGCTAGACTGTGTTCAAGGGTCTGAGCATATGTACTATAATACTCTATAGGTAGACCATCAAGGCCAGGGGTTTTAATACTGGCTAATTCCTGAATTGCTTGCTTGCCATCTGCCGGAGCTATAACTGCGTCCAAGGCATTCCGAGCAGTTGCATCAATGCTAGGAATGGGGAGGTGTTCGAGGAACGAGTCAATGACGTCCCCGCGGTCCGCACCAGATGTTTTGTATATGTGGGAGTAGTGATTGTGGAATGTTAAGGATGTTTTGTTGGGTATGTAGCGCTACACTCGAAGGGAAGGGCAGTTCAAGGATGGGGGTCTCCCTGTGTTACAGCGACAGGAGGGGTCTTCTTTGGCTTGACGAACCAACAGGGGTAATTGTTGCTCCACTTCTGTGATTTTTTTGTCTAGCATACCACAGACTCCTACCACTTCCTGAAGGCAAATGCCATGGGTGACAACCTTAAAGGCATCCCATTCAAGGAGTTTGTTGGAGACAGTGCGATCGTTTTCAGTAAAGAAGTTGTGAATATGGAAATTCTTAGAATCCCGAAATAATGGGTCTTCTAAACATTCATGCAGTAGGTGCCAGATGGGGTAGAGGGTACCCCAATGTAAATCCACGGTGTGAGCTTCATGGTCAGTAACCCCCTGGCCCAGGTAGTCTATGGATTGTAAGGAGGGTGAGAGTTTGTGGGAGCACAGTATGTGATCTACTCAGACGAATAGATCATGGGGCGAGGAATAGAAGGAATATATACGTGGTGTAGGGTTGAGAGCTCTCCAATCGTCCACCAGTGCCCAGTGTCTCACTCAATCCGCGAACCAGCTCACCTGAGTGTAAGTGGTGAAAGCATGGAAGAGGCGGGTGGTAGCGATCTAATTGTATGCTGAGGAAACAATTGTAGTCACCTCTAAAGATCTAAGGGAGTTGAGTCTTCTGGGATAGGATATAGGAAAGCGTCGCCCAGAAGGTATCCTGATCAGCGTTAGGTAAGTATATGCTCCCAAGTAAGACAGGGAGGCTGTTGAGGCATGCCTCCAGAAGAACATACGGCCCTTCCTTATCTATTATAGTGTTTATTACTTGAAAGGAAGACCCCAAGGCATATCCATATTAATGTACCACTAGCATATGATGAGTACGTGGTGGCATAAATTGAACATCGCCATAATTTTTGGAGTTCTGGTAGTTCTGTTAGGGTAGATTGTGTCTCTTGGAGGAAGACTATATGAGGATGATGCCTTCAGAGATTTGGATATATATTGAATAATGTTGTTGCGTGGCGTGCATGCCCCTGGCGTTAAGTGTGAGGAATCTGGTGGATATCACAGGTGCCATTGTAGAAGCATTGGGACATGATGGCGGGGAGGCAATGTGTAAGTTACGTGTGCTCTGATGCACCCACCCCCAGACTACACTTCTGCAGTTATGATGTTGTGCTAGTGCTGTGTGCCTCCGTGGCGCTCAGTCAGGAACAGTTAGGTATAAGGGGTGAACATGTAACTGTAAACAAAGAGAACCTTCGGCAACTGTGTGTTGGTGAGAACGGGTCGCACTGAGTGGGCATAGCAGGCCACCCTATGAACATTAAGTTAGTTTAGTTGGGGCACAGCAATGCATACACAGCGGATCATGGGTGGTGCAGACGAGTCTCTCCCTCATGCGCGTGGTAGGGAGCGCGGCGGGGTAGATAGAACACAGTAGCAGTAGTGGCGCAACATTGGCGCATGTAAAATTACATTCAGTAATAAAAACAAGGTAAAAGGCAAAAAATTATAATTTCTGAAGTCAGAGGGGTCAGGAGAGCAGGTGAGGACTGGGTGGAGGCCTGGCAGGAGTCCGAGTCTCCAGAGAAAATGTGAGGACCATTGTCTCTTTCTGAAAGAGCAGTTTACGCACCCAGGTGTGCAGCAGCCACCAGATCTTGTCATCAATTCTCAATTATTTGCTCCAGGTCTGGGGCTGTCAATGGGCGTGATTTTGGGGGAGGTGGGGGTTACTCCATGAGCGGTCTCCTCATTCCTGTTGTGACCTGGGTGGCCGAGAGGTTCTGGCATTTGAACGTGCTAAGGAAGCGCCAATGTTTTTGTCCAACCATTCCCATGTGTCTTTGGGGTCAGTGAACAACGTAGCCTCCCCCTGATGTATAATTTTAGGTTTTGCGGGATGTAGCAGGGAGTGCTGAACCCCTAACTGTCTAAGACATTTCTTGCCCTCAAGAAACATGGTGTGCTAACACTGTACCACAATTTTATAATCCGGAAATATCATTACATGTTTGTCCTTCAGTAGTAGGGTGCCATTTAAGCAAGTTGCTTGCAGGATGGCATACCGATCATGGTAGTGAAGGAGTTTTGCCAGCATAGGCCGAGGTGGCATCTCCAGGGGGGCGGGGTGTCGGGACACGATGTGCCCGCTCCAGTGAGAAGAAGGTGGTGAGGTTCGAGGGAGGCAGGCACAAAGAAGCTAAACCAGGTGTCCAGGAACTGCACAGGATCCTTCCCCTCCATCCCCTCCTGCAAACCAAGTATTCAATGTTGCTCCATCAGGAGCGGCCTTCAGCGTCATTGGCGCATTCTTCCAGTGTGAGAATCCGGTCTTGCAAATCACAAATGGCCTCTGTGTTGTCTGAGGTCTAGGCTGAATCACCGCCAGAGTTTTCTCACCCTCTGTCGCCCAATCTGCACAAGTTTTCGGTGGTCATCTCTGAGGAAGTTCAACTCTGTGACAAGAGTCCCCAGGGCCATCTCGTTGGCCTTGAGAGAGCTTTTGATGACAGCTAGAATTAAATCCAGCCTGTCTTGTGGAGGCTGCGAGGTTGCATCAACTGGATCTTGCTGCAGGGTGTCAGAAACTGTGGACGGAGAATCTGGTTGCAGCATTTTCAGGGTTGACACATTGGTTTTCGGGCAACCAACGGTTCAGTACTGCAGGAGGGTGTCAACCTCCTAATGTATTAGAAATCATGCAGTGATGTAGATTAAGAATGGCTGAAGGGGTCCTGGGACTCTAGGAAGCTTATCCCAAGCCAGTGGAGATGTGTTGAAGGGTGCTCTCCAATGTTTAGAGAGGAGCAGAGGGTCCCACTGAATAGGTTAAAGCTGGCCTGGGAAGCGCAGAGGTGGTGCCAGAACAGCATGTTCCACGATGTGGGGAGAGTCGCTATGCCCTAACTTGTGCACCAAGAATGTCTGGAGTGGCCCACAAGGCAGGGAGGATGGTGCAGCCAGCACTGCAGCCCGCTGCGTCCCAATTAGGAGACCAAGGTCCCCAGCCCCAGCTGCCCCTCCGTCCCAGGATGTAGTTAGTGGTGGTCCGCGGGGGGCAGCACAAGGGAGTGCTCTTCATGACAGCGTCTGGGATGACAGCAGTATACACCAACACACCTCCCGCAAACTGCCAAGGATATGGTGTCAGTCAAGGCAGCGGCCGTCAAGGGAGGGCATCCCCGGGGGGAGTGGGGCCCCGTAGAGAAGTGGAGGGCCACTATTGATAGAACTGGAGATGCTGGCGGTGCAGGCATCCTCCCCGCAGTCACATGGCAAGCCAGGAAGACCTCAGTGCATGGGCTTCCCCAGGGGTCAAACGAATGGACGAAATCCAGTCTTGGATAGTAATGCAACTCTGACCCCCAATGCCTCCAGTTCACCAGGTCAATCTACATTAGGGTCCTCCCATGATTTGGGATGTGTCCCTTCGCTTAGGTGTAGCCTTCCACAGGCTCCGCCACCACTGTGTTGCAAGTAACGAGGAGGCTGCAGCAGGAGAACAGGCAATGCCTAAACTCCCCCTCGCTCCAGAATGTATCAAGGTATAAATTCCAGCCCAAATGGATTCCGCCACCAAAGTGTCTCCAGAAGCCAAATGTGTAGTGACAGGGGAAAGATCACAGCAGGTGCAGGTTTTTTTTTATTGCCTGTAGTCACCCTCTGGTCTAGCCCGCAGGCCTCTCCCATGTAGTCCAATACACTGAGTCAGCGGGTGCTGACACGCAGGACCGGGAGTGCTGGTATGGCGAACTAAAGTCCTGTGCAGGGTGACAAGTCACATCCGTATCTGGGCAGAATTATGGATGTAGCCCTACGGGGCCGCGGGCGAGTGCCAGGGGCTGGGTCAGGTTAAAAGTGGGGGATGAAGCTGCTACAGTTGCAGCGGAGCGTCACGCGTCACTCCGATGATGTTTACGACCACTGGGCTCCTCCCGGAGGTGGGAGGCAGAGCCTCATTCCCACACCGCTCATCTGGGACAGACACCAGGCCCCTAGCTCAGCAGGTGGACCACCAGGCCGAGTTAACCGCTTCTGGGAGATGTCAGCAGGCTGCCATTTTGTTAATGCAGCTCTTATTTGAGGTGAGGGATAGTCTCCTCCGCTTGTTCCCAGACTGCCGGAGCCACTATGGGCAGGAAATCGTGCAGTTCGAATGTGCCTGCACCCCTGGTCGAACACATAGATGATGATGCTGGGCCCCAAGGTAGGATAAGATGGCAATTACAGGGTGGATGGTACGGAGCACTTTTAATACATGTCTGACATCTTCACCTGATTAGCCATGCCCCACAGATTTGGATGTTAATGTGGTGCTCTTGGCCCCATGATCTCTAAAAATCAAAGCCCATGGGCTCAGAATTAGTGGCTGCAAACTGGATCCCATTCAGAGACCTGCATCTCATCTGAACCCCCTTGAAGCTTCAAAGGAGCGTTCACCCCTTGTGGGATGCGGTTCAAGTGGACTCTGGGAGGTTGTTCTACAGACTCCTATCTGCAGATTCCAGAGTAAGACTGACTGGTTTAGATTATGACATCATCTCGTGCATCATTTCCCCGATAAATGAGTTTTTCATACCCGGCTACACTTCTGCTCCATTTATGAAAAATGCCCTCTTTTGTGTTGAATTTATTTATTACCTTTGGCCCTCCCCCCGAAGCGGCCTTGAAAGGCTACGGGTGGTTATCTGTACAGACAGTAAGCCACCCCCCTACAGCGAGTATGGGGTGCCTTTCATTCACCAACCAGTATGCACTACTTATCATACATATAACACATGCTTTATCTTTCTTTATCAACAATAAATGGAAGCCACATTTTTTGAATTGGCTCATTCATTTGGGCAAGAACCAGGCATTCTTTCAAGGCTATGATATCAATCGGGGTGAGTAATATGTGTCATAAATAGGGCCTGCTCTGCGATCTGCATTCAACGCCCTGGAATCATTTGTCTGGGGTGGGAGGAAAGCCCCTTTGTGGCGTTTCCAAGGCATCTTCCGGAACCTCAAAGCTGAGCCCAGAGTCGTGACGCCCTCACAAAACCGAGCCCTCTCCCTGCCCTCCCCGGGCCTGACCTCCGAGCTCTGGCTGTCCTGTTCCCCGATGAATAATGGCCTATCACAGTGCACCACACTTTGACAGATTGTTTCACGGAACAGATGTGTGCTCTTGTAATCAACTGTCTTTGCAGCGCGACGTAAAATATGAAAGTGTCTGGTGATGGGAGATCTGTATGAAAATGTCAGCCTGCAGATTCCCTGCACTATTACTGTCTGTGCACCAAAAAATATGGCTGTACATCTGCTGTGAGAGCAGAGGCCAAAAGCAAGGACGTTCCAGCATTTCACGGGCCACCAATAACTAGGTTTGAAAACGCTTCAAAATAATGAACATGGCATATTCTGGAGCTTATGTCAAAATGGCACGTGCTGACGTTGATAAAGCGCTTAGAGACCGGTTGGTGATAACGCGCTCTATAAATATAAATTACATTACATTGCATAAAGAGCTCCAACCCACCTCAGCACTCATAACTAACTACTGCACACTTACAACCAAACTTATACATAAGAGCAAACTACTAAGTACTTTACACTATCCGACTCAAACAACCAGATGTCAGGTTCCAGTAGGTGAACAAATCCTCTAGAGCACGGTCTGAAGGTAAGTGAACTCCGACAGCGCTTTGAAGACATACGAATTGCAATTTAGAGCTATACACATGTGTATAGCGCAATAAGGTTTTGATTAATGTCAGAATGCCATTAGAATGTTGGTCCTCCCATGTGCTTTTCCACGCTTCCTCCACTCAAATCAAGAAGCACATTCTTTGCTTGGTGGTGGGTGCGGAGTGTAGGAGATGGAAGCATCCTTCCATGTGGGCTCCAATACAAAGGACTTACTGGTCGGTGTGGCTGTTTGCCATCTTGACTGGAGACTCAAAGGTTTAATAATTAACAAATTGTGCCTTGCCTTCTTCCTATTTCTGACTTGGGGGATAGGGATGTAGTAGAGTGAACGCATACTTTAACCAAAGCTGTGCTAAAATTAATATTTTAAATTTTTATTACACAACAGGTACCTTGGAGAAATATTCCCCTGGGGTGGAAAAGCCTCCTATACTAGGTTCCACTCCTGAGGACCCTTCTTAGACCTCTGACTAAAATCACAAGAGAGAAATGGTCATAGTCGATTCCTTGAGAGTCAGAGCGGGCGCAATGTTTTTCCGAGATCCAGGCATAATTACATTTTGCTGTTTGGCCACTCCCTCCACCTTAGCGAAAATGCCACTTTTAACGCAATCGGACATTCTTAAGTGCCCATTTGTGGAGGTGCTGTTTGACAGTGGACTGCACTGGCTTTAAGGTAGCACTGGCACTGGTAGGTGCAGTCCACGACACGGGTTAAGATGGAACATTTTGCCCACACAGTGATGCCGCATTCTGTGCTGCAGAATGGTCTCATGGTAACAGACCTTGAATATACACCGTCCCTTCATAGACGTTTGTGAACAAATCTGGTGGTATATATAGCTGCAGCCGAGTATTATCCAACAGTGGGTTTTTATTAAATACAGGAAGTACACGGTTACAATGGAACCATACATGTATGCATATTTATTCCTCTTTTATTATCTCCTGATTTTGTTTTCTGAGACAGAAACCAGCTTTTGCCGAGAGGTCCATTCTAGTCTTCAATCACGGTCAGCTAAGACAAAAAAGTATAGGGTGCATGAATAAAAATTACTCAGAAGGATGAATTTGATCTTTTTAAAATCTATGTTCCATGTCAAGAGTGATTGCACATAACATGCAATAAGGAACTACATTTCGCTATGGAGCACTGTGTGCTAGTTCTGAAGGTTCAACGAGTAGATTTTTCTGAAGCATGTATGTACCCATGACATCCAGTGCATGCATGTGTAGAAACATAGGGCCTCACCTTGAAAGGAAAACTGCTGAGAATGAATAGGCCATGCAGACAGTGGAGCTTTTTATTGTTGCTGCTTTAGTGCTATTGAAGTGAATTTTTGATGAAACTGGAATTTGATTAGAAATGCAAATGCTAACAACCTCAGATACCCCATTTGCTCCAATAGAAACAAGTCAATTTGCGCCAAAAACGAACTGGTTTGTGAGAAAAAAACTGCTACATTTTTGAGAAAGTAATAATGAATTTGTGACAAAGTGTACCTCGTTTTAAGAAAGGTGTCCATTCATTAGGACGACACATGTAATCACGAAAGTAGATAAAAAAAATGGGATTTGTAAATCTAAAGCCAGTAAAAAAAAACTCCTTAGATTAATATATTGGTGAGGGGGTGGAACTTTAGATTTCAGCACAATTAATGATTCACATCTACTCAAACAATGCCGTAGATGGTCCGTCGTCAGCCATAGCACAGGGTCATATGGCTGACTATGGATTTACGATCAATCACTGCGGGTCATTGGGTCATGCACGGCGAAGAATGTCTACCAATGATGAGAGTTCTTCCTAGAGCCTCTTCATTGGCTCCTTGAGGCACCATATGGAGGAAGTTGATGAAACAGACCTTTGATGAAGATCAGAAAGAAATAGGATGATTACCAGACTCCTGGTTATTACGAATTTCGTTGCGCGCGCTGCATCGCATTTTGCGATGCAGTGCGCGCAAAGGAATTCGTTTTATTTATTTAAATGTGTACTTACCTCCGTTCATCCATATTCCGGTGTTTACATTTCCCCACCCTGCCCCTCCCCCGCCCCGCCTCACTGCCTCACCGAACTCCCTCCACGGGCCGCTACTGTCGTCCCTTATTTATTAATTGGTCATAGAAAGACCAAGGACTTGCACTAGTGTGACAAAATATTAGAAAAGGAAAACGTAGCAAACGGGACAAAAACCCTTCAGTTGGGTGAGGTTATGTCATGACGTAATCTGGAGGGAGTACCTGAAGAAGTGTGCAAATTAGGTGGCTTTAATATTCTGAACTTGTGCATGGGCCACCATATGTGTCTGCAGCTTGAGCCAACTCAATTCCTGAAAACTGTGAAGACCCACGGTGGAGGTATTGCCAGCGGGCATTAAAAGGACAGTGGATGATCGGGTAAAGTAAGGAGTGACCTAATAAATTGGTTATTTGAATACCACCACATCAAAGAGGCAATACATTTTCAACCTCTAACTGACTTTTGATCAGTGAACAAAACATAAAGCCCACACTGACACCACCTTCTATGAAGCTGACTTTTACAGAAAACGGGCTTTGCAATTTGGGCTAAGCCACGCTTGCCGCTTCTCCTCAAGCGCAACCATGCTTGTCTTGACCACTCATATGAATGGTTAAGGCATACGTGCGGTCTAGATGTCGAAATGGGTGGGCCCAAGAACAGGAAGGATCGGGAGCGGACGCGGTGAGGTAAGCGGGACTGGGACCGGGGCTGGGTTTTGGGGAGCTTGTGTGTAATTTTTAAGGGTTTGGGTAGTTTTTAGGGCTGAGGGTTCAGGGTTGTTTTCAAGGCTCAAGGGGTTGGGGTACTTTTTAGGGCTAAGGGGGGGGGGTCAGGTAGTTTTTAGGGCTTGGAGTGCTGGGGTACTTTTTAGGGCTCCCGTAGGGGTTGGGGTAGTTTTGAGGGCTCTCGGCGGGGGGTTGGGTGAGTTTTTAGGTCTCGGGAAGGCAGGTCCTTAGGGTTTGGGTCAGGTAGTTTTCAGGGCTCTAGGGGGATTGGGCAAGTATTTAGGGCTCGGGGGTCAGGTTCAGGGTAGTTTTTAAGGCTCGGGAGGCGAGGCAGTTTTTAGGGCTTGTGTGGGTTGGGGTACTTTTTACGGGTCAGGGCAGTTTCTAGGGCTCAGGGGGGGGTTGGGTTCGTTTTTAGGTCTTGGGGAGTGGGGGTAGTTTTTAGTGCTCCGGGGGGAGGGCTCGGGCGCAAACTTTACCACACATATCCCTTTACCAGTCATGCATTTACCACGAAATTGCATGGTGAAGGCATATGTGGTAAAGGAATGTGTTGTTCAGACGCATTTGTGGTTAGGGCAGCATTCTAGAGGCACGCGATGTTTAGCCAATGCGTGCCTCCATCATACAACCACCTGTTACATATTTTCACTCCATGGTTTATGGCCTTTTACCTCAAGCAAAGAACAGGATTTCTTCCATCCATTCGGACTCTTTTCAACAAGACGTAAATCGAGTGAGTAATGGACTCTGCTAATTGTACCCACTTCTTAAGTAGCCGTACGCCAGTCATTCTCACTCTCAGTACGAAATCCAGGACTGACCTTCCTTTCAACAGCCATTCAAAAGCACAAAGGCTCATCCCAGTCGTATTCCAGTGTGACAGCAAACAGTAGGGCTTCTCCTAACCAGAATCACATACTGTGCCCAGTTAGTTGTTTCTCTATCCATTACATCCTCCTGCCACAGACGGGCAATGCATGATTCACACTTTAAAATGCTAGCACTGCCACCTAGAACTCTGGCATTAAACTCGATATTGCCTATCAGTAGGTTTCTTGCACTCCCACTGTTTCTCATCAGCCTCTCCATTTCACACAGCTGTGGCTGTTGTATTTCACTCCTAGGATCACACCTGGGTTGGAATTGGACATCCAGAAAAGTAATGGAGGGCGCCATCACCCTGATGACCGCATACAAGGAGGGCATTTCACCGGACATCAGAGATGCTTCAAGTGCTGTCACTTTGTATTCAGCTCACGCAGAATAGGAGCAGGTCTCTTATTCAATGTGTGTGTCAGAGAGAATGTGTTTTTGTTTTGCTGGCATGGCCTGATCGCCTACTTTAGTCGGTGGAGACTGGGTTCAGCATCTTGGTCTATTAATAGTGGAACTGAAGATTGGTTTTTGCTGTGCTGCTCAGTTCTCAGCTGGTGCGTGTCTAGGCTGGGCACGAGGAAGGCGGTAAACACCTAGATCTTCTCCAACAGATGACGAAGGATCTCCTCAAAGGAGAGGAATCACAAGGCTGATGTAGATAGCATAGTTATTTTCCACCCAAATACCATAACCAAATTTCTCAAAGATGGTATATGCGCAAGTACATGCATAACCCCTCGGGCTTGCAAAAGTGCCTTGAGGCCCCCCCCCACTCATGACGAGTGTCACTGCTTGACCCTGACCTGGGTGCTTCAGTTTTAAGCCCTCAAGTGCCCCGGGAGAGTGTCAATCAGTGACATCTCGTCAAAGAGGTGGTTGGGGTCAGCAGTCTCAATGCCCCCATCCCACTCTGTGACGAGTGAGGGACTGCTGCCTTTCCTCATTGGTTGACCATTAGGAAAGGCAGCAGTACCAACACTCTTGGGATCTCTGAGGCGTCTCTAACAGAGAGTTGCAGTGCAGATAAGTTTTGTTTTCTGATGTTTGGTGCGTGCATGCATGTATTTATGTATGTATGTGGAGTAAGTTACTTGTCTACTATTCTCCACTGTACTGCTCTGTCAGAGTGTTCCATGACATCATAGAATGCCTGAGTGCCTCTCTGTGTTAGAGTGTCAGTCAACTCAGGCTGAGCTGCTAGGAGCCTGCTCCTGGTGGGGCTGTCTTTGTACCATCTATCTTCTCCCACTATCCTGATCTCCTATACTGGAACCAAGCTACTAATAAAGAAGTATCTTACTTGTACAGATGGACTCTGTATCTTCCTTTACAACAATTTTGGCGACAACAGTATGCCTATTCATGAGTGAGTGAGTGTGGTGAATGGGTGTGTGTGCACATGTATACATTTATAGGTGTAAGTGTATACGTGCTTGGCCCCCATGCCTCTCCCGGCTAAAATTAACAGCCCACCACTGATGTTTTGTATTTTATATAGAATTTAAAAAACGGCGCACTAGTTACCTCATGACGAGGACTCATTTCAACTCCACGTTCAATGACTGGACTTAGGATAAGGGATGAGAAGGTGATGCTGTTTGTTGATCAGCTAATACCTCTCTACCACCCTCCTAAACATGGGAGGAATAATGGCGGCCATTTTGATTGACACAGCCACTCACAGACACAGACACCATCTCAAGGACTTTCATGGCTCCTAGGATGGAGAGGCGCCTTAATGCTTCTATTTCAATTCAAGTTGCCTCTGGGTGATAATGTGACTGCAGGACACACATCAGGATAAAAATGCGCCGCCGTGAAAGCCATTACCTCATTAACTCCGAGGTTAACTATCTCTCTTGCATTCGGAGGTCAGCTTTTTACTCCACGATGGATTGCGCCTTCAAAAGCTTGAAGTTCAACAACTCTTTATGCTGCACTCATATTGCCGCCCTTTGGCTTTTCATGGTTCACTTTTCTGCTGTGTTTACAGATGCGCTCCGAGCACATTATTTCACAGGTCCTTGGTGCCAGCAAGGACCTTCCGCTCATAAATATATGAAATTGTGTTGTCTCGCCGCTGCCGCACATCCTTCCAGCATAATGAGGAATAGAGGAACCACCGCGGCTGGCGATCAGATCCTCAGGAGGAGAAAAACAGGCTGGTAGCCCACAACAAAAATATGAGAAATGGAGGAGTCCAAACGCGACTATGAGAAGGAAATTTGCAGAGCTGCCAAGTTTTTCAGGTCCATGCTTGATGTGCTGATCCAGTCCAGAAGTTGTCTTTGAATTCTGGGATTTGTAATTCTTTTTTATAATGGAATAAAAAAGACTAAAAGTCTCAGAATTTAAGGAAAAGCACATCACCCATGGACCTGGGAAACTTAGCAGGTCTGAATTTGGAAAAGCATCCTGAAAAATGGGAACAATATAAAAAAAAATATGATGTCGAATTATAACCACCCCCCATACTTCATGAGAAAGTGAGTTTAGATGAACAAAGTAAAAGCAACATAATAATTGAATATCAAATCTGTATGTTGTGCTGCAGTATGAACAATAGACCTATACAACGCTTACTAACACTGATATGCAAGAACTATGCAGATCAATTATTCATAGAGTTAACAATTGAAACTTGTCACCAGAGGTACCACAGGCCTGGGCTTTCATATATCAACCTTATGCAGTCTGGATGTCACCGCCTTTGCTCACCTCACTGGGACTAAAGCACCAGATTACAGTGGTTTGTAAGAGGAAAACACCAGACCCAGGACTGGAACATGGTCTCTCAAAGGACAAGGAGTGATCGGTAAACTTTGTGGATGGCATTCATTCGACAGTATCATAGAGGTGGCAAGAGACATAACATGCAGGTGGCCCCCGAAGATAAGTGGTTAATTTGTAGAAAAAAAATAAGAAAAAAAATATATATATAAATATATATATATATATATAAATATATATATATATATATATATATATATATGCAACCAGTCCTGCTGTCAATATTCAAAAACAGGTGTAGACTCCGTGAGAATAAAGCATGAAGGAATTTATTTTCGTTAGGAGACCAAGACGCGTTTCGACGGCAAGCCGCCTTTGTCATATATATATACTGTCAGCTACCATAAACACACACTCTGAGAGCCATTTATTTTACTTCATGTGTTTCGCCTGCTCAGCAGCCATGATCACATGTAAATCACCACCTATCAAGAGCCCTTTTGACTGTGTTGGGAAATAGAAAGTGGACTGATGATACAAAGGTTGCAAACGACCATATCGGCCATCTTGGAGTATGTTGTAGACAAAATGTTCACACAAATATATACATATACAATTCTAAAATCACTGTTAAGTGAGCGTAAGTGCCCAGGTAAATGACATGCGCTTGACAACAGTAAATGCAGATCATGGTATGTGGCAGTGTTCTAGTATAAAGCTAGTATCATAGTCATCCTGTGCACTGTAGGTCCATGCATACCCAATGGTTGATAAAAAACTCAGTATCATGCTAAAACAATCCAAAGGAAATCCCCATGGGGAGAGGAGTAGACCTAAACGGCTAGGGCGGTCGACCTCGAATCCGGGGAAACCGGGTTCAAGTCTCGGCAATGACGCTGAACATCCTGTGATTCTGGGCAAATCACAATCTCCCCGTGCCTAACAAAAATTAATGTGTCCTCATGTAACACAACTGGTGCTATGTAGAGCGCTCTGATACCCGATACCTTCAGGTCAAGTTCGGCTATATAAAACTCCGTAAAAAAAAAAGAAAAGGGGCTGAGTGTAGGAGTCCTCCCAATGATGGCATAGTGCCTGATGCTGTCAGTCCCATGACTAGAGTGCAATTGCAAAATGGCGATCCAGTAAGAAAGGGTCCGGAATGTCAGCTCATGTGAGTTGTCATTCCAGTCCCTTTCTTACTGGATCTCCATTTTGCACTTGCACTCTAGCCATGGGACTGACACGATCAGATTGTTTATCAACCTATTAGAACTAACTAACACCAAAGATATGCTTATTTTCTAAAAAATAGTGACCTGATTCTAAAAATAATTTAATCTGGGCAAAGGCCAATATCTGCCTATTGCCCCTTAGTGTTAAATGTTGGGCCTTTATGATGGCATATGTGTGCTTGCTATTGCAGAATGTGCTAATTGGAAACTGAGAATATTTTGTTTTGCATGTGACATGACTCTTGCAAAGCATGTTATTCCCATTTGGCTTAGTGAGTGCCTACATTGGAGAACATGCTTTAGACGAAGCTGCCATCACAGACATGCAGAAAATGCAGTGCATCCAAAAGTGTCTGCGTGTTGCACTCTCCTTGGGTGCACTTTACAGGAGCAAATGTTTAGGGTCCCTAACATGCTCTGGATGCCTCTCTTGGAGGGTGAGTAGTTATAAGTTGCACTGCCAAAGGGAAAGCATTGGCCCCTTCTCTAAACCAAGTTGGGTTTCTTGGGTACAGACAGAGACAGCAAAAGAGGGAGGCAACGGTGTGGGGTTCCATCAGGGTGACACCAGTTAGGAACTGTGCTCACATTCACAGCTACCCTCAAAAGGCAGAGGGCTCACCAGCACACCACAACCAGTAAGCAAATATGGTAAAAACCCTCTTCTTCAACACACACTAGGACCAAGTTCTATACATAGGCTGCATGATTTGCAGAGAGGGGGTATTTCTGTGCCAGCCATTACCGGTGCTGCTACAAAGCTTGACATCTAAACGTTTATCGCAGATATCACAGTGTTTTTTTTAAACTTCCCAAAAGTGGGCAGGCCCTATTTATGTGGCTCATTGTCACCAACCCTTGTTATGCCTAAACCATTTAGTTCTGCTAGTTCAGGACAGGCAAGACCTAGTCATTCTTACTGGTGTTTATTGTACTCATTGTAAAGTATTGAATCGTGTGTTAATCTGCAAGAAGAAGCACATTCAACAGGGGCTAAGCAAGAGTGGGTGTGCTTATCTGTTTATGCTGTCTATTTGGTCCTCTCAAATTGCTTCTCTTGTTTTTGGTACTGCTTTTATTTTCTTTGATGTTTACTATTTTCTATTTTGAATTCTCTCCTCATTTGTATTTGCGTGCCTGATTTACTGCATTTCTGTTCACGATTTTGTAAAGCGCTCTGATACCTTCGGGTCTAGCTAGCGCTATATAAAACATATAAATAAATAAAGCTGATAATGAGAGCCTAAATTTAATAATGAGGGGGAGAGGACTAGTAGTCAGATTTGTTAAACCACATTAGTTGAAAAGTAGTGTAACAAATCTGTATATGGCAACCTAGATACATCATTGACTGCCCCTAGGTTCCTATTAATGGCATCCCTGTGAGCCACGACACTGCAGAGTACACTGTCCTCCTAAAACTCACCTGCCCTTTCATTACTTATCAGAAGTCTACATTACATGTCTACTGATACTTCTGATTGTTCTACTGAATATCAACACCAACAATATTGTGGCATACTAATACCGAGAACGCAATATCGAAGGACAAAATTTCACAAGGTAAGTGCACAAAGGGAAGTATAGATGTACTTTTCCTAACTCCAGATCTACGTACCTTGTAGATATATGTACTTTGTGGGTACATATATATGTGGATTAGGTATAGAAAACCTAGACTTACTTGTCATTATTTTATGTTCGATATTCTCTCCTCGATATTCTGTCCCATCGATATTGTTGATTCGATATTCAGGGGGCAAACCATACCGCTATAACACAGTATGGGAGACAACCACTACTGTGGGTGTCAACTTGTAAAACCACTTTGTGAATGGCATGAAGCCCAATAGCGACCATTAATAATCAATAAAACCCTGCAAGGATAACATTCACGAATAACAATCATAAACCCCGTGACTTTCTGCACTTCTTAATCACAAGCTCCTCTTTCCCTCATATATCATTTTCTTTAAGTTTAAAATTAAATTTAGATTGTAGAGTCTTACTGAAAGAAGAATGGCAGATCCTACAATCATCCTTCCCAGCACTCAGGACATGCCTCAGCACCAAGGAGAACTACGTCAATCAGTCATAATATAACATTCAGATGTAATTGATTTCATTTCCTTGGGAAATTGTGTTTAATTAGAAGACTATAATACTGAGTATGCCCACATGGCTAAACCTTCGACAGCATCATGCCATTCAGAAATTCCTTTGGGGCGTTACAAATGATCACACTTATTGTAAATTAAAAGTTGTAATCTTAGAGGACCTTCTGCCAACATTTCTATTATGAACTTTCAGTCCCAATGGAAAAAGCTTGTTTAACAATTTAGAGATTCCATTTGAGCAGACTGTTATTTCAGGCAAGTACCGCTACCGCCTGGTACTACAATGAGCTGATCACAAGCAGCGTCTCACCGTCATGTCTGATGATGCATTGTACAGAAAAAAATCAAGTTCTGGATATAACCAATAAATAAAAAAAGGATACCTTGAAAAATAAGCAATCCTTGAGCTGGTAAAAAACAAAAATGGCAAAAATATCGAGATATTAAAAATATTGGGTCATTATATGGTTACGTAAGAACTGGTAAAAAAAAATGAAAATGCCGCATTTAAGAAGTGCTGCCTATCATGATGGTCAAATCTGAAAAAAGACACAAACACATAATTGGCATTTAGGGAAAGGAGTCAGTTCTCACAGATGATGTATAATGGCTAGTTCAGGTGATTGGTTCAGGATATGTATCATCTTAAATTACAAATGCATGCTTACTTTAGGGCACCTCCTCTTAAGCTTATACAAACATATGGGCATATGGAGAGGGGCATGTGAACCCCTGTTGGCCATCATTACCATACACCAATGAGCCCAACAAGAAGGCCTGCCCCTTTATTGAATGTGTACAGGAGAAAATAAAGAATCAGGAAGTTGTATATTTTTAGGTCTGCTTGAATTTCAAGCCTGGGCTATTGGTTTCGCCGCTACTTGTTATTGAGGTTAGTCAAATGTGCTCTGAACAGATTTTTGGAGACTGAGTATAGGATCTATCACAAAAACTTTGTTCGAATGAGCTCAATTTAACATCATTTCGGGGATTATATTGCCCCAGAAGTTCCAAAGCATACAATAATCCCTGGTTTGTTGGACTTTGTAATGCTGATATCATTTTATGCGTACCGTAACCTATATTTTTGAGATCTCTGTACCTTATTTGAGCCCTGAAAGATTTTATGCAAGGAGGGAATTAAAAAGATCAGTCAGAGTGTACAATTAAAACCCACAGGTTGCCCCTGTATAGCAAAAATTAGCAATTGGTAAAGTTCCCTGTTCTTTACAAGGTCAAAACTGGAACATGTCCAAGGAATTTTAGCGAGAAGTCTGTAATGGCTGCTCCAAGCAGAATACACAGTTCTGTTCTTTAGACCAGTTTTAAAATTCTGAAAGCAAGGCCTAAGCACACGGGTCAGCTGGCTGCTATCAGCAAGCAGGCCCAATATAAGATGGTCTCACCTCCTCAATTTAACTAGCACAACTGTATGTCTTTGACCATTGTAAATAAGACTGCTCAAGCGGATGTGGAGAAGTCATTCCTCCATGCATGCGCACACCATCATATCTGGATCACATATCTGATGCCCTTCCTATGACACCTTCCTTCTACCCAGGAGCTTTTCATGTACCCGTACACTAGTTTAACAAGTGTCTGAAAATTTTTCAAATTATCTTAAAAGAATGTGGTAGTAATCAACACAGTGATGGCCTATGTTATCATGATGCTAACGCTTGCGTGTTCCTCTATGTGAAAATGTCCTGTAGACGCATGAAAATCAATACAATTCTCCCTTCTGAAGCGCTGTCTGAAAAAGCTGAGAAATGCACTAAACCCACAATGCCATTCTGCACAGATTGATTGACAAATATCATGGGATCTTAATCTTCTCACCTCTCCTCGCCGCCACTGCCCTGTAAATCCTCTGTACAGGATCTACGCAGAGACCAGATTAAGTGTGTTCCTGATCTCGAGAACTGTAAGACTATTATAGCAGAGTCACATCCCATCAGTAAACCGCTTACTCGTATCGAGGACCACGGTCACCTTCTTAAGCGCGAGCGCAAGTAATCCGGCCCACTTCTGCCCCTGGGAGCAGTGGTACGCTTGCAAACCTGTGCTTGTGTTTTGTCAATAGCACAAAGGTCAGATACGGAGGCGGTGAGGCTGGGATTCTCAATCAGGTGCTTCTGTGAGAGGAAAGGCTTTGTTGTGGAGCACCACAAATCATCTAATCCTTCTGAGCGGGTCCATCATTACACAGATAGAAATTCATTCAGTAGTCCTGGTAGTCCAACAGGCATAATGTCCAGCCATCCCTGCATCCCATGCAGATAGGTGATTTGAATGAATGCACACATTAAACAACAGAGCTACTGTGTGCATGCCAAAAAATCATTGCTTCTGTGTACAATTCACTGTAAGACTGTATGGCGAAGAATAAAGCTTAAGAAACTCGTATTGCAGGGAAAAGAATTTGAGCCAAGGCTCTCATGCAAGCAGAAACAGCAGAACATGTCTGCTGTACGTTGATGCAATCTATTTTACACTGAATGTGGACATTTTTCATAAATTAGTCTTGTGAGTTGCGATTATTATAGTACCTAAAATGTTTTGCCATTGCATTTAAGGGATTGTTTATAATACAAAACTTCTTATTCGAATATAGTAGACAGAGAAAGATTACATTTCGGTTACATTTCTACCAAGCAAATGTTTGCATAATGAGGCAAAACTAGTACTACTGTGGACCTAAAACGAGGTATATGTTTATGTACCTTGTACCCACGTTTCAGACTTGGCCAGAATTATTAAAACGGTGTATATATTCGCCGCCAGGATTGGCCGTCAGCTGTTCAAGGCCGCTGCCAAGGAAAACTACGGTGTATGATTGCTCGTATGTCCTGCACTCTGTTGTAGCATTAATAGATGCTTGGACATGATTCATTTAGGCTGGCTTTCTGCCAGGCTCTGCTGGTCCTACTTCCTGCCCTAAAGCTCATACCTCAGCTGCAAGATCTTCAGGACACTACAGCTCTGCAAAAGCACAGCTGCAATACTACAGTTGTTGAACTGTCCAATCACAATACCTCTATAACTTCTTAGCGGCTTCCTGAACATGTGCAAAGAGATTACAACTGGATATCTGGACATTTACAACAATATTAAAGCAGCACAGTTGCACAATTCTATAACTGTACCTCTCTAGCTCTTCAGCTCTAGAAGTGCACAACTCTACAGACATCTGTACCTCTACCTCTTCAGCTCTAGAAGTGCACAACTCTACAGACATCTGTACCTCTACCTCTTCAACTCTAGAGGTGCACAACTCTACTGACAACTGTACCTCTACCTCTTCAACTCTAGAAGTGCACAACCCTACAGATAACTGTACCTCTACCTCTTCAACTCTAGAAGTGCACAACTCTACAGACAACTGGACCTCTACCCCTACAACTCTAGAGGTGCACAACCCTACAGACATCTGTACCTCTACCTCTTCAACTCTAGAGGTGCACAACCCTACAGATAACTGTACCTCTACCTCTTCAACTCTAGGGGTGCACAACTCTACAGACAACTGTACCTCTCCCTCTTCAAATCTAGGACTGCACAACTCTACAGACAACTGTACATCTACCTCTTCAACTCTAGAAGTGCACAACTCTACAGACATCTGTACCTCTACCTCTTCAGCTCTAGAAGTGCACAACTCTACAGACATCTGTACCTCTACCTCTTCAACTCTAGAGGTGCACAACTCTACTGACAACTGTACCTCTACCTCTTCAACTCTAGAAGTGCACAACCCTACAGATAACTGTACCTCTACCTCTTCAACTCTAGAAGTGCACAACTCTACAGACAACTGGACCTCTACCCCTACAACTCTAGAGGTGCACAACCCTACAGACATCTGTACCTCTACCTCTTCAACTCTAGAGGTGCACAACCCTACAGACAACTGTACCTCTTCAACTCTAGAGGTGTTCAACCCTACAGGCAACTGTACCTCTATCTCTTCAACTCTAGAGGTGCACAACCCTACAGGCAACTGTACCTCTACCTCTTCAAATCTAGGACTGCACAACTCTACAGACAACTGTACATCTACCTCTTCAACTCTAGAAGTGCACAACTCTACAGACATCTGTACCTCTACCTCTTCAACTCTAGAAGAGCACACCTCTGCAGACAACTGGACCTCTACCCCTACAACTCTAGAGGTGCACACTTCACAGGCAACTGTACCTCTACCTCTTCAACTCTAGAATTGCACAACCCTACAGACAACTGTACCTCTTTAACTCTAGAGGTGCACAACCCTACAGACATCTGTACCTCTACCTCTTCAACTCTGGAAGAGCACACCTCTGCAGACAACTGGACCTCTACCCCTACAACTCTAGAAGTGCACAACCCTACAGACAACTGTACTTCTTCAACTCTAGAAGTGCACAACCCTACAGACCACTGTACCTCTTCAACTCTAGAGGTGCTCAACCCTACAGGCAACTGTACCTCTATCTCTTCAACTCCAGAGGTGCACAACCCTACAGGCAACTGTACCTCTACCCCTACAACTCTAGAGGTGCACACTTCACAGACAACTGTACCTCTACCTCTTCAACTCTAGAAGTGCACAACCCTACAGACAACTGTACCTCTTCAACTCTAGAAGTGCACAACCCTACAGACCACTGTACCTCTTCAACTCTAGAGGTGCTCAACCCTACAGGCAACTGTACCTCTATCTCTTCAACTCTAGAGGTGCTCAACCCTACAGGCAACTGTACCTCTATCTCTTCAACTCTAGAGGTGCACAACCCTACAGGCAACTGTACCTCTACCTCTTCAACTCTAGAAGTGCACAACCCTACAGACAACTGTACCTCTTCAACTCTAGAAGTGCACAACCCTACAGACAACTGTACCTCTTCAACTCTAGAGGTGCTCAACCCCACAGACAACTGTACCTCTATCTCTTCAACTCTAGAGGTGCACAACCCTACAGGCAACTGTACCTCTACCTCTTCAAATCTAGGACTGCACAACTCTACAGACACCTGTACATCTACCTCTTCAACTCTAGAAGTGCACAACTCTACAGACATCTGTACCTCTACCTCTTCAACTCTAGAAGAGCACACCTCTGCAGACAACTGGACCTCTACCCCTACAACTCTAGAGGTGCACACTTCACAGACAACTGTACCTCTACCTCTTCAACTCTAGAAGTGCACAACCCTACAGACAACTGTACCTCTTCAACTCTAGAAGTGCACAACCCTACAGACAACTGTACCTCTTCAACTCTAGAGGTGCTCAACCCTACAGGCAACTGTACCTCTATCTCTTCAACTCTAGAGGTGCACAACCCTACAGGCAACTGTACCTCTACCTCTTCAAATCTAGGACTGCACACCTCTGCAGACAACTGGACCTCTACCTCTTTAACTCTAGAAGAGCACACCTCTGCAGACAACTGGACCTCTACCCCTACAACTCTAGAGGTGCACACTTCACAGACAACTACACCTCTACCTCTTCAACTCTAGAAGGGCACAACTCTACAGACATTCAGCTCTAAAAAAACAGCAGTACTAATACACACCTATAATTACCAAATTAACACCACTATGTAACAACACTACTACAACATTAAGGTGCTTCCACCACGCTACAAAAATACAACACCAGATTTCGAAGTTTAAGTACCACACTTCAACTATCACGTTACATTTAAAACAGCAACTCACCAATACAACTGCAGTATTAGAACTCCAACCGCAGTCCAGCAACACCCACTACAACACTTCAGCACTATATGTACAGCTTCAAAACTACAAGAAAAGCTCAGCACTAAAATAGGTCTACAACACTACAATTTTGCAAGCATCACTCCAAAACCAAAAGTACTATTACAACTACATATATTGCAAATACAACATGGAAATATGACAACATGTGCAGCCTGGTTCCCACTCTGTATGAAATAATGGTGTTCTGTGGTTCTCTTGTGCCAGACACATGCACACCACATTTGCCAGTCTTGGTTTATGATATATCCTTACCCTTTTCGAGTCGGTGATTCATTTAAAGCAGTGTACTGGCAATAATGAGCCAAATGTTTCTTACCATGTGCAATGAAAAGTCCCTAATGAGTCACTAAACAAAGTTAATGAATTATAGCAGAATGTGCTGCAGTCGTTGGTGTAGTCAGCCCCCGAAGCTTGCTCAATACATCACTATAATACACTAAACCAGCAATAAATATATAAAAACATTTCCCTATTACAGTCCAGCTGTGAAATCAGTACTCACCTGTAATAAGAAAACGGCAATATTGCTTCACTCTACTAACTTATTAACATTGAGTTGTGGCATCACCTTGACTGCAGCTTAAACAAAGTGAGAACTAGCTGTATGGTTTTCTTTCTTTTAAACGTTTCCCCTGGAAAGTCACTTTCATAAAAAATACAGAGCAATTCATGATATTATTTCAATGTGTTGCACTGCTGGAGTTCATTACAAGAAAGTAGGACTCAGCAGGTTTCCACAACTCTTACTCACAGTTGGTTTTGAAAATGACATGCATTAAACTACTTAAGATATGTGTTTGCCACCCTTTACAAAGTGGTGAGTTTATTGTCACACTTTAAATTCCATATTATTATTATTATTTTCTGATTATTTATTATTAATAGTTCTGAAAAACTCCAACCAGAGGATGCTGTTTTAAAAAAACGAAACAAAGGAATGAGAATTTAAAACAAGCATTTACAATGCAATGGTCTCGGCATTGGTAAAGTTAGAGCTATTGGTATTGTTATTTACAATGTCAATAGCATAATCACTCTCAAATGCGAGACCTATTGCATTTGCACCCACACACAGAGCCACCTACACACACACTGATTAAGCTATTGACATTGTAAATAACAATGCCGTTTCTCTACATGTTTTAAAAACAAAAACATAAACAAAAATAATGTCATGAGCAATGCCAATAGCTCTAACTTTAACAATGCCGAGACCGTTGCATTGTAAATGCTTGTTTTTCTTCTCTGGGTAAGAAGGAAAAGACAGAGTCCTGTTACTTCTCTGTCGCCCGTCCTCGAACGCCAGGAACGCCGAGCTTTATTTATAGGCGATGGTAATTTCTTGCGTCCCGGGACGCATTTTCAAAATAAAAAAGTAGGGGAACGGAATCCCTGGAATTGAAGAAGTAGGGGTACGCCGTGCCCTGCTCTTCCCCCCCACTTCGACCACTGGGTGTAAATAACATATTCACTCTTATTAAAGTGTAAGGTGTAGGGAAATCAGATTAATGTTGTGGTTTTGAGATATGTGACTGACCAGCCTCAATAAGAACAGACATACACTAAGGCGAGCATTGCACCACTGAGAAGGGCCTCAAAGGAACAGAATCAAGGTGGGCTGCAAAAGTGGTTGAGATGAACAAAATGAGAACAACATTTTGAGGTAATATAATATACTACCATATAATATGATACGCACAGTGGAAATTGCTATTTATAGCGTTTGCACGTATCAAAGAGCTAAAAGCAACTTTTTCAAAGAGATAGCAATGGGGCTTCCGCTTTTTAATGCTCTGGTAAAACAAATCAATTTATTTACTTTTTTTTAAATCAAAGTAATTACCTTTAATACCATACTTGACAAAGAAGAGATGATGCATGGTGCCTGCGTTTTTAAGTTTGGCAAAAAAACGAAAAAAAATAGAATAAGCACGTTTCTCAAAATTAAGCTTCAGAGGAACGTCCTTTGGATGTAGTAACATAGGGCGGACAGAATGTTTTATGTGTGAATCGAGGACAAATTTGTATATGACATATTAAAGCAAAATAGGGGAGAGGGAGAAAGTGGTCTGGGAAGAAGGTGAAATAACGCCAGTGATCACTGCGATATACATATTTTCTATATAGGTTGCTATGGCTGAATGCGCTACAAATGACAGATGGTTCATATTTTATAATGTCATGAATGACCATTTCTAGAGTTCATGCTACGCACTAAATTGTCTTTCTGCGATTGGTTGCAGATTTGACTGCGAAAGCTCCTGGTCATGGTATTTATTTGTTTGTTTCCGAAGGACTCAAATCTCTGATTGCACTGATCTGCACAGCAGGCACGCAGACCCACTGGTCTGCTTTCCGCAGTTAACAGGAATATAATCACCCAGCAAACTGTGTACTTACTTTATGGGGTAGGTGGCTTACTTTATGGGATAGGTGGGGATGAAAGGCTGAGCAGTACCACCCGCGATCGACCCTTTACAGACCAATCTCGTCAGCGAGTAAGTGAACCCACTGAGCTACCTTACAGGGCCAGCTGGTCATGAGACCAAGCCTGGAGCAAGGGGCACAGGGTGATAGGCCGCACTCACCCCGGGGTGTCGTCTCATCTGCCTCCCCAGCGCAGAGAGCTTCTGGCGAATGTTCATGGTGTCTGGTGCCTCGGTTCGCGGTCCTCCGTGGAGCCGGGTATCTCACGCCTCTTTCGTGTGGGTGCAACAGGTCTGTGGCCTCAGAGGAGGGGGGATGAGGAGGGCGCTGCCGGGCCCGCCCTCCCTCCCAAGGAAGCAAGGCGGCTGGTGGGTGGATGTATCTGTGGAGTGCATGGCCAGCTTAAGATAAAGAGACCTCCTTTCAGATGAGTGCATGGAGCCCCCCTATGGGCCACTTTTTCTGGTTGACATATGTTACGCAAACACTAATAAAATGTATAAACATTTATAAACAAATACTACAAAAAACAGGGGGAGCTGGGGCCCCTTTCGATTCAAAGGGGTGATATGTTCACACTCTGCCAGAGTGGGCGCGGTCACGGCAGGTGGGGTGGTTGGTGGAAGGGTATAGGTGATTGGGGGTGAGCGGGTTGATAAGAATGGGTGTAGTGTAGGGCAAGGTGTGCATGTGGGCGGAATGGGTGCGTTTAAGGGGAGATAGGGATATGGGAGTCTTTTCGGATGACAGTGGGTGAATGTTGGGGCGATGGATAGCTGGGTAAATAACATTGTTTAAAACTCCACCAGTCACCGCTACCCCACCCCCCTCGCCTCAGGCCGCTCCAAGCTTGAGGCAGTGGGTGTCTGGAGTTTTCATTCGGTAAAGGTGAAATGCAAGTTTTCCCTTCATTCTAGATGTCCCTTCTAGCATTAAAAAAAAAAAACTGTCAGCGCTCTATCCACATCTAGCGCCGCGAAGCGGACTAGACCAAGATGGTAGCTACCGAGATTTCCGTACCACCTGCCGATCCCCCAAAGAAAGTACATGTATTGGGTTTGTGTTGCCCACATCTCCGTGATTTAAGATCGTGGGCCGAGGGCCTGGCCGCTGGGGGGGGTCTCCCACGACAGCTGCTTCGCAAGAGTGACGCCTCTCTATGGAAAACTGAAACCTTTCGGGTTGGGGCTGTGGGTGGGATCTCACCTCGCGCCCTTCATAAATTACGAGCTAACAGAGCGGGTGTTGCCTGTGGCGTAAAACAACACTTTATAGTGCTTGGAAAGTAAAAAAGCGCTGAGTGTGTTTCCTCTTTCTCTGGATTTCTTTCGAGACAGACATGGCGTAGTTTACTTAATCTTGTAGTTACTGCAGGTGGCAGTGATGTGCAGAGTCAGACACTACAGAGGGGGCCGCAACGTCCGTTTTACGCTAACCGCAGGCTGTTGATAAATGGAAGACGCCCATTCCTACCGTGGCTAAAAAGGGAGCCAGAGACGAGAACAGATATGAAATAAATGTAAAACGAAGGAGGACTAGTAGAAACGAAGACCAAGAACAAGCACACCACTGCCTTTCTCCGAGGCGAAGCAGAAATGCCACGGAGAAAGGCAGCAGCGATTTCGGATTCGGGGGCGTGTTCTCCTCTTGCCATTGGCTGGAGGAGATAATTAGAAAAGTTTCAAAAAACACGCCCCCGAATCCGAAAAGGACGGGGCCTGTTCGGAGTGACGGACCTCTTCTCCAATGGCTGGCCAGCATTCAAGAGGCCAGCCAATGGAGAAGAGGGGAGAAGAGGGGCGGGTTCAAGCCCCTCTTCTCCAAGTCATTATGTCTCGCGAGCGAGACTACGCAAGCGCAGCCTTCGCTAGCCGAGACCTAAAAAGGGCCACAGGGAGATGGGTGGAGGGTGTTAGTTTGCTGCTTACTTCTGTAATTCAAAAGCATACAAAAAATCACCATGGAGTTCTGTCACTTCAGTACAGAAACTTGCCTTTCATCCTGTTCCTCTACATGATCACTTAACTGCTTTATGGCGTTTAATCTCAAAACAACGTACAGTAGGGAGTACATTATTTAATATCAAATTTCTTGGTAATATAGCATTAAGTGTTTTATTCTTCTATTTAATGTGCTGTAAAGCAGAAAATTGTAAGGAAGGAAAGAAATTGTACAACTACACTGATTTAGAAATAAAGCTGGAGGTCTGAATGAAAATCATGTATACTGTACCTCATGTATGGAAAAATGTGGTTGAAAATGTTTGGGGGTAAGGGAAGCGGTAGAATCCACTTCACTCACTCAGGACCTCAACCCATGTGATTATGCTCATGCCATTTGCTCTAGCATTATTCAACAAATCTTGTTGGCTTGCTTCCCAGGTCACATATCCCTCAGAATTCCTCTCCATGAAGCCAGTCCAGGAAGGCCAGAAGTTTCAGCAAACCTGGTTAAGCATTCTGAAACCAATCAGAATGCTTCAAAAGTAGGGATGTGCGAACTCTGTGGAATACACTCTCACGTAATTATGTGATATTCAGGCCTAATAACATGTAATTAAACAAAATACAAATCCCTCATTTAGTGGTATATTTTAGTGTGAAATGTGTCCTCACATGAATTTTTGACGCAAGGCTGCATTTTTGCCGTAAAAATAGTGCAAAAAGAAAAAGTACTGCAAATAACAGGTGCTTGCATTCTGTTGTTTGCATGAGTTTCCTATAAATGTGGCCAAAAAATAGCACGTTTGTGGCATATTTCTACTGCAAGTTGCAGGTAGATATGCTATGTGGTGTAATGGGCTGTTACGGGCACCCCTAGTACCCACCTCTGTAGAAAGAATTTACGAAACCATACAGAAAAGGACATTCTTTTTTCAGGCTGGTTGTCCCTACTCAAGTAATAATTTTTAAGACCTTTTGTTGCAATCTGGCGCCCTCTTGTGGCCTCTTGTTGTAATGCCAAAAGGCAGCTGCCAGTTTTAGCCTTAATGAAGCACTAGTCCCAAGGATATCAAGAGTGAATCAAGCACACATAGATAGGGATGAACCCAGGGTGGGACATTGTGCCAGGAGGCATCTCAAAAGGACATCTCTTGGAGAATAGTGCCTCGAGTATTAAACCCTTCTCTATAAGATTCTCCTGATGTGATGGCCGTTGTGAGTATATCAAACAGCAGATGTAGTCTGAGGAGGATCTTACAAAAATAATTCCCACCAGGTAGAGCTCTAATTTGCCAAAAGAAGTGGCAAGCCTGTGACGTCAATGTTCTTTTCTCTACTCCTTTTACACTAGTTGGAATGTAACTTTGGATTCTCTCCCGAGGTCCTCGCATTCAGTTTTGACTTAAGCGGATCTCCATAAAACTTTCAAAGCAGAGCTTCTGACATCTCCCTTGCTGCGTTGGGCAGGAGCAGGGACTCCTCACCTCGGCTCGCGTGCGAGCACTTAGAATGTATTTACAATGCCGGCTGTCATGCGCACAGAGTTTTAATGATGGAAACATCCAAACATGCAAAAGACTAGAGCCATGTCCAAGCCTCCCCATGAATCAGAGAGAACAGCAAACCACCTGGCATGCGTCTCTGTAACTCACAAACAGGGCCACGTGTTGTTATTCCTGCACAATCTGAACAATGTAAGCACCTTGCTTTCCCTCCCTCCATCCGGATGTGAATGCAACGTACATGCCTATGATCGCAGGTCAAATAATAACAATTTATTTTAGTATAATGCTTTTTCTTGAATCCAAGCATAGTAAATAATAATACATTCTGCTTTGTCTACAGAAGCGCTTATTGAAATCATAAAGAGTTAATTTAACTACCATGGGAGGACGGAGGGTCGTTTTGGCCTTGTTAGAACTTAGATCTGGGGGCCTCAAGATCATCTCATATTTCAGCAACGAGCATTTAACTCACTGAGCCATCCTGTGGGCTACAGCCAGTGTTACTATTACGCAGCTTAAAGGGACTCAGTTAATGGACCATGCTAAGATTGAAGGGTGAGTTGGTCCCGCAGTGATTTGAATCTGTGATCTGCCATGGTTCACAGATTTCGGTAGCCCATCTTTAACTTTCACAGTCAGAGATATATTTGTTTATACAAATTCCAGATTTGAAAAAGTCAGACTTTACAGTATCAACTGAACGAGAACACTTGAACCAATATGACTGTATATTTATTGCCACATGAGATACCATGAGTACTGACTCTCAACATATACTTAAAGGAACACAACCTCTGAGCATCGTTTAATCATATCGAAAGCAATGTGTTCATCAGTTCATGAATACGATGAGTTTTTCCATTCAACACTAAAAGCGGCGCTTTGTGATTTTGGTATTTGTTTCATGCAGCTTTGCAAGGATGTCTACGGTGCAAATGACAGAGCCAAGCCTGAAAACCAGCCTGAGATAGGAAGCCACTTATTAAAGAGATGGACCGTGACCTTGGCATCTAAAACTTTGGGCGAGGTGACTGATCGTTTTTTGCATGGATATTTCAGAAACAGCAAGAGGCCAGGATAGACCCGGTTGTCATAGGGCACATCACAGAAATCCATCGGGTGCGTCACTTGGCTTGAAAGGCCCTTTCTATTCTCTGCTTGCTCCGGTGTGTGTGGGGAACAGTCCAGCTGGCCCTGCAGCCTGCAGTGTTTCCTCTTTGTCTGGAGCGCTGGATGCCTCGCACCGTTCATGTTCCTATGTGGAATTTTACCCATGCAATATCATTCATAAAGAACACATTCGAACGCCACATTATATGCCAATTTGTCAAGACTTCACCAAGAAATCTTTGCGAAAGGATTTCTCTCTGGGCTGACGCAGATCACAGGCAGGCCTGGTTCATATTTCACAAACTGATATTTCAGGTAACTGTCCCCAACCCCCAATACCATCATATGTAAAGGGTGTATTTATTTGTTTATTACACCACCCCGGTGACAAATACTGGAATCCTGGTGCTGAGAGAACAGAAGACTAAACAGAGGAATACAATGACAAAAGGGCAGCAGCCTATTAAGAAAGGAGAGGGTTACAGGCCTAATAAAAAACAGTTTCGAGAGCCTTCCGCAATAGGAAGTGGCTTACTATGTTTTGCATAGTGCCAAGAAGCTGGTTCCAGAGCTTCCGGATAAAGTAGCCAATGGAATGCTGTCAGATGTAGTTCTTGTAGATTTGGGAACTTCAAATATAGGGGCGTCAACAGTGCTTAATTTGAGCTGATGGTTTCCGGTGCTAGGCACCGGCACTTAATTGCCAGTACTGGCCCTTATGACAGCTGCCACATGGTGGCGCTGTTTGTGCAATTTACAGAGGAGCAGAAAAACAGTTGATAGTTAATTCAATATACATTAAAAACAACTAATAACCTGCCACCCAAGCCATTCTTAAAGCTTTGGTGGCATCGAACAGTCTGAATTGTCACACTTGTAGCAGTGTGATGGTTAGTAGTTGTGTAAGTACAGTGGCAATGTGTGGTGCAGACTGCTGTGGCTTCCTGGCGAGGTCCTCAGCCAGGTGCACAACACCCATTGGGCTCAAAGGGCTTCACCCTCCCCCTCCCCCCCGTCGTGTGTCAGCCCGGGCTGAGACAGCTTCCCGGGCTGACGACTGTCTTATTGCTGCCACACCAGAGTACTTCACAGGTCTTTAAAAGACCATTTACTAGTTAATGAGGCTTTGTTGTGTTTTCACCCCTTCTTAGAGCCCCTGCTGCTCCACTCTGCCTATTGTTGGAAGACTTAGCCCCCCCCCCCCCCCGAAATTTTATAAGGCCGCCCCCCAAAATTTGGCCCTAGTTGCGCCTCTGTCCTCAGCACTTATGTTTTTTCCACAAATTAAGCACTGGGGCGGGGGGTTGTGGGGAGGGGGGTTGCCTATGCAGAGACTTAGAAGGCTTTGATTAATGACTGTTAGATTTCTAAGGCAAAGAGCTCCCTGCCTTATTACCTGCACTTTTTTCTTATTGATTCTGTGTTTTACAAATGTCAAGGCTGATCCCATTATTCAGAAATAAAGCACTGATCTCTGGATTGCCTTCGCCTGCCAGCCTCCATTGGCGCCACCACTGAGGTAAAAAATCTTAGCTTCATCATCAATTTCCACCTCTCTTCGGCATCTCAGATTAACCGAGTTGTCAGACTTTGCTTCTTTTTCCTATGCAGGCTAAAGAAAATATTGCATTTCCTGACCATCTAGAGCTCTAGTACATAGCACTGGTCCTTGACGTTTCCTCTTGCTCTTCCATATCACAGACTTTAAAGCAAGGCAGTCTAACATGAATCCAGGAGATCGAAATCTGTGTCAGAGTTTCATGACTACATTTGACCAGTGGCGGCAGCCATAAAACAAAAGTGGGGTGGGGCGGGAGATCAGGCGGATGGGGAAAATAATAATTTTTAAAAAACGTACCTTTCCTTTCGCTGCCGCTGACATGACACTCGCCTCGGTGCTCTCCCAGCAGTCTCTGGGAAAGCAGGCTCTCTACCCAATCCAGACGCTGCTCTCATGCTATGAGAGCAGCACCCAGGTTGGTCTGAGCAGCCTGGTCTGCCACTCAGACAGTCCCTGGGTCCCTGCAGCTTCTCTCCAACCAGCTGTGAACTGGGTTGGAGAAATAGAAATACACATGCCTGCTTGGCCGGCCTAAGACAGCCAGCCAAACTTACGAGCGCACTAAGTGCCCATCACTCCTCTCAGCCCCGCCCTGTCCTACACGCATGCCTAAACCACTCACAGAAAAATAAAATGATGCTGTTTTAATATAATTTTCTTTTTCTGTCACTGATGAGTGGGGCGACTCTCCTCCTTCAGTACAGAGGAGCTGCCCCTGCATTTGACTGTGTAAAGATTTCCTCTGAAAAATGCAGCATGTAAATTCACCTTATGGGATATCTTGAAAATCTGACATGGACCAGCCGTGACAACCTAAGTTGGAAACCCTGCTTTAAAGAGCTCATTGTATTGTAGACAAACTCTTGTAAGATTATTAAGAACACAATCATACCTTTCCCTAGCTCCCTCCACTGCACTACACACATTTGCATCCAATTTAAAATTCTCATGTAAAGGTCCTACCACCAAATACCAGTGCTTAATTTGAGCCAAAGGTTTCCGTGCTCTGTGCCAGCACATAATTGTCAGCACCAGAACTTGTGACATTCTGACACAAGGTGGCACTGTCTCGCTAATTTAGAGATGATCACAACAGCAGCCATTTATTAATTCAATATACATTAAAATAACTATTACCTGTTGCCCAAGCTATTCCTATACCTTTGAAGGATTGAAATAGTCCAAATGTACACACCTGTAGGAAGGAGTGTGATGGTTAGTAGTTGTGTTGTTACTATCATTGGCAACATGGAGGGGGCAATTTGTGGTACAAGATGCAGTGGCCCTCTGATGAGAGCCCAAGCACTTTTTTTTTTTAATTATACACTGCCAGTTCCTTTTACAGACATTTAGCCACAACATATCTATCACACCACTTCACTTACTGACTTGGAAGCTCTCATAAATCCACACCATTTTTGTCCTTGTCTCCAACCTCTGGAACACTATTACGATCCATCCGGGACCTCAGCAACCATACAATCTTCTGTAAACTCAGAACAACTTGTCTTTCCAACGCACTAACGCATTTAGATGTATAAGCTGTGCCTTGTTTGTACTATTCTCCCTTTCTTATGCCTGATTAACACCAAGACCCCTTCAAGATGTTTAATTTACTGCTTAACAGATAGATGTGAAATACATGTAGCCAAGCTGTTTTCAAAGTACTATGATAGACACATATTTCTGAAGACGTCTTGACTGACATGGAAGCCCGTACTTGGACTTCTAAAAAATTATTGCAAAGTGAACATGACCACACTGAACCTTAGGTATTCATTGACTTACCTCTTCCTCTTGACTCGTGAGCTCCAACATTAGAGTTTTACTAAGATCTGATTATCTCCTTGATACACGTTTGATCTTTTGATTTTCTCCTGCTGACCAAAGTGTTTTTATATATGTTCCTGTTTAATGCTCATGCTCACAGGGGCTACCATATATAGAGAGATCAGTTCAAAGGACTGCTGGGCCAGGTTCACATTCCGCGACACAGAAATATGTTCATACATGAGGGAGTCGCACATCCCTCTCAGAGACAAGTGATCAGGATCTGAGCCTTTCCAGGGAGGAGAAGCAGAGTGTAATATACAAGCACAAGTGCTTCCATCCATCACCCGCCTCCTCCACCATACTGAGGAGATGAGTTACTGCAGACACAACAAAGAGCAGTCTCTGGGTAAAAGTCTCTTTCCACAGTAAATGTGGTTTAGAACATGTACACTGCAGAAGGGGTAAACATTCTGCAGGATGTGATTTTATTGCAAGACTGCAGGCTAGCATTATGCATTTAAATCCGTTACTGGAACTCCTCCGCACCAGCATGAAACTAAAATTCATATATGAGATGGGAGAGCCTGAAAGTGTGTGTCATGGATCATGGTTTGAATTGTTAAATAATGGTTTGGATCCGTTTGAATCTGTCTAAATTCTCTTATGCAGACTAACGACTTGCGGATGGTTTGAAACAGCTCAAGCCAGCTAAAACCAAAGGCACTATTGCATTGTATTATCTTTATTCAGTTCAAACCACAGATACTTATTGATTTGATATGCCTCAAGTGATTGATTGATTGATTGATTTACTTATAGAGCGCAGCTATCACCCTACGGGCATCTTGGCGCTTGCATTGGGAACCCGTCCTGGTTTTTCCCTGTAAGATAACCCGTACTGGGCATTCCCAAGGTGAAAGCCAGGCATCCCGCCGCGGGGGGCCGTTGTGGAGATTAAGCAGGCTTGTTGCCCAGAGCTGCATAGTGTGAACTCGTGCTTAGAGTGGGCACCGAAGCGAGAATTATCGAGTCCGTGGACGATTGGGCTCTGGACCCTGCCGCGTCGGGAATCGAACCCAGGTCTGATCTCTGCTTCAGGGTATGCCTCCTCTAACCAGTGAGCTACACTTCTCCACTAAATTCAAGGCAGTCAACACCCTAGAATGATGTGTGTCCTTTCCTCGTAGTTTTGTTACATTTTCCATATAGGAAATGTCAAAAGGGAAACAGAGAGATGAGGATGGAGAGGAAGTGGGCAACGATCAGATTATGGAATACGGGATATATATTTATATAACTATATCTATCTATCTATATAGAGATATATATATATATATAGCGAGAGAGAGAGAGAGAGACAAAGAGACAGAGAAAGAGCTTGCACAAGGAGAGGGAGAGAGTGGCAGAATGTGTTAGGACTGGAAGCTAGAATATAATTTACATTTCCAATGTTAAATTAAGGATACCCATATTAAAAAATGTAAATATATATTTTTTTTATCAAGAAATGTCAGAATATGCCTTGTTAGTGACTACATTACAAATTCATCAAATAAAACAACATTTACAAAGAACGTAATTGTCAGGCAGTACATTTTTGCAAGGTGACAACATTATTAGGGGGTCTCTGAATAAATAAAACACTTTACTCTCCAGTAATTAGAAAATGTAGAGGCGCAAATGTAGGAACAATATCTATCAAGAATGCTCTTACATCTCAGATTTCCTGTGAAAATGCTCAAACTAGGAGAGAAAAATCATGTATAATAATAAAACATATTTACTAAACTAGAAAATATTTAATCTACTTCTTAAAACCCCAACTTTTCCTATGTGTCATTGTTGTAAGAAAATCACAAAGATGAAAAAGCGGTATGTAAATGAAAATACAGTGAAATGCAATAAACCAATCAATGAAAGGAGCTAAAACTTGGTTAAGTCACTAACACCCATGTATGTATTTTTTTAGAACTAACTTATAAATGGATATAAATGTTTTCGCATATCTGCCTTCTTCGGTAATTCTAGTTTCATTCAGCAGAATAGATAAGTGCAGGATCATGAAGTTGTCTTGTTCAGTAGCTTGAACCCTAATGCTGGCGCATTCCTATGAGTGAATTAGCGCTTTAACTCTTCATTAGAGCTAGAATTCGAGGTAGGTCAAGGCATCAAGAGCTCTTGTCTCTTCAAACTACTTAAAACAGGATTACAATTGATCAAAACATTTTGAAATGCTTCTTTTAATGTTTCAAATGGTTCCCCTCAAACGTATTTACACAAATATTGTTTAGCGGGCTATTAAATAAATTCAGCCCACCCCAGCCAGACTTTCTTTATACCATCAACCTAATCAGATGAAAGTAACCCACTAAATCATCAAGAACAGTGAAGACGAGTGATGATTCAAGAACCTGATATTTGCATGGAAGCTAATAGGGAAGCATAAACATATTTACTAGAGACTGCGATTGTGCAATCACAGACAGGTTTAATTGATCCATTTGTGCACCCTAAATATTGAATACAGAATATCGAGGGATGCAAATATTGAGGACAACATATCGATCCCAAAATATCAAAAGATAAGTAAAACATTGATTTTCTAAACCGAACTCCACATATATATACCCTGGCAATATATATATATATATATATCTTCAAGTATATCTGGAGTTGGAAATATTACATCTATGCTTACCTATATGCCCTTACCTTTCAATATTTAGTCCCTCGATATTCTGGCCACAACATTGTGTATGTAGATATTCTGAGGGTCATTATATAGTAGTAAAACCCACTATTTGCCTCATTTATCAGCATCCATCCATTCTGTAAAACCCATTGTAAACTAGCGGCCCCAAATGTCAACAGTGGTTGGTTCACAGAGAAGATGTAGATGAGGGCCATAACTTTTCATGGTGCAGCAGGGGCATGACGGGGTCCACTTCACCCCAATTATAGCAATCTTTTCATATCAAACTCGGGTTTCCAGTGGCACATTTGCCTTGCTTGCATTATGGCCACTGCCATAGAGAGGAGACAGGATTGATTTTGCACTAAACACTTTGACCTGTTGTTTTGGTTTTAAGTGTCAGCGCACTATTTTCTTTGTTTTTTATTTTGCTTGTTTTACATAGCGCAAACTCAGCCGGAAGGTATCAGAGCGCTTTACATGAGCACCAGTTGCATTACAGATGCACGCATTCATTTTGCTATGCATGGGGAGATTAAGTGATTTGCCCAGAATCACAGGATGTTGAGCTTCTCTGCCAAGACTCGAAGCCGGTTTCCCAGCTTCGAGGTCATCCAGTCTTGACGTTAGTCCACATCCTCTCTTAATTGAATTGAGATCATATATATGCCCTGCAATACAAACATATATTGAATCGGCATAAGAGTTAAAGCTTAGTCCTTTCCCTATGCAGAGTTCAAGGAAGCAGATATAGATATTAAATAACAGAGGAGCTAGTGCTGAACCCTGTGGTACTCCACATGTAATAGGTAACAACAAAGAGATGAACAGGATGTTGCCTTCTGGCCACTAAGAAAGTGGTGAACCAACATTAGACTTGGTCCAGTGCGTGTAAGTGTGAGATGACAAGGTGATTATCGGTTGTATTATAGGTGGCCAAAAAGCACAACACCGCCAGCCCTAAGAGCTCTCCTAATTCTAACCTCTGCAGGATACTGTTCCACACATTCACAAAAACTGTCTCACTTCCATGTTTTTGATAGAGGCCAGACTGATATTATGTTGTTCCATCACCTAATGTTTCTCCAGAAACCTTCCCAAGCCAGGGAGAAAAAGCAGACAATCATTTTATTTTTATTTTCTTGTTTAGACTTTTGCCTATTTTTAACAAACCTCTTCAGCTTCTTACCTAGCTAAATCTCTTCTTACCAGTTGTATATCAGAAGAGTGTACACAAACATGCAGCCTGACTGAAATATTGTGTTCTAATATCATATACACACATATTGTCCGTTTTTGAGTAGATTTTCTATAATTATTAACACAGATGGGGCAATATTTTTGTAAATGGTATTTAAGATACACTGGGCCTCATGTCGGTCGGTAACGGCCGAAATTCGGTAAATATCCCGTTACCTACCGGTATTTAGCTATTTGGGATGTAGGAGGCATAATTCAGGATTCGGTAAATTACCGAATCGGTAAAATACCGAATCGGTAAATACCGAATCCTGAATGTAGGAAGCACTCTACAGAGTGCAAATTAGAATTAAGAATTCGTTATTTACCACCAAATACAGGTTGGTGATAAATAACGAATACCTTGCAAAACGCAATATTTTGCAGATGTAAGAGTGCCATGTGGCAGATGTATGTGCGCCACATGTGCACACATGCAAGAATCAGGGGTGCAACAGGGTGTCAATGTGACACCCTGCCACCCTTGTATATGCTCCCCCCATTACCGAATCGGTATTTACCGAATCGGTAATGGTGACTGGCTTCCCATTGATTCCTATGGGCCTCCAGGCCCATAGGAATCAATGGGAAGGTATGCCCCATTACCGAATCGGTAAATACCGATTCATATTTACCGAATTCTTCCGATTCGGTAAACTTTACCGAATCATTACCTACATCACATTTACCGATTCATAAATACCGAATCGGTAAAATTCGGTATTTATGAATCGGTAAATGTGTTGCTACCTACATATGGCCCACTATATTTGACAGACGATATTCTGGGAGTGATATTCTGGTGGTGCACAGCTCTTATCTCAAAACAATGAACCCATTCCAGATTACTGCTTCAGATCAGCTGACCTCCCCCTGGCTTGGTTGACAATTTCTTTTGATTTTGAAACAACTAGATTACATGGGAGATCTGTCACAAAGCCCTCCACTAGATTGACTCATTTCTTTACAATTGAGAGTTCCTTAATTCAGACACAACAATCCCTAATGTAATAGATATATTACTACCTGAGTCGGATGCTCAGTGGACTGTGTTTGACCTCATGGTCAGAACAGTGAATCCTAGTCCGTCCACTCAGCCTTTCATCCTTCTGAGGTTGATAAAATGGGTGACATTGAGTTGGATAACAATAAACATCTGTTATTTGGTGACATTGAGTTGGATAACAATAAACATCTGTTATTTGGTGACATTGAGTTGGATAACAATAAACATCTGTTATTTGGTGACATTGAGTTGGATAACAATAAACATCTGTTATTTCAGCTGCAAGAGACCCAAAACCTGGGTGACTATGCACTTTACAAATACGCATGTAATGTTACAAGTTTCCAGATGCTAGTGGTTAATGTTTCTACTTGGCTTTTACCCACCATCTCTATCCTATTAGTGGGTTGACAGCATTGGAGCGAAGGCAGTCACTCACAAATGGCGAACTCGTGGATATTAAACAGAGCGGTAATAAGCTGTCCACATGGAGCACTGAATGGCTCTCGTGCAGGACCAATCTTTCCAGCAGGGTGAGTAGATGGAAATTCTTGCATTTCACACCGACAGTGGAAATTGGGCATATTTCCCTATGCTTGCCTTATTTAATCAGGGAACGATGACTTCATTGATTGCAAAGGGATTTAAGAAATTATGAACCACAGGAAACAGTGTGTTTGGTTTGTTGACACTAGACAAAACCGGCGCTGTAGGAAAAATGATTGGCCAGGTTTACAATTGTTTAAAAGCTTGCAATTATAAAGGTTTGAGGCGTTTTTTAAATGAGCAGTACTTTCTGCTACCTTTTCCTGGGCTTCCCATAAAAATAATATCTTAGCAATACTCCTTAATGTCATGATTTGCAAAGACCCTGCATTACATATTGTAGAGCACACATAGGCTAGAGCAGAACAATGAACACCAACCTTCCCTGACCCAAGCCATGCTGATATCTAGACAGGGAAACAGAAGCAGGGCGAGTTTCCTCTCCATGGCTTTCATAGGTTTATGTTCTCCTTCCCTGAAATACCACGACCTGCCAAAAGTGAAAATGGGAAGGGCATTTTTTAGAGGTCAGTGGGATGCCAGCCTATTTACATAAGAGGCTGTAGGCTTCCTGTATTGAACGTTTTTAACTTGTGGCAATGGCAATGGAGATGAGAGGGGCCAGTAGTGTGGTTAGTAGCAGTGCTGGTCAGTCATTTGCAGGGCAAAGGGTTATCAACAGTTTCACACCTCACTCTGGCATGCCCAGGCTCCCAGCCTAGATGTGCTATGGGACATTACCTAGCAAAGCTTTCCTGCCTGGCTGGAGATGTTAAGCCTTTAGATGTATGAAGGTGGTTTGGATCAGTTCTTGGAAAAGGGCAGTAGGTGAATGCTTTGTAGTGAAACATATAGAATTACTTCTTCCACCATTACAAGGATCATCATAACAATTGATATTCCACTGTGTTGGTGTAAATTTGCAGCGCTCCACTGCCTTTTGGCTTGATGTACAATTAAATTTTCTTTAAAAAATAGATTAAATATGTTGTTTGCAATATGGATATATGACCTATCTAAGCAATATCTGGTTCTTGCTGCTAGAGCTACTTCTTGCAAAGCCAAGGGTGCCACAATAAAAATGTACTGAAGCTACATTCTCTGAGAACAACTTCTGGAACAGGGTATTTTGGATGTAGTGTTGTCCCTTATTTTACTGAAATATCTACCTCAGTATTTTCTCTAAAGCCTCCACTGAGTAACTCTGAGTCCTCACCCTCCATCCTTCCTCTCACTAGCAGACCATCTGCTAACAGAATATTGTTGTCAGGATACTGTTTTTTATCCCCTTCAGCGCGGCGCGGATTACCACGCTGTGCTGAAGGTTCTATTGCGCGGGCGGGGCCATGACGGAGCGGTTCCGTCATACGTACAGCGCAACCGATGCGCATGACGGAACCGCTCCGTCATGCGCATCAAAGCGGTTAAACATTGTGTACAAAAAATATTTTCCCCATTGAAGTAAATAATAATAAATCTACCACCAATGGGTCAATATTTTGTACACTATATTTAAGAGACAATAATGTCTGATGACATTTCAGTATTAAGGAGTCTGACATATAACCTTTCTTTGATTTGATTAGATGTTATTTGATTATGGGTGTTGTATAGCACGCACATATTCCTGGGTGTCCTGGCACGGAGAACTGTAACTTGACAACACACAGAAATCATTGAAAGAGGTGGGTTTCCAGGGATCTGAGGAATCTAAGCAAAATCAGTTCCAAATGGACCGCCAGAGGAAGGCTATTCCTGGCCTGAGCAGTAATCACAGAAAACTCACATCTTCCCAGGCATGCTTTCAGCGACGGCTCCCCTGCTAAGGCAGAGGAGCATCGCCCAACTGCTCTTAGAGCAGTGGAAAAAGGAAAAATAAAATGATAAGAAAGTTATTATAAGTTTATTCTTCGTATCGGCTACGGGGCTATGTTAGGGCGCGGCTGCAGTCACAGGGAGGAGGAGTGGTTTGCGCACCATAAGTGCGCATGACAGTTTGGTTGGCCGTCTTGGGCCAGCCAATAAGTCATACAAACTTAGCATTTCTCCACCTGGCTGTGTTTCACAGCTGAGTGGAGAACAGTCCGAAGGCTCCCAGGCACTGTGAGCAGCCAAACAGGCCACTCAGAGCAACCAAACAGGCCACTCAGAGCAACCACAACACTGCTGTCATGCTGGTGACAGCAGCATCGTAATTGGTTTAGGCGAGACTGTGTGCTGCTGGAAGCTAGGAAGAGACGGCAGAGGAGAAGCTGCAGCCGTAATCAGGAAGTGTTTTTTTTTTTTGTTATTCCCCCACCCCGCTCCACCACCCTCCCTCCGTAGCAGCCACAACTGCATGCTTTCTGATACCTGGGAGTAGAAACAGATATGAAGTCAACGAATGCAGCTGGATAGGGGGTGGTGATACTTGGAGAACAGCTGAGACATCCAGCTCCAGTGAGTGGCCGAATGGACTGCCTTGTGGCAGAAGCAGAGAACCTTAAACAAACATCTCTTGTGAGCTGGACACCAAAGGAGGCTTTTGAGATGTGTTGTAATGCTGGCTTAACTTGTGGGTCCAATAGAGTGGATGGCTCACAGGGCATTACAAACATCCAATCTGCTTATGATCAGCAATGAGGGGCACATTTTTTATTAAAACTTTCATAATGAGGAACAGGTTGTTGTACATTTACGAATGAGGCCTTTATGTGGGTGTGATGTCAAAGATGTCTCCCAGATTGCGAGTAATGGAGGAGAGGTGGGGACACATCCCCACAAATCAACGGCACCAGGACCCAGACCTGCACGAGGGGTTGCCAAATACCAAGACCTCCATTTTATAAGAACGGAGTCTTTAGTGATTTGGCATTCATCCAGTCAGCGGCCAAGATAAAGACAACATTTCAAATGATCTTGGAGGGAGTTAAGGCCACCTTGCAGAAGCAGAATTAGTTATATATCATCAGCATAGAATTGAGAGCCAACGCAGACAATCAGGTGTGAGAGTGGGGCTATGCACAGACCCCTGAAGGACTCCACAAGCTGAATCTTTAAAGGAAGAGGGGAAAGGTGCAAACAGAACAATGTGTGACCTGGAACCCAAGTGATAACTAAAGCAGGCAAAACCCTTGCCCTGAAAACCAGCTAGATGAGGACTATGCAAAAGGATATTATGAGAGACCAGATCGACAGCCACCGACTGATCAATCAGCATCAGGGCCATCAAATCCAGGATCATTCAGATGTTGTTGCTGGCAGCAAACAGCTTGGTCTCAATGCTCAAGATTGAATCATGACTGGAAAGAATTGAGGACGTTTATTATTTTCAAGATGGTGGGCTAGCTGAGAAATAACCCAACTATCCGATACCTTGTATTTCACATGACAAGGCAGCCACTTGGGCCTCATCTGCTCTCCGTCTATGATTCAAATTGTGAGGGATTTCCCTATGGAAAAATGCTGTTGTCAGTTGATTATGAATGCTTATGAGATAGCAGAGAAAGCATCTGGACGACCACTGGTTATTTCTAAAACTTATGCACTGTACCAGAGGTTTCAGTGCAGGTCCTGGGGGATGCATGGATGCATGCCAGATGTTCAGGATATCCATCTAAGACAAATGTACATACAAAAACCCCAAACATATTTACATTGACAGTGGTATTCTGTTATTCCTGGATCTATGATAGACACCCCTACAATATATACCAAAAAACTATTACCGTTATCACCCCATTACTGAAATGCAGTTTTCAGCTCTGCACCACAATGCCACAAGACTCCAAATGTATTGCTTGGCAAACAATAAATGTTGTGTATATGCACATCACTCAAACATATTGGAGCACAAGTTCCTTTCACAGGTATTCTGCAGATCCTAAGGCAGATATAAGACACAGTTTATTGTGTTTAATCTTTTTTCTCATTAGCTGGGTGTGAGCAAAGTAATAATCCAACAAGAAAATGAAAAAATATGTAAAATGTTCCTTATTTCTGTACGCAACGCAAAGCAAATGCAATGAAGTCTATATAAGCCCGAAGGATCCAGGCATAGTAATGAAGCGATTTCAACTCACAAATTCTCAAGCTAATCCATTTTGCAGCTACAAATGAACACTTAATGACAGTCAGCACAAATGTTATTGTACAAAGCAATACAGCAAAAAAAAAAATAAAAAACAATGAAGTGATGGATGATCCCTGACTCCACTGGAGCATAAAAAAAATAATTTTAATGGAGCTCTGAGATTACTCTTTTCTTTTCAAGCATCTCCAGTTTGCGGTGTAAGAAGGAAGCTCTGCAATAGTCATTTCCAGCAGGTAGAGCAGCTCAGATGGCTAAGAGGCTAATTCATTCTCAAGATGGATTCTCTTTGGGGCTGACATTTTATAAATGCGGAAAAGCGTATTTCTATTACTACTGGGAATGAAGAACCTACTCCACTCAAAACAAACACCTTGTAAAATAAATAAAAGCTGTCATTTCCTCTCTCCATCACTAGACAGGAGTAAGGGCGGGAGTAATCTATATCACGCGTTAGTCAATATAGCACAAAGAACACATCAAGCTGGAGAGCGCATCACACGAATTAATGAGATCTGGGCCAGTATGAAAAGTTCAACAACACTTTTGAAGGGCTCCGCGCAGTATCCTTTTTCTTTTGCTTGATTTACTTCTTCAAAATGTACAAACTCTATACTGTTGCTGTATCATAGAAGGTGAACTCATCTGCCTCCTGTGTGACTGAATAAAGAAAGTTGTCACTGACAAAAGAAAACGGATTGTCAGCAGCAGAAGAATAAGCCCATAATTTTGCCAGAGGACAGATACAGTACATTTGAGGCAGACTTCTCCACCCATCCCACTACTGCCCTCAAACACATACTGAAGGGTGGTTCGGCAAATTAGAGTCACTGCAAACACAATAAGATGAGATGATGGACGGAGGGCTGAAACTTTTCAGACACTTACCCCCAGTCACTATTAGGTCTGGGTTGAATCCATCATCGTTCTTTTGCTCACTTCGCCACCCCAGTTCAGACCCAGCCATGTGCAAATCAGTCTTTCCCCTTTTCCTCATGGGAACAGTCCAGCCCGAACTGCCAAGCCAGGTCTTCCCTGGACCGAAACAAGCATCCTGGGACTGATTTTGGGGCAACACCCCTCATCAGCCAGGCTAGTTGAATCCAGTGGCAAAGTGAGCAAGGGACCCGCTGAGTGTCTAAAAAGTTTCAGCGCTCCTTCCATCATCTCCTTCTGTTTGCTTTGTTCGCACTAAGTTGGCAGGGTATGCTTGAATATTCCCCGAGGGTTGTCGCTATTTGTGCAAACTTCTTACGATGTGTATGGAGGTCAAGCTTCGGGATGGTATGCATATGAGTGGTAGAGTACAGCCTTTGGTACTTTTGAGAACATTGATGGGGTTCGTCCCATGATTCCGAGTTCGGCTCCCTGGCTGCGTGGGGCACTTTAAGCCTCACCGAGGGGGGGAGGGGGGAGGCCGAGGCGGGCACACTGATGGGGGGGTGGGGGTAGGGTGGGGGGTTAGGAATGGCACTGTTGCAGAACTGCTCTCTTTTGTACTGTCAGCACTTGCCTGGTTCTCCTACACAAGATTATTGTATGTAACGCGGATTTCAGGATGCTATAGTTGGGGAATAACTAATAAAAATTGTTTAAAAAAAAAAGAAAGTTGGCAGGGTATGCTCGGACAGATGTGGGTCCCTTGTCAATGATGGATTCAACCCAGATTTAATAGTGACTGGGGAGTGGATATCTGAAAAGTTTCAGCACGACAGCCATCATCTCCTCTGTTTGCTTAATTCAGAGTCAATGCCCATCAGACAGACAAAAAGGTGCCTCTTTGTGCGAGCTGTGATAGAGATGGGACAGTGGTCTACCCTTTGCCTGCTGACCTTAGATAACCGACTGTAAAAATAAGAAGACACATGAAGCAGACCTTTGAGAACCACAAACGGGCTCCAATTTTGAAACAAGGATTTGGGGTTGCATAGCTATAGCCCTGAACAAAACCTATGAACAATTCTGTTTAATGCGTTTCAGGTGGAAGCTGGTGAGAGAGTCACCTGCTCTCATTCTCACCACGTCCCTTTTCCTTAACACAGATGCAACTAAATGAGGGTAATTTTGAAGGCAGCCAACCTTCCTTGCCCTAAACAAAAATGTAAACACAGAGCAAGTTCCCTCTGTGGGCACCACATATGCAATGGCCCTTTCTCAGAATCCTTCTGTAGCTCTTTCTCCACACTGGATGAGGCACCTCACGTATAGATAGAATGCCTGTCCCGCTCCACCAATAAATTAAGTATGCATATAGTTATGACATGTTTATTTTTTTACTTGTTTGGACTTGTACTATTTCCAAGCTTATTTAATGAAATTCAGTCATCACTATCTGAATCTTTTCTCTTCTATAATTGGCACACCCCTCTCAGATTACTGCTTCTGACTAGTAGATCTTCTGGCTTGGGTGAAGATTCGTTTTGATGGTGAATGCAGAAGAAAGGAATCTGTCACTAAACCACCCACTGGATTGATTCAGTCCTTTCCAATCGAGAGCAGCAAATAGCCTTTCCTCTTTTCCATTCACTGTAATTTCCACATAGCTCTGTCTTGACTCTGCTTTTTTTTATGTTGACGATCATTGACCACTTGAAAGCTTATTTCATTGGTTCATTACAACTATGCTGATGATACACTACAATTGCTCAGATTAAAATATTGATACACTGAGTCAAGGCAGAACAGAACATCTTAGAAATCAAGAACTTGAATGTGGGAGGCATTAATTGTCACTGGGTGGTTGACTCCCTGCTAGCATCAAAATGCCCATGCCCAGGTTGAAAAATATGGCAGTCTATAGTGATTTCAAACCCTCTAAAAACACCACCAGCCACAAAATGGTAACATTACAAAGGCTGTGTTCTTCTATTTGAAAGTTTTGAAGAGGGTCCTTCCACTTATGACACATTCTCAATCTTCAGCTCTCCCTCCATGGGAGTTGAGGTTCAATGTCTGAAAGCAGAACACAGATGACCTGGTGCTGTAACCTCAGAAATGTCACCCCTCATGTCTGCTGAAACCTACTTCGAACATTGGTTCAAGTTCTCATGTTAGTTTTCCTCATAAAGCTTAATCCATTGTACTTTGATCAAACCTGTACATTAAATTTGACTTACAGTAGCCTTAAATTAGGTATGACGAATTTGACACTTTGCAATTTATGTACATTTAGGGCCAGATGCAACATGATTAGGAATCACAATCACCTAATTGGGATTTTCTGTGAATTGCAATTAGGAAATCGCTATTCCTAATGTTTCAAAGTCATAGGGTTTTATTTAGCAGCTCCTAGTTGGTCGCAAATAGACCTACCTCATGATATTAATGAGGTAGGTCACAATTTGCACCCATTAAGAATCGACACCATCACAGGGATGGTGGCCTGCTGAGTTCAGCAGACCACCATGTCTGTGATTGCTTTTAAATAAAGCAGACTTAAAAAAAAATGCAACCTGTTTTCCTTAAAGGAAAATGGGATGTGTTTAAAAAGAAAGGTTTATTTTTTTTGTTTGTTTACAAAGACGCAGTGGTCCTGTGGACCACTGCCTTCTCTTAAAAAACTTTTTTTTTAACATTCACAAATGGACAGTGGTTCCAAGTGGACCACTTTCCATTTGCGAATGTGTTAGACCTGGCATCCTTGGCGTGGTGTCCCCTGGCATTGGCCTTCTGACCTCTTGTTTTGCTGACTTCATTTTTGCTGGCATTAGGATTTTAGGCACTTTACCACTGCTAACCAGTGCTAACGGGAATATGTTCTGTACTTAAAACATGGTAACATTGACTTATCCACAATTGGCATATTTAATTTACTTATACGTCCCTAGCAAAGTGCACTATACGTGCCCAGGGCCTCTAAATTAAAAGCTACAAGTGGGCTTGCAGTTCTGATGGTGCCACAAACTTCAGTAGCACTTTAAACATGGCTCAGGCCTGCCACTGCAGAGCCTGTGTGTTCAGTTTAAACTGCCATTTCAACCTGGCAAGTTAACCTACTTGCCAGGCCCAAACCTTCCATTTTATTACACATAAGTCATCCCTAAGGTAGGCCTTAGGCAGGCCTATAGCCAGAGTGCAGTGTATTTAAAAGGTAAGACATGTACTTTTGAGTTTTACATGTCCTGGTAGCGTTAAACTGCTAGAGTCGTTTTTCACTACTGCAAGGCCAATCTCTCCTATAGGTTAACATTGGGAGTGCCTTAAAACATCTTTTAAGTGTAATTTCCAATTTGGTTAAGATAGAGATTTGGAGTTTGGTGTCTCTGTACTTGCAATTTAAAATCACAACTTATAGTGAAGTTGGATTTTAAATTGTAAGTCTGAAAGTGCCACTTACAAAAGTTGGCATTTTCTTACTTTAACCATTCTGTGGCTCTGCCTGTCTCGGAGTACACATCTCAGTTGGGTGACAGCTGGGCTTGGTGCGTTCCCTTTAGACAGTCACACAAAGGGAGAAGGGGTGTGACGTGCATCCTTATGACCCATCACCAGGCTGAGGGTCTTCTTGAGGTAGAATGGGAGGGAGGAGCCGACACTTGCACCTGAATAGGGCTGTGCCTGCCCCCACGCAAAAAGCTGCAAATCCCCCTGTAGTGAGTCTGGAGAAGGGGCAGGAAAGGCATGGACCATGTGATCTTTAAAGGCCTCTTTGATGTCTCCCCCACTTCAAAGGCACATTTGGTTATAATTACTGGACCCCTGACACCACTAAATCAGAACTTTGCTGGAACCAAGGACATTCTGCCAGGATGAATAACAGCTGTGTTGTGGGAGGGACTGTCCCTTTGCTCGCTGCATTGCTGTGTTAGCCTGATGCCTACAGATTGCTGTGCTAGAGGTGGGATTGCCACTTTGCTACTTGCTTTGCTGTGTTGGTCTGCTGCCTTCTGCTTCTTGCCTGGGATTGAGAAGGACTGGCCTGCTCGCTACATCTTTTCACCCGGTTTCTCCAAGAGCTTGCTGACTTGCCTCCTGTTCTTGAAGTCTCAGGGCCATCTAAGACTTCCCCCAATCCTGTTCAAGCTGCTGGACTCTGTCAACTGTGTGTCCTCTCTTGCCTAAGGTGGCAACTCCAGTCCTAGGGCCTCAAAAGTGGGTTTTTGGCAGCTTTTCTACATCAATGCATCTGCAACTTTGCCCCAATCGGTGCTGACGCATTGTCACATTCACTTTGGATGGTGACAAAGTGGCTGCTCCACAAAGTTTCTACTGCTGACGCAACTCGACGATGACATTGATCCTCCTGCAGAAGCCACTCTGTAACAACACAGTGCTTACAGTTCAACGGGGCGACGACACGGAAACCCCTTTGCGCGGCTCGATGACGATGCATCAGGCTTTTGACATCACCAATTGTTCCATCCAAGTTATTTCTTCAGCTGGACCTGTCTGAGTCCTGTTGCCAGCCTGCCCCCCAACACAGTCAGCCTGAACTTTGGTCTAGCGTGACCTCAAGTAACCTTTTAGTGCTATTGACTTCTAAGCACTGTTTTTGGATTTAATCTTTAAAAATTCATATGTTGAGTTCTACTCATTAGATTTTTGTTGTGTTGGTCTTGTTTTACTAAGAGAAATATTCTCTATTTTTCTAAACTGGTGTGGAATCCTTTTGCTGTGTTTTCATGTAATTTTAGTGTTGCACAACAACTTTACACATTGCCTCTTAAGTTAAGCCTGGCTGCTCTGTGCCAAGCTACCAGAGGATGAGCACAGGTTCATTTAGGTTGTATATCTGACTTTCCCTGACTAGGGTTGTTGCTTCTGGTTAGTCAGGGCGTGTACTATGCCAACCAGAAACCTCAATTTCTAACAGAATGCATTACCACTACACTTCTGTAGTCAGTAAATTATTAATGTTTAGTGAACGGAATTCGGTCACAAAACATTAATATAAATCATTCCAATTCTGTATTTCGAATGGACCTCCCTTCCAAAGAGCGAATTCATATTTGATTGCAAACCAAAATTGTGATTCGGTAATGTGTGACCGAATCGCAGCTTTGGTTTGATAAATACCTAAATGCTTTTTTGCTGCTGCAAACGGGACAATTCTGTGAATTGGCCCATTTGCGACTGCACAAAAGTTTGATACATGTGGTCCTAAGTCATTCACAGAACTCACTAGCCTTATGGTTAAAGCGTCGACCTCGAAGCTGGGGAACCGGGTTCGGGACTCGGAAAAGACGCTCAACATCCTGTGATTCTGGACCAATCACTTAATCTCCCCATGCCTAACAAAAATGAATGTGTCCTTGTGTAACGAAACTGGTGCTCATGTAAAGTGCTCTGATACCCGATGTCTAGGGTCTGGTTCGCGCTACATAAAACTAAAAAACATTTTTAACAAAAATTAGCCTTCCCAAATGTTTATGCTCACTTTGTTTGTTCACACCATCTAAACAAACCCTTTTTTTAATGGAAATTATTCCGTGCCCTGAGAGTGCTAAATTTCCTGCCCCACTTGAATCTCTGTAAACTCTACCTGTGTCTGCTTTCAGCCAAGTTGTTTTTTGGATGCCAAGAGTTTTTTTAACATTACAGCCAAAGAGTTTAGTGTCCTGAAACCTACATCATGATCAGGGCCACCAGTTGTTTGTAACTGTCACAAGGAAATACAGCACGACGCATTGATTTTCGTCCTTTAATGACCCAAATGAATGCAGGAAGGTAAGATACAAACATTACTAGGGCCCAGAGTAAACAGCGTAAGCCTCTCTGGGATAAGGCCAACAAGGAAGAGGTGGTTGTATTACTGGCTGCCCAGATGTATGATGCTTGAATTATGAACAGTGAGAAACTGACAACTCGATTGGGGTCAAAGTTTTAAATTCCTGACTCTGACAAGAGACTCATTGAAGAATAGAATTTTTTTCATGCAAATTTGAAATTGACTAGATAGGAAAATTATTTTTGGTACTTACTTATGATGAAGTATTGATACTGGCTGAAACAAGCGTCTAATTTCAATAGACAACATGATAAAGTGGTTATCTGTAAAATACCCCCCTTGACTGAAAAAATAATTGCTTCGAAATTCTTACTTACTTTTGATCAAAAATACACCTTCAGAAAAAAAAAAAAGGAAACAGGCTATTGTTTTAATTCATTAAGCTATGGAGAGGGTAAGGTTTTTGATCTACTAAAAGTTTAACACTAGGGGTAGCTGGTGTAGCTAACCCCAATTAAGTGCCGGGTCATTTGTATTAACATCCCATTTTTATGTATGTTTTTCAACGTGAGCCTGGCGTTTGGACTGAGGAGACGGATTTAATTTAAAAAGACGGATCCGTGACAGAAAATCGTGCATTTTAATCACTAGCCATAGAAAGCCATTGCAAGAAGTGAACCAGATGTTGTCTGCAGCCGTGAAAACATTTTGATAAAACAGGACAAGGGGGGCAAATCTGGGATTCGAGAATTCTCTCAATAGGATTCAGCTGTTTCCATGCTTGAACCAAAAATCAAGTTGCTACATCAATCAATGTTTACATTTTGCCTGTGTTAGCTTACGTTTACAAATCCCAATCATTGATTTTTGCTGCTGCAAAACAGCAATGATCACTGTAAAAAGGAATTAACGCAAAGTAGCACATACTTGGAATTTGCAAAAAGTTGCTAACAGAAAGGACAGCAGAACCCTTCCTACTGCAAAATAAATGAATACAAAGAACTAAGAAGAGGATGCTAGGGTTCATATTATGGTCCAGTAAGTGCAAGTTGAGTTCACTGACTTCACAGCTGGTTCTAAGTTCAACTGGAAGAGTGTTTAAGCAGTGGAAGTCTGTGGAGCGAGATGGATCTAAGGGCTGTTGTGCTGACCAGACTATCAGACACTTTCGATTACTGCACCAGTTTCATTTACAAGATGCAGTGGGTGCAGAACACAGCCATCCATCTGCTATTGAGCCGGAGGAATAAGTTCTCATGCCCTCATGCTAAGATGGCTGCATTGCAGCGTTACTTTCCTGGAAGCCCCACATTCACGATTGAAGCCTCGATAATGTTTCACCAGGCTACGTGAAAAACGTCTCATGCCCCTGAGAAGCAACCTTCAAAGGAGAAACACAACCTCTCACACAGCTAGCTGATAATGCACTGTTCGAAACAACATTGGTTGAGGTGGCATACAAGTAAGGGTGATAATGTGACCCTCAACAATGAAAGGGAAGGTAAATGAGCAAGTGATGTGGACAGTTTCTGCACAAACCAAAGTGCAAATGACTGCAGGGGAGCCCTCTAGTCGAGGAGACCCTGGCGTATCCCTGATGTCAGGAAAACCAAGACCAATATGGTCAATTTGTTTTTTTCTTTTCCTTTTTTATACAGCGCAAGCTCGACCAGAAGGTATCAGAGCGCTTTACATGAGCACCAGTTGCATTAGTGACATACACATTAATTTTATTTTTTAGGCACGAGGAGAATAAGTGATTTGCCCAGAATAACAAGATGTTTGAGCCTCCTGCCAGGTTCGAACCAGATTCCCTAGATTCAGAGTCAGCCGCTCTGACCGTTAAGCCACATCCTCTACTCATATCCTTTACTGTACCATTATTAATTTCCCCATGGGGGGACACTGATTACTTCTGCCAAGGGCGCCTGTTTTCATCAAGGGAATAAAAGACCTGAAGGGCTCCCAGTGAGGTCTACAATCACCCACCCTCCTTCATCCAATCCGAGCAGAGGCAAAGGGTGAAGCCAAGAGAAGACCATCCCAGATATGCACCCAAACCATATATGGAATACTGGAAATGAACCAACCTATGCTCGCCTGCAGAAAATACTGCATTTTTTTCTTAAACCTACCAAATGTTGGTCTTGCACATCAAATCCTCTTTTGGGCCCGAGCAGTTAGCTAGCCATTGATTAAGCCCAGTTAGTAAGCACTTCCAGATATATCACTAAAAGTACCTATTTGGTCAAATTTTTGTGTAAAAAAAACTAAAAAAAAAAAAAAAAAAAATATTTAAGCCACCACAACTTGTATAGTTGGAAGCATACTAATGAACACAATTAACATTCCTGTATTCATAAGAAATCAAAATGAACATCGCTAATGGCAAGCATGATTCACTTGACATTGAGTTTTTAGGGTATCTTAGCGATTCATGTAAGAAGAAAGCATTAGGTAAAAGGGGCCCCAATTTGCGCACCGACTTTTATCAAATGCATTCTTATTTTGCGAACCGACCTATAGATTAATAGATTGGTTCACAAAATACAGAATCGAAGTGGGGCGAAATTCGACCTGTCTCATACATATTAATGAGGTAGGTCACACATTGCAACCTACTATGATTGACTAAATGGAAAATTGATGCGTTTAAAAAAGTAAATGAAAATGTTAACAAAGTTTTTTAAGATTAGACAGTGGCCCCATGGACCACTGCCTACTTTAAAAAAATGTTTTCTCACCTTTCAAAAAGGGGACCGCGCTCCCTCATTTGTGAATGGGTTTACACCTCCTTTGAGTTGGTGGTAAAATATTAATGTTTTGAGGCTGGATTTCAGTTAGAAAATATTAATAGATCGGTATGTGGCAGGAAAGCCCCTAAAACGCCCCTTCCGAATATTGGTCATTTAATGTTTGTTAAACCTACTTAATGATTCAGACCACCTTTTCTGAATCATCAAATGGGTTTATTATATTTAAAAACGAATCTGAAGGTTTGCATCAATTAAACTACTGTGTACATGAGGTCCTTACTTCCTGCATAGTGTCATAAGTGGCCATATCAGTTTACAATGGTGCTTCTTTAAACTGCTTGATGGGCGTGGTGTACATCAACGGGTGCAGAAACAGAGTCCACTACCCCAGATTGTGAGTTAAATCTGCATGCAAGGTTGTCCCATGCTCTCAGCTCTCATCCTCTAGTCCTTTCCTCTAAACTCTTCAGTCTTTCCTTTGCTCAGCCAAACATATTTCAAAGAATCTTTCGTGTGGGTCAGGAGCAGGCACTGTCTATGTGTGTTTTGGTGGATCAAAATCTCACTGGACTGTGCAAAACTTTACATAGAAATAGAAGAAGTCTCCAAGCCTTAGTAATCCCATCACAGAAACTGTTTCAAGATGACTCTTTTGTACCCTTACTTCACAATAATTTACTTATCTGTTTATCTCAAACCCCTGCTTGATCTACCTTAGGTTTCGCCTTCACAGTGCTTACGCTGTGCTTTCAAAATCTCTTGTAAACAAAAAACAAATCTTAACATGGGTGTAGAACCTGCCCATTATTTTACATTGGTTGTCTACGGCTTCCACTTTTTCTTAGTTTTTTTCTTTCTTCCATGGAGCTTAGACCAAGTACAGTTTCCAGTCTACTTTAAACTAGCACACCATAAGCGTGCATGTGTTTCCAGGCCCTCTCTATACCTCTTCATCCCTTATACCGCTTCCACCGACTTTGTTGCTTGTTCCATTCCCCCTTCAGCCTTCATTGCTCTCCTCCAGTCCCATTCCTCTTATGTCCTTCTTTCTTGCCCCGTGTCAGAAAAAAATGTGCTATGAAGCAGTCAGTGCTGGCTATCTCACAGCACTTTTTATTGTTTATTGCCCCTGATGTTCCCAACCTCTCCTGCGTTATCCCAACCCCTCCGGGGTTCGTCCACCCACCCCCCACCTCCCGTCAGTTAAAAAAAAAGCACTCGCTGACCTGCAGGAGCTTAAAAAAAAGCATTGTCAAAGCCTAACCAGGATCTGTTGGTTTTGCCAATGTGTTTTAGACATGGCTTAAAGTAAAAAACAAAGCACTGTGATGCAGCCAGCACTGGTCGCCTCATAGCACTATTATTTTCTTCACTTCCAGCCAAGTTGTTCAGCAGACTGTGCTGCTGTGCAACATGTCCAAACAACATTGACAAAACCAATAGATCTTGCATGGCGAAACTTATTGGCTTTGTCAATGCTTGTTGACACTTACTTGCACAAATAGAAGTTCCTGTTTTAAAAGTATTAGTGTGAAATGTATTGCCCTAAAGTTTCCCAACTAAGGAAGTTGTTTGTTGGTCACTCATTGCTTGTGTTCTTCTCTTCCCCATCCCATACGTATTCACCTCAAAATGGAAATTTTATCTTACCTTTGTACTACTGCAAAATGTCCTTAGGTTTAGCAACTATGACTAACAAAATGTTCTCATTAATGATTGATTAAGCATATTCTTCTCAATATTTTATACAATGCTGATTTGTTTTCTTGTGAAATTATCATTAAGGGTGCTCAACATTTGCATCATTTGCTTTCACATAATTAGGCAAATTTCCAAAAGCACTACATTCAATTATGCAAAAATTCGACATAAGCATTTAACTCTATATTTCAGCGTGAAAGGTGTCCACGCATCTATTTTGGTACAAAATATATTGCAAAAAATACAAGTGCCACAAACAATAACCACCCTCATTGTGGTGGTTCATGTTGTTCACAAGCGCCTGCATAATCGAACTAGGTGATGTAATAGCATAATTTCTGGAGTTTGGCATAACAAGTTTAATGTGAAGTTCATGAAATTACCTGAGAATACACTGACGTAAATTTAATTCAACCTAGGCCTACTTATTATGCATGTATTACATATTTGTGATATGTACTTGTGATTTAAGAATCATTGACCGCAAATAAAAAGTTTTTAAAAAGGAAGTCTGACCAACGCCATTGTAGCTGGCCTTTAATTAAAAGTGTGGGAAGAAAATACGATATGCTTACCAAGTGCACTGTATGTTTACACCCATTAGGCCTCATCTAAATAGTACAAGCTGTCTAGCAATTTCAGGCCACTTCTGAAGTGGAATAAAGGAAGCAACCTTATGCCGCCTGCCCCCAAATCAACATGCAGTGCTAAATTGTCACTCGGGAATTTAAGGAAAAAAAGGGAAGTTACTCCTTATATTTGCTTTAGGTTTTTCCACTGACTTGGAGTATTTCAGAAATCAAATCTTTACAGTAGAAGAGGAAATGTTACTGGCAATGACACTCTCAAGTTACCAATCAGCTTGGGACAGCAGCCCGAGGCTGACTAAAGAGAAGCCTGTATTTTATGCAGACAGTTTGCATACAAGGTTTGTATAAAAACCGAGAATCGATTTGATGGCCAAGAAGTGTCATAGTGCTTATCAGAAACAACCATAGTGAAACATTCACAGGATAGAAGTCAGTGACATCTTAAGAATTTGGGGGGTTCCAGACAGTTTATCTTTTGGGGTCCTTTGTTTAGAACAATTTTAAAATGATTGCCCCTTTTTGGCTCATTCAAGCCAGGGACATACAAAATCAGTCAAAAACTCAAGCTGCTTGCTACCATCCAAACAGTGCCAAAAGAAAGTTTGAAGAAGCAATGATACAGCCATTTCTGGTTTTGTTTGAACTAGATTTGCTTTTGCTTGCAACATTTTATGTGGAATGCAGTAGCTACCCAGCTTGTTTTTCCTATTGAATGAAAAACATGCTAAGGGTGATTTGTTAGATGTTTAGTGGACTAGTGCATAATATCACACAATAAGACATATGCATGTAACACTTGAAAATGTAGTTTTAGTTGCTGAATATTTGTAATCACAAAAGTTCCTCCACCCCATCACTACCGCCATTCTTGCTGCAACTGTGAAAACCAAAGCACTGCTCTAAGGACTTTCACCATTTAATTGGTTAAACTCTAGTAACTTTCTTCTACTTTATCTTCCCATGCCGCGCCCCTCTACCCTCTTTATATGTGTTCACTTCTCTGGCTAGACTGTATCTGTGAGTAAGTGAAATGAGATGGAGAATGATACAGAAAACAGACAGAGACATAAAGAGAGCTGTATAGAGAGAGATGTGAAGTAGACGGAGAAGTGGGTAGAGACAGAGGTGACCTAAAAAGATTTGTGATGTAGAGAGAGGCATAAAGTACATAGAGAAAGTTGAGGTAGCTAAAAGGAAAGATACAGAGTGGTAGCACGAGGAAGGTTTTAGTGTGCGGTAGAGAGAGCTAGAGATAGAGAGGAGTAAATGAAGAACGAGGCAGAGGAGGGCAGTACTCCAAGAGATAAGTTTGGAAAAGAGGAAATGTAGAAAAGAGGTGAATTAGAGAGAGGTAAAGGCGTGAGTGGAAGAGGTAGACAGTGGGACTTGAGGAAAAACCAAGAGATGAAAGGTAGAAGAGGTATATAAAAAAGAGAGTAGTGCAGAAGTGAGAAAGGTAGAGAGAGGTTAAAAAGCGAAATTAAAAGAAGAGGTTGCGAGAAATATGGGAGATAGAGAAAAGGTGTTAAGGTGTATACCAAGGTACAGAGTTGAGAAAGGAAGAGATGGTGCGGTAGAGAGATCTAAGAAGAAAGGTTCAGATGGATAGTTGAGGTGGAAGGGTGATTTGAAACAGAGAACAAGTTTCAGAGGGAAATGTGTGTGTGTGTGTGTGTGTGTGTGTGATAGAGAGCGAGGGAGATAGAGAGAGAAAGAGGGAGAGATAACCACACAGAGGGAGATAGGAATTGATGATACAGTAAAAATGGTAGAGGTAGACATATAGAAGTAACCAGTAAGGAGTAAGCTATATAAAGAGATGAAGCAAAGGGACCAGAGGTAGAATGAGAGACCTCTGTTGAGGGAGTAAGAGAGCGAAGTGGGGTAGAAAGATGTGAAGTAGTGAGGAATGTGTGAGGTGTAGAGAGAAATGAGATACAGAGGTGAGGGGAGTGGTGAGGTAGAGAAAGATCTGAGAAAGGCAGTTACAAATAAGGTACTAGAGACAGAGAGAGACAGAGAGATACAGTAGAGAATTGAGATGAGTTTGTCTGAGAACTGAAGTGTCGTAGAGATACAGCTATGTCAGAAGAAGAGCAATGAGGTGCAAATTGAGGGATGACATAGGGAGACCTAAGGTAGAGAGAGGGTATCAAAATTGACATATATAGATATAGGAGAGAGGTTAAGAGGGAGTGTTAAGGTACAAAATATGAGGTAAAGCAATGAGAGGGAAATCACCAAGAAAGATTATTTTTCAATGTAATTGCCTGGGAGTGCCTGGGACTCCAAGGGTTACAGCTGGGTAAGCCAGACCAGACATGCACACTAAGCGCCAGATTTTATATATTTAGAGCAAAGTGCACCAGCAACCAAAGTTGATGTGCTGCATTTCACAAGGGGGAAGAAAGCGATGTAGAGCCATATTTATTCAAAATGGCCTGTTTCTCGCCACTACCCCTGCGCTGGTGCACAAATTGGCTGTCTAGCTCATTGCACAACGTTTACACCTTGGTGCAGAGATGCGTGTGTTCTGTCTAGCATATGATTTGAGCTGGAATCATTCACTTCCAGTACAAAATGTTATGCCTAGATAAATGATTGCACAATTCACACATTGGATGTGTGTTGTGCAGTAAAGCACAGATGGGATGTTTAGGGAAATGAAAGCATGTCTCCAAGTGGCCACTTGCTTCAAGGAGGCATTATTTTCCGATGCAGAGCCTAGTCTTCTGATCTTAGCAGAACAAGCGTTGTGTCAAAAGCTATGGGTGCTTGCTCTGATCTGCCAAATGACACCCATGTAACACCCACTTGATGCTGATGCGAAGCAGCACAAATAGCTATTTGCACCGAGAAAAGGCATCCTTCCAGCACAAAATACCTTGTATGCTGGGAAGTAAATACCCTTCCAAGACCTTGTGCAGCTTTATGTCATTTTGTGTGACTTTGTCCTGGCACAAACGCTTGATAAATGTGGCCTTCAGATTCTGTTAATCATGCTCAGCTATCAAATTAGAAAAAGTAACTTTTTTTAGAAGCAACCTTATTATGGCAGGAATTTTAATTCTCTCGTTCACTTTACGAGTGGAAGCCTTGAGTGTAAGGTCCCTGGGCAATCGCCCACTTTACCCTTGCCTTAAAATGTCTCTGGGCAAAGCGTTGCCTCTAAATGAAAATGCCACCCACCAATATGCTATTGATATAAGGAAAAAAGAGTCCTAAGCAGATAAGCAGGTATTCACAGGACCATTCATACGAAATTAATGTACTCTCAGAACGCCCTCTCCTCCGCCTCTCCTTGGCAACCCCATGGCAACTTTTCCCCAGTCCCAAACGGAAACGTCCACTGTTTTTTCTATGATTCAGATGCACCCGCGGAATCACTACTGTTGCTTATACAGCACCGCATAATATTTTTCATGAATCATAATTTCTAAATCCACTCTTGCCTCTTTGTCCAAGTGACAAGACTTAATTCTAAAGTTGCTAGCAACACATCTGCCAGTATAAAATCCTAAAGGTACAACAGATTTTTTTTTTTTGATTTTTTGTTTTTTAAAACTAGCAGTGTTTACCCTGGTGTGGGGCAATTATGTACCATCCACCGATCAACGAACCAAGGGAAAACTAACATGAGCATTGCACCTGCCTTTGCAGAAGGACTGAGAAGTATTTTTTGCATCCAACCAAATGGAAAGCCGTGCCCGCTGACAGGCGCTAATTCAATGTTTAAAGGGAGAAAGCTCACAACTGAACATTAGACCTGCAAAATTCATGACCAAATCAGAAAAGAAGTTTGCTGAACAGTGATCCCCATGGAAACAGCAATTTACTCAAACAATGCTTTTGCAGCGTGCTGTGATTTTCACATCATGGCCGACATTGATACGCGGATACTCTTCTCAATTCAAAATAACTTATACCTTCAGCTGACCTGGTAAGCGTTAAAAAGGCACAAAATGAATCAAGCATCTGCCATCGAGACAGGGCATTGAATTAACTCAAAGAGTCACCTTCCAGTTGTGCGCTGTACTCGAAATGTATACTGTACTGATTTTATTAGCCAATTTGCGGAGCCAGATATGAATTCAATTATTAACAGAAATATTCCCTCCCTTTAAGAATATTATATGCTCAGTTTAATGAAACATTCTAACAATTTTAGGTAACCAAACAATAAAGATTGATTGATTGCCACAAGCATTGAAAACCAATCTCAAAATAACAAAAAGGCCAAACCTCTGTACAAATGGGAGAGGAACATCGAATTGGTGCAAAAGATTAGCCAAGACTGGTGCATTTATCTTATCCTGTGATACGTTAAAGGTGATTTACAACAGTAAATCATGGAGTTCAACATTTTTAATGGTAAAATACCCACTGTTCTGTGTTTTTCTACTTAATATAACTTGATACTAAACTTTAAGAGGGGTGGCAGGGAGACAAATTAAGACAATACACATGGATTTACATAAATAAATCCATAATTACAATATATTTCACAACTCCTATTTTATTTTTTGGGCATGGGACGTTTAAATACTTTGCCTAAAGTGATAAGATTTTTATTCATGTGCCGCTCCCGGGATTCGAACCCAGGTCCCCAAGCGGCCAAGTAAGCAGGTTCGCCACTAGATCACCTCTCTTACCTTATTTGCTTTGAAGCCCACATAAAACAACCGAAGTGCACCAGTGAGTCAGGCTGAGACGATGAATCACTGCGGACATTGATCTCTTCAGCTTGAAAAAAGCCATCCCAGATGGGTAATAGGTGCTGACAAAGAGACATAGTGTCTCCCTCTTTGATTGCAAAGAGCAGGTCCGCTGCAGTGGCATGGTGATTCATGACATCACTTACACACGCGGCTTGGATTTTTAGAAATGGCCACTTTTAGAAAAACAAACATGTGGCTCGCTCATGAAGAACAGGCTGAGTCCATATCGCCAGCAGCAAGATCAGAAAGGAAATATGGTTGGTAATAAAGACGCTGGCGTATTGATCGCGTTATTGCTTTTTTACGGTATTAAACATAACCATGCGGATCCATAGGAAACAGGCCTATTAAAAACCTCAGCAGATCTGCAGCACACTGAGCCCTTATCAGCAGCTCACTGTATCCATCACTTGATGTGGGCTTGGCTATAGACCACGAAGCAGGCAATATCATCATGAGAGCTCCATTAATATTTCACATCACACTAGCCAATTATTAAAAACATATAATTTGCTCTGCAGAGTGTGTGTGCTGCTCTGGATAGAATCCCTCCAGTCAAGTTACTCTAGTCATTTCATACTTCTGTGAAGATATGCATTAATTGAAATGCGGTCCACATTTTGGAATTATGAGCTCTCTTTATCACAAAAGTGGTCTCCTGCCAAACCTCAAAATCATCTGTTATTTCTTTAGGTTTATTAAAACAAACAAAAATGTGGGTTCCTATATATCAGAACTATACTTTGTTGTGAGTAAATGATAGTGCATTGTACAGGATGATATCAATTACTTCTCTTCACACTATGGGAGTATTTAGGAGACACTGGCAATGGAGACAAGATGTCCTGACCAACAATGTGCACAGAATCTCTCAATGAACACAGTGGTAGAGGCTTACATAGATCTCAGGGTCCTGTGTGCACAGTAATAAACACGATGCAGGAGGAAAAATTAAAGGAATAGGATAACTGTTAATAAATAGGCACAATATTGTGATCCGTTCTGGCCTCCTCTGCCTGATATTCCACTGCGAGCCAGTGGAGAAGTTTATCTTCAATGAAGCCTAGGAATTAACTTTTAGGTCTGGCATAAATGAGGACCTCTTGCTATCTGCCCATTCAAAGGGCCTGATTTAGAGTTCAGTGGATGGCTTATTCTGTCACAAACGTGACGATATCCTGTCTGCAGTATTATAAGTGCATTATGTCCTATAGCACTTGTCATATGGTGGACAGGATATCCATCACATTGATGACTGCATCACCCGTCTGCCAAACTCTAAATCAGACCCAATGAGAAGCGGGCTTTGAGTCAGCTTCCTGCAGTTATTGGCTTGTTCAAGTCGGGCCCTTCAGACATTGCTTGTTTGATACACCCATCACATTTCTGGATATTTACATTTTTGCATTAGTGATTAGCGCACAAAGTAGTCCTGCACCAGCATCACAGGTAGTGTACTTCAAACAACAGGGATGGTGAACCAGATGATTGTGCCAGGACAAATTCAGATCCATATTACAACTGCATGCCTTAGATAATCTCATCTTGTGCTCTAGACTGTAATATTGCAGAGAGCTGCTCATTGTGCTACCATTAAATATTGCTGGAGTTGGCTTGCATGTTAAGAGCATGAGCCTGCTCCTTCAGCTTGATACCAGTGTGAGTGGTGCAAGGTTCAAGCGTATTATCCATCATGCAAGGCTGTGCAACTGTGCTGTTCGTGTGGGGGGCAGTGAGGTAGCATTTGCATGACTGAAGAATGTTGTTAGCTATATATACAGAGTCCACCCTGGGTCTCTTTTCTTGAAGTTGGCCTCCCTCTTACACTCGTCCTTCTGAAGACTTTTCAAGACCTGGCTCTTCGAACAGTAGCAGCTCCACCCCCCCCCCCCCCCCCCCCCCCAGTGCCTTGAGACCCTCGCGGGTATGTAGTGCACTGTACAAATGCCATGATTGATTGATTGATTGGGGAGACAAACAATTCATGTATTATTCTGGCAGCCTAGTGGTTAATTCTCACTTGGGTTGTATATATAACCAACACAATCAGGTTGAGAGGGTTTCTGTTGCTGATATATATTACCCTCCAATATATCTGCAAATGACAGTACAAACAGTATAAAAAAAGTGCAGACGACATACGGCTTAAGTGTGTGCATAAATACATAACATATATACAAAAGACACCATCAATGTACCCTGGTTCATAGCCAAGTTGTTTCGAAACAAATGTCGGTGCAATATAGAACAATGTAGATTATAAATAATCAGAGAACCAAGAGAGATGTATATCAACGTTTCGACCCCTTATGAGTTAAAGGGTCTTCTCAGGAGCACAGTTGTCTGGCTCAGTATTTCCATATGTGGGGAGACAGAAACCTAGACCATACATCAGTCTATGTCAACCAAATTATAAATCGCTTTTCAAAATGTTGAGGATACATTCTTCCATAACTCACCATAAAGGAGTATAATACTTTGTGTATCAAAAAACCATCAACTATTCAAGTATGTAGAGATGTTAATCTGAGTCACAACATCCCCTGCTGGTAAGTGAATGCACTCCTTCAAAAGCACTTTCCACCTGTGCCATCTAGTAAAACGACTCCAATGAGTCAGGGGTTTACGATGATTCCGAAATATACACATCACTCTCAGGAACACGGTAACCCAAGTATACTGACATTAACCCATCAAATCAGTGTAACTGTAGTGTCGCAGCGTGTGTTGGACACACACTGATTGTCAATGGACTGTAGTCATACCATGTACAAGTCCAGATAATTACTAAGGGTGCATACCATGCTTCTGTGCGTAGGTCTATGAGTGTGTCCATATTAAATAAATATTATCACTGTGATTAGCCAGAATTCAAGTAGTGTCATTGTACCATTGCACATTTCCAACCCCATGAAGCCAACCATGACTCCCAGGGTATATGTACGTGGTAGCTACACGCACCTGTGAAATATTACCCAAGTTGACACGCATGTTTAGAGCATGAGCCGTTTCTTTCAGATTGATACTTTGTGCAGTGGTGCAAGCTTCAAGCGTATTATCCATCATGCAAGGCTGTGCATCTGTGCGGTAGAATGTGCATGACTGCAGAATGATGCTGGCACATTTTTTGAAGAGTAAGTCTAGTGCCTGACAGTGCATCAGTACATCAGTATCAAAGAATGTTTTGTTTGACCTGCAGTTTACATTTTGTGGGTGACTTTCTTCCACACTTTGTCTGAAATTAAGTAGTGATTGCTCGCTGACAAACTACGCCCACTAACGCTGCATAGGAGGGTCTTGTTCCTGGATATTTTCACATATGCTTGCTCTAATGCTAACTGCCACTGACATGAATGTTGAACTGGTATCCACTAATGGCAAGAAAAGGAAAGATGTGCCATGCTACGAGAGAGCAAGAAAGTGCCGCTGCTGCTGGGTCCCAGCTGTAGGAAGACAAGACGCCAAACACCTGGACCAATTTCTTGGGGACACGTTTTGTCTAATCACGCAAGCCAAGGAAAGCATATACATGCAGTGAGCTGCCTCTAGCGGTTGAAAGCATATACATGCAGTGAGCTGCCTCTGGCGGTTGAAAGCATATACATGCAGTGACATTCTTCTGGTGGGTGACATTACTGAATAATCATGCATTTTCATGAATCCTTTGCACCAGAGTAGATTATCGCTATAGTTCCAAAAATCTCATCGTAATCAACAGTTTGTAAACCTCACTAGAGCAGATGACCTATGGAGAAAGGCCCTGGAACATCAAAAGGCTTCTGTTGACCAGACACAATAAAACTGCATGGCCACTCCAGTCATTCACGCAGTGAGAGCCACAACATGGCTGTGAATGAACCTGGATGATAAACACATAACACAAGATTACAAACAGTGATTGCAAATGTAATGCCCATTAAAGGCTAGGTCATATGCTCACAAACACTGCATAGGTCTTAAGGTATTTAGGTGCTCTAAGCAAGGTGTATTTTCTGCACCTCAAGCTCCTGTTTGTCACTTATTAGAGCTAAGCCCCTGATCAAAGGGTCAACCACTGGCCCCACCAGTAGGGGGCAAAATATGTGAACTCATGTGTGGCTTAAGCATAGATATGGTGCTGCAAATTGTAGACCAAGTGCAAAATGTACATGCATTGGGCAAGCTGAGGTTTTGAATTAACAGCTGGTGTCTCCCCTCCTTCCATTTCCACCTCTACTGCAAGATCAAATTGTTGTTTTCCGCTGCTTCAAAGGTACCCAGGGCCATTTAAGAATGCATTTGTTGGTTAAGAAGTGACAACTAATCCGATTATACCCGATACCATTAATCATCCCTCATTAGGCTGCATCAGGGATGCTTTGTTGAATCCCTCTTGTGATGCAGCAGAGAAGCATTCTATCAGGCTATGGTTCAGTATCTCACATCTCCGATGACTGCGCTCGCATTAAAATGAAAAACAGTATGCACGCCGCGTGCTCTAAAAATCGATGCACTGAAGAGCACAAGTGTTTAAGACGAGGATCCCTCTAAATAATAGACATTCAGTTTTACTGAGCATCAACTTTTCATTGAAAAGCCACCCACACACAGGCGCCGACATTGCGAGTCCAGTGGCCATCGAACTCCCGCCCCACTCCGTCTTGCTGACAGGAGGGTATTGATCACCTCAAAAACAGGACGCAATTCCACCCTTAAAACTACTTCTGCATTACATTCCTCCTACCACAGTCATTTAGGAACTTAATACACCAGGGACGCAGGGGGAGCTCAGGCTCGCCAGAGCTGAGCGGATTTTGAGTCAATTTCCCAGGTTTGTGTTATTGGAAGTGAAGCAGCTGTCCATCAGAGGAGAAGGTTGTGAAGGCAAACATCTCGAGCCACCGACCCGTGCACGCCGCACTCCATCAAAGCCCGCTCGAACTCCTAATATTACTTTTATGGAAATACATCATGCCAAAGCAATTGGAAGGACCTTCCTCAAAATCCCACCAAGAAAATGGAGTGGGGTTTTAGGGTTTTATCGTACAGGCTCAACAATGTCAACTGGTCAAAAACGTATGTTGTAGCAGCACAGGTGCTTGCCTGATCCTCAAAGTTAAAATACAATTTTTAAAGTAACTTGAGGTTCTTGAGTCTTACTTTAGCTTGTTAGGACCTCATTAAGATTCAAGCTATAATCCGGATGTGGGTGCAAACAGGAGTTTGTGGTGGAATCATGCGAATAACTTGTGCAGTACCTCGGCAACTTTTTCGAAAACAAACTTTGCCTTGTAAATCTTGTGCAGTTTTAATGGATAAAGATCACAGAATGTAATTTTTGCACATCACATGGAAAAAAACGTGCAATTTTGTCATGTTATTACCTATTTCGAGTACCTGCACTCGGAATGATGCAGTAATACTGCTACCAGCAATTGCCACACTTATGTATCCGGGGTGCACACGTGGTGTCTACTAACAATAAATGTCATAAAAGAGTTAGAACCAGGCCCAGGTAACATTTCTGTTACATCAGTGTAATCTATTGCTTAATTTCACTTTATGCTTGTTAAGCAAAATTACACTATTACCCCATGTTACGTGACAGATGTGGAAAAAATGTTGGATGAGCGCACACTAACAACGCAAACTACTAGAAAGTGACCAACCGCTGTTTGTGGCATGTGGTTTTTAAGTAATTTGTTTAGAACGAAAGGCAGCTTTGTGACCGAAATTGACGAGGACTCCGTTGTTGCCAGAATATAGTGTCAAAAACGGCTTTGACATTTTATATAATTGTATGTAACTTTGCATAAGTTTCCTCAAATTCTGTATACTAACACAAATGCAAATGACGTGAATTTCGCACACCCGAGCACTTGCCAGTATGGCATCTCAGACATCTTCAGCAAAGGGGCCGCTATGAGTACCGTTAGGACAAAGATATGGAAGGACAGGTGTCCTTAGGCAAAGTGTCTGGGGAAGGGGCGTAGCTTAAGGAGGGGGGGCGTTAGGGGTGTTACACCCCCCGCAATACATGTATTTTTTGATGAAAATTTGGGTACAGGTGCTTTCAGTCAGGTATGGGGACCTGCTTGTCGGATTTCACCTGGGATTTTTACATGCACACACTGACAAAAACATACACAAAATCTCTCATCTATCTCGTTTGAAAGTACTAAAAAATGTGGATTATTTTATAAAATATTGTGTTTTCTCTCACTTCGTACCCCCACCAATCCACATTCGTTTCCCTTTCCACTGCCCCTTCAGCCCCTTTCCTGTGTCCTGGTTGCTGTATAATGTATTTTAACATTATATGCCAGTGTGATTGTCGGGAAATCTGAAGCTCGAACCCCACACAATCTTATTGACCAAGCTACGCCCCTGCTCTGAGGCTTACTGAATGAAGGCTTGGTAAAATATGTGAGTTTAGAGAGGCTTGCTGCAGAAACTCACGTTGCTTCAAAACTAGAAACTGGCTGCCCCACACAGAAGATTTCTTTTGTTTGTCAAAATGTGTAATTCATGAAAAGTTCCTCTTACAAGGGACACGATTTCATTGCAGCGTGATTAAGAGTAGAAAAGGGAACATTTTTGGCATTTTTTTTCCATGATAGCATATATTGTTTTGGGACAGTTTCTGTTTCTAATTCCAGCCGTGGTCCGTGCAGGTAACAGCGTGGGTGGTGGGGCCATGTAAGGGGGGATTTCGAGGGACGATACTCAGGGAAAATGAATTATTTATTTATTTTCCTTCGGCATCGTACCTCGAAATCCTCCCTTACCCAGCCCCACCGCTGTTCCTGCACGGACCGCGGCTGTCTAATTCATAAATGTTTTATTCATTTTACAACCTGGAATCGTCTAAACATGGGCACCTGTTATGTCCTACTGCGGCCGCTATGGTACCAGCGGGCCTGGGACCGTCCTGTGGGCACGACTAGGGGCTGAGGCCTACACAAATGACAGGAGCCAGTGTGGTGTTACTGCTGAGCCCGCCGTCGTAGCCCTAGTGGCGTACGTCAGTGTGTCTTGTTTTCGTCTGTCAGATACCATCTGACAGTGGTGAGTTTTTGGATACCGAGGCGATAGCCTCATTACTCCACATTCACTTTGAGTTTTTTAGTCGCTGTTTAGGTTGTCTTATTGATGTGTGACGCTTTGTCACAGTTGAGGTTGGATCACAAGGTCAGCGCTGTGATAGGCTGCGGGTTGCGGTCAATTTGGTTTGCGGAAGTGTCAGCAAGTTTTATCGCAGAGTCTTGTATTCGTCTGCCAAATGTCTTCTGGCGGTGATGAGCTTTTGATGGCTGCCGCGGCGGTTGCCTTCTGACAGTGATGAGTTTTGGGTACCTGCCGGGGCGATTTGCCCTCAGGCAGTGATGAGTTTTTGGATGCTGTGTTGCTGTTTCAGTTTCACAAGGTTAGCGCTTCGATGGGCCTCGGGTAGCGGTCAAATGGGTTTGTAGAAATGTCTGCAAGTTTCCTGATCAATGGGTTATCTTTTTGATCCAGTCCTTTGTAGAATTTCCTGTTGAGTTTGCGGAGATGGTCGTCCAACATCTCAACGCCTAGGTCTCTGTGGAGGTCTGCTGTTCTTGTGAAGATTGGAGCACCTGCTGCAATCCGTAAGGCCCTCCTCTGTAGTCTCTGCAGGTCTTTTCCGATGCTGCGGGCGGCAGCCGCTTCAAACTGGTGAAGCGTACGTCATGGTTGGTCGAATTATTGCGGTGATTGCTCGCACCTTGCTCTGCAAGGGCATCGACTAGGTCTTCAGGAGTGGGTATAATGCAGACAGTTTTGTTGCTGCTTTCTGGCAGGTCTTCTCTATGTGGTTTCTCCATGTGAGTTTAGAGTCCAGAGTCACCCCCAGGTAGGAGCTGCTGTTTTCCCATTTGATCTCATCCCTGTTGAGGAGGATCGCTGGGTGTTTTCTGTTCAGCTTCCTGGTGAATAATGTTGCTGTGGTTTTGCTTGTGTTCAGGGTGATCTGCCAGTCGCTGTACCATTCGGAGAGTCTGCTGAGTGATGCCTCAAGGTTCTTAGCCACTTCCTTTTCGCTGAAGGATTGGGAGATGACTGCTGCATCATCGGCGTAAAGAGCCAGATCAGTCTTCTTTAGGTCCGTGGGGATGTCGTTTGTGAATATGTTAAAGAGGAATGGTCCTAGGATTGATCCCTGAGACACTCCAGCAAGGATTGGGCGTGTCGTTGAGCATTCGTCTCGTACCTCCACGTGAAAGGTCCGTTTGGACAAGTAGCTAGACAGCAGTTTAATCAGGTAGCTTGGAAACTTGAGCTTGATAAGTTTGTAAAGCAGTCCCTCATGCCATACTCAGTCGAATGCTTTGGCTACATCCAGAAAGACTACTCCAGTAGACTTGTTGATGTTGAATCCATGGCTGATGATGTCCACAATTCTGAGGAGTTGGCGATTGGTTGAGTGGTCTATCCGGAACCCAAACTGTTCTTTGGCGAGGAGGTTTTTGCTTGTCTCAAACTCCACAAGACGGGCAAGGATAACTTTTTCGAAGAGCTTTGATAGGCCAGATAGCAGACTTATAGGGCGGTAATTTGCAGGATCTCGCAGTGGTTTCCCAGCCTTGGGGAATACGATGACTCTTGCTTCTTTCCAGGCATTAGGGAAATACTGGTGCTGCATACACGCGTTGAATATCTCAGCAAGGTGATCCACTGCGGCATCTGGGAGCATCTTGATGGCTTGGTTGGCTATTCTGTCCTTTCCTGGTGCCTTGCCATTTTTTAGTGTCTTTACCAGGGCCAGTAACTCGCCTGTGGAGCATTCCTCAATGTTTGCAGCTTCTGTTTCTGGTGGGTGCTCCCGGTGGTGCTTAGCGACCTCTTGCTCGACTTCTGCTGCCAGTTTGCTTGCCTGGTTAGGCCTGAAGGATGCCTCCAGTGTGTCAGCGAAGACCTCAGCCTTGTCCCTGTTGCTGCATGCCAAGTGAGTCTTCCCTTGTATCTGTGGGTTTGGCTCCTTCTTCCCAGTCAAGCATCGGGTCATTCTCCAGAGAGAGTTGTCCGAGTCCTTTAAGTTAGCCGTAGCTGCTTCCCACTTTTCGCCTCTGTGCTGGCTTATTTGCATCTTCAGCTGTCTTGTCAGCTCGTTGTACTTCTTCAGCAGGTCGGGGGTGCGATTCCTTTGCCACTCTCTCCGGGCTCTGTTCTTGTCAGCAATCGACTGCTTGATAGTGGCGTACGTACGTGCGCGACCAGATTTTATTGATGTGAGGGTCACGTGACTTACGCTTACGCGCTACGCCTGTTGCATCACAGGCGCAACATTACAGGCACCGGACCTCACGGTGCTGGAAAGCCTTACAAGCGCCATAAGGGCCCTATATAAATATGTAGCAAAACATGACCAACAGTATTTTGTGGGTTAAGAGCGTGGTCACATTTTCCGATACGGTATGGTTGTTTACTCCAACTATAGGAACAATTACTCTATTATTCCTAACTGAAGATTTAAAATAATAAGGCGGGTGCTATTCGCATAAACTTATGGAGCCTGACTCTTCTGTCGGTGCTAGAAGCCATTACCTTCAGCACGCTGACTGACGTTGGCTGACGTATGAGGTCAGCACGATAGGCAGGCGCAGCAGCTGCACGCTTGCAGGGCATTCCCCAACACCAGTCGTCACCCAATTAAAATTGCTGATAAAAAAAAATCGAATGCAAGCAGACAAATGTCCACAAAAAGCATCGCCCTGTTAGAAATATCACCTAAATACGGTTCTTTTATGTGCCAATTAAGGCTCTCTTGCAAAACCCTTGAATCCCTATTTTTATATACTGTTGGTGGAGCCCAGGCCATCTGCCAGTGTTGTACTGCTTCTCCAAATGACTCAAAAAAAGAGAAAGCAAGAGAATGCATCAGTTTATGACAATAAAGTGTCACTGTTGGCAACAATCTCCGGTATGGTCTTGAGCCCATAGTAGACGCTCATCTGTTGTGCTGTCATCTGTCATCGCTAAGCGCTGCCCAGACCTTCCCCGTAGACCGTCCGCTGCTTCGTAGATATGCCAGAGCCAGAAACTATGCCAGCTGCAACCCAAGCTATTGTGTCCCATGGTGCATCAGTACCTATAATCCCACCCCCACCCCTTCTAACATGTACTTCCCCCCCTCACTTTATCTTTCCCACTGTCAGTCACAGAGACTCTCCCCGGCTACCGACCATCACTTGGACATAACTAGAGATCAGGCCTGGAAGCTGCATTCAGGCGGCATGTGGCACCATGGAGGACCCCTCCAGCAGCACATCTGCGGCATGCACTGAAAACAATGTTACTATGGAGACTGCAGATGATGCTAGTGCAAACATCAATCTAAAAGCATCGGTTTCTAGAGGCAACACTGGGTACAGGTCTCGAAACACGCCTTTCAGACCAGAAGATATTTCTATGAAAAATGTTAATATAAAAGGATGACAGGTTATTTGACAAAGAGTTGTAAATGACAGTTATTTTTTTAATTAAGACAGCTGAGAAATAAAACATCAGTGTTTTGGCTTTTATGCAAAATGATGGGGTTCATTATACATTTCTCATTAAAACAGTCATTAGTGTGACAGATCACATAGGATGATTTGAATGAATGGATACCAACCGACTGGGTACGTCATATAACATTAACCTATGGTGGTGCCGCTGGCCTCCGCGCTCTTTTGTTGTGCCTTCACAAGTGCCGGTAAAGGGGGGGACGAAGCGGCCGCCATGTTGTGGCCTTCGGACTCCTTGGCCTTATTCTAACTATTTTTCTTATTTGCCAAGTCGAAAAATATGGCAACTAACATTTCATTCAAAGGTTGGTTGAATTAAATGCTGCTAGACGTTCAGTGAAGTGTGAGCTTGCAGGTGGGGTGAACTTAACCAGGTAAGGAAAAATTATGCTCCCACCCGCTTGATTACGAATAGTATGATATATTTGGGGGAATTTCCAAAAGGCTGATTCTAAATCTAGCTGCTCACTTTATTTCCATAGGTTTTTACCTTTGGGATATTTGAGTAGCTTATTGTAAAATCCTGTACCACAAATGTATTAATTTATTTGAGGAGTTTTATATAGCACGAACATGACCCATCACGGTATCACAGCACTGTACATATACTGAAAATGAGAAAAAATTGTCATGTCTGTTACTTATCTACATTAGACCAACGATTTATTTTATCCAATATATTATTCATAGGTGCATGGTGGCCCTAGCACGTGCCAATAACTCTGACGTTGCCACTTTGAGGATAGGGGGCAATCTGGACAGGTGTGCACTAATAGCCACAGCTACCATGGCCCCTGGTGCTAGTGTGGGCAAAACACTGAACTTAAACATCCTAGAGGCAGTGGTACACAAAGGTGTAAGAGGCAGTGCACGACAACCGTTGTGTGTCCTTAACACTGGTGTGTCACACTGCTGATGCTTAAAAGGCCCTGCAAGCAGAGGTGACATCTTAGGGCATTTAAACCTACCCTCCCAGCTATAGTAAGTATTCTAGTATTGGGTTTCATACCCGGGCATGATAGCAGAGCCCACTGACTCCAATGGTGGGTCATATCCTGGCCACAGAAGGCATAAAAAACCTTCTGATTTCCTCTGTTGATCATTGTGGTCACTGCCTTATTTCACTTGTTTGTAAGTAAAGATCTATCCTTTTCAATGGTATTAGACGCGTCACTGCATTACTACTGCAGGGCACTGAGTTGGAAATCTGCTACCACCTCCTTGACCGCCCTTTGAGAGTAAAGGATACAAATGGAATCACTTGGCTATGTAATGGGCACCAGTGGTCAGTGGTCAGTGGCAGTACCTGCAATAGATGCTAACCTGCAACCAGTGACTACCCCAGAATCCAGACACAGTGCCTCACACCAAGCGCTGTGTCGATGATGCAAATGCGTCCATGGTATCAAGGCAGATGCTCTAACACCTTCATTGAAGTTGAACTCAGGTGAACTATTAAAGACCATCACCTCTCAAATAATGAGGTAACATTTTTTTTTACATTTTCCATGCAATTTGGTATTACAAAAGGGGTACACGTCCCATTCTATAGCACTCAGTGAGAATATCCCCGGTTGGTCCACAGCGTGTCGGCAGACAACCCTGCTCGAAGGAGACAGATTGCACACCACCTCCAGTTTGCCACAGGCTCTCAAAATCAAAGTCTCTTCCCTAGTTCTGTCATATCTATGAACCTGCTGACGATCTAGAGGGAAGGTCTGAGAAGCGCTTACTGATGACATGTGACAACACAAGAGATGACAATGCTTACTACGGGCTCAAGACCAGAGAGATTTCTGCCAAGATGAACATAGATTGAAGGTGCGAGGGGATGGTTTACTCTCAGCCAATGACAAAAATGGGGTTCCAGGCAGTACGGCAGAAGCCACGATCTTTGTGCCTCTATCGGCATGCCCCCGCACCCAGTCATTGTGCCCAATCTAAGTGCATTACATGATGGAGTGGTGACAATTTTTATGCTGTACCAAAGATTCTGAGTAGATTATCTTGGTATGTCATTGTTCTTTTGAAGGTGTGTCCTTAGCATGTTCTCCTACGGTGTTTTTATTTTCTTATCAACTACCCTAAAGTCTAAGAGTGTTTCCTTATTATGTGTCTGTTCTTTTTATGGTATCACTAAGGGCCCGATTCTGAGTTTGGCAGTGTGGTCCGGCCACCCACCAGATTATGAGTTTTCTTGTTTTCTGGCGGGTGGTCCTTTGGTGTTCCCACGGCAGTGCCTTTGACAACGGCACTGCAATGGGAACGCCAAAGCCTGTTCCTGCACGGCATGGGCTCTGCAGTCCATGCTGTGCAGGAAAGGGGGTTCATGCACACAGGTGGGCACAGCATTTGCCCCCGTGCATGCATCCACAAGGCTTGAGGCACCAGGGGGCCTGGCCCCCTCGGTTCCCTCGCCATCAGCCTTTTCATGGCGGGCATTTCCCCGGCAGTTGCAGTGGGCCTGCGGCAGTCCAACCACCAAACTCAGAATAGGGCCGGTCAGACTGCCGGTATGGCGGTAGCTGCTGCACCACCATGGGTTTGGCGGTCCAGAATCACACCCTAAGTTGGGTATGCTGGTTCATTTTCTGATCCAACACTACGTCTACATTACTGCCTTAAATTGCCCATTTTACAACTATACAGTAATTGTTCACACATTTTACAACACGATATTAGGAATAAGCAGTGTCTATTTATCATCTCTTTAACCCCTTCGCTGCGGCGGAAATTCCGCCGCAGCGCTGGAGGGTGCGGGGGGGGCAGCGCGGTGGCCCGGTGCTCATGACGGAGCCACTCCATCATGAGCCACGGTTGGGCTGTGCTCATGACCGAGTGGTTCCGTCATGACTCCGCCCACAGCGCTAATCGCCCGCACAGGCGGGGAATTAGCGCCGCGTGGGCGGCGCGGCCGCCAACGGCCGCAGCATGACGGAACCACTCCGTCATGAGCACACAGCAACCGTGGCTCATGACGGCGTGGTTCCGTCATGAGCACGGAAGGAGTTAAAAAGACATAACATTCTGATATGACATTTGAAACATTTAATGTTTATTTACATATTAGCAACTTTGTTCAACTTTCAGGCACACCACATTATGGCCACTTAAAAATGCTACAAAACCATGACATCACTTTACTTGATGAACAAAAAGTGATTTCTTACAGTCGCCTACTTTTCCTAATCCTCCCGTCGACATTTTAATAAGGCAAGGTACGCATATTTCAGTTTTATGGACGAGTTTTTAATAACACTACTAAATTTAAATAATTGTGGAATTAAAACATAGCTCAAATTATGATCATGCAGCTGTGCTCTGGTTGGTAAAAGCACCATTCCCATATCACCAACGCAACCGAGGTAATAACAATTTCCTACAGTATCCAAGGTTTTCAGTCATACATTTTACATATTTTTGTTGCATGTATATTTATTGTTCTAATTATTTCCATCACCTTCACTTGCACAAAGGGGAATAAGCTGGTGTGTTCATTTTGCTGGAATACATTGCTGTCTTTTTTTAGTTCTTTTTGGTTCTGAACTGGTTTTTTCAGCTCCCAGTGACCCACTTGGTGAGCGCCTGTTTTTTTTGTATTGGTGAGGGCTCGGCAGCTCTTCTAGGAATAACGTTTTACAAAAACCACAATAAAAGAAGCATCTATAAATGCCAAGGTCGAGCAGGCAACACCAGATCTACTGGCTTTGCCAATGCTTGTTTTACATGAGTTTGCAATGATCATTGACAGATGTAAGAGGACTGCAGGGAAAGATTTCAGTGGGCATACTTTTATCTAGTAGTGAGCAGCATTTAGGCCACATGTGTCAGAAGTGGTTACCACTGGTATGCCGCAGTGAATATTCTTATAAATCTGAATAAGATATTAGCACGAAAGTAGGAGTAACTTTTTACTAATCTATAACTCCACTCTTGCTCTCAACCACTTCCTTAATAATATGGTGTGTGCTATGATTTCTCAATGATTCAAATCAGGTGATTTGTTATGTCTTTTTTATTAACTTCAACCTGCCATGGCTATGTAAGTCACAGCGCTTCGAAAATTGTGAGTTAGGGTGTTGTTTATGAGCACCAAGTATTTCCCTTGTTCCCAGCTGCCCATAAGATTTTAATGGTATATCCTATTTGCATATTTTATTTCCTGAGGCCTGAAACCAATTACATGCATTTAAGCAAAGGCCTCGAGAACCACACGGATTGCATGTAGCTGAACTCCGCATGTACGTAGGTGGGGATGGAAGGGCATCGTACTGGTGTCTTGCTTGTGCTAAAAGGACTTCAAGCTGCCCAGTCTTATAATTTCTACTCACCTGCAGCTTTATCAAGTACCCTAAACATGATGTGCTATATAAAATACCTAAATAAATAAATACATATATTTATATATTCCCTAAATCCCCCCCAATCACTCCTGAAAATTGGTAATCCTTTACTGAAGTATTTTTTTTTTTTAACCTTTAAGAGGAATTTGGAAATATGATGAGACAGGATTTTGTTTCATTAAAGCAGCATCTGCAGGGGGCTGTTGCTCCGCTCCCTCAGGTAAGCGATGGCACCCTGAGGGGTTTTCATCTTGCAGTCGCCATTAGCCATGCAGCAGGCTGTATGCAAATCACCCCTATTTACATGCGAAGAAGAGTGTACTGACTGCAAAGTGGGTGGCATTTAGAGATTTTATAGTGTGAAGTGACAACCAGTTGTTTTTCCTGAAGGATTCAAGGAATAATATATTTTTTTTAATTTTACCTTCTTCTATATCCCTCAGTAAATGTATACATCTATCTCTTATATTTCAAAAGGCTTTCATGTTCTTATGAAAATATTTGTTCTTCGACTCAAAGCTAAAAAGTTCTACAGCACAATCACATAGCTAGTCGCGTGCTGCTAAATGATATTCCGCATCTCCTGCCATATGTTCTCCCCAAAGAACTGATTCACAGACTTGTTTGAGCCTCTAGGAGCACTCAGTAAAAATACTGAATCACAAGGTGCACAAACGAATGCAGAAAATGTGTGACAAGTGGTGGAATTTTAAAAGGTTTTCTTGGTGGCAAGATGATTTTGAAACAAAGCTGGAGGTGTTCCAGAACCCTTCAATGGTGCTGGGCTGAGTGTGACAGTCTCTATGGGAGATATACCAAGTTTTGACAAAAGTAACAAACGTCATGAAACAGCAGTGGAACAGCTACAAAACAGAGGTACAGCGCCTCTTCCGCGAGCTCACTTGGGCTCATTCGTGGCACTTGTAACTTATGGGGTCCTTGGTGGCTCTTCTTGGGTCACCTCCTGTTAAATCCTGCAATTTTGTGCCCAGGGCATGAGTATGTTTCTCCATAGTGAGCCATCTGAACTGATCAGATTGTAAGACCAGGGTACCAGGTTCATGCTTTTTTTATAGGGTTTTAATCACAATGCTGTTCTTGAACTAGGCCACTCTAGCGTTGTAAAACACTGGATTTTAAACAGTTAATTAGCTGCAAAGGATCACTTGGGGAAACCAGAGTGACCACAAAAGTAACCGAAGTGTGTCTGCTTGAAGCACCGTTACTTTCCCAATATGGCTACCGACCTTCTAAAAGTATGCATCTCTAACGTTTTGTAGCTTTGGTAGATGGCCGCTCATGCCCTTTGTCCCTTGTTCTTATTAACATGATGCAGTCTCAATATATTATTTAAGAAACAGCTAATGTCCCACTATGATGGTTAAAGGCTGCGTGACATCAATTTGAGAGGTGTGGCGCAGCTGCCAGAGCTGCTGACTCCGGAGCGCGGGGTTCACGGTTCGATCCCTGGCACCGGCGGCAGCTCAGCCCAGCATCATGTGACGCTGAGCAATAGCCCACTTAATCTCCCCGAGGGAACTCAGTGCCTTGAAACCCTTAAGGTGTTGATATGTTCGCGCTTTACAAGTAGGAATTATTATTATTATTTGTATTTATATTATATGGTCTAGGGTCAGAGGGCATCTGATGTCACTTCCATCATTTTGGTAATTTGACTTCTTGTGTTAGATACATTGTGTGTAGATGTACAAAAAATATAAGATGCATTTGCACTTCTTGGGACCATGGGCATCAAAAGCAGCCCTATTCTGTACTGACTGGTTCAGTTGACTTAGGAACGTCCTACGCAATGTGCTACAGCAGTGGCGGCTTGAATTCATATTTCCAAAGAGTCGTCCCCTTCTGAGATATCTGCTGTTCTAGCCCTGCAGGATTTCTTAACAGACTTGTAGTAACACTCAGCAGAAAACGTCTCTCTTTAATCATTTCCAACCAAAGCAGATGGTTATGTTAGATTATGTTTTAAGGGAATTTAAGCCAAACCGTAAATCTGTGGCTGTTGTGATAAACCCAGTAAATGCACGTGTTTCCCATCGCCTCCCTATGAGCGCTTTATCGCTCTGTACCAGCTGAGGCTGTGAGGAGGTTGTCTCGCCTCTTGATGGGAGGAAGCTGGCATCTCTCAGATCCATGCCGTTCCTCACTTCTCCGCCTGTCCCTCCATCACCTCTTCCGCTGGTCCACAGATGTGGACAACATGGAGAGAACACCTGGCTTAGATTTGCAAAGCACAAAAGCCTTTCCACCTCAAAAGGCAAATGGAAGACACCTTGGAGGTGGCAGTAAAAAGCTTTCGGTAGCCTTGGAAATCTGATTGTAGGGATAAGCTTCTGAGCCTACCAGACTTGAAAAGTAATTAAAGAGCTCTTGTCTTGTCTGAGCTGCCCAAATTCTCTGCTGTTCATAGCTGTACCACGATTCCTCGATTGCATTATACGCTTTTTGCTTGCACGACTGCTAACATGACTACTTTGACTGCTTGCGAGAATAAATGCTGCCTGACCACTTGCATGACTAGGTCTCTTACCCTTATGCCTCCTTCTCCCTGCACCTTTGTTTGCTTCAAATTGCAAAACAGGTGCAGGTACAAAAAAAGATGAAAACACAACTGTGGTCATCATACACCACACAAACAATACACGTGAAGGTGTTTTGACAGGAGTTGGGTTCACCCCATGCAGCTCATCAGGGTAGGGGGAGTGCTATGCAAATACAATACAATAGGAAGTACTTTTTACGTACACCATTACATGTATCACTTCTCTAATATGACTTGAAAGGTCAAAAACACATCTTAGAAGAATTCAATAGGGCTGATGCTTAAAGCATTTTCTAACTTGCTTATACACTGTGAATGCATCGTTAAAAAAGTGTGAAGTGTGCAAATCCTATTCTTAACACAATCTGTGCACAGCACGTGTACATGTATGCTAACATTTGCAGGCTTAGAGCATATTTGTGCACACTGGTCATGCACACAGACATGCACAGGGGCTTAGCCTATGGCTGCCAAAGCCTACACCTGGCTTGGCAAGGCCAGGCTCAAGCTTAACACAGGGGAAGGTGCAAGCACCGACACGACCTCTCCTAGTTTCTGCCTGCGTACTGAGTCTTGTACAGTATCGCCCCTACACTGCGTCACTGCAGCGACATCATTTCCAATTTCACTCCTCGATGTGCCCTCAGCATCCAGTGCATGATGCGAAGGGAACATACTAAGGTCAGCAGACGCCTGCCCTCCACCCAACTAAGTGATGAGAACCAATGATTTATTTGCCAAGATTAAAGTATGCAGAGAGGACAGCCCCCATGTTCAATGTCCAGCTCACCTGCAACACACAGGCCCCATTTCTGATCTAGTGCATGGTGATCAAAAGTGTGTGATGCAATGTGGGGAGAGCACAGCTTGCAACCGCTCAGCCAGCTTTCTCCAACTTTCTATCAGGGTTTTCAGTGTTCATCATCTAAATATTCTCCCCAGCAGGGCACAGGCATAACAAGCAGGACCACGAATTGAGTATGGTAGCCCATTAGGACCAAATGGTCTTGAGTCTTTTGACGACCATCTTTAGCAGAAGCCACAATTATAGTTTTTAACTGTAGCTGTTGCAGATCTATTGGCCCATCTATCTGTAGGCGATGGGATTTCATTTGTGAAGACACGACCACCACAGATGCAAGTAAAGAGGGCTGATTCACTGTCTTTAATCTCTTCATAGAGGTAAGTTACCGGCTTTATCCATTTCTTCGGCATATGAGTATGATGAATTTAGATTCATCGGGCAATGGTAAAGCCCATTTTGGCAAACGATAACTAGAAATCGCATGAGATATTAAGATCTGTGGTTGCATTATAGGCCAAGTAAGTCATGGTTTACCAACCAACGTCATGCAAGTTGTGGTCCCAATAATACTGCTTTAAATGCACTTTTTATTTGGTTTAGTTTAATGATAGGCTAGCGAAGCCATGTCCTCCTATGATGTTCCAAGGAATTCATACTATTGCTGTTCAGGGTCGGACTGGGAGATAAAACAGGCTTAGGCACCAAAATAAAAGTGGCTTATAAGTGACTCAGACTGCTAAAAAAGTGGGCCACATTTGCAAACTGTGACAGTTCTGAACTTGTAAAGACACGCTGTGGACGTGCTTTGCATGGCAAATGAGACTGCACGCGTTTGTGCCGGCGGCAGACAATGTTTGTGGTCATATCAGGGAAATCAACTGCAAAAACCGGCCCATCCGACCATAAGTAAGGCCCATAACCAATAAAAAAAAAACGGTACACACACTGACCTATCAGAATAGCTCTCTGGTACTGCTAGATTGCCCTAAATCCAGTCTGACTCTGTTAATGTTGAACTCACGCTAAAGCATGCCTCCCTCCATACCTTAGGAATGCGCACACAACACACACAGACATGTGCTGCTGCTTCCTTATAATTACCAAAAAGCTTCCTCTCACCACAGCCATGAGTTTTTGTCCTCGAACAAAGGTGTATGACAGTATCTACTCCAGCTGTGTAGCAGGGAAAGCCTGCTTTGCATCAACAATTAGTTCTGCTCAGAAAAAACTTGAAAAAATTGATTTCCAAATTCTTCCTAGAAATCTTCAGAACTGTGACTTACAAGTACTTCAGTCAAGCTTTCCTTATCCATACCTAATGTACACACCTGCCTCTAAATCTCCCTCAAACATCTCTTGTTATGCGAGTGTTCTATGGAACGCTCCCTACATTTCTTAAAAATAAAATTAAGACCAGCACCCTCCACAGCCCTCTTAAAGAAGACTGGCATTACTTCCACACTTTCAATTCAAATCCTTGAAAGGGCTTTCTTTCCAATGAGGTACCTGATGCTTGAAATTCAGGTCCTGGAAGAAAATGTATAAATCCCTAATTTAGTTTTCTTACGAAAGGCAACCAAAATTACGCCTTTATTGGAAGGCCATTTTTCCTTCAAAATTCAAATGATACATGAAAAATTAAGTACTGTCATGATAGGCTAAATATTATCACTTAAAATACCACTTAAGACATTGGTAAATGGGCACTATATATAATGACCAAAGAAAAAAATTATATAAAAATAGTTCTAACATTTTATACAAGAGGGTATAGTACCTGCTAGGACATTTGAGTTGTCCTGTTGTCAATGCAAATATCCAAACTTTTGAGTAATGTGGCATCATGGCATTGAGTGGTATCAGTTTGTTAACTACGGACTAGGACTATGTTTCTTTTCTCTGTAGCATGGTGACAAGGAAGAAACAGGTAAATATATACCACAAAAGGGGACCTCTCTGGTTGGGAGAGTCCAACAACTACAGATAAAGGCAGGAAAATGTCTAGCTCCTGTTTCTCTTCCAGTGCTGAGCTGTACCTTCTTCAGAGGTAGTTACAACAAGCATTGACTAATACCAAGTCACAGAACCCTGCAGGTGTGGGGCCTGAACACACAGGTAAGACACTCCTTGCTCTGAGAAGCAAGCCTGTGTAAGTGAAAAATAAGACTGCATACATTCTCCAAACCATTTGACAAATGTAATATACCAGGGAAAAATATAATTAAGCAGCCACTTAGGAATTTCAAAAAATGTTAGGCCATTATAAGTTTTTCACTGTTAATGAACTAAGAAAGTTATAATCAAACCGAATGGAAAATGGAAATGCAATGTAGAAGATTTTGTAATTTTATTGAGTGCTTTCCTTAAGTATGTTTCTAAAGAAATTCTGCACAGCAGCCAGAGACCAGACAGAGATCCATCCCAAAAAGCAAAGATGTCATAAAGAGCCCCTCCTGCTGCCAGCATACTGGATGGTGCCATTGGTTACCATGGCAGCCACACGGAAACAAGCGTCTACATACCAGATTCACTTCAGGAAACTGCTCCAGTCTGATGATAAATCGGCTTTCAGGGTGCAAAATAAATCCGAGACTAAGGGTGTGTGCCTGGTGTGTGTGTCAGTGTCTGTGTTTCTAAAATGTGCGAAATTAGGGATGTGTAATGTTTTTGTCGAAAGTGCAGGGCCACTGGAATTATGCGGCAGGGGAGAACCAAATTATGCAGCAGGGATGATTAAATGATGTAGCAAGAAAAGGCAAATTATGCAGTGTAATAGAACACTTCTTGTGATATTATTGCTTCATTAGTATGCGTTTTTTTACACATGATAAAATTGTCTAGGCAAAGATTTTACATCATTAGTACTGGTTTAACAACCAAATACAGTAATAAACAACTATAGAATGACCAGTAAACCTTTATGTACGGCCTTCCACTGCGTTGGAGCACATGTCGCCATGTTTTTAATAACTTTTGACCCAATTCAGCTAGAAACTATTTTTTTGTAGATATCTGTAGAATACGTAGCAGAAGATGGATTAAGTGGCAACGCAATTTTTTTTAACACAAGTGACATCTGTTTAGATATAGAGTTACATTCTTTGTCTCCTCATAGATTGAGTTCAAATTCATACAAATGTATATTAATTTACAGAACATTGTTCCCTGAAGAAGGGTTTATTACCCGAAATGCTTTGGAGCATAAGGAGTATGCATCAGTAAATTCACGATGAATTAAGCTCAAAGTTATTGCATTTATAAAGAATTCATACGAAGAATGGAAAATAAATATGAATGAAATCACAGTGATTAATTGATCAATGTATTCACACAACGTTGACCACGAACTGTTGAAATACCCCCCAGGGGGCCTGGTAGTGCCCACAGGGACGTTCCCTAGAGCAGAGAACGCTATTCATTATTTAAATTGTGTACTAGACCGGAGTACACTCCTGAGGAGCACACAGAACTTTAATAAACTTCTTACAACTTATCAGGTTGTGCGCAACGAAACCCGTCAGTTATGGTAAGTGCCATGAGCAAGCAAGTTTTGCATCCATTTTCCCTTGTCCAACCCTGCACAGTGTAATGCACAAGCAATTACGACCAGCTATTACATTGTTGATAGCTGCCCTAGGGAACATCTGTAGCAAGTGAAAGCTACAATCATTCATTATGGATTCAGATGGTCAAATGTGTGGAAATAACAATGCATATGCTATTTGCACACTTTGTAGCACTGTGGTCATGGTAGTAAAGGACTCTTATTCAGTGGCAGCCGGTAAGTGCAACTTAGGGGAGTGGGGGGCCCCCACACATGCACACTCGCACTCATTCATTCACATGCAGACACCCGTGCACACAACCATTCACAACACTCACTCACAAATACACATTCACTTGCACAAAAAGTCAATAAAAACACAAGACTTACCTGCAGCAGCTCTCTGGGAGGGAAGCCTGGGAGGTTCCAGGAGGGTTGTGACTGCTGCGTCCCCTCATTGGCTGACCTTAGGCAGCAGTCCCCACTTCGTCACAGAGTAGGATGCCGTCAGAGAGACTGCTGACCCCACCCAACTCTGTGACAAGGTGTCTGTGATAGACACTCAGCCCCGGGCGCTTCAGGTCTTAAAACTGAAGCGCCCCGGCATGAGGCTATCAATGACATTTCACCTTGTCATGAGTGGGAAGGCATCAAGGTACTTTGCTGAGCTGAGGAGATCACGCCGAGAGGATCTCCTCAGCTCAGATATACCTCGCCTCACCAGCAAAATCAATAAACAGAATTCTTCACAACTTCACAAATTTTGGCAAATACTTAGGCTATATTATTAACTGGTCCAAGTCAGTAATTTACACACTCCATTGACCGAACCCTAAGTTGCCACCAGATTGTGCAGCTACAACTGCAGTTGAGGGTTTCTGATATCTTGGTGTATACATAACCCCAGACTCAGATCTCTTCTATTCCAAAAATCTTGTGACTCCCCTACATAGATTGCAGAACGATGTGCAGCAATGGAGGAAACTACCTCTGTCACTATTGGGACACGCAGCGCTGTTCAAAGTGCTGGCATTGCCACGTTTTCTATACATCCTTCAGAACAGCCCATATAAGGTTCCTGAAACCTACTTTAAAAGCATAGACAGCGAAATTAGAACATTGGTTTGGGATGGCAAAACTGGTGGGTTAGCACTTCCCAACCTACAACTCCACTACTGGGCATCCCAACTGGTGGTTATCAATCACTGGGTGTTCCATTCCCAGACAGAACCCGCATATCAAATGGGGAAGGATTGATACAACGGGCCTATACTCAAAACCTAAAAAAGGCTGTTACACTGGCCCGACTGCCCTTACCATTGACATCTGGTACCAGGCAAACAAAGCACTCGGTTGGCAAGGAATAATAACCCAAGTCATGCCACTGTGGTCAGCCCAACCTTTGGGCACACTGGGTACACAGCAGGGATTCGACAAATGGGACGCCATCGGCATCTCCACTCTTGGCGACCTATGGAAAAAAGGGAATATTCTCGGTTTCTCCGAGTTACAAAAAATAATATGGCCTGGACCCTTGGGAAGTGTTTCATTACATGCAAATCCGTCATGCTCTTATTACAACTATCCCCAAACAAGGTGAGATATCGGAAGCATCCCCTCTAGAAGACAGGCTATTATCCAAACGCATGAGTAAAAAAGCCATCTGAAGGACTTACCAAAAACTTTGTAATAACATACCTGATCCACTTCAACGACTCAGTTAAAAATGGGCCACTTGAGGATGACAAATGGCAAACTGCTTTAATGTCCCCCTGTGAGCCAGCTATCCCACTCAAATTCCGTCTCATCCAGCTCAAAATTCTGCACAGAAAATACTTAACCAGGTCCACTCTTACTAAAATAGGGCATAGGAAAGACCCAAGTTGTCTCAGACACTGCATGGAAGAGGCAGCATTTTATCACGTGCTATGGAGTTGCCCCAACATAACATCATTCTGGGAAAAAGCCACACAACATTTAAGAACCGCAATTGGGAAAGACATCCAATTAACACCTAAATTGGGACGCCACAGATCTCTTCACAATAGAACAACAATGGGTCACATTGGGGTTCACATTGGTCAAACGCAATCTCGCTATGCGATGTGGGGCCGGTGACGCACCGATATCGAAGGGATGGGCGAACGATATGCACAAATGTATGATTGCCGAAAAGGAGGTTTTTAAAAACAGAGGCTGTCCCAAAAATATGATAAAAAGTGGGGTAAATGGAATCTATAGAGAGGAGAAAATCTGTGTCTCCCCATCAACAAACTGGCAGGGGAGGGCAGGGATAGGTGCAGATAGGCCCGAGAATCTGCACGCCAAGAACACCGTCGCCATGGTGTCTTATACAAAAATGTGTACTGTATGTTATATCCATTGCTAATCGTTATTATGACCTGTACTGTTTTGCATTGAAAATCAATAAAAAAATCTGTAAAAAAAATAAAAAATACAACTTCACCAATGAATTGGAATTTTTTATACATATATAAAAATAGTCATTGAATGACGATTCCAGCTGTTTCCTGTCAAAAGCTATAGATTTAAATTTTTAATCTGTACTTTAATCTTTTTTTTTAGGATCCAACTACAGCCCTGCCAGTGAAATGAGCTTGCTTTTGGGGCCTAGCCATTTGAGGAACGTGCCAACTTTTAATTTCGCACATGTAACTTTTAAATATGAGGCACGTTACCCTCTGTTCAAAAATATGTACTTAGGATGATATTAATATTTAAAATAAGGGTTTCACACCTGCTAGAGAGGGTTATTTTCACATGGTTGACAGCAGGTTTTTAGGATGCTGCAGTCATGCTACACATGGTAGGCCTGAACAAATGATGTTCAGGACAAGTCTGTGGATGGCACAATAGGCGCTGCAGTCCACAAGTGGCATTTAACTTCCAGGCCCTGGATGCATGCTCTGCATCATATGGTAAAGACTTCTAGGTGAGCTAAATATGTCTATCAAGGATAAGCTAATTTCCTCATGTTCAAAGGGGGGTATAGGTACTCTTCTTCTGTTCAGCAGGGGCAACATGCACCGAGCTCTAATGCCAGCAAAACAGATAGCTCAAAAATTGGGGGAAATCATGCCAAAGATGGTCCATTGCTACAAAATCCCTCTCACTGCTATTTCCTAGAAATGTAAATAACCAATGTTATTTTAGACACTGTCCCTGTAGAATTGCACAACATATAAATTCTCTTGCCACATACATCCATACAAGATTGATTTTGGTCAACTATCCAACATATGTCTTTTGGTCAGACATTTGAAAGAATTAGCAGTAGGACAACCTGGGGTTCTTCAAGGAATGCCTTTAGTTGTGAATAATGTTTTTATGCCATTTGTCAATAACAAAACAAAACAAAACTAAGCTACAGTGCATGCATAATTGTCACAAACAAATTATTGGAGCCTGCACCTTAAGTATTTGATGTTATTTCTATCGGCCAGGCTCCCAATACAGTTCTGATATGCCTTGCAATTACATTCTTTTGCTTAAACATGATGTAGGCTAAGCTCTTTGAGACCACTTTAGGAATTCCAGTGGTAACCATGACTACTGTAATCTTGCTGGAGCTGCCACCTCTTTCCTGAGCCGGATGCGTATTTTTCTTACCTTCTTCAGGTTTTGCTTTAGTCAACAAGGTCCAGTCCAGTACAATCACTATTTCCAGGAAGCCGTTTTTTGTATTTGTTGAGGGTTCTTCAACTCACAATTTCATTTCATGTTACCAAGTGACTCGTTTCACCACCCACCATATAATGGATTTTAAATACTTAAACCTGTAATGAAAATTATCTGCCTGCTAAACTCTGCAAACACCACTTGCAATGTGTGATTATAAACAGTACATATGTTTTCTAAAAATGTTTTTATGTAGAGCTGTTGGGTACCATTTTGGTATTTTCCTGCTTGCATTTGTTGGGCACCCACATATTACAAATTGACTTAGCGTCAAGTGCAGTACTACACATTTTTCTTCTCATTTCTTTTAGAAATGCATTGCATAAAAATGTCAATTATTTCAGTGGGTATTCAATATTGACTAGCCTTGCTCTCAAAGTGCTGCAAGTAGCTTCATTATTTGTAAAGGTAACTAAAACACATATCACACCTCTTGCAATTGTTCCTCTGCAAACAAGTTCCAATCTGGGAAAAATTGAAAAATTGCCAAGCGAGACCTCTTTCCAACAACGGTTGACTATGATGATAATGTAGACACCTGATTTATTGAATCTTTGTGGAGCATTCGATGCAATAAAATGCACCGGGAAAATGAAAGTCAGAGACTATTTGTAAAGTCAGATGAAGTAATATAGCATAAATCCTCATTCCTGACCTACCAAGACGTGAACAGTCGCAGTGCTATCTAATACACTTCGTGTATTACTATCGGACCTCCAAGCGGACCATCTTCTACATGACTATGTATAAGAATGTCTTCACTGAGGCCAACTTGAGATGAGTTTGTGATATTAATGCCTTTTAAATACTTTATTTAGAATTTACACTTTCGCACTCATTATTTCACCTGAACAATAATGGGCCGCACATACCAATGTTTAAGATCTGTACTTCCTTAGGGGTTCCGTACAACTGGGTGGAGTTTCCATGCTGCGACCCAACTATGTTCCTATCATGTGCGCTATATAATGCTGTTTCAACAGGGGAACTCATACGTCAGTGAACCGAATTCCTGTACTTGTGTTTTTGAAAAATTAATAAAAACAGATTAAAACAAAAAAATTATTTCACCTGAACAAGATGCCTCCGGTTGAAATTTTTAAGGAATTACATTAACATCTTACTGGGCATGACTGTTAAAATAAGGCGGTTTATAGTGTTTCCACATTTGTGAATTTTTCATTATATAATCATATAGAATGCTATAAGGATTTTATTTTTGAGATGAGCAAATTTTTTAAAGATAATCTATGTACTGAAAACAGACATTCTTTATTCCATAGATTTTATGTCTTTCAGTGAACTTGGGTTCACTAGCATTGGTGCCCACAAGGCCATGGCAGTGCTAGAGTTGTCCACTCTACAATTGATAGTAACAGAACAGAACTATTGACGTGTTTGGTGTTTTTTGTATATAGTCATAAAAAGTGCTGAAAGGAATGTAAGCGCATAATTCAAAGGTCGAAGTAAGATTACATCACACCTGCCTTCACACAGACTGTATTGTATGTATGACTTTGTTCCACTCACTCAAGGACAGTTCCTAATACTTCTGCCTTGGATCCCAGCTGATAAGAAGGTCATGTACACCCCGACGAGTAGCTTGTAAATCTGCTGGTGGTCCTCAGTTCCTCCAATTGGAGGATCACCCACCCAACAGCAACATCTCTGTTTGCCTGGCATGGATCTCCTTGCCAAAATTGGATGTCTGTTTTTTTTTGCAGTTTTATATAGTGCAATCTTGACCCAAAGGTATTGGAGCGCTTTACATGAGCACCAGTTATATTACACAAGGACATATTCATTTTTAGTAGGCAGAGGGAGATTAAGTGATTTGCCCAGAATCACAGGATGTCAAGCCGACGCAGGGACTCAAACCTAGTTTCCCAGCTTCAAAGTTGGCAGCTTTGTCCGTTAGACCACATCCTCTATGTTCTCACTATGGCTAAACGTTATGTAGTATGGATGGATGGTACTGATGTTTGAAAGTGAAAGGGTACGCTGCAGTATATTTGAGGAATGTTGAATTAATCGCTCATGAATAGTGTGTAATACAGAAAGTAGGATCCATCTAGCACAGAAAACAAGAAAGTAATATAAAATAACAAGACCATAAAACACAAATCACAGCTGATGACATTCATACAAACCTCAACACGTTGACATAACTGTGTAGAGTGTTCAAATTCAAAACAGTAACCACTGTACCTACAATTGTCTACAGCCACATCCCAACCTCCCATCAAGTGAGGACCAAGCAGCCTCCACCAAATTGAAACACTCAGCCACAGAAGGAAAAACAGGGATACAAAAGCTTGATCTTCGATGGCTAGAGATTTGTAGGTAATGAATTATGACTAAGGCGCACTCTGCCTTCATCAAAACTAATCTGACCTGCTTTGGTCAAAACCCAACTCTTCCTGATACTGAAGACTCGAGATGACACTGCCACTTGCAACCCAACCACACGCAGACAATGCAACACAAAATAATGAAATTGTTTCCAAGAAAAATAGGAAGTGGTAACCGCTCTTACCTGCACGGGCCGTGGCTGGTCATTTGATCAGACCCTCATATCCCCCCTCTCCCGAAAACACAGAATCAAACAGTTTTCTGATGGGGCAGCAAATGCTTTTTATTTTCAACTACCCTTTGTGTTTCTTCATCCTCTAATTCTTTCCCCATATGATGGTAGAGCAAGGTCCCTCCCATCCATTAGTACCAGCCGCCCCTGGATAGACACCAATAGAGGTAAACCTTGGATGACAGGGATGCAGCATTATTGCTATGTTTTAAGGCTTCAATTTGTACCATATGATTCACACATAAGCAAAACTCTTGCACTACTGAGGTAATATATCTTACAGGCTACAGTAAAATCATGAACAAAATTAGGAAACAGAAAGCTGAAGAAAGTATTGACCGGGGCTTAATGTAGTGGTAAGACATGGGAAATCTAAATTAATGTCATTTTTTGGCTTACATTAAAATGCTTTCAATCTGTCTGGCTTTTGCCTGCATGATAATTTTAAAGGCATGTTTTGTACAGTATTACATAAAGTTGGACCACACGTGCATATATTAAAACAATGTCTTACGCTGTGTGCTGCCACAAGAATCAACATTAAAGCTTGCGTGCTCAAAAGACATCATCTATTTGCCCTTGAATTGCAGGTTACTAAAGGACTACAAACTGTATCGTTGTAATAACAACTGTAGATCTTTTTTTGATTAGGTGAATTTTGTCCAGATGTGGATTTGCAATGATAATGGAAAATATGACCAGTCGGATGTCACCAGAAATTGAGACATGTAAACAAAATAAAAAAAGACCTAGGAGTCCAGATGGATTCTTACAATATTTAATTTTTAAATTCTGTGTGATGGTTAATTGTTAGATTGCATGAGACGCATGGAGCATGTAAATTTACAAAGGCATCAACCAGAGGTATGTTTCCATATTGGCAAGAGATGTTTAGAGGTTGCAGGAAACGCAACACAGCCTGTCATGCCTGTCAACGCCCAGGCCTCACTAGAGGATCAATGTGTTGTAGAATCCTGGGACAGGTGCTGGTAGAGGGGGATAAACACTTGCTATAAAAATATCAAATGTTTATCGAATAAAATTGCACACCAGTGTAAAGATCTTTGGAATGTTTGGTGTTGCCTTCATGTGGAGTAGCAGGATGGCTCAAAGTGTTAAACGCTCACTATTGACATTGCCTTGACCCACAGGTCTCATTGTCAAATTCCAGTAAGGCCAGTACAACCTTCATCCTTCTGATGTCGGTTAAACTTGGTAATGGTATTATCTGTTACCTAGACACCTTATGAGTGACAAAAGTTGTGGCATGCAGCTCTATTTTCAAAAATTTGCTATAATAAATATTAAAGCCTAGTCCTTAATATTTATTTTTATGAGGCAATGAAACTTAGGGGGGCTACAAGCACAACAAATGTCTTCCATTAAACACCCAATAAACGGAATGATGGATGTGGAATGTAAGTGCAGTGAGAATTGCCACATGTCGGGGAGAACTTAGATAGGGGGAGTTCTGGTTGCAAATAAGACCTCCCCCCACCCATTTCCCCTGTTTACAGCATAGTGTTGTAGAAAGAGAGATTGTGAGAATGGAGTGAGTGAAATAGCAAAAAGAGAAGAAAGAGTAACAAGGGTGAGAGAAATATGAGAAAAGAAAGATGAGAGATACTGTGAATCATGGTTTAGTGTAAATGAACTGTGCAAGAACAAGTTTTGCATCACAGCTACAAAAAATACACTTCGCATACTAAGGGCGGTGTCACATAAACCTCTGATACCGCCTTGGTCATAAACTGGCCCAAGAGGGAAGCAGAGAAGCACCTCAGTGTCAAGTGTCAACTGAGAAGGTTCCAGCTTCGTGCTGTTTCTCTCTGTGATCCTGGTGCTCGCTCCATTGATCTAGGCCTGAGCGGCAATGTGACCTGAGCAATAGATCCTCAGTGCCAGGCCTCAAACTATTGCATATATATATAATCTAAGACCTAGCTTTGGCTTCTGACATTTGAGTCTGTGATGCAGCCTCCTATATTACCTAAGATGAAGCTCGGATGACCATTGATTATGGGCCTTATTACGAGTACGGCGGTCCTGGGACCACTGTACTCGTGTTCCGACCGCCACCACCCTTGCGGTCCAACCGCCGTATTACGATGGTGGTGGTGGGACCACCAGCAGCCCGACAGAAGACCGCCACCACTGGCAGGATCCTGGATCTCGATGGGGCAGCAGTCTGCAGTGGTGGTGCCATTCCCAGCATCGCCGTGCAGAATATGGTGCGCCTTTCATGGTGAGGTTATCGCCATGAAATGCTTGGTGGAAAGGCAATCAAAGGGGCTCCCAACAGGGCCCTGGTGTGGGAGGGTGCACATGATGTGCCCCCCAAAAGCGCACGTTCATGCGTGCACTGTGTGGTATGCTCGACATGGTGCATGCCACACCATGCACGGACAACCTGGAGGCTCTATCACAGTGGCGGTATGCTTGTAAGGCTCTTCTATGGGCCAAACATACCGCCGCCGTGACACCACCGCTGCCGCACCGCTAGCCCTGGATTACACTCGTAATTTGGCTAGCGAGAGACTGCAGGCTTGTCAGTGTTCCTGGGACCGCCGTGTCGGTGTTCCGACAGGAAGACCGACAAACTCGTAATCAGGCCCTATGTCTAAACCTGTAGGTTCTGTGTAACGTGAGTGATAGCCCTACTGTGTGAGGACAAAATTTGTTAGGAAAGAGAAATAAGGCTATAACTGTATGAACTGTATGTGCTAAGAGATAGTTCTGCTGTCTAGGGCTAAAGCATGTATTATTTGTCACTTGATATGCAACTCTAATGTATGGATCCTGCCTGAGATTGGTGAAACTGGGGATATAGCTCTTCTAAGGCCTAAGCCCGTTAAGAGCTATGCAACCTGAATGACAGCTCTATTGCACTGCTGTCTAAACTTAACACTTGTAAGGTCCATTGAATCTCAGGCTAGCTCTGAAACCCAGAGGTTTGTGAGTTTTTTTATGGTGAGGGGGTCACTCTGCTGTCTAAAGTCAAAGTGTGTCTATCAGTGTAAACTGTTGGGTAGTTTTGTGTGTGAAATCTTTCCTTTAAATAAGTGGCGTCATATGCCATTAATTATTTGAAAAATGTCAGCAGGGTGGTCCTTCAACAATAACATTCCTTTGTTTTCAGATAACATCCTTTGTCCCTCAAAGTAGAACCGATGATTTGAAAGGTTAACCACAAGTGTGAGACCTGAATCCAAAACTGTGGCAATCTACTAAAAGAACTTAAGCACCTGGGAAATTGTCTCTGGAAACTAGAGGTAATTTGTGGTGGGAGTAGTTGGTTTGGGAAATGAGTTACAATACCTCAAAAGTCAAGACAAATCAGACATAACATAACATTCAATGTTTTAAAGGGGATTGATAGAAGTCTAGCTGAGGAAAGGTACAGGTTGCTATAAATTGGTCAATAAAAAAACCAACCTGATGAAAACCACTTTTTCTCAAAATGAGCAACCTCTATGGAGTGATTCTGTTGGATAGATACTATTTAATAGTGGAGGAAAACAGGCACTCAAGGTATGTGAAATTTTCAAAGCTATCTTGAACATGGGTATCAGGTCAAGAAACATAGGACGACATCACATTCAGCATAGAACTCAAGGAGCAAAGGCAAGTGGTCAAAGAGGAGTTCTTATAAGGCTGGCCTAGGAACCAAGAGCAGCCGGTATGAATGTACAAACCGGCCTCACTCCCTTCCTCTCTTTGCTCTATCTCTTACCTTTCATTCCCTCATCTATCTCTCCTTCTCCCTTCACTCTCTTGCTTCTGCCCTGCTGTCTCTGTCTCTCTCTAACCCTACCTCTCTTCCTAAGATCTTCTGTACATGCTGCAATTAAGTTCCGGGACCTGGGAAACATGACTGAGGCGCCAGTAGTATCCTCCGATGGCTCCTCCCTGAGGAAATATCTGATGGAATCAGGGGTGCCTCCTCCTCAAGAGGGGAGGAGCGTCACCCCTCCAGCTGCGGGTGCAGCAGGCACACACAAATAAATAAAATGGCATGGAAATGCCTTTTTTATTGCCATGCCATTTTATTTTGCGCCAGCTCGCGTGACCAAGGGTGGGGTTAGGACTGAATCCTACGATTGCGCCTGTCGGGTTGGCTGTCTGCCTTGCTACGGCCAGCCCGACAAGCGCCCTGTAGACCCAGCAATCCCATGGATGTGAAACAGCCTGGGAATTGCTAGTATAGGCCCCCAGCAATAAAATAAGTTCTGGGTTAGCCTGCTTCCACCTATCCTGGAGCTCATCCCATGCTGATGAGAGCAGCTCCAGGATTGGTTGGATTGATGTTCCACTGGGCAGGTAGGAAGTCCTTCCATTCCTGAGCGTGGACTCCAGGAAAGAAAGGCTACACCAGGGGAATCCTATGTATGGTGGCCCCACCGTACGCAAATATTGGTAGCTGCCACTGGATGGAATAAATTGGCTTTCCGGAGTCCAGCCCTGAGACTCCGCTTTCTCTAAGCAACAGAATACAATTTGTTTCAATTGCTTATTACATGCATGGTATTGCATGTGTGTTGTAGGAATCGGATCAGAGGTTTCTTCGCTGTGCTTAATTATGAAGAAAAAAATATATAAGTTCAGAGGACCAAAGTTTTCTTAGCACTCCCCTGACAACCATGCCGAATACCTAGGATGCTGAATACCGAGGTCTTTAACCCACCCCTGCATCTTGCTTTCACCACCCTCACACATTCTTTTTAATTGCATCTGTCTCCCTCGGTATTGCAGGAAAATAGTGAATAAAGAACACTCGGACACCAGGCTACTGTGTAAAAATATATAGCCAAATCAAGAATATCATTACACAGAATACAGAAGGTAAGAATATCGTTTGTTAGGTATATGATTTCATTCTTCTAAACATCATGACATATAATTTACTTTGCTATAGTTGTATTAAACACTGTTTTAATTAATTTAATATATATTAGCATTCACATTAATATTATTTGTGCTATTATTATCTATTAGAACTTTGGAATGTGGAGCACTCCATTGATACAATGGAGTGCTCCGGGCTTCTACGGGCCTGTAGAAGCCCACAGTGCAACATTCCAATGTTGTTTTTGTTCACAGCTGCTGCCGTGAACAAAAGCCTCTCGGAGCCCGAGGGGATTTAAACCCCCTCGGGCTCCGAGAGGCCTTTGTTTTTAGTAATTAGAACATTCTGCCCTCTAGGGGCGGAATGTTCTACTAGCCTTAGAGCCCTCCTAGCGGGCTGTACCGGCCATTAAAGGCCCGCTCCCTTGTTAATGCTGGAGCAGGCCTTTAATGGTCTGTAGAGTCCGCTAGGTCGGGCTCTAAGGCTATATTATATTATTATTTGTGTTAATTTTAATGGTTTTATTTCATAATTGAATAATAATGTTTTATTTTTAACTTTTTTCATTTTTGTTTATGGTGGGGTTTTGCTTAGAGTGGTAGTAGGAAAGTGAATGTTTTTATTTTTTTATTAATTTGCTCCATATGTTCTATATAAATGTATATTATGAAAATTTATTTTTTATTACATTTAAATGTATTTATTTATACTGAATATAAATTTATTTTAAATATGTTTAATTTTATTAAATGTTGTTATGTATTTAAATGTTTTTAAAAAAAATAATAATAATCAGAATGGTATATCTAACCCCCTCTAAAGTAAACACTTTCCTGACTGGTGCTAAAATTGGAGTAGGAGTAGACAAACTAACCCCTCCAAGGTACAACATTTTCTCTACCGTTGCCTAGATGTGAGTGGGAATTGTAAATCTAACCCTCTCATAGTCCAACATTTGCCTTGCTTTTGCTTATTCTGGAGTGGGAATAGTAAATGAAACTCATTCAAAGTCCAACACTTTCCCCTCTGTTGCTCAGATTGGAGTGGCAATAGTAAATATGACCACCTCAAAGTGCACCACTTTTTTTTGTATTATTTTGTGTTTAATATTTAATTTATTTATAAAAAAATATTTTTATTAAAATTGTATTCATTTTATTAAGTTCCAAATATATCTTTTATATATGTTTGTTAATTTAATGTATTTATAAAATTGTTCAAATATTTGTTACATATTTATAAAGCACACATATATATTATACATATATAAACATATATCTATATATCTACATACATTACTATTTAAACATTTATTTTTAGTTCCAATACTTTTGTAGTTGAATATGTTAAATAAATTAACTATAATTCTTTAAATATCTATATTTGAATATAATATTCTTTTTTGAAAATATTCTGTTAGACTGTATTTTTTTCCAGTATTTTGGTGGTTTACATACAAACTATGTAAACTCAATATTTTGGTTGCCAATATTTTTGACACAATGTTCTTCTGCCATTAAATTTTGTAGATTATATTTTGTCATACAACCACCTCCCTCTATCACTGTTTTCCTATCTTTCTCCTCCTGATTCTCTCTCTTGCTTTTCTGCCTATCACTTTTGCTCTCGGTCAAAGTCTTATGATGAGAAATAACTGCTGGTCCCCAAAAAGATGTGCCAGTGCCAACAAATGAAACAAAATGAATCACAAGTGTTCAGCACTTTAATAAGGCAAAATGCAAATTAATGATATTGAGGGTCTTTGCATTTTATTACTTCATGATATTTCATTTAATTATGTATATGTTTTATTGTGGCGCTATTGAATTAAGATGCAGCAGTTATCTCGACCATAAATGTATGTTAATGAATTGATTGACGTTTTCTATTGATGGGTGCTATATGTCCTGCTTAATAGCACCTTCTTAGAATCATTGTGGATCATAACTAGATAATATATGGTAGTATGTCACAGCATCCTTGCAGTTTAGAAAACAGTAAACACATGAAAGCAAAACAAATATCAGAGATGACCCAAAAAAATGCATAATGTGTGTAGATGTACTTCTGGATTTGTATATATCAGTTTCATATCAATCAGACATTAAACTTAGAATTTTCTCTTTTGTTCTGAACCTTAGGCTCTTACAAACAGAACTCTCCAGAGGAAAGCTCTACATACAGATGACAAATAAGGCATATGCTCTTCTCTGGAGCAAGTAGATCAGTGTTAAGAGCAGACATTGCTGTGCATGAGCAGTAGGGCAAGCTAGAATGTTCTCATTTAGACTGATCAGCAAAATGTGTTGTCGAGGGCAGTGACGTTTTCTGGCGTTGTGTGTATCACCAGTTCTTTATAGGAAATTGATAAGCAATCTCGGAAAACCTATCTTGAGGGCTTGATATGTTTCAAGGAGTGCTGCAAATACAAAAAATGGGTGCCTCTCTTTAGCTCTACAACTAGTAGACTGGGTGGTCTATGCATTTATCTAAGGTTCTTGCATAAAGGATGTTTGTCATTTATTAAAAGTTTGAATCCACATGACCAATAAATACAGGCAATATAGAGCAAACATTTGCACTGCTACACACGTTTTGAGGTACAAACAAAGCCACATTAAAGGTCATATGTATGATGTAGTTACACAAACTCTATAGTCTCAATGGTATTGCACAACATTGCTCCTCAGTTCACTTCCTAAAACTACATTACAGCTCAGGGATGGAAAAGAATCCTTGGATAGACAACCATGATAATACCATATTAGCACATTAGGATGCGGAGAGCATTGAAGGCAATGGAGTGGTTCCGGGTCTGTACTGGCTCGTATAAGCCTGATGCTCCAAATTTTCCAATGTTTGCCTTTTTGTTTTTCCCTTTTTAATTGAGAACATTCTACCCTCAGTGGGTGAAATGTTCTAATTTTTTGCCCTAATGCCTCGGGCTATACTGCTGTTAAAGGCCCTAGCCCTCGTTATGCAGCTCGGGTCTTTAACTCGGGTTCAAGGCCTTTAACAACTGGTATAGACTCCGGCAGCAGGCTATAAGGCTATATTGTGTTTAAAAGAGTGCTTCAGGTTGGTGTCCAGATCAATAACGAACCAGGAGAGGATTTCAATCATGATCACCCCCTGGGTACATTGTACATGCAAAACATATGTTGGCCAGGAAGGATCATCACTGCGCCTTGCTGTTAAGGACGAGTGCACATTAGAAGCCGAGAAGTGTTGTGTGATTAAAATACAATGCATGTGAGGCACAAGTGAGGGAAAGCCCCAGTGAAGAACCAGCTGGAGACCGCCATCGTGCACTAAGCGCAATGCCTGTAGAGTTCTGAGATCACCATGGTCAGTCGTGTCCTTAGCAGGACATATCTGGGAGCATCATGTAGTGCTCTTGAGGTACAGTACACGCAGGTCATTTGCCCGGATGACAGCATCAAAACATTCAACAATATCGAGAAGGAAGGCAGCGGTGCATTCCAGGAAAGGTGCCAAGATGGCGTCCCCCAGGAACAGCTTTCCAGAATGTCCTGATTAAATCATTTAGAAATGCAAAGTGTAGGGTCAAAAGGGCGGCCCGGCGCCTCGGCTCGCTTAATAGTGCACAATGTTTGCTTTGCTGCTTTAATTATTACAACGGCCCCCATTAGCCTGCAGTCATTTACATCTGACAAAACTGTTTATTTATTCCATCTACTGACTTTATAAATTATGGATTTTATGCAAACAACAGTTCTAAGCCACTAAACTCAGAGAATATCATTTTGCACTCCGCAGCAGGGTTAAATTAGCGCTGTACCTTTTAGACTAACATGTTCATTATTCAATATTGTTTGTTTGATCTTTCAGATTCAACACATGCTTCCTACATGCGTGCAGCCCGGTGCTCCGCCTCCCAGGGGGCTCTGGGAATCGAACACCGACTCCCCGCTGGAGGGCTGAGGTTACAGCCATGGGGCGTGCTGCCCCATTTTCAAACATTCAGGCTGTATGTTGTCCATAGAAGGCATAGTTGACAATTTGACAAATTGCTTTAATGCTGCACTGTACAGGATAGGTCTAAAAAGCTTTTTTTTGACAATATGTTCTTAATTACCTTTTTTTAAATTTATTTTCTACGAGAGGAGATTTTCCACACTGCTATTCCCCTTTCTATTGTGTATTATTCTTAGGCTGCCTATTATACCTCTTTGTACTGCACTGTCCAAACCAAGTGCTACTCTGGCTTCCCTTCCTCTTCCACAAGTGCACTGTCATCAAGTCCCCTTTCTTTTTCTATGACTTCTCAACCCACTGTTTTAATCATTTGAGCTACCCCCTATGAGCGGAAGTGGCCATACCTCAATGCATCTCCTCAAAATCAGAGGGAATTATGCCCAAATATTTGAGAAAAGAGACAATCACTAGCCTAACCCCTGTATTTCAACATCTACAAGTGTATTTTCAGGGGCCACTGCGTAGTGTCTGCAGCGGGAACATTCAAACAAGCATTGGCATAGCCAATAGGTCTCACCGCCAAGGAGATGTAAGAAGTGATATACCAGAGAAAATGTGCTGCATTTTGTAAAAGTGCAAGCCTAAGTAATTTGTGAAGTCATATACTAGAGAATAATGTGGCGCATTTTGTAAATGTGAAAGCGCTATGTAAATTTAAGTAGTTACATAACGGTGAATGCAGCGTCGCGACGAGCTTCCTAAAGATTTCAACGCCAAGGAAGCATGTTTTATTTAAGTGTTACATTGGCATAGGCACAGCCCTGATACAATGATGCGGAGCGATAGGTTAGTGGCCGGCCAAGGCTTCCTTTGTCCCTTAGTTTGCTGCCTGGTGTTGTTAAAGGGAAAGCCGGTGAAGATGCAACAAGTCACATACCAATAATGGAAGTGCTGCAATTTGCTAACGTGAAAGCAGCATGGAGATTCAAAAAGCCCCATAACAGAGAATAAAGCGCCATGAAGACGTAATAGGTCACATACCGGGAATGTAGCACAGCGTTTGTTAAACTGATAACGCCAAGGATAATTAAGAAGTTATATATCAGACAATAAAGGCGTGATTTGTTGAAGTGAAAGCGCTATGTAAATTGGAAAAGTCATATAGCAGCGTATGAAGCGCCGCAACGACTAGAAAGCATGGTAATTATGTCAGCGCTGTATTAATAAGAAGCACAGCCATGATCTATCCCCAGCGTATTGGCTCGGTGGGAAAAAACAAACCTGAGACTCTAAAACATTGCAATAGGTACACAGAAGCTTTCCTGCTGTTTAGTGATTTTTTGTCGCGCACGCACACATGTTCCATAAGATATCACGCATACACAAATACACACCGTTGCCGATTGCGGCCTTTAAAATATTGCAAAAGCAGAAGGGAAACAAGTGGAGAGATGTGGCCCGTATTTGTTTCCTTCGCCTGGTATGGCAGGTATTGTAGTTGCATATACCAATAATGCTATTACGCCAACATGACTGGTGTTAAAGGGCGTTGTATATAGGTAGCTGTGGGGTAAAGCATTAGGTAAAACTCGACCATGAATTAACTTGAAACGATGGCTGGTGTTTACAGGGAAAGCGCCACGAAGATGTAGAAAGTCATATAGCGGACTAAGAAGCGCCGCAGTTTGTTAAAGTGTAAGTGCCATGGATATTTAAGAAGGTACCCTCCGAGAATATAGCACCAAAATTTGTTAAAGTAAAAGCGCTAAAGGATGTAAGCAGTGATATATTAGAGAATAAGTACTGCGTCTTGTTAAAGTGATAGTGCCATGTATTTTTAGAAGTCACACACCATTGAATACAGCGTTGGGACGAGCGTTTGGAGTTTTTTAACCCTAATGAATAGGATATTTTTTCAGTGCTCTATTGGCAAAAGCACAGATATCAACTATCCTAGCTTCTATTGCCACGGCGCAAAAAAAATCCTTCTGCCTCGTAAACATTGCAATGAGTACACACAAGCTTCCTTGATGTTTAGCTGTTTTCTGTCACTCACGCACACATGTTCCATAGAATTACGCACACACAAACACACACCATTGATATTGCTGCCTCTAAAACATTGCATAAGCAAACAAAACGACTGGTGAGATGTGGCTTATATCGGTTTTACGTACGTGGTATGGCAGCGATTGTATATGAATACACTGATATATGCTATAGCACTAATGATTGTAGGGTTAAAGGGCGTTTTATATAGGTAGGTGAGGCAGATATCACCAGGCAGTAATCGACAATGTATGAACTTGAAATAACATCTGGTGTTGCTAAAGTGAATGTGGCGTGAAGATATAAAAAGTCCCATAGGGTGAATGAAGCGCCACGATTTGGTAAATGTAAAGTGCCATGGCGATTTATGAAGTCACACACAGTAGTGTGTAGCTCTGCGGTTAGCTAAAGTGTAAGCGCAAGATATCTAAAAATGTACATACCAGAGTATATAGTGCCGCGTTTTGTTGACGTGAAAGCGCTGTAATCTAAAAAGTCATATACCAGAGAATAAAGTGCTGTGGTTTGTTAAAGTGAAAGCGCTATGTGAATCTAAGAAGTTACGTACCAGTAAATGTAGTGACAAGATATTTATTTCTTAAATGAGGGTTTTGGAAGCTTGCATTGTTTTGGTGTCTGTTGCTTATGATAAGTTAATAGGCACAAATATTTACAGTTCTAAGTAAATACGACTTTTATTTTCGGCTAAGTAAACCGCTTGAGGCTGTGGCTGCAATAACCTTGAAAAGCAAATTTTGATCGACCCGGGAGTGGTGCGTAGGTGTTTTGAAGCACACTTGTGCTTGTGGCACCATCCGCCTTGCGGGAGCGAACAGACAATTAGCATGCGCGCTGCTGCTCGCTCCCGCAAGGTGGATGCCGCCACAAGCACGAGTATGTGCTTCAAAAAGAGCAGAGCAACAGCTGAAGGCCCTCCTAAACAGCGCATAAGCGCTGCGTAGGCGAGACCTAGAAATGGACTTGTGAATTAACCCTGGGCGTAGTTCGCGAAGAAGCACTATGCAAAGCTACGCAAAGTGCACTTCGCACTACGCAAGCTACGCGTAGCACTTCGCGAACTGCGTAGTACCCTGTTCGCACTGTGCAAGATGCCGTCTTCAATGATTGCACAGTGCGGACAAGAATCTGGCACTGTGCAATCATTGAAAACGGCATCTTGCACAGTGTGAGCTGTAGTTTTCTGCCGCTCGAGTAGATTTTTACTCGAGCGGCAGCTTTCTCAACGCGGACTGGTAGTTTCTCACCGGGAGCGGTCTCGAGCATACGCGACCACTCGCAATGAGAAACCTGACCTCCTCGAGTTGAGAATCTCGCCGGGATGTTTATTTTCCACGCTCGCGATCGGCAACTTGGTGTTATTGATCGCGAACAACGAAAAAGTCTCGCCGGGATGTCATTTTGCTTGCTCGCGGTCGCCAACTTGATGTTGAGGACCGCGAGCAAGCAAAAAATGACTGCTGCACTACTCAACGCTACGCATGTTTGCACTGTGCTACGTGCAATTCGCGTAGTGCGAAGTAGCGCAAACTTCACAAACTACGCGAGCGTAGCGTAGTGCTTTGCTCAGGATTACTTGTGATTCTGATACGGTTGCTACCTTTTTTTTGGAAAAATTACTGGCTTTACTGAACCGTTCTAATTTTCCTAGGTAAATTAAGTAGCCAGTTCAAATATATTATTGATATGGATGGTGCCCACAGATGTATAGGCAGCAAAAACTGAAAGAAAACTCACAACTAGAATAGACCCCAATCCCACATGACACAGCAAACAATATGAGTTTTTAACCCTTTCATAAACACTGATGATGGAAAGTTGTGATTATTCGGAAGCAAGTTTAAGGCTTGACGCTCGTAATAGCGGCTTCCACTATAGTAAAGTGGTAGGGTGTGGGCAGGGACGGACTGGCCGTAGCGGTCACTGGACATTTGCCCGGTGGGCTGCCAGGGTGGGGGGCGGTTTTGGGCCCATGGAGGGCCATTTTTGTTACAGGGCTGTTTTTGCAGCATAGTTGTAGTATCGGCCCTGTAACAAAATCGGCCGAAACCGGCAGTAGCAAACAGCTCGGCCGAGCACTTTGCCAGGGCTGGTTTTGGTCCCCTGGGCGTGGGGGTAGGGGGGGTTGTGCTTTAAAAGTAGAATAAAAAGACTACCTGCCACTCTGCTCTCGCTGCCGGCCGCCTCATTGCTCTTCTCATCCCAGAAGCGGATGGGCTTCACGGCACAGGTTGCCCACCCAATCCAGGGGCTGCTCTCATGCTATACTTAGCATGAGAGTAGCACCTGGATTGGCCTGAGAGGGCTGGTTTAATGCTCGCTCAGGCACAGGGAGCCTGCAGCTTTTCTCCAACCTAGTTGTACAACACAGCTGGGTTAGAGACACCTTAGTGAGCATGTCTGTTTGCCCGTGCTGAGACGGCCGGCCAAACTGATATGCATACTTATAAATGCCTACAACTTCTCCTTACTGCTGATGTTACACTCGTCAGAATGGCCCCGCCCTCGCCCTAACCTTGGCACAGCTGGTAAGAAGGTCAGAAAAATAAAATGATAATAAAATGGTTTTATTATCATTTTTTCAGTGGGGCAACACTCCTCCGCCATAGAGGAGGAGCTGACCCTGGACGCTCGTCCTACTGAATGGCGCACAGATATTGGGAGCCAGACTTGACAGCAAAATAAAATGAGCATCAGGTCTGAAGTCTTATCTCGAGATAATTTTGAATTTTCTCAATGAAAAAAAGTTCTACGTACCCAAGCTAATAACTGGGGTGTGAAGTGAATTTGTAAAAGCTGGGGATGGGACCGACACTAATGCATGCATGCATGCTTAGCGGTTACTGCAAGAGGGAAGTCCAAACAGGAAGATCCTGACTTTGATCACTGCAAACCGGCAGCGCCTTCTAAGTGACAGCAAACTGGACATGTATGTGATACAAAAACCTAGGAAATGTGTTGCCTGTATTTAATCATTACTGGCATCGGCCATGAAGGTCAAATTGCTATTAGTACCCTACAGAGTGAACACATGAAGCACATCTACCTGTTCAGTAGAAATGAAAGAGCTGTTGAAAGACAGGTGGCTGCAACCCATACAACACCAGGACCCCATAAGAAGACCTCTGAATGCTGTTCACTTGACATCAACCTCAGTGTCTTGTTACGGACATAAGTGATGAGTGTTTCTTAATAATAAGCTATTTTCTTCTTTTGTTTTAATGTCCTATTTTTTTCATCATGTATTTTTTTTATTGGTATATTTTCGCAGAAAACAAAGAAAGTCCTTTTTCCATGTTCCTGAAATATTTCAGTCGCTGGGGTACAGGGTTCGGAGAGTGATAAAGAACAGCAAACAAAAGGAAAGTCATATTTAACCTACAACAACTGTGTGTAAAAACAGCTGTAATATGAAATGATTGAAGGAGACATATTATTTTCCCAAATGGCTGAAATTCTCCATAAATCAAATGCTTTATTTCTATTGTTTCAACAACTAATCAACTTTTAACAGCCTTCTGTGGCGGGAGAGCAGAGTGCCAAAGTGGCACCCGTCAAACTAAAAACCTATTTACTTCACCAAACTAATGGCCTGATGAAAGAACAGGGCTGATGGAGGAGGCTGGGGGACCAGGGGAATAAATGCAGTTTAGTCCTCTGATTTACCCAAAGTCCACGACACACCATCTCGCGATTTACTAAGGTGGCAGGCCAGGAGGAGCCAGGTTTGGATGGCAGTGGGCATGTTGTGTTCTCAAGTTCCTCTGTAGGAGGTACACAGTCTAAGACATGCATTTGTGGTTGTTTAAAGCCTCTGTGAGAAGCAATCTGTGAATCTGAGCTTTTGTTTAACCCTAAAAAGGTGATACTTGTTGAAAATGTATGATTTTTCTCTTCTGCTTTTGCCTCATTTCTACTTGAAATCTCGCGATGAAGGGTTTTGGAGTAATGCAGAGAGTATAACAAAGAGACCAGGTTTTCTGTTTTTGGCCGTTTTTAATGCAACAAATGTCAATCTGTTTCTCTGTCATTGTTTAGGTTTAAATACAGGAAAAAAATGAAATTAGAATTTCATTGAGAGACTCTCAGTGCTGTAAATGATGACTGTCAGGCCAGTGGCTGTGCTGATCCAGAGTATCGCTGTTTAAAAATAAGCATTGGCAAAGCCAATAATTCTGGCTTTAATGTGCCAACACATGTAAGCAGAGATGTTCCCAAATGCTATTTAGAGCTGTTGTATGCACAAAAGTAGCTAAAAAGTATTGCTTTCTGATGATTGAGTATACTTTTCAGACGTAAAATAGTCCCTCATGCGTTCCAATGGAAGCACTTCTTAGATGGAAGAATGATACACCAAACAGACAATAGCATGACGTGAAAGAGTAATACTCCTCTGGGTGGAACAGAAGCCCACTCGCTGTTCATTTGAAAGATTTCATAACAATAACTAATGCAGACATCTGACCTTTTAAGCCAGACCGAAAAAGGGAAATTTCCTAATACTATGAAGCAGAAGTAGCTGTAGATATGCACGTATAACTGAATTCTAATGTTCTGAGACTAATGTATTTATGAGTTATACATGTTAAATGATTGCTTAAAACACTTAAAAATACATCCAACTTTGAGAGTAGATTTATTAATTGGAAATATACAAACTGTGACTTATATATTTACACTCAACACAAAATACAGATACATGTTGATAGGTTGAGTAAAAAATAGAATAAACATGGGCAGAAAAAAAAAATATATATATATAACCAAGAGCCTTAGTCCTAATATTGAATGTATCTGTTCACCTGGGTCTGAATGCAGGACAGTCATGGACATCCTAGGAAAGGAACCAATGTGAGAACTCCATTGAAAGTGACAGCTCAAAATGCTCCAGGGTTTTCCTCTGTTTATAGGGAAATATTGGATCCGCACAAGAAGAAAGCCTAAAGCACTAAACTAACTGCAAACTGAACATTATAGAGCTTTTCAATCCTAAAAATAGTGGGAAAGGTTTGATCCATTAATCTTACAACTGAAACGGTTCAGGGGGAGTGGGTGTGATTTCAGAATATTTTGTTCCCAGAACATAAGACATTATCCAGAAAACAAGGTTCTGTCATGTTTGTACCAAAGCTATAGGGCGAATAGGCAGCCTCCATGTAGAAGTCCTTTCACTATAGAGAGGTGAGCTTGGCGGGCATTAATACACATGCACACTGCTGGATGGCTCTATGAATTTGACACTCGTGACTGAAACATGGGGTGATCTGGGATCTTGAGGCCACAACATTTAATTGTGGCATATCCATCTCATGAGCCATCATTGCAAGGTCAGCACATTGAGTACCATTGAAATGGGTAAAAGTAACACTATTTACAGTGCTTAGCAGCGGGAGATGTGCAGAAAGAAGCACTATCTCAAAAAGGTTTTCATTACCATATTGACTTTAACGTGTGGAATTATTCAACTGTCGGGAACAACATGCATTAGCTTTGCTTAAATAAACCCTCAGCACGAATGAAGCACAACCCTTTCCACTATATATAAAAACATAACTTGAAGTACAGGAAGGCTGCAGATTAGATTCTAACATAATATTTAGACTTCTTGGCTATAGAAATGATGGATCTTCTGAGAGATGAAGAGATAATATTTAGATGTCTTTCCAATTAAAAGTTGTTTCTCTTTGTGACTAGTGTCAGCCATTTTCAGTCTTCTCTGTCACATATAGGGCCTGATTACGTTGTTGGTGACACCGACGGCTCGCTAGTGGTGGACCCACCGACATCGGTCCCTGCTGTCAGCCTGCTGCATTATGATGCGGTGGGTGGGGGTATCTGGCGGAGGGACCGTCCGCCGCGGTTCCGACGGGCTCAAGGAGCCTGTTGGTGCATCGGAGGGTCAGTAATCCATACGACAAGGGCGGTGCCTGCTCAGGCACCGCCATAGGGATTACAATGTCCCTTTCCACTTGCCCTTTAATGGTGGTTCACCTGCCATGAAAAGACAGGCAGAAAGGGACTTTGGCGGCCCCTAGCAGGGCCCCCTTGCCCTCTGCTATGGGGCCTGGGAGGCACCTATGGTGCCCCCCAAACATCAGTGCACCATGTGGTAGACCACGCATGGTGCCTGCCACATAGTGCAGGGATGTTTTTAATGTGTTTATTTTCTATTGGGGCATGTGTTGCAGCCTGCAGCGCATGCTGCAATGGAAAATATACACATTGTGACCGCCGACTTCTTGTCGAGCAGTCCTGCTTCTGCTGCGGTGCCCGTCGGACGAGTGTCCGACCGGCATCGTAATCAGGCGCATAGTCTTTTGGACATCCACTGCATACATGGTTTTATATTTTAAAATCATCACATATTAGCCTGCTTGATCTTTAATAGAACAAGGTGGTGGTAGGAAGGGTTAAGAGAGTGCCGACTTAGTTTGGCAGAAAAGATTGAAAAAACCCACAAATATCATCTCCTCAAAAGCAATGAAATATTAAGAGATTCGAACGAAATATGATTTTTACAAAAGAAACATAATTGTGAAAATCCCATCACTAAAAATTTAACAACAACAAATGCTGCAATTCTTAGGAATTAAAATAAGCATTTCAAACATTGTACTGCGTTTTTACCTTTTAAAAAATAAGAAGAAAAGTACATTATTAATAGTAACCATGAGTGGGAGCTCTTCAAAACTATCTTTTTAGATGGGTAGTTGCGAACAAAGAATCTTTTTCCCCACTGCAGGGTTATGAGTGACGTCACAGACAACGTGTTCTTTGCACACAGTTTGTACGACGTAATCCCGCCCTTCAATGAAAAATCATCCTCTTTTCAGCAAAGCTTTTGCACAACTTATTAATGATTACCAGTTCTGTAAAAGTGCTTTGGGTTTTGAGTGCACCCATGAAAACATTTGTCTGTCACCTCGTGCTGTGGACTGCTGGATGTTTTTTCTGCCTCCGATGGATTGAATGCCTTTCAATGCATTAAGACTATTTTTTTTATCTGAAAAGTACACAGACCTATCCAATATTATTTTTTTAATTCATGCAAGCATTCTCTACCGAAGGTAATCCTACATGCACAAAGACACATTATCTAGCTGCTTAAAACTAAACAAGCATTGGCAAAGTCATTAGGTTTTGCTCAAACTTGGTAAGGCACAGAAACTGGGGTATACAAAAACAAAGTTTGCATGTATTAGCACATTAAAACCAGGCCTCTTCCCTATGCCAATGCTTGTTTGTATCTTGGTAGAGGGAGCGTTAATTCACATGCGGAATTAATGAAAATGTATACTCTATGGTAAGAATAGCTAAACTCCTGCTGTACTGCACATTAGTATGTTTGGTATATTTTTATTTCATGCAACACTTCTCCTCATTCAGCTGGATCCGCTTTGCCTCAAGGTGCCAGACGAAGCCGCGAGATAGTAATGCTACAGAGGCTTCCGCTGCCTGCAGCCAGCCTGTCAATGTCACTCACTCACTCAGGGGGCTTAAATGCAATCATTCAACACTTTAACTTATTTTCGGCCTCCTTCCAGGATTTCAAAGGGCCAAGAAGAGAGCCTCCTTTCAAGCTCCTGCAGGAGCAGATCCGAAGGCTTACTCTTAATTAATGCAACCAGGGCCCAACTGCTGTTGCCAATAATAGAGCCAAGGGAGCAGAGAGCGTAAGAGACTTAATATGCAGACGCGTACGGGCTTTAACGAGTGTTCCAGAACCATCCACCAACATTCTAAATTTGGCAAATCGAAAGCAGTGGAAACTTTGGTGCACAGAAATTGGATCACTCATCACAGGTGGATCACTTGAAATAGCTATGAGGTCAACTTGCAAAGGATGAGAAAGAATAAATGAGTGCCTTCATTCATAATTAATCAATCGTACATACAGCAAACGTGCTGAAAGCAGAGCGGAAGCCAAATATTCTGAGATGAAATCATCTATTTTTATGCTCGCTTTAGTCTTACTGTTCAAATTTAGCATGGATCTCCTTCGCCCTGTTTGACAAATCCTCTTGACCTTCAATTTTCTTGCATCAAAATTTAGGACCACTTCGAGTGATTTTAATTGACTCACATAATGAGAAATGTTAAGTGGAAATTCTGGAGGAAAAATAAATACCCTGGCACCTTCATGCCTCAAACATTTTTAGTAAGCATGAAGAAGACAAAATGGCTTGCAACTGTTGTTCCCCACCAGTTTCTAAGTTAAGCAAATGTAGCCTGTGAATTGCAAAACTTGTAAATGTTCTTAGAGAAGTGTGCAGCATTGAAGGGCATACGTCATTTGGGTGAAACTGACCAGCTCCTCGATGAACAATAAGTAAAGCTGGGACAGACAACACACAGGCCTCCTCTCCCGCCACCAAGCAGATGGACCAGAAACGCAAACCCTTGCACTCCAGCTTGAATTTTGCAAAATGTAGCCCCTCCCCCGCCACATCCGAAGATGAATACATATTCCACATAATAGCTTGAGTTTGAATTGGTGACAGCCAGACGTCCTTTATTTATATCAGGGGTAATCAATAAGCAAAAATCTAATATAGTTTTGATCGAAATAGAAATTATTTATATCTTCTTGATCATCATATTAAGAGTTTGGCAGAATATTAGTATTGTTTTAGGAAAAGGGGAAGTAGGAGGCGGAGTGTGTTATCTTGTTTGCCCGCCTCCCTCATATTGGCTGTCCAGTTACAAGCCGCAGCCTTCACTCCCAGTCCTATCTGGGGTCTGACCTTAATGCGGTAGAAGGTAACAGCTCTTAAGAGAGAGTCTAATGTGGTCACTCTTCCACAGGGCACGAGTCGGGGGTACACGCGGGATACAGCATCAACCCACTATTTTCACGGGGTGGACGCTGTCCACCCTGCCAAGATGATGGGCCCCTCAGAAATATGTTGAACAGTGTAATTGTCAGACATCGGGACATGTTCAGCAGCTCCTGCACGTTGTCTGCTTTCCATTACAAGCGTGCGGGGGAGGAGGGGGGGAGAGATTCACCTCCAGCTGTGCTAAAGATAAAGTCAGAATTTAAGGGGCCATCAGGCCTCCTTTTGATAGAGTATCGGAGTGGAGGCAGCCTGGAGCCTCACACTTACATGCAAATGCAAAGGAGAGGAAACAAAAGCACAGAGCTTGTTATCTCTTCTCAGGTACTTAAGAGATGCACGCGTTTTACTTTGTTCATTCCCTGTATATAAGTGCATGCACTCAGATGGGTCTGTCTGTCCCTGTATTCACACAAATGTAAATAGCACTATTTTATTTCTTTTATAGCGCTACTCATCCCAATGCAGAATGTTAGAGCGCTTCACATAACATACACATTATCCATCCAAAATAAATCACGTGTGCACATCAATGTACAAGATGTGTTACATGAGACAGTCAGGTTTACAAGGTGTAGGTGTCAAATGCCCTTCATGGCTCACTGTGGTCTACTAGAGGGATTACAGTTTATGAATTGCAAGTAACAAAAGGATCTCTGTGTTCAAAGCAGATCCTCTTACCTCTCTACATAAAATAAAAATCTGTAATCGGCATGTTACATGATGTGTTTTGCTTTGCTGGAGACAACTTTAAAAAACCAATATTTTATTGTATTTTCAGTTGGCAAATGCTATATCATACACATTTCAGAGCACTGTTGCATAATTATGTGGTACATTTATGCTCACAACATTGTATAAGATGCACACCATGTGTATTGCGATATCATGAATAACAAACCAGAAGAAGGTAGCAAAAAATAGAGGTTCAACAATCCCCAAACAGCCCTCCCTCCTCCCCCCCAAGAACAGTGGGTGATTATGTTTGCAAGAGAAGACTTAATCTTCTTTACTAATTTGATTCAAATTTGGGACTACACACAACACAGATCTCTCCAACAAATGCATTAACCTCCAGAGTTACCTCACCAATATTATTATTCCCTGAAATGTACTGGACACGTCTGCAGCAGATACCTAAGCCCCATAAAATATTTAAAAATGCAAACTTTGCAACCAATTAAGCAGAACAGATCTACTACCATGCTTTTTCTTGTTGCCAGTTTTTGTGGCAGGGTTTAAAAAAAATTATTAGTTGAGGCCCAGATTTTGCGTCAGGATTGCGCCACTTTTTTGGCACAACCCTGGCTCCAAATCTCATTTGTTAAATATCAAGATGCACTTAAATTTACTCATGATAAACATATATGTGAGATCTTAGTATCTGATGTAATTTCATGTGATGTCACTTCCAGTGAGGGCAATTACTGTGATGCCACGTGGAATGTCACGCGTCGTGACGTCATGTGCTGTGATGGCACCCGTCATGATGTCACTAGCATACTGCCTAATTTGGTCAGTCCCCCCACTTCTTCTCATAGGACTTGTGCCCTGCTCTTCCAGCAGAAAAATAATATATATGCTCCTGTAGCCTCACTGGTGCTCTCTCCGCAGACCCCCTCAAGTCGCCTGTCCCCCAACAAGAGTCTTCGTCTAACAGCCTTACTGAACCTCGAGGGGGCCCTCTCAAACTATGACAGGTGGGCCCCATTATTTTGTTATGTTTCTCGTTCTATGTTAAAACAGTTTGGTCTAAAAAATGTATCTTTCTCGGCTTGCCACTTAAAAAAGAAATGAACAACAAGAGAATGAAGGAATGTTGGTGAAACTCCAAAATGTAAGACGAGCAGTGATTGGTGTTGTAAATGGGGCACACGATCAGAAGTAGGGTAGTAAGATTTGTCTATTGTAAAAGGACAGTACCAGCTCTTGGGAGAAGACTGCATGCACTGTGCAAATGTGAACTTTATTGTTATCACAATACATTCCCTGATTCACACAGAGCTTCAGCGCAGAAACAGAAACCTGCTTCAAAGTCTCCTCTTTGTGCAGCAGAGCAGATCCAGGGCAGGTTGACTAAGGGACCAATTACCAAAACATTTTGCAGATCTGTGTGGCAGTGGAAGTGCTATGTTTCCTCGGAAATCTCATTGTCACAGCTTGACCCTCTCCCCAGAGCCACCTCTTCTGCACGCGGTCCCGATCATGCACTGGCACCCCATGCCAGGTCACACACAGAGACAAAAGCATCCCAGTGTAAGAGCAGCCTGGCACACCCGTTCCCATTCCTACTGGGGGTGGGACCATCCCTACACTGCCTTCCAATCCTTGCATTGAGTCATGTTCAGTCTGGGTGGAACAGAGCCAGACTTGTCCCACCACCACAAGGCATGCTAGCAACACATTCAACACAACAGAGCCCCTGCTATGTCTTTATGGGCCATGACTCATGCTGAAGGTGCAACAAGGAGCTTAGTAGTGGGCACCACTCATTAGATCAGGCAGGGCCTGGCAGGAAAGTCCATCTAGGCCAGCATTCGCAGCTTCTTCATCAGTACATAGTAGCCCTCTCTATGATTCATAGGGAATGGAGGATGTCAGCTCCTGCCTGACGGGTGCCCAACACTAACCCTTATGTGCTCCATGGCAGAGAGATGGGGTGCCAGTTAAATACTCTCCTCATTCTTACCCAGGCTAGAATATTTATGCCCCATGAAGATTGATGCTACCCCTGCACAAGCAACACTCACCGAGAAAGGAGAGAGGATGCTTCAATGAGCGGATTGTCCCCTGTTGTATTCTACATCACTAATTTAGTCCCTGACTAGTTTGAGACAGGAATATGCCTTAGGAAATCCTTGCTGTAAAATGGGGTTATATGTTGATACTCCAGGGGTATATTTGGTGCGGTTTGACAGAGTCATGATGTCAGTTGCTTACAACTTCCATCCTTCCATAGGATTTGAACAGGCAGACCAGTCACCTTGCAATGGCGAGGGACTATAGAAGCCTCCTGACAGGGCTCTGGCAGCATCTTTGAACAGGGCAGGCTGACTGCTGGAGTTCCTCTCATGTGGCCTGGCCCCCTCATAGGCTGCTGCTAAGATACTTGTGGTGGTCTGGGATGGGGGAAGCCCTTCTGAGCCTGCACAATGGCAAATCCCTCCAAATGGAAGGCTACTGACCAGACTATCTTGCCAGCATGCCAGTGCCTGCTGGGCCATGGACCATTCAGCTTGACAGCAGCTGAAGTTTAACACCCTGTAAAGCATGTCAAGCTTTTACCCAGCCCTAATGAGCTGAGACTGTGTGGTGGAGGTTACACAGGGTGATGGCAACTTAGTCGAGGGACCGGGCCAATTGGAATCTGAAGAAAGGTTTAGTATCCACGTTAAACTGTTTATGTACACTTTTCTTGGCCAAAGGGGTTTCATCACTGTTTGCTTAGTGTTGACTGTTGGATTTAGGACTAGTAATATCCCAGTGAGTTTCTTCCATGAGTAATAATTCTGCCATGGCACTGAGCTCCAAGATGATAATGTCAGGCCATCCTGTCAACCTATAGCCTGTGTATGTGCTGCACCTACATGCCACACCACTTGCTGGCCTCGAGCCCAGCCTCACAATTGCTATGTGCTTGGACTCCTTGTCTAAACCTTCCTTCTGCCACTGAAGGCTTTCCGTCACTGCAGAGGACTGATTGGCCACCTCACCTTCCATCTTGTGACATTCTTCCAATGATATGGTCCCTGGTGGTACAGGCAACACCATCCTTACACCACCCTCTCTTTGTGTATCATCTTTATTACCCCTTTATCTTCAGCAACATTCAGGGAGTACTGAACCATCACAAATCAATATCCAGTGGTCCAAATGGTCTCAGGATCTTGGTTCCATCTAAAGGGCAATGTAGGTAACTAATTGAGACTGTTTTGCAGTTACTGCTGGGAGCACCCTCCTTTCTGCTCACTAGACAAGCCAGTGTGTTAATATGCCTAATAATATTTGCATCCCTAGTTCATGAAAAGAAAAATCTGGGTTGCTCACTCAACTGCAAAAGTTGGAGTTATTGTCTGGTTTTGCATATGTGCTTCTCGGTATTAAAATATGATGGTTGCGTCATCTATTTCTTCTTAAAGATTCCCCGCGTGCTGTGCCCAGTCATCCTGCTCTCTCTCCCTCTCTCTCTCTCAGGGTAGTTTGAAGTCACAAGGTGTCTAATCCACCCACTGAGGACCACCAAAGGATGGGAATCCCTATTCTCAAAACTACCTTTAGGCACCTTTTGTTTCAATAAATTCAGGTCCTAATCCTGAATTACACACATGCTTTCCCTTCTGGGTAGATCACCATCAGAACGACCAGCACCCTAGCGATCTCCTGTCACTTAGCACTTCTCGTAGGAGTGCCAACCTCATGGCTCGCACAGACTGAGGAGCAGAGGTTCAGCAAGAACTGACAACTGGAGATAATCTGGCAGATGACCAGATCATACCATTCATAGATTTAGCAAAGGAGCAGGAAAGTAGGAGTTCACAGGGTAGGGTAGGGTTAGGGGTTAGCCATTAGGAATCTAGGAAACAACCACAGAATAATAACTCTAAATAGTCACAGAGGATTCCAATTGTATTTTCTACCTCAATTGCATATCTAAGGGCCTAATTTAGATCTTGGTCGGACTATCGCCGTCCCGCCACGGTGGTGGTTCCAAGTACTCTGTCAAGCTGACAGGGGTCCGCCCATCATATTTAGATGTTGTGGCAATAGACAGGAGACCTCCGCGGTGGCGGTCTTATTTGCTGGCCAACAGTACTCTGTCGCCATCATGCCGGCTGGTTTGCGCCAAGCAGATTTAGATGTTCCAGTTGTTCTGGCAGTGTCCTGGCAGCGGTGCCCTGACGGAGTGAGGCCATGTTGGTGTGGAGACAGGTAAGTGCTACTCATCATTATCTTACTACACATATATGTTGTAAATGTGTCATGTATATGCAGGTAATTTGTTTTGCCCCTTTTGTGTACATATTGCATGCCACACAAACAACATACACACACTATTGAATGCACATCTACAGGCACCACAAGCACAATACCCACAAACTACAACAATATATTTTTTTTAAGCGTCAATACAGGTGTGCTCATTTTACCTTGATGAGTAGGTAAATGAACACTAGTGCATTACACCTAAGAAAAATGTTGCATGTAAGAGCAATGCAGAAGTACACAAGTCTACATCAATTGTCGATACACAATACATAGGACAATTGTACAAGTAGCTTACCGTAGATCTCAGCAACAACGGAATAATTTTGGGTTGTGGTGGAGCCGGTGCAGGAAAGTAGCGACCCGGACGATAGGGTACAATTGAGAAGCGGGAAGCAGGAAAAAGGTACATTTTTGCCTCATTTACTTCAATTTCACCAACTCACAGAAGGAGGGATTCCCGCCACAGTAGCAACGGCGGAAAGGCACATCGTAATCGGGATGGCGGGAATTTGGGCTGGAGTCTTGTCGACAGCCGCTTCTGCTTATACTCTCATTGACTCAGTTGCGTATTCCTGGCAGAGTTGGCGGGACTCTGGTGGTCTTTCGTCTATGGACCAGTCAAGTTCTGAATACAACGGGCAGACCACCAATTTGGCGGGTGAGAAGACCGTCGAAAAAGCAATGGCGGGACCTGATCTACCAAGAGCTGCATCATGTCCTAAGTTTTTTTTTTCAAAACAGGTGTGCAAGGTATTTTCATGATCTAGGGGAAGAGATTTCTTTCCACATAGAAGACATGGAGAAGTATGAAATATGTGCACATACAGAAGCCTCCAGCTTTAAACCTACAGATGTTCTGCCTTTGTGAATTAACATATTTTGTGGATTCCTTTTGACCTAGGGGATCTCTCAGAATACCAAATAATCAATAAATCTATGAAAATCACAGGTGTAAACCAAGACTCAGACTTACAGATTTTGCTGTAATTGGGCCTACCTGATTTGCCAAATATCAAACTTGCATCAAGAGAGTAGGAAAACTAGAATGGAAACCGAATATGACTGTTTCACAATATCCGTTAACCTTTCATAAAGAAACCTGGCGGCTTGACATTTATTTTGCCTCCAAATATATGGGGCGTTAGTGCAGAGACACATATACACCCCTACTCGTATTATACGATGCACAGTAGTAAGTGTTTGGACAATCAGGACATCTGTCCTCTGACTGGGGCTCTATTCCCCAGCATTTTGTAACTCAATAAAATCAATTAGAGTTTTGCCAAATTGTGAGGTATTTTCCAGGCCTATGTTAATTGCTGTTGCCATGCGTCCTGCATGATTTATGTCCGACATGAACACGCAACAATGAGGGGGAAGGAGGGAGTCCCGTGGGAAAGGGGAGCACAGCAGTTTGCTTAGCTGAAACAAAACCCTTTTACAATGTGTCATGGAAGCGATACAACTGAAGCGCGTTTTTTTTGTACTTGCTGAATAGACCACGAGCTCAGAAATAAAACGCTGTGCGGACGTAATTTCGAATTCCAGCGCGTCATAATACAGCACTGACAACTAAAATGGCGGGTTCAGTATACCAATAATACCACGTTTGAACGGAAATTCTAAGGACCGCATTGATATCCGTTACCGCAGGTGCAGTTTATTGACGCATCCAGGCACAAAAGGCCCTATAAGGCCGGGTGCGCGAGGGGCACTTTGGTATGACAGAAGCGGTTACAGTTGCTTGGGTGGCCCATTCAGAATATGGATCGCACTGGCACAAAGGATGCGCTGGCATGATCCCAGAGAGGGGTTACTTTATTTGCACTGGGCCTTGGTCTCATGTAAGTATGCCAGTGCCATGTAACAGACAGACACGGGCACAAAGGCAAGAAAGTTGTTGGGTGTAACATTAATGGTGCTTCTACGAAGTGATGCACAGCCGCTGCACCCCCCGAGGGCGACCTTTGAGAGGAGGACCTGGGGTCCCAAGGTCCCTCCAGGCTCCCCCTGCAGGTGAATGCAGCACATTGTGCACCCCCTTGTGGGGGTTTCGTTCCCCCTTGAATGGAAGGTTGGGTCCGCCTACCGTAGTGAAAGACATGCTCGTGGCTTGAAGCAGCTGATCCTAATGCGCTGATCCGAGAGTAGGCGCGGGTTCGTACCTGCTCAGTGAATCAGGAGTTTTCTGTAACCAGTTCAGGCAAAAATACCCATTGTGGGTGCATCCAAAACATTTCCACCTACAAAATGCCCAAACTGCACAGGTCACAAAATTCTCATTGAAATCTTTGTGCATCCTCGAAAATAAGAATTCTCACGAAAGGTATCCCTGCATGGCTGAAGCAGGGAATATATACACATGAAAGAGTGCCATCTTTGATCTTAATTTTGCTGGCAAACATGGATATGTGTACAGAAAGTGTGCGGCTTTCAGGGACAATTAAAAAAAAGACAAATAACGTATTCAATTCCCACTTCCCGCAAGTTTGATTTCGGTCTTATGTGCAGTGGCTCAACGTACACCTCATTGCCACTGCCTTTCCGTGGCTACTCCTTAACCACATCCATTTATGGGGAGACATCTGTTACATCGCGGGCTTCACACCGCGATACGTTTACAACGAAGGCATTCCAACGCAAGTCGCTACAACGACTTGCGCTGGATGGCGCTATACACTAAGGAATAGTATGATTTACTATTCCAACACCTTCCCTACTGTTATGTAGCCTGGAGTTGGAATAGTAAATGACACTATTCTTAAGTCCATCGCCCTCCAGCGCAAGTCGTTCTAACAACTTGCGTTGTAATACCTGCGTTGTAAATGTATCGCGGTGTGGAGACCGCGATGTAACTTCATATATTCCCATTTATGATATGCAATTTGAAAATAAGGTGGTTTTGTGGATTTCCAGCACTCCAGGTAAAATGGAATTTTTTCTGTTGAATACTCTCCAATCACAGTTGTTCTGCTCTTAAGTAGTAATTTGGAAGCACCACTGGGTGGTACCTCAATTTTGCAGGTTTACTTCGCCTCATGGAAACACCGGTCCTGATTGGTGGGTTACACTGTGGAATGGTAGTCCATTCATTGGATGCCACTGTCAACCTTTACGTTCGGCTACAGTGGAAATGGCCCGTGTTCTTATGAGTTGTTACATTTAAGTGCCAACACTCACAATTTCCCATGCAGTTGTATTATGTACACACAAACACATGACAACCAAGCCTTGCCATCATTACAGGTTTTTTGTTTTTTTGGGGGCATTTTATATAGTGTGAACCCGACCCAAAGGTATCAGATTGCTTTACATGAGCACAAGTTGTGTTACTGACCGACACATTCATTTTGTTAGGCACGGGGAGATTAAGTGATTTGCCCAGATTCTCAGGATGTTGAGCGTCCTTGCCAAGACCCGAGCCTGGTTCTCCAGCTATGAAGTCAACAGCCAGGGCCGGCTTTAGCCCTAGTGGCGCCTGGTGCGACATTCATTTTTGGCACCCCTACACCCCATGACCACCACATCGGATTCTCTCACTACCACTGGGCAAAAGGGCCCCTCATCTCTCCAATAATAAGTTATTGCTAAACACAGCGCCCCCCATCCTGAGGTCAGCGCCCCCTCCACAGGTCAGCGCCCAGTGCGGGCGCACCAGTCGCACTGCTCTAAAGCCGGCCCTGTCAACAGCTCTAGCCATTAGGCCACATCTGCTCCCCTGTCCTAGCCCCCAATACACAGGAACCTGTATGCTCACCAACCTGCTGCCGTCTTGTTCACAGCCACTGCCCTTAGTGCTCAACAGGCATGGTGACTATTAAAAAGCTACCTTGGGCGCTCATTGTTAAGTAAGACGCCTTACTTCTTGCAGCGATAAGATTTCGAAGGGTGGAAGGGTCATGCATGTCGGCCTGGAGTCATCCTACCCCACAAAGAATCTTCAAACAATAATGTGGGCTTATCGATGCACAGGTTCTGTGACATTCAATTTGAGCCACTCTTTGTGTTGTCAACCGGAACTGAACTCCGCAGCTGTAGCAAATGGGACATACCATTTCTAATTTAAAATGAACTCGAGCAGAACAAACATTCCACTTAAGACTAATCAATAGACTGATAGTGTAATGCAGCAGTGGAATATCCTGCGTGGCACATTGGATCTTATATGTACCAAAATATAAGAGAGCGGTGCAAAATAATGCCGCACACAAACCTTTAACAGGAATGGGCAAAGCCAGAAGACCTGACCTTGGCACGCTGGTATATCTTTTTATTACACACATATATATGCCACAAACAGAAAAAGAAAAAAAAAGAAGACAAAGTCACCTAAGTATGGTGCCGTATCTTTGCAATGCAAAATTTAAATAAATAAAAAATCACCATAGTAAACGATGGCAATGCCTTTGGTGCCTTCTAACAGGCACAGAACACCTTTTTGGGTTTTATTACACATGACTGGAAAATATGATTCTTAGTGGGGCAAAGAAAAGTGGCTTTCAGGTACTACAAACTGAAAACATAGTTTAGAAACAAAAGAATGATTAAAAAAAAGGATAAAAAAATTAAAAGATAACCACTAGCCGTGGCACTGAAACACACTTCATTTTAGATGGATATCCCCATGCGATCAGGTATACAGTGGCGGCTCGCATAGTGCGTGCTGCGGGGCGGTGCGGTGAGGCGGGGGAGGGGCAGAGTGGGGGGGTTAGTAAACTCGGACATACGATGGAACGGATGAAAGTAACTTTGCTCCGTTCCGACGTATGTCCGAGTTTACAACCCACCCACCCTGCCCCTCCCCCGCCTCGCCGCACCACACCCTATGCAAGCCGCCACTGCAGGTATAATGCAGGCACTCACAGTGCAAGAGGCAATGGCTAAAGAGGGCTGACCCACTGCCCCATGTTGCGGTGGGCAGAAGCAAAATATGAATGACAATTGAACACACCAAAGAATGGAGAGGGCTGATGCAAAGGTACGCTCTTTAAAAAACTCCTTTTATTATAAGGTTAGGTATGGATATCTCCCACATCACAAAATTGATAACAAAAAACTAAATAATCCAGGGGACTGCCCCGAATACAGGGTTTGGCCTTCCATACAGAAAAAAAGGAAAAATATACAGATATATAACAACATAGCAAATGGGCCCGGCAGAGCACAAACATGGAAAAGAAAACATCGTACAATAAGAACATCTCAGTTCCTCAGCGTGCCAGCTGTTAAGTTATAGGCCATTATTTAAGAATCCCAATTGATTCCAACCCATATTCTGTCAAATCATTTAACAGAGAGGCAGTGCTTAATTTGAGCCGGTGATTCCCAGCACTCTGCATAGTACTTACTCATCAACACAGGGGCTTTTCATGAATGCCAGCTATTCATTTACAGGGAGATTAAGTGATTTGCCCAGAATCACATGATGTTGAGCCAAAGCTGAGACTCGAACCTGGTTCCCCAGCTCTGAAGTCGGCAGCACTGGCCATTACACCACATCTTCTTCCCACTTTCATGGTTAATAGTTGGATCTGTTTTAGGCTGGCTAACAGGAGAAATGCAATCTGTCTCCTGATGAGAGCCCTGGCACATATGTTTTTTTTACAAATTAACTACTGCAGAGGAAGGACCTCTAGCTTTGGCCATTTCCAATTCACATTCATATATCTGTCGAATAACAGCCCGCCACTCTACTGCGGGAGGGGCAGACCCATGATCTAGCTATACACTGCCGAGCTGAAACAATTATCGAGTTCAGTAGTCTTAGACCAAGATTATATTCAATTTTACATCCCATCATAATCTCCTTAGATGTCAAAACCTAGGCAGGACGTTGCTAATTGGGTCACCCCTTCCCAAAATTCCAGGAGAACTTACAAACATGTGATATATATCTGCTACAGAACAATAGGTCCTACCAGTACCAGAATTCCCACCCCAGTTTGATATTGGCGCCGGTGTGCAGTATAGCATACAGGTGGTCTTAAAGTGCTGCAGTTTAATACTCATGGACAGCACCGAGCGGTCAACGTTCTCCAAAGCACTCTGAATGTCCACTATGTATGTACATATGTATATACTATTTGTTAATGAATCATTTTGATTAAAGAAGTTTAGCTAGACGTATAAAAACTATAAGGTGTGTTTAATTTTAGGGTCTCAACAATGTAAAAAAACAGTTGTTTCATCACGAGATACCATTAGTACAAGATTACAAATATTTGCCAGACTACAATAACAGCGCACACAGGGTCATACCAGCCTTCTACACCCTACTCCACTTTGAAACCCATCTCAGTGCTTTAGGTCAGATCTTTAAGCAGTTGTAGGCAGTGGCTAGAAACACAGCAGTTGGCACAGGCACAGGCATCGGTACTACTGTCCATCTCCATCTCGCTTCCTTTTCGTATAGCCATGGCCCTTCAGTTTCCCTGCAACATTTTCCTCAAGTCCCCAAGCACTCCTGACCTGTGATGTGATAAAGGAGTCTCCAATGGGCTTAACATCCATCTTCCAACATCAAGTGCACAACTGATTAAACTGATTAAACATGATTGCTACTTTTATGCCACAAATTGATAATGTATGCATAAAATCTACACTGGTGCCTTGCGTGATACCTCCAACCGTTCCTGTTTTTTTCTGTTTTGTTTTGATTTCGGAAACAACACTTTCGGCTCTGGGGCCTGCAACCTGCAGTTTTGGGTTTGAAAGTGACAGCAAGCAAAGGGACGTTAGTTGGGAAGCAAGAAAGGGCTCTAAGAGTCACGCACAGCGGCGGCTCCTCTGTAATGGTGGAGGAGCATCGCCCCACTACAGAATACCAAAGAGATAAGAAAACAATGTATTTATCGTTTTATTTTTAACTGGCAGCCGCCGCTGTGGAGTCTGAGTCTAGGGTGTGGCCGGGCAATCCTCTCTTGACAGCGCAGGGACTGGGAGGAGGAGTGGAGGGCACTTGTAAGTGTGCATGTCAGCTTGGCCGGCTGTCTCAGGCCAGCCAGACATGCGCACTTAGATTTCTCCAACACAGCTGTATTGTACAGCTGGGTGGAGAAATGGCACAGGCTCCCAGTCCCTTAGTGAGCGCCTAACCAGGCCGCTCAGACCAGTGAAGGCACTGCTCTCACAGCATCAGCGCAGCGTCTAGATTGGGTAGGGAGCCTGTGCTGGCCATGGACTTCTGGAAGAGAGGAGTACCGTGGTGGCCGGCAGGGGGAGCAGCAGGGGGAGCAGCAACGGGAGTAGCAGGAAAGAGCTTTTTTAAATTAGTTGCCCCACCACTTTATTTTGGCAGCAGTCGCTGCTGGTCACACATGCTTCAGTAGCTATTTAAGTCTTGGTTTAAATCTTTGTGCTCACATCTATACTTTCATGTTTCAGATATAGAACTACAAGTCCCAGAATACAATGAACATTTTTTAATTAAATGAGCAACGCTTCCGTGACGTAGAGCAATCCTGCGATTCCTACAGACTTTCGCTCTACATGGAAATTGGACAACATAAATACAGTGGAGCAAAAATCAACCCCTGTACTGCTAGTAAATTGTAACACTTGCAGCATAAACCACTGGATGCAAAACATACAATTTGTACACCTACCCTCAAAAAGATACAGACCAGCAACATACATACCCAACAGCCAAAACATGTATGCTTTGTCAGACTGAGGAGGAATAACCACATCCATCTAAAGATAGCTTCACAAACCCAGCAAAATCCCTTGACATGAGCACACCGCCCATGATCAGTCAGCATCCAACCCAGAACACACAAAATTAATGTAAGCAGTGGCGTAGCTGGGGAAGGGGGGGCGGTGGGAGCGGTCCGCCCCAGGCGGCACTATGTTGTGGGCGGGTAAAGGCATTCAGATAAGGCTAGGCTTCATTTCATGGACGTTTGGGGACGGGCAGAGAAGGAATAGGACTCGGGCAATGTCCTCTTCTTTCTTTTGTTTCTGGCAGCGGTCCCCCCCCCACTCTCTTCCTATTATTCCCACTCTTTGTCTTGCTCCTCACTTACTGAAAACCGTAACTTGAAGAAACGGTTCACAACCTCTCTTTCCTTCTTTCATTTAGTTGCTTCCCTGTGAAATGGATCCAAAAAAGCAAAACACTCTTGCGGGAAATGCCCTTTTTCTGACATTTTTCTATTCAAAAGTGCAGCGGGATGGAGAGAAATAGAAGGTTTTAAATATGAAAAATAAATACATAACTAAATAAAGCAAGACAGAGTGGTTGCAAAGTGGCCAGATTGGTTTTATCCACATCCAAATACACCAGCCTCACTTTACAGACTTTGCCAGTGAAGCACTACTTTTGTTTTCTAGTCTTTTTTTGAACAGCATTGTTGTTCCCAGGTGGGGAAGTGCACCATTCCTGGAGGGACTACAATACCTGGTTGATGGGTGGATTGGAAAACAAAATGTGTACCATGGCTGTGCGTTTATGGATGTGGTCTTTTTAAGCAAAAACCAAAGGAAATGTGTTTCCGGTCCAGGGAAGACATGGCTTGGCAGTTCGGGCTGGACTGTTCCCATGAGGCACAGGGTCAGATTGATTTGCATATGGCCATGTCTGAACTGGGGTGGCAGAGTGGGCTAAAGAACGGTGATGGATTAAACCCAGATCAGTTGACTGGGGGTGAGTGCTTGCAATGTTCAACACTCCGTCCATCATTTCCTTTGGTTTTTGCTTTGTTCGCCATAAGTTGGCAGGGTATGCTCAGACGTGAGTCCCTTGCTCACTTTGCCACTGGAATCAAGCAAGCCTGGCTGAAGACGGCTGAAATGCCAGAAACCGGTCCTAGGAAGCTTGTTTCCGGTCCAGGGAAGACATGGCTTGGCAGTTCGGGCTGGACTGTTCCCATAAGGCACAGGGCAGACTGATTTGCACATGGCCATGTCTGAATTGGGGTGGCAGAGTGGGCTAAAGAACGGTGATGGATTAAACCCAGATCAGTTGACTGGGGGTGAGTGCTTGCAATGTTCAACACTCCGTCCATCATTTCCTTTGGTTTTTGCTTTGTTCGCCATAAGTTGGCAGGGTATGCTCAGACGCGAATCCCTTGCTCACTTTGCCACTGGATTCAAGCAAGCCTGGCTGAAGACGGCTGAAATGCCAGAAACTGGTCCTAGGAAGCTCGTTTCCAGTCCAGGGAAGACATGACTTGGCAGTTCGGGCTGGACTGTTCCCATGAGGCACAGGGTCAGACTGATTTGCATATGGCCATGTCTGAACTGGGGTGGCAGAGTGGGCTAAAGAACGGTGATGAATTAAACCCAGATCAGTTGACTGGGGGTGAGTGCTTGCAATGTTCAACACTCCGTCCATCATTTCCTTTGGTTTTTGCTTTGTTCGCCATAAGTTGGCAGGGTATGCTCAGACGTGAGTCCCTTGCTCACTTTGCCACTGGAATCAAGCAAGCCTGGCTGAAGACGGCTGAAATGCCAGAAACCGGTCCTAGGAAGCTTGTTTCCGGTCCAGGGAAGACATGGCTTGGCAGTTCGGGCTGGACTGTTCCCATAAGGCACAGGGTCAGACTGATTTGCACATGGCCATGTCTGAATTGGGGTGGCAGAGTGGGCTAAAGAACGGTGATGGATTAAACCCAGATCAGTTGACTGGGGGTGAGTGCTTGCAATGTTCAACACTCCGTCCATCATTTCCTTTGGTTTTTGCTTTGTTCGCCATAAGTTGGCAGGGTATGCTCAGACGCGAATCCCTTGCTCACTTTGCCACTGGATTCAAGCAAGCCTGGCTGAAGACGGCTGAAATGCCAGAAACCGGTCCTAGGAAGCTTGTTTCCGGTCCAGGGAAGACATGGCTTGGCAGTTCAGGCTGGACTGTTCCCATGAGGCACAGGGTCAGACTGATTTGCATATGGCCATGTCTGAACTGGGGTGGCAGAGTGGGCTAAAGAACGGTGATGAATTAAACCCAGATCAGTTGACTGGGGGTGAGTGCTTGCAATGTTCAACACTCCGTCCATCATTTCCTTTGGTTTTTGCTTTGTTCGCCATAAGTTGGCAGGGTATGCTCAGACGTGAGTCCCTTGCTCACTTTGCCACTGGATTCAAGCAAGCCTGGCTGAAGACGGCTGAAATGCCAGAAACCGGTCCTAGGAAGCTTGTTTCCGGTCCAGGGAAAACATGGCTTGGCAGTTCGGGCTGGACTGTTCCCATGAGACACAGGGTCAGACTGATTTGCACATGGCCATGTCTGAACTGGGGTGGCAGAGTGGGCTAAAGAACGGTGATGGATTAAACCCAGATCAGTTGACTGGGGGTGAGTGCTTGCAATGTTCAACACTCCGTCCATCATTTCCTTTGGTTTTTGCTGTGGTCTTTTTAAACCATACTGCTTACGTTTTGTAAGGATATAAGCAATGGACATTAAAACGGTTCCCTTCAGGGCCCTGTAGTCATGTCCTTAACTTTTCAGGTAAAACCACTCGCTGATTTCTGAATAGTGAGTGAGAGATCGTTAAAGTAACCATGTTGTTTCTGCTTACATTTCACATGCTTTACTTAATCTTGCATTCCCTATGAGTGTTTGCTTTAACTTTTTTTTTTTAGGCAGCATATTACTCTTATCAAGTGCATAATTTGAATTGAGCCACATCCAAGTGTTTATAGCGGGCACAATTAGGTTATAGCTGAAGGCAGTGCGAGTTTCTCTCAGTGGGGCAGCATGGTGTTCAGTGGGGGAGAGGATGTGGCACTATGGCCAGAGCTGTCGAATTTGGAACTGGGGAACTGGGTTCAGCTTTCATGACCAGTCCACCAGACCTCTCTACTGAGGGAGCACATTCCCATGCTAGACCTTAGAAGGCCCCTCTAGACCTTAGAAGGCTTGATGTCTTAGCACAAGCAGGTGTACCCTAGTGGTGTCAATTGTGAGTTTACCTTGAAGGCCTGTCCACCACAATCCATACTGAAGTTCATCTCCAGTCTTGCGGGCAGGCCTATGAAGCAGCACACCCTAGAGCAACAGTGATCCAGTCACTGTGACTCTGTCACTGAGGTCACATGAACCTTTAGCAGGTTAGGGCAGTGCGAACGGTGTGAGCGCACTGGGTACCTATTTCGGGTGCGTGTGTAGTGTTTGCAAGTATATTATGGTTTAAAAAAAACTTGCTGCCTCCTTCCTGGCCTCCAGCAATTTTCAGAAACAATAAAAATGTCATGATAAGTTCGGTGATTAATGTTCTTCCTAGAGAGAGATCCGAGTTTTGTCTAGTGGAAGGGTTGACTCCTGGAAAGGTAGCACAGAGGGTTAAGTAAGAACATGTACCATGCAGATCACAAAGTGCACTGCTTTAATGGGGGGACCATGATGAATGGTCATTTAATGTCAGCTGTGGATGATGGATCCCTGAACAGTGTCATGTATGTGCATGTTTGCATTGTGCTGAGGGGATTACCAGGTAATTGTTCACACAGCTCTCTGATGGATGTCACATGCGGTTTTTCTGAGTCCCCAGATTGATCATGCAGTCTGTGTGTTCTCTTTTGTACTGCCAGTCACTGCCAGTCACCGGTGTATTCAACTGTGTAGCCTTGGACCTTGTCATGTATGTGCATGTAACTTGCATGAATGAGGTAACTATTAGTGGCGATACTACGTGTCTCTCGGTCCTCTTTCAAGTGCTTGCCGTCCTTTTTCCCCAGCAACCCCCCCCCCCCCCCCCAGGGGCGGCAATCTGAGGGATAGCCCCGGGCGCCACAAGCTCTAGCTACACCTCTGAATTTAAGAAATCTGTACACCGCCAAGCCTGCAGAGAGAATGAACGAAAAGCACAGGTACAAGGGACATAATCTCGAATCTCTACATTTTGATCATGTTTGAAAAATAGCCAGTCCTTAATTTAAGTATAATTTCTGTGAGTATGAGCAAATGTAGTTCTCACAAGATTACTCTAGGGTGAAAGGTTTGCACTCCTCCCAGGATGCAGCGAACTTTCTCTGATGTTATACAATAGTGTGCTGGAGGGGTTGCCATGAACAGCAAGTTGGTCTCTGGTTGACGATTTACCACTAAGTGCTAAATTACTCTTCGGTGAGACAGTGGTGAAAATGAAGCAAGCAATGGGTACTGTACTGACATACAGAACCTCTGAAAGGGGCCACTACCACAGGAGAAACTGAAAGAAACTGGACTCCCACTGACTCATGGCTCGTAGTGTCTGAGAAACCTGTGAGTTAAACGAAGAGGGCACTTTGTGCTACAGCCCAGAAGGTGAAGAAATGCGTGGATTAATCGAATGAGTTGCAGAGAGTGACCTGCTATGTGCTTACAATGCCCATTGACCACTCAGGACTACTGAAAGGAGTAAGGAACCAATAAATAAGGGTACTGCTGATGCCAATGGGGACATCAACTGGTGGTAAGCACTACTGGGAATTCTGGATGAGACCCATAAATCCACTGACAAGACTTTGATGACACTGCACAGGCATACTCTCATCTTCAACTGAGCGAGACATTAGGTCCACAAGTGGAAATCTCTGGACAGTGGGCATATTATTTAGAATTTCTCTACATCTTTAAAGAGGTAGAACCAGAGACTCAACACTGTGCTCATCTACGGACTCCACCTGTCGGGAAACCAACAGATGTCTTAAAGAGGATACTCAGTGTTGGACCTAGCCCTCTCTGCAGGGGCATTTACCCCTCCTGTTTCTGAGCCCATTTTTGTTGGCTTTTATGACTCGGTTCACTTTACCACTGCTGACCAGTGCTTAAACATGGTAAAATTGGCTTACACCAAATTGGCACATTTATTCACTTGTAAGTCCCTAGTAAAGAGGTACTACATGTACGAAGGGCCTGTAAATTGAATGCTATTAGTGGGCCTGCAGCACTTATTGAGCCACCCATGTAAATAGTAGCCATTTTAAACATGTCTCAGTCTGCCACTGCATCATGTGTGTGCAGTTTTAAATTGCCATTTCAACCTGGAAAAATAAACCTTTTGCCAGGCCTAAACCTTCATTTTCAAAACACGTGTTACTCCTAGGGTAGGCCCTAAATAGCCCAGAGGGAAGGGAGTGGTGTATTAACAAAGTTGGACATGTACTTTTAAGTTTTATATGTGCTGGTAGTGAAAAACTCCCAAATTAGTTTTTGACTATTGCAAGGCCTACCTCTCCCCTAGGATAACATTGTATAATCATAATAATTATTATTATTAATTACTAAATTTAATGAGTGATAATTTTTGTTTGAGGGCAAGCAGGAATGTCATGTTTGGTGTCTTGGGGATTGTAATTTATAGCTCTATTTAAAGTTAAAGTGGGATTTTAAGTCACAATTCTGAAAATCCCATTTTTAGAAAGTTGCCATTTTCTTGTCGGAACCATTTGATGACTGCAGCCTGTTTTCTGGGTCACATGACTAGATGTAGTTGATAGTTGAACTTTGTTTATTCCTTCCTGACAGCATCACAATAGAGAGTCTGGGTGCTGGCAGGATGGGCCATCCTGGCTGGATAGGGTGCCTGTCACCCATTACACTTGCACTTCAAAGGCACTGGCCCAGCTCGCACACGAAGGACTTCACAGTGGCCTATTGTGCCACCGGACAGACTGAGACCAGTGAAGGGAGGCAGGATATTCCAGACGCCTCTGTGGGGGGAAATTCCAGAAGATTCTCCCACATCAAAGGGGGCATGAGGTATAAAAATTAGACCCTCGGGCACACTCTTCAGTACACTCCTGGACCTGTGTTTACTATAGAAAAAGGACTGCCCTGCTGCCAGAGGACTCTCTTGCTGTCTCAGGCCTGTCCTGCAGTATAAGAAGGAAGATTGGACTTGCACCCTTCATCCCAGGCTGTAGTGACTCCAAGGGTCTGCTGACTGACCTTCTGTTCTGAGTTACAGGGGCATTACATGCCCCAGAGCAATCTCTGCAACTGCCAAGCTGACCTGCTGCAACTGGACATGCCCGGACCTACAAGTGGACCTGCCTACGCCCTGCAGGCATCTCCTGGAGTGAGTTCCTGATCTCCAAGGGATGCCTCCCAGGTCCTGGATCCTTGGTGTGGCATCAGTTTAGCTCCTCCTTGAAGAAAAGGAATTACCCTGAGGTTTTGCGCTCTTCACGACTGCAAAGGGCCCCTTCATGCCAAGATATTACTGCCGATGTGAAGCTTCTGTGAACATGACACTTTGTGCTACAGCGACTGCCAGTGACGACCGACAACGTGAGATCTGCATTTGTGCTACAGCATAGATAGCCCACAGGGGCTGCCGATGCATATCTCCAGCAACAACCTTCCACGACGTCTGGCCTGCTTTTTGTGCAACAGTGATGACCATCCAAGATGCTCTCCCTGCTCCTCGCCCCCAGCTCCACCCCGAATGGAACTCTTCGTGCTTGACTTTAGAAGGTAACATTTTAGTGGGACAACCGTGGTCCTTGCATCTGGCCCGCGCTCCATCACGGTTGCCGTGAACTTGTAACTATCGCCTGGTCTCCTACGACCAGATAAGCGCAATTGTGTTTTTAGGCATTTTACTTAGTTGAAACCTTTAAAATTGCATATCTCCAGTTCTACTGATAGGAGTTTTGTCAAATAATTTATTAAACTTTACTCTATTTTTCTTAATAGGTGTCGGATTTTTCTTGTGTTGTGCTTTCACTTTATTACTGTTTGTGTGCTGCATAAATACTTTACACATTGCCTCTAAGTTAAGCTTGACTGCTCCTGTGCTAAGCTACCAGAGGATAAAGCACAGGTTACTTTAGTGAATGTTTGTGGTTCACCCTGACAAGGATTGTGTCTGTTGCTAGAGAAGTGCTCATGCCCCCCTCAACCAACAACCCAATTTGTCACACTCAGTGCTTAGTTTGTAATAGAATGAGTGCCAGTGCCCAAAACTCTGCTTATAAACCTGCAGCCAGTTATTTTAAATGTTGGCGCAACTAATACCAAAGGTGCGTAGTCTTGAATTGACCTTGTGGCTCTTCCATCCACGATCAGACACGAACTGTCCATTTATCTCACTTGTGCAGGTTCCTGCTTCCTCCCTTTGTGACCATTATTGCATCTGTCCCTTCCTACTTCTTTCCCCTTTGTGTTTTTTTTCCGTCTTGCTCGTGCTCAATGTCTGATGAGGAAAAATATGTGCCAGTGCCCAAACATGAGTGCCGATGGGCCCCAACAGCAACCACTGGCTCAAATTAAGCACTGAGAATGCCACAAAAGGCCAAGGAGGGAACAGTGCTGTGGCAAAGTTAGATGCTTCAGAAAAACATAGAGACCAAACTTCAACCTTGGTTTTGGTGAACCGAACTGGCATTTATTTTTTGGGGGGGGGGAGTTTTATATAGCGCAAACTCGACAGAAAGGTATCAGAGCGCTTTACATGAGCACCAGTTGCATTACAGACGGACACATTCATTTTTTTATTAGGCATGGTGAGATTTAGTGATTTGCCCAGAATCACAGGATGTTGACCATTCCTGCCAATACTCGAATCCGGTTCCCCAGCTTCGAGGTCGACTGCTCTAGACGGTAGGCCAACCGCTCTAGCTGTTAGGCCACATCCTCTCCCCGACTTAACTGAGATGGTGATACGGACTAGGCTGCCATGGAATTCCGAAGCCGGCAGGATGACAAAGTATGCGGTGGACATTACTTGAGGGAATACTATTCTTCAACGCCTGCAAGAAATACAGCAGCAAAAGTAGCTTCAATCAACTGTTTTACTGCTCTGAAGGGAGGATGCCTTGGGCTGCAGGAAGGGAGATTATAAAAGTTTATTAGGTGAGATGTTGCAGCATGAGCGAAGGAGGGCGGGATCTTCAACATTCGCCATCTCCCCCCCTTCTCCAGATTCAGAGTGGATGGGGCTTGATATATAGGCTGATATTAATGTGGAGGGCTGGCAAGGTGGGTCTCTCCTGTTCTCTGTATTCAAGCCTGCAAATTGCTAATAAAACACTGTGCTAAGGTCCAAAACATAATTTTCCCTTTCCACAAACAAGCATGAATGAAAACTGAAATATGATTTTTACCAACTCGTGGCACACAATGTCCATCATTTTGGGAAATTATCGATGCTATTCATTTGATATGAAAAAAATCAAATTATTTTAATACATGCTGATTCAGACCCCGGTCTGTGATGGAAACTAGGGGTACATGACATTTTCAAAACACTTCAGAAACTCACAACATTTTTGCAATTTTGTTTTACGCAAAATAGATATATTTTCTCGAATTATGAGAAGGCGAAATTTGAACCTATTTTTTTGCTATGTGGGACTAGTGTAAGCAGAAAATTTTTCACTGGAGGAATTTTTTCCTCACGCCCCTCTTGTGTTTCATGAAATTTACCCTTAATTTAGGACATTTTTTTTACAAATTTTGCGAACTTTCCAAGGAAAAACTGTAACAAATTGGTACAGCCCTAGAAACCACAAAACCCTATGGAAAGTCATCCATGGAGTATCAAAAAGTGACAGGGATGCCATATCATTAGCAGTTAACTGTTAAAGTGGTTAATAGGAACACCTGTTATTTAAAGCCAGGGCCACTGGAATTATGAGATTGTGCAGCTGTGGCGATTTTCACACAATTATAGATTTGCCACATTTGCCCCCAATCCATCATCTGCTGAATAATCTGCAGATTTTAACCAAAAAAAAATTCTAGCTCAAACGGTTTAAATGTTAGCAAAAATGCAACAACATGTGTTGCTGCTCAGTGGAAGACTCTTTGCAAAGCTGGACTGGTCACCTTACTGTTGCTCATTGCTATATTTGAGTGTTAAACTGGTACTAATGAGGTGCACCCAATGCCCAGAGAGTGTTACCAAGTTTAAAAATGCCAAAATAATGAAGTAATACTATTATAAAATGTGTCAAATTATGCTTCATAATTTGCCTTTTCTTAGCGCATAATTTACTAACCACACCACATAATTTGGCCCTCCCCTGCTGCATAATTCTAGTGGCCCTGTTTATAGCGCTTATAAAATGGCAGAAGTGCTATATGAGGCACTATAGAAAAAGCAAAGAATTTATAACATAAGTGGGTGTGCATTTGCACACCAAGAGTAACACCTGCTGCATGTCAATTACAAAGGGGTCTGAGGATGGTGAATGGTATTAAATATAACTCAATTTTAACGTTTCTTTTTTTACATCATACAATATTGAATCATAATAGGACCTTCGAGAACAGCTTTATAAACCGGTTGAGAAGCCCCTCATACCCAACACTGGCATCAGCAGTGGCGTGGCAAAAGTGATGTAAGCCCACATGCAAGCAAGAAAAAATGGGCCCAATGAATACTGGTTGAGAAATAAAATACAGGAAAAATAAGGGTCCAGTTGGTCCTTCAGGCCTTTGTGTCCCAGTGCCACTGCACCTGCTGCACTATTGATAGCTACGGCCATGGCCATAACGAGGGCACGATGCAGAGTCTGCTTGGGGCTAATCCACGTGAACAGCCGGAACTGCATGTGTGTCCGTGCCCGTTAAAAAGTGTAAAAATAAAACCTGCTAGTCAAAACACAGCCTTTTGTTTTCAGCCAGCCTGCATGCTCGGCCTTCATCCCATTAACCACCACATCCAGAGCCAGGTGCCAACGCCTGTAGTTGTCATCGTGTGGCTGGGAGTTTGCGTTCTGCTGTTAACTTTAATGGTGCCCCTGGTAGCAGGTGTTTCAGAGAACCGCGACTTCAGCGGGACTCTACTCATACGCAATGCGAATCTTGTCCAAGCGATTACCATAAAGAATAATCACGCCATTGCCCACTACCAGAAACATTATCTTCAGTCCACCATGAACTATCTATCTATCTATCTATCTATCTATCTATCTATCTATCTATCTATCTATCTATCTATCTATCTATCTATCTATCTATCTATCTATCTATCTATCTATCTATCTATCTATCTATCTCTCTATCTATCCATCAATTTGTGTATTTTGTATTGTTATAGAGTGGGAGCAAGGCTCTATTAATTAAAAAATAAGGGTATTCTGGGAGCTGAACACAAGTTGGGCAAGAACATGTTCACATTTAAAAATAGTGTTACAGAGAGCCAGACAAACACCAATACAAATACAATTGGAGGATATGGGAGCATAAGCCCAGAAGAATGGAAACGTGCAAAAGACATAGGTGTTCAGTAGAGCACCATTATAATCAGTCCTTGGTAAAGACAATCCCAGTGAAATTGTCTATGTTGCTATTAGAGCCACTGAGGCTAGGTAAGGGATCCATAAGCCCTGAAGAATGCCCAAGACCTGTTAGGCTATAATTGATGGGCAGAAACATGTTGACAGATAAGAGATGGGTCTGTGCCATAAGCCTCTGTATACCTGCTTGTTTTTGTTTTAAGATATACCTTGGGTCCGCACCAATAAAGGTGATATACTGAGGAACCCCGGTGTATTTTTAGTAATGCTGGATCCCGCCTTGCCCATTAGTTTTTATCTGAGAACCCCCTCCTTTCTTTAAGTCTTTGAGGAGGTTGAGTCCACCCTGGTGGCACTGACCTACCAGGTTGGGGAGAGGATGCCGATGATGAAGCATGACACTATTATGTGTGTGAGGTTTCCTCTTCCATAAAAAATGACTTTCCTCGAAAATGTGGCAGAAGTACAGTGACGTCTAAACTCTGGATTCCTGATTGCTTCTGTGAGATTACGAAACAACATATTTTCTAGCTTTCTCTTTTCGTTCCTTGTGCTGCCCTACTCATTTTAGTATTTTCATTGATACTCTGGGGGGGAGTACAGTGGCCTACCCTCTACCTCTCTGTGTATGTGCTAGAGGATGGCAATCCCTATACAGTCCTTTCTGGACATCCCCCACAGCAGCTGATAACTATATCAGATATAATACTCAAAGTAGAAGCAACATGCGAAGTGAGGTGCACTATGATATCACTGAATAACATAACAAGTGTGAAGGGCCTTACTAGCCCAATATCAACATCTTTAAACCAATGATACACAGACCACAAAAGCAAGGGAATGCCTACCCCCCCTGTATCTTTACCACCAATACAATCTGCAGGAAGAGTAGTGCAGAAATGTACACTGTTCAGGTTTAAGGAAGTGAAGGCATCCATTTCTTCTCTGAAATGCGGCCAAAATAGGCAAATGCCAAGATTGGGATACATTTAGATCAAGCATCCATATGTGTACTTTCGTTTAGGTAATCACTTGAGTAACAAGAGGGCCTAGCTTCCAACCACAACTTCCCCCCTTGACCAAAGTTTGTGGGAGTGAACTTTCTACCCCATTTCCCTTATCCACCACAGCTGGGTACACTTTGAAACAGATTCAACATTAAGTGTGATCCCAAAACTAGATGATGGACACTGTAGAACCTTCTGGAGCCTAAGATACCCTGTTGTGACTGCTGCGAATTTGTTGAGAATGCCTGAGGATAAGCTGGGGCCAAAGAAATAGTCATAAAACTGGTAATGTGGATCCCTCCACATATACGTGGAGTGTTTTTTGTGGGAGAGAAAAGACGTACATTTTCCACTTGTTTAAGGTCGACAGCATAGGCTTCAACACCCCAGAAAATCTACTCCTTCAATGCCAGACATTTTCATGGTAAAGGCATGCTTGGTAAAGGCTTTGTGTTGTAAATGTATTTTATAGAAAAGGATTTGTGGTAAAGGCATGTGTTTTGATGTGATACAACCATCACAATTCAACTTTGATATTCAGCAACCTGACCTTCAGCAGCACCGGCAGAGGCTACTTAGAAACCTGTAGGCACCGGCACTTATTTTTTCCCAAATAAAACACTGTCTAAGTGTAGAGGAACCATCGTGCAAATAACTGCTGGATGCGGACGAGGTTACCAAGCATATTCCCTACCACTGATGATTTGGAGGATGGCGTATAGGTGCATTATGAATGTCCTTACTTGTGTTGGTTGGAAGGGTCAGTCTGGATGGACACCTAGTGCTCTTACTGAATAATTCTGATGGGTTCCTCACCCAGCTCTTAAGCATTTCAGCACATAATCCAGTGGCAAGTGAAGACACTCCTTGAGCTTTTTGTTGAGCGTAACAACAGAGGTACTAAGAACTGGAATGCGTGATATTGGCTTTTATTGAAGTGGACACTTCATCCAGTGAACTGGACAGGGACAAACAAATTAATTTTAAAGAGGTTATCAAGTACCTCCTCCAGCTATGCTGAGTGGTCACAGACTTAAACAGCCACTCAGGGTAGAAGCTCTCTAGCCATTACAGCCTTCAAGCCATCCAAGGTACCCATCACTGCAAATCTTTCATAAACAACTAAAATCCGTTCTATGGCCACATTCGCACGAAGACTTCATCTCTGCCAGTAGCCAGCAGCCCTCTGACATCTTTTGCAAGCTGCTCTCTAGCTTATCTTTCAGGCAAACACTAATTTTATTATGAATGGTTGATGATTTTCCATCATTTCCCAGCTATTTATAAATGGAGACTGTAATTGAAGGCGTCAGAAGACCCCAGAGACAGCAGCGCTATTACAATGTTGAGTCTCTGTGGCAACAGCAGCCTTCAGAAGTCCAAAAACCCCACTGAGATGTCAAGTGATCCATTTGAACACATCCCTGAAGTGGATTCAAGTGTCCAACAAGAAACACATTTATCTTCTTTGATTGTAATATCCACTTTCAGATCCTTGTGGTCTGCGCGCGCCCTTTCCCGCCGCCGCGTTCATGGAGTTTCGCATGTGCAAGAGTAATGCGACTCCTGATTGAACTGTTAATTTGTGACATCAAACATGAGGGTGGGTGAAAAGTGGGCATCTGCGCTTTCACCTTGCCAAGTGCATGCAGCTGAGCTTTCAGGCAGCTGGCATGGCACTCCAGCTTCCTGCCCTCCTGCACACACAAATCTGGCATCAAAATTCACAGAGAGCCTTCAGCTCACAAAGTACAAAATGATCTGGTGTACAGACAAATATGCCTTAAGTAGAATTAAAGAAAAAAAATGGCGGCCAGAAAATGTGTTCTTTGAAGGAACAAATAGGGTTACTTTGACAGAGAAGTCTTGGCAGCGTGGAAAGGTAGACTAGGCATGATTTAAATGAGGATGATAATTTAGAATTAGTCCCTGGCACAAAGACTGTGACAACAATTAGAGCATGGAGGAGCTAACATCAGACTCAGCCGCACAAAGAGCGTGAACATAGACAATTTGGAAAACATCCCAGATGAGCACGAAAAACAACACCAAATCAATCGTACAATGAGGAAATCACTAGAAAGCCTTCATCTCCCAATGAGGAAAAAGGGAATTTGGACATTGGTGTTACAGTGTTCTGTGTGTCAGAGCTGTTTGGTCTTTTAAGGTTCAACATGGCCGACGGGCAAGGAGGGCTGCTATGACTTTTAATGTGCGGGCATCCAAACTGCAGACATTACTGTACTTTTCCACAAGAGGTTGCTAGCATTTTGTCCCAGCATCACTAGAGTTGACTTTGCATGATTCTGTCTTTGGGAGGCTGTTAGCTGACATTTTATGGCAAATTGCTCTCATGGTGTATATCCTGTAAGTGATGGTTTTGTTTACTCCAAAATTGGAGACAGGAGTTTGCATGTTTTTCATACTGTTGTCCAGAACTAGGGATGTATAATCATTTAACTTAGAATGATTAACCGTTAAAATGCTACAGTTTTAACACGTTCGGCCCTATTTTGAGCTTTTGGCAGAGCTGTGGCGCAGCGGTGCAAACTGCAGTGCCACTGCTCTGCCAAAGCTTGCGCTGCCTGCCAAATTACGGCTTGTTCGTAGTCTCGAGGCGGGCGACGTTGCCTTTTTCCCCTACGGTCCCTTTAAAGGGCAGCAGTGCCTTTTAAAAAGGCACCACAAAGGGAACGCCTTACAAGGTTCCTGCATGGCATGGACTCGTAAGTCCATGCTGTGCAGGAACCTATGTGCATACACACAGGGGGGCACGTTATGTCCCCCGTCTGCCTCCACATATGTCTGAGGCAAAAGGGGGGCCTGTAGGGCCCTCTTTTTCTCCTCTCTTCCAGGCTTTTCATGGAGGTTCAGCCGGGGAAGGATAGCCTGGCTAAAAGGAAACTCGTACTATGGTTGGCGGGACCGTGGCAGTCCCGCCAATCATATTGTGGCCTTTGACTGCCGCTCCTATTCCAGGGAACAGCAGTTACCTGGCGGAGCCAGTGGTCCGACTGCCAAAGTCATAATCGGGTGGTCAGACTGCGGGTGTGGCGGTGGCTGAATCCTCCACCGTCACACCACCATGAGTCTGGTGGTCCGAGGACCGCAAATCTCGTAATCTGGCCCTTAGCCTTAAAGAAGCTGACAAAATGTGAGCGTCGTGCATGCATTTTATTGGTAAGGTGTTGAGAACAACTTTACCACAAAATGGCAGTCTCTAAACATAATCAAGTATTGTCACAACAGCTGAACTCACAACCTGTCATGCTGTAAATCACTCCGTTTCCTTGACCAAAAAGAAACGGTTTGTGGTGGCTGCTTCCAGGATACAGGGAACATCTTAGCACGCGCTAATATTTAAATGTATCTTTTTTTTTAAGCTACATCCCTCCTCAGAAACATCGTAACGGTCAACCGAATGCCCTATTTAAATGTTTTCAGTTACATTGTACCTAAAGAGCCTCTTTGCATGTCTTGCAACAAGTAAAAACAGTACCTCACGGTTCAATTGTACGCCCCACTTATCCCACAAAGGTGTGGTAAAAGAGTTAAAGACTGCACATGATGCAAGAACTTCCATGTGTAAACCCTAAACAAACGGTGGCAATCCAAGATTCAGGTATTGTATAGCGCTTAAAAGCACTGAGTCTTACAGTCAGGAGCTTTTCGTCTTTCACCATTTGACACAAAAGGAGATCTTGAGCAATCAAATTCCTGTACGTTATTAACCTGTACTGTCCACCAGCTTCCTGTCAGTGCCAGGGTTAATCATGGCCACTGCTTCCCTTCTGCATACATCCCCTCAGTATTATGGGCCGCTCTTTGAAAGTGCTAAGTTTAGACACAAATTCACTATACACCACTGAAAATCAAGAAATCTACTTATGAAAATTAACTAACAATGATACGTTGTGGATTCTTCTAGGGCGAAGATGGGATCTTTCTGTTGTGAAGTGTTTGGATCTGATAAACTATGACAATAATACCGGTAACCTATTGTACGAAAAAGAGTAGAAAATAGCAGCTTATACTCCTACCCAATCTAAAGGTACTCCGTGAATTGATCTCAGAAGAATGAAAGGCTGGTTCAACCCAGCTGGAATTCAATCTTGCCACGCATAGATTTGAAAACTGAGTGTAAACTCAATGAGCTAGTTGAATGTCAGTTCTACACTTTATACAGTGTATCTGAAAGCACCATTTACATGCATACAGCATGGACGTGCCAGAGTCGGCACTTGTGAATGATGTGTATGTAAGTGGCCACCCTCACCAGTTCCAGCCAAACTAATTTGCCATCATATTGTAGGATTGGATTCTTAGATGGTACTTTGTTAAACTATTTGCTTGGTCAAACCCATTTTTATAGAGAACACACAAACACAGCATGTTGCCCATTTTGAGGCTCTCACAGCTGAGGCAGGCAAGAAAACCAAGGCACAGGCAGATAATGGAATGTGTCCAAGATCACTGTGGGTCATTGAGCAGCTCTCTAGGACCCACGCGATGCAACTTAGACACCAGTCCTCATCGGTAAACAAGCCCTTTAGCCCATTCACAAGTCCCATAATTGAGTCCAATCCTTCTTTAACCACATCTCTTGATGGCCACTCACAGTGGGGGCAATAATTAAGCATTAGTGGAGCAGGTAATTATGTACTCTACTTCTCTCTCTCTCTCTCTCTCTCTCTCTCTCTCACTCACACACTGAATGAGTGTGTGAGTGTACGGGAGCACAATGAGTTTAGAGGGACACCAGATCAGACACTGAATCCCACCTCTTTCTCTTCCTTTCCGCAGCCAGTTAGTGGCAGAGATTGGCAAAGAGCCCTTCACCACCCCATCAATGCCACCCCAGCTGCTCCCCCCAGAGTCAATTGTCCAAGAGTTGCATATACAAATTCAGGAAAAGAAAACTCTTTCCAAACTGCCCAAGAGACCCAAACCTAAATGCCAATTGTATCATTTTGTCTTCTCAGGGGCTATTCATCATTTCAAAAGCTCACTTCGCTATCACTGTAGGCACCATAATTTTAAAAAACCGGTCCAACTGAGTTTTCATATTTTACCCGTTACTTAAGTCCACCGCCGCTCCCTCAGATCTTCATCTGCACAAACTTAAAATACTAACGCAATAAATCATTGGGTAGACATAGGACGGCTGCTCAGTGCCATATAAGACACCAACAATAAGTAAATACCTTCATAAATCGTTCGTGCTCATTTTAGTGCAATTAATGATAGACATAATCCATCAAAGTCTAAAAATCAGCTTTTCAAACTATTTAAAATCCAGTTTAATCTGTGCTGAGCAACAGTTCAAATGCTTTTAATACAGTTTGAAAAATATGTAATCATCACACTTGCATTTCAGATAGAATGACCCCATTGGGATGATAAAGCTGAAAAAGATGCAAACTAGAGAACCTATACAATTCTTGATTTGGTCACAAATCAAACATGGGCTGGGCAGAATGTCAAAAACCCTTCGTCTGAATATGGGAAATAAAACTCCCCAAAATCATACCGCACATGTGAATGTATCTTGGAGTGAACAAGCACTTTTCTGCTCAATATACAATTCACTGCTCCTCACAGGCACAAAAGGTTGGATGTCTGTACGAACAGAACCATTCAAGCGGGCAATTAAATGAAACTTCATCCCTTGCATTGGCACACATGGACTCAAAGCATTTTTGTGATTTGTACAAAAGACCATTTTGATATAGTTATATATGTTGTATTCAATGGTGCATTTATACCCATATTCAAGCAATAGGAAAACCACCGACAGGACTGTAGCTCGTCAAACTCTTATTATTAGGCACAGACATTACATCACCTGTGCAGCTCCTATTCCAAAAATAACTTCATGCCTCTGCAGAATATCGTTTGTGGTATGTTTCTTTGTTAGGGTCATTACTTGGAATATGTTCAAAAACTGGCTTAACTGCATTAGTGAGACTTTACTGAGGAGTCAGCAGCGAGCAGAGTTGGATATCAGAGCTGGATATCAGATCCGTATGTGAGAGCTGGATTTTATTAGATCTGCATATGATAGCCGGATATCAGAGCTGGATATCAGTTCCGTATACGAGAGTTGGATACCAGAGCTGGATATTAGATCCACATATGAGAGCCAGATATCAGAGCTGGATATAAGTTCCGTATACGAGAGTTGGATACCAGAGCTGGATATTAGATCCACATATGAGAGCAAGATATCAGAGCTGGATATCAGTTCCGTATACGAGAGTTGGATACCAGAGCTGGATATTAGATCCACATATGAGAGCCAGATATCAGACCTGCATATCAGTTCCGTATACGAGAGTTGGATACCAGAGCTGGATATTAGATCCACATATGAGAGCCAGATATCAGAGCTGGATATCAGTTCCGTATACGAGAGTTGGATACCAGAGCTGGATATTAGATCCACATATGATAGCCAGATATTAGAGCTGGATATCAGTTCCGTATATGAGCGTTGGTTACCAGAGCTGGATATTAGATCCACATATGAGAGTCAGATATCAGAGCTGGATATCACATCCGCATATGAGAGCTGGATATCAGATCCACATATGAGAGCCAGATATCAGAGCTGGATATCACATCCGCATATGAGAGCTGGATATCAGAGCTGGATATCAGATCCGCATATGAGAGCTGGATATCAGTTCCGTATATGAGACCTGAATTTCAGAGCTGGATATCAGTTCCATATATGAGAGCTGGATATAGGAGCTGGATATAAGATTCGCATATGAGAGCTGGGTATCAGAGCTGGATATCAGATCCGCATATGAGAGCTGGATATCAGTTCCGTATATTAGGGGTGGACGGAATTTGCGAAATTAACTTTCGCAAATTATCGCGAAAATGTTTAAAATTATCGCAAACAAGCGGAAATATCGCGAAGATGCGGAAGTTTTTTTCCGGCATGTTCGCGAGATTTTCTGCATGGTTGCGGGTTGCCAACTTACCCATGTGGTTGTTTGCGTGCGCGGCCATCTTGTTTTGAGTTGTCTCGCGGTGCATGATCGCGAGAAGAAAGAGGTGATCGCGCGACGCATGACGTCACTGCGGGCGCGAACTGTCGCGAGACAGCGCAAATGGCTAAAAACAATACAACATCTCATGGAGAACGCGACCGGATCAAGAAAACTTGTCGGCGAACGCAGGGATTCAGGTAAGGCGATCGCACGCGCGCGCGAGAATGTATTATTTTACAGCGCGAACAAGAAACAAATTATCGCCAAGCTGCAGAAACCGGAATTTTTGACATTTTAGCGCTCTCCGCGGAACGCAAAAATGTCAAATTATCGCAATTTCCGCAAACGGAACGAAATTTTCGCCCAGGCCTACCGTATATGAGACCTGGATATCAGTTCCGTATATGAGAGATCAACATCAGAGATGGATATCAGTTCTGTATAGTGCTGGATATTACCGCAGGAACGAATATGAGAGCAACATGTGAGAACTGGGTATCAGAACTGCATATGATAGCTGGATATCACAACAGGAATGAGTATCAGCGGCACATGTTAGAGTTGGATATCAGAGCTGGATATCAGGCCCGCATATGAGAGTTAGATATCAGAACTGGATATCAGTTCCGTTTATGAAACCTGAATATCAGAGCTGGATATCAGATCAGCATACGAGAGTTGGATATCAGAGCTGGAGATCTGACCCACATATGAGAGTTGGATATCAGTGTTGGATATCACTGCAGGAATAAATATTAGAGCAACATGTGAAAGCTGGGTATCAGCCCCACATATAAGAGCTGGATATCAGAGGCGCATGCCATATAAGGATATCAGAGCAGGATATCAAAGCATGAATTGATATCACAACTGGATATTAGAACAGGGATGAATATCAGAGCATCAACAGAGATCTGGATACCAGAACCTCATATGAGAGCTAGAAATCAGAGCAGGAATTAATATCAGAGCTGAATATCAGAGATGGATTTCCAAGTTGGATATTAAAGGTGGATATCAGACATGACTATCGAAGCTGGATAGTAGAGCTGAATATCACAGCTGAATGTCGAAGACAAGTATCAGAACTGAGAATGGAAATTCCATAACAGCATTCTAACTATCATGTTCTCTGGGTGGGTCCTTATAACTGACTGCACTTTCTACTGAGTCTGTTTAGAAGTCTGTAAGAGGTTGTGTTTGCACTGTGTTCATTTGGGGTCTTCAAAGCCTGCCTGTCCAGGGGGTTCATGTAAGGGTCCACAAACACAGCCTAGATATTGTGGCCATTTTGGAGATTACAACAGGTTGATCTGCACTGAGCCCACTTGGGACCCTAGAACAGGTTGATGTCAACAGTGCCCATTTGGGAGCCTACAACAGGTTGATCTCCACTGTGCACATTTTGGAGCATACAACAGGTTGATCTCCACTGTGCACATTTTGGAACCTACAACAGGTTGATCCTCACTGTGCCCACTTGGGACCCTAAATCAGGTTGATCTCAACAGTGCCCATTTGGGAGCCTACAACAGGTTGATCTCAACAGTGCCCATTTGGGAGCCTACAACAGGTTGATCTCAACAGTGCCCATTTGGGAGCCTACAACAGGTTGATCTCCACTGTGCACATGTTGGAGCCTACAACTGGTTGATCTGTACTGTGCCTACTTGGGACCCTACAACAGGTTGATCTGCACTGTGCCCACTTGGGAGCCTACAACAGGTTGATCTGCACTGTGCCCACTTGGGAGCCTACAACAGGTTGATCTCCACTGTGCACATTTTGCGTTCTACTAAAGGCTGCATCTCGATTGTGTCCATTTGGCCTTTTGGGGGATTACAACAGGTCGAGCTCAATCATTCCTTTTCCTATCACTAATCACCACTCCAAAAGTAGGCACTGTGTGTAAAGCAGAAGACAAAGAATGCAAATAAGTGTTTTGGAGGTTTGCGGGAAGGCAAGAGATGCTCCACTGTTTCCCTCCTAAAATATATGTATGTCCTTCAGGCAGTAACTATTTGCTTTGGCAAGCAATTCATTTTCACTTTAACCTGAATATTATCCTTTGCCGCTGTCAACTTTTTTCCCAGAATTCTGGGAAAGAAACATTTTTGTGAGTTTTCACTCATCACCTTCCCACTAAGTGTTCCATGCCCTCGTTCATAGCAGCCAGAATGATCTCAGCACTTCCTTTTACCCTACCATCATCCCACATGAAAACAAAATCAAAGAAAGTATGCGGCCAACTCTCGAATTCTTACATCCCTTTGAGTAACTTTATATGAGCCCTGGAAATATTTCAGTGAACTATTACCCAGAATGCATTGGATGTGTTGCTCCCGATTACCCAGACTTTCTATACTGTATTCTGCTCACCTCACACTTTTCCACTTCTATTAGTTGTATGCACTTTGAGTTCCAGTCCAGCCTCCTAAACCATCCTTTCCCTTTTACTACTTCTCCACATGCTTGTTTGTCATTAGTTTCTCAATTTAATGTACTTTTATATATTTCTTTTTATATCCATAATCCATTTATTGCTCAGTAGCAATACCCTCAGATATAGAGCTAGCCCCCTCCAAAAACATTATCTATCTATCTATCTATCTATCTATCTATCTTTGCAGAACTCTACCTTGTATGAAAAAGTGTGCCCAGAGTTTCTGTGTCGACTCTATGTGCCGGTGAAAGAAATGAGAGGGATCCAGCCAGATCAGAGTTCCGGCAGCTATTGCTGGGCCATATCGGGGTCCGGGCTGCACCCAGTGAAATGCATTTGTCCCAGTGTAATTTACTGGCACCAGGACACATTCAGAAGTCTCCATGCAATGTCTCCTTTCCGTTTGGAGCAGCAACATGAAGTCAGGGAGAGGGCTTACATTTTCCACTTCCTGCTCTCAAACCAAAGGCCTGATTTAAAGGTTAATTAGCCCTTCTTTTGTTCCAGTATTATCCGGCCGGGGGTATCTGGAGTCTTACCCCTAAATGGCCATGCAATGGAGGGAAACAAAGGCACGTAGCTTGTTACCACTTCAAGTACTTAACAGAAACTATGATTTGGGTGTAAGTTTATGACTTTGTTCAACCTCTGTATGCAAGAGAGATGTGTGCACTGTAAGAATGTCAGATGTTTGAGTCTGTATAGCGCTTTTCATCCCATTGTACAGTGTCAAAGTGTTTTACATCACAGATATATTAAGTCATACAAGTGTATAAATTAATGTAAAGCAAATATTATGTATGACAATGAGGTTATAAGGTGTAGGGGTCACATATAGTTCATATTAGTAGGCACTATAGTGCGCGGTCAGGAGAAACACAAAGTCAGGATTTAAAACGTAGCATAGTGGTTAGGATTGTCTGTGCTGATAAGAATTTTTACTGCCCAAAGGAATCTTTCTTAGAAACTTTGAAATAAAGACATATTGAGAAAAATAAAACAATTAGGAAGTAAACCCATGGTTTGCAGTCTGTTTACAGCTCCCTGACACTGGTTCAAAGTTTGCTGTCCTATATTAGAAGGATCACAACTTATGACCTGCAAGTAGCAAAAGGATCTGTATGTCAGAAGCAGTAACCCACTTACCCATCTACAAAAAATATAAATCTGTGATCTGCATGTTACACAATGTGCTTTGCAGCAGGCACATTAACCCTATACACTACTTAATGAGTCAACACAGATCTCAGGAAGACGTCATTAACCACCAGAGTGATCTTACAGTCATTATTATGTACTGAAACATTCTGGTCAAGCAAAGATCTCTTCAGCATGTGCCTAAACCCAGTAAGCTATTTCAGAATTCACCCTCTTTGGACTAATTAAGCACGCCAGCCAGGCCAGATTTCCAGTCACATTTACTGTTGTGGCCAATTTCTTTGCAGCAGACTTTAATAAAAAAAAAATGTGTAAATTGACTGCCAGACTCCGCTTTTTATGACTCCGACCCTAGTAGCTCCACTCCTTTACTGCTGCCACACTTTGACCCCCAATGTATGGCTTCCCAGAGCACTTTTCCCCAATCGGACAGTGCAGTGCGTGCATCACGTTAGCCGCTGCCCGTTTACAGCTGAGTTGGCACCCTGTCTTGTTCTGGTCACGGGTGATGCTGGCCTCCTGGCCACGATCCGCTGGCCGGCTCTCGGCGGCGTGGCTCGCTCCTCTGACCGCTGTTCCAAACCCAGGAACGCGCGGCGCGAGCCCAGAAATATCCAGGGCGCGCTCCAGTTGGCTTGTCGTGAGAGACACATTGTTTCCTCCGCTGCCTGAACTGGATAAAGTTACACAGCTGCTTCGCCTTCTTGAGACCCGAAAATAAATTGTCAATTAGTAAAAGGTTGAACTCCACATTCTTCCGGATCTATGAGCAACCTTTTCACAGGCAACGCTGAACTAGTTTCAGAAATGTAGGACACCAGTGAGCTATGCGCGCCGCGCTATGCAGAGCATGGACAACACGCCCCACGCGGCGCAGCGTGTTGCCCATGTGAGAAAGCGCTTCAGTGCCACACATGGAGCAGTAGGCGCTATATAAATGCTGCAATTCGATACAATAGAACTGAATTAGGCTTCCATGTGGAGGACATGAGGTCATTTGCCCAGAATTCAGGAACTGCGAGAGAAGGACCTATGTATGATAGTTTATAAGGTAAAAAAGCATGCTATGTGCACCTCCAGGCATCGCGAATGCACATCTGGTTTCATCATCCATATGGCTTCCAGTTTCAGAAATGGCTAAGTAAGGTGGCGCCAGCCTCGAACCGCGAGATGCAAAATGTTACAGAAAACGATGGATCATTAATGGCCCAGATGGACAGATAGAAGAATAGGTTGATCAATGGAATGTTTAACCGTGATCAGGTGCTGGAGTGAAGACCAGGACCTCAAATGTTCCTGGTCCTGACGTCAATGCAAGATGTGGATGGATATCTGTGTCAGTACCAGTTCTACAAAGTGATTGGCTATTAAATAAAAAGTGTTGCTCTATATGTTTGCGCATGTGCAAGTCACCTCAAGGGACCAGCGAGGATCGTCGTTGGGAATGTGCCTTTTTGAGGTTCCAGGTTCCTGAGGAGAAAAGAGGTCCTTTCTGTGGTGTTTGATGGGGTGGCATTGTAATAATAATATCTTCTCCATGACGCATTTAATGTTTCTATTCTTGCAATTCCGACATGTCAGAATTAAAATATGTGACTATGAACCATTTTACTGGTGCTCTATTTACGGATCACAAGAAGGATGAAATGTTGAGCTGGCCATGCCAAGATTCGAACTCCCCACATGCGGGCCACAGCAGGAAAAACACACATCTGCACTTCCACTGATTTTATTCTCAAAAGGGTTTCCAAACTGGATCAAATGTTTGTAGATAACAGGGCCTCGTGGTATGAGGGAAATCATTTGCCGAGAGGCTTCCTCAGCTGAAAAACACAGAAACTGGTGCACGGTTATAGATTAAAATAGCATTTCTGAAAACCTAACACTCCTGCTTATTGTCCCGCCTTCAACTAATGGCACATGGATTCTAGGCGCTCCACGCCAAAAGAAATATTATCCATGAAAAATTATTGTTTGGGGTTATTTCTATAATGTGACGACACCTACTGGTGGGGCCCTAAGCCAGCAGCCAGCCTTTGCCTTACAGAAGCGCTGGTTCTGACTGTCTTTGATCCTAATAAACACAGGCTTTCAACAAGTGGAAAGGCCAATCACATCACCCTTCCATTAGTGGACCGGATGTTGTGCAGCAAAAGCCACTCTTGAAACAAGCAGCGTTGCCGGGTTATTGATTATTTTCCTTCTTGCTGAAAAGCAGTGTTACTGCCCTAAATTACACACACAGCCGAAACGCACAATCACCTGCCGGCAGTCCAATGTGAAGTGGCAGCTGACAGTAATGCAGGGCCGCAGACACTCGCCCACTCCTGCTCTCCAGAGGTCTGTGATTAATGAAAACACTTACAAGGTGAGAGGCAGTGTCTCATCTGTGGCCGCTGATGTCATCGCAAGCACACTCTGCATGCTGAAACAGCTGGAGCGGCTAGCGAGTCGAAGCCTCCAGGTATTGATATAGCGCTTTGAACCACTGTTAATGTTGTTTCTGAGCGCTCCTGCTGTTAGCAGGTGTGGGAACTGAGGCACCAAAGTAGAAGCGATCTGCTCTAAATTACAAAGTGTGATAAAGTGGTGAAGCCAGGGACAGAACCCTGGGCCCTACATCAAGCGCCAGTGCCACACAACTATTATACCAGTGGCCACTGGAATTATGTGATTCTACATCTGTGGGGTGCTCCAGATTATTTTGACTCAAATACAATTGGCATATAATCTATCTGCTGCACAATTTACAGATTTCGAAAAATGTTTCTAGCCCCAATGAATCCAAAGTTTCTAAAAAATGTGATTACCACTGGTGGTTCTGCGCAGTGGTAGACCGAAGAGTTAACTGGTCACCTTTCAGTAGCTGATTTCTGTATTCTGTTGACTGTCTGATATAAATGATTTGAGAAATTGGCGAGATAGGGTTACTGTATGTTAAAATGACAAATAGGTGGGCCACACGGACACAGTTTATGCTCCATAATTGCCTTTTTTGCCTCAGAATTTAGACAACACTGCCTCATAATTTACTTCTCCATTGCCGCATAATTTTATTCAAACTGATTATACCCTACCAGACAACCGGACAACTAAGGCAAGCTTGACTGAACCAACTACATAGATGCAACAATCCACATATAAATGAACTAGAGTTTGCACCATCCCCTCTGGAATTCCACCCCTCTCCACTTCCGGTTCAAAGAGTACAATCTGAAATGCAGAGAAATTACTATTCACTAGTGCATTCCAGGGCAAGGATGTCATGATGCACACATGGTCCAAAGGCTGGATAATTATCCAGTGAGGGCGACATAAGTAAAATAATATAGTACAGCACATGCCAATAGTATACAATGACTGCAGTTGTTACTAGAGGTGGCATTAGGGAACTGGTTGGTATAGGTGTTTTAATTTCCCCTTGGAGTCCATGAGGTGTGTAGTGTTGTGGATGTCTGAAGAAAGGTGGTAGCACCTATAAAATCCTTCACCTCCTCTCTTGTTTCTAGATCTTAGTTCGCCTGTGAGATGTTCCCATATTGAGCGGTGTGGGCAGGATGTTTGTTATTTTAATATCTTGGCTTGGAGGTATTTTTGGGAGGATCCCTCTCTGCACTTGTAGACCAGACAGTGAACCTTGAACTTAGTCCTTTCTTGAGCAGGTAGCAGAGAACGTTTTTATTTCGGTTGACACTGGTTTTCAGCCCACATATGAGACAGCCAGGCACATTTAGGATTTTTAGCGGTCTCTTGATCCGGCAGGCTGGGAGACCATAGTCCCGGAAGAGTCGACCAGTTCTACTACCACCACAGGATGTGTTTCTGATGTGACGGGTGGCAGATTTATCTACTGATGCTCTTTGTTATTAGTCCCTAAAAAGTTAACTTCCAATTTTCATTTCTTAAAGAAATATGGGATAAAAAAAGAATGTGCTTTCAATATTTTCGAACATGCGTTTTGTTAGAAGTAGAAGAAATAATAATGACAATAAGCAAGAGAAAAGTTTGAAAATATGTGATTCAAAGTTATCTGGTCCCAGGCCTGTGGAGATATTTAATGAGCTCTCTGCTGACACACCTTCCCTCAGTTCCTTTCAGGGTTAAAAGGAGTTCTTAGAGCAGGCTTCTCCAATAAGTAGCTAGTGAGCTCCTGGTAGCTCTTCAGCTACCCTAATGTGGCCATCCTGAGTGCAGTTCAACCTACTAAAGTAGAACCTTTTGATTGGGTGAATCAACACATGAATACCAAAATTGAAAAGTGTGTATTTTAGATTAAAAAAAGTGTATTTCCAGAACTCATGAACTGATGACTGGGGAAACTTGTAACTAATACTATCTTGGTGGCAGGGTCATTGCAGCTATGGCTATTTCGTATTACCCATGTAGAAGCCATTCACTTTGAAAAATATTTTTTTACATTACTGCTGGTAACCATGCCTGACGCACTCACACTGCTGTTAATCTTGTACCTGGTGGGCACTATTGTAATATCTGATGTGGTCAGTATTACAACTCTAATAATATTAGTAGCTTGGGATGATTTCCATTGCACATAAGTAGCTCTTACTACAGAAAAGGTCAAAGAACCCTGGTTTAGAGTGTCCTGGTCACGTTTCGACCAACCTAACTAGGGGTGTAGAGAATGTGGTTATAAGAATGAAGAACTCTTTCATTTAATACATAAAGGGCTGGATCACACAACTTTTTCGACTAGTGCTATCTCATGTGGTAGCTGGTAAGTTAAGGAAGTGCTTGCTCAAAATACATTTTACCACTGTAACTGGTAATGCGTGACAAGCACTTTAGTGTATATTTGTCAAGTGGCATTTAGTGGTATGATGTGTTCAGTTCTTATTTGTGCTGCTATGTATTTGGGCTGCATGATTGCGAAGTGATTTGGTTGTGTTGTATTTTGATTGTTTTTAATGTGTTGTATTTTGACTGTTTTGCTGTGATCTGCCCTTTTGCTCACTTTAAGCATGACTACAAATGCTGCTACATTTCCAGGCAAAAGAAGCACACGGCCTGAAAGTACCTGTGACAAGCAACCATGTGCCACTGTCTAAAGTGCTAAAATAGTGCTGCTCCTGCTCTTCAACTACCTGATACCTGTCAACCTAAACATGTTGTATCCAGCGCTCACTTTATATGACAGGGTCCCCGGTCTGCTAGGTGAGAGCAAATAGTTTTAGTTTATATGGTGCAACTTGTGACTAATTTAATTTTACATTCTGTTGGTAATGACAATTTTCACAAATGTGTCTGTTTCTGCTTTACAAGCCAGTAGATGTTTATTATGTTTTAAAAGCGTTTTTAATTAATCATACAAATAAACTTAGCTTATTGTTTAAATCTGAGTTAAAGCTTAGATCAGCATTACAAATGGCTCCCAGCTTCTTACTGTGGATTTTTGGGGGATAGTTTGGCTGATGAATGTGGAAGACTGGCAAAGAGTAGATTTGCTTTTTGGGGTGTGTTGGGATATTACGAGAATTTCAATTTTTGACCCATTTGGTTTGAGACTAACGTGGTTCACACACATTTTTGAATATTCAACTGATCGTGAATTGGCCAGGCTCACCTGATTCCAAAAGCTAGATCTCATCAGCTACTTCGGCAGTAGAGAGGAAGCTTGCAATGGGATTTTAGATTTGAGGTTGGCGGGGAAAAGGGTGTTAATGTGAGTTATTGTAAATGTTAATGTTTAGAGAGTAAGAATTCATGTTTTCTCGTACTTAGGACAACTTATGCCTCATCGTCCATCTTTTCAGGATGTTATTGTCTGACATGTAACTTGAACTACCGTTTATTCTGTGTCTTAATAAAGACTCCTACTCTGCACTAGCTGAGAAAATATATCTCGTAGCTACATGAGCAGAGTGTACTTTCCCGAGGACAGAGCAATAGTCCCAGACTAAATGACTAAATGAATGAATGAATGAATGAAAATAAATTTATAACGCGCAAAACTCAGCCCAATGTAACTTTTCATGTGCTGGTAACAGATGTCGTGAACATTAGTCCTTGAGGTATTAGAATTAGTGAGAAAATCTTCAAGTGCATTTCATTGCAACTATTGCTCTTTGCTTGTTTTCTATTGGTTAAGAGCGTGAGAACCATGTGGTAATGTAGTAGATGTTTGAAGGTTTCATCTAAAGCCCTATAAAAGGGTGTGATTCCTACACGTGGGGAGGTAGACTCTCTAGGAAGGCAAATCTATGCTGGATTTACTTTAGAACTTTACTAAGTTCTTTTGTTGTATTCGATATTGACTTGAATGCTTATTGATTTCCCTATTGTGGTAATAGCTTATGGATTTCTGTACGTAAATTAAGTAAATCTTAAACTGAGATCCTTCTTTGTTGTTCATTACCAGAAATGATCATTTCTTGCCTTCTTCAAATTCCTTACTCAGTTTAATAAGAGAGACGGGTCCAGTGGGGAGCACCAAAGTTCAGCAAGGACTACACCGCTCCCAGTATGATGTAGGCATACATTAATAGATTTAATGCAAGGGGTTTGCTCACTGACCAAGGTTGGGTCTTTCATGAAGGGCGGGACACCAGTGAGAGTTTCAAAGATCCAAGGACTACTCCATAGTGTAAGCTGTTTACGAATGCAGTCACTGTAGGTGCAAGAACTTTGAGTGTGGCAAGATTCACCTACACACTCAGTCTGAGGACTTTAAGAAATTATGCGATTTTTGAGGAGTTTCAGAAATGATGAGACTTTTAGAGGCACATCGGATGTAAATTTGAAGCACTTATCCGGTTAATGTAATAGGGGCAAAGGCTGGTGCAATGGGGCATATAAGAGATGGGGCTCCTCTCATGTTTTGCACTTGTCCATGGAAAAAAGATCTTAATTCATTATGTAAACCTTGGGTGTGCAGTACAGCAGCCAGTGGTCACTGGAGAAGAGGAGAGGAGAGGAATGCATGAGAGCTACAGCTTCTGTGACATTTTGCATTTGTCTATGCTTAAATATCCTTGTTCACTGCATAAGTCCTGGGTGTGTGGTACGGAAGCAGAGGTCCATGGAAGAGGAGATGGTGGAATTCTCTTCATGTTCAGAGACTGACTGGCATGCATGTGGAGCGAGGATTTTCCAGCAGGCTCAAGGTTCTGAAGGGGCGGTAGGGCTAGGTTAGGGTCAGTGAACTTTCCTAAGCCCTTTCAATCATTTAAAACATTAACTTGTGGGCAAAATCACCTGATTGCCCAAAAAAGACCCGCCTCTGTTCATGTGCAATTAACAAAACTCCTAGGAAACTCACCCCAAAGACACACCAGTTTTCCCGGAGGCCCATGAAAAATATCCATTGCAACAGCAATTAAATAATTCAAAATCAAATTATAGACCTTAATCTCATCGTTTATGTGATTATTAAGAAACATTCTAATTCAAAGGGCTTTAAAATACTCCAAAATTAGAAATCAAGACCAAAAATAAATAATTTCCTGTGCACAAACAGCGCAAAAGCAAAAGCGTAAGGCAAATCTGCGAGATAGGTCTCTGCTCCTGCCATCACATAGTTGAAATGCATATAAAAAACTGAAATTTGTGAATTTATGCTGTTCGAGCTGTTGTTGGCAAGTTGTATGACACCCGTGTTAAAGATGCATTATTCATTGAGAAACCCGCATTGATCAAAACAACAGAATGCAATTTGCCTTCAGCAGCAGATTAGAAGTATAATAGTTGCACATTACGGCAGGCTGGGCTTCACGCGCGCTGCCAGCGTGTCCTACGTTTCCCCATTCAATGAATAGAAAGGTGCAAAAATGCAATCAGTCCTCTTTGGCAAACCCCTCACAAATCGACCCTCAGTAATGCGCCGCCAGAAGCCCTGCCAAGCTATATGCACCCCCGTCTCTCTCTACCAGGCCTTTCATTCTCGCTTACTTATTGCATTTGTAGGTCCACTTCTTGCAGCTTAAGCTCAAGCAGCACTTTGGCAAAATTAATTATAGTCTAATTGATTCAAACTGATTAAAATATTAATGGAATCAGATAGTGCAAATATTAAGTGATAATATGTCATGCAATGTGTGCGCCTAGATTTGGCGTTATGTTAAAATATATACCATGAAATTGAATAATATCATAAGACGGTGCTTGGTGCAGAAAGTGGCATGGAGCAGCATAAGAGGGGCTTTATTCCAATTGAATGTGTATGAAACTCCACCGTCAACCAGAGCACTTGTTACAAATCTTTGAGGAGATGTCCTATGCCAGGCAATGGTTTAACTAAACAAGGCAGCCTGAGTCTTAGATGCGTTTCGGCCCCTAAACGGGTTATGTGTCATCATCAGATTGGTCCTGAGCACCAGAATTCAATAAGCATTGACAAATTCTACTGGCCGCGCATTTTATATTTACTGGCATTCCCAATGCTGTTTGTGGATGCTGTGTAGCATCGGCAAAAAGCAGCTTTTATCAATGCTGTGCAGCATTGCTCAAAGAAAAAAAAAGAAAAAGGCATTGTAACATGGCTACATATTTTGTAGGCGCACACATGTATGATGCTGTAGGAGCATACATGTGTCATCACACAAGCAGTCCTGCATTACTATGCATGTGCATAGCTACAAAATCGCAGGGGTGCCAATTTTGTTTTTAAATTATGGATTGCAGATGGATCGGTAAACAAAAACAAATGTTAACAAACTGAGGAAATAGGGTTCAGTCCTAGGGGACTCCTCAGGTGAAGGTCATTATGGCTAATTAGAGAGCAGCAATGTAATTTCAAACATACTAAGGTATCAAAAAAGCACACACTTTTATAACAAAAAAAAAAATAAATTAAAATGTCACGCTGACAAGAACAGCAGCGGCTCTTCCGCTATGGTGGAGGAGCACCACCCACAACACCCCTCCTGCCAGCAGCGTTAAAAAAAAAAAATACAACGCAAATAAATCCTGGTTTGTCATTTTATTTTGTTAGCAGGCCGAGTCTTGGGGCAGGTTACGGGAACGATAGGCACCAAATCAAGTGGTAGTGCACTGCTATCAGTGTGCCTGACGGTTTGGCCGGCCGTCTCAGGCCGGCCAAACCGTCATGCGCACTTGAAGTTCTCACCAACCCGGCTGTGTTGCCGGGTTGGAGACAGCAAAGCACAGGCTCCAGTCTCCCAGGGAGTGCAAATCCTCTGTGCTCAGGCCAATCCTGAAGCTACTCACATGCATGTGAGCAGCATCAGGATTGGCCGCAGGGGAGGTTGGAAGCCTGTGCCTGCTGTGGAGCCACGAGAGGAGCAGAACGGGCGATGCGTCGAGCTGTAGGCAGCAGGTAAGCTCTTTTTTTCGTTTAACTTTTTGTTGTCATCTCCCCCCTACCCTGACCCTCTCCTCCGATACTGGCCACCACTGCTTAAGAACACACCCTGACTTGCACTTACAACATGACACCATGTTGCATTAGTCCAAGAAAACAGCTACTTGATGTCCTCTCGCCAGCTCACCAAAACCCAATGGGAACACAAATGGGACAATGTGACCATCTATGAAATATCACAGCCTTGGTGGAGAGCACATCGAAGCAATGTCAAGCCTTGAAAAACCACAGGAAAACACGACCTACTGAGGGGGACTGACCCAAGCCCTCGCTGTCTCTGTACCTTTTATTGTACTGTTTTGAAGACTTGATCACATGTTTTTTGAGCCAGATTGAGCTGTCCTAAATGTGATTGGTCTAATGCTTTTATTAATCTCATTCATTGGTAATCACTCGGGCCACATTTCAGTCCATCTCTTTTGCTCACTTTACCAGCCATATGCAAAACACCCATGGTCGTGCCGCATTAGGAAGCATTAGGAAGCAGGACCAGTGGCATGGATACACTGATCATCATTGCCTGCCTTGCTGCTCTTAAAAGCATGCAATTGTTTTTGGCCAGTGGCCATGTGGCCACTCAGCATGCTCCCTGCCACCTTCCTGGACCTATCTTCCAAGGAAGGGAAGGCAGTCGCAGCCAGCGACTCTGCAAAGTCCCCTAATGGGCCCCCAGAGAATTGAGGAATAAGTTGTAGGTCCTAATGGCATCTGCAAGGTCCTGGAGCAAAACCGAGGTTCAAGCTCAGTATTTCCTTCCAGTGACCAAAGATAATGTTAAACAAAATGTTCCAGAAAGCTGGGCAAGGAAGCATACTTTGTGCTGTGCCCGTATACAAGCACATCTATTGAATATAAAATGGTGAATCTCCCAACAGCATCAAGGAATACCATGTGTTGTTATTTTAACTTGAACTGTCCGTTGTGTTGTTTGCTATAAAAGCATCATTTGTACAGCCCCTCGGAGTGTTTATGCAGAACATGGTGCAGCAATAAAACGCGATAACAATAATCTGTGGCTTGAATTCTCCAGGGGCATCCACTGAACTGCACACATGAAAAGTACAAGTAAAAGGGCCTTGCTCTTTTCCAAAATCTCATTTTGACTAAAGGGTTTCCTCATGTAAACTTTCGAAAGTTGTTAAATGAAAAGCAGGCCCTACTCAAAAACAAAGGCTTCCGGAAGCCTGGGTGGTCTCCTGCCATTTTCCGAACTTGGCCTGGGTGTTCCACAAAGACCGCGGCCAGTGTTGCAGTCTTGTACGGTTATTTTATCCATGTGCCATACATGAGGCAGATGGGTGCCAACGAGCAACACATTTCAGAGTAACCTAGACCAGCACGGTTACTTGAGTGGAATCTGGAATCGCACAACTTCCGTGAGACTACTCAAGCACTTATCCTTTTTCCTGCCGCAATCCATGTCAGCGTAACATAACATAACATAACATAACATGTGTATTTGTAAAGAGCACGTTCACCCCGAAATGTGTCTTGGCACTGAATAACAGATGTTTATTGTTACCCAATTCAATGGTACTCATTTTCTTGACCTCAGAAGGATGAAAGGCTGTGTGGACCTACCAGGATTTGAACCTATGACCATGAAGTGGAACACAGGCCCCTACAGTGGATGCATTAGTCCGCCAGACTGGTGTCACCAGCAAAGTCAAATGCTGGAACGATGCACACTTTTGTCAGCATATAAGAACACATGGAATTTTTCCCATGAGTTAAAATAGACCATTTTGTGGTCTTTTTCAATAATTTGGTTCAACCACTAGATGGGGCTTTAGGGCATCAAGAGACACTGCCAGGTGCCTGTTGCTCTATATAATATTCCCCTAAAATTAACACCACCCTCGGGTTTTTTCCAATCCCTCGGTATTATTTGCACAGGGAACCCTTTGTGATATGGCAAGCTCTACCACGCCACAGATCAAATCTGCCTGCTGCTTATCCACCCACTCTGACCCACCACAGCTGTGCCTCCATCCACGCCCCACCACCTATCTTGTGTCAGACTTGTCTCTGAAAAGAGATGAGCAGAAAAGAGACCACCAGATAAACACTAATATCTAAGAACTCAGCAATGATGGTACTCATAAGTTTTCTTATTGGGTGTGAAAAGTACAGTAACTTCCAATATCTACACTCATCTTTGGCACACAGATGGACTGCCGTGCTATCAATGCTCAGCTCTTGGATGTTCTGGGTCTCATAGTAACCATAAAGAGTGCACTAAATCTGGGAGAATGAACCCTCAAAATCCATCAAAGACTTCATGATCATATTCTTAGGTGCTGTAAATTAACCAGGTCACCTCATTGCTGCCTTTATAAACAACATTAAAGTAGGATCCTTTCATTATAAATATAGAATGTGTATAGTCGCTTAATCAAGACTGTTCACAAGTCTAAAAAAATATAAACGGTACAGAAATCAACAAACAGAAAGAAGAGAACAGTCCGAACGATGCATACGGTTAAAGAAGTAGCCATAAAAATTTAAATACCCTCTTACTTTGATACAATCCTTGAATGCCATCAGGTGAGCAAAGTGAGCAAGCCCTGCCCAAGTCCCTTCATCCCACCTTCCATCCATCTATATCTCCATCCTTTAAGTCTTGCATCCATCCATCCATCTTTTCATGCTTCCATCCATTCTTCTGTTTCCAGTCTGTCTATTCACCCTTTTATCATTACACTCTTCCATCCATCCTTCTGCCGTTCCACTCACACTTCCAGTCATTCATCTAACCTCCTCCGAACCAAATATCCTTTATTTTTCATCTGTCATTTCACCTTCCTTTCATCAATTCACCCATCCATTCAAACTTCCATTCATCCAGCCTTTCAAATATTCCAGCCAATCTTTCTTTCATCCACCCATGCAAATGTTGTTTTACACTTCCATCCACCAGTGCTCTTACAATTTCAATCCATCTTTTCATGTTTTTGTCCCTTCCTTCTTGTTACAGTTTCTTTCTTCTCTACATATGTCCTTCGTTTCGCTCTTATGGCCGCCCTCTCGCTCTCACACTCCCAGAAGTGTAGCCAGTGTATTGGAAGTGCAAGAAATAATATGGGCCTCCAGTGCTATTTCCATTGTAAAATACAGCAATAAGCAGGGTTTAGTGGGCCCCTCAGGCCTCTGGGCCCCAGGGCCACTTCACCTGCTGCAGGAATGGAAGCTAAGCCTCTGCACACTCTTTGCCTCCTTTCTCTGGTCAGTTCACCTTCAGGGCTTCCTTTACTATGATTGCCTTCGAAATCCTAATCTCTGTTATAGGTTTCCATTACTTTGTGCTTTTAAGAGCTTTTGTCTGTAAAGCTGCAGACAGAATAGGATCATAAATAAGTGTGTCAACACCACCCCGCTTAAGCGGTGAAAGGGGGGGGATCACGATGCCACTGACTATGGGCGCATTCGCTTTCACCAGTAAGGAGGTACCACGCTTCCTTGCTCCTGAAAGCTACATCTAGATGGCATAACTGGACCATCCACAGCCAAGTGAAGCTTGCTTATGTGGACTGACACCTGTTGTGTAGAGCATACTTTCTGCAGACCTATGCTACAAAGCAAACTGAACTTCTCTTCTTCTAGGCCACACCATACTTTTCTTTATGCTATGCGTGCCTGAAATCCCATTATCACAAAGCTCAACCTTGATGACATTCATGGCACTGCCTACCGCCACAGACTGCTCCATCATTGACATCATTCTGAGGCCTCCACAGGTCGCAACTGTGACACCTGGAGTACAGATTTTGCCCATTATATTTGCTCATTGCTTGCGCAATTGCTAAGCAGGTTCGGACTGGCCGTAGCGGGCACCGGGCAATCCCCCGGTGCGCCGCACGGATCGGGGCCGGTTTTGGGCCCCTGGGGGCCGTTTTTGTTACAGGGCCGTTTATGCAGCATAGCTGCAAAATCGTCCCTGTAACAAAATCGGCCGAAAACCGGCCCTGACAAAGAGCTCGGCGGCACCCCCAAGCCCGGCGGGCCGGGCGTGCACTTTGCCAGGGCCGGTTTTGGTTCCCAGTCCGGCCCTGCTAAGTTTTTGGGAAAAATGTGGATAATAAGGAGGCGCACACTAAAAATGTGACACAGTGTTATGGTGTGCCTCAAAGTTTTACCTCCCCACTTTCCCAAATTCCCTAAACGACAACTAGCCACCAGCAGCACGTTTTTATTGTTTGTGGTCCCATCCTCTTAATGGGATTCGATAGTGGGAGTTTTTAAGCATCTCATCATGCCTTCTCCTATGCCAACCACCATAGGATTTTTTCTAATTGATCATTTTAATTATTTTAAATTTGATTGCTATTTTTCCTAATAACAATTTATAGTAATGTTTTAATGATCATTCTGTCATGCATTGAAATCGGAGGTTCTGCACTGTATGCATTTGCACTTTTAGGTCCGAAGTGTATCATCACATTGAGTCGATCTCTGCAATTTTGTACTGTAAGCACTTGCACTTTTATGGTCGGAATGACCGAATAAAGTTTGCATTGACTTTGAGTGTGTACCCATGCATTGGGATTCTTCTTTGTATATGTATTATTTCTGATTTCCTGAAAAACAGTGCACTCGTTCATGTGATGGGCTCTGCAGTGCATGCCCAGAGGGACAGTTCAGAGGATCCTGTCCGAGCATGCCCCACCTTCACCTTCAACTGAAGCACAAAAGTGCACTGCTATCTACTTTTGCCAGCTCTCAAAGCACAGCTCTGTCTGGGATGCATATAATCTTGAATGGGCTGCTACTGGCACAGATCTGTCCAGGTTGCACACCACCTTGGCGCGGATATCATTATCACAGATCTGTCCTAGATTCGCACCACCTTTGTCGAGCTCTCACTTGCAGAGCTCACTGTCTGGGATTCACACCTACGGTCCGGGTTATTACTGGTACAGCTCTGTCTGGCATGCGCACCACCCTGACCGTTCCCAAACGGACACAGCTCTCTTTGGGATGCATATCACGTTGGCTGGTGCAGCTCTGTCTGGGAAGAGAAGGGGAGCCAGCTCTGGGCAGGTAGGTTCATGCCAGAGCAATGAAACAGGAGTTGCTCCTAGCTGGTCTTCTCTACTTGGATTGCTTTCCACAAGACTATTTTTGTAGCTTTGCATTATTATGTAATAGCACGATTCAGAGTTTGGCTGACAGGGTACTCAGTCGCAAATGTGATGGAGTACATTATTTGCTAAAATGATAGTCCAACAGCCTCATTTAGAGATGGGCAGTCATTCAGAATTCCACTGACGTAGATGCCGTTGGCTCTGTCAATGGAATACTTCCTCCAATGGCCCAATAGAGGGTTGTCAAAGGAACCACATAATACTGTCTGCCAGAGGAAGCACATGACACTCTCTGCCCTCTTGTGGTTGGACGACAATATGCATTTTTGTCCTACCAAACACCACCAAGTGGCAGTAACTCCCAAGGGGTGGGGGCCATTAAATTATTATTTAGCAAAAAAATCTCCTGCTTTGGGAGTTTGTTTTTGAAAAACAAAAACCTATGGAAAAGTTTTATGGCTTGCCATCATGCTTAACGGTACTGGCCGGCAAATTTTCCTACATTGACAAAAACAGCCATGAAGGGATGTCTGTCAGGGTAAAGAAGTATAGTACTCCCTAGCCCAGATGGACATTAAACTATCCACCAAACTCTAGATCAGGTCCTTTAACTTTAAGGCAGTTCTTTCTGAAATGTATAGTTTCCCTTCTCACAAAGGGCTCTCTGCTCCTCTGCACGCGAACGTGTAACTGTGATAAATGTCTTCAAATTTCATTTTATTTTTTGAATTATCTGCCTGTACCAATCTCTGTTCCCCCTTTATCTACATTTGATCCAGCATGTCCCTCAAAAATGAGCCACTCCTTGTGGGATGCTTTGCTATTCTGCTGCATGGCTGATTCATTCGTGTCTGTCATCCTCCTGGCGTTCTACACTTACAAGTAACCAATTCAAAAATACACACAGGCCTGAAGAAGATAGAAGCGATAGAACGAGATCAATCGTGGAAAAAACTTTTAGGGCATCCATTAGGTTTAATATATTGACTTCAGCTTCGGAAGCGGTTCTAAATAATGCACGGTGACAGCAGTCAAGCACAATGATTACAGGTAGAGCTGGCAGATGCATTCGTCAATTCCATCATGTGTTGGCACTTAACACACGAAGGGCCTTCGCTGCTAGATACCAAAGATCAATGACAGTCTAATTCTTGCTCGCTCAGTTGTCTGAACTCTAGAATAACATCGTATTGCATTTATTGTCCATGAATTACCAAACATGACTCTCAGTGGCATGCAGATGGTGCTGAAGGGAAACGGCCACTACAACGCGGCCGTTTCAACGCATAACCATAACCAGGCATGCATTACAACGCATGCGTGGTTACAACGAAAAGCCTTTACCACGCATACCTTTACTACGAAATACGTAGTAAAGGCATGTGTGATAAAGTTAAAAGAAAAAAAAGGGGGGTTAGGGGGTGTCTCCCCCCCTCAAAAAAAAAGCGTGGGAATAAAAAAGAGGGCTTGGGGGGCACCCCCAAAAATAAAATATAAAAAAACCCGCACCAGATTCCGTGATTTTAAGAGATGTGGAGGCAATCCACGTCGTTAGAGTAAACGCAAGGACACTTCCGCTTCCTCTTAACGACATAGAACGTCACCAAGGAAGATCGAGGAGAGGAGAGGTAAGGGGGAATGAGGGGGTGGTGTCGTGCAAGGGTAAATATAAAGGGTAGATTTTTAGTGCGATATCCTTTAACAAGAAAATGCCATTAACATGCATAATTTAACAACGAAAATCGTTGTAAAAGTATGCGTGTTAAAGGCATTTTCGCGGTAAAGGATATGCGTGGTGATGGCATTCGCGTTGTAACGCATGCGTGGTAAAGGCATGCGTTACAACGGAATGCGTTGTAAAATCATACATTCGGTGCTGAAGGCTTTGGCTTTTATTATTGGGCAGCACTAGCTGAGCAGGGGCTGGCAAGTTTTACAGAGCTCGAGGCACAGAGGGGGATTGAGTCTGAGGGTTGCATTTGTTAGTGCATGTCATTGTCTGCATGCTTCTATGTGTATGTATGTATGTGTGCACGAGTGACCAACCTCACCTGCTCCATGATCATCTTCCTAGGCACTTGTCTCTCATGAGCTGGTGGTGCCAGCACCTCCTCTGGGATGAGAGAGTGGGTTGTAAGAAGGATACGGTGACACACCGGCCTTACACTAGGCATTATACTGGGCCTCGGTCAGGATGACATCAGGCATCTTAACGTCCACCATAATACAAGGCATAGGACGCAGACAGCGCACGGAGACATAGAGGGGTGTCCTTTCTTTGATACAGAGATATTAATTTAATCTTCTAGTAACAATTTAGAGTCCTTGTCCAGGTTGAATCAGCCTTGAATCTTTTAGCTTTTCATCTTTCGAATGTCGATCCTATATACCATCTTGTTTAGCACCTATCAATAAAGTACCAAGAGGCAATTTAATTTCGGGCATGTACTAGGCACACGGTGTGCAAAATTAGTATACATCAGGAGTGTCCAGCTAGGTGCAGGAGTGTGAGCTACATACCAGAGTTTTATGCCCTCTCCATAAAATACATATACATGAATCTACCCTAAATACAACTCATTTACTCAGTCAATGATTAGCATCGAAATCCGGCCTGGACCTATGGTGGATACAGCTGATTTATTTAAAACCAAGCAATTGTAAAGATTAGCTATCATGGTCTAAGTATATCTCATAGAGCTTAAACTAAACATGGCTTTCCCAGAATAAGCACCCTTATTTCCTGTGCTCAAATCAGTCAGCCAGAGGTGACCTGCGAAGGATTGGTATTTGTGTTAGATGAAAGCCTGACTTCTTTGGTGAACACTTTTTTTCATGGGGCTAGGTGGGTGCTGTCCCTGTGCAGCAGATGGTCTCCGATAAGAAGAGCCTGTACAGGGAGAGACTCGAATTACTGATTTTTCTCATTCGAGGTAGCCTTTGGCATGTGAGATTATGTCTGTGCATTTACGGGGTTTGCTGTAGCATGTGGAGATTTTGCTTGCATTCTTGATGCTTTTCAATCTACAAGTACGTGCCCAACAGAGTACAGTCCTCTATCTGAGTACAGTTTCATATCCAACAGAATACTATCTCCTACCAAACCTGGTGCAATCCTATTAACCAGATAGTGCAATCCTCTAACCTACAGACTACAATCGCTTACCAAACAAAGTACAATCCTCTAACCACCAGAGTAGAGTCATATAACCAAGAGTACAATCCTCTAACCACCAGAGTACAATCTTTTACCCAACAGAGTGCAATCCTCTAACCACCAGAGTAGAATTGCATAACCAAGAGTACAATCCTCTAACCACCAGAGTACAATCTCTTACCCAACAGAGTGCAATCCTCTTACCACCAGAGTACAATCTCATACCAAATCGCATAACCAGCAGAGTCCAATCATCTAACCACCAGCATACAATCTCATACCCAACAGAGTACAATTCTCTTACCACCTGAGTACAATCTCATACCCAACAGTCCAATCCTCTAACCACCAGAGTACAATCTCATACCCAACAGAGTACAATCCTCTAACCACCAGAGTACAATCTTTTACCCAACAGAGTGCAATCCTCTAACCACCAGAGTAGAATTGCATAACCAAGAGTACAATCCTCTAACCACCAGAGTACAATCTCTTACCCAACAGAGTGCAATCCTCTTACCACCAGAGTACAATCTCATACCAAATCGCATAACCAGCAGAGTCCAATCATCTAACCACCAGCATACAATCTCATACCCAACAGAGTACAAACCTCTTACCACCAGAGTACAATCTCATACCCAACAGAGTACAATTCTCTTACCACCTGAGTACAATCTCTTACCCAACAGAGTACAATTCTCTTACCACCTGAGTACAATCTCATACCCAACAGTCCAATCCTCTAACCACCAGAGTACAATCTCATACCCAACAGAGTACAATCCTCTAACCACCAGAGTACAATCTCTTACCCAACAGAGTGGAATCCTCTAACCACCAAAGTACAATCTCATTCCCAAAAGAGTACAATCCTCGAACCACCAGAGTGCAATCCTCTAACCACCAGAGTCAGTGGCGGCTCGCTGAGGGTGCGCTGCGGGGTGGTGGTGTGGGGCAGGGTGGGGGGTAGTATAACTCTGGCATACGGCCGAAGGGAATTAAGTAAATAAATAAATATATAAAACAATTTACATTGTGTGCGCTGCATCGCTGAGTTGGTGTTGCAGCGTGCGCAATGTAAAATGTTTTATTTATTTACATAATTCCCTTCGGCTGTATGCCGGAGTTTAATACCCCCCACCCTGCCCCTCCCCCGCCACACCGTCTCGCAGCACACCCTCGGCGAGCCGCCACTGACCAAAGTACAATCTCATACCCCACAAAGTACAATCGTCTAACCACTAGAGTACAATCTCATACCCAACAGAGTACAATCCTTTTACCACCAGAGTACAATCGCATAACCAACAGACTGCAATCTCATAACCACAAGACTACACTCTCTTACAAAAGAAAGTCCCATTCTATGACTACCATACAGCAACCTCAGAACGAATAAACAGCAATCTCTTATTGAGTATAACTTTATAACCACCAAAGTGCAACCTCCTAACCAACAAATCACTATCTCTTACAAAGAGAGCACAATCCCAAAACCATTAGAGAATAACCTCATAACTAATGGCGTACAATCCTATAATACACAGTCTACAATTCTATAACCAACTCTCCTCCCCAAACAGAGTACAAAATATAGTCACTAGAGAAAAACCGCATCACCAACAGTTTTAAATCTCTTACTAAAGAAAGTACACTCTCATAACCACCAGAGTCTATTATCATAACAAATGGGTTACAATCCTATAATCAATAGGCTACAATCGCTTACCCAACAGAGTACACTCCTATAACCTACAGAGTACGATACAATAGCAACCAAACTACAATCTCTTCCCCAACAGCACTATCCTTTAACTAACAGAGTATAGCTCATAACCAACAGACTTCAATTGTGTACCTAACATAGTACAATCATATAATCACCAGAGTGCAATCTCAAAACAGAGTGCAATATTATATCCTACAGAGTACTTTCTCATTACCACCAAAGTACAATCTTATATCAGGCACAGTCCTTTCTAATACTCACCATAGTACGATCTCATCTTTAAAAAAATGAGAATGTGTACCTGGCACATACAACTAAAATATATTTTTATTAAACTTCCTTGTGTGCAGAACCTCCATAATGCACACACTATCCTGAAGTGAATTTTATAACAATATGTAGCGATTAAAGGATAGAGCAAAGAAACATCACACGTGAAATATATTACCGTCTCCATTCATTTTGAATGGTAGTTTAGGCAATCTACAGCATTAGATAGGCTAGCTTTCTTTTAGTTACGCGCACACAAAGATCAGTAAGATTGCTGCGACGTGGACCAAGGTAAATTCCAAGCTCCATTTCTCTGGCAACCATCTGTGCTCCCAATGAAATTCTCACTCATCCAGGGAGGTTAGGATTGATTGTGACCACTCTCCCTTTGTTGAACTCAGCCGCCTTGAGTTAGTGCTTTATAATGGAGCCATTATGAGCTACACATATTGGTTCCCCTCTCCTTCCACAGCGGCAATCACTCGCGCATCACTAGGGAAAAGACCTTCTAGAACAATCAGAAAGAAGCATTTCACCTTTCCCCTCAGTGAAAGTTACAAACTGATCCATCATGACAAGAATTTCACAAATATATTGAGAAGATCCCCACATTGTGTTTTATAGTAAACACACTCACCTCTTCTAGTGTGAAATTTGCAAGTATTTAATCAGACCTGTTTGACATAACATAAGCATCACTACTTACAATGCACTCTTCTTATATGAACCTCTTTTCATTCATGGCTATTTAACAGATATGTTCCCTATCAAACAAATTGGTTTACAAATTAAGCAAGAAGAGCATATGGGATAATATATATATTTGCATCAGCTTACTCAGCTAACCTTGCTCTGCTATTTAACTGCTCCCTTTCCCTCACACCTTACCCTTCAACTTCCCACACACCTACTCACATCTCTTCTTCCCCTAACTCCATACTAACCATTATCCCCCTTTTGCTGTTTATGTACCACCACTTACTATGCAATGTTCAATTGCAACTAGAAATGGGTTCCACCCCATTTAATTCCCCTGAATTTCTTACTTTTTGGACTACCTTGTTTATGGACTTCTGCAGTGAGTCTCATTACCTAAGTCTCACTCACTGTAAGCTCAGTTATAATAGATTGAGGTAGTAAGGGTCAGTGTACACTTTTAAGATGAAGTTCAATGCTGCACTGCTAGGGTAAGGGGCTCTGGGCTTGTTGCACGTGAACACATGCACATATATGTGTACTGTCGAGCTCATGCCAGAATCTGCATAGAGGTAGCCTGTCTAAGAGGGGACCGTCATGAGGTGCTAACCTGATATAGAGCTTATACTGTGAGTCGGCCTTCATAGTGTAAGTCTGTTGTGCTTAACTGGAATGAGTGTGTGCTTACTTTATTGCACATTATGGAAACAATTTGCATGAAATTATAGTTTTGCAATATTTAAACCTAGAAATGAGCACAACACATCAATGCTATGGTAAATCATGATACCAAATGGAAAACTGACATTCCTTGTTTAACTTCAGGGCTTATTGTTTCTCTGACTCAGCATCTAATTCGATTCTGGCCTTTGACTCGCCCTGTTGGGCAACTTACTTACTCTGCTGGCCAGCTGGACGAACAAAGACCTCTCCACACATTGGGCCAACAGCCTGTAGTTAGGCTTGCTCCGGGGAGAGGAGAGGGTGGGATCAGAATCTAATTGTGCTAATTACTTTTCACACTGCACCTGACCTGGGTATGCTCAACCCCACAAAACAAAGGATGCTAGCCAGGCCTCGCTCAGGAGGGTCTGTACTTTGAAGTTTTGGAGGAAAGGGGCGAGGAGCTATGTCATGTCATGTAGGCCTACCTTTTGATAACTAAACTCCATTATATTGTGTCGTGTATGTGGGGTGTACCATTGTGTAAGGGTTCGGGGCTCGCTAGGAGTGTGAAGTGTTGGGAAGGTGTTACCAGCAGTATTTCCACCTGCCATCATGTGTATATTTGTACATTAATGGGTAGTACTGAGTAGGGTGTGCGTAATAAAGTAATTGTTCTTTAATAATTAAAAGCACTGACTGGACAATGATTTATTGTTGGGTGCGTGAGGATTGGGGTACTCGCCCGCATTGGTAGAAAGGGCAGAGTGAGGGTGTTCATAGTGGAGTGCTGTCAGAAGTGGTCCTCAATAAGAATTGTTTTAGTCCTTGATGGAAACTGTCAGGATGGGTAATTCTCTGAGCCACGAATGCAGAGAGTATCAGATGGCACCGTCTTGAACCTTGGCGGATCCGTGCTTGTGCTGCTTGCTTGACGTATGTACTGCAGGCTGATCTGAAGATACTGGACCATACTGGGCAGATGGGGACTCAATGCAAGCAAGCCTTAGTTGATACAAAGTAACCTTATCTACCAAATGTACTGTGCATATTATGCAGAGTTTTGAATTTCAATATCAGCTCCCCAAAGAAGTGATGCAGTGATTCCACATAGTCATTACCTCACGAGTTCTCCTTGGGTTCAAGCAGAATCTTGCATCAGATTTAGTATTATCTACTGTCTTACTTTATTTTCTGGAGACAGCAACCTAGGCACTTTTGCAGTAAACCAACTATGTCAGCACTAGAGATCTGGTGACTTCCACTCAGGGCAGTTTGAGGAGAGGAAAACCTCTCTTTAGTACCATTGGAGAAATTTCACATTTTAAAGATCTTTTTTTGAGGTGTTAAATATTTGTGAATGAACACTTTCATTATCTGCTCGCCCAGACACCCTACTATAGAGACTGTAATACACATCACAGATTGGCTGTTAATGATGTCCTCCTGGAGGGTAATGGAAATGCTTCTGGGAGCAGGGAGGCTCATGTTTTGTCAAAAGTGATCACATAGCAGGGATGCGTGATCTGGGAAGGAAAAGGGAACAATGGCAACACAAAGGCCTGCCTTAACAGCTCTTCCCAGATCATAGATGGTGGTCTCAGGAACTGGACCCATTCATTCTAAGAGCCAACCTAGACTTTATCTCTGGGCTCTGAGACGGGAAAGCCAATTTCAGTTCTTAAAAAGGGGAAGTACCTAATTTTAATAGGAGTATGTCTGAAAGGGCACATGGACTCTGGAAAGCTCTCCGGTAAGGTGGAAAAATAACATTAGGTGGGTTCTCTGTGGGAACATTGCCAGGATTAGATGTACATAAGTCTCCAATTACTGGTTTGCACATAGGATAAGAATGGAGCCTCGCCGCCGCCACCTCAGGACTTTCCTAGACTTGGAAAGAAACGTCTGGAAGAAAAAGATTCTACTTGACCATTGTGGAAAAAAGATGGACGCCTGCTGGCACCCAGGCACAGGACCTGTCCTATAAAGGTAAAATAGTTTGGCCTCCTGTTGCTGCTACAGTACATAAAAGGTATAAGGAATCCATGCTCTGAAAATGCCACTTGGGACTGGACTCTCAGAGAGCTCTGGCTGTGGAGAGAACTTGTGCCTGAAATCCTACCTTGAGGAACTTCAGGGCTGTAGGGCATACTTTCCCAGTTATAGGAACATTGTAGGACCTGGTCATTTTTTCGACCTTTGCCAGACTGCGAGTTACCTGAGGGTGCACGCACAGCAAGCAACATTTTCAGATTTGTCCTGCTCAGAGCTTTTTTTGCAATAAAGAAGTCTTCAGCGGGTCATTAGCATGAGACTATCTAGCATCATGGAACCCTACCCAGCTACAGCAGCCAGCTTTGCCATGTTAACTGTAATGCTGTTTGGTACTGCCTGACACAGCACATATTTCCCTAGTAAATTTGCAAGCTTTGTGTCATGGCTACAAGGAGTGGAGCAAAGATTCACTTAGAGCTGTGTTGTGATCTAACCAGAGAATGTTTCTTAGCTTGATAGGGATAGCTCCAACTAAATAATAAACAACTTTCTGACAACTATCAATTACAAGTTAACATTCTTAGCAATATTGTCTATATTGAGATGCAAAAGAAATCTAAGTCTATTATTATCTACATGATTCTTTTTCTTGGTTTTAGTGTTTCATCCAGTTCTTGGAGTCAATTGAACAGTGTTGTAACCTGTGCCATATTTTTCAGAGTCTAGACTTTAATTTGAATTAATTCAGGCATGATTCATATAAATGCCGGTCTGGGAAGTTTTCAGACATTCAATAAAGTTCTGCAATTGACAAGCCTACTCGTCATCCAAAGATGGATTTATGCATCTTCTTGACCTATAGAATAGGACCTGTGAGCTATGCATGGTACAATAATTTGAAACTGCTTGTAGTTAGTCCTACATTAGGCCAGACCATAGGACTGTAGTTGGTTAGTCCAGACTCTGGGACATTGTCTGGAAACAGCTGGGCAATGGTTGAGCAGTACGGACTGGTTCGAAGAGTACCCACTGCATTTGGTAGTGCACACAGTTGAAATTTAACACACTTACTACCATTTCTTTTTTAGCACTGCAAAAGGAAAAACATTCTGTCTCCAAAATGATACAAAATGATGGACTACTTTCCACAGATGAAATTAAATAGGCCAAGGGAGTTTGGGACTCACAAACATGTTGAATTCTGCGCTCGCTGTGGGTGTCAGTGTAAAGACCGCAAGCCATCCGTTTGGATTCTGACGGCGTCAACGCAATCTTTCATCCTTGTAAAGTGGATAGACTGTCACTGAATTGTGCAATAGGGAAACCTTTCATATGTACAGTCCTACAAATATGTAGTAGCATGCACTGTATTACAAATGATTGTGATAGTAATAGTAATTATACTACTACTACCACTACTACTGCTAGTAGTCGTAGTAGACATAGTAATTATACTACTATGCCTATGATTGATACTACTACCACTACTACTGCTAGTAGTCGTAGTAGACATTTTACCATTTTATTCTAAAACTGGCACTTTGCAGGGGCCGATTAGATTAAATCCCTACCCTAAATGTAGGTTTTTACAAATGAACACAACTTCATTGTTGCTTGTTGTGCAGTCAGCAATAGGTTGATCCATAAGGTCTAGCATGAAAGTTTAAAACTTGGGCTATGTTATGGTACATTCATTTGTACAGAGCTTTACTACCATCTGCATTGTCATTTAATGCTTGCTGCATGTGTGCACCTTTTAAAGATCCGACGTTTTTCTTGTCCTGACTCAAAAGAGATCTGTTCGGCACGTGTTTGGTTGTGTTTGATATTGTATAGAGGTGAGTTAAGTTGGATGCAGCCTGGTGAGGTTTTGACAGACCAGTGAAATGTTTAGTGGTGGATTGTATTGAACAGTGGTCAGCTGGATCCTAGTATGCACCTGTACTCGGCGTTATGTGCATGGATGTGTGTGCTGAAGGATGTTATCTGTTTCATTTTTGTCGGGGTCTATAGTCGGCCCTAACTCAGCTTCAGCTCAGTGTTGTGCTTCGAGCCATCTTCAATCTATTAGATGGTTCCAATATGAAGGTATGTGAATGCGGCAAATTTAAGTTCTTCTGCATGGTTTAGATGTAGATTGGTAAGAAAATATGGACATGTTGTTGAGAAGACAAACTCTTAGCCAACTATACGTCCAATGGCCAGTGGCGTAATGAAACTTGAGGGGCCCCCCCTGCAAGGTATGTGGAGGGGCCCCCTCGGAGCTCAATCAAGAGCTCCCAGGCTGGAGCATTGTGCTCAGGGGGCCCGCTGGAGCTTATGGACCCCCCCCCCGCACTGCGGGGGATGCGGGGGCCTGTGTTACGCCCCTGCCAATGGCGTAACAAAAGCCCCTGCAGCCCCCACAGTGTGGGGGCCCCCGAACTCCCGGGGCACCGTCCGGCACTGGCAGGCCCCTGGCCTGAGGGCTCTGGACTGGGTCCGGAGCATGGGGGTCCCCCCTGCATGTTTTTTACAGGGGGGGCGCCTCAAGTTTTGTTACGCCGCTGTATACATCTTGAAGCCATGCTGTGCGCGTGGTGATGCCAAAAACTGTGTCTAATGTATATTACAAAAGGCCTAGAAGGCACTAATCCCCTCCATATTTAGTTTCTCAATGAAATCACTGTTTTGCTTCCTAATGCACTAACCTGGGCCGCAGCAAGTAAAACAATTCCATCATTGCTCTTAAAAAAGCCAGAATTACTGCAGCCACAGAAAATGCCGTGCGTTATAAAAATGTCTGCAGAAGCCGCCAACTAAAACAATTTTGTGCACTCAGGAAATTCTGTGGTCGAAATGATGTCATCAGGAAGCGCCAAATGAATTTCGCTAGGTTACACAGAACAGTCTCTGGTATCACAAACGTTGTGGCTAGTAGTCAATAACTCTTAATTGGGTTCCCAGATGTACAATAAATTAGGGTGTCATGATTAAGTTGAATACCCTAGAATCCAAAAGAATGTAAGAGGAAAGGCAGAGAGTTCCTTGTCGAAAGTATTACTCCAAAACGTAAGAGAAACCCCTCATCGACTTCAGGATGAATGGCGGTGAAAGTGGGACCAGAAAGGCATGTTGGGAACCTGTAACACAAGTGAAAGTTTAACCAATGTACTGCTAGGCCAGAATGAAGGTTTCTTTTTGTTTACCAATCTAGGTCAAGCGTTTTATGCTGTGGGCAATGGCATGGCCAGTGTGTCATGGACACTTCTGTAAGGAGGGAAATGGCTTCCCTGGCCACTGTTTGAAATGTAAAATACAGCAACAATTAGGGCTCAGAGGTCCCTCAGTCCTCTGGCCCCGGTGTCACTGCACCTGCTGCACCACTGGTACTTACGCCCCTGGTTGTGAAGTTGTCAATTAAAACCCAACATTGCTTTATATCAAAACCTTTAAAAGTAGGGCACAAAATGATGCTAAGAGCTACAAGCCCCTACTCAGTATCGCGCCCTGCTAACAGGTTTTGGTAAAGGCATGTTTTATTTTTATTTTACAGAGTTTTATATAGCGCAAACTTGACCCGAATCGGGTATCAGAGCGTTTTACATGGCACCAGTTCAGTTGCATTACATGAGGACACATTCATTTTTGTAAGGCACATGTTGCGTCAGAAACAGGCTGACCAGGCCAAAGCATGCCAATAGCTTGGAATATAATGCTGATACAGGGTCCATAATGCAACATCAATAGTGCAGCAGGTGCTGTGGGGAATGGGGCCCATTTTACCCCAATTAATGCTTGTTTTTCACTATCACGCTCGCTGATGGAGGGCCAGTTTCCTTGCTCGCATTAGGGCCCATGGCATCCTCGCTATACCACTGCTTGGGACTCCTGCAAATGTAGGGCCGAATTCAATACTGTTACTTAGCAACCAAAGCAAATACAGTGGGACTCGCTTCTGTGACTTTATGAACGCCGCTCATACAGGGTCCGAATGCCTCTATCACGTGCCGTTGAATGCAACTGACGCAGCGTCCGACTCCATTTTGCCACTTGGCGATTGCTGTTGCTGAAGGGTCTAAATTAATTCTGTCCCTCTTCGAATGTGGCTAAAACTGGGTCTGACTTCATCTATCCAAGAAAACAAAACTAAAATGGAGAAGATATTTGCCATCGTTATCTCAATTTATCCTAAATATGGTTCTGTGGGCAGGTAAAATATTAAAAATAGAAGCATGGTATACCAGTTAAGAAAAAGCAGATCTAAAAATCAGCAGCTTCTTCATCATCAATCACAAAGCTTTGGAACTGAAGTATTTGCTTTTTTGAGTAGTTAAGTTGTGAACTCACTGATGCGTACCAATCTTTTCTCTCTGTAATGCTAGGGGGAGAAATCGATGTACAATACCAAGGCTACGTTGGTTGGGAGATGAGGGAACCACAAGGAGTTGAGGATGGTAGGGTGGCACACTCCACTCTTATGTCACCTAGGGAATTTGCTGAGGCTGGAAAGAGGCTACTCTACTAACCTAGATGAGACAGGATCTACACAGGGAGGAGGGAATTCATTCTTTATTCAGGCTAGGCCCCACCTACAGGCTCAGCTTCAATAGCTCTGGCCAGGCCTCCATCCTGCATTCAGCTGTACATCACGGGCATCCTTTCTCCTGCACTCACACACCAACACTCCATGACATCACCGCATTCTGTCAATCAAACCCACCCTCCAAAGTACCAGCTCACACAGGAGGGGAAGGGAAGCCATAATTTGGCCGCTAAATAATTTGAAACATCGCGGAAGCCGGCTACGTTTAGTTCAGGACACCCCAGCAAAGTAATTCAACTAAGTCCAACGTGTGCATAGAGCGACCGAAAAATACCAGATATAGGATCACCCTAGCCATGTGACTTGAATTAATTTGAACTTTGCATGTTTTTTCTCTTGCTGCGCCTGCGCTCTGCAGTGGCCCAAATGACGCGCAGCATTATAAAAACTCCTGGATAATTAATTGCAAAGATTTATGTAAAGGCTGCAGATGACATTGGACGGCACACTGCATCCTTGAACATTGTTGTATTTTTTTTTAAACAAATGGGAACATCTCACACAATTTCCGAGTAACCTCAGCCCCCACATCTAATATGGAAAGTTCAACGCGCTGCATTGTCCATGAGGCCTTCTCAGAATTGTTGCTCTATATCTAAACAGTTGTTTTTCGGTTCTCGGCAGTCCAACTTCTCATTTCGTTTTAAATAGTCATTTCACATCAACATAACATGTGTTTTATTGTGCCGAGAATTCTTTACAAAAACAACTAGAAAGAGTTGGCGCATTTTGCAAGCGAATGATGGTTTTCAAAGTTAGAGTGAGCCTCTGCTTTCCAAGTACAGAACTAAAATTTACGGCCCACAGGAGGATTTTGGGTTTATTCTGAGAGGTCGCATAAGTGTGGTGGCCAATGAACAATAGCTTTTGGGATCCAAGTCCAAGCTGGCAGACTGTCATGACAATGATGTACGACACAGCTATGATTAATTACCAGAAATGGTCTGCAATCCCTTGACAAGCGCTAAAGAGTGACAAATGTGTGAAACACCGGCTCTGAGCCCAGGCAAGCAAGTGTGCTGTAGTCTGTCCGTCAGACACACAACAATGGCTGGTGCATGCAGAGCGGGCCTTTTACACAGAGCTCGGTTTCACCAACATTGTCATCCACATTAGACACTGTTGGCCAAAAACTCATCCAAGCTGCAAGATGGCCAATAAACAGCCATTCCTGATTGGTCTTTGACTTTTGCATCTCTGTCTTGACTCTAAGGATCCGTAAGTCAGTACTGCCATTGTAATTATGGCGTGGTGTGATAGGGGTGTTTATATAGTGCTTACTACCCTTGATCCGGGCGCACACCGGAATACCGAAGGACACACAGGTCATTGTACCGGCTCAGGAGTAGTTGCATCATTGTTGCGTGACTCACAGCACCTTTCATATATTTCCAAATTGGATTGGTTGCCGCTATTCGTGTAATTAGGTTACTGCGCCTCTCCATACCAGTACCCTCAATTGGGAATTGCCCCAATCCCACCCTACCTCCTTTGCTATGCTCCAAGACGCTCGAGTGATCTAACGTACCTCCGTGCGACCGCAGTAATCCCTTCCTGGCATTTTCACAATTGCCTCATTGCTTGCCCCCTGCTATTACGCTTGGCTAAAATTCCCTCCAGCATGTAATTTTTACGTCCTGATGATGATCCCAATATTGTTTCTACGGGATCGAAACGTCGTCGACCTTATATGCACTGTAAACGCAATTGAATTAATTACTGATGTGTAACGGTGTCTCTACATATTGTTTGCTAGTTGCATTTCTTTATACAAGTTACAAGCATTTTTTCTCCTGCCTGTGCCTTCTTCTGTTCATTTGTGTCTTTGTTATATATGTTGGGTTGGACGCAGGATTGTGTCCCACTTTATTCTTGTGTTTTATGTGATTTGATACATTATTACGTTTTCTGTCCAGCTGAACAGCTTTAATATAGCACTGATTTCAGGCTTATATTCATTATTTTCTGTGGGAATCTTCCCCGTCAGGGACTATTTTGTAATTGTAACGTACTACTACCCTTGACTAGGCACTGAAGCACTTTGTGGATAGATAGTACGCTACTCCGTTGGAACCATGTATTAGTGATTAGTTCACACACGAAGGTGACAGTTTGTAAAGCTGTTTATCATCTAGATGTTATGTAATTTGATCTTCCCATCCAAATATATTAGGCAATCCCAGCACGTCCCCACCCCCCAGCCAACCCCACCGCTCTTCCGCTGATTAAATTAAGTTGTCATGCATTATAGCTATGGGTGTGCACCATTAATGACTTCATCATACTTACGATGCCAGCAATTGTCATACTGTTTGTTACCGTTGAGTCTTTATCTGCCGCAAATTCCTCTCTCTTATCAATGTGGCAGGCGCCTTCTTGAATAGTTAGCTTTAATTGGAGTGCTATATACACGCGTCTAGTCATCCACAAGAATTTAGAAGGATTGATTAACTGGTTTGTCACTATATAATGTTCCATAATACAGTGCTTCATATGTGCTATATTAATAAATATGTCAAGTTAACACAAGTTGTGAATCATAAAGCGTTTGTCACATTTTAGAGTCACTCTGGTGGGGAAAAGTTTAATTTTTCAAATCCCGATTTAGAGTATCAAGATTTGTTGGTATATCAAATTGCAAAATCTCCCTACAACAGGGAGAAAAAAAAATCTTCCACAGTTTGACCTTGGGAAAGAGGTCAGCGGAGAATTAGGAGGAGGTGGCAACATAAAATGTTCGGAACGCCTGCAAACTGCGATCTTTGTGTATTTGTGTGTATACACAAACGTTTGCATGGTCATTCCCAATAAGAAAATGCATAGAAATTCCCTACATAGACCTCCATATTTTATGAGGTTGTTGTGGAAAGGAGATAAAAATACTTTTCCACATGGAGGAAAAAAAAGGTATATGTGTTCATGCACATGTCCACAAAACGTATCCCTGCAGAATGGCCTCTCTTATGACAAACAGCAAGGGCGGACAAGGAGGAGGAAGTGCATGGGAGTCTACGAATTACCATTTCCCAGGTATACTGTCACATTTAAAAAAACGAAAGTATGAAATCTCACAAGGAACCTGTGCTGAAAACAGTCATACCCTTTAAAAATATATATTTCTGACGAGAACTCTTCTGCAAAGTGGTTTTTAGAGAGTAAAAAAACACGAGACAAAAGCTTGAGAAAAAATGGCAAATTTTTGGCCACTGGCGGAAACATCATTTGGTGAAGTTGGTTTATACATTTCTGGATTATATCATCTGAGAGCTGCTTTCCAATTTTTTAACCAAAATGATTCTGTCTATGCACTTCTCAGAATGCCTTAGGGAAAAGTGCACTTAAAGTTTGTTATAAGAGATTCTCAGTTTCACAAAAAGGAAAATCTAAGCAGGTAGGATATTCCAAAAATAAAACTTAATTGCAGTTTACAATTACAAAGCCTTCTCTCATCCCATCACATGTTAAAATGAAATATATCTCTAATATTACACCCCCAAGCGTACCATAGTAATTGACTGACAACGGTTTTCATTGCACACTATTAATGTAAAGTGCACAGAAGGAGTCCGGCCTCTGCTTTGCACTATATTTATTTACCATAGCAGACAATATCATAATATATATATATATATATATATATATATATATATATATATATATATATATATATATATATATATATATATATATATATATATCACAGGAACACTCAACTGTAGGAAGCAGTGAGTGATATAAGTCTCTTCATCAACCATAGCACTACCTAGTGTAAGACCCACAGGGATAAAACGAATAGTGCAAACTGATAATGGATCAAACATTTCCACATTCAAGCCATGACTCACTGGCCACATAGCCACATGCAATGCAGTGCAATAAAAGAAGCATTGGGCAAGCCATGCACCCTGTATAATGGTTACTGTAGGACTTGTAGACACACTACAAGTACTTGTAGACATACTATCAAAGGCCAGGAATTAAGGCAGACAGAGGAAAGTACCACCACATACATACTATACTCCATGTGATCACATAGTACCTCATCACAGATTACAAACCCATACAGTATTTTTATATTTCTATCACAAAATCTGATGTTTCCTAATGTGTCCAGCAGTAGTAGCAGTATGTTAGCAATATATTCACAGTTTGGTATTATTTCCTTTAAATGAAATTTCTTGATGGAGAAAAACATGCTCAGGGATATAGTCGGCTCTATGCCTCAGATGATGAAGCACCACAGCTGTGAGTAGGGAGAGGACAGACAGGGCTACAGGAACCATCTGCCCTATGTGCATATGTTTAATAAACCTCCTACCTCTCTCTCCTTAAGTTTCATGGCGAGCACCAGCTGATGTCTGTGGTTGGTGAGAGCCTCCCGATAGTTTCCTTTGGAGAAGAATGCTGAGCCTAAATTCCCATGGGCTCTGCATTCACCCGTCTGGTCACCTGGATGAAACGCAAGCAGAGTCGACTGTCAGTCTTTTTAATAGCGTATTACTGTTATGAAACAGTCACTTATACAAATAAACCAGACTTCACATTATTCAACACTTAACGGTCTCTTCAATTTATACATTTTTGGGTTTTTAAAGATTTTATCTAAATATTTCAAATGTGACGGAGGGAACTGAAACTGAAAAGAAGGTCTCAGAGGGAGGAGAATCTGACAGCGAAAAATCAAAGTTGAGGGAGTCAAGAGAATTGGATACAAGATCTGCAAAGGTATCTCTATAAGTAATTTACATGATCCCTGGAGAAGTGGGCCTATGATCTTGCTAAATATGGGTATGGACTTAATAGATGGTAAAACCAAAACCATGTTCAAATCAAATAGGGCAAAGACCAGAATTAGAAAAAGTTTGGTCAACACTCCCACAAATCACTCCATAGTCTCAGTGTGATCCAATGTGGGCAGTGTGCTGACAATATCATATGAATAAATCAAAATGGTGGTGCAGACTAGATTGTGCAAGCCTCAACTGTAATAGTATTATCTGTATGAGCTGTAAGATCATAATTTGTCCCTGAGGGATAGGGAACCACAGAAGAAGCCATTACCAAACTGGAATCTGAGATGACCAAAAGACCTGGCAACACCCCCTAGAATCTAACCATAACCATTTCAGTACACAAAATGTGAGAACAGGCTGCCCCTGCTACTTATCACTCAATTGTCTTGTTACATGGATATATGAAACTTCTACATCGATAGGGGTGATTGAAGAAGATAATATTATTGAAATACTTGAAGGCAGTTTTAGGGAAGGTATGCACATCACATTATTGAACAATCTTATTCCCTTCAGTTGACCCTCAATAAATATGTAATCTTAAAGAGCACTGACATTTAAGCTAAATTTATTGAGCTCCTCCAGGCGTTTGATTCAATGCATTTATGTATTATGCGGACCTTCGTCAAAGCTAAAGGAATCAGTGAAGCTATAACTGGTATTCTGACACAGATTTATAAAGCAACTAAGGCTGTTATAAGATATGAGACAGAGGACCAGATTGGTACACAGATTGCAATTGGCTGGAAATTAAGGCATGGAGGTCTTCTGGCGTCCATCTCATCTAACATCTTTCTTGAAGATTTGAATAAGACGATCCTATTGCTAAGAGGAGATGTCTCTAGAGTGCGCATGCATCACTTCCCTGCCGTGCTTTTTGTGTCTATACGGTTAGTAGCATCGAATGAAATCTGGCATGACGTTCAGAGTAACTGTACTGATACAATAGTGTTGATAAGTTTTGAAAAACATAAGCTAATAGTTTTGGACAAGCAACCAAAGGAGATTCATAAGTTTCAAGTGGTGTAAAGAGCGAGCTACTTCGATTCCCTCAGGACACTCACAAAAGCAAAGATAGATTTTCCAGGACATTAACAGTTACCTGACATCAGTTTATTCCTTGACTGCTATAACAATAGTAAAAAAAACAGAACTTGCTTTTATATACTGCTTCACACTCCTCCTCTTCTATTCACTGCACTGTAAATAATATGTGCTATTACTACACAGCTTAATAAATATAATTTTGTTGATTGGCACCATGAAAAGGGAGGAGTGAGGCTCCATACTCATGAAGATCTATTAGCAGCCTTGTTCAGAGGTCAACTTCAGGGTTTTACCCAATCTGACAATTTTGTTGTTTTCCAGCTGCCACTTGGCCTGCATTTTGGTGAACTTTAAGCAGTGCAGGGTCTGGTGTCACAAGAACAGCGTGCTATAAAGTGCCTATGGACTGCCACAGCGCAGGCTGTTTTTCAGCACTTACTTCGCCCGCATTTTGGTGAAGCTTGGGCTTGGCTTGGGCTGGGCCCGTATACCCCAGACAGTTGTGCGGAGGTTGGTGTCACAAGAACAATGCATGATAAAGTGCCTACGGACTCCCGCAGTGCAGGTTGTTTTCCAGTTGTCACTTTGCCCGCATTTTGATGAACTTTGAGCTTGGTCTGGGGTTGGTCTAAGTCCCCCAGAAAGCAGTGCGGGGGCCTGGTGTCACAAGAACGACAAGCTATAAAGTGCCTACAGACTCCTGCAGCATGGGTTGTTTTCAAGCCGTCCCTTCACCCGCATTTTGGTAAACGTTGAGCTTTTTCTGGGGTAGGATTACGTCCCCCAGACAGCAGTGCCGGGGCCTGGTGTAACAAGAACTACCTGCATATAGCGCCTATAGACTCCTGCAGCGGGGGTTGCTTTTAGCCGTCACTTTGCCCACATTTTGGTGAACTTTGAGCTTGTTCTGGGGTGGGACTATGTCCCCAGACAGCAGTGCTAGGGTCTATCATCACGGGAACAACGCGCTATAAAGCGCATACAGACTCCCGCAGTGTGAGAGACCGGAGGATGGTGGGCTGGGTCGCCCTCTTGGCTCTGTTGGCGAGTGCATGCGTGGTGTTATCTTTTGGTGTGCTACTGGTCTTTCTTGTCTCTTCATCCTCAGTGAGGTGGCCTTGTCTCCATCAAGGGAATTCATTGGAGCTTCTACGTTTTTCGCTTCATCAAGTTTCAGCCTACCGGTAGGAGGTTATTTTTTTTTTTTTTTTTTTTTAAACCTTTATTGACAGTTTAATCAATTACACATATGGGCCTACAACCCCCGGGGCCGGCCGCTAAACAGTCAGAATAACAGAAAGCAGGGCTATCACAGTCAGTACCTCGGGGAGCAAAATCTCGTCGCTAGCATACTCTCAATCTCTGAACAGCCCAAGTAAGAGACCAGGATAATAAAGGTTTACATTTTATAATAGAAAAGGATGGAAGGATCAGGTGCCAAACAGTTTCCCAGCAGCGAAAAATGGCAGGCAGAGCGATGAACGTCAACAATATACAGCAGTCTATCTTAGCAATGGCGCTTGAAACAGGAAGTTCAGGATGTGGAGAAAGGACACGGCCATTTGCGCCTGCAACCCCCTGCCCCAAGACCCAGAGCTCCACGGAAATTATGGCACTCCGGAAACAGCAGTGATTAACAACAAAGGAATTCTATCATACTGATCCCAGAAAAAGACAGGGAAGAATAAGAGAAGAAAAAGAGGCCATAGAAAAAGGAGGTGAAAGACTAAAGAATCCCCCCCCCCCCAACCCCCCACCCTGCACCTCTGCAGATGAGTACGGCCCCTCCCCCCAGCAGTGTGCCTGTCGCCCCGGAACCAGACCCGAAATATAGAAGAAACAGAGAAGAAAAGTGGGAAAAAGAGCCCCCACCAGACGGGGGGGTAGAGAGAGTATTAATAAACTGGAGGAGGGCCTACAAAACACGCCCCCGGCTTCTCCCTCCCGCACCATACGTTGTCCCATAAAGCATACAATAAAGAACACAAAATCGACCCTGTCAAAAAGGAGTAAGAAGCATTACGTACTTGGTACACTAACAGTTATGGCGTGTGAGCACACAACTCCCGAGCCCGCCCGCCTAGTAGGTGACCACCTCTGAAGGGTCAGCCTCCTCCTTGGCCACTCTTTGCAAACCCACCCATGCATACCCCTCGTCCCAGTGCCATGTCCAATGTTACCAGGGAGAGAAGTGTCCAATAAAACTCAGGAAGCGACACACACAGGTAGGGTAGAGGGCTCTGAAGATCGACACAGTCAGCTCTATGGAGGATCGTCTTTCCCAGTGCCGAGCCAGGATTTACACTGCACACCAGGCCCAGGAAGGCGGAATCAGCCAGGGCGGGCGACCGTTGCTTGGATGGTGCCTGGGTCGTCGGAGGCCGCGCACGGGACAAGGCCACCACCCCCCACTCAGGTCCGAAACCTCCGGAACAGACCAGATCCACAGCCGGCTGATCGCACGTTAATATACTGTCCGGAGAGTCCAGGCGTGCACTATTCACAGGGGCGGCCACGACACTGTCCCCCCGTGCGCGGTGTGAGAAGTCCCAGTGTACCTGGGAATAGGCAGGCGGCAACTGTTCCGACGCTAATGTCACTCCATCGAGCTTGCTCCCCAACACCCAGGCGCCGTGAATCAAGGTGGAATGAAGGGCACCGAGAGCCTTGAGAAGGTCACCGTACCCCAGTACAGCTCCCGGCGCTCGCTCCGCTACGCTCCTCAGAGTCGCACCCTCCCAATCCTGCTGCAACCCAGTGTACAGGATGGTGGACTCTGGCATACCAAAATGGCCGCTGGGTAGGTCCATCCCAGATCGGGACCGGGACTCAGACACAAGCGCCTCGGGTTCCATGGCACTGGTAACAGGGTCCCGAGGGCAGGCAAACAAGGTGTCCGGTGTGTGGTCACGGGCCACAGTCGTCCCCACCACGGACCAGCGCCCGCGAAAATCCGGGAGCAGCCCGCAAGAATCGGGGCAAGTTACGGGCGGCGTCCGGGCAGCTCACCGGCGAAGGCTGAAACAATCACCGGAGAGTCTTGGAGTTGCCACCTCGGGCACGCACTCGTTCAGCTACGCTGAGTGGGAGGAGCGACCACGGCGAAGCGCAGTCCGACATTCGCACCACTCCGGCAGTCCGACCCCACCCAGTCACCAACGGCCGCTGTTGTTGCACTGCCGCCCGGCCACGGCGTCCACTCGAGGTCCCGGCTCCAGGGCTGCACAGGCCGCAAACTTCAGACGGACATTTCTCCGGCGGTACCGCTGCCAGAAACTTCGGGGTCACACGGCCGGTTGCCGCTCGCGTTCACCAACACGGGTAGATAGCGCAGGCTAAGGATCTCGTGCAGGATATCTGTGCGGGGTGCGGAGGTTCACGGAGCCGGGAGCCTACGCTGCCGTCCCGGTCGCCATCTTGGCTCCTCCCCCCGGTAGGAGGTTTTAATTCTTCTTTTCCTCTTTTACCAGGTGACTTTGTCGAGTATCGTGTATAGTGGTCAACCAAGTGACTTTCTTATGTCCATATCTGCCACAAACAATGCAAGCACTGAATCCTTGCACTCCCTTACTACACGAAGGGTCTTGGCTTGTTTTATAAAGAGCAGAAGGCTCCGCTTGTTTACTTTTATTGTTTCTGCTGGCTAGCTCCTCTGGTAGAGGTCCTTCCTATGTTTGATTCAGTCAACCATTTGGGTTTGATTCAATGGGCTTCGGTGGATGTACTAATTTTTGACAGGCTTAATAGATTTGAGACAACATGGGCAAGAAGAAAACTGGCAATTGAGGTTCCATGTCTACTCCTCCCATCGGAGACATTGATCGCATGCTAGGGCTAGAGCGTGCCGTGAGTGTTCTCAACACAGGGATAATCCTAATAGAGAGGAGGATGGCTCCAAGCCTAAACTTTTGATTTCACACCCCCAGACTTAACCTCAACACTCAATGTAGTTGTGCCAGACACCACACCCAGTCAAGTTGCAAACTCAACTAGTTCTACACTTGCGAGGAGCCATGCTGTCACCCCAGTACGAATTAGCAGAGTAATATCTTAGGATCTGACTGGGTCTCACAATTTACCACCATATATCACATTGAGGAGAATCTGGATTTGGTTAATACTCTTCAGAATAGATTGCAGTATTCGCCACTCTTTTTTCTATCTCTGACGGAAGCAGACTCACCAATACTTGGCGCTCGGGCGGGAAAGCACCAGGCCCAGACGGGGTTCTAATTGACCTGATAAAAGGTAGTTTAGATCTATGGGGACCCCTGATCACTAATGCTTTCTATAGCTTCCTAAATTCAAGCATCCCTCATTCTTGGACTTTATCCTCTATTGTCCAAATATTTAAAAATAGAGATGGTTCATCTCCAATACGCTATCAACCCAATTCACTCACCGACATTGCAGTTAAAATCATAGGGAGAGTGGTTTCTAACTGCCTCGTTATATGGGTCCAAGACAACGACATCCTTTCCCCCTTCCAATTTGGTTTCAGTTCAGGCTTGGATAGGGTGGAGCAATGCCTTACTTTAAGTTTGATAGTATGTAAATATACTCATGTCAAGCATTGCCCACTGTACCTGGCCTTTATGGGCCTGTCCACAGAATTTGACTCAGTGACTAAAACCAAGCTGTGGTTGATGTTGCTGGATTTAGGGATGGAACTTTTCCTAAGTGAAATTCTTTCACTCTGTGCATGCAGATTTAGCAGCAAGAGTACTTTTGGGCTTTAAGTGTCACCCGGATTTTCTTAAAAGTGGGCAGTGCACCAAGGGTGTATCCAGGCTTCACTGCTTTTTACTCTTTACATTAAAGGCTTGTGTCGCTACTTGACCTCAAATCTGGTAGATACTCCTAGAATCTCCGAAACACAGGTGCCTGCGCTGCCCTATGCAGACGACATGGTCCTCAAAGCCTGCACTCCCAACGCTCTGAGGTTGCTGGTTGATCGCTTCGCCTCCTTTATGTGCAGTCTTGACATAGAGAGCAACTATGGAAAATCACAAACCATGGCATGCAGGCCTGGTAAAACCAGTTTACCCAGACTCACTATTAAAGGCCGACCGCTTACTAGTGTTAGCTATTTTAGCTATCGAGGAGTAATTTCTAGTTCCTCTGGGTCTTGGCACTCACAGCTAAATAGTTCTTGCCTTCAACTCAGCAGATCTGCAGGAGCTATCTGCAGTCTCTCAAGATCAAGGGACAAAGTCCCCTCTTTTGAAAATAGATAATACCCAATGTGTTACTTCTGCCACATACAGGACAGGGATATGGGGTTTTCACAGCACTCTCTCCTTCAAGCTGAGGAAACCCCAATTTGTCTTAGGTTTTTGTACCTTCTGTTGTCCACCTCTAGTTGTATTATCCACTCAGAATTAAATCAAGGATGTATTGCTCATCAGGTTCATCTGGCCCCCTTATGGCTGCGGGTTTGCATGTGGGTGAACCCAGATGCATTACTCTGCAGGAATATCATTTCGGATTGTATCATCCTGGATAAGGGGTCTTCAATCCCGTGGCTGAACTAGATCTCTAAACCTTTTGATGCTTTGGGACTATCCTCTCTGTTTACAGAACCCAGAAGCATTAACAAAAAGGACACATTTAAGGTTAAATCTGATTTTCGGAAGTATAGTGAGGAGGTAAAATTGAGAACAGAATTATCCATAGTTCATTGTAGGTCTATTATAGATCTTTAGCATCAGTGGAGCCTAATATTTATCATTAAATCTTATACACTAGGAGAGATGACTTATTTTGTTTCAGAGCTGAACGATATGGCGGCTTCTGTGTTTTACATACACAAAAAGAGAACTGGGGGTCAACAAAAGGACGCACAAAAAGATAAACGTGTATGTTTACAAAAAATATCACATATGAATTAAGAGCAGAGCATGGATTTCCATCAATCTAACTCTCGGAGCAGAGCATGAATTCTTGTCAATCAAGCTCTAGTGATCAATATTATCATTTGGTCATCCGCCCAGACTGAGAGGTCTGTCCCTTGATCATAAGGACTACCTCGATGGCAAGCTCAATTGCTCAAATTAAATGTGGAAACGGGACCTCACATAGAGAAAGAAAAAGATATACTAATGTCCATAATCAGAAAATCCTATGTGGTGCAGTGCAGAGAAAATATATATGTGTGAGAGAAATTTAAAAAGGTTGTGTGGAGAGACAAACTACTATGAATGATACGACACTCCTCACACCTAATAAAAAAACCGTGCAGAAAAAACTCTAGCAGTAATACAAAGTGACTGCTATTTATAGGTCGACATGTTTCAGCCATCCAGGGGTATTCCCCACGGCTTTCTTCAAGACCTGTATAAGTCAAACAAAGCTACTGCATACAACATTCACTCTATTATAAATATAGTGTGAAAGAAATTAATCAAGGTTGGAAAAACGATACAACCTCACTTTGTACTAATCCTCCAATCACCGGGTGCAATCGTCACCCGTCTTGATCAAGGATCAAACCTCACCTCACAGGCTTCTGTGTTTTAACAGAGACACTAGTTGGTCGGTGTTTCAGCTCTGCCTTGCCCATGTGATAAATCATTTGAACAATAGTTGCTGCACTTGATGTTTTTATGTAGTTTTTTAAATTTTTTACGGAGATGCTTTCTTAAACCTATAATATAGGGTATCACAGGTGTTAGAAGCTTTGTTTCACTTGCAATTATTGATTCCCCCGGAATATGTTTATGGATCAGCTCCTTTTTAAAATCTGCATTAAGAACTAGAAACTCACTGAATATGTAGGCACAATTATTTTATTTTTAGTATAATGTTATTTACTAGCGGTCTTATTATTAGAATTTTATCATTTTGAAATTTTAGGATTATTAATGTGACACGGTATACGAAATATTATAACCAGGATAACTTCTACTTTATGCGTGCTCTTGATTACTGTTATTTTCTTTTTTTGAAAGCGCATTTTATGATACCCACAGGTATTTTTATCGTGGTTAACTTAATCGTACTGTGCTATTACTGTGATTTGTATTCTCTTTTATGACCAAATAAAGTTGAATAAAGATTCTTCTGATCTGAATTTAATAGTTGTAATTTAGTTGATGGGCACCATGAAAAGGGAGCAGTGGGGTCCTGTACTCATGAAGCTCTATTATCAGCCTTGTTCAGAGATCAACTTCAGGGTTTTACCCAATCTCACAATTTAATTAATGCTGGAAATGCATTCTACGAAGGGTATCCCCAGGAGTCTTCCAAGAAATCATCAAAACTTGGCTGTGAAGGCAATTTGATTGGATTACAGATGGGCAAGCTATTGCACCACTTTGAATGCGGTATAACGTTTTGAGCGGTCAATTATATTAACTAATGAAAATTAAGATGGTTCCTCTATTCCATGGCTGTCCCATAGTAAATCATTATAAATTCTAATTATTGTGAGGGAATTGTGGAGAACACTCAAATGGTCAGAAAGTATATGGCTTAAATACAGATACCAATCCTTACACATGTTTCATTGGATAATAATACCTAGAATAGTAAGGGGGGCTAAATATTTTGAGGTGAAGACCTTGCTGGGGGTTGAGAAGCAAGTGTCTCGAAATAACACCTTATGAAGAAGAAATGTCCTTATCAACAAGTGTCCTTATCAGACAAACTGCTCTAAGGTAGGAGGGCGGGGAAGTGGCTTTATCCTTCTGCTAATGCTGTCTTTTCTTATTCCTCCTCATTTGTCCTGCAAATGATGATGTGTTATTGTTTATGAAGCCAGCTCCTAATGCAAGAAATGTGAGGCATATTTTCAGCAGTGGCCGGCTCAAGTTAGTGAGGTGGAGTGGGGCAGGGCCCGGCATGGGGGAAGCCAACAGACAACAGATTAGGTATTATTTATTTAATTAATTATACCTATTCTGTCGTCCGTCGGCTTACCCTCCTGCCGGGCCCTGCTCTGCCACACCGTGCTTACTTGAGCCGGCCGCCGCTGCATATTTTCCAGACCTCAAGACTGTGAATTGACAATAAGGACCCACATGTCCAGTTGGTCGTGAAGGAAGTTATAATGCACCCCTTGCGCATAAGACTACAATGCACCAAACCCGAAGGCTTGATGCCTTATGATTGCACGCTGTGCAGTCACCTTTCTGTATATCTCTATATTACAAGCTGTTATAAATTGATTCATTTCGGCTCCAGTCTGAGAAATGATTTTTATTGCTACTTTGAATACGTGATTTATGTTATAAGAAATGTGATTGTTACTTTGATTGCTTCAATCATTTGTATTGTATGGCTGTTTTAATGGATTAGGCTTCAGTGTGAGTTTTAATTTATTTTAATGACTAAACGAAACAATAAATAATACAATGGTCATGACAAATGGAACTCTGGCATTGAACTGAAAAATAAAATACAAAAAGGAGCTGGTAGCAGGGTAAGACAGGGTGATCTTTAAGCAATGTTCATTGTTGCTGCCAACCCTACATTGTAGAGAAAGCAGAGGAAATGAATTAGTAGGATATATGGCTACGAAGGGTTTTACAGTGCTTGGTTTCTAGCAAAATAGAGAAATGAGAGGTTCTACATAAAAGCAATCAGAATACAGATGTGTGAACAGCTGCATTTGGTTTCAAGCCTGTAACTTGCTTTGATGTTTTAAAACAATATATGACCAATGTCTCCAATGATCATCTTCATGCGCTAAGCAACAAACACCAAGATTTGCATGTAACCCAGAGCTCAAAAAATTAAATACCAGTCTTCCAAGGTCACTCAAAAGAGCATCACCCAGCTGTGAAATATCAGTCATATTGCAGAACAAAACGGTAAAAATGAGGGCACAGGTGGCACATAAAAAAATACTATTTTATTACAAAATGCTGCTAACAACTAACCACAGTTAGAGCCTTGTCCACATATTCCTTAACATAGGATCAACAGCTTCACACCGCTGTGAGCGACGTGGCTCACCTATGAAGTGTTTATTGCATTTAGTTTGCTAGACACTGAGTACTTCTGGCTCATATCATGCACAGATGATCCCACTTATTCCTCTCAGGATAAGCAGCATGTTCTGGGGACTCAGGGCTTATTGTACTCCATTCCTTAATCAACATGTGATGGAGTCAATAGAGTATAACTGAATAACACATCTAATGTTACACCAATTCTATTCCTAAATGTAATTGTGGTCTTCAGGATATTGTGTCTCTGATAAGAGGGAATTAACTCTACTTTTATGTAGTTGGAAGGTCCATTGCAGTTTACAAATAGCAGGGTTTGTTGTGGGCAATCCTAGAAGGAATGAGGAAAACAGCCATGGAAGGAATGACGTGGGTAGGCTGAAAGGAATGAAGTGGGTAGGCTGGGAAGGAATGAAGTAGGTAGGATGGGAAGGAATGTAGTGGGTAGGCTGGGAAGGAATGAAGTAGGTAGGATGGGAAGGAATGAAGTGGGTAGGCTGGGAAGGAATGAAGTAGGTAGGATGGGAAGGAATGTAGTGGGTAGGCTGGGAAGGAATGAGGTAGGTAGTATGGGAAGGAATGAAGTGGGTAGGGTGGAAGGAATGAAGTGGGTAGGCTGGGAAGGAATGAAGTAGGTAGGATGGGAAGGAATGAAGTAGGTAGTATGGAAAGGAATGAAGTGGGTAGGCTGGGATGGAATGAAGTAGGTAGGATGAGAAGGAATGAAGTGGGTAGGCTGGGAAGGAATGAAGTAGGTAGGATGGGAAGGAATGAAGTGGGTAGGCTGGGAAGGAATGAAGTGGGTAGGCTGGGAAGCAATGAAGTGAGTGGCTGGAAGTTGGCATCTTTGGACGAATGGTGCGGGCAATCGTAAAAGTAATGAAGTGGGCAGCCATGGAAGAATGAAGCGGGTAGTCATAGAAGAAATTAAAGTGTCGCCTGGCAATGAATGCAGTGAGCATCCACAAGTAATCAATGGAGAAGGCAGACCTGGAAAGAATTACTTGGCAGATATGGAAGGATGAAGTGGGCCACTAAATCATTTAATATGATTAATTTGCAGTTGCATTTTCAAACATTTTAGAACACTGGACCAATCTAATCTTCATTTTTTTGGTTATTTGACCATGGTTTTAAGTTAAAGATCATGATGTTGTCTGATTGAAAACATATCTAAATACTATATGAAAATACAATAAACAAAATTAAAAAAAGTAGTGAATTGTGACTACACTTAAACTTAAGAGCCTCCTAGACATCAAATAATTGACCCAACACTCATGTGTTGCCGTACTTTATAGGCATTACTGCTGAGCAAAAAAAGTTTCCTTTTACCCAATGAAACACAGAGAGTACAGTTCAGCAACCAGATGAATTGAACTGATAAAGGCCAGTCCAAGCAGATATGGATCCTACATCTTTCATTTCATTTCATGTATTTATTCATGATCAATTACTTAAAATTATAACATGGTAAAATGTACAAACTTTAAATTGCAAAGCACTAAAAAACAAAATCTGAAAATTATGACTAAAATCAAGGTGCATAAAAGTGTGTAAATAGGAAAGAGCAGGTTATCTGTATATAACGACTGAGGCTCGTTCCGGATTTCATGACGAGGCACTGATACAGTTTAATTTATTTCCACTTAGCATAACAAATTTAGAGTTTTTAAAAATGTAACCAAATTTACTAGTATTTTTTGTTTCAATTTTTTAGAATCATAACAATCAAAGTACATTTTAATGAAAAAAAACATGATATATTAGCAGAGCGATGATGAGGTTTAAAAATGTTAGGGTATGCTAATATAGTTTGCAAAGGGCTCGATTAGCCCAGGGTGTCTTGGCGCTTGCTTTGATACTGGAGAAGAAACGTGCAGGAGGAACAAGAGGCCTAGCAATTACTGAAAAGTCAAATTAGTTAAAAAGTTCAGTGTGTAATGCTTGTATAACCTGAACAGTCCAGGTTGAGAACGTGTCTGTGCTTAACAACGCAGCGGCAATAAAACAAAGATGTATCGATGTTTGTTAGAGTGAAATTCGGGCTTCTTGACACGTGTTGTAATTCTAAGCGGGCTTTCAGGCTTCACAGATTAGCTAGTTGGACATGCTGTTGGTGTACAAAATGTGCTAATAAATGGCCAATGGACGAATTGACAGGTAGGACTTGTGAAGGAATTCAGTTCTGAACGTATGGCATTGGTGATTCTCCCTTACCTTGCTAGGATCACAGGGGCAGACTGAGAGAGGCACAATTCAGTTGCCTCTTTGCAGGTTCATATCCCGTGGGCCACCAATATGGGGGCAGACAGGCGTCTACCTTCATTGTTTAGTTTAGGGCCGCAGCAGAGGGTACCAGGGTTCATTACGGTATTTGCATACCTTATATGATCTTCCTTTCCCTTCCCTTGGTTGTAGTCTGTTATTGGTAGGGCCGGGAGGCGCATATATAAAATGTTGCAACGGTTGTGGGTGCCTGTTGCTTGGCGCAAGTAGGGCTTCATGAACACATTTAGCAGCTTGTGGTTTATTTTGTGAGCAGAAATGCCAGTTTGTTGCATTTGTCAGCTTCAATGAGCATAATAGCACTGATATATTGGGGTGATTCCCTAATCACCCACGTTTTTTATGTGGATCATTCGGTTCACCATATCATTGATTTTTTTTGCTAGTCTTTGTTAGATTGGATGTCGCTAGAGCTGAAATGATGTAGTCAAAGTTTTTAAGTCTGAGGAGAAGGAGAGAGGCATAGTGTTGGACTTTCTGGAGTTTGCTGATAGCTTTAGATGGGAGACTTGCACATATACCATGCACAGATACTATTACAATACTGTATTCTGGAGATCATGACTGCCAAGACAAAAGCTATCCAATGAGGTAGCGTTCGCCCTAAAATGTGTGGTCCCTGTAACTGCTTACACTAACACTGCGTAAACTCCTCAGACTGAAGTGAAATAAAACTACAAGTAGATGATCTATACAGTGGAAGTATTAGGTGTGTCTTAATTGGTTAGAACATTTACAAAGTACAATTGGATTCATCCAGAACCATATGATGTGGGCCACTGCAAGAATTTCTCAACAAGTGAATCTCCAGCAGGCCTGGCAACACAAACTCCTCTTATGCTAAGGTAGGAGCAATGAGAAACCACCCCAGAAAGTCAGAAGTACCCGGCAGCATTGCAGGCAGGGAGTAGGGAAACACAGGGTGGTATCAGAGTTAATGGTCAGTAGACACAACGGGCACAAAAGGTAGCACAATAGGTAAACAGCATTTACCACGCATGCATAACAACGCGGTCATTACAACGACCGCGTTGTTATTTCGCAGACCGTTACAACGCACGTCCGAACAACGACTTGCGTTGGGGGGCAGAAGGTGTTGGATTTAAAATCCAACACCTTCCCTAGTGTCCGCACAGACTGGAGTTGGAATAGTAAATTATTCTATTCCAACATCCAGCGCCCCCTAACGCAAGTCGTTGTTACGACTAGCGTTGAAACGGTATGCGAAATATCAACGCGGTCGTTGTAACGACCACGTTGTTATGGCATGCGTTGTAAATGCATGCAAAAACATCACATATTCAGCGCAATAGCACCAAGATAAGAAAAGGTAGGATAAGATAAGATAAGAAAAGGTACAGCTCCATGCAAATCTTTGAAGAAATGTCATGAAGTCTCAAAACTGGAGTGTAGTGTAGTGTAGTGAAAATAGGGGGGGGGGGGGGTAACAAGCTCCAGGGGTCCCCATCCGGCAATGAGCAGGGGCGGCAGGCCACTGGCCTGAGAACGCCTGACTGGGTCCGGAGCATGGGAGTCCCCTCTCCATGTACCTTGCCGGGGGTCCCCCTCAAGTTTCAATACGTCACTAGTGCAGTTAATGAAATGCAATCATCGTCCTGCACAGTATTGTCCTACACCTTTTCATAACTGCGCGGTACCCAGAGGGTGAGTGTGGATCATCTCAGATTTGTTATTGTGATAGGCCACTCTTGTTCTTCAGCCTGACTGATGAACGCACCTAATGAATGAATTTAGTGAGATCAAGTGTGGAAATCTATTTCGCCAATAATTTTATCACTATCCAGCAAATCTTAAGCCTCACAAGCAACATTCCATAAGTGCAGGACAAAGTACAGCCTCAAATGAGAAAGGAGAATGTTTCAAAGAGTATATTTGCTTTTCCCAATAATGGCAAGCCCTGTAGAAGGGCCACAACTGAATGCAAGTTGCAACAACAATAGTAGATATATGTTTCTCTATGCAATCCATCAAGTACGTTATATTTGATCGTGAAAATACAATTTTACAAGCCAAATTTTGTCATAACTCAATCACATGAGTCAGGTTCATTCATTTGCACACAACAGATTACTTGAGGTTTTGCATGGAGCCCAGTTTACTCCATGGCAATCATTATAATGTATTTTTTGTCTAAACCTCTGTGTCATCTCCAATGAAGCAAGCCGTTGCACGTAACTGGAGGATAGCATTGAAAACACCACATTACCTAAAGTTTTGGCTACTTCCAGGTCCTGCTGCATGTACCCCGTACTTTTCTCCGTGTTCCCGAGAGACCAGTATGCACTGCTCAGCGCAGAGAAGACAGACCCCCTCAGCTTCAAACTGCAGGTCCCGATCTTCAGAGCCGCTTCCAAAACCACCACCGAGGCCCCATGATGCCCGGCAGTCAAAAGTTCTTGACCAATCACTGACACAACCACAAAGGGACTTTTGTCCAGCTTCATCTTCTGAAGTTGCTGATAGGTTGGCTCCAGGGACTCTGTGATGTGAAAAGAAAATGGGGTAGTTTAAAAAAATATGGCATTTCAAAGCTTCATAGAGTAAAGGATGGCGCACAGGCGTCTATGTATGCATTGTGTTCTCAAGTTTTGAGCATTTGTCATTGAATGAATACACCAATCTAAGCAAATGTACCGATTTGTGATAGGAGTCAAAGTTTTTATCTGTCTGACCAGTCAAATAGAATATTTTTCTGATTTCCTGGAGACTTTAATCAACACACTTTGTCTATGGAAATTAGGTCTTACCATGGTCTCGACCAAAATAGTTCTAGGTACATGATATTTCCAATAATAAACTTGAGCATCGTCTGTTTAGAACGTTAAGGCCTATCGATGCTCCTGGAATTGAGCATTGTAGGATGAACATGGGGAATGGACTGTCTCGAACCATCATGTTCATCCATGGCTCAGGCGATGTCATGAAACCTTCAAGTAAAGCATGTCTCTAGGGAGGTCTTTGGAATGCACTAGTTAAAGTATATACCTAAGATGTTAAGAAATCCTGTGTGTCCATTAAATTCAGGCATTGCTGTGATAAGTATGATCTGGTGATGCCATGAGGGATTCTCTGGAGGAACTTTCAGTTCAAACATGTCCCTATGCAAATCCTAGGAATGCTCTATCCATGTTCAAGAATGAAGCATAAGTCTTCAGAATATCTTTTCTATGCATAAGAAATCAAAGTTATTTTCTCAGCTGTGTGCCACACTTTTTAGAAATGATGGCTCAACTCCACTTGCAACATTGCACGAGTAGTAACTCATCACTTTGAAAGGAGTTACTATTACTACTAGGTAGTAATTACTCATAAAGTTACTACTTATAAAGTTACTGATAGTACAGTTACACTTCAAGAGTAAACTTACAATAAAAGTGTAACTTTACCTTTGTGAATCAGGCCAGTAGGTTTTTAACCCTTATGGGAATGGCCCGGAACATTCACGAATCCGTCACGCAAGGTACTGTTGACCAAAATCTTAGGTCTTCATTAAGTTTTACAGATGATGTAGCTGCTAGGCAACAACACATGCGTACTTGTGGGCCTGCATGTGAGCTGCAGTGATTTATGTGTGTCGCCTAAGTGCAAGGGTGCCTATATGTGTGTTGCCATCGTGTGGGAATGCCTGGGGTTGTGCACCAGTCCCTCCATTAATTTTGCCCTGGCAAGTAAATGCCTTAATCAGTGTTGTTTGCGTGACTGGACATCCATATATGTGTTGATCTATATGTGTTTGAAAGCCTGTCTTTGTGCATAAGGCCAGTAGCATAGAAAGGGTGCCATGGGCCAAAGCAATGTAAATGGATCAACAAGTGCTGTTGGGTAGTTTATGGCTGCCTTAATTCTGATGCAGTGTCTTCCACACAACCATTGGGCATTGATGCCTCTGTACCACCTGCACCATTGAAAGCTGCAACCCTTCATGGGTCTCTATATGTTGTGTGCCTGCACTTTACAGAAGGCAAACCTATTGCATTGCCATTGTTTGTTTCAGATTTAACCCCATCTTTCTCATGATCAAAGGCATGCCAGAGCATGAAAGCATGTAAGGAACACTCTATAATGTAATCCTTTGTTTGAAGGTTCATTTTCCAATCAAATCCCTTTGTAGGTTTCTTTATTGGTATTTCATGACACGGCTTCAGTAAAAAAAACTAACAAAACACTTTCTGAAATCCCAGTAATGTGTTCAGTGTGTCTATCGCAAAAAAAGGCCTCAAGGATTTCTCCCAAGCTAAAAACACCTTTGAAGTTTCAGATGAGAGTAATGATACCTTACCCAGAGTGCAAATTGTTAACTCCAGCATGGAAAGGTTAGAGATCGGGAATTTGTTCTAATTGCCCTGTGGTGTTCTGGTGCTGGAGTCTGGAATATTAGAAGATCTGGTGATACGAACACAACTTCTCTACTAGACATAGTGCAGATAACATACTGCAAATGTGATTTCAGAGCGAGAGAATGCGAGTGTGGCTATACATATGCGCGGCCACTCGCACTAGAGCCCCCACCCTTAAGAGTTCGGCGGACTGTGGCAAAAAAGTGCAATGTCTCAAGGCGCTTGGGAAACGCCGAACCACCGTAACTCTCAGCGCAGTGCCAGGCCGGTGAAAACTGGGTGATGACTTCATCACGATGCCTCTCCTTACTTAGGCGAAGGCGTTCCGGTGCGCTGGGGGCAATATCGGTTGGGTGAAGGTCAGCTAATCCAGCCCCTGACACTACAGGATCCACAATGCAAAGGGAGCTGCAGACACCGCCCACTGGGGCAAGGACTTCCACGTGTGTCTCTGCAGTGAGTGGACTCGGGGGAGAGAGTCCGGATAAATCTTCCCTTCAAAGGTGGAAGGAGTGTCTCCACCAGTCCCAGTGAGACGCCCCGTTTCCTTAATTGAACAGTGAATTCTGAACGAGCAAAGGCACCTGAGGAAGGCACGGAGTGATGAAATGCATTTTGCCGCTCGCTTTTAAAACTGAATTAAAAGGAGGGAGAGGTGTGTGTGTGTGCGAGTGTGCGTGCGTGCGTGTGTGTGTGTAGATATTTATGAAGTATTTGTATATGCATGTATACATATAGGGTGGTCCCAACCGGTTTGGTATAGTTAGGTCAGCTGTTCTATAGGAAAAGCATTGTTTGTGTTGCTAATAACTTTCGCACCGTTTGACGAAACGTCCCAAAAAAGATGTACCTTTTAGACTAGTTTGTGTATGGATATTTGGCAGAAAGCTAGCTCATGGTCCACAGATTGTGCTTTTTGTGATTTGGTGTAATCCGTTCAGTAGTTATGAGAAATTAAGGATAAACAATTATTGTATAACTGGACAGTTGAAACCGCAAGAGTCTCTCAATCTAAAAATAGAGAGTTCTGATTGGCCCAGGGAGCTTTATTTCCCTTGAGTCATCTCGCTCCCACAGGTGAGAGTGCTCTGATTGGCTGCCAGCAACATGAGAAAAATGTTGCTGGAAGCCATTACAGTACTCGGGGACTTTGTCTCCAGTCCTGAACATGTAGAAAACAATATAAGGGGGCAGGGTAGGAATACCCTGCCCCCCCAAGCCCCTTGGGGGGTCCCAGAGGGACCCTCTCTCAGCCAAAAATAAAAAATTACTAAGTTTATGCCTCAGGGAGCACATCCTCTGGGCTGTATTCATAAAGAGGAGGGGAGCTGCATGGCACCCCCTCTCCGAGCCTCCAGAGGCCCAGGGGAGGCTACCCCTGGGGTGAAATTTGTTTATATGGAGAGGGTGCTGCACAGCCCTCACCCCCGAGCCTCCAGAGGGCCCGGTGTGCCCACAACTAGAGATTAAATTACTTTATATGGGCAAGAGGGACATGAGGCCCCCCTCCGCAAGCGAGGAGAGCCCACCCTCCGTGACCAAAAATAGTATACATAGGGAGGGGTGTGTAGCATGGACCCCTCCCTGAGCCTCTAAAGGTCCTGGGGAGTCCACCTCCGTGGCAGAAATTTTACAAAATGGGGGGGGGGGAGGGGGCGGGCAGCGGGACCTCTCTTCCAGATCCATAAAAGACCCCAAGGAGCAGGTCCCTGGCGCCGATACATTTAGGGAGGTGGGCCACGTGGCCCCCTCCCTGCACCTTAAACAGTCCTGGGTCCCCATCCCCAGGGCTCAGAAGCTATGTCCCCTAGAGCCCACCCCCAGGGCATAGAGGTTTTCCTGCCTGTATCAGTGCTGTCAAAGAAACCTGTGTTTGTTTTAATTGGTGGAAGCATTTTCAGAACCCTCGTCAAGCGTGAGCAAACACAAAGTTTGCTACCAGCAGGCCGGAACTTTGAAAACACTCCTGCCCGCTGTTAGCAGATTTTTGATCTGCTTCCCTGCCTACACTGACGTGGGAAGTAAAACAGAACAAAATATTGCTCCCACCCTGAGGGAGAAGCAATAGTAATTGCTCCCTGTGGGCAGGAGCATTGCCAGCTCCCACAAAAGGACGAGAGCTGGCTGGGACTGCAGGGGCTTTGAGGCTCCCCCAGCATCCCCCAACAAGTATATGGTGGATGCCCTGGTTGGGCATCAGGGGACCTAACTTTAAAAAGTGCAGACCCCATACCCCAGGGCCAGTAGCTGCTGAGGGAGGGGGGCAGCTTTATGTTATGTTATGTTATGTTAATTGGGATGTATAAAGCGCGTAATCACCGGCAGGTCTCTTAGCGCTAAGAGAAAGTAACTGAAACCCCACCAATCGCTATCTGTCAGTACACTTGGTCAGAACGTATGTTTTTCCCAGACCTCTGTGAATAGTAAAGTCTTAAGTTTTTTCCTAACTGGGAGAAGGGTGGTTTCCTTGCATAGGCTTTCTCGTAGCTTATTCCATAGAGGGGGGATCAGGACAGAGACAGCTCACCCGCCTTTTGTAGTTTTGTTGAACCGTGGACAGGCCAGCAGGCCTGCCCGGACGAGTGGAGGGCACGTACTGGCACGTAGCTCCCCAGGTGGTCCTTGATGTATACCGGGATTTGTCCATGAAGGGCTTTGTGGGCAATGCAGAGGCCCTTAAACCTGGCTCACTGTTTGACGGGGAGCCAGTGCAGCTGCTGTTGTCCCCCTCCCCTTTATTTAAATAAATAAGGCACTAGGGGTTGTGATCCCCGGGGCCTAATAAGGCTCAGGGAGTGGGGCCATGTGGCCCCTTCCCTTTATTTAAAAAAAAGGCCTGGGGGATGGGGTCCCCAAGGCCTAACAAAGCTCGGGGAGGGGGGTTGTGCAGCCCTCACTCCTAATTTTCAGAAATGGTACTGGGGCGGGAGTCCCCAGGGCCTAACAAAGCTCCAGAAGGGGCGGGCCATGCCAGCCCCCTCTCCTTTATTTTTAGTAATGGCCCTTGGAGATTGAGTCCCAAGGGCCTTACAAGGCTCAGGGAGGGGGTCACGTGGCCACCCTTCCCTTTATTTTTAGTAATGGCGCTGTGGGATGGGGTCCCCAGGGCCTAATAAAGCTCAGGGATGTGGGCCAAGTGGTCCACCCTTCCCTTTAATTAAAAAAAAAACAGCCCTTTTTAAAGTTAGGTGCCCTGATGCCCAACCAGGGCATCCACCATATACTTGTTGGGGGATGCTGGGGGAGCCGCAAAGCCCCTGCAGTCCCAGCCAGCTCTCGTCCTGTAGTGGGAGCTGGCATTGCTCCTGCCCACAGGGAGCAATTACTAGTGCTTCTCCCTCAGGGTGGGTCCCCCAGGGCCTAATAAGGCTTGGGGAGGAGGCCACATAGCCCCCCTCCCTGTTTGTAAAAAGGGCCCTGCGTCAACCTCCAGCCTTGCACGGCCAAAGGCCGTGCGCAATGTGGGGTTGGCTGCATGTAGGGGGTTGGCTACAGGGCCTTATCTTGGCCAACTCCCCAAAAGGCAACCAACCCCACACTGCGCGCGTTCTTCAGCAGAGCTAACTATACCTTGAGCCCCCGCCATGTACTGCTCATGACCTCACATATTACATCACTCATGGCATGTTCTATGACTTCATTTATGAAATCACTCACACCATCTCAAATGACAACACTGATGGCATCACTGGTGACATCATCCAATGAGTGTGTTAGTTTGTTTTACTGTTTACATAGAGACAGGTAGCTACCCATAATAATTTTCTACCTAATTTTGTACAGCCTGTGTCCAGGTGATGGGTGTAAATGTTTACAAAATGCATGTGCTGAAAATGCATCATGGGTGTGCAGAGTTATTGAGCATGTTATAAATGTTTGCATTGACGAGTAACTCTGCGTGCAGGTGACAGTTGACAGCTTGTGTCCGCATTTTCCACATAAGTTCTTAAGCTCTGCAGAAAAAGCTTGGCGGATCGATGGTCACGAGGGTCTGTCGTCAATAGTGCATAATTGGAAGTACCTAATTCTGCTATAATCAGTTGCCAGATTTGTGCTTACCTATCTACATTAATTTTAATGTTATGAAATATTTTCATAATTTTGGTGTAATGTTTCGTTTGTGGATTCACTGAGTGACACTCAAGAAAAGTCTATTTAAATTTGCGAAACTGAATATGTCAATGAAGACAGGTTGCAATTAGAATGACGCATGTATTGTTCTACGTTTGCATGCCGCACCCACTTTAAGGTCCTCCACACTCATCTCAGAGCCAGGGGTCCTTAACATTCTACCCCCGTACGCTGCATGCTTCTACATTTCATTCATGTACGCCGTTGGTACATTAGGAAGAGACGCCATTAACCTCTAGAGGGAAATGTCGGCACGAACCCCTCGTTTTGGTTTAATAATTAGAGTATGCGAGAGACGGTTTAGCATCAAAGTGTACAGTCATCCGTCTTTCATACCACTAATTGAATTTCCAAGTTAAATCCTGGCTGTTTGAATTCTATCACCATAATCCCCGAAGCTCGTGGAAACATCTGCTCCTGGAGACGGGCTGATGGCAGCAGGACTTGTTCCAAAACGAGCGTAAAACAGGAATAACTAAGGATTGCAAAAGAGCGGGAGGGTTCTTTGCTGCTCCTTGTGAGTTTTCTGAAGGTGCTTCAGTGTCCAATGTGAAGGATAATGGCGGGAAATAAAGTCATGCCACACTTTTATCCAGGTGGTACTGCTCTGTAAACGCGTCAGGTCCATGGCGTGAGGCACATGGTCGTACCGCATTGTCCACGAATCTGATTTCGGAAGGCAGAACACAACTTCAGGTCATAGCGTCACAAAGACCAATTGGAGATGATGTCACAATCGATGGATATGACTAATGAGGAGTGAACAGAAACAGGGCTACTCCACACCTTCAACACATCTAATTTAGGGTTTAAAAAAAAAACAGTCATGCCACGCCAGTGACAGCCTTAGTGAGAGTCCCGTAGTGAGCTCGTCACACACTAGCAACTAGTCAGGTCGGGGGCACCAGAAATTAAGCCACCCTACTCTACCAACAAGCCTAATCTTAATCCATGGATACATATACAGAGTAATTGCTATTTGGAAGGGTTGCCAACAACACACCTCTTCCAAATAATGGTTTGTTATCCACTTCTAGACCTAATTTAGGAGTTGCTAAAACGTTACTGATATGTAAAATGGGTTTAATGCATTTCAAAAAAATTTTTTGAAGTTGCAAACTCTGATTTCGAGTGTTTGCAAACATAATAATGTTGAGTACATCTGATCTAGTTCTTTTCATACAAGTCAAACCCTTCACAAAGCGGTAAAATATGAGCTCAATTTCTGAGAATCAGGTTTGTGAGACTAAAGATCATGCATCATATTTGGCAAGACTAATTCATGCTGTAAAATGCAATCCTGTTCATGTAACTTGAGTGTAGCAAAACATAATGCTATGCCGCACTGCTTACTAAACGTATCAAGAGCGGCAAGACACACAGCAAGAGTAGTCAAGAGTGGCAAGACACACAGGAAGACTAGTCAAGAGTGACAAGACACACAGCAAGAGTAGTCAAGAGTGGCAAGACACACAGGAAGACTAGTCAAGAGTGACAAGACACACAGCAACAGTAGTCAAGAGTGGCAAGACACACAGGAAGAGTAGTCAAGAGTGGCAAGACACACAACAAGAGTAGTCAAGAGTGGCAAGACACACAGGAAGACTAGTCAAGAGTGACAAGACACACAGCAAGACTAGTCAAGAGTGGCAAGACACACAGGAAGACTAGTCAAGAGTGACAAGACACACAGCAACAGTAGTCAAGAGTGGCAAGACACACAGCAAGAGTAGTCAAGAGTGGCAAGACACACAGGAAGACTAGTCAAGAGTGACAAGACACACAGCAAGAGTAGTCAAGAGTGGCAAGACACACAGGAAGACTAGTCAAGAGTGACAAGACACACAGCAACAGTAGTCAAGAGTGGCAAGACACACAGGAAGAGTAGTCAAGAGTGGCAAGACACACAACAAGAGTAGTCAAGAGTGGCAAGACACACAGGAAGACTAGTCAAGAGTGACAAGACACACAGCAAGACTAGTCAAGAGTGGCAAGACACACAGGAAGACTAGTCAAGAGTGGCAAGACACACAGCAAGAGTAGTCAAGAGTGGCAAGACACACAGCAAGACTAGTCAAGAGTGACAAGACACACAGCAACAGTAGTCAAGAGTGGCAAGACACACAGGAAGACTAGTCAAGAGTGGCAAGACACACAGCAAGACTAGTCGAGTGGCAAGACACACAGCAAGACTAGTCAAGAGTGGAAAGACACACAGGAAGACTAGTCAAGAGTGGCAAGACACACAGCAAGACTAGTCAAGAGTGGCAAGACACACAGGAAGACTAGTCAAGAGTGGCAAGACACACAGCAAGAGTAGTCAAGAGTGGCAAGACACACAGCAAGACTAGTCAAGAGTGGCAAGACACACAGGAAGACTAGTCAAGACACACAGCAAGAGTAGTCAAGAGTGGCAAGACACACAACAAGAGTAGTCAAGAGTGGCAGGACACACAGGAAGACTAGTCAAGAGTGACAAGACACACAGCAAGACTAGTCAAGAGTGGAAAGACACACAGGAAGACTAGTCAAGAGTGGCAAGACACACAGCAAAACTAGTCGAGTGGCAAGACACACAGCAAGAGTAGTCAAGAGTGGCAGGACACACAGGAAGACTAGTCAAGAGTGGCAAGACTAGTCAAGAGTGGCAAGACACATAATCATGTCAAAATGTGCAGCCGGCTTCAAAACCAATGACATATAGAATGGTCAACACATACTGCCAAGAGGCAACCTCCTCAACAACTATAAACAAATGTAATCAATGCCAGGAGACACAAACTCATGCCATCGATAAGACAAAGCAAGAGCTGGCATAATCGTGAGTGGAGGGACACAATGTGATGCCACTAAGATTAATCATGGGTGGCTGTACACAATCGATGGTACACAGTCAATAAATCTGATTTAAGGAAACATGGCATGCAGTAATACTAAACTGTCAGCAAATTTATTTAAGGCTGGCACAACAGAAGATCACTGTGCCAATCAATCTCATAGAGTGATAGAACATGAAATCTTGCAATGGTATATTAAGAGTTCTCCTTTGCACTTATAACCAGTGCTTAATTTGTGAAAACAAAAGTGTCAGGGCTCTTCTTGGGACGCCACTACAACCTGCACTCCCACAGACCCTGCCAGCGCTGCCAATGACAGTACTAACACAATTACTAACCATCGCACTCCTGCAAGTGTGAGAATTGAGTCTATTCCAGCCCACCCAAACCTATAAGAATGCAGAGGGGTGGCGGGTATTTACTGTATATTTAACTATTTAACACTATTGTAGTGTCTTCTCAAAATTATACAGACAACTCCACCATGTTGTCGACTGTTATTTATGCGGGTGTTGAGAATTAAGTGGCAGTGCCAAGCACCGGAAACTAATTGCTCAAATTAAGCATTGCTTGTAACCAAATATGAAAAACTAAGAATTTAAAACAGTAGCGTAGCAAGGGGGGTGGAGGGGGCAGTCTGCCCCGTGCGGAACAGGTTTTAAGGGCGGCGGACACCCATCCGCCCCCCCAGCCCTTACCTGTGGCAAATGCAGGGACCGTCACCCCCCACCACACACCCACGCTCTCACCTGCGGCCGTAGCGGGTCAGCAAAACGCCCCAACCACCACAGGCGTCTAAAGGTCTAGTTACGCCACTGATTTAAAAGATGGTCAATCTTTCCCAAAGCAGTAACCAGCAAAAAAGCATGTTTTAAATGACATAAATATAGACCCTACAAAAGGTGACTCATTTGTCAGACACTGCGATTCTTACATTTGCTTGCTTGTGAAAATATATAATTGCAAAAAGAACAATTGATGGACAGAATGCAGAACAATGTCATACATTCACCCCAGTACAGAGATCTGGGCCTAAATCCATAGTTTTTTTGCTCACCATGCCATTCCAGTTTGAACCCAGCCATATGCAAATCAGTCTTGACCCTGTGCCTCATGGGAACAGTCCAGCCCGAACTGCCAGGCCAGGTTCTCCCTGGACTGGAAACAAGCTTCTTTCTTTTGTGAAAATATATAAGGCATTTTATCACAAACGCTTAAGAAACCAGAAGTATGGAACAGATTTACTAACTTATTGTGAATGAATAAATCTTATTTATACACCCTCACGACCAAAATAGAATTCAATTAAAGAAATGTGTGAGCAGCCTCCCAGTGTTCATTCATGGTATTTTAGGAATGTGTTTTTTTTTTCATTGCTGATTGGTTCCAGATTTAGTACCGCGCTGATTTTTACAACTGCTATAAACACTGCTGTATTTATACCATGTCATGTCATACTTTGAATAACCGAGTGACACGGATATCCGGGCAGAGATCTGGGAGTATTATACAGTGGCTGGACAAGAAGCGTGTTGATGCTGTGGATGAGAGGCAGCGCCATAATTTAATTTTATTAATACTGCAGCTAGCTTTTTGTAAAGGAAAGATCAGTGTTTTTGAGCAGGAATGCTGGAAGCGGTGCCGGGCCATTTTCTCTCAAGGTAGCCAGATGGCGGCCTTCCTTCTCCACCCAGGGGCAGTTCCCAGTGATATTAACACGTTGTCCTGTACCAGGCAGAACAGCTGGCACCAAATCTAATAGCATCAGCACCGCCTTGCAAGATGTTTCTCAAATACTTCGTTATCAAAATGTACCATCATTTTAGCTCTCACTTGTGTTGCGTAGTAACCGCATCCAAATTTAGACGGGGTCTTTGATGAGGGTATATGAGGGTACACATTATTAGAAAGTGATTTGCTGCCCTTTCTTCAAATATCAGTGAAAAGAGAGAACTTTATTCAAGATGCTGGTCCTTTTTAGGTCGAGCCTGGGCAGCGCATGCGCTGCCCTGCAGGCATGCTGTATTGAAATGAAATGAAATGAATGAATGAAATGAAAGGGGATTTATAAAGTGCGACTGCTGTATGGACTTAAAGCCCCGCCCACTCTCCTCCCCTATTTTGACTGGTTTGTATCATTGTCCATTGTAAACTGTGGCTTTTCATTGGTGAGTAGGCTTAGTAGTCCCTCCTTAGTACCGTCTCATTTTGTAACCTCTAGTGAGGACACCCCCGGTTACGTGTGTTGTTGCTCGGTAGGCTTTAATTATATCCTCCGAGCGCTATTTTCCTAAAGAACTTAACACCAAACACAATGCAATAGGTCTCACATTTGCGAGAGTTTAAGCTATTGGCATTGTAAATGACAATGCCTTTTTTTTTTTTAAACAACACATAAATAAAAGGCATTGCCATTTACAATGCCAATGGCTGAAACTCTCATAAATGCGAGACCTATTGCATTGCAAATGCTTGTTTCTTAAATCCATGATTAACAGGACACAGCACACCACCATCCCTGTGACGGTCTTCCAAAATGCAAACCGTTATTTTCTAAAGCAGCCTCTGCTCCTTAAAGAAACTGGTGCAGCTTACAAAAACAGGACATGAAAAGGTTCTCTGTATCACTTCCTGCTACCCCCCAGCGTCCTAGTCTGCCACTCTGAGTACCATCTCCTTGGAGAAGTTGGTAACTGGTCAATGGTTGGCAACTGAAACTGCAATCACAAAGCATTGATACATTCAATGCCGAATAGTAATTTGTAGGAACGCCCTTTCAAATTGCACTTCTGTATTAAAACTTATTCGACTCATAAACCGTGTTTTGTACATTAGAAGTGAACCTTTTGAGGTTGCAATTCCTGTGAGTTCCGAATTATAGGGTTTGCAATCTCAAAAGGGCTTAGTAGAGCTGGCCCTAAGATATTTAGGCAGATTTGTACTGCCATATTTCTTCATCGGCTTCAGTGTGACACTGATTTGATCTTTGAATGTTCCCAGAATGGTCTTAGCCATGTAGTATTTCGATTTATCATAAATCTGTGAATGTCTAAATCTATAGCTAACAGTTCATTTCACATATTAGGTGACCGAGAGGCATCTTATGTCAGGTGTAGGCCTGGTGAATATAGACTGTGAAAAAGGGTTTCCATCTAGTTTTTAGACAGGCAAACTGCCTGGTTTACATCCAGAGCTGCTGGCACCATCACCTGTCACTCTCAGGATGTACTGTAAGGCCTCCAAGGCTATGCCCTGGATAAAATCCCCCCAAACCAGGCTTCAAGAGGAAGAGATGGGGGAATCCATGTAGAATCACCTTCCAGCTCACCCAAATTAGCTATAATGACCGATAAAATCACAACAAGGTTATCTGCCTGAGAAAGCAAATGTGTAGGGTGGTGTATGGTCCTGCAGTGCTATATAAAAAAAATCCCACCCTACAAGGGAAACATGTCACAATAGACAGCATCTTCATTGGGAGCCACAGGGGTTATAAACCATCCTAAGCCCTTTCTGCTTCCACAGCTCCCACTGACAATGGATGGCAGGGCTGCCACCATGCACCTCACCAGCAACAACAGCCGTTCAGTGACAGCAGGATCTGCAGACTCTCCAGGGTGAAGAGTCGGCAACCCCCATCGCTCACGATGCTCTGACGGAGCTCTTTGCTCCTGCAGTTTGGCTGCCACACAGCGACTGAACGGCGGTGGAGGCAGGCTGCCCATCACACCCTCAGCTGCTCCTGCTGCACTGCAGTGACAGCACAACCACGAGAAGGAGGAAGGAGGAGGAGGCAGGAGAAAGGGAGCAGCCTCCTTTCACTTCTCTTGAACACAGCCTATGCCTCCCCAGCTCCCGCAAAACAGAGCAAATTTGAAAAAAAGGTAGAAGAAAGTCTATGAACATTACAATGTTTTATTAGACAATAGATCATAACATTTTGAGTTCTCCAGTGCAGACAATGGAGTGTTTCAGGGCCAATAATGGCTGGTACAGACCTTCTGCTCTAACCTTTCAATGTTTGTCTTTCAGTGGGTGGAATGCTCTAATGGCTTTACAGTCCTTCTGCCTCAGGCAATAATGGTTATTAAGGCCTGAATCTGAATTATAGGCCTAGGCTACCATCATACGCGGCATAGTTTCTCACCTGTAGCTCAGCCCTTTAACAACCATTACTGCCTTTAGCAGTGGGCTATAATCAGTAACAGCAGGAAAGGTTGTGCAAGGTACTTATTACCATGTAGGCATAGTGTGCTCCTTGTAAGCTGGGTTTGTAGGTTTGTGAGGAGACAGCGAGATCTGGGAACTTCAAGAAGGCCACCAGCATACTGGACATCGAGGAGGAAACGTCAAAAACCTCATTGAATTGGTCGGGAGAGAGAAATCCAATAGACTGTGACGCGGAAAATGAGCAAAGGAGAATATCCAAGGAGGAAAACAGAGGAGACAACAGAGATCTTGCAGGAAGCCGAGGAGGGAGAGACGCCGAGGACAGCGACCCCGACAGGAGTCAAAGAGAAGGTGGGAGTCACCACATTGGGAGTGAGGCAAGTAGCAGCAGTAACTGCACTGGAGGCCGCATGTGATACTACATGCGAACCCGGAGGCAGAGGGGCTTTTTGTGTACCACCGCTGCAGCCCTAGGAGAGAGTTGTAGCATCAGGCAAGAACTCTTCCTACAATTTTTCCAGTTGCAGTGGTGGTAATTCACTGTTTGGTGCTTTGCGTGTCGTTGGTGGGGAAAAATTGTCTTGAGTTTTACCAGTGAAAAGGGGCGGGCATAGCATGAGGAAGAAAGCCAAAAGGGAGTGGAGCACTGAAACCAGGCCAAAAGCTGGTCTCATGAGAGAAAAGGCGACAGAAAGCAATTAAGAAGAGAAAAATAAAGAGCAGGCTGCTCTACTAACTTCTAATCAACACGTACAAGACACTGCTAATTAACTCATACCATTAGGAGTGCGTGTGTCCACCCTAATATTCCTGGGCCTCCATAGCAGCCTGGCCACCTAAAAGGTGGGGACAGTATATAGCACCACTTCTCCAGGGGAGTTACAGCCAGCTTACCAGGCTGCCAATGCGGCGGTAACAACAGCATATGCAGATATATACATACTCCTGTGACTTGGCTGTGATTCAGAATACTACAGAGTGCGGTTTCGTGGAGAAAAATGGGCAACTGGGGACAATCCCCGAACATTGCACTGCTGAATCAGAGACTTGGGAAATAGGTGGCTCTAACATAATACAGCGAGCATTGGAGAGGTCACAGAGAAAATATATCTTGAACAATTTCTTGCAGCACTTCCACTGAGTAAGCAGAACTGGCTCAAACAACACAATTTCACAGCTAATAATACTGTAGAACTGGACTGTGCCTTTCACCCGTCACTAGAGTTTAGTTTCACCATAACTAGAACTACAGCAGGACCCGTTAAGGTGTGGACCCGTATAGAGCCCAAAATGAATCCTGTTATGAAAACCCCAGGAAAACCAATGACCAGCGGCAATGGTGACTTCCAAGGGCCACAGTGTTTCCATTGAAGGGAGTGGGGTCACATAGCCCGTCACTGTCCACCATGATCCGCACCTGCTGAACCTAAGGAAGTCAGATATACGAGAGGCCGGGTCACATACATGGGCATAGGAGATAATAAATGTATCTAAATGGCAAGGCCGTTCCAGCCTTATTGGACACCGGATGTCATTGCACAATAGTTAGCAAGGAGTTAGTGCAAGAGTCCCAAAGCAAAGAAGGGGATGCCATCCTTGTGACGTGCATCCATGGTGATTAAAAAGGGATCCTCAACTGCGGAAATTAGGGGTAATAATTGGTACTGATCACCCCAAGTTCAATCAGTACCTGGCATATCGGGAGGAACAGCCTCCAAGGGATACCTGGAATAAGGAAGCCCCTTCTAGGCGGATAGACCTAGAAACACTAGTTGTGAAAGTGAGAAAAACTAAACAAGAGAAAAGAAGGGAGAAACAAAAGTTTTTATATAACAGCAACTCCAATTCCAGTCCGGTTCTGTCAGCTCCAGAGGTGGCAGGTGAAATCCAACCTTACTCCCAAACGGTGCAGCGGGAGGGCAGCATCCTGATACATTTGTGGGAAAAAGTCAGGACAGGAGACCCCAAACACAAAGGACCCATATTTTGTGTTAAAAAGGGCCTGTTGTATCGTGTGGATAAGGTGGGGGGGAAATCTTGAACAATTATTGGTTCCCACTGTGTTTCGCAGACAAGTATTACAGGTGGCCCACAACAAGACAGGGGGAGGACATTATGGTAAAGAAAATACCCTAAAATATCGACTACAGAGATTTAATTGGCCAGAAGTATATCAGGACGTAGCACAATATTTTTCATCATGCAGACAATGTCAATATGACAAACATCGCAGGAGTAACCAAGGCTCTGTTATATCCTCTTCCCATCAATGAAGTTTATTTCCAAAGAGTAGGTATGGACCAAGTTGGCCCCTTAACCTCATCAGCTCGGGAGCACAAGTATATTCATGCCCTAGTTGATTATGCTACTCGGTATCCGGAGGCCATCCCAATGACCAGTATGACAACCTTGACTGTATCCCAGGCAATGATCACCTTTTTTGCTTGAGTGCGCTTTACTCGGGAACTTTTATCTGATCAGGGCACTCCCTTTATGTCCCAGGTGATGGCTGAAATATGCAAAATACTGGGCATAAAACAGATACGCACAACAGTATACCATCCTCAGACAGACAGACTGGTCAAGAGGTATAATAAAACAAGAAAAACATGTTAAAGATGATAATATCAAAAGCTGGGAAAGACTAGGATCAAAACTATCCCTTGCCTTCTTTGCGATCCGAACTCCTGAACAAACCTCGCATGGGTATTCCCCTTTTAAGTTATCATTTGGCAGGAAACCTCTGACCCTATTAGACATGGAAGTATTGCAGTGGGTGGAACAAGCAAATGAGGGGAAGTCCTTTGCCTGAGTATGTTACAGGTTTAAAAGAATCCCTGGCTACGCTGTGGGAGCAAGTGCATGATAGAAAAAGCCCAGAGTTGACAGAAACACTTTAATGATAAGGGAGCCAAGTTAAGAGAATTCTCTGAAGGAGACAAGGTCTTAATATTACTTCCCTCTGTAGTAAATAAACTTTTAGCCACCTGGCACGGACAATAAGTATTCCTCAAAAAACATAACCCCTGTTAATTATAAAATACCGATACCCCAAAAGGGTAAGGAAGGGCTGCGGTTTCAGGTGAAGTTCTTAAAAAGATAGTAAGAGCCTATCTCTAGGGATAAACTAACCATACCCATTAAGTATACCTCTAATTCCCAACCAATAGATATACCTATACCAGTACAAGGTCAAAGAATTGTAAGCTACGTTAAAATTGTATCCTCCTTAACCAACGAGCAGAGACAACAATTATATCACCTTATTCAACAGTACCCTAAATTATTCTAGAGTACTCCAGGTCACAACTCACTCATAATTAATAATATCATAATGACACAGGACGAATTGCTAAACAAAAGCCCTATCGCATCCTGGCTACTAGACGGGAGGCACTGGAACAAGAAATAAAAGCCATGCTAGAAACAGATGTCATTGAAACTTCCCATAGTGAATGATGTTCCCCATAGTCCTGGTGCTTAAAGGAGATGGGACTCTTCGCTTCTGAATTGACTTTAAACAGTTAAACAGTATGTTCAAATTTGACACTTATCCAATGCCTCGCATAGATAAGCTTGTGGAGCAACTTGAGGGAGACAGTATAATGAACACATTAGATCTAACCAACGGGTGCTGGCAGATCGCATTAACACCAAAGGCTCGGGAGAAAACTGCCTTTTCAAAACCTTTAGGGTTATACCACTTTAAAATATAACCCTTTGGTCTCCATGGGCCCCTGCCACTTTCCAACAACTGATGTATTATATACTCCAACCCCACCATGGGTACGCAGCTGCTTATCCCAATTATATATATATTGTACTATAACCCAACATGGGATACCCAACTGCAACATTTAGCTCTAATTTGCGATGCTCCACAACAAGCAAGCTTTACCATTAGCCCTAAAAAGTCTACCCTAGCCACTTACCAAATACAATACACAAGACACGAACTAGTCAATCCCAGATAGATAAAATAAAAGCTATAAAACAAATGTCCCGACCCACCGGTAAATGAGAAATACACAAATATATGGGCTTGGTAGAATATTATCATAGATTCCTTCCCCACTTTTCACCAGCCCCCTCACTGACTTGTTGACCAACAAATATTCATTGCGCATACAGCAGTGGTTAGACCGCAATGATCACAGCTTCCAGCAGTTGAAAAATAGTCTATGTAATGCCCCGGTTCTCCAAAGCCCCAATTTCAATAACACATTTGTGCTACACACACACTTCAGGTTATGGTATAGGAGCTATTTTGTCACACCTGGATGACCTCTTGTGTCTCAGCTGTAAAATGTTCCCAAGAGAGAGGAATTACTCAACTATTGAGAAAGAGTGTCTGGCTATTAAACGGGCTGTAGAAGCACACCAATATTACCTCTTAAGACGCAAGTTCCTTTTATTAACTGACCATGCTCCATTAACCTGGTTAACCGTAACAAGGATACCAACCAAAGAATATTGAGATGGGTCCTGGAATTACAGCCTTTTTCCTTCCAGGCACTAGACAAACCCTAGAAGACTGCAAAAGAACGTAGATTATCTCTCTCTGTATCCATTGGCCGAATGGCCCCAATGGACATTCCTAGGGGAGGAGCAGTGTGAGGAGACAGCGAGATCCAGGAACTTCAAGATGCCCCTAGCTTTCCATGGCGACATTGAGGAATAAAGGTCAAAAACTGCTGGGGATTGGTTGGGAGACAGAGATCCGACAGAATGCGACACGGAAGATGAGCAAGGAAGAATATCAAAGGAGGAAAATAGAGGCGACAAAAGAGATTTGACAGGAAGCCGAGCAGGGAGAGACACCAAGGGTAGCGACCCCGACAGGAGTCAAAGAGAAGGTGGGAGTCACCTCGTTCGGAGAGAGGCAAACAGTGGCAGCAATATCATCATCGAGACCTTCCCCAGAGTTTTATATTGTGCAAACTTGACCCAAAGGTATCAGGTATCAGAGCGCTTTACATGAGCACCAGTTGTTCCACAGATTTGAGGTTGACCACCCTAGCCGTTAGGCCACATCGTGTCCCCATCTTGAGCCTGATGGAGCAGCCAGTCCTTTCACTCGGCTGCTTGTGTGTTTCTTTCTTCTCCTCTTCCTAGCCTACCCTTCTGTGTGGCAGGGCACCGCCCCTTTTGCCCACATGCACCAACCGCCCGAGTAATATGTAGTATCACGTGAGCATCAAAGTATGAAAAATGAAGATAAAATCATGACTCTGGCCATTCAACATTACAGTTTTCCAGTGGGATATTTTCTCCCCAGTAACAGACATGGAGAAGTTAAAGAACACTAACACAAATCTGGTTGAATGTACTCCCACTGAAGGGACTAGCTGTATTGCAGCATAGCTCATGGAACTGCTTGAAATCACCTTCAATTTGTTACTACCCAATCACATTGTATGGCGATTCCTAGCACTGTTCTGGGGCTTAGCAAAGCTAAAAGACACGTAAACCACATGCCACATCAATTAAGCAAAACTTAGTGATTCAAAATCGCATCAAAATACCTTTACACCTACAGCAGCTAGAACTTGCATGATACTACGTGCGAACCCGGCGGCCAAGGAGGCGGATACTACTGCCATGGCCCTAGGAAAGGGTGCCCTTTCTACAATGTTTCCAGTTGTGGTGGTGATAATCCACTGTTTAGTGCTTTGCATGTCAGTGGTGAGGAAACACCGTCTTGAGTTCTACCATTGAAAAGGAGGCAAGGGGAGGCATATTATAAGGAAGAAAGATGAAAGAGAGAGGAGCTCTGAAACAGGGCCAAAAGTTGGTTTCACAAGAGAAAAAGTAGCGGGAGAACTAACTGGGCATTCCCGTGTGTGGTTAACCCCAAGCACTTCCACCCAACTGGCGACCCACTTGAGAAGGGAAAGGCAGGCTGAAAGAGTGACGAGATCAAGGGGAAAAGAAATGGAAGAGGGAAGAAAAACCTCAACCAGCAACAACCTTTTGGCTTAGTATAAATGGAGGAAATAAATTGAAATAGAAAAAAAAAGACATTTTTAAAAACGATCTAAAGACTGGTTTATGTACACCACGAGGCCACAGAGTCTTTGTAGATTTTCATTGATTCTAGTTCGTCAAATAAAGATTATTTTAGTTTCTATGCTGATCTTTTGTCCAAACACATTCCTTTTTCCTAATCACACTGAAATATGTGTCATCTTTCCTGCACTACTTTAAATGTTGTATCCTAGTCAATGCTAGATCTACGTTTCGATTTATTTTAGTATTTCTTTTTGCAAAGACTTTGCAAGTTGAGCTTGGCTTTCGAGGACTTGTTAACTTGCATCACATGCACAGTAAATGTATGCGTTTTTCACTTCAGTGCCTGTCTAAACCTTCTTTACTAAACCTGCTATTTTGCAAATCATGCTCCTTTCGTTAGCACTCATCTGACATATGCAAATAGAAAGATGCATATATCAACAATCAGCATTTTAATATGAACAGCAAATTATGAACTGTCCCAGTAAGAGCATTAATACTTTTAAATATTGCCTTTCCTTATTGTCCAGAGCAGAATCCATGTCATCATAATTTGGAACACACTATTGCTTTACTGCCTACAAATAGAACATTTCCCCTAACTGTAAAGATAATTGGAAAACGGCTGTATTTGATCCTACAAAAATCAATACACGTATATTGAGAGCAATATACACAGGCCATCTCTCTTCACAATGTTTTTTTTTTTTAAAGATCTGTTTTATTTTCTAAATACAAAGTAGAACAGAGGTCCAGATAGACACAGCGTTAAGCCCACAACCCATTTAGGACTGGCCGCGTTTAACCAAAGGTTCTCCAAGAATATGGAAAGGCATTAATAGAAAGTTTAGAACACAGCATGTTCTCTTCACAATTTTAAAAGAACCACAGCACACAGAAAATCCAATTAGGATGTTCTATCCCCTTGTGCGAACACCTCTTGCATAAAGATTTTTTTCATTTTGCATAGAGTTGTCCTATCAAAATAGATGGTGAGATCAGATCAGATTCTAGGTAGCTTAGCAGAGGGAAATGCATTTTTGCTAAAGTTATCCAAGCCCCATTGAGGCTCTTCCGTCAAGCTGGCCGTGTATCCGTCAGCCATGGTAAACCTCCGTAAGATCATTTTCACATTGTAGACCCACGACTTTCTACTGCTTCTTTGATTTTCTCTAATATATTGTCTTCTTTTAGTGAGCACTGTGGCTTTAATTCTGAAGACTCAAGCCATGTTAGCTCAAGTTTGACCCTTCCAGATTTCAAAATTAGTAGTAATGTGTTGAAATACTTTTTTTATTGGGGTTAATTTTTACATAAGAATGATAAAGCTGAAGCCAAGTTGTATGTTAGAATTTCTATCACGAAAATGTGCTACCAAATATCATAGCCTAAATCTGGACTACCAAAATATTGTGTAGGTCAGTATGTATAGGTAAGTATAGATTTAGGATTTTTTAGACTTGATATGCAGGCAGCATACCTGTAGGTCAGTGGGGATATATTTTGAACTGGCGTCTCTAATTCCCCATTTTTCTCCGTTGATTCTTAAACTGAATTAGCACGCACACATTTATTTATTTACTTTGCTAGAAAATCCCAAAACCATCCTGGCCTTTGGGGTTTGCTCGCAAAGCATTGACTCAGGCTGAAACAAGACACATTACATAGAACATATTAAAACAAGCATTTGAAATGCAATGGGTCTTGCATTTATGAGAGTTTGAGCTACTGGCATTATAAATGACAATGCCTTTTATTTATGTGTTGTTTTTAAAACAGACGGATAAAAGGCTTTGTCAATTACAATGCCAATAGCTTAAACTCCTGCAAATGCGATACATATTGCATTGCAAATGCGTGCAATAAAACTTTTATAAACGTTGGGAGAGAGCGTGTTGCAAGCAGGACAACGCTATTTGAGAAAATAGTGCTCAGGGGCTGTAATTAGAGCCTACTAAGCAACAACACACATAACGCGGGGTGTCACAATGGGAAGTTACAAAATGAGAAAAGGCGGTACAAAGGAGGGACTACTAAGCCTTTTGACCAACGAACAGCCACAGTTTACAGTGGACAATAACACAAGCCAATGAAAAATGTGGGCTTAGAGTTGGCGGAGCTTCAAGTCCCTCCCTCAATACAGCATGCCTCGCAGAGCAGGGCATGCGCTGCCCAAGCTCGACCTCAAAAACGTATAACCAGGTTTGTGCATGCAGCGGTCCAAGGCTGGAAATGCGGCTAACTGCCTGCTTCCCTTCATTATCAGGAGGCACAACTCCCTCATCCAGTAAAGTTCCAATCTTACGGCGTCCAGCTGCTGCATTTTTAATTTATCTTTGGTTTTCATTAAAGTTTACAGCATTTACCATCTGCGGCTAATGACCATCAACTTTAGCGATTTGAGGTATTGAATTACCTACTTCTGGGTTATTTATCTTCATAAAAGACAATTTATTACTGTTAGCATCAGGGGGAAGTAGTTGAAATATTTGTGGTTTTTGACATAACGCGAAGAGCAAACGGGTTTTCAAGGTCCACCATATATTGCGCGCTGGGTAAAAGCAGTGCCAAGAGCATTACCATCGGAATGCCAGATTTCGGGGCACTTATTTATTCCCATTGGAACTAAAGTGTTTGCCCATTTTGTCCTTCGAGTCCCACTCCTTAAGGCGTCCATGTTCTCACCACAGGCGCCTGGCAGCAGTGAATGCTCCATGCTTGCCCTCTCAGTGCACTGTGTTCTGCTATAGGTTTCTGGTGCACGTCGTAATGCAAAGAGTTAATGCAATGCGCTCCTTTTTGCCCTCAAGACTTCCGCGTTCCTAAAATATTTTCTGTTGCAATATCTAATTAATGTTCACTACAATCATGCAAGACGAATAGTTTACTGCATCCTCAATAAAAAAAAACTCATAGCCAACTTGTCAGTCGCAGCCACTGCAGGTAAAGGCGGCGGTGCGCTGGCCCACCGCTCTTACCAGCGCCCCACCGCTCTTACCTGCATCGGCCGCAACTGCTTGTAGCGCTATGATCCACCAACACACGTTACCCACTTGAGGATTTACTATCTGCTCGGTGGAGAGTTACAAAACGTGGAATGGGCCTGGCCTATGTTGCGTTTCTTCTCAAAGGTCCCACCTTAAAGTACTCCTAAACAAATCTATCAAACTGAGAAGTCTGCAACCTGTCCAACGTAAGTGCTTTTCAAACTTAAAAGAACACTCAGCATCCTAGATCGAACATACATTGTATTTGAATACAAATAACTTCACCTTATTTTATATTTAGGAACATCCACCACAGATGTGCTGCTTTATGCACTATAAGTAACTGGTGTCCCAATTGCTGGTTAGTGCTACTCCTTTTATCAACCTGGACAGCATGAAGTATTAAGCAGGTGGTTTTGTTTTAGAATTTAAGTATATGACACACACATAACTAGTTAGCAGTAGTACCTAAATCATTGAGTTACTTTTTACAAAGGACCTGCCTGGTGGGATGAAAATGGAATTTATTAAAGTAGGTAAAACGTGCGAGCCCGTAACACACAGTGGCCTGGAACTAAAGATGGGGCAGTAGACATTCTCTAGCTGAGGCCTTTGCTTCTGGAATCACCTACTGCCAGCCGTTCAGTTCATGCTACACGTCAAGGAAGCTGAACACCTGGGACAGTATTATACATTGTACCGAGGGCACAATGGCATTAAAGAAGGGGCCGCATACGCTCGCCACACCCGCCTGCAAGGGGCATCTCACTCTCCTCTTGATAGTGCGGGCGGTATGCCACCTGAACTGTGATACACAGAGTAGCTTTGAAGCATCTGCTCTGTATTTCTCTTGAATGAGCTGCCCTGGGAGCAGCATGAGTTTGTGGTTGCCCTGAGGGCAGCACAGTCTGTATACTAGAGCACACTTTCCCTGTCTGCGCTCGGCACACCATTTGAAAGGTGCGCCATGGCGCAAACAGGATAAAGAGCGCTGTATATATAATACGTTCCCTGGGGCTGTATTGTACATTGTGCACTGGGGCCCCAATGGGCGTGTGTGCCCACTTTGTGCACCCCCGGGGCACAATGCTGTTACAGAAGTGGTTGCAGGTGCTTGTGCGCCCCCTTCTGTAATACTGATAGTGCTGTTGCACATGTAGGGTGGTCCCTCATTTGCACGGGGGGTGGCCCCATGCAAATGAAATAATCACTTTACCTGTGCTGTATTATGGACGTGGGTGTAGAGACAAGCATGCCCTTAGGAGGCGCACTGAAAGCGCACCACAAAAAGACTGCACACTTTCGCCTCCTAAAGGCAGCCCTCTGGAAGTGAGAAAGGGGGTCCTATGAACCTCCCAGGAATCCCTTTGGAGGCGTGTACAGGCACTCACTGCATCCACCTGTAAGGAGATCTCTCTCCCCTCTTCAAATTGCAGGCGGCAGGCCACTTGCACTGTGAACATGGAGCTGCTTTAAAGCCGGTGCTATGTGTTTCACTTGAATGCGCTGCCCTAGCAGCAGTGTGAGTCCCTGGTTGCTATGGAGGCAGTGCATTCTTTCTGATATGGTGCATAGTCTCTTTTTGCACTCAGCTCATCTTTTGAATGGTGCGCCATGGTGCAAACAGGTAAAGTGCGCCATATACATAATACGACCTCTGTAGCTCTGATCTACACCTAGGGACTGACGATCTTTCATTGAATGTAATTGTGTACTTTTGTAGGCTGCAAAGTTTCTGTGACACTGTAAGAACTGTTATTGCTTTTCAGTTAGTGCCCTGGTTCTTTGGTTGTGATCGACGCCACAGAAAATATTTGATACGAAAATACTGTATTAGCTCATCTCAGGGTATTGTCACCAAAGACGTTGGATGGTGACTTTATTGTAATCATCTTGCTTGCCTTTTCCCAATCTTTCCTAATTTTCTTGCAACAAAACTCCACAGTTTGTTTATTAACAATGTTCCCAAACTAGCCCTCATTTTCTGCATGATATAGTCTCTTCCATTGGGACCCCGAACACTGTGCCTAATGCTAGTGGATATGCTTTTGTGTATATATTTTACTTGGTCTGTGAAAAACATTACATTTTTCCAGCAGACACATTTTGCCCTCTACACTGTTTTACCTTTTAAATGCCAGGAGATGACATTACAACAGAAATCCCAAAATGTTTCTTTCACCTTTGATTCTGCATGGGCTCAAAATGAAATGGGTAGTTTGATTGTCATTGATCTACTCTGAAGGCCAGAAACTTAGGGCTCGATTATGTTGGTGGGCGGATCGCCACAGCCCGCCAACATTCACTGCCCACCTCCCATTTCCCCCTGCCACATTACGATGGCGGGGGGAACCCCGGCGGATGGAAAGACCGTCCGCCGTTTTTCCGCCGGTTGACTCGTCGACCGGGCGGAAAAAGTGTTTAATATGGTGGCGGTGTCTGCAAAACACCGCCATCCATATTAAGATGCAGGCAGTCACTCGCCTTTCCATGGCGGCATTGCCGCTATGGAAAGGCTCGCGGACTCTGCTGTTGGGGGCCCGTACTGGGCCCCCAGGGTGTTGGGGGGGGTTGGGGGGTGCACAGGTACCCCCTCAGCATTTGCATGCACAAGGGGGCAGGCACCGCACGGTGCCCGTCACGTTGTGCATTCAAATGCACAACATGCATTTTTTACCTTGCGGCGGATGCTGCTTGCAGCACCGCCCGCCGTAATGTAAAAAATGCGGGATGCGCCCACCAGTGTGGCGGGTGCATCCCGATGCCACCTGCGGGACCACCGCACCTATGGCAGGCGGTCCCTTTAGCCGTTGCGGTGTCCGCCCGCCATCGCAATAGACCCCTTAGTGTTTTTGGGAGAGACATTATTCAGCAAATTTGCAAACTTTTTTCTTCTATGGAACATTAATCATGAATTCATTTATCAGATGTTTCCTGTCCAGTGAAGTGATTCCAAGAGTATTACGTTTAAAAAAAAGAGAAAAGAAATGCTTCTGGTTTCTTTCATATTCTTTTCTAAAACATAAGGCTGGGACCCAGATTAAGTTTCAAGCGTGGGTGAAGTTGGAGGCTTGCTTCCAAACACAAATGGGCTTCACAGGAGAAAACGTTATCACAAACAACTGCTGTTTGGATTTAGTTTTCAGCAAAAAATATGAATGATTTCTTTTCACTTATTATGTTGCAAAAAATATATATATTATTGTGAGTTATTTAGCATTCCAAATAGTGGTAACTTCAGACCAATAAGGAATTGGATGAAGTGCAGAAAATTGTTTGCTTCAAACTGCTAATACGCAGGAAATTCAACCGAATGTGCCGCTGAAATTATAAAGTTTCACTCCCTTATCAGTTAACTAACAAGTGTTTATGCCATCCAACCTGAAGCGTTTCTTGCTTGCTAGGAAACTTCACCTCAGAAGGTGCCGTGAGACTGTATCCCTATTGCCTTCAGATTTAGGGCCTAATTACGATGTTGATCTGAGTTGCCTCCGACCGACACCGTTTCGGGTAAGGAACTACCCGACCATAGGTCAGCGGTTCTGACAACCCCATTTGGATGTGACCAAACATGGTGCGGTGGCAAAATTCTATTTCTCAATGGGAGCTTGTACGGCGGGCTGAAACTGCCCGCAGCACAAGCTACCATTGAAAAATGTACGTTTGTAAACATCCCTGCACTGTGCTCCTCAAGCCCGTCTGATCTGCGTCGGATTCCTCCACCGGTTTAAACTCTGACCGCCGTCATCATAATATGGCGGTCGGACTTTAACCCCTTGCGTGCGCATGACGGAACCACGCCGTCATGAGCCACGGGCGGCGTGTGCTCATGACGGAGTGGTTCCGTCATGCTGCGGCCGCTCCGCCCACGCGTCGCTGATTCCCCGCCTGTGCGGGCGAAATGAAGAGTGGGCGGAGTCGTGACGGAACCACGCCGTCATGAGCACAGCTCGCCCGTGACTCATGACGGCGTGGTTCTGTCACGAGCATGGCGGCGCCGCGCTCACCCCGCACCCCCCCAGCGCCGCAGCGGAATTTGCGCCGCGGCAAAGGGGTTAAACGTACCATGGCGGTTGGAGGCTTTCAAACCCACATCGTGATCAGGCCCTTAGTGTTTATATACTTCTTCACCACTTCAGTGAAATGCCATTAATTTGTAAAATCTACACCAGTTTATATTCTCGCTTCCCATTCTTCCTTGCACTTCTGTTACCTTCGAATTCCACAAGTAGAGGCACACCTGTCAAGCAGGGCTCAATGTTTTCTCTTTGTTTTTTTCTTCTTTTTATTTTATGGCATATTCTTGCAAAAATATGAATGGAACCAGAACATCAACTTGCTGAAGCCAGACCTACTGGCATTCACAACACTTGTTTCGAAAGATGTCCTGAGGCAGACTGATTTAAAACGTGATTGGTTGTATTTGTGTAAGAAAGTGCATAATTTAGCCCCTACTAGATGTGAACAAAAGGTACTGTCATTTGGTGTTAAAAGGAATAAATAAGGGGGACATGGCTTGATTCCCGGTGGAGATGGCTGCGCTCATGTGAAGCTCCGTCGGAAGAAGGGAGGGAGAGTTGCCATGCCGCGGTTATAACTGATGATGATACTCTACAATTAAACCACAGTTTCAAGCAGCATGTAAGGACCATCATGCACTGCACTTTATAACTTTTGGATATCACACACTATTTTTTCCACTTCTAATGTATCCCAATACCTCAAAGCACCTGCCATTTTGTGCTGGTTTCTATCATCGTCATTAATGTGGATGCAGAAAATCAATGCGCTTCTTTGTATTAATCAACCACGGCAAGTTCTCTCATACCAGGTGATTATTTTAGGATCAGTTCTTTTTAGACCTTTTGAATAAGCGCTGCATTTTCACCTTGGTCTTGTTTCACTCTCATAAAATAGCCACCATTTAAACCTTATCCATTGAATGCCGAAAATACCTGCAGTTCTCATATCTACCCATCACTATACCTACGTCTTAGTTGAAGTAAGGTAGCTACTTGTTTGCAGCCCTTTTTCAATGATATACTCCACAGCTTCAATAATAATCATCATTTTGAATATTTACATTCCATATTTCCTATTGTTCAGCTACAGGTTCCTTCTTACTCGCTTCAATCTATGGGAAGTTTGAAAAGGAACAATTGTTCTTCCAAGCTTCTTAACTGTTCCTCTAAAAAGGGCAACACAAGTTACATTTTAACTAAACATAGTTCCTAAATGGAAGATTCAAGTATATTAACGGATAAAGGAACGTCTAATCTTCAAATTCATCTCCGGTGTGCATTCCTTCACCTCATCTCAATATTTGTAATCCTTCAGAAAAAAGACTTAAAAAAGATCCACCATCCCCAACAAAAATGCTTCCTCCTGCCTACATGGAGCGTCTGCTGGAAGAAATTTGAGCTTATGTCTATACATAGAGGACACTAATATAAGACTGCAAACTCTTGATGACTAATGGTCCAGGAAGGGATGCCCACTTTGGATTATTGCACGCATGTATCTTTAATGTCACATGTAAATATACAAAAAAAACAATGTATGAGGATCCAGCGCAATTTACGTGTTTTATTCAGAGAAGTGAAGCTGAAGCCAAGGAGATGTCCAACACTCAGGAACATTGACTTACTTAACCTACATATTTTTAAGACATTTTTTCTTTTCAAATAATATAACTCATGTTGATTTATGTTTTTTTGATCTATTTATTTATATTGCTATCTTTCTTCACTCAAGAAATTCTCTTTGCAGGAAGTGTTTTCAATTTTGTACCTCTGCTATTTTCTGTCCTGTATATCAACATCTACCCGAATCCGCTCCCTAAGAGCCTGGAAATGTCATCTTTTCCATGTGGTTTCAACTGCCCCATCCTTCTGATGTGCACCAGGGTATGTCTTTCCTCTCTCCCATGTTCACCTTTTTGCCACGTATCTTGGTTGTTTTAATTTTTCTTTCAACTTTTCTCATTTGTGTACTTTCTTATACTTTCCTTTTGTCTTTCACCTGTTTCCTTCTCTTTCAATTTCGTCCTCCCTTTGTCTTCTGTTATTGCTGGTCATCATTAATGCAAACTCTATGTAGTTTTCATAAGTATTGTTACATCTGAATGTTTTTTTCTGATGTCTTTAAAAACTGTATCTTTGAATGTCACGGGTCTGAGATCTCCTTTAAGGTGGCCATGTATCTTAACACATCTGTCGAATCTAAATGCTAATATTGCTCTAATACAAGAAGCCCATCTTGCTGAAATTGAATCTTTAACATTAAAGATAGGTTGGGTTGAAGAACTTTTCTTTTCCCAAGTAAATGGAAAACGTAATGGCGTTTAACCTTATTTTATAGAACTCTTAACATACAACTCAAATTTCAGGAATCAGATGACCGTTCACTTGTTTAATTCTTAATAAGGTTCTAATTTCCATTTTCAATGTATGGCCCAACTCAACCAGACAATCAATTTTGGTCAAATGATTCCAACAACTCATACAATACTCAGATGACAATCGTATTGTTACAGGTGATTGTAACCAAATTATACATCTTTTTGTAGCTAGAAACTCCACTTTTCAATATGTCCCTAACAAGTCTCCAAAAAGATTTGTTCACACAATTAAGAAAAGAACACTAATAGGTGGTTGGAGATGTCACCCCACAAAAAGAGAACATACATATTTTTCTCCTGTCCATCATATGCAATCAAGAATAGACCATATTTTCATTTCACATGATTTATCTCAGACATTGTACTCTGCAGAAATAGGATCAATCTTCCTCTCAGACCATGCACCCATTTGAAAACAATTAGATATTTTACATAAACCCACACAACCAAAAAGGTGGCCATTGAATAACACTTTACTTTTGAAAAACTCTTTCATCTCTTCATTCACTTTCTTTTTTCATGTTTTCCTTCAAATTAATTGAGCAGACAATATCACTTTTCATACCCTTTGGGACATTTTTAAAGGATCAGCTAGAGGCTTTGTCATCCAATAAATCTAAACAAAATGAAGAACATCTACTGCTAAAATTAATGAAATTCTCACGATTATTAAAATATTAAACTATACCTATTATACCTGAAATTCAAGAGAGTTTACAAGAATTAATTAGTGGCAAACTCAATTTTAATAAACTGAAAATGTGTGACCATAGCTTCTTAAATCTAGTGCTAGGCACTATGGTGGTCAGAACAAATCTGGAAAGCCCTTGGCAAATTACTTTAAAATAAAAAAGAAAATATCAAAAATTGTTTCTATAATAGATCACCAACATCATTTATTAAGCAAAGATTCAGATATTTTAATTGAATATACAAAAATATTTTTATACCCACTTAGACTTCAATTCAATCTAATCTGATCTCTTTCATGCAGAACTTTTTAAGGCACTCCACTCAATCAAAAAATATGAAGCATCTGGACTGTACAGGTTTACAGCAAAATTCTTTCTACATTTCTCACACTTACTTTTATCAGAATTATTAAGCCTGATTGAATATTTTGCACACACAGGTAAATCAAGCGGACCCTTTCTAAGATGCCTTGATGTCCTAAACCAAAAAAAGGCTAAGATCTTCAATATTATAAAAAAATAAAGACCTATTTCTGTTGTTATTACTGATTATAAAAAATGTACTTTTTTTAAGAAAATGGCACTATGATTGGAAGCTTTGCTTCCAAAAATACTAGGTAAGGAACAATCTGGTTTTGTACAAGGTAGATACATATCTGATAATACAAGGCTCTTTTTCAATATTCTATCTAAGTCTATATATACTCAGAATTTGTCAGCGGTAGCCTTAGATGCTGAAAAGACTTTTGATTGCGTGAATTGGTCTTTTCTATTCCAGACTTTACAGTGGTTTGGCTTTGGTCCCAACATTATTCATCTGATATCCTTCTTATACAGTACGCCTAAAGGTGCCATTACTATAAATGGACTTTCTTCCTCCTACTTCACTTTTGTGTTTGTCAGGGTTATCCCCTTTCTCCATTTCTTTTTAACTGAGCGTTAGAACCCTTTCTATCTAAGCTAAGACAAAAAGAGAATATTCATGGATTCTATCATAACAAGCAATGTATTAAATTGCCAGCATATGCTGATGATATTATATTGTTTCTCTCACAATCTCAAACATCAGTACCAGCTTTAATAGGTGAAGTAGACTCTTACTCTCTTGTTTATGGTTATAAATGAAATCCAGATAAATGTGAGACTTTACACCTTAATAAGTTCACTTTTAAACAAGAATTTAAGCATACAGAAATCTGATGGAGCATAAATAAAATTAAATACTTTGGTCTCTGGTTCGCTTTATCCATCGCTGACTCTATCTCTCTAATTGTGCTTGTGCTGAGGGAGGGGGACACACACACACACAGCCAAAACATTTAGTGACCGGACAAATACATGCAACCATAACCTCAGATTCACTTTCACTGTGAGCAGCACAGTAATGATTTTTCTTGACATAAAAATCACAACGAAAAGCGGTGGGGGGTGGGAGGGAGTTGAAACTGTGACCCATATAAAAAAAAGTGACAGGCACAACCTGTTAAAGCTTGATAGCTTCCACCTGAGAACCCTAGGGAAAAATCTACCTCATGGTCAGTTCTTGCCCTTAAGGCAAAACTGCAGTGAATCCAGATCACAGGGTTCAGGCTGAAACTCTAGTTGAGAAACTAAGTGTCAGACAGTATCTGAGTAAAATCATTGAGAAGTGTAAAATAACAAAATAGTGAGGAACCAAAACAGGTGTGCCTTATTGGAAGATATGCAACAGGAAACATGGGACCCGAAGAGCATGCTTGTAACTACTTATAGCCCCATGTCTAACCAAGTGAAAAAAGTAATGTCAAAAAATAGGCATATACTGAATACAGAAGATAATGACTGGGACAGACCTCTATTCTCCCATCGCCAAAGCCCAGCATCAGGGATGTACTAGTGCATACAAGAGATGGCGAGCATCCATCCGTAGGCCCTACACTGACAAATACCTTGTGGGGACTTTCAGCGGCATTATCCCTGCGGAAAATGCAGTATTTGAAATCTCACAAAAGGCACTTGGGAGCTTCATATATATTTGAACCAGACCCATGAGAGCAGTAAGCCTTTTGTGAAAAAAAGCTCAAATGATAACACAACTACGTAGAGATATCTTACTGAAGGGCCAATCACATGCGACCAGGAAGTAGGAGGAGACATTCATATGGGTGGGAAAGTTTCTTTAAAAAATAGCCCAAATGATAACACAACGATGTAGAGAGATCTGACTGAAGGGCGAATCACATGAAACCAGGAAGTGGGAGGAGACATTTCCATGGGGCTATAAAACCGGCGGCTGCATTCAAACAGTTGTAAACCGCCCGGCTAGGAGTGAGGACGCTTAGGTGATTGAGCCCAATGTTTCTTTGAAGAGGTATGTGGGGAATTGGAATCTGGCCTTCCCTTAGTAGAGGATTGCTAGTAATAAGAATGAAGATTTGTGGGCAGAAAGGAGCTTCAGTAGAGATTACAGACACATGCGATGAAGGCAACAACTCTATCTCCAAGAAGGCATAGTTCTTAGCACTTAAATTTGTGAAAGATATAGCCTAAATTTAGAAGTGAGAATTCAAGCATGTATGAAAATTCCAACCTATAGGATTCATCCACCCATGCTGGTTAGAATAAGAACACCAATGTTAAGAGGCAAAAATAGTTTATAGCAAACATTCAAAACAAAAAAGAACTCAGTAAGTGTTTGAAGAAGTCAAAATATATAATAAAAAATATGTCAATCAAAACTAATGTTAGAAAGAACGTGAAGCTATTTTTTGCCCAAATATGGTCCATGGACATTTTTCTGTTTGATGTAATAAATACATTTTTAATGTTACGATCATCAGTTTGAGTAGCAGACATGCTCTTCATATTTACTTTATTTGTTATGGGATTTCAGACGAGGCAGTTAAGGTCAGAAATGGTGATTTATTGTGGAATCTTCGATGCAGGCCAATAGCTCCCAGAAGGACAATGATTTGTAGAAGAACCCTGGCTGACCTCTTTAGTGAGAGTAAAGGGACACAATAAAATCTATTGGCAATTCCATGCATGCTTGAGGCTTTCCCAGACAGATGGAAATGGGAAAATAAGAGCTCGTAGCATTGATTATTGTGTCTTTTAAAAAGTCGCAATGCAGAAGAAAAGTCCTGTGTGTGTTTTACCATACTGTGCTTAATTTGTTAAGCCTTTAAGCTAATGTTTTGTATGGTAGGAATGTGTCTGTCCCATTTACACAAATTACGAATTTCATTTAAATACCACCAAAAGACAGCATGAGTTACATTGAGCAGTTCAGTAGACTTCTCTGCCTGCCTTCCTGGGAGGCACTTTTTAATTGTCTGTGTTCTGGGAGGAAAAAACACTTCTCAATTGTTGACAAACACAACCATCTGGCAGCCATGTTTGCCAGGCAGAAGGAACAACCTTTATCTGAAGCATCATCATCCCAGCCGGAGCAGGTTTTCTAACACATCAGGAGAGTAGACATAGTTTAACATCTTAATTGCAGAATCAATACCATAAAAACACAACTTCCACACCCTCTACTCCAAAATGATTTTGTCTTTCTTGGATATCTGGGCTAAGTGGAGCTGGGCGAGGGAAAGCGCTATCAATTTTAGGATAATTTGTCTCATCAAGAGAGCCATTCATTTGGAGCCAGACAGTGGTTGGGCTTTCAGGATACCTTTAGTCTTTGTGCAGTGTAATTTAGTGCCTTGTGGCCACTTGCATATGAGACTACTCTTCCTTAGATTAACAAAACTTTCTTCCGTAAGATTCCTCCTGGCATGATTCACCTTTAGACATATGCCCTCTACAAAACAATGTCGTCCTCTGCGTGTAGAAACCCAGATTTTTCTTTGCTATCCATTCTCCTCGGTTGTCTCTCTTTTGGATGCAATCAAGTGAAGAGTTGTGACTAGACCGCCTTTTTTGACCAATGCAAGCTCTCACACAGTCTGCACTCTCTACTGCCTGCGACAAGGTTAGTTCCGAAAGCTTACCTCGCATGGGTGACTTCATGGCGGCTTCCACCATTCCAACCAAAAGCTGCAAACTCTTGGGATCCTGGGCCAGCCCAGAGGCAAACGCTGCCAGCGCATCTGCATGGCGCCCGAGGTACTGGAGGGCAATGCCCTGTCGGAAGTATGCCTAGAGAAAAGAGGCAAAAAAGGAATATTAACCTAAAGCATACATCTGAATTAAGGCTGTACTTCACCACCACAAATATTTGTACAAAATAAAAACAAAATCTTTATTTTTCAAATAGTGTGCTTTTGAAACCACAAATCAAGATTGGTGGGGGATTTCACTTGGATGCACCAACTTTTTTACTTGGCCTAGTTTCAACGGTATAGCACAAGTAAAACAAACAGATCCCCAAGCGACTGCCATCCACCCACAGTGGCTTGACTGCTGCCCTAAAGCAGAAACTGCTGGTTTGATTCACAGTGATGATACCTCTTAATTAGGTCTCAATTAAGGAGTATGTGCAAGACGTAACAACCATTGATGGGCAAAATGCTCTACCCACAGGTGGAACGTGGAGCATCCCTCATGGATTTAACCACACCCCCAAATCAAAATGTATGCATTTGCTCATTTGTCAACACATGCAGTCATGTGATTGTCAAAGGACATGTCAAACAATCCTATTGCCAAAATGCGAACAATGTTAAGAAATAACTCAATCAGTCAGACTGACATAAATGTGAGGCACACGGTGAATCCATGAAGCAACCATTGGGGGAAAGGCCATGTATCAATTTACCACCTTGTAAGCCAAGTATTGGAGGAGCCGGAACAGCTCATACCCCGATGTGCTCTTCCATGACCTATAGTTCACATATTGCTCTATACTCATGTCAACGTAGCCTGTCCGCTTGACCACAATCAACAACAGCATTTTATGCCATGATAAAGTGATACCCAGGAAAAGTTGGGGAGGGGTGGTTTCCTAAACACTACACCGGAGAGTTTTACACTCATTTACTTGTATTATACAATATCAATATTTAGTTTTTTGCCACAAAGCTGTTACAGCACAAATCTCAAAGTATTTAAAAAATCCGTTTTTCTATTACCCAATCCAGCTGCATTTATTTTATCCACATTGGAAAGAAGACTATCTTAATGGACCACCCGGGTTCAAGCCTGTGGCTTTCAGGTTACTGCTGATTTCTGCAATGGGTGCATTATTCCTAGGGTCTGTCTCATGTCGACCAAGCATAATACTCATTTTACCAACCACAAAACGTTGACAGGTTGAGGGGTCTTGCAGGAATTTGCACCTGTGGACTTTTGGTTATAAAATAAAATAGCTTTCTACAGTAGGTGCATTAGAACCCTGAGCAGTCTTAACCCTAACAAAGAAAACGGTAGATTATGAGGCAGAAGGAGGCCGTTCTGTAATAAAACTATACAGTCACTTTTCCTATATCTTTATTCCCATGTTTCTGGCTACGGGTGCATCTCTGCAGAGCAGGTGTCCCATACAGACCTCTCTCTATCCTACAGTGTGTTCAAGCTGCATTAGGCGGGCGGACGCAGCTGCACCCCTCGCTGCCCAGGAACAGGGCAGCTCACGACTAATAGCCAGCCTAGCTTTCATTTGGCCCTGCGAGCCTTGCCAGACACGAGCCCAGAGAGGCAGAGATTAGGGGAAATCAAAAATGGCATGGAAAATTTATGAACATGAATATTTAATCTTTTTTACATTAGCACGCCTTGATTGTAGAGTCATTCCTAATGAATTGGATGGAGAGAAAATTCGTTTCATTAACCTTCCATATAAATGTGTTATTATTGAACCACACAGGCCACTGTACTGGAAAACCAGTTGCCTGGTAATTAGATTACACGCACAACGCTCCAAGTGAAAGGGAAACAAAGGGACGGAGATTTGAGGCCCAGCCATAGAGAAAAATGTATTATCGCAGAGCCAGAGAAACCGCGCTGCGTTTACCTGCTATGAAGCACTGCGGTCTGGACCAGTCCATGTTCGCTCTATGTTTGACAGCAACACGGTGACGTTTGCATAAAGGTGATGTCAATGTGAGGAGGCGAGAAAAGCCTGCCCCCGCGCTGCCCCTTCAATAATCCAATCCGGCCTGTGGTGACGTAGGGATGGCTACAGAGAACGGCTGGTGCCCTCCAGCTATTTTTCAAAGAAAGCCCTTGATAATGGCTGCCGAGGATTACATCTGATTCCTAAAAGTACAAGAACCAGAGGAGGAGTTAAATGATGTGTACACTGCATCAATCACACAAAACGCTCCTCCCCGAATTGTTATTCTGACGTTGTGCTCTTTGTGGGACCAGAAAGGTCTTAAAATCAGTCCCCAGCAACAACATGCCGCCCTAGTTCACGCCTGTCCGTGCGTGTCCATTTTTTTTATTTGTGTGATAGGGGAGTTACAACCCCAGATATTGGGAGTGGAGGAAACATCATAGCCTAATTAGTCGTCAGACAGCTAACCCTCTCGGCTCCATGCTTCCTATCCCTGTCTTCTGAATTACCCCGGTCTGGACTGCGTATTCGAGTAAGGTGCCCCGGAAGAAGGGAGACGTAGCAGTTTGCAAAGTGGCGGCTGGCATCTATGGGGAGTGGCGAGCGGGCAGATGGGTGGTGGGTTAATATAAAAAATAATAAACACTTAATTGCAACATGTCCGACTCCGACCGCTTCCTCACTGCACATCTTCATCCTGCAGCCGGAGCCCTTGAGAAGTGTCTTAACCAAACCTGGCGCTGCTCTCATGCTGTGAGAGCAGCGCCCTCGGTGGAGGGAGCGGCCTCACTCACTACTCCCAAGGACACTGGAGCCCTGCATTTACTCTAATCCAGCTGGGTTTGGGGTTTTAAAGTGCGCATGTCTGGCTGTCCGTAGCAAGACGGCCGGCCAAAAGGACATGCACACTTTGAAAAGTGCCGAGGGAGCCCACTCGCCACCCTGCTGCTGTCAGTCAGCAGCGGCCCACCCCGGTCCAGACGCTCGCGTCAGGACTGGGTTATATTGAAAAATAAAATAGTAATAAACCAATTTTATTAGCATTTTATTATTCAATTCTGGGGCATTTTAACCAGTGGGGCGATGCTCCTCCGCTCAAACGGAAAAGCTGCCCCTGAGTTCGCCCCTTTATGAGCTGAAAACCCAGGATCTTAAGCAGTTGCACACAAATTTTGGAGGGTTTTTCTTAATTGAAATATGAGCATGGAAAAAATGCAGGATTTCCGTGAAGTCTGTGCGCCACTGATAATAGCAGTTAGAGCACAAACTTTTGTTTGCACCCTTATTGAGATTAGCACGGCATGTGGAATGAGCGTATTAGACTTCAGTCCTCAAATAGTGAGTGACCACTGTGGATCTACTGTTTCCTATTATGGTTCTCTCAGAGCCCACAGGGGCAACATTTAGCCATGTTTCATGTATCTAATTCCTTTAACTCCACATTTAGCCATGTTTCATGTATCTAATTCCTTTAACTCCACATTTAGCCATGTTTCATGTATCTAATTCCTTTAACTCTATTATCTCCTCTATTAACATATACATTTATGGAATCTGTAGTGCATGTTGAGAAAGCATAGCACATCTCATTGAGGCATCAGATGAAGCAGCTTTGGTTTTTACGATGAGTCCCAAGTCTCCACTCAAATGATATTGACGTGTCTGTGCCAGTGTTCCTCCACGCGTGGGTCTTTAAGTAACCAGTATGATGGGTCATAAATAATACCTTTTTTCCCTAGGGTACAACCCACATAGGCCATGGACTCTTCTGGGTTTGGGTACAGCATGGAAGATGGGTGACAGTGAGCCGACGCATCTGCGGTGACATCTCACAAAGCATCCCATAGTGGTACTACTCCCTCCAAGGTCACCAGCACAAACGCAACTCACTTTATAGCATAGTTTGCCATAAAATCAAGTCTATCCACCTCTGAATTTCTATTTATTCAAGTCATGGCAAAGGAGACTTTACAATGATAAGATTCTGATTGGTACCCTGGCCCAGTGATCTTCATTTTGGCCAGTGATCTAAAAAAACGTATCTGTATTTTTTCATAGGCACTGCAAGCATGGAGGTGGAAGCCCAAAATGTAATAGAATATTTGCCAGTTATAACAAAATACTTGTAGGCCAAAAAAAGGTTAAAAATTCCAAATATGTTAACCAGAAGAAATGCAAAAAAGAGAAGAATATGAAAAGAGTAAATAATAAACAACAACCGTTCTCACAATGGGGATAGCGTGCATCAGTGACACGGACACTGTAGGCCATGCCCCCAAGCGCTACCCATTTGTGTGTGACACACGTACTTAACAAATTGGGTCCAGGGTCAACAAGTGACACAGGGAAAGGCCAAGCTTCCTGTTGTGTCCTGCAAAAAGAAAGAACTCCATTGATAGAAAGTCCCTCTGATATCTACAGCCCCTGCGGATGTTGCTGCAATGGCACATGGCCAACAGCACCGAAGGCGGCTTACACAATCAGCATGACAAGGGTTAAAATACATCCCTAGGCAGTGACCCTGTCTCAATCATCCACCACACAGTTAGGATAAATCCTGGCCAGTGACCAGCTCTAAAGGCGTATTATACAACATTAATAATGCTAGTTCCCTCTAGGCAGCTTACATTTTAGGCCCAGAAAGAGTCTTCATGCTCCAAAATGAAATATGTGAACCAGAAGGCGTATCAAGGAGAGAAGCAGAACAATTAAATAATGCATAAAACCAGACATCAAATTGGGGACCATACTTTGAAAAGATGAAACCTTTGGGGTCTGCTTCTCTAGAGCCCCAATCCATCACTCTCTCTACAACCCTCCCTGCATAGACCGCCTTCTCTTAGGCTTTCCCTAAAAATGCTAATTGGATACAGTAAGATGGTTCACCAATATATCAACATCGCAAACCTCATTCTTGAAATGTAGGCATACGAGTGACTTTTGAAAGGACCCTTGGGGTGGAGCACTATCAAATTAGGTGCAAAGGCTTTGCCTTAGGGTTTAGGGTGACAAAGTAGCATGGTACGCTATCCTTTTTTCCCCACAAGCTTTGAGTATCTGGCTCACCAATAACAAAGAGTGACTAGTCTCTGTTGGGCTGCTGCCACATTATTTGTAGCTACAGCAAAACGAGTTGTCAAGGTAGCAGGAGGGGTCAGGTTTCATTGTGTAGGCATGTCTGTTGATGGTCACGTTCTAAGGGCTATCGTAAACTCAAGTCAGAAGAAAAACCCAATACAAAAAAGAGCACAGATGGCATAGATTCATTAATTGGGTCTAAGTCATGTAAGGAGATGAGGTGTGCAGCCCGACGCACAGCCACTGTGAATGCACAGTCACAGAGGTAAAATGTTGCTCCCTTTACCTGACTGAATCATCTTCAAGACCAGCTGCACCTCCCACAAATCCTTCGCGACTAGCACCCCTACTGACATCACAAAAATGTTGCTATCTCCAGTAGTACCCAGTACCGCACTGGGAACCAAAACCGGCCCTGGCAAAGTGCTCGGCAGGCCCTGAGGGGGTGCCGCCCAGCTCGTTGCCAGGGCGGTTTTCGGCCGATTTTGTTACAGGGCCTAATTTGCAGCTAAGCTGCAAAAACGGCCCTGTAACAAAAACGGCCCCCAGGGGCCCAAAACCAGCCCCCACCCGTGCGGCCCACCGGGGAGATTGCCCGGTGCCCGCTACGGCCAGTCCAGCCCTGGTAGTACCGAACCCCTTCACAACCAGAAAGCAACTAGACTAGACTGGTGATGAAGATTTGCAAAAAGTACAAAACAGGAAACATGCCATCTAAATTTATTGTCCCAGAGTCTACAACAATGCCCCTGTCTCCACCTGAACACTCCTGCAGTTCAGGAAAGAGCTGAAGACACATTTCAACAAGCATTGGCATAGCCAATAGGTCTCGCCTTTGGGACCTTATAAGTGTTTATCCATGCAACAGTTGCATAACTAAATACTTATAAGGTCCCAAAAGCGAGACCTATTGGCTATGCCAAGCGGCCGCGAAAGTGAAAGTAATCGCGGTCAAGCGCGGCGCGCGCGCCCGCGCACATGCACTGTAGCTGTAGGCTGGCCTGGTAGCACTTTTTGGAGCCCTCTCAATAAGTCTCGCCAGACCAGCGCATGGGCTGGGTCAGGCGAGACCTAAAACCACCACATCTCGATGTCAATGTCTCATTGCGCTTTTGGAACTCAGAGCCGGCCTCCAATCATAGGGAAACCTTCCTTTGATTCTTCTGTGGGCCCCCGGCCCTGTGCGGCCCTCTGCTGCCTCCAGCTAGGGTTGTGCTTTGGAATGATCACACACATAGAGGAGGGGACTTATGCAGCTCTTTGTGTTCAGCACTCTAGACATGGTGTGCTAAAGCATGTAGTGAACGAAATACCAATGTTTGCCAGTCACCCCTCGCTGCAAAAACTAGACAGTGCAATCTAAAAACGAAAAACCTTGCAAAGCATATGTCTGCTGCACTCGTACACATGGCACAAAACTTCCACGAAGGCACAGTAACTCCAATAAAGAAGAAAAAAATAACACAAGCCTCACACAGCTTCATTCCCTCATCACTGAACGTCATCCAAATGACTTGTGAGATGGAAAAACACATTCACTAAAAGTGATGTGAATAAGTGAGCAGGCCCTGCTTCTGGGTTTCTGGCCTCAGGCACATGGTATCTTTCAGAAGCACAAATCAGCTTTCAGCTGTATGAAGCCGGAAGAGACCTGGTGAAGGTTTGAGGCCCCAGGTGAAATCTAAACTGTACCATGCATGGGCCTCCTATCACAGCGACGGGTTACTCTACAGTGAGAAGTGACGTTTCTCAGAAGCCCAAAACAAAACTAATAAAGTTAAACACTCAACTCTATAGAGAGTATTCAACTTTTGACATCTACTGCTTTACATTGTAATATGCCCTGGTGTCAGACAGCATGCACGCAAGTCAACTTCTGAGCTCTCACACTCTTCAGCTAATGGAACAGACACATGATAAAAATGACCTATTTAGTGTGGCACATGCTGCTACAAAGGTCTTAGAGGAACTGCCCTCCACCCCCTGTGAAGGACCTTTTTTCAATCTCGGGCAGTTGTCTAGGAAAGACATTTCTAGAGGACAAGATGCCAACCCAAGGACTTCCAAGGGTCTTCTTCCAAGTACCTGAATTCATCTTAGTCCATTATAGTTGGATCTAATGCCCCGTGGTGCACAATGCATAAATATAGAGATACGAAAATGAGCACCCATTAGAAGATAAACATTATATATGATACACAATGTCTTAAAATAGAACCTCTTCTCTACTGCCAACCAGTGAAAGTGTGCAGCGGAAGGGGATTAATGTCACTGAGATATAGGAAGGTAATGTGTTTTGCATAAGAATCAGAGAACTGAGTCAAGAGGTGAATCCAGGACCAGGGTGGAGGTGCCCTGGTGCTGCCGTCACCAATCTTCCCGCAGAGCATCTACTTTCTTGTACTGCAGACTTCAGAGTCCACAGGCAGGACGATGCTTACCCTACCTCTCCAAAGAGACAATCAGTGCCAGGATACACATCGCATGCATTGCGTGCCATGACAACACATGTGCGTGGCACATGACTGTGAAACCAGAGTGTACCAGGAGTGACCTGTACACAGTGACTTTCTGTTGTACATGAGGGACTCAATCACACTTTGAGTGAATAATCACACAATCTGTAGTACAGCAGTAGAGACATATATATGCACATCTACCTACCACCTGAAATTAATTTAGTGATATATTCTGATAGCCAATGTCCCATAATATTACAAACATAACATGATTGCACACATCACACATAACATGAGAATGTACAATGGTAATGACAGACATTTCTCAGAATAGACACAATTAATAAAACACATGATTTGTAAGACTGGAAGCTACATCAATGGAAGGGAGTTCCACCTCTTGGGCTCTGGTGGAGATAAAGGACCAAAGAGGGACGGGAAACCCGGGGGAGGACCACAGACGAAGAAAAGACGACCAGCGAGGAGGAGATTTAGGGAGAGCAGGGAGATAAAGTGAGGCCAAACCACAAATACCCTTGAAATCAATGCCAAGAAAACGAAGCGTGAATCTGAAGGAGATAAGTAAACAGTGAAGCTGTGCCAAGTTGAGCGAGGCATGAGAAATTGAGATGAACACAAAGAAATACAAACAACCAAGTATGGAGTAGCCGCTTCATGGAAGAGTGTTCGAAACAGTCAAATGTTCTAAGATATTGCTCATATTACAGACAGGCAATGAGGAAAATAATGATGCATGCATGTGTAAATGGGCATTTTTGTTTTAGTATAAAATGTATTTGAAGTTGAAATATTTGTCATATGAATTACACCTTTTCTGCATTTGGAGATCATTTTGCCGGTACAGTGGCACTGGAGTCCAGGAGTGCAATGGGTTTCACTAAACCCCCAGTGATGGCTGTCTTTTACTACCCAACCAGTGGCAGACAAGGCTATTTTCTTACTTGCCTTAGGACCCACGGGCCCTTGCTGCACCACTGTACAAAGGGACAAAAATATTCCACAAGGGTTACCATGTACTTATATGGATAATTACAGAGCTAATTTAGAACATCCCCCTCAAGAGCAACACTGTGGCATGCCAGTGTCTAAAAAATGAATGAAATATATTTTTAAGAACTCTGTGTACAGATTTTCAAAAACAAGCATTGGAAAAGGCAATGGGTTGCACCTTTGTGACCTATTGGCTTTGCTAATATTTGTTAGCCACGCTGCAGAGCATACAATATTGGCAACAGTAAAAAAAACAAAAAAAACATTGACGCTGTCACCCGGGTCATTTTGTAGATGCATGTACCACTCATACACATACCTACAACATGACTGGGGTGCTTTTTTTTTCTTTTTATTTACTGATCCGAGTTGGATAGGTAACTAAAAATAAAAGAAAAGTGCTGAGGCGCTTTCTGTAAAGCTGGGGGGCAGTGGGAGTGGAAGCAATACAAGGGAGGGTAAGTGTTACAATGAAGCAATAGGGAGAGGGTGAGGATGAGCGGTGAAGCAGCTCATCCGGTGAAGAGGGGGCATGAAAGCAACCAGGGGAGGAATGGAGGAGATGTAAAAGCAACAGAGTGTAGGCAGGAGTGAAAGCAACACAGGGGGTGAGGGAGAGCAACACGGAGGATGTGGGTGGGGGAAGGAATGGGGAGAAGCTCTAAAGTGAGAGCAGAAGGGAGTACTTGGGGGAGAAGCAGTTGGGAAACAGACAGCAACACGGAGTGCAGGGAGAAAGACACACAAAAGATGGCTACAAACACAGCAGTCTAATGGAGTGCTTCACACAAAAGAAAAAAATTAGTGTTTGAAAAGCAAGCAGTGGAAGCAGCAATGCAATTTAAACAAAGAGACTGTAACGAGGCAATGCTCCATGGGAAGGACAAACGCAAGATTGACAAGCTGGGACAGGAATAAGAAGCAGCCAAATGAGAGTGACAAGGAAAGCCAACCAATGGTAAGCATTGGGCAGGCACCAAGCCTATGTTCTTAATAAACCACAGTATGTCCGCTAGAGGCAGTGAAGCGCTGTCCAGTACTCTAACCTAATGAACTCCTTCAACATTTTTTCTACCTGGCTGTGGATAACAGAATTTATTCACCTGTTTTGAGCAAATTTGTGTGTGAAGGTTAAAGTTCACTCAAACCAGAAGATACTGAACATTTTTCCTCCTTAAAAAAAACTTTTTTTTTTTTTACCATAGCATACCAAGACACTGGTGACTTTCTCTGGACACCCCAAACTATCTGCGCACGTGCTAAATCACCCCTGACAGGACAAAGCCGGCTAGATTATTGTAACTGACTCATAATCAACATGTGGGTGACCTCCTGAACCTGTGTCCGTTTCTAATAATCCGGCGTTGGCGGCGTTCTCGCTCACGACAATGGAATGGACCGGCGTGTTTATTCATGGGCCCCGTGCCTGTTAAAGGGTGCATTGAGGAATCTCGCCCGGTGGCGCGGCATTTCCAGTCCGATTTGCCAGTCAATTTATGAGGAAAGGAAATCACATTGCCTCCAAGGACGCCGCCAATCACAGGCCGCCTTCCTCGAGCGGCAGGGAACGCTCCAGCGATTTCCCATTCTTACCCGTGCTGTGACCCGCATAATTCTTCTCGGTGACACAGCGACGGCCTCGCCCGATTGTCGCGTCTGAACCAGAGAATATTGGCTTATTTTCAGGGATTGTGGGTGCCCTCAGAAAGGGCTCAAAGTCTGAATCGTATATGTAAATAATTCCGCAGAAGTGTTACAGGGCAGTGCACAAAAAAGACGACAAGAGTGTTGTGTTGTTTAAGGAATTGAGGGTAGTCAGCTGTGTTTAATTTGTAAAAACAGTAAGTGCCGCCAGAGCCCTCGTCAGGAGGTTACAGCAGTTTGCACCACATTTGCCTCACCAGCACTGCCAATGACAGTATTTCCACAACTACTAACCATCACACTGCTACAAGTGTGGCAATTCAGACTGTTCCAGGCCCCCAAAGATTTAAGAATGGCTCGGGTGGCAGGTATTGGTAGCGTTTAAGACATATTAAATTAATAAACAACTGTTTTCCGCTCTTCTTTAAATTACACAAACAGCGTCACCATGTGGCAACTGTCATAAGTGCAGGTGCCGGTAATGAAGTGCAGGTGCTGAACACCGGAAACCACCGGCTCAAATTAAGCACTGGTAGTCAGGAAGAAGTTATTTACCGATTGTGACAAATGCAACTTCAGTGAGTAATGAAAGCTGTAACCAACCAAATCCAGTGTCGATGGTGTTCGACTGAAATATCAACTTTTTTATACATCTACCTGCACAAAAATCGAGTCCACAATATCAGCTACCAATATATCTTGAAGATACATAGATATGGGGGTAAGAATAGTAAATCTATACTTCCCTTTGGTGCTTACCTTGATGATATGTTGGTCATATAACTCCAGGTGGACACTACGGACTCTGGTATTTTGACACACACCTCTCCACTCTGAGAGTTGCCCTCATGCCTCTCGCGAGATGCGGGGCTTGTTCGCCTGCATACTCATTGAGCACAATAGCCAGGCCTTCCGTTGCAGGGGGATGCGGACAGCCATTTTTTGGACAAGCACACACTACAATGGTGTGCGCCTTCAGGAAACTTGGTATGCACGAGTCATTATGGACACTGGCTCATTTCACGGATTTGTATCATGCTGGACCCTTTTTACAGCTTTACATCATCCACGTCACTCCCTGCTCGACACTGGGTAAGTAAAGCGGGCCGGATTCGATTTTAAGTTCCACGGGGACTTGTACATTTCAGAAACGAAGCATGTAGTCCCAGAGGACCCATAAACAAGTGACCAAACTGCAGATATCACAAAATCAAGGAATGCTGAGACATACAATTTTCCACAAAAGCAATTTGAGGCATTAACTTGTTGTTAAGGCCTGCATGGTAGGTTATGTATAACTACGTGTATGGGTTTAGGGTAGCCTCCTACTAATGCAAAAATGAAAGATGCACCTTTCACTGATACTTTGCACGTCCTCCACTGCAACCAAAAGGTCCTGTGTCCTTCATCAGAGAGTAAAGAAAGACTTGAGTGAAGTGCAGCAAACTCCCCACAGCAACATTCGCATATGATTAGCTGTTGCGAATAACAAGGACCTTCTGTTAAGGAAATATACCTGCACATTATTGCAGATAATTGGCAGGAATCTTCACCTCATTAGCAGCAGCATTCCTCATTAAAATAGGCTGCTGCCAAAGGTCTGTGCAACGAGGGCCATCTTAGAAACAAGCATTGCCAAAGCCAAAATGTCTAAACTCAGAAAGTTAGTTTTTTTGCAAGTATATCCCGCAAAGATTAAAAGGAAAACAAAAAAGAACACACACTACCTCAAAATGGTAGTTGTATGATTGCAATAAAAAAAAATATGGATGCTTCTGGATGGCCAGGTGTACTTGGAGTAGGAATAGAAACCCTTTTTCATTTTATAGCACTTAACAGGAAAACATAATTCTTACTGTTGCTAAGTAAAGGTACTATTGGCTTTCAGTCGCTGTAACCCAAAGACATAATTCAAACACACAAGGATGGCTAAAAAAAGAAAAGTAAAGAAAAATAAATAATTGAAAGAAAACTAATTGGCAAACTAAAGCATTGTCCCGCTGCTCTAGTAATGAAGTGCATTTATTTCAGGCAAAATGCTGTCGCACACAGTTCATGAGGACCAGTGGCTGAAGTGGGCGGGTCCACTGCATCATGGTGTATACGGTGGTGGACAGTAGCAAAATGTGAATGACTGCTGAACACACCAATGAATGAAAAGGACTTACCCGAAGCCCCTACATGGTATATAAATATCTAAGTATGTATTTGTTATTTTATTTTTTTAATCACATGAGGCTCGGGATTCAGCTAAAGCTGTCCCTACGCCAACTAAAGCTGTCAGTACCCCAGACCTAAAAAGACATTTCTACCAGCTGCTTCAGCATAAACATCCCCGTTTAAGACGTAAAATTGAAGGCATTGAGCATAGCCCCAGTTCTGCTCGGCAGACGTCTTTCCTCTCTCAAAACGTGGATCCCGCTGTCAACGTGAAACGAGCCTAAAAAAAAAACTGACGTTTTTCTGTACATAAAGAATTTCTCCAGCCAGGGCCGGACTGGCCGTAGCGGCCACCGGGCGTTTTCACGGTGGGCCGCCAGTGTGGGGGGCGGTTTTGGGCCCCTGTGGGGCCATTTGTGTTACTGGGGGCCTGCAATATCGGCCCCCTGTAACAAAATTGACCAAAATTGACCCTTGCTTACAACTCGGCTGCACCGCCTCAGCCCCCTCAGGGGGGCCGGCCGAGCAGTTTGCGAGGGCCGGTTTCGTTTGTCAGTCCGGCCCTGTCTCCAGCCGCGTTGGCCGGTTCCAGCAGCGAAAAATAAAATAAAAATAAAACGAAAATAAACCATGGTTTATTGTTGTTTTATTTTGTGCCCCGGGTTTTGGGGGCAGGGCCAAGGGGATAACAGGAACCCAGGGGGAATGGTATGCACTTCTATCAGTGGGCATGACTGTTTGCCCGGCCTTCCGGGGCCAGCCAAACAGTCATGCGTACTTTGTATGTTCCCCACCCAGGCTGCCTTACAGCCAGGGTGGAGAACATGTCCAGACTCCCAGTCCCTGGCTGAGCGCTGAAAAACAACACTCAGACCGATCACAACGCTGCATTGCAGCATTGTGATTGGCTCAGAGGAGCCTCAGTGCTTACTAATCGCAACGCTGCATTGGAGCGTTGTGATTGGCTATGGGGAGCCTGGGTGTATCCTGGCGAGCAGAGGGGCGACAAGAGACACGGCGATAAGGTAATTTTTTAAAATTTATTTTACTACAGCCCTGCACTCCCCACACCCCCCTCCCACAGCCCGACCACTGCCAGCCGCCATTGAATTTCTCCCTCCCATCCCTAGTCCAAATTGAGTTTGATATCTGAATGATGAATCTCATTTGTGGGACGGAAACATTCGGTTACTCAATTTAGTGAGTGATGTCAGGGATATAGAAAAAAGTGCCGTCTGAAGACGCGAGGCTTCTCGAGATAAGGCGAATCTATAACACCTTCCGCACAACACCGCCCACGCAGTCTATGGCAGGCGAGCGTCGTCTCTCACCATCACCAGGCCCGGGTAATTCCAGACACGTTCCCGCTACACTTCACTAGCCATTGACTCGCGAGGGCTGGAATTTAATTATATCCATATAATTATTTCTACACAGGGATGATGCACTCACCAAGACTGAGAGCTCACCCTGCGTTTTACACGTGTGAAGGGCTCTTTTTTTTATTTTTTAATAAATTCCTGCTCGTAGAGTCTGGGAGAGGAAAAAACATTTCACTCAAATTCATTTTACGCGTGAACTTGCTGAAATGTGAGACCAGCGCTGAAGCCCAGAAATACCATATAAATCATCCGTAAAGCGTTCCTCGCCAAGATTTCGTACTATAAAAATAATGCCTTAACTGATTCGTATTTGTAGACCTGCCTTGCGTAATGTCTTGTGGAATCCAAGTTTTTTTAATGGACAGCCTTTAAGTTTTCTCATTGGCAAGTACGTTCCCAGGCTGCATTCCAATGCCACAGCTGACTGACAGGTCGGACATATCTGCATAGGTCTTCTGGAACCAAGTACTGAATTTTAAGGTGCATGTTACACATATGTCACTAAAAGCAAGTGGAGTGAAAAATGAAGGACCCCCCCCCCCCCACACACACACCCTGATGGCTTAGTGGGATAAGCATTTGCTCTTCAAACAAATATGGCATTCTGGAGGCCCTAAATGTAAATCCTAGTGAAGCAAACTTAGTCCTCCATCCTTCTGAGGTTGGTAAATTGAGTACCATAAACTGGGTAGTCAAGTCAAGACAACTTTATTCGGTGAGATTATATCACCATAAAAGCATGCTAATCAGAGGGGAACAAATACAAGCTGCAGTTAATTGTCAAATTTAGACAATAAAAGGCTAAAAACATTATCTCATGTGCATAAACTGGGTAATAGTAGCAAACGTTGTTTGGAGCACTTAGAAAAAGCAGAGGTATGATGTTTAGCAATATTTTAAAAACAAGTTATTCAAAGAGAGGGGGATTCTTAGAGTAAGGGTAAGTAAGAGGCCTGGCTGTTGACTGACGGGCAGCAATAATTCAGGGGAGAGCCTGAGGGGCGATCATTCAGTAATGCCGACAGCCATTTGACACATGCCAGTGCATCATACTGCAGCCTTCCATACTAATAAGTCTTGAGTTGCAAAAAGTTGCAGGAGATAGCAGCCAGCAGAATTTCTGGGAAGAAACCGTGAGAAAGTAGAATTGTTTTAGGGCCACCACCCCACAGCCCCATGACTGCCAATTGTAACTAGAGTTGAGTATGAATTACTCAACCAGGGCACCTGCTTACTACAGGATATTACCCTGTGTAGTTCGTCACCGGTCTTCAAAAATACACCCCATCTCACCTGCATTTTTACGTGGCTCAAATTATCCTCTTGTCCTAGGGTGGAAAATGTAAATGAGGCAGGTCTTAGATGCGGTGTGTCTGGACCCTAAATATGGAGCTATTGGACCAGGAATAAGACTTCTCTCCGACCATATTGAGATCCGCAAATGTTGAAAATGCCTTTGTTAATGCTTACCTTCTTGCTCTCTATGTATATACAATATACCACCTTTCTCCATCATGTTTTTACTTGAGTGCCAAGAACTTGACTTGAAGTACTTCAGGGCCTGATTTCGAGTTTTGGAGGTAGAATTTCCATCCCCTTCTGCTGTTGTTGCCAATGCTTATTCGCCGCATCGTACCTTGGCGGAACTGATGCTGGCGCTGGAAGAAGAGCAATCATGCAGATCTCTGGCATGGAAGGTATTTGCACTAGAGTAGTCCTATTGCCAGACGTGTGGCCAGGATTCTTTTATGGTTGGTAACCCCATTAACACCCTTCTTTAAATTATGATCTTACATCGCATTAATGTCTAAACCAATGCATGTAAACATTAATTCTAATTGAGTTACAGTCAATTACTAATCCTGAAACTGGTAAGATGTCAAAGGACATTTAGGGTCAAGGGATGTGGTGCATTCCCTTTTTTAGGTCTCGCCTGACCGAGCGCATGCGTTGGTCTGTCGAGACTTATTGAGAGGGCTCCAAAAAGTGCTACCAGGCCAGCCTAGAGCTTCAGTGCATGTGCGCGGGCGCGCGTGCCGCGCTTTACCGCGATTCGATCTGGTTTGCTTTGATGTTTGATCGTGATCGCTTTCACTTTTGCGGCCGCACGGCCGCTTTGCATAGCCAATAGGTCTCGCTTGTGGGACCTTATAAGTATTTAGTTATGCAACTGATGCATGGCTAAACACTTATAAGGTCCCAAAGGCGAGACCTATTGGCTATGCCAATGCTTGTTTCGCTTTAGGTCTGCAAGTGACTACAAGGGCAGATCCTTTGAACGGAAGCCAATTCCTAACGAAATGTGGAGGGTGCCCATTCCCTCTCTGCCAGCCTGGCTGGCACAGAAGTGATGTTGTGCCATGTGATACTCTATGGTAGTTGGATCCCAGCAAATAGTTCTTGCTGAGCAGTGAGAATGGAATGTGCCACCGCTGACCTTTGTGCATGAGGAAGAGGGAACGCGTTTTGTCACCAGGGGAGATTGAGGGCGTGTGCAGAACATAGACTTCCTTGAGACACTTACCCTATTGTGTGATCTATATTTATCTCATGAAGGTAGTTGCCGCAGTGATCTGATCAGTACAAACACAATTTGAAACTAGGGATTGAATGGAGTAAGAGACACAAACAGAGGCATATTTCTGTAATTATATTTGGTGCAATCACATATTTTACATCATGCCTGTCTAATAAAGAGCCTATGAGGAGTAACTCCATGCCACGCGTTAGGACAGATTTTTAGATGATTTCTAGTTCAACCTATTGTATGTAACTGTATCGTATTTAGACACTCCACCAAAAATGTCATAGACCCAACCTCTCTTGATATGTGTGACTTACATTTTGGAGAATATGAGCCTCTATGCTTCTATGATAAATTGTGGGCAATCTTAGGTTGTACTGGAGGTTCGTGTGACCACCTACCAAATCCTAGGGCTCTCCATCTGCAATACTATATTTGACCAGTAGAGATTGAATAGTGGATGCTGTGATCAACAGTGTGTTTTGTTTTGTATTAAGCACTACTTCAAACCAAAGTGACTCTCGTTTTTTTAGAAATCCATTTCTGTATTGTAACGTATGATGTATAAAAAAATCAGGAACATCTTTGCAAGACATTGAATATTTAGGCCTTTATGAAGCCACCATTTAAACGTTTGATGCTTTTTAGGCCAGCAAGATATTCCAATGACATATCTCCCTTGTAACCTAAAAGACTAATTCCTCCCGCCAGCCAAACGATTCTTCTGGAGTAACTAGGGAGCTCTGAATTGCTGACTGAAAGGATGTGTCTGGGAATAATAGCACAACCGGCCTCCTCGAAGGTGGAAGGAGTAAGCGGGCGTACACGAAATAAACACAATGACATAAAATCAATCACAGCCTGCACCCGAAGACAGTACAGTTTACTATAATGAGGAGAGACAGGTATCCGCCATCTTAGGCAGAAGCATTCTGTTGCTACTGATGAAGTTTAGCACCTGGTGCTGAGTTAGTAGAACAGTGCGACATGTGCAAATGCCGCTTTACGCTGGGTGGCACCTAGGCTGCACTGTATTGCAGTAGGAGTTGCAGGTCGTTCATAAATTATTCGGTATTAAGAAAAGGCCAACAAGCACCATATGTAATACTGAAGGGAGCAGAATCGCTGCACCCGTCAGAGAGGTGCAGAACACAGTGATCAACCCTTCCATCCGGAGGGGTAGAACATGGAAAAGGGCTTCCCGTGGAGGGCGCTATCAAAGATTGCGCCGCCCATATGAGGAGCACTTTGCCCTTCTCCTAAACCATTCTGGAGAACCAAACAACTGCAGCAGGGCGGCACACTCAGGCTCCACTCAAGGGTACATTGCATCGACCCGTTGAGATCTCACTTCAGTGGGACAGTCAGTGACAGCATCCAGGGTCATTAATACCCTCTGGAGCCTTCAATCCTACCCCCTTCAAGGGTGAGGGGTCTCAGACAACATGACTGGAGAGTTCTGTCAAGGAGTTCATGCGAAGAATTGCTCAGGTGCGCATTGAGTTGATGTGGTCTTGAGAAGAGGTCGGTGTTACTCTGTATGCCATACGGTGTGCCCAGTTGGGACGCAACAGGCGCAATGGAAATTCCTCGGCACCTGCTAGATAGTGCTGCTCTCAGAACGCAGGCCCTGACAGACTACATTAGTATGGTCCCAGCTCACGGTATATCCACGTGGATATTCGGTCTCAGAAGGGATACATACAGTGCCATTGCTATAGCCGTAGATTTGCTTTCCATATTTTTTTCATATTTCATATACAATTTTGTGTCATGGTGTATTATAGTCATACAAGTGAAAAGACTAGGATGAAAAGGCAAGGAGAGGATTCAAAGAAGAAGAAGAACTGAACACTTGAAACAATTACACACAGAATGCTTGGTAACCACATTCTTGCAAATTTAAAACCAATGTAAGTGCTTGAAGTATTGTAGATTTGACGTTTTGATGGGGACAGTGAGGGACTGCTGTTGTGTTAAGTCAGTCACTGCTGGGCAAGATCTCATTTTGAAAGTGCTGGCCCATACAGGAGTGGGCAGATGAGTTATGACAGGCACTGCCCCTCTCAAGCCACACACGCGCAAAACAATATGGTTTAATTTGGCAGACAAGGCTGATCGGATGTAGGCATGGAAGGTGTAGTCACTTCTTTGAGATGTTCAGATAAAATAGGAGGTGAAGGTGATGGATCATGGTCAAGAAAGAAGGTTTTACAAAGTGATTTGAAGATTGGGAGAGAGGATGTGCTGAACAAGGAGGGATGTTGCATGACAGAGGGAGGAGCCAAGGTGAATGAATTTATCTAAATGTTGGAAAAGAAGGGGCGTGAGAGGTTGAGGGTTTGTGGAAGGGGAATGTCTGATGAGTAAGGAAACAATCCTATACAGTGCATATTTAATTCCCATAGCTCATGGAATTGGCAGACATTGTCATAGGAGAAGCATGTCAATAATGTATCCCGAGAGAGGGGGAATGTGAATGAATAATAGGCTAATATGGATGGGGACCACCATTTTTATCCTTTGCTTCAAAGAAAACATATTTTGAATGAACGATTAAAAAAATCAGAAGGCAGATAATCTATTAGAATGTGAGGTATTTGGGCAACTCTGATGTATGGGGTAAATACAAAGAATATCACATCAGTACCCTATATCATCATAGGAGATGTCATAGAGATAATGGCTCTATGTTATTGGGCTTGCCTTAATTGTTGTTTACCAGTCGAGCATGTGTAAAGCACCTTCCTCCAGATCTAAGTATTATCAAGGTCATGAACCCAGGAGCACCATTCAGAATATTGTATACTGCTGAGAGAATGGCATCCAGATCTCCGACACGCTCCAGTCCCAGAACACAACTGATTCCACTAGATTGATTGTTATGTTATGTTATGTTATACGGGGTTTTGTTAAGCGCTCAGCTACTCAAGCAGAGTGTCCCGGCGCTGTCAGACCCGAAACCACAGAACTCTAACAGGGGGAAGGAGGCTTATTGGCTAAATAGCCAAGTTTTGAGCTCTTTTCTAAAGGACAGCAAGCTCTCACTCTTCCTTAAAGAAAGTGGGAGGGCATTCCAAGCCCGGGGCGCAAGGTACTTGAAGGAACGTCCACCAATACGGGCGCGCCTGATTGCTGGGACCGTGGTGAGAGATAGAGACGCAAGGCTCTGGCTGGTCTATAGAGGGTGAACCTCTTCCTAAGGTAGCGAGGGCCCATGCCTTGGAGGGTTTTAAAAGCAAGGGTGAGCGTTTTGAATTCAATGCGCCTCTGGATAGGCAGCCAGTGAAGGGTTTGCAGCAGGCCGGTCGCATGGGCGCGATGACCAAGACCAAAGATCGCCCGAGCGGCCGAGTTTTGAACAATCTGCAGACGCGAGAGGAGAGACTTCGGGAGGCCCAAATAAAGGACATTGGCATAATCAAGCCTGGATCCTATTAAGGCCTGCACTGTCGTTTTCCTATGGGCGATGGGGAGAAGGGGAAGACATTTTCTAAGTGATTTCAAAACCCCAAAACACTGACCAACTAGACTCATAATTTGTGGTTTCAGAGTGAGAGAGGTGTCCATCTTAACCCCGAGATTTTTTGCCACCAGTGTTGCATTAGAGGGGGGAGACATATCCATCGGCCACCAGGATTTCCAACAAGTATCTGGAGGACAGCCAAAAAAGAGAACCTCGGATTTATCCGAGTTACATTTGAGTTGATTCTCTTGAAGCCAATTGAAAACTGCCTCCAGGCAGCCTTTAATGAGATCACCATCAAAGTCCATATCTTTCCCGCAAGAGAAAAGGAGCTGGGTGTCATCAGCATATGAGACAATCTGGGCACCAAAAGACTCAGCAAGTGCCGCCAGAGGGGAGATATAGATATTAAAAAGAGTTGGACTCAGGATTGAACCCTGAGGGACCACCAGTAGATCTGGCGGTAGCTATGAAATAGGGTGATAGGACTTTCAATTACAGGTCCTCACCATAGGAAATGGAGTTACTTGTTGAGTAGGGTAAAACCCTATTCAAACAACAACTACAATTCTTGGCAGAGTGAAACACAAGCAAACCCCAAATTAACCTATGCTTAATGTTCTGGAAGCTTGGCACAAAAGCAGTCAAGCTTAACTAAGAGGCAATGTGTAAAGTATATATGCAGCACTCCAGACAGTAACAAAGTGAAAAAACAACACAAGAGAAATCCCACAAAATTTAGAAAAATAGAGTAAATTTTAATAAATTTTTTGAAACCAAAACAACAAAAATCCAATTAGTAGAACCGGTGATATGCATAGAAAATAATAGTGCTTAAAAGCACAAAGCGCCAATTCATGGTATCTGGTTGCGCCAGTTGGGCCCGCTGAACAAAGTACCTGAGGTCCCACTTCGCGGATGCAAATGCGATTCCAAGGATCTGTGGGCTGTGATGCGAGATGTGTCGAGGATACATGGTGCAGTGGTGGTTCAGAGGAGCTATGGGACTGTGATGTGAGGCACTGAGTTGAGGATGCATCTTGCAGCAGCAGTTCCGAGGAGCTGTGGGGCTGCCATGTGAGAACCTGCATTAAGGATGCGTCACGCAGCAGTGGTTCTAAGGAGCTGCAGGGACCTGTATCTGGAATGCGTAACACATCGGCAATTCTGATATAGGGCTGTAAATCGACGCATTGCAATGCTTTAGTTCTCCTTGCACCACAACTGGGTTGGTGGAGCATCTTTATCTTCTTGCCCACTTTCAAGGGTCCAGGCTGGAGGGCATCTCTTGGGAAGGGAGGACTCATAGCAGCAGAATCCAGGTACAGGGTTCAGGGTGGTTTGAGCATTTTATATCCCTGAAGCTCTGACCAGGAAGTTGGCAAACCCGCCCTTGGAGTGACTCTGGTGGTCCTGTGTTCAAGATGCAGGCACTGCCCTGCTCATTCAGGCGGTACAAAAGGGGGTGGTGATGGACAGAGCATCAGAACCAATCAAACACTCACACCCAGTCAACAGATCTGGGTTTGATCCATCACCGTTCTTTAGCCCACTCTGCCACCCCAGTTCAGACATGGCCATGTGCAAATCAGTCTGACCCTGTGCCTCATGGGAACAGTCCAGCCCGAACTGCCAAGCCATGCCTTCCCTGGACCGGAAACAAGCTTCCTAGGACCGGTTTCTGGCATTTCAGCCGTCTTCAGCCAGGCTTGCTTGAATCCAGTGGCAAAGTCCCGAAACCGGTCCTAGGATGCTTGTTTCCAGTCCAGGGAGGACCTGGCTTGGCAGTTCGGGCTGGACTGTTCCCATGAGGCACAGGGTCAAGACTGATTTGCATATGGCTGGGTTCAAACTGGAATGGCATGGTGAGAAAAAAAACGATGGATTTAGGCCCAGATCTCTGTACTGGGGTGAATGTATGACATTGTTCTGCATTCTGTCCATCAATTGTTGTTTTTGCACTGCTCATTCAGGCAGCAGGGCAGCAGTTTAGTAGGCCTACTTTCAGTAGAGCAGCACAGCAGTTCTTCTTCGGTGTGGTCAGATGTTCCAAAATGTATATCTGGCGCCAGCTTTGAAGTGGGAGAATCTTCTGGAGTTTCCCCCTACAGAGGTGTCAGGAATTTCCTTCTTACCTGACCTAGCCCAGCTTGTCTGGGGGCACAAAAAAGTAGCGTGAAACCCTTTGTGAGTGTGTTCAAGCAGAGTTTTTGTGACATTCAAGTGTGGTAGGTGACAGCTCCACTCCCTATCAAATCAGAGATGGCCCATACCTCTACAACTAGTCATGTGGCCCAGGATACAGGCTGCAGGCACCAACGAGATGGGGCTAGAAAATTTCAAACTCAACATTCCTATCTGCTTCCAACTGAAGGTTATCACTTATTGATTGCAATAAGGTAACCGGATGTTATCCTATGGGGAAGGTAGGCCTTACACTAGTAAAAAAGAATTTAAAGAGTTTTTCACTACCAGGTCATGTAAAAGTTAAAAGCACATGTACCACCTTTTAAGTATACTGCCCCCTTTCCTATGGGTTATTTAGGGTCTACTTTAGGGATGACATATGTCTTACACAGAAGGGTTAGACCTGAGAAAAGGTTTATTTTCCAGATCGAAATAGCAGTTTAATCTGTACATAAAGGCAGCAGTGGTAGGCCTGAGGCATGATTAAAAGGCTACTGAAGTGGGTGGCAAAATGACTGCTGCAGACCCACCAGTAGCATTTAACCTACAGGCCCTGGGTACATGTAGTACAATTTTACTAGGGACTTACAAAATAATAAATGTGCAATTTAGGTATAAACCAAATTCACCAAGGGAGATGGCACAAGCACTTTAGAACTGGTTAGCAGTGGTAAAGTTCACAGAGTCCTAAGGCCAGCCAAACTTAAGTCAGCAAAAACAGGAAAATTGAAGGCAAAAAGTTTGGGGGCGGGGGGGACCACAACATGGATGTCAGATCCATCACCTAATGTGCCACATTTTGAGAGCTTCGGCTAATCAATTTAGCTCAATCTGTGGTCTGAGGGAAGGGATTTTTACCTTCCTAGGCAAAGAGACATTTTGAAGCCCCTCATTCTGTTATAGATGCCAATTTGTTGATTGTGTGTACTCCAGCCTGTGACTCCTTAGGTGACTGCTTAGCACGGTCTGATCAAAGATCCCTCTTAGTCAGGTTGCCTATGTATCATTATCTACTAAATTGAGGTTCAATTACAGGCAGGATAAACTCAATTCAACAGTAGATTAAAGCTAGGACATGTAGAATCGCACTACCTGATGCATGGGTACCCTGACAGGCTGCACGTTCTATCCAAAGACTTCAGTCTCAGCATATTTTAAGAAGGGCCATTTTGAAAATGCAAATCTTTGAGGGATATTTGAAAGACCCTAAAGTTCAAAGACCACACTTATTGAGGGCTTTATTAATAACAATGTCCTCCTTCCTAACTTATACTTAAAGTTAAAGCTTCTAAAGTATTTTTGATTGTGTTACCAGATTTTTGCTTCACAGCAAGATATTGATGTCAAAACTTGCTGGTGATAAGAACGCAACTCTCTTGAATAAGTGGATTGGTAGCACAATGGGTGAGGTCATACAACTCAAGACTGGTTACTGGAACAACAAGAGGAGAAGGAATACTCACACAATAGAGTGGCCATGCCTACAAAATGATGATCCGAGGACATGCTTGTGAAGAATTTGGGGACTGAATCTATAAGGAGGGAGTGACAGAAGAAAAATGGGTAATAGACTGTTTGCTAGGGAGAGGCGGGAAGGGACTAAAGTAGGAGATGGGAGCCATGTAGAGGAGAGAGTGACTAGAGCAGGATGATAATAGGTGTCAGTTGAATGACAGTAGTTGAGGGAGTGACCGGAGGAAACGGGAAGAGACAAGAAGGAAAGAAATAAAAGATCTCCAACAACACTCGCACTAAATCGCCTAGCCTGACATTTGTCCTGGCACCATCTCAAATGCCCTGGCCACAGAATATGACACCATCCAAGAATCTCTCATAAAAGACATCAAAACTGATCTTAAACCTCTAACTCAGTTCCCAAGAACTTCAAACACTCTATCCTTATCCCAACCCCACTGAAGGAGGCCCAACCTCATGAACAGGAATGACCACTACATGTCTGACATCCAATGGATACTATGATCCTGGCTTACAATGTAGTGTCCCAGTCCCAATACGTCCTGGACTCTCACCTCCAACTCAACCTAAGCTACTCAGGATCCAATCCAAATATGGTACACAGTGACTCATATCACACACTATGCTCAACTACACCAACTACAACATCCTGTCCTTTCTCTTGAGTTTTGGTCTTCTGCTGCCCTTCGTGTGACCCCCTCACATCACCATGAGCAGACTGTGTGAATTCACCACTGCTTTGGGAATCACGCTTGACCGGTTAGATCATTCCTCATAGGCTGAAAACACTGTAAGCCCTTTTTTCTGACATTTACCATTCACTTGAGGTGTATTCAAAAGATCTCCCCTCTCAGCTATTCTGACCGACATTCCGCCTGATATCCCATGTGTGAACACAGATCGACCTAAATACCATCAAACTCCAGGGGCATTCACTGACATATACACAAAGATTATGAAAGGTGAATGGGCAGGAACAGACCAACATTAAGTGGGTTAAAACAGTTTCTTTTCTTAGTCCACCACAAAATACTTCTCCATACACTGCACACGCACCCTCCTTCTTCACCATTGAAAAGCCATAGAGTTGTCTGCTGTAAAAAATCAGCGCATTACCCAAGAGCAGTTCTTGTAAGCTCAGTCACCTACAAAACTTAATGTACATCTGCTTTAAGCACTAGGATGCAGCGTTATCCATAATAATTAACTATACAATGAACTATCTGTTGCCCATTATCACAACCCCAACAAATGCCAGGTTGAAAGATTATGGAAACCAACCATGGATGATCCTAGCCTTATTACAGAAAGTGTGCTACAGTGGCTAATAATATTTCTGGTCAATGACAGAAATTTGTATGCCCAATGCATTTCAAAAAGAGTTGGCCGTGCACCAATTACAAAATTAATTAAGGCCCATTTACATATTAGTTGTAAGAAAACACTTTATTGAATATGATTTTGCTATATTAGTCCAACATAATTATGTATTACCTCTAAGTATCTCCACTTACCATTACCCATCGGCTGAGCTTGAGAAAAGAAGTATTAATTTACACTGTTAATGCGGTTTCTTTGGCTTAACTCAATTACAATTTGATGCCAATAGGGCTATTATGCCACTGAATAAATTATCTTCGCTCTTGGCAAGGAATGAGTAGCCACAACGTAAACTACAGAACCCTGGATTATAAATGGCATTGTACAGCCAGCTACAAATTGTCCAGAATAGAAAAACATGCTCCATTTCAGCACCAACTGGTGTCTATGGGGGGCTTTGTGATGTAAATTAAACACAGTTCAGTTAATCTACATAAATCTGAGCACACTAGAACAGTTTAAAAGCACTTTGACATTTAAGTACAGGAAATTAGGATACACTATACGTTAGATACAGCTGGCTCCATTTAGGATGGGTTACTGTCATCTGCCAAGCATATACAAGCCAACAAATAGGGGTTATGAGCTACACTGCAGTCCATATATGGAGGCTTTTGAAAATCAAATTGTTAAAATAAGCTGTATACATTACTTGAGCAAGAAATGCCCCAAGTTACATGTTCATAGTGAAACATTTGTCTACAAACATAGTACTTTAATAAGTATCCGCCCTCTGACTAGGTACTATGTTTGTGGCCCCCGTGTAGACTGAAATACTGACAAAAGAACCCTATTTTCACACGTAAGGTGGAACTCTAGGAAATGTATTTAATGGCATCGAAATGTCAGCTGATTTTTGAGGCACCAACGCTAAACCTCTACCCACTGTGTGTGGCCAATATTCAAATATTACTTGGTCAATGAATGCATGAATAAAATACATTTGTACAGCGCAAACTGAAATGCCAGAGGGTATCCTGGCACTGAACTTAAATTAAAAGGACTAACCACATTGTATATATTAGTATAGGTATAATGTCAGCTCATCTCCACAACGGCCCCCCACATTCGCCGGGGATGCCTGGTTTCACCTTGGAGATACCCAGGAGGGACCATCTCACAGGGATAGCCATGACGGGTTCCCCAGCGGTCTACAGCGCCACGACGCCTGGGCAGCAGTGCGCTTTACAAAAAAAAAAAAAAACAACAATTGTTTTTAGATAGGCTCACCTACAGAATATCGGAAACAAAAATATTGTGTGGACAGGATATTGTGTAAAAAAATTGAGGATCAAAATATTGAGAAGGGACATGCAAACTGGTAAGTATAGATTTACAATGCTTTACTCCTCATCTGCGTACCCTGAAGATATATATATCATCAAGGTACATATATGTGGAGTTTTATATTGTAAAACTTTACTTACCTCTAGAAACTTACCGTTACAATATTTTTGTCCTCGATCTTCTTGACACGATATTTTGTCCCACGGCATTTTTGTTTCCGATATTCTGTCTAAATACCTTTTCAGATTCTTATCTGTACAACCACATTTGTCCAACATAGGTCTTGAAGGGCTGCATCCATGCTAGAGTTTCAAGAAAGCCATTCAAAATGTAAATGAATTCAATGTAGATTGATTGTATGCAAATGCATCTACTCTTTATATAATGAAAACACCTAATGGATACAGTCACCCTTAACTTATGCTGGAAACCTGAAGATATAGCAAGAATTGATCAAGCCGGCTTAACTATCCATTTTAGTGGTTGATTAATCCCTTATGTCGAAAACGAAGAAAGTGCGAAGATTTGGTGTGTCACAATATATTATGGGAGACTGCTGACTGTGTTTGTTTAATTATTAATGCAGTGGTTAAAAACAGGGCATCTATCTCATCCTTGCATAAGCACAAATCTCTTAGTGTCAGGTGTGTGGTAGATCTAGCAAAGATCTAAATTAAAAAAAACAGATACATCTTACATCTTCTTTATGCTTTCCTTTCTCTGCAGCTTTACGGTGCTATTTTAAGCCTCCCAGCATAGCTTCCAGGCAGAGCAAAATCAATATGTTTCCACATGGGGCCGTTTATAACTAAAACGAGCATTTTTGTGATCTAATGAACACACACATCACCACTGGAGATTTAAAAATACTGTTTAAAGAAAATAAATTAGATTTCTTTCCAACATTCAAGGGCTGGGAATTGGGACTCTGATCAAATATGGCCATGTGTGCCAAACTCCTCACCCAATGATGAATATTCTCAGCCAGCAGCAGTCTGAAATATGACATCCAAAAAGAGTGCTTTGCCTCTCATAAGCCGGGGGGGGGGGAACAGCGTACAGAATCCCAAATTCAATGGAACCTCCTGTCCTTTTCCTTTTTTCCCTGCACTATTTTATATGTACATAGAGGTGGGCAAACACTACATTGCAAGTCCATAATATACTTGCCTCGCTCCAAGTCACGATATACATTTTGTATATTAACAAGCATTGGCAAAGCCAATAGGTTTGACATGTGTATGTTGTGCGGGTCTGGGGTGCACATAAAATACAAATTGATTGCAATAAAGGTTAGACAAAATCATCAGACAACTATATGCTACAGAAAATATGGCATTCTTTTTAGGTCTCATCTACTAGACAGCGCATGAGCTCTCTGATGCGACATGTATTGTTAGCTAACAGAGGGCACAGTACCCACCAAAGTCTTACTATTGGTTAACTTTATTTTCAATCTCATTTGTTTGTTTCCTACTTGTCAGATTTTATGGGCTTTCCTTCTTCTTCCTGTGCTTTTCCCTCCCCTGGAGTACGGGTGCATTACTTGTGTCCTTCGACTGCTCACTTTCCAAGCACCACTTTTTGGGGGTTTTTATAGCACTCCATAAGAGTGCATGAGTTCCCAGCTGTCAGTGCTCACTCCCAGTGCTACTGAGCCACTTGCCGATTGATTTCAGATGGTAAATAGCCCTTCATACACTTCAGATGGAAAGGCCCAAAGAGCCAAAAGAAAATGATAAGAGTAAAATAGGGCCGGTGGCGAGCTGATTCAAGATGTGATTGAGAATGTCTCAAGCCAATGGCTGAATGATCTAGATCGAAGGAAGCTGATCACTGAAAGAGACCAGTCAATAGCACCTTAAATTGAGTCTATGTGATAATAAGTTCACAAAAAATGGTAGAAGTATCGTATAGGTGCCATCAAATAATTCATATACAAGATAAATAGGGGCAGAACATGCAGTTCTCGCGGAATATAAACGTGTATGTTGTGACGTGACCCACACCTAATCTGCCCGCCTTCCACCTTCAGGCGTCCTTGCATCAAGCTTTGCAGACTGGTCCCTCTGCTACTTTCAAGAAACAGGGAAAATAAACGAAAACAACAAGCACACTTCTAGAGCTCAAGTGTACCGCTTACTCGCCTTGTGTTTGGAAACGTGTGACAGCATAAGTTCCCATAAGCAACATGCAGTAACAAAGAAATGCAGCGAAACAGCCCTGTCGTGGAATCATTGCCATACACAGAGACAACAGCACAAAGAGTCTGCACCAGCGCGGGCACTGCAGGAGCCTCCATGTCTGAATTCAATCATGGGCAACCTTTGAGAAAGTCATCAAGTGAGATATGCCTGAATCAGATTAGAATTCGGAGGTGGGGGTACCAGGAGGGGAGTGAGGTATCCGTTGTCAGGATCTGTGAGCAGCTGTGCTTGACCCACTTTCATTGTTATGTTTGCCTCTCTTTCCAGTAGAGCTGGATGACTTTGGTTAAATGTGTGGCATTTGCTGAATATCAAGCCAACATTCTAAGACATGTCCGTTTTCTTTGATGCTATGAATGGCAGGTTGTCCTTTATTGATGCAATGTGTGCCACCTTTGTTAGCATTTGTGTAGCACACAACTGCACTGGTGCGACGTTGTAGAGCCCTAAGAAAAAAGAGTAAGTCTGATGGCACCATGCAAAATAGATTCAACCCCCCCATCTCTTCCTACCAGCAAAAAAGGGCGACGTTTCCCTTAGGCGTCCACCTGGCATCGGCACTTCAGGGACTCAGGGGTGCCCTGTGGAAAGGAAACCCTGCACCACATGGGATCCCAGGGTTTATGGATTGTCTCTGGTATTTTACTCATACATAACACCCTCCTGCTTTGTTTATGCCCCCTATAACAATTGTAAGGTGAGTGCATTTTTAAGAATGAGGTGTCTAAGGCTCCTTAGGTCCAAATGTTGTGTAAGAGGTGTGCTGCTGTGGAATAATGAGGCTCGGCACATGTCCACCGTTAGTGCCTTTATGGCCATGGGCCCAGATGGGTACGTTGGAGGAAGACCCCTCAGCAAGCAACCAGAATAAATGGTCGCTAAGACTCAGAATGGCCTCCTGTCACCCTTCCGCCACACACAGTATTCACTGAAGAGATGACGGTTGCGCATGCCACGAGGATGTGCACCAGCCCTTAGCTCACTGGTACAGTGTACTTTGTTGAACACTCACAGAAATATCACAGGCACTCGCCAAACTTTGGTTCACAATACCTAAAAAGTGGTTACCAAATTGGCCTGACAGCAGCCCTCAAGTGTCAGCTGACTTGGGGTGGGTGCGTCATATTTGCAAGTATCTTATTATTTTAGAAGCACTTTGTCAGGGCCGGTTTTGGTTCCCATTCCGGCCCTGGTGGCAGAGGTGGTTATGGGGGTGAGGGCGCCAACAGATATTGTCGCACAGGACGCCACCAGTGCTAAAGCCGGCCCTTACAGCCGTGTTGAATCAAAGATGACAAAAAGAAAATGACCTCAGATAACTGACTGGCCCCGACTACAGGCAAATCATTTTTTTAAGCACAATCTTTATGGAGAATTCTACGTTGCTAAATGTTAACAATCAAGCATTGATACGGGCCGCAAACAACCTTCTGCTAAAACTAAATAACACTAATGGCAAATTTGATAAATCTAAAGGCAAAATAATCCATAACTGCTGCAAGAACTAACTGAGAGCAATTCCTAACCCTAGCTTCTCCTCATTGGTATGCTAAAGAGATTTGTGTGGCACATGTTCTGTCAGTTGCATGTCCTCGCTGCAGTGTTGGAGTACATTTACCTTAATATCCTGGTCTTAAGGATTCTGTCTCAGACTGGAGTCTGATTGGTTGTTTGTGCAGAATCATCAGTAGTGTAGGTGTGGTCTACCTGCTGGTTTTGTGTGTATGATTTGGTCCTTTGTTATAGATGCCAGTGGCATCGATGAGTGTGTGAACCAGTTGAGTTACAGTTTTTTAACGGTGAGTGGGGTGAGTGTTGACACCTCGTTTCTTATCTTTCATCCAACCAACAGTCTGCTCTGCCCACCTCACCTATTACTAGGCTTGGGTGGAGTTCACGGAATTCTGCGTAGCTGAGTGTACCCGAAAAATCTTGTGATGCTACATGGAGTTCCGCCAGCGGTAAAATGTGCTAAATCGCACCGTTCGCGCTGATTGGTAGCATTGGGTGTGTGTCCCGTGCTTATAAATCAGCACGAAAGTCACCATGTGCAGCACAAGCGGACGCTGCTTCTCTCCGAGTGGCAGCTTCTTCACCACAAACAGACGGTTTCTCAACACGAGCAGTCATGGCCATCCACGACCACCCGCGTTGAGAAATCTGGCTGGGAGGTGGTCTAGCGCTGAGAGCAGAGTGCAAAAAACTCTCAAACAGAGCAGAGTTCACTGCCCAGGCCTACCTATTACCCACTCTGCCACCAAACCGGACAACTGCCAGGGTTGCAATAAATGGAGTTGGTAGAGAGGAACAATGCGTGTCTTACAAACGATCTTTTTATTAAGTTTAATGTGTAACCACATGCACACAGATGTTATCCCATTAATAAACTGTGGTGGTCAGAAATGGATTTTTGCCCACATGTGTTTTGCACTTCCTGCCCTGAAGCCCTTCCATTTTCTACTGCTATTTATTATGCTAAGCGGTTTCAGTTTTGTTGATTACTGCCACTTAAATATGTATTTATAGCCGTGATGTCCCCCTTGAGTGCTCTTGTTTGAAGGTTAAGCCCATCAGGCTTCTCCCAGCCTCTCCTCGTGTGTCAAACCCGGCCTTCTTTTAATGAGCTTTGACGTTTTTCTCTGTATTCCCTTAAGTTTATTAGTATGGCTTTTTGAAGTGTGTGGGGACACAAATCGAACACGGCATTCCAAGTGTGCTTTTACCAATAGTCTCTAAAGTAGAGTTATTACCTAACTAAATGTCATAATTAGATCGTTTGAAAAGAGACCAAGTACTGCTTTTACGTTTTTAATGCTGTATTTCATTATTTCGTGTGTGTTAATAGAAGCGTTCATGCAGCCTTGAAAGGATTAGGTATCCAAAGCATGTATTGAAAGAAAACCAAAGGCAGGAGGATGGCTGAGAAGTGCAAAGCGGCCACATGGGAATCATATTTATACAGACAGACTTATTTTGGAGATGGTAAGCTATATTCAATTAACTCATTCGAAGATGAAGGTATTTAAATTAATCTTTGAAATCAACAATCATTTTTTTAATCCAGTAGTACATCCCGAGAAAGTTAAGGCTAGGTCTGCCTCACTGTCTCGGGTTACCCTGAAGAACCTAGACCTTATGGGTCTGGCGGCGCAGGGTACGCCTTAATCTCCTGAGTTCACCTGCTTTGTCGAACAGAGACACAGGACACTCCGTTAGGCGTAGAAGGTTTGGTTTATTAGCTGCAGCTAAGTACAGTTGTCCCAGAAGTACACTCTGTATGTTCTTAGGAGACTGCCACTTTACTTCGTGGCGCACAATCTTTTATAACACACATATTCACGAAGAACACTCCCAATGCATTCAGGGTTAACCAATGAGAAGAATGTGAAAACAAGATATTAGGTAACTCAAATAAGCCTCCCTTCCAACTGTGTTTGTCACCCTTCCCCACAAGTTAATCAGTGGTAGTGTTTATAAGTCGACTTGCAGGTGACAGGACACATTTGTATGCCCCGCAGAACAGTTGTGAAATGAGAGAATACGAGTAAAGAATAGCGAAGGCCAGAGGATAAGATAATGTCAGGAAAGAATGGTGCGAACCAACAGATAGTCGAGACAGGGATCAGTCAAACCAGACGAGGATTAGTGGAGTCGGCCAGACCCTGACACCAGCTATAAACAGAGGCAGGAGGTTATTTGACACGTTGCAGTAGGATGAGGGAAAACAACACTTCGTTCACCGTGCCGCCTGAGTGAGGGCAACACAAAATGGCAGAAAGACACAAAATGGTGGCTAAATACGAAAACTGAATAACCTCAACCCCAGTTGCGGCTCCTCTGCTAAGGCAGAGGAGCGTTGCCCCACTGCTCTTAGAGGAGGGAAAAAGGGAAAAATAAAATGGTAATAACAAGGTTAGTACCATTTTATTTTTTATTGCTGCGGGGCTGGTTTAGGGCGGGCGGGGCTGGTGGCTCCGGAAGGAGGAGTGGACTGTGCACACTAAGTGCGCATGATTGCTTGGCCAGCAGTTTTGGTCCGGCCAAACAGTCATACGCAGTTTACATATTCCCCACCAGGATGTAATGGACAGCCTGGTAGAGAATATGCATAGGATACCTGTCCCCGTCTGAGCATCAATAATCACAACGATGCATTGCAGTGTTGCGATTGGCTATGGGAAGCCTGGGTGCTTCCTGGTTCAGGGACTGCGGAGGAGAGACACGGCGGGTGACCAAAGGTAAGTGTTGTTTATATATTTATATATTTCAACCCATTTGCCTTCCTCCTCCCCCCCCCCCGCACCGCCACCCCTGTTTCCTTCCAGCAGCCACTGGGTTACCGAGCCCATCAGAGTTAAAAGCTTTATTTTTTCACATGGAAAACTCTGGTTGAAACTCTGGGGAATTGGCGTGGAAACACAAACTGATCAATGTTATGGTCTAAAAACATTTAATACCCATTATTTCCCTGCTCCTGAAATTACCAGGACCCCGGGCAAAAGGAACTCCAGAGTGGGCAAATAATAGAAATTTTAATGGGCCCCTCGCAACTACGGCCATAGTCTTATCTTTCTATGGTCAACAAACTATGTACTTTCAAGTTATTTTATATAAAGCTATCATTTAAACATGAGCGAGCATTAAGTTTTGTTGTGCTACAGTGCTAAATAACAGGTCTCAAAATTCATATTAAGATAGCACCAAGATGCTCTATTGTTGTCACAGCAAAGATACTCATGGACAGATATGACTGAGGCTGCAGATGCAGTCGTTCAGTTTCCTTGCTCTTACTTTGGGTGGCCCCTTGAGTTTACCCGTCAGAGATAGTGAGTGTGTCCTGTTCTCTTAAATCCGGGCTTTTGGCTCAGGTGCTCCACACTAGGGAGTAGCACCAGCCGATCCAAAGCTGGTACTTTGACTATCAAGAGAAATGGCTTGAAGGCCCCCGTAGGTACACACCATTCTTGACTCCTGTGGCTTGACCACTCTTAGAGGTGTCAACATATTCCAACTCACAGAACAGAGTTAACGCGTTTCAGCAAATTGATTGTCATAATGATCTGCAGTAGTACTGCCTATGGCCTCCCAATCTGAAATAGGCAAAGAGGCTACTGCTTTGGAGATATGGCCACCAGACGTGGGTCCCTTGCTCTCCATGCCACTGGAATCAAGCTATCCTGGCTGAAGAGGGGTGAAACCCCGAAACCGGTCCTAGGATGCTTGTTTCCAGTCCAGGGAGGACCTGGCTTGGCAGTTCGGGCTGGACTGTTCCCATGAGGCACAGGGTCAAGACTGATTTGCATATGGCTGGGTTCAAACTGGAAAGGCATGGTGAGCAAAAAAACGATGGATTTAGGCCCAGATCTCTGTACTGGGGTGAATGTATGACATTTTTCTGCATTCTCTCCATCAATTGTTGTTTTTGCATTTGTCACCCCGAGTGGGAAGGGTATGCCCAGACGTGGGTCCCTTGCTCTCCAAGCCACTGGAATCAAGTAATCCTGGCTTAAGAGGGGTGAAACCCTGAAACCGGTCCTAGGATGCTTGTTTCCAGTCCACGGAGGACCTGGCTTGGCAGTTGGGGCTGGACTGTTCCCATGAGGCACAGGGTCAAGACTGATTTGCATATGGCTGGGTTCAACTGGAAAGGCATGGTGAGCAAATAAAACGATGGATTTAGGCCCAGATCTCTGTACTGGGGTGAATGTATGACATTGTTCTGCATTCTGTCCATCAACTGGTTTTTTGCAACCACCTCCAAGCCGGCAGCCTTAGGTACACTTTACATGTAGTGCTTCATCAGGATTCAAAAGGACTTAAAACGTCATTCTCTGCTCGCTTTCTTCATCCAGTGGCATCTTCCAACTATAAGGGAGCATCTTTCCTTCTAAGAATGGCACCTCCTGGCTTTCAGAGCTGAACCTCTGACGTAAGCACGTTGTACTGAACTCTCCACCATGCCAATGAGTTACCATGCCTGACAGATGTCAGTGTCTTTCTGACTGGGCACATAAGGATTTTACTAGCATTAGACTGAGAATAAATGTATAATTCTTGCATGTTGAAGTCTAAAGTTAATCTGCCTGTCCATCTCCGGGGTTCACTTGTCACAAGATGTGCGCTTTAGAGGGCTGCACACTCTTGGCTTCCGGAGAGGCCTCTTCGAACTGTGCACACATCGGTCCAGACAGCAGCTTCTGTGCCGAGAGGAGAGAGCTCTCTAGCTGGGCCCAGTTCTCGCGCGCCACGCAGCTTGGAGCAGCAGCCCTCTCTGGCACGCGCCACCAGTCGTCTGCCGTGTAATAAGATGCCAAGTTCGAGCGCACGATGGGGCATGTCTAATTCCTTTTATGCCTTACCTCCCCACTTCAAACCCTCCGAAGTTCATGGTCATTGTCGGGCGAGGTTATGCATGGATTACTGCAACCGTTTACATTTTGTCCCTGGAACTTGCAAACTTGCAGTTAAAAGTATTTTGCAGGAAACAGCAAATGTGCAAATCTTCTAAAAACAAGATCAGCAGAATGCGAGCGCTCCCGCCATGCTATTTGCATGTATGACACACTGCATGTTTTTAATTTAAAGCGTGTCTTGAATTTGCCTGCATTAACATTCTCCCCAGAAAAACAGTCCGCCTTCTAAGACTCGCATCTTATCGCATTAATATTCAGAACCAACTGCAGCGTCTCAGATTATGTGTAGAGGGTCTGTCACGACAGATGCACGGCGCGGTGTGGTGTGGTGTGCCTGGCAGCTGTTGGTGAATCCTCTTTCACCACGGCCCTAGGCTGTTCCCAGCCACATGCAGACGAACCGCAGAAATGCATAAAACATGCACAGTCACATATGCATATGTGAAGTGAGCCGTGAACAAGGCCATGCGCGTCGAAAAAAGTTTGCTAGGTTATGGCTCCCGGTTTTCCATAATAACGTCAAGTTCTTTAGGCACGCGACAACAGACCGACACAAACATATGCAGAGACGAAAACTCAGTCATCCAGACAGTCTCACGCACACAAACTTACCCAATGATAGGCATGCAGGCACACAAACATACACACAGAAGCCCTATAGAGAAACAATTTCAAAGACACAAAACACACAGACAAGATATTCAGACACATGCACAAACACACAGACTGAGACACAAATGAAGAGGCATAGCCATACACACACACACACACACACACTATAACAAAATGCCTGACATGCAAAAATAAATAATGACACTTAAATATACTATGACTTTGTTATGCATTTTAATTGCATTATTTTATATTGCCTCTCACAGTTTATAGTTGGTTCGGCTTATATTTGCATAGTAGGGTCGGCTCTAAAAACATCTATAAGCGTGCACTCTTAATATATCTTTCGAATGCTTTTCAAGGAGGCCCATATTGATTTAGAGTTAGAAACAAAGGTCTGTTTTTTAACCATTAGCTTAAAAAATATATTGTTAGGCATGTGGTCATTTTTAGTGAAAGTACAAGTCACTGATTGTATTAAAAGTTGGGCTGTGAGATGAGAAATGGGCTTAAAGTCACCCAATTCCCAAAGCATGTTGCGGACATGTTGTGCATCCGCTGTGCAGGTATTTACATCTGGAAAACACATTTATGACTGAAAAAAACCTCAAAATGCGCATATTATCCCCAGATGTTAGTGTGACCAATGGATGGGGAAATGATTTTCGCGGAGTTTCAGATGTATGGCGTTTGAGAGTGAGCACTACAAACGCGTTGGACACCCCATGAGGATATTGAAAAAGATATACAATGAATTTACCACACTTATTTGCACTGATAATTGTGCACCTAATATAAATCGGCGTTAGTGGTGTGCTGAGCCATGAAATGGGGCTGCTGTCAGCAACCGGCCTCACGGGCAAACCATGCAATTAGTGCCTTCAATATTTTTTTTAAAACATTTTACATTGAATTTGGCACCCAACTTCCCTTGCAACCTTTGACACATCGTCATTCGGCCCCTGTTAGGAAAGGGCCCGGAGCACCTGCATTTTTGAAAAGTTGTGGGGTTATGGTTTTCTTCACTTGGAAAAATTATTAAGAAGGACATTTTTAGACACTAGTTGCCACAACATGTGTAGATTCCTCTTTTCTTAACCGTGATACCCAATACAAGCGAATTTCCTTTAAGGAGGAAAATCCATAGCAGTAGGGTTACAAGGACTAGGGATGTGTGTGGATCTCCGCAGAAAGTTGAGATGTCGCTGTCAAGCCCCTGCTCCGCGCTGGTGCACCAGTGACATCCGCTTGAATTCAAGCATTGACAATGGAGCCATGGTCAGCTGTTCGGTAGTGCATACATTCTACAATTGAAGTGTGGGCCCCTCACAGCTTTGGGCCCTGGCACTACTGCAGTAATAAAAACTATGGCCCTGAAACTTTCATGATCTGGGAGCCTGTGTCCAGGGCTTTAAGTAGGATGAAAAAAACTGGGGGGGATGGGGGGGTCTCCCAAAGGGACCTGGGCGATGTAATTAGGGGCGTGGATTAAAATATGTAAAGTCGAAATCTGTGTTTAGCACTGTGTGCCGCCCGACTGATATTATGCTGTTTCTATCACTGAATCCAGCTATTTGATACAAAAAGTAACATTATACCTACAACAAGCCAGAAGTATTGGCTTTGTCAATGGCTGTTTGTTGCAGAAAATAAATAAGCAATAACTATGGATTTGTTGTATATACTATTGAACATGCTTCAGTTCTGAAATGATGAGACTGTGAAAGAACTATAAGGAGTCTCTTTGAAGTTACATCAAAGGCTTTGAGCAGTAGTGCTGCTGTAGAGTTAAGATTTTTTTCACCCTGATGGTGAGGGAAACACAAGAGCCCGATAGTGACCAGTCTTAGCACCTGCTTTTCAGCACCTGCTTTTAAAAACTGCAGGTGCTGAGCACTGGCAGGACCCGGCCCACTTAAAGCCCTGCCTGTGTCCAATGTCCCGAACGCGCAAACGTCACTGTGCATTGGCCACGAACAGGTTTTTTTATGCGGGTTAGGCCCCACTTTCAGAACTCGGATGAAATTACAAAATCTGACACTTTGCTAAATATACCATATGTTGTTTTATTATTATGTGGCACCTGCTACTGAAACAATGTCACTTCCAAAGAGCTGTTTTGCAGAGCTTTCCAGAGGCCGCGTCAGTCAGCCGTATGAAACGCGCTTCGCATGACTAGGCAGCAATACGCAGGGTCACTCTGTCCTCGTGTCGAGTCGAACAGAGCAGCGAACTGTCTAATAGTCCTTTCACCCATGGGTTTTCATTGAAAATCCCCCCTCTAGTAATCCAGCACAGAAGGAATGGCCCTCTCAGCCTCTTGACGTGGTGTGACTGGAGCGACGACTCGACGCTCGTGCAGCGAGTTGGGTCATCATAGGCATTTTTGTTGCTATCCATCCATCGTGTGTTTGTGTTACCAGAAGTGAGCTGGTGATAGAAGTGGTCCACTATTTGTGCATTTATTCACTTCATCATAACTAAAAAATAACTATCTTCGTCACAAAATACCAATACTCTTTTTAAAAAAAATTTTATTGAGCAGACCTTACAGGAGCGACAATACATAATTAAAATAAGGAAAAAAAGGGACAAAAAAAATTACATTTCTTCAATACAGTTCAAAAGAAATCATCGTCTGATATATCTCATTGTTCAGCCTGTTGAACAAAACACAAGAAGTTTATAAACCTAAATTGTAATCTTTAACCAATCGAAATTGCTTATGTCATCCATTAACAAAGAACTCAAGTTTCGCAGTCAGCAAGATATTTCCACGTCTGGGAAAATGTTTTAATTGCCCCCACTCGTTTGGCATAAGCTTCTTCAAACTTTTTAGTACGCCTCATCTTATTAAGCCATTTCTCAGACAAAGGTGCTTCCAACAATCTCCAGTTTTGTAAAATTAAGGAACGAGCTACCAATATTGCAATAGCTAAAAAAAATACCCCTCTGATTTAGACAGCGTAACCCCCTGACTTGTTATACCAAACAGGGCAGCTTCCGCTATTGGAACATAGGGTTTCCGAATTACTCGATTGAAGTGCCCAAAATCTTTTTCCCAAAACACCCCCAGTTTTGGACAGGTAAAGAATATGTGCCTCCATTCCCCTTCAGTTGGAGTGAGACAACGGAAACACCTATTTACAACCTCAGGATAAATTCTGTTTAGGGCCTGTGGAGTGTAATAGGCCATCCAGTGAGAAAGAAAGGCCATTCTTTTAAAGTTGGCAGCTCTCAAGGCCTTACTTTCTGTAATAGATATAGTTTGCCATTCTTGACTGGAAAAAGAACAATGGGTTTCTGAAGCAACTTTCTCCAGAAACGTTTCTACCAAAGGGGATTCATTTTGAGCTCGTAACAGGTGGTACCAGTTTCCCACCCCACTCATATTTACGGAGTATAATGCGATAGCTGCCTTAGAAGGGGAACAACTTAGTATTACATTGTATTTATTTTAAAAATGAACTATTTGTAAGTTTTCAAAAAACAGTGGCTTATTCCGATTTTAGCACCTGGTCTGAACTTCTTACCAAGTGATCATCCTCTCCCGAATAAAAAACTGTCTCACTACACGCAAACCAGAATCCTGCCAAATTCTAAGATGGGTGGAGTGAATTTGAAGACACAGGTCTCTACAATCATTTAATTTTAGAGTGTAAAGGCCAGAAAAACCGCTCTGTTTAAAAAAAACTGGTCTACTCGACGGATCCAAAAGCGTTTTATTCTTGTTTTTTTGGGGAAGTTTAGAGCTTTTGAGAAATGTGGGGATTTGAGTTCCCGCTTCTTGGATCATCTTATTTATAAAAAAATGATCTACACGTCTTGTATTAGACAATAAACAGGCTGCCAAATCCAAAAATGCTGACTCGTAATATGTGCGGATATGAGGTAATGCTAAGCCACCCAAGTTTGTATCTAGTTGTAGGACCAAGAGTTTAACTCTAGAGACCTTTTTATTCCAGATGAATGATCTTATCGTAGAATGGAGTCCTTTAAAATAGCTAGCATTGATCTTGATTGTGATGTTAGAAAAAAGAAAAATTAAAAGGGGTAATATGGACATCTTAATAAGCGCCACTCGACCTATCAGAGTTAACGGAAGACTTGCCCATTTTTCCAGTAACTTCTGAATCTTAAAACTAGTTACCTCATAGTTCAATTTAACGAGCTGGCCAGATTGACCTGTAAGAAAAATTCCAAGATAGCGTATAGGATCAGTATTGAGAGCCTGCTGTTTCAAATTATCTGGCAAGAACTCGGCTCCAGTATTTAATATTATAATCTCTGTTTTAGTTGGGTTGATTCTGTATCCCCCAATTAGTTCATATTGTCTAAATTCGGCCAAAGTCTGGTCTACGTTCGGCTTTTCGGGGCAGAGATATAGAATGGCATCATTGGCAAAGAGCTTTAATTTTGCCATGCCAGAAATCAGGGCTTGAATATTCATATTAGCTCGTAATTTAATCACTAGGGGTTCTATAAAGAAGGTAAATAATAAGGGTGATAAGGGACAGCCTTGCCTGGTTCCCTGATTAATATCCACTGACCCTATTTGGTAGCCATTAATAACTAACTGAGCCTGAGCTCCCCGATAGACGTTTTGTAACATGGAGATAACTTGGACCGGAACACCAAACCTTTCGAGCCCAACAAATAAAGTGTCCCAATTAACTACATCTAAGGTTTTTTCCGCATCAACCATCATGTTGCAGGCTGGTGTCTTGTTAACATTAAAATAATCTAGTGCTTGAATCAGGTAGCCAGTATTAGATGTCATAGTCCGTCCCGAGACAAAACCCGTTTGGTCGACATGGATTAATTCCTGAGCCAAAGGGGTAAATTGCTGTGCCCATATCTTCATCAGTATCTTATAGTCAGCGTTTAAGAGACTAATTGGTCTGTATGAGTTCACATTGTTGGGTTCCTTACCCTTTTTCATAAAACTGACCACGATCAACACCTCCAGTTTTTATATGATTGAATAATTTCTTAAGAAATGGCGTCAGCTTTTTAGAATGTTTTTTATAAAATTCAATGGGTAATCCGTCTTCCCCACAGGCTTTTGCCCCAGCCATGGACTTTAGAACTGCCAAAATCTCTGATGATACTATATCGTTTTGTAACTGAACAACTTAATTCATGGATACCCTGGGAAGTTCTTCTTCTGCAAAATATTAATGAATCTCTTCCAGACTAATCATATATTTCGTAGTGTATAATTGTTGATAATGTTCAACAAAGACCTGGGCAATATCTGCTCTATCAGTTACGGCTGTATTAGACTTAGGGTCTATTACCTCCAAAATACAGGCTGATTCCTGTTGTGCTTTTGTTGACCAAGATAGAATTTTCCCACCATTTGACTTTCTTTATAAACCTTTTGTAAATAGGTCTGAGAGCTATAAAATAGTCTCTCAACGTCTTCTTTGCTTCTTCCCACTGACCCCGTGTTGGGGGAATTACGAAATCTAGAGGCGCTTTCAAGAGATAGCTGGAGTTCTGCAATTTTTTCTAGGCGTTTTCTCACCTTTCCTGCAGATACTGCAATCATTTGACCATGGGCCGCGGCTTTAAATCCACCCCAAACAGAGAAAATTTCAGCTGCTCCTTCATTCGTATTAAAACAATCTAGAATCCAATAAAAACACTTGTTATACAAAAGTATGTGCTTTCCTCAGATCAGAGCTGGACTCCCTTGTTTTCACAAATCTGGCACCGTTAGCTCCTCTAACACTCTGAGCTGTGGAAAGGCAAACGCAGCGCTTTATAAAACTCCTAAATATATGTGTACAGGCATCTATGCAACATCGCCACTGGGTACCTTTTGAGTCTGTAGCTTTAACAGAGTGCATTTCAACTTTGCTTGACAGAAGATAACAAGTCTGGTTTGTGAACACTTTTTATGGATTGGGGGCGGATGTAACCAAGGACTTCATTAGACCCCAGCAATACCGAGCATACTACCCACACACCACCATCTTTTTAGCATTTTTCTGAATTACAGGTGTATGATCTCTAATCAAGCATTGGCAAACCAAATATGTCTCACCTATGCGTTTGTATTTTAGTCACGTTGTACAGCAGTGTGGCTGCTATCGGCACAGCTAAAAGTTGGTGGGGTGGGGTAGAATTGAGTGGAGTAGTGTGGGGTAGATTGGTGTAGAGTGGAGTGCGGGAATTGGGTAGATTAGCATGGTACATTGGAGTGAGATAGATTGAATTTGGGTAGATTGGAGTGGAATGGGGTAGATTGGACTGAGATATATGGGGGTAGATTGGAGTGAGTGGGGTATATTGGGAAAGTGTGTTGCGCAGTAGATTCTAGGCAGATTAGAATGGGGTAGATTAGAGTGTAGTGGGGTGATCAGAGTGGGGTGGGGTAGGTTAGAGTAAGGTAGCTTGGAGTGGAGTGGGTGGATTGGAGTGGACTAGGTTGGAGTGGAGTTGGATAGAGAGGTGTGGGGTAGATTGGGATGGGGTGGGGAAGAGTGGGTTAGGGTTGGGTAGATTGGAATGGAGTGAAATAGACTGGAGTGGAGTAGATTGGTGTAGATTGGAGTGGGGTGGATTGGATGGGGTAGATTGGAGTAGGGCATTTAGGGTGGAGTGGGGTAAGGTAGTCTGGAGTGGGGTGAAGTGTGTTAGATTGGACTGGAGCGGGGGAGATTTGAGTGGCATGTGGTAGAATGGAGTAGAGTGAAGTTAAGTGGGGTAGATTGGGTAGAGTAGAATGGAGTGTAGTAGAGTGGGGTCAATTGGGTGTATTGGAGAGGGTAGATTGGTGTAAGGTAGATTGGAGTAGAGTGGGTTAAATTAGAGTGGAATGGAGTGGAGTTGGACAGATTGGAGTGGAGTTGAGGTTGGAGTGGAGTGATATAGACTGGGGAAGAGTGTAGTGTGGTGGGATAGATTAGGGTGGAGTGGGGTAGACTAGGTGGATTAAAGTAGGTAGATTGGAGTGGGGTAAATTGGACTGGGGTGGGGGTAGGTTTCAGCAGAGTTGGGTGAAGTGGGGTAGAATAGGGTACAGTAGATTGGAGTGGAGTAGATTGGAGTGTAGCAGATTAGGGCAGGATAGATTGGAGTGGGGTAGAATGGAGTAGGGTAGATTGGGATGGGGAAGAGTGGGGTGGAGTGGGTTGGATTGGAGGGGGAGATTTGAGTAGAGTGTGGTAGATTGAAGTGGGGTAGATTGGAGTGAAGTGCAGTGGGTTAGATTTGGGAAGAGTGGAGTGTGGTAGATTGGAGTGGCATAGAGCTAGACTAGGGGAGTGGGGCAGATTGGAGTGGGTGGAGTGTGGTAGGGTGTGGTAGAGTGGGACAGAATGTGGTAGAGTGTGGTAGAGTGTGGTAGAGTGTGGTAGAGTGTGGTAGAGTGGGGTAGATTGGGGTAGATTGGGGTAGATTGGGATATATATGATCGCATTGGATTGGAGTTGGGTAGACTGGAGTGGGGAGTCCTGTAGAGTGAATTGGGGTAGATTGGGGTGTAATGGATTATATTGGGGTAGAGTGGAGCGGAGTGTGGTAGACTGCGGAAGAAGGAGGTTCAGTGGATTGGGGTAAATTGAAGTGACGTGGGGTAGACTGGAGTGGGGTAGATTAGAGTTGAGTGGGGTAGAGTGGAGAGGAGTACATTAGAGTAGACTAGGGTAGATTGGAGAGGGGTGGGGTAGACTAGAGAGGAGTTGACAGGAGGGGAGTGAGATAGATTAGGGTGGAGTATGGTAGATTAGGATAGAGTTGGGTAAATTAGGGGGGAGTGGGATAATAATAACCCAGTATTTGTAAAGCGTGACTAATCACCATTAAGTGTATCAAGGCACTGGGGGCCGTCGGGAAGATTATGTGAACTATTGCCCAGAGTCACATGGTGCTGGGCTGAGCTGCCATCGGGGCTGGGGATCAAACCGTGAGCCCCGTGCTCCGGAGTTAGCCAGGGGTTATGGTGGGGTTGATTTGAGTGAAGTGGGGTGGACTTGAGTGGAGTGGGGTAGATTGGAGTGGGAAAGATACAAGTGGATTAAATTGGATGGGGTAGATTGTAGTGGAGTGGGGTCAATTGCAATGGGGTAGATTTGAGAAGGGTAGGTTGGAGTGTGGTGGACTGTTGTGGGGCAGATTGTAGTTGGGTAGTTTGGGGTGGAGTGGGGTAAGGTACATTGAAATTGGGTGGATTGAGGTGGAGTGGGTTAATTTGGATTGGAGTGGGGTAGATTTGAGCAGCATGCAGTAGATTAGAGTGAAGTGGAGTGGGGTAAATTGGGGTAGTGGAGTAGGGTAGATTGGGTGGATTGGAGTGGGTTGATTGGAGTGGGGCGAAGTGGAGCTGGATCGATTGTGGTGAAATGGACGAAGATAGTTTTGGGAAGAGTGTTGTGTAGGGGGTAGATTATGGTGGGGTGTATGGGGGTAGATTGGGTGGATTAGAGTGAGGTACATTGAAATGGAGTGGGGTAGATTGAAGAAGGGTGATTAGAGTGAGGTAATTTGGAGTGGGGTAGATTGGATTAGAGTGTATGGGGTAGAATGGGGTGGGGTAGATTGGAGTAGGGTGGATTGGGGTGCAGTGGGTTAGATTAGAGTGAATTGGGTACATTTGAGAGGAGTGTGGTAGAGTGGAGTTGGGTAGATTGGAGTGAAGTGGAGTGGGGTAGATTTTGGTATAGTGGAGTGGAATGGGTAGAGTGGAGTGGGGTAGATTGGAGTGTGGAGTGGGATAGACTGTGGAGGAATATGGTAGATTGGAGTAAAGTGGGGTAGAATAGAGTGGAGAGGAGTTGTAAAGATTGCAGTGCAGCTTGGAGTGGAGTAGGGTAAATTTAAACGGAGTGGGGTAAATTGGAGTATGATAGATTGCAGTGGAGAGGAATATATTGGATTGGAGTGGACTGGACTGAGGTACATTGAAGTGACATGGATAGGGGTAGATTTGAATGTGGCAGATTGGAGTGGAGTGGGGGGTAGACTGGGGTAGATTCGAGTGGGTTAGGGTTGATTGGGTTAGATTGAGTGGAGTGGCATAGTGTAGAGTATGCATGGTGTGGTAGCACACTACCATTAAAAGAAACACATTTCAATTTAAAAGACCATTACTTTTGCACCGAAATACGGTTTTACTGCATATAAATGATAATGTGTGCAAATGTCATCACCTGGTGTATTGATGTGTTTTGATCGCATTCAAATATTTTTTCCACCACACTTCAGAATTACAAAGGAGATGTGTTTCATTTGTACTAATTCTGATATATTGTGAAACATCAGCACAATTCATTTTGTTGTTGTGTTCTGGAAAGAAAAAAGAACATCCCTATTCTCTCACTTTGAAGTCAGAGAAAGAAAAATAAACACCAAGCTTCCCGGAAGAGAGAACCTGACATTTGACCTCAGTTTTGAATGCACAGTAAATGTGACAAGATAAGAACAAGATTTAAAGGCCTGTTTACAGAGAGCAACTTTGTGGAAGAATACAGTAAACATGGTTTACGCAAGTGGAGGGACAAACTGAACCCGGAGAGCCTGAAGCAAATATAGCCAGCAAATAGAAAGTGAGAAAGTGTGTTACAAACCACAAAGCCAATGGTAATCAATGAGCGGAATGCATTCCTGGGTCAACTTTCTGAAAGTCCCCAAGATGTCTTTAGAAACCAGACAGCTACGCTGCTAGGTAGGCTGCGACCCAATAAAAATAGACAGGGAGAGAGTTCCAGAGTGCAGTATCTTGGACGTTAAAGATTTGGCCTTCCAAAAGCCAGACGTACACATTATTCTTTCAGTCACAAACCCTGCAATACGCTAGATTACAGTGGTTGTAACTGTTAAATGGCTTTTTAAAATGTACTAGACCCTTTATAGAGTTGAATAACAGGTTACAGAATTGCAAAATGAGTTTAGAAGGTGTAGTAAGGTTTATTCTTGAGTAGAACATCCGTTGTTGTATTTATGCGTTTGGTCTATTGAACGCTCTAATACAAGCTAGGATGCAATAACATTAGTCAGTAGGGCATGACCAATTGTTATTTGGAAGGGGAGTGTTTAGGGCGTCCCTTCATTGCTAAATTGCTACCCGTGAAGACCTAAAACCCTTGGTTCTAATTTGGATCTTTGCATTTGTCCAAAATCCTGGTCTTAGCATTTCAACCCCAAAAAATGTGATTATTAGTGAATCACTTCTCATCCCTGTGCATGGAAATGTAAAGATGTGGAACTGGGCAGTGTAACTATGTGTAATGTAAATTACCAAATGCAAAGTCGGGTGCCTAATGGTATCTCAGTTTCAAGCTCCCATCCACTCTATCTAGCAGATTCTGATTTTTGTAATCCATTCTCAACCAATCACTAGACACAAGGATATTTTGGGCAGAGGATCACAAGTGAAGGCGATTTTCCATAATTAAATGTTTAGTATTTATATCAGCATTGTAATATACCCCAAAATATATTTATTGTGTGTTCGTTTACACTCACTATAGCTAATGTTGGCCTGTATTATAAAATGACTAACATTCGGATGCCATCTTGTTTCATACAACAAATATTTCTTTATACAAGGAGAAGCTGATGTTTCACTTAAAACGTGACATTGTGCTTGTTCTCATGTGAAATATTTTTCTTTTACACAATAACTGCAGAATGTCCTAAATAGATGCCAGTGTGCACTGTAGAGTACGGCTTGGGGCGATGTATCACGTTTTCATTCAATAATATACATAACTAGATCAATAAATACATATAGCTATAATCTTCATCCATATATGAAGGATCTCAAAAAACGACGAAGCAAACACGGTTAATCCAGGTACATGACTCAATAATTCATAACAAACAAAGAAGAAACATATATACTTAATCAAAAAGAAAAACAAATACAGTTAATAGTGCAAAATAAATTTAACAATAAAGTACATCAAAGACAATATACAAAACAAAGACAGAAAAGTGCACCAGTGCAATGAAAATGAAAATCAGAACCACTATTTTTATCTTATTTACTAGCAGAAGCCTTCAAGACTCATCAGAGCCTTTTCTCCCACATAGCAGAGTAGGATGGCCTCTCTTAGTAACAGAACTGATTCACTAAAGTGTTTCTATTGGAGACGATTTCCTAATAATATGCTCTTGCTTATAGGATTCCAATTTATTTAAACTTCAGAACAATTGATTTGCATTCATGTATTGACAATTGATTAACCACTAATGTGATGATTTGAATTTGAATCTTGTTAATCCTTTAAGAAAAGTTTATGGTTTGGAACATACCCACGCTCTGTCTTCCATGTGGCACCCAATGTGCTTCACGTTATTTCAACGTGTCTGATTGGGTGATTGAGAGTTGTGAATCTTCGCTCGTCACAGAGTGTATTGTGAATTTGCATGAAACAAACACGCTCCGTCACAAGAGATGATCAAACTTCTATAAAAATGTAAAATGCTCTGCTGCTCCCAGGAACTAGGTGCTCACTATTCCAATTTATTTAAAAAGTAAATGAATATCAGTTAGTGCAGTTTTAAATCTTCAATTGCACCTAATAAGACTTTATACAGAATGATGTCAGATTTACTCAAAATGCATTGAATTAAAAAAATGAAGAATATTGGTCAAAATGTTCTAGCATTTTAAGTCACGAGGTGCGATGGATTGCCGCCCACTAGAACTGGACCCAAAACCAAAATTCAGGAACCTCATGGCTAAATTCACTCATCAACTTCCCAACTAGTCATCTTAATAATGCCTTATCCTGCTTTAAGCAGACAGCAAGAGTACCCAACTATCGAGCTTAAAAAAACCTTGCGTGGCTTATAAATAGCAATTTAAATCATAATACTCATTCATGTCACTATAATGCCCTACAGCACCACTTGCACTGACTCTTCACCTTAGAGACGTCTACGCGGACCGATGATGCACACATGGAAGACGGAAGAGCTACCCTGCTAACCAATGTTGCGTGTCTGTGACTGTCCTGTGGATCGGTGCACATCTGCGCGCCAGTCAAACGTTAGGCATCACACTTCACAGAACAGGGACCGGAGAGGTATGAACATGTGGCTTACCATATGTTTAGGGACCGCAGAGACCAGGCTGCAGTATTTTGGGGAACTAATAATATTCAGTGGTTAATGTGAGATGCTTGTCACAACTGGTTGACGTATAGAGAGCATTTAAATCAGATGTTGCCATCCAAATCACAGAACTCATACATTTTGATTAAGGAGACACAATGTCTATGCGCAACTAGGCAAAAGCAAGAGTGAATAAATATCTCCATTGACTCAACGACACATCTCCATTTATAACGAGGACATTATATCGCTGGCGACCGCTGACCGAACAGCCAACTTCTCTGTATCACTTATAACATTCAAATGGGATGAACTGTGGGAGGCAGGAATGAGTACAGTCCCCAAATGTTAGCAAAACACTGCAATACTATGTTCAATGCTAACCAGTGCACAACCACACTCTTGACAAAACAGCACCCAACCCACCCTCCATGCACGAATGCTCATGTTAGGCTTATAAAATATTGACCTTCTATTCAATATAAAGTGTGCTCTACTCAGACACTATGCCCTTTAAGCCCTTTCTTCATGTAGGCTCTGCCTCCCCAAGCTCCAAGAGCAGCAGGGCAGACCATGCGCCCTGGATTCAGAAAGATTTTTTTAAAAACATGTCCTCCCTTTAGCAGCCAAAAGATTCACCTAATATATCCCATCTAGGATTGAGGTTCATTTCCGTCATAATGAAAACAATAAACCCAACATGAAGATAAATCCATCAGAAAGAATTACCTAAACAATTGTGTGCAAATGGTATGTAATAATTAATAGGAAATGTGATACAAGTGTGAAATAATATTAGGAGTGTGCGATATTTGCGTAAATTCTTTTGCAAAAATTACAGGGAATTCTTGAATAAGTACACGAAATAACAAAAAACATCGAGCCAGCATTTGGCAGTATTTTTACCATGAAATACATCCTCGCATTCATTTTTGGATACCAGGACATATTTTGCACTAAGAAAACGTTGCAAAATCACGCGTGACACGAAAAGCATCTGCACGCGTTCTCTTTGCAAATCTTGTTTCCTGTGTTTATGGTGTAGGAATAGATTTTGACCCGAACAGAAGCTCATTTACTTGATCTGGTCACGGTGTAATCGCGTAATTGCCATGATTTCATATGATACATGTAAAGCATAATGCCAGAAATTACGCGAGATTGCACTGCCTAACAGAAATTTACCCGGACCTAAATAAAACAACAGAATTACTGATAGCATCATAAACGTGACCTTTCACAGCAACTGTTTAATCCTCTGCTGTACACGGAAATCATTTGTCAAATATCAGAAAATGTAATCAAAGATAATGAAATAATGGAACAAAACTTTTTAATGGAATGGATAGCAAGGGTTATGAAAACATTTCTGTTCTCACATCGACAGACTATGCCCTCAGCTGCCTGTGGCACGCGCGGCACAACATGCTTACACATTGTGCAGTCTCCGAGGCTGCACGTCCGTTACCGAAACCACATGACAGTCCGGTATGGAAATACACACTGTGCTCGAGTGCCTGCAGGCTGAAAGAGTGGCCGTCGCTTCCATCATTCTTCAGAGTGTGCCTGAAATTCACAACCTCTTTTGGGAGGTGGTCCCAGTTGACGAGGAAGTCTGTGACTTCAAGCACTGTCATAGGAGACACCTTTGAATAGTTGGGCATACGCTGCCTGGCTCCGTCTGAGGTGTTGTGCTATGTACCAGAGAGCATACAACCATCCTTTGGAAGGGAGTCATCCCCACTTTCTTGGTGGTACAGTCTGTGGGAATGACCTGGTCCACTCCTAACACCGCCAACTCCTAGAGAGACTCAACCACTTACAGGAAGACACGGTTTGCCAAGCCAGCTTGTATTCCCTCAGCTGTATGGGTCAGCAGGGTCTGACGGGGACTGAAAGTGGACTTGGGCACCTAAATAAAAGTGGTCCCATAAGTGACCCACATTTGCAAAATGGGGTAGTTTTGAACTTGTGAATACAAGCTGTTTTGCAAGTTATGGAAGAACGCATGAATTTCAGCTTGCTACAGGCAATGTTTGTTTTAATGTCCTGGAAATCAGTAGTAAACACCAGCCCAGAACACCATAAAACCGGCTCACAAACATCCATAAAGCCAGCCCACAAACTGACTTGCCAGACCAGCCCATCGGGCATTGCCTGATTACCCGAAAGGCAAGTCGACACTGTCTACGAGGCATGCCCTATCAGTGGGAATACAACAGAAAAGGATATCTCTTAGTGTATTCCACACTACTGAATGGTTCTTGAGGAACAACAGACTTCTAGAAAAACCTACAGTTTAAATTAGTATGCCAGTTTGTATATAGCCTCTCCTTGTGCTAGCCATGCACGTTACACAATTGCGTTCCATACCAGTAACACTTTATGGAAAGAACCTAAGTATGGTACAATTTTAACGACTAAGATGAGAACAGTAGAATTGCAAAAATAGTTCTCCAAATAATTTACAAATAAACAAGAGGACACAAATGTAGTTTGTGGAACAATGAAAACTATCCTGGAGAAATCAATTCAATAAAAACGAAGCATACTCTGGAGCCGATTACTATGCCGGTCGGACAAGCGTCTGACCGGCATCGTACTGGAAGCAGGACCGCCCGACAAGGAGTTGGAGGTTCCGATTCCCAGATTACGATCTGACTGCTGGGTTTTCAGTCCGATCCTGTATTTTTTTCCAATGCGGCTTGTGCTGCCGCTCACAGCACAAGCCTCAATGGAAAAAATGCAGAGTTTAAACATCCCTGCATGGTGCCTGTTACACCGTTCAGGGATGTTTAGGGGGTCCAGGCACCATAGCGCAGCAACAGAGGGGAAGGGAGCTCTGCTAAGGGGCCCCCTTAAGTCATTTTCTGCTGCCTTTTGGTGGAAAATGAAATTGTAATCCCGACGGCAGAGCAGAGGCTGGGTCCATTGCCATTTGTGGATTGCATTTTTGACCGCCGCCCGACGGGCTGGTATTCTCCCGCGGGTTTCTCTCCGATCGCCCATATCATAATATGGCAGTCAGACAGAAACCTCTGATATTGACGGAAAGCCTTTGATGAGCTGTCGGATGGCTTTCTGCCCGACATCATAATGTGGCCCCCAGTTTCTTGTGTTGCCGGAGGCTACTACTACCAGGAACTTAGAAGCATTTTACATTTCTTGGCTGCCTGAAAATGTATCCTACTACCTTAGTATGCAGGAGATAACGTTGGTGTGTTTATAATTTTCCTGATCTTTTTAATTTGGAAATTTATTTCACTGGCACCATTTATTATTTAGCTGAGTTCCAAGTAATGCTTTTATTTAATGTGTTTTGAACTTTGAATTATACTACGTTTTGTGGGAATTAGGACAAAGCAAGTACAAACTAAACATGGCATAATGTCCACCAGAAATAACACTGTGGCAAAAACAAATTAAAGTTAATCAAAAATACTCATGATTTCGATGTTCTTTTAACAATATACATGAATCATATTTTTTCTCTATAACAAATTATATAAAATTCAATTTAAAGGAACATGACTAAAAATACTGTCGTAAATCAAGGCAGTCCTTAGGGATCATAGCGCAAATCCATCCTGGCCATAAGTTGTTTTTGTGAGGTCTAAATCATTACAAAGAATGTATTTACAGAGAAACAACCACAGAGGAAAGCTGTTAAAGAGAATCATATTTACAGGAAAAACACTACAGAGAAAATGTGTTTTTAATCAACATTAGAAGAACTCCTACAACTAAACTGGTACAAGAAATGTATTAAAAATCTAATTGTATTTTATCCACCCTCCCTTAAATTCTTCAATGTACTTTGGCCATCACCTGGAAAACTAAGAGGCACACAAGCTAAGCACTAATATACATCTTCCTTTAACCATGACCCTTTCCCTAAACCATGACCTCAACAAAAAACATCATTCATATACTAAGGCTTGACCTGGCACTTGGTAGCATATTTAACACTGTTATTTTAATAATTCTTTTTAATTAATCTTAAAATAAGTGCTGTATTAAAGTTTGGTTTTTCATTGTAGCAAATAAAACTCTTCTTTGCAATCAATTTTTCTGTATATGTTTTTCTCTATAGCAGCTTCCAAAGTTTGTCTCCCCGGAAATCCCAGCCTCGGGGGGATCTAGGCAGATTTTGTTCAGATAAAGGTCCTTTTGTAACAGGCATGTTCAACTGAAGAGTATTTGTGTTTCTTGGTGTACCCAGTGTAGTTATGGGAACAGTGAAGACATACAATTGTAACCGAGGGCACTTGGGACTGTCCATCCATCAAAAATCTAACTAAGCCTTGAAGGGGAAATGTTTAGATGGATCAATTATTTGCATGGAATAATCGCCAATCGATTGGAAGTGAAAACTTCCTTCCAGCGATTAAGGGGCTAGTTTACAAGTGGCCGATAATTTGTTATCCCTGCTCAAACACCTGTTTTCACAGCCATTGCAATTATTACTGCTATAATGTTTATTGCTGCCTGTAATTACCAGGTGTGATAAAGTTTCCAACCTCTGTCAGTTTCAGCAGGTCACATCTGCTGGAATGTAACAGGGATCAGTACCATAGTAGGAGAACACATTAATTGAGTACAACATGAGTACTGGAGTTTTATCAAGCCTAACACAAAGATTAGACACAAAATTTAATCAGATTAGATATTGTCAAAAAACATTTTATTTATCTCACATTGTTAATGGATGTTTAATTTGCTCTCTTTTCCTAAGTTTTATTTTTTTACACCCCCTCTGTTCACTTATTATTTGAGCCTCAGAAATGCAACCAATGTATTAAATATGATGAATACGTTCTAAAACCTAATGTATAAGCAATGGCAAATTATATAGAATTAATTCCGTCTGTCTGCATTGAAGTAGGTCTTCGGACACTACTAAAGAACCAACCCTAGGAAAATGATAATGTTTGGAAAAGGCATACATGCATGCATTACTTGAAGCACAGCTAAGCTTACACCAACCTAATGTATATTAAGCAAACATCCTACTGTGGAAAATTGATTGGAATCCAAGTGCTATTTCAAAGTAATCTGTTAATAAGCAAGACCAATATTGTGGTATGAGAAATACTCACTATTCTTATGTATCCACACATTTTAATTTTCCTGAAATCACAGGATAGGAACTTATCTCTCTAATTAGACAATTGCTTACCTAAAATGTATATGTAGATTATATATTGTATACGCTAACTATGAAAACCCTTTCTTTCCTCATTGTATATCTGTTGATCCAGTGGGTATCATTAGAATTATTCTAGCAGTGCTGCTGTGATATGGAGATCAGGTGGATCCTGAACAGTCTTTGACATCCGCCAGCTCCGGCTCCCTCAAACATGGCAGACATCCACTGTGTATCTTCTGAAAAATAGGAAAATAGTTTGTCACAACTAATTTCAGAATTAGCATTTGAGCTCTCTGAAATTCCGCCAGCAATCCAATGGTGCAGAACTGCTAGCTGTGGTGCATCCGAATGGAAGATGAATACCCAGCCTGGACCACGAAATGTATATTTATAGACGCGTGGCATGTGTTCGCCATTAAAGCGCGTTCAGTGACCTTCTTATTGGAGCTATGATCTCTGTGCCCATATTCCGTGGACTTCTCACCACGTTGATTTTCTTTCTGTGTTGCAACATAATACAATCTTAAGATACATGCTTGTGGGTTTGTTTTTCTTCTCATGCCCTCATATGCCCATCAATAAATAAAGTAAAAGCCCACCTTCACAGATCTAAACGCAAGTGAGTAAAGATGCCATCGAAGGCTATTTAGATGCATGTTATAGGAAATTGAAAGTTGTAATTCGCTAAAGCAGAATTAAGAATCATGTGGCAGGCATGGTGTCCTTATTAGTCCCTAGCCCTGCTGTTTATTCAAAGATAAACAGTGCAAAGCTGTAGGAGGGCATAACAATGTGTTCTCCGTCTATTTATAAGATAAAACAACTGAAAGGTGCTCATTATATCGACTTCAGAATCCCTAATGGCTGGGACAGGTCCAGAGGGATTTGAACCTACAACCTACAAAGATGCTCAAAAAATTCATTCCCTGCTGCAAGTGGATAAGCTCACTGTCGGAGTGAGTTTGAGGCATAGGTATCATTAGCGCATTAGTATCAGTGGCAATGGGGCCTGCCACCCTATGGAATTATGACTGTCTTATATTACCCATTATGGGGCAGTGGGGCCCATTCCTTTGCTCGCATTGTGGGCCCATGGCACCCCTGATGCAGCACTCATGGAGCCGATACTTGCTCTGGAGTCCCAGGTCTAAAAGCAATCATTCATTTTAGAAGCAGTCCCTCAGCAAGTACCCGAAGGCATCCACCTTGTGTCATGTTGGTGTTTATTGAACTAATGACAGCATGAAGTCCTATTCAATATGAACCAGCTCATTGTCAAAATGCGGATCAAGACAAACACCACTTAATCGGCATTTTCTGATTCCAGGGAGTCATTGCTGTTGTGATTTTGTCTCATTCTTTTGTGTCTCAGTTCCAAGGAAGGACTTGGGGTTCTTGCACTGTCTCTTACTCCAGGGGGTGTGGCTGCTTTTCTCCTTTTGTCCGCTTCTTTATTTATCGCTGGTGCAAGAGATAGGTTTGCAGTTCTTTGTTTGTTTCCTGTCTTAGATTTCAGGGAAGGATTTGGTATTCTTGCTTTGTCTCCTTCCTTTTGGGTTCTGATTCCTGGGGATAGGCTTGCAGTTCTGGTTCTATTTTCTTCCCTCAGTGTCTGTGATGTCAGTGTTGGGTTTGCAGTTTTGGGTTAGTCTCTTTTCAATAGATTTCTGGTTCCAGGTGTGGCTTTATAGCTGTAGTTTTGCCACCTTCCTTTGTGTCTATATTCCAGAGGTGGATTTGCAGTCATAGCCTTGCCTCCTTCCTTTTGCTTCTCTATTCCAGAGGTAGATTTGCAGTTGTGCTGTTGCCTCATTCCTTTGTGTCTGTATTCCAGAGGTTGTTTTGCAGTTCTGGCTTTGTCTCCTGCTCTTTGTCTTTATTCCAGAGATTGGTCTGCAGTACTGGTATGGTTTCATTGAATTGCGTCACATAATACGGTAAGGACTCCCAATTCTGGTCACACTTTGGCATTTCCATATTGTATGGAGACTTTGAACGTAGACCACACAAAGGGGCCTCCAAAGCATTAAACATTAAAAAATCAAAGATTTCTAATAAAACTTTAAGTGTGGAAGGTGATTAGAAGTGCAATAAATAGAAGTACTGAAAAACGTAAACGACTGGTACAATTTGTGGAAACGAGAAGTCTGTTAAACCTATAGCCCTACACAATGTTGCGTGCCATTAATATCAACAATCGTTTACTAAGCAGAATGCCATGCAGTCATGTTGCATAGTCTGTAAACCTCTTTACCACGTATGGCACTACTATGTGTGCCCAAGATAAAGTTGCAAGTATTAAGTGAAAATACCTATGCAGTATTACACTCTACAGAGCAAGTTATACATCGTGCGAGTTGTTTTGCCACCCGAGGCAAAGTGTCATTTTTTTACCCCTCCTTTTAGTGTCAGCGGGGCAACTTTTGCTAATTTTAGAGACATGCTGGATCCTATATGCTGGTGGTATCCAAAGCAGGCACCTGATATTGCCTTACTCCTTCCTGACAGAGTACTGGGGTAAGTCTACCTACTAAATGTGGTTAATTCATACCAACAAAGCACCAACCCCTTGTCACACAGGTAACTGGGGTTAGACTTTTACAGAATACTCTCTCATGTACTGTTCTCACACACTGCTGTGTGCAGCCAATATGCTCAGACACGAATCTGGGGCCAGATCTACAAAGCTTTTTTCCATTAGCAAAAGGCCAGATTCATAGAATCGTGCCGTTTTCAAATGAGAAAATGCATTTTTTGATGTACAAAGGCACACGTTTAGATTTGGTAACCTATTACCGAATTGCAGATTGGTTTTGCAACTCGGTATTAGGAAGTGGCATGTTTAGGGTGTCCCTTCCTAATACCGAATCGCATTTTATCACCTACTTCAAGTAGGTGGCAACCAATTAGCAAATGAGAAGGGGTTTGTAAAAATATTTTTTAAGAGAAGGCAATGGTCCCAGAGACCACTGGCAACTCTTACAAAATCAAACGAAACGTTCAATTATCTTATTGAAATGCATCACGCTTTCAAAACGGGTTGTATTTAAAAAAGCAAATTGCTTTATTGAAAAGCAATCACAGACATGGTGGCCTGCTGACCCCAGCAGGCCACCATCCCAGTGATTTTTGCGAATCCCAATGGGTCGCAAACCGAGACATACCTAAAATTTGTTAATGAGGTTGGTCTATTTGGGACCTACTGGGAATCGCAGAAAGTGTAAAACACACTTTCGTACATAGGTGTTTGCAATTAACAAATAGAAAATCACGTACATTCGCTATGTGGTAATTGCAAACCCTCGCCTACGTACATCTGGCCCTTAAAGTGGGTGTGAATTGTCAACACCTTTGCTCGTAACTGAAGGAACAAGGAAACCTGGCTGTGAAGACTGAACCATGGGCATCTCAGCAAACCTTGACAAGGTGAAGGAACACAAACAGTCCACTCCAGCAACAGAAAGTAAATACGTTTTTGGATACTTCTCCATTTCCTGAAATTTCCACTCCTTGCCTAATACTAAGCCTGGGCAAAGCACTACGCTACGCTCGCGTAGTTTGCAAAGTTTGCGCTACTTCGCACTAAGTGAATTGCACGTAGCACAGTGCAAAAATGCGTAGCGTAGTGCAGCGGTCATTTTTTGCTTGCTCGCGGTCCTCAACGTCAAGTTGGCGACCGCGAGCAACCAAAATGACATCCCAGTGAGACTTTTTCCTCATTCGCGATCAGCAACATCAAGTTGGCGATCGCGAGCGTGGATAATAAACCTCCTGCCGAGATTCTCAACGCGGGGAGGTCAGGTTTCTCATTGCGAGTGGTCGCGTATGCTCGCGACCGCTCGCGTATGCTCGCGACCGCACGCGATGAGAAACTACCAGTCCTCGTTGAGAAAGCTGCCACTCATGTAAAAATCGACTCGAACGGTAGAAAACTACAGCTCGCACTGTGCAAGGTGCAGTTTTCAATGATTGCACAGTGCCGGATGCTTGTCCGCACTGTGCAGTCATTGAAAACGGCATCTTGCACAGTGCGAACAGGGTACTACGCAGTTCGCGAAGTGCTTCTCATAGCTCGCGTAGTGCGAAGTGCACTTTGCGTAGCTACGCGTAGCGCTACTTTGCAAACTATGCCCAGGGTTACCTAATACATTCAATTAGGGAGCCACTGGAAGGCTATGGGTCGGACGAGTGGACAAACCTGTATTGTCATCAGAGTGAGTCAAAGGATATATGATGTCACTATAACTACACCTGGCATTTTGCATCGACTAATAGAGAATTTTAAACCACAATTCAACTGTAAATCCCAGATCATTCATTGCCTTTGTTTGGACAATATATACTGCAGTGCTGCTCTCGAGCGAGGTTGAAGGTGGCAAATCAACCCAAATGTAACATTATAAATGAAACAGTTGACACCCTGTCCCTGCGCGGAAGGATTGCGTGGAAAGAACTCCTGGGAAGGCTATTGGCCAATCCGGCGCGGCAGTCGAGTGTCATGGGGTCATACCACAACCAGGCTCCTAGGTCCTCGCGCACATTAGAGTTGCAGCGACAGATACATTTGCAGGCGTATTAGATAACCCTCGTCAACAGAATTTGGAGAGAAGCGCGCAAAACCCTAATTCCCGAGATAAACGCGAAACTGACAGCAGCGTGCTTGCATTACCAGATTAAACATGCAGCCACCGTGCGGCTGGAAAACTGGATTACTGGCTTTCTGCTTCGGCCATGACGGGGATTTTTCTTCTGTATATTCTGTTACTGAAATGTTCTAAAATGGTTGTAACGCTGATGAAGACAGCTGCACTGCGCAGAAATTTATTAAGATGCTCTCTGTTGTTCTTCACTGATGTGCAACGATAGAAGTGAAAACAGCAGATGAGTTGGGATTCAAGTGCCTGTCATAAACATTACACAGCTGCTCTGGCACAGAGCATGCAGAACCCAGCAAAGACCAACAGGAGAGGGACATAAACATGAGTGCAATGCTGTGCTGTGCCAAAACATACCCACTGTGCCACTTGAGTACATGTTTTGTCTTTTTATACGTGAATAATAATACAAATAATATATTGCCTTATATTGTTCTCACTGGCACAGTTATGCATTTCTAAGGAAGTACTATTCTCCAAATAAATAGTGCTCAATTTATCGAGCTCGGAAGGATGAAGGTCTGGAGTCCTCACACAGATGTCAGCTGTGATGGCTCATGTTGCTGAGGCACTAAAAGTTAATTTACAATGCTCACAGTTACAGTCTTTTTCCCCCATTTGGATTTGGCCACGAGTGTGTGCTCCATATGCAGAGACATCCAGGGCTGAATGCTGAAGGGGCAGGGGTACAGCTCTCAATAACTTACCTTTCACATTGGTATGATTTATATATGTGCACTAAGCAAGAATACATCAATTCCAATACACGAATTTAAAAATAACTGCAGAAACGAATACATTAATGGTTAAGTACTATTAATAGCATGCTTAAATAAGTTACAGTTAGAATAAAGTTCTACACATGAATCATGCCTAAGCAATGGTTTGAGTGGACCATAGGTGGGGGAGTGGCCAAGCACAACATGGCGTAAAAGCATTACTCAGACTCTCTGGGTAGCGTGGCACAATTCTCCCCAAAATCCTGACATTTGTGGGGCAAAGAGGGATTTCTTTGAAGCCTCTGGCTGCTCTCACCTCCCACGCGCCCACAATGTATGGCTGAGCAGGTGAGATTTTCCAATTCCGATGGATCATGCCTGGGCTGGACTGGAGATGAGCGGAGAGCAAGATGGCACCCGCAGAATTGGTGATGCAGTGAGGACTGCCCGGCCTATAGTAAATTCCCAGGGTGCACGGGGTGGTGTAGTAAGTGCAGCTTGATTGAAGGAGGAGCGGCGCTTGCCGGATAAGCTGATGAGTCGGGCCCAGAAGGTACGGATCTCTCGGTGTAGGGATGCGACCACATTAAGCAGTAATGCGAAGAAATAGTTTGTCATATCAGAGATTTTACTGGGAAACAATCAGATCTCATGCCCAGAATGTCTTTATTAGGCTAGATTCAGAGAACGAAAAGCAGAAGGCAGATATGTAAATCTGTAAACCTTGTCCAACAACAAGTCTTCAGAATCCCATACTGTAGCACTTCACAGCACTATTACACAATGTAGACACGGGATAACACTCAACGTGTGTTACAACTCAAAATATATGCAATGGTGTCAACACTAAATATTAGCAAATTGTGTATCATCATAAATATTGTATGCTGTCACGAACGGTCTCTCAGCACAGACTGACATCATCAAACATAGGAACATTCTGGAACGCCTAGTGCTGCTGATTGTTACGGATACAGGACTGGGGAAAGGGAACCGTTTGTTTTCTCTATACTGAATGTCCCCTTTATTGTTCGTCTTCCAAGTAGCAGAGCACATCATTTGTCTCCCAAATTCTTAGCAGTGTATCGAGGGGTTGTGAGAGAAAAGTTCCATATTCCAAACATGCTAATATTACATTAAAAACGAATTACTACTTTTAACCGGGGAAAAATCCATTCTTTTATCTCATTAGTGGCATTACAGGTGAGGACCAATCGCATGAAATCAGTCGTGGCCAAACACAAAAAAAGCCTACGCAATATTATTGTAGGCAATTGTTGTATGTAACTGCTAAAAGGAAGTGTGAAATCCCAATCCCATAAATGAACAATCCGTATTTCACCCTGGGGCGTATCCAGGCGCTGGAGTATGGAGGGCCTTTGTCAAAAAGCCAGGTTGTGAGTCCCCATTTGTAGTCAGTGAGTGAAGGGGGGTTCAGAGGGGGAGTGGGAGGTTGTTCCAGGACTTGGCGACAAGGTAGGAGAAATAGCGGCCTCCACTGCTGCTCTACTGGATGCTGGTGATGTGTACGAGGGTGAGGGAGGTGGATAGCAGCTGTACGGTCAGCTGTTGGAAGGTCAGGCAATGGTTGATGTAGGAGATTCTGACATTGTCCAGGGCCTTGTAGGTGTGAGTCAGCAGCTTGAACTGGGATCTCTTCTGGACAAGTAGCCGGTGGAGGGTTCTGAGGTGGTGGGTGATGCTGGTTCACTTGGGGAAGTCAAGGATGAGTCTGGCTGTGGCGTTCTGTATAGTCTGAAGTCACTATAGGAGGGGTATCTGGCTTAGAGTGCATTTCAGTAGTCCATCTGGCTGGTGACAAGGGCTTGAGTCACCGTTTTCCTGGTGTTCACAGGGATCCACCTGAAAATATTGCAAAGCATGCAAAGGGTGTGGAAGCAGGAGGCGGCTACTGAGTTGACCTGGTGCTTCATGGAGAGATCGCTGTCCAGGATGGTGCAGAGGTCACCTGCAAGCGTGGTGGGGGTACGTGAGGGTCCGAGTACAGTGGGCCATCATGTGTCATCCTGGGGGAGACGTGCCATTCGAAGGTGAGCACTTCCGTCTTGTCCGTGTTCAGCTTCAGGCAGTTGGATCTCATGCAGTTGGCAACCTTGGTCATGGCATTCTTGAAGCTGGATCTGGTGGTGGCGGTGTCTTCCGTGAGAGAGAGGATTAGTTGGGTATCGCCAGTGTATGAAATGATGTTGAGTCCGTAGGTGCAGATGAAGTCAGCCAATGGCGTCATGTAGGAGTTGAAGAGGGTGAGGCTGAGGGAGGATCCTTGGGGGGAGGGGGGGCACCACAAATGATGCTCTTGGATTCGGAGTTGAAGAGAGGTAGGTGGATTCTCTGTGTGCGACTTGTGAAAAAGAGGTGACCCACTTGACAGCAATGCCAGTATGTTTCCCTTTAAAAATAGTGCTGACCTATTTGCTTTGCAATGATTGCTTATATTAGTGCAGCTCCAACCTCACCATCTGCCATATTGGAATGGTAAAAGACAAAATGGCCATTAGAGCACCGTCCACGACTCACACTAGTGTGAATACATTCTGGCGCAATGACTCACAAGTGTCTTGACATATGCCACACATGTTCACATCTTTTGGACATCGTGTACCATGGCTTTTTCCATTCCAACATGGCCGATAGCCATGTCATAACAGTAAACGAAAAAGAAAAAAGTGCATGGGAGTGCATCATAGTAAAGTGAGTGGCCTGGTAGATCTCAGCTGCTGCTAGGCGTGCGGAAAGGAAAATAAAAATAAAAATAATAAAATAGGGGATGAGAAGAGGCAGGAAAGCTTTCAGGGTGCAACTGATAACAGGGGTAGGAAGATGGAATGAAGAACTTCAGCAGAGCGTGGGTCAGGAGCCTCCTCATTAGAAAAAAATATATATTTAAAAGTATACAATGAATGAACGGAAATGTGCATGTGTGACCTACTTTGCTTAAGCACTTCACATCCGTGAAATGCAATGGGCTGATACTAGCGTTGAAGGATAAATCCTAAAGCCAATGCCGAAAGCCAGCTGAACCACAATAGCCAATTGCGGAAAGTGCTGTTCAAAAATTCCACTCTGTATATATGAGTACAAGTATGTGTATCTTGTGTGAAAACATTAGGTCCAACTAAACCGCTAACGCTGTCTGTAGGCAAGACCTAAATAAGGAAATGCTTAATTAAACCAGACTTTACAACAAATGTAACCAAACTGTGGAGATTAAGGTTGGAAAAGAGCCATACTCCAAATTATTCACAGCCAATAGTATATGGCTTCAAAATATTATCTCATTGTCATGTATTGCAAATATACAATAGTACAAGTGAACATACTTGCATGATTTTTCTTATGTGGGGGACGTTCATCGGTCAATATGTACAAAATGTAATATTTTTCAGACGCAATTTTGTTTTGGAGGAACCTTTTAGAAATGATTCTGCAAATAAAATGTCTTCCTAAAAAGACCTGACAGCATTCTGGCTTAGAAACAGAATTTTGTAATCATCAATTGATTGCAACTAATGCATTTCACCGAGCAAGACTGTGATGTATAAATTAGATCTGGCATTTTCTTTGTTTCATTTAATACTAATATAACTCGGGCGTAATTAGTATCGCAACCACTAATTAATGGGAGCATGGCTTGGGATCATGTTTCCTTTAATTAGTGCTCAGTAATTAGAATGCAATTGCAGTCGAGAATACAGACAAGGAGTTCACTCTGTGTTATTGACAGAACAAAAGAACTGTGGCCTGCCTCAGAAGGGAGAACTTTAATTTGAGAGTGATTGTTCCATTAAGTAAGTAATTCTGCCTTAAGCAGAAGACTTACACAGCCGCATCACTTCATTTTGCAGATAATCAAATCGGTAAAAGTACTATTCCCAGAAAACGGATAGCAAAAGACCTCTGTGCGTTCCGACACAAAATGTTAAATAAGCACTGGCAAAGCCAATAGGTCTGGATTTAAAATAGTACGGTGTGCAAGTGAGACACACTGGATGGAGCCAGTGGGAGCATTGTAAAGTAGTCCTGGTAGTTCAATGTAACCCATTTCAAGCATTCTGGTGTTTCATCCAACATGATTGACATTTGGGTCAACTGAGTTGGCTGAAAGGGTTAAGGCAATGGATGGGGAAGAGGTAGAATTCAGTCTTTTCATAGATTGGCTTGAGGATGCGGTAGGTCTCCACAGATTTTGCTTTTGGGTGGGTGTTTTGCTCAACCCTACAAATGAACACTTTTCTCAGTTTGTTATCACTGGAACTTCTGTGTTAGCTTCTTGAGACACTGCGGAGAGACACTTCCCTCAGCAATGTCCACCATCAAACGAGCTCCTCCTTGAAGAATACATTAACCATTTGGCAACATAGCTCTGCCAAAGCGGTCACCGTGTGATCAGGAAGAGATTAGTGTGAGCATCCAGTAGAGGGCCTTGTGTCGGCCAAAACAGTGGCCACACAAACCTTTGACATATGTTTCACCTCTACAGGACGTCAAAAACCAGTAAAAGTGAATTGTGGAGAGTGTGTAGGGGACTTGTGATGGTCAGCAGGAATTCTTCTTTATGTACGTCACCAGTCAAGTACCAGCCAGCTATTACCACGCTGACTGTGGATCACAATTCAAGCCAGGAGCCATTGAGTGACGTGAAAGAGATCCGAAGGTCTCTTTATTTCTTGAAGATGATTTAGTCACAATCATTTAATTTGCCGATAACCAGTTGGTACTTGATTGCTGGCATGAGAGAGTGGTGCAGGGCCTGTCAGTTGAGTAGAAATTCCAGTTGACCTAGCACAAAGTGTTTCTATTGAAACTAGTTGTGGCAAATGAGCTCTCAGACATCTACCGAACAACTGTTGACATCATTTCAAGTGCTCCCAGCTGCAGCATTGAAATGGTTATTGGTATGTATTTGTTGTAGCTGTTATTTTAATAAAATCATACTTGTTTTTTATGGTCCTTGAGCAATGCCAAAAACCCTGCTTGCTGCAAATCCACCTGGAAGAATTAAGTCTTTTGCAATCAACAAACTGGAATTCCTGCTATTAAATGTTGAGCCATAAACAAACTTTGATTTTGTTCAAATAAGGAAAGAGATTGCCATCTCTCCAGCTGTTTCCTAGCTTTTTCATAAGCACTATTGAACAGTTAACTTAAGGCCTTTTCTGTTTGCCAGCATTGTGTGTGATTCATGAAGCCTTCACAGCCTCAAACAAGCTTAAACCATACACTTTACATATTTAATCTAAACAAATAAAATGTGTTTAGCCTATAACGAGGCCTTGGCCTTCTCCTTGGCAAAATTTCCCGAATGACGGAAACATGCTTTCCCAAAAGCCTAGATATGAAAATAAAATGCCAGATGTAATCGAAATACCACTAAATGCGGAAACACTTGGGAGCGAGATTCTGTCGTTTGTATGTTCGGCCAACTATGTTATCATGAGTTGCTTGGCCTCCTTTCTCTGGCAGCAAGAGGCAAAATATATCCATTCGCTTAATTACTTAGTTTGTACTTTACAAAGCCAAAGATGGCATTGTAAAGAGGCATTTAAATCAATGGCCACTGTTTCTGTCCCATTGTAAGTTTATTTTGTGATAAAAGTTAACCAGTGATTAAGTATTTCCTATCACGTGCCATCACCTTAAGCTCCCAAAGAAATGTGCATCTTAATCCGCATTTTACAGTGACTCTAAAGACCACACACCATCATATCAAGTATTTCAAATAAGGGATCAGGGTTGGATCCATGCCAAATCTTAAGTATATCTATATAGGAAAATGTGGTATACAATGAAAATGAATGCAAATCGCCTTTATAGGTGACCTTAAAAAATGGGATATGTGATGTCCTACGTTTCTTCTTTAGAAAAAATCAATATAATGAGTAACTTAATTTAATTAAATTGTTTTTATTCTACTTTGTAAGAGTCCGCTTTAAATGAGCTTACTGACCACATGGATCACATTGCCGGCAATGTTGTTGCTGCGTTCACTGAGAAAAGTGGACCTGTTATTAGTTCTTCCCGAACTATCCAGTGGGCCAGGATATTACTCACAGCAATCTAGGTATGAGCCAGGACTTAGTAGTTGGCAGCCTCTCATCTGATCTAACAATGATTATTCAAGAAACTAAAACATGGCAGTGGTTCTTTTGTGTCTAGGAACTGAGAGTCTGGAATCGCCTCCGTCTAGAACTCCGAATTGAATGCAACTATCAGGAAACTCTTGAATTGCAAACTTTTCCAGCCGGTATTGAACTAGCAACAAAAGCACCAATGGATGGGATGGACAATCACCACTTTAGAACCCTTCCTTATGCCCAGCTGGACTCTTTAACTCATTTATCTTATGTTCTGTTAATCTCATTAGCTTCCCTCCTAGAACTCTGAAGTGGTCAAGATGACCTGCGGCACGCCATAAAACTTTGTAAGTACTGTGATCTGATCTTTGGACGGCAATTAAAGAATGATTTTCAGATAGACTATGTATAATGAATCTTATCAATGATAGCTGTGCATTCATGCTCTTGAGAAGAGCATTTCAATGTATAAAAACAGAAAATATACATTCACCCTTTACTGGTTAGCAGATCATAACTTTAATTAAGACCTTAGAGGCTAACTTTATGCATGAAGTACACACTTAAAAGAAGTCATAAAGCGATAAAGCAAAAAAATGCAAGCTCTAGCTGCTCTTTAACAATAGATCTTATGATATCCTTAAGTGGAGACATATTGAAAGCCAATAATTCCTCAAATCAAAAACCAAATGGTGGGACTCATATCTTCATTCTTCTGAAGTGAATAAAATACGGAGCAGTGAATTAAGCAATGTTAACAACCCTTATATACAGCGCTATAGGAAACCAATCTGGAATCAATATTATTAGGTGAGTACGCAGCAGCTTAAAAGCAAAATGACCCTTACTGGACCAAGGTCAAGGGCAACTGTTGCCTACAAACTGGATACTGCATACAATATTTCGGGGAGGCTGACATTTTAGTATCATCCCATTCATTGGTTCTTTATGGCTCATCCTGTACACCGCAGAAGAGAGGCGGGGGCAGGTAGGCCATTTGGTGGAAATGCAAAATGCTCCACTTTATTGTCAGAAGGAGGAGCTTCATCTTTGAATTCAATTAAGTTGTGCTTGCAATAAATTCAGCAGACACGCGCCACATCCAAAATGAGGAGACAGAAGTGCAGAGCAAGTTTTATTCCTCTAGCAGCATCCCAGATACATCTCTAGCTCTACCATTTTCCTTACTCTAACTCGTTCAACCATTTCAATAGATATCCACAGATGTCACAGTCATACCCACAAATTCATGCAAGACCAGAATCCAAAAAAGCTTTACTTTGGGGGGGCTCAAATGTGGCTGAGCAGCATCATCCCCGACCTGTTTATAGAAACCTAGGCTGGTGCATTCTAACAAGTTTTCAAGAAACAGCAAAATCTAGAGTTTTAGAGTTTATCCATGCAATATGAGACTTTCTTCCCAATGTTGTTTCTGACCACCTCATGTGGGGTTCACAAAAGGACCTAAAGTAACTACTGCTCACTTGTCACCTCTCTACTCTGCTCTAACATTATCTGCACTTATCTCACTACTTTCCTCACTCTATCTGCCCTTGTCCCCGTACTATTTTCTAACTATATCTTAATTTTCTTATTACTCCCATCTGATTATATCTTCCTTTGCTTCTCCACTGTACTCGAATTTATCTTTCTTTGCCTCTCCACTCTCCCCTGACATTATCTTCTCTTGTCTTTATAATCTCCTCTGACTTTATCTTCACTTGGCTCTCTCTCTGACTTAATCTTCCCTTGCCTCTTTGCCCTCCTTTGACTTTATCTCCCTTGCTTCTCTACTCACCCCTATCTTCCGTTGCCTTACTACCATCCTGTAACTTTATCTTCTCTTGCCTCCCTACTTTCCTCTCACTTTATCTTCTCATGTCTCTCTCCTCTCCTCTGACTATAGCTTCCTTTCCCTCATTACACCCATTTGGTTTTATCTTCCCTTGCTTCTCCACTCTACTCTGACTTTATGTACCCTTGCCTCTCCTCTTTCCTCTGACTTTTCGTCCCTTGCTTCTCCACTCTCCTTTGACTTTTTCTTCCCTTGACTGTCTCCTCCCCCGTCTTTATCTTTGCTTGCCTCTCTGCCCACCTTTGACATTACCTTCCCCTGCTTCTCTACTCTACTCTGACTTTAGCTTACCTTGACTCTCTTCTGTCCTATGAATATATCTTCTCTTGACTCTCTTCCCTCCTTTGAATTTATCACTCTTCCCTCCCTTGCCTTTTCACTCAGGTCTGTCATTATCTTCCCTTACCTTTCCACCCTTCACTGACTTTATTTTCACTTCTTCCTCTAGCCTCCTCTGACTTTAACTTCCATTGCTTTTCCACGGACCTCTGATTTTACCTTCAATTGCCTCTACACTCTCCTTTGACTTTATCTACCATTGTCTCTAAACTCTCCTGTGTTTTCAATTTAGTACATGCAGCCCTATTTATGGCCTCCAGGAGCCTGTAATAAAAATATCTACATAACCTGCACGGAATGGACTGTAGGGCTGTAAATTCTTCGACAATTAAAAGCTCAGAAACACGACTACTGCAGCTGATGTTGTATTGATTGAAGGCTTCAGCAATTATAAAAATTCGATGGCTCTCTTATTATGGTTAATTATGGCATATTCAGCACTACACCAAGTGGAGAAAGTCTGTTAAACTACTTTTTCAGGTCCCTGTTGGGGCCTATTACAGACTGATGGTAAAATGCAACCTCCTATGCTGCGAATGGGAAAGAGTTAAGCGGAGTTTCTAAAAGCCTTGGCTAACACAGCAATGAAGGAAGAAGAAAGTCATTATAAATCTGACAATTCAGCAGAGATTAATGAGCCACAATCACCAGTGGTTGACTACTCTGCAAGTGCATTAAGTGCTGTTTTCTGTAACACGTGAAGAAGCGCCCCCAGGGGGAGGATCCTCTTCTGAGCCTTCGGTGGGACTCTATAATGCAAGATAAGCGGGATAGCCACTGCACAATCAATAGGTGGCCCATCGGTAACAAGACCAACGCTGGCCCATTACTGCCTTCACTGTGAAATCGAAGAAGGACACTTAACAGAGAAGAGCGAAGCATTACACCGAAAAGTGCATTTACTAATAACTAGCCGTGCTAGAAATTACACTAATAGCTTCCTTGTCTAAACCTCTAATTTCTTACCTACCTTTAGTAAATGGACTAAAACGTCAAGAGTGACGCAAAGACCTGGAGTTGTATGAAATTAATACGGTACATGGCCCTTTCTATACTGGTACCATGGGCGTTAGTTTAAAGTAAAACAAGTATTTGCAATTCAATCGGTCTTGCATTACTGATAGTTTGATGTATTGGCGTTGCAAATAATAATGCAACACCAATAGCTCATACTTTCAGCAATGCGAGACCTAGTGCATTGCAAATGCTTGCATAGTGAGCCGGGACCCAGCACTGCATGTCTAGGTGCAGTACCGCAATTTGCTTCTAGAGGTCCCTAGTAAGCAAGGCACCAGCACTGAATGTCTAGGTGCAGCAGCGCAATCTGCCCCTAGAGGTCCCTAGCGAGCAAGGCACCAGCACTGCATGTCTAGGTGCAGCAGCGCAATCTGCCCCTAGAGGTCCCTAGCGAGCAAGGCACCAGCACTGCATGTCTAGGTGCAGTACCGCAATCTGCTCCTAGAGGTCCCTAGTGAGAAAAGCACCAGCACTGCATGTCTAGGTGCAGTACCACAATCTGCTCCTAGAGGTCTCTAGTGAGCATCATAAACTACCTAAGTGAAACAGAACACAGCTGCTTGAAATATGAGCAATTGAATGTTTAAAGTCGTGTGGCCGTGGTGACATCAGTGGACAGCTGACGATCCACTATAACAAAACAAGCGCACCCATGTTCAGGTAAAAGAAAAGCACGTCCGCCATTATCCCATCTGAGGCGGCCATAGTGCTTACATTTAAAAAAAAAGCATTGTGAGAGAGAGAGAGCGAGGATGTCCTGCCTGCAACAGCAGGCACAAGATAGCCTATTAAGAATATAGTGCTCCCAGGCTCTATTTAAAGCATACGTGTAACAACCGAAGTAAAAGGGGCAGTCCTCATGGAAAGTTACAAATGAAAACAAGCTGGTACTAAGGAGGGACTAACAAGCTTATTAACTGATCAGAAGCCAGCATTTACGAACGAAAATGACACACGCCAATGACAAATATAGGCGGAGAGTGGGCAGAGCTACAAGTAAATACTGCAATACAGCATGCCTCACAGAGCAGAGCATGCACGCCGACTGTAGGCTCGAACTAATAAACTGGGCGATCACACGCCTGCACTGTGGCAGTGCAGCAGTGAAAGATGGGCAGATGGGTTGAAACGCCTCATACTTGATTCAATGTGGGAGGACAATCGGTTTTCAGAGAGGTAAGGACCACCCTGAGGGGGAGTGCCCTGTATGACTGCATATGCCTGCATGGGATGCCTGCACAGGCTCCTTGCACACCCCTATTCCTCCTTTAAAAAGTCACCCTCAGAGGATGCACTAGCTGTGTGGATCTCCTAGGAAGTGACCAGTGAAGATGCCTCCTGGAAGGCTGTTTGCTTGAGTCCTGTGCCTGTAATCTGGCACGAACACAAGGACAAAAATATTCTATTTTTATCATTGGACAACATCTCCATAAAAAATAAGCAAATGTCCCCTTACGATAGTACTCAGTGGCGACTGGCATTTATGGTGAGAAGGGGGAGGGCGGCTGGGGCGTGCAGGAAAATAATATATTTTTTAAAAACGTACCTGGAGATGAACATGACATCCTCTGGTACGGACTTCTTCTTCCTTCCCAGGCAGCCCGGCCACCAGGAAACTCCCTTGCCCAATCCTGGTGCTGCTCACATGCAGCTTGTGAGCAGTGGACCTGATTGGAGGAAGCGGCCTTACTCTGCGCTCCACATCGCTCTGGAGGCCTGCAATTACTCCCAATCTGAGGTTTAAAGTGCACATGTGTGGCTGGCTGCCGCAAGACAGCCGGCCAAAAAGACATGCGCACTTTAAACAAGTGTAAAGGGCAACCCACCCTCCACCCTGCTGCTCTCACTCAACAGTGGCCAGACCCTGGTCTGTTCAGGACGGGGGATGAAAAATAAAATAGTAATGAATTATCATTCTTATTTTTCATCTCTGGGGCTTCGGAAGTAATGTAAGTGGGGCGATGCTTCTCCGCTCCAACAGAGGAGCCGCTCCTGAAAGTGCTGCTGCAAAATGTGTGCTCTAGTGGAACTTCTGAATTACAGCCTCGGGAAACCAACCTTGAAAATATTTAAGATTACTGCATCATATCTAGATAAAGATTAATGCAACGTCACCAACATCATTCATTCATGCAGTCTGCAGTGCTGAATCTTAAAATAAACAACACCAAAACCACTTTGCTATGAAAGAGAATGTTAACAGCCATGTCAATCAATCTGTTATTAATAACCGCCTATCGAACGTTCAGCAAAGTAGCTGGGAAAGCTGGTTATGCCCAGGGCCGGACTGGGAACCAAAACCGGCCCTGGCAAAGTGCTCGGCCGGCCCCCAGGGGGTTGGGGGTGCAGCAGAGTAGTTTGCCAGTGCCGGTTTCGGCCGATTTCGTTACAGCGGCCGGTATTGTAGCTATGCTGCAAAAACGGCCCTGAAACAAAATCGGGCCCCAGCCCTGGCGGACCACCGGGGAAATGCCTGATGCCTGCTGCAGCCAGTCCAGGCCCTGGTTATGCTTCAAAAAAGCAAACACTGACATTAACTCTAATTGGCAATCGCCTCTTGATTCAGGTTTTTTCACAGGGCCATTCTTTCTAGACCAACCTTGCATCCAAGCCACCATTGTTGGCATCTTAGGGAGGGTCCTCCAGGGGACCATCTCTTTCAAATCACAGGTTCATGCGATCTGTAAATTCACCCATTTCAAGTTCCTCTGCACAAGGGAAATCTAAAAGCAATGATAGTTCGCACCCTGATTCATAGAAGAACAAACTACTGCAATGACATATAAATCAAGCTCTTTAAATAAAATTAAATAAGTAGATATCCACAAATGATACAGACAATGCTGCCAAACAAGCAGAGAGGTTGCAAAGACAAGAGTATGTGGCACTGTATATCACATGTAAAATGCTCTCCCAGTCCAGACCCCTATTAGCATCAAAGCCTACTCTACAGCCATCAATCCGACCAATGCTATACACCTCAAAGGATCCCAAGACCTAGTCACCTAAAGCAAAACCCCTCATGACCAATAAACAAACTGATATTGGTGATAGATTCCTGCAAGTAATGGCCTGGAAACACCCTAACAGGGACATCTTAAACCCAGAATAGAATTCAAAATTGTGGCGTTCATAAGAGCAGTCCTCTGGTATACTTATTTGGAGAGTGCAGGATTTATAAAAAAAATAGGACTAAATTTGTGGTAAAGGAAGTTCCACACATTCCATACTGTTCTGCTATGTAAATGATCGCTTACTTTTAAAAACAAAGCATTTCTCATGTGGTACTACAATATTACAAAACAGATACCTGTCAGCATCAGCAACAAGCAGATGCTAAAGCCGAACCAGTAAAGGCAGACAAATTCACAGAACCAATTTTGTCTGAAGGTTATCTGTCACTTAAAGCTAAATGTAATAAATCAATTACATGGTGTGCTAACACAATTTTCTTCAAAAATTCCAAGTAACGGCCTAAGTGTATGACTAAAGATTACATACACATGGATTTCCTTGTTTTACTCATATATTTGTGTATTTTGTCATGTTACCTACAACCTCTACCAAATGAAATGTATTCAATGTCAAACACTAAGAGTGTCATGAGTTGAGTAGCACATTGAGTTATCCAAAAAATATGGAATGTTTAACTTATAATGCAGGTGTGTCCTGGGCTGCTAAATCATCAGTGAGGGGGTAAAAGCTGCAGTGCAGTTAGAGACTTAAGACAGAAAGCGATCAGGTTAAAAAGCGTAGTAATAGGCAACGTTTGCCATGGACCCTTGTGAACACGCATAGTCAATAAGGCCCTAAACGTAGAGATCTAACAGTAAAGCTACTGAACATGGGAAGAATGGGATCATTGATTTATCATTGGTCTCTGGCAGTATATTTTTTTTTCCACAAGTGGAAAGATCCCTCTCATCAGCTCATAATCACATTGCCCAAACCTCATGAGATGTTGTGTAAAAGTTTACAAGGCAAAGCATTCATATGGGGTAAACATGGCCATACGGCTAATCCCCTGATCTTCAGCAGTGATGAGAACTGTAGCTGTATTCTCAGCAGGCATAGATTTAATCAAGTAACCACAAGAAGTGAACACTTTTAATAGAGCTTTATAGCCCGTTGCCGAGGGCCATACCGGTTGTTAAAGGTCCTAAACCCGAGATCAGCCGCAGTCTGTGCAAGTAAGAACGGCAGTGCCGGGTGGGAGTGATCTTACCTGCACTGGCCGCGGCTGCCCGGGATACAGTCGCGAGCTGCAGGCAAGGGCCTAGAAGGAATGTGAGCGTCTTTAAGAACAGGTATATCCTGAGGCAGAAGGACTATTCGGCTATTAGAACATTTTGGGGGTAGAATGTTCTAAATTGAAATGGGAGAAACAGAAAGAGAAACATTGGAATGTTGGAGCAGAAGGGTCACTCATGCCAGTCATTATAAGCCCTGATCCACTTCATAGTCTTCAAAGAAGCTCTCAACATTCCAATATTCCAATATGCAGGATACATAGGAAATCGAGTGACATGTGCATCAACATGGAAAATCAGCAGTGAAGGAAACTGGATCAGTCCTTTCATTAAAACCTTGGACTGCCACCTGCAAGCTGCTGCCTCAAATCTTGAAACGTCGTAGTTGACTAGAAAGGTGTATCATGACACTATTTTTTCATAACACACCAGGAATAACTCCATGTTTCCAAAGCTTGTGGTTGGAAAACCATCAAATCTTCAGACTCCTCAATTACAGACTGCTATTCAAAGAGTGATGGAAAATTCCTTCTAGTGCTGCAATTATAATTTATAAACTCTATTGACTCCTTCACCCTTGATTTTTTGGCTAACGTGTTGGTTAAACAAAGAGCTATTCCTCACTCAATTGATCCGAAGAGAGTGTTTGTCTTTAGATAATATGGCTCGTATCCCCTGGCTTAACTATATTAAAAGAGGATTTGAATTGATTGGGCGGGGAGTTTTATTTTTTAAACCAGATGTTATTGTACGAGAGGATGTGGAATTAACCAAGACAGCCTTCTTGAGCAGGAGGCAAGCAGATCGGGATGCAGAAGAGGTACGGAAACCGAGTGTTGGGGCATATTTATTGCTTAAATCGACGCCACTGTCTGAACCATACCTTATGGGGTCCTTGATGTCACATGAAAAATTTCTTTTAACCAGGTTCCGGATGGATCTTTTCCATCTCCTGTTAGCAAGACCCAAGGGGGCTTCTAGAGGTCAAGTGCTAGCGTCCTGTGGCTGCGACGGAAAGTCTCCTCAGGACTTGCTGCACTTTAGGTTCTTTTGCAAACTGTATGAAGTCCCCAGGAGGCATTTTTTAGTTCCTATTTTAAAGAAATTGAATTTTAAACAGGTTAGACCTGCATTAATGCATCTCCAACTGTTGAAGGATGATTGTATTATTTTTATTGTAGGGTTTTTAAAGGCAACTATGAAATCTAGGCACTTTATGCACATGTAGAGTCTTTTTATCTAGACTTGTTTTCAGATGAATCCTTGTGTGGCAATGGAGCCTGTTTTTAGACTATGTCACAACTTATTGTTTGTATTGTATCTGTGTAACTTTTATGGTTTTAATAACAAAAACCAAATAAAGTTTATTGAGTATGACTATGACTCCTTCACTCTTTCCTTCCCCTTCAATTATGTTATGTGCTGAATAAACTTATCTAGTTTTCTTAAATTAATATAATATATGCATTCTGGTGAACTACTTTGCTTGATTTTATATCATTGTTTTCATATTATTTGTTAGTGCATTGTTAAAGTATTATTTTATTTTATATGTTAGAAAACAAACAAATCACTAAACCGAACTATTTCTTAATACACAGGAAAAGCCTCTGGAATGAATACTATCTTATAATAGATGAGTCACAGCCTGTTGTGCAATCCAGGTCACAAATTGGGCTCACTGTGCTGCTGACAGGTCCGTGGCTAATTAAATGCCAACTACAGTCACACATTACTACCCTAATGTAATTTGATGAGTATATCTACAATCTGTTTCAATGAAAACAATTATTTAAGTATCTTCAACTGCTCATGCATTCCCCAACACATTAACACACAGAAAGAAACATAAAAGGCAAACGGGAGGCTCTAAAATACCCCGATTTTACCCACATGAGGCATGGAGACAAGGCCACCTATCAAACTTTACAAGGACTCACATTGATTGGTTCCCTGTGAATTACTCTCGATGACCCAAGACAGCGACAGGGCCCCGAGGCTGGTAATTAATGTCACATCCGTACATGACACAGGAAGTGCCACTCAACGCTCACAGAGAAGGCGGAAGCCATTTTTAGCCCGCCCTATTTAGAATCATATCCAAAAGTGACGTTGTGTTGACATACAGGGAGACAACATATTGTGCAGTGACCCGCGCGGCCTTATCATGTTCAAGCACGCTTCATGGCTGCACATTTTCAAAGAGCAAGAACAATTGGGCATAATATTAAATAAATCATTGCTAAAATAGTTTCTTTCAGGAATCTAATGAAAGACAAACACAATCACGCTATTAAAAATGGGACTATGAGCAGAATTGGGAAACTCTAGCGAATAGTAAACGTAATAACGGAGCTGTGAGATATTTTGGAAGCTGTAATTACTTTTATGACACACATAAAAGTGAGCTAACCAGCAAAAGGTCTCCAGGCCGAATTCATACAAAAGAATGGAGAAATAATCTAATTAAACTCTGAAATGTCAAGTGTGCGTGTAAAAGGGGAATAATATTAACCTCCTCTGCTTGACTTTATTACACTGCTAGACTTGATACTCTGAAACATGCTCACGGCGTCCACAAAACTCAAGGCTGGTTCGACATTAAGACAACAATAGGGAGCAGTCCAAGGCACCACAAGCACCCAGCAGTGAGATCACCCTCTGAAACATCAAGCGCCATCACCGTGCAAGAAGGCGAGAAATATCACTGTACCTTTTACACGTCTGTGAGACATAATGGTTTCCCCGGCTAGATCATCTCTCCCTGGGAGGTGTTACTGTAGTACTGTTGTTGCTGATACCACTCTATGCCCATTATCCTCCTCCTTCTTTTACAGTCTGACGTTGTATAATCATTTATGTGACCTGTGTTAGTCTTATTTTTGTATGTGATTGTATCTTATATTTTTGTTCATTTTCTATTTTTCACAAAAATGTATAAATAAACAAATAAAAAATATATCACTGTATCTTGGCTGCCAAACATCCTTGCATCTGCCGGGCTAAAGTCCTGCAGTTCTTTTAGGAAGACAGCCACACAAACTGTGCTGCAGTACATGGGTTGCACCTGCCAGTGACAGTTCCAAGGAAGAGGCAGATCTCCCATCTTCAAAGAATGGAGATGCTTTTCCATTCCATGGAAATGACACACCTTCCAGCACCGGAGAATGGACATGTCTTCCAGACAGCCCAAGAAGCGTACAGCTAGGAACATAGTACATTGAAGCCCCCAGAACCCCTAAACAGAGACTGGAGGAGAGCTGTCCAAGGAATCTGCTTCTGCAAGTGCTGGGGAGATGATTGTTGACTCTGCAGGATGAACACACTCGCTCACTCAACGACCTTTTGTTGTTTTCTCTTTCTTGATTAACACGGTTGTGGCACTGGTCCCACCCCCACATGGCTTGCCATCTAGCCAGATCAAGAGAGAGACCTGTGTGGTTTGAGTTCAGCCATTTCTGTCCTTGTGCCATACAATCAGTTCTGTCTGTCTGTCAGGAGGAGGTCTCTCCTTATTGATCTTCGCGGTTGGTCTTCTCTGAGTCAGTAGCTGCTGATTCAGCGCATCAATGGCCCCCAGCTAGTAAGGTATATATTCTGACCAATAGGACTAAACCTAAAGTCAAGAAGTACTCTTTCAACCCTGAACTCAATCAACATACAACTTTACGACACTGTCTTCTTTTGTTTATTACCAGGTACACTGTTAATCGTTTGTCATCATTTTTGCTTTGCTTCTGTTTTTCTTTGTTGTTCAAGAACACTACTTTAATTAACAGTATATGTTACTAACTTGTAACAAAGCAACTCCGTTTTGGTAGGAGGTATGTGAGTCTACATTTTGTGGTGGGTGAACCTGGTGAGCTAGTGATAATGACACTTGTATGTTCTCAAGCATTGCTGAATCTTACCAATTATGTCATGAACACGTTTGGTCGCATTGTATTAATTGTCTCAGGATTGTGTAAATGTTTGCAATTGCTTAGTAAGCAAAGGCAGAGGCCGTGGGTTGACTCCTATATTATGTTACAGCCCTGTTTAGTGTGTTGTGCTTTCTGTGTCTACCATTTGAATCCCCATGTGTTTCCTAAATAGATTTACATATTCTTGAGTTGTCATTAAAGTGCCATGATTAGTAGGCACCCGCACAGTTCTCACTTTTTGGGTGGTTTGTAGCCCCGTGAAACTTGGCAAACCAGAGAAAAAGCGAACACACATACCTGGTGGCTCACTACAATGTCTCTAGCACCCAGATCCATAGAAAGGGCACACAACACGGCAACACAGAATACACATACCCCCAATGCCCATAGAAAGGGCATGCCTTCTAGCTGCAAAGAAGGCGCGGGCCCTGTAGGTACTGAAAAAGGATGTACCATCCAATTCCAAAGAAGGTGCATACCTCTTGGCTCCATAAAATGTTCACAAGCTCCACCTGCACAGAAATTACGTATATAACTGTATGTCAGGAGCACACCTCCTTCCAGAGACATATATCAGAGCTTTATAAAACGGACATGTCTCCCAGCGCCATGAAAGGGAAATACTAACCAGTTCGTAAAATGGCCACACACGGTCCGCTTCCTTCAAGAGATGCGCCTGATTAGCATACGCTTGCTTTGCGGTGCTGGTCGTTCCTCTTAGGAAGCCAGCCTTCTCAACGCCATGCTGTGGTTTGTTGTGAATCCTCATTCTCTCATGCAACACATATCCCTCCTTTCATTTAATGTCCAGATCCTGGGATGTATGGGTTTGGTAGAAGTGCAGGAAGACCACAAAGGCAAGACCAATAAGGGGCCACTATAATGAGCCTGCACCAAACAGCTATAAATGTGTTAAGCAATTTACACAGCAAGAGACTATTCATTCCTTAAAACATCAGGCCTTCAGTGCATGGGTGGCCATTTTGGTGTGATTCCTCTACAAACATCCTACAAATCGGTAATATAAATTTTAACATTTCATATTAACATGTAAACTCCGAATAAAGGAAGGCCGTCTGCGGGCCTTCTTTCTTCTCATCATCAATAAATATGCAGCCAGGTTGGAGACTCTGTTTGGAATTATTACGTTTCTTTCATTCATTGTTTTCTAATCTAATAATCGAAGCCAAGGCTCCCTGAATAAGATGCAGAAAGCTGAATTTAAACAGCCCATCTCGGTCTCTGGTCTGTGGTTTCATTCGAGCTTTTGGGAGGGGGCGGACATGGTGAATTATTGACGAGACTATAATAAAAACTCCAGCATGTCACCGACATCATTTTGCCTTGTCGAATTCATTGCAGAGTCCCTGCGATCCCAAATACTGCATAATGAATGATGCATCCCCCATGTTAATGCAGAGCACCAGCTGCGCCACCTTCGACCAAGATTTAACTCGCTGGATTTGGCACACATCTGTCGGTCTCCTCTCAAAGGCGGCAGATCAGGCCGATGGGTGTAAATCTAAGATAAGATCGCTTTCACCTGCTCCCTCGTTTACTCCCCGAGTACGTCCCTTCTACCTCCCCACTGCCGCAACAGCCGTGTTTTCCTGGAGCAGCACCTGGTTTGGGCTGAGTAGCAAAGCAGAAGTAGTGAAAAAAATGATAAAATAAAGTATACTTTTTTCAAGGGGGTTGTCTTGTGTACAGAAAAACGCAGCAGTTCCCTCTGCCGAATATCATATCCCTAACAATTACAACAATAGGCATTCTGGAATGTTTCTTTGTTTGAAGGTGTCACCTGGAGTTTTGAGATCTATTGTGACATCATTCCTAGGTTGGCTCCGTTAATGTTTTACACTCTAGTAAGGGGAGCAAATCTGAGAAAGTAAACTTATTAGAATGCTTCGATAAGGATAAGAGCTTCACTGAAGATAACTTACAAATGACAAAACTACTCCAATAAAACTATGATATTTTAAGTTAGTGCAAACTATTTTTTATATCACAGTATTAAATAAACATGTCAAAATAATTAAACTGATATGGAGCAGGAAAACAACATTCATCCTAATGGTCCACAAATCTGGGTGAATCTAGTGCAGCATTCATATTATTATTCCGTTGTGCGGATCCCCAAACCAGGTGCTCGCGCACTGCAGGCAGTGTCCACAGGCAGATCTCATAAGGTGTTAGGGTCAGGGCATGGGGGGAACCCTAGGATCCCTGCTTTTTAACTCCACAGTGGTCTGCTCTCAACTTGACCCATGCTCCCTGGCCTCTACTCATCTCTGATGTACCCATTACAGATCTATTCCACATCTATGTCACTTCCTCTTCTCCTTCCATCCCCTAACGGACACCCTCTTTCTGTGCTTCCTGCACGGTGAGCCTCCAGCCCTCTCTGATCCACACCATCTTTGCCACCACACATACAGGGTATTTTATGCTTTACAATTCTGTCTATTTTTGCTGCATGTTTTCGTCTTCTTTTTCTCTTGCTTTATATTTTTGGCTGTTAGCGGGTCATCAAATTAATGATGTTGCAGCTCTGAAGAAGAAGAGGTTCCCATGAAACATTTGCTGGTGATAAATGGATCATGTCATGAACCTCAAATTTAGCTCTTCGTTGAGTTTTGTTACTGAAGCATACTGTGGGCCTCAAGTCTTTAGTCCAAATATGGATTACCAATAGATTTATTGGTGGACTTTTTAATGTATGCTGCCTGACAGATCATTCAGTGAAAATAAGAGGAATAGTGCTACATTGGATCTGTGGCTATTTTATATGCTGGGATTTTAATTGTGAAAAAACGCTTTTTGTATATTTGTATAAGATGGCATTGTGAGATCTGTATATATTATATTGTTTTGAATAAGATATCCTGAGAAAATATCAGTAAGTATAGCTGCCGCTGCCCTCCTCTCCTTGCCACACTCTGCGGGAACCCTGCAACAAGGACTCTGTTGTGCCTACCAGGAAGCTGAAGACTTCCACCCAACAAAGGCACTGTTTGTGGAGGATCCAACACTGGGAAGTGTGCAGGCAACTGCCCACTGTGACAATTGTAAAGTGAAGTCACAAGGTAAGGAACTTTCCATAAACTACCAGCCACCCTTGAAGGCCTGTGTCAAGAGACGCTTGCAGTAGTATCGGTGTATGTGAGCAATTTTCCACTGAAGAGCACCACTTGTCTTGAGCCTTATAGAGAGCCGTATCCTTTTGGTAGCGTTGCATCAGAGTCCAACGTATAACAGTTCACTCAGCAGAATTATGTTTTTTTTTTTAAATGAATTTTGTGTGCAGTTGTTTTCATGTCAACTGTCTATTTCCAAGCCAAACGGTTGAAAAGGGGAGTCATTTGGATCACATTTCTGTTTTTAGATGTGAGCGAAATACATTTCAATGAGTTTGCTGTGTTTTAAATTATATTTCTGCCAATGGGTAGAGTACAAGAGACAAAGTGGCTGAAACTGTGGCAACGTGGTTGCCTTCAGCAATCCTGAAACTCATACCAATGTAGAATAACCTGTTGTTTGGTGTGGCACATGGTAATAATTATTTACTCATAGTGAACTGTGCTTTTTTAATGTTTTGTTTAGGATACATGCTGATACATTATACAGCTGACCCGGTCATCAACTGCAACAAAGACCAAGTTGATGGACGGAATGCTTAAATTAATCTCAGCCAATACCGATTGATTGGAGCCACATTACAATACATTGTTTTTCACCCACTTGGTCACTTTGGGCAAGGACTCTCTATATACAAATCAGACTTGGTACTAACATAGTAGTCAATAAACAATGAACTGGAATGTGGCCCCAGTAATTACCAGTAACTAAAATGTATTTAAGCATTTTACACCCATCACCATATTTTTTTCCTCAGCGCTTGCCATCAGAGCACGGCAGCCGGCCATGTATTTTGCGAGAGGCTGAGAGACAAGTGGGTTTGGCTACAAGGAGTCTGGCCACGCCAAAGTCTTGACTCTACCTGGCATTTCTTGCCCACTGCATTGAATTATGTTTCCAATGGTTACTCCAGTTGCTGTAGCTGTGGTGTAGCATTGGCTCCCTATCACAAACCGTGAGCATCGGGGTATGTGCGGACTCCTATTGACGAGGATAAGAATCCTGCTGTACTCCCTCGCAGGCGGTCAGCCTCCTGACCTTATCTCCTCCTGCTGAATCTCCAGCGCCATTTCCCACTGCCTCTATCCTGCCTCAACAGCTGCACCTATATAAGACTTCCTTCATCCTGGGATGTCACTGCCAGCAATACGGTCCCACTACACCAAGAGAGGAGCTACTTAACACAAAAATATGCGATGAGTACATAGCTCCAGAGACCCCATGACTGGTGGAGATGCCTTGGTTTGGCATTGGATTAGCTGACTTGAAGGCACTATGAGCCTATAGGTAAATCCTCTTTATCATTGATACTAAAATTTTCATTGAAATATATTTTTCAAGATGGCGGCACTCTAGGGATAAACATAGAAGATACAAAAATGGATCTTCCGCAAGAAAATCATGAGAGGTTCCAAATGGTCCAAACCCTGCTTGGTTGGATGTTTGTTTTAATTGAACACTGCTTGATACCTTTTACTTAATAAGGTGGATTTTGGTGTTGCTCAGAATCACAAACCCCAGACAAAGAGCCCAAGGTTCTTCTAGTGTCGGACATTTTGTGCTGCTGCTCTGAGTTCATCCTGTGGTTTAGCATTTTAGTATCAGCCCACGTGAGGTTGGCTCCCACGAGCACTGTGAGCGCAAAGCTACAGAACATCACAAACAGATGCTGCAGTCAATGGGATGCAGAAATGTAAACAGCAACTTATTAAACACATGACGGTGTTCTCGTATCCTGGATGGATGAAGGAATGCATGTACTTCAGGGCCTAACATGGAGCGTGACAATGTATGTAAAATCGGCAACAATTCTGAATACATATTGAAGGAGTTAAATGAAATATAAATATTTCAACAGTGCTTAATAAATGGTACTGGAAAGAAAGTTACAGCACACAAACACAAGCAATATTTCCAGGAAACAAAACTGCAGTATTTAGTTAACAGTTAAATATTAAATACCTTTTTTTTAAGACACTGTTGCTGTTACAAAAAAGTTTACGGATTTTTAAGAAACTGAACGGCATTGATAGTCAACGCTTGATTTGTGGCATTCACAACTTTGTATTCATAGTGAGATCTATTTGGAAACCTCAATGGAGTAGGAAAGAATGTGCTAACACAGATAACCCTAGTGGTTTTGTTCCTTTAAGAGCATCTCTTCCTTATGTTTTTTTGCCATAAACAGAGGAAGGTACTCTGGCAAAGGTGCCCTCTATTTACTAACCAATCCGAGAGGGATTGGTAAATTTAAAAATTGAAATAGAAGTAGCGATAATGCTCTTTTTTAAAACAGAGAGGCCAACAGCAATTTGATACCTTGTCCTCCCAAAAACCTAAAATACTAATAAAAAGTAAAATATTTTTTTAAAACAAAGACCGCAGGGCTTGGGGGACAATGGGTGGAGGAAGCAATGAAGAGTAAATGGGTGAGAGGGAAAAGCAGCTCGTGAGGGACAGCAGAACCGGGGGAGAAGCAAACGAGTGAAAAAAGCAACACAGAAGTTGGTGAGAGTGGAAGTTTGGCATCGAGAAGAACACAAGAGAGAGCTTGCAACATGAGGGAAACAGCAACACAGAGCACGGGGGCAATTGGAGTGGGGAGAAGCACAAGAGGGAAAGAGCTGGAAAACACATGCACTGTAACGGACGGTTTAAGCAAAGTAAGCTAAGCCAAAGGATGGTAAAGAGGCTCTGCTTCAAAGGAAAGACTAACACAAGAGGGGAAAGGAAAACCATCAAATGAGAAGCAAGCAAACGAGAGTGACAATAAATCCAACCATTGGTAAACAATGCTTGTGCTGTGAACCTACTGTAAGTTCTAACTTTGGTGAGCTCAGAGCAGGTCTTTTTCAAACAGACAGCCTGCTCTATCTGGTAGGCGAGACCTAAAAAAGGCTTACGAGTCAATGCAAAGTCATTGGATATTCGCACTTGCGCAGTTTTTTTTTTCCTTTTTTGAAAACTTGGACTGTAAAGGAATTATTGTTTTTTTTTTAGTTCTTTTGTACAGCATATCAGTTACAGGCGAAATAGTCCTATAGAAAGGGTTAAAATAAATGAATTAATAAAAGGCCACCGATCTGCTTTCATCCTTCAAAGGTTTATTCGGCATGGGAATGGATTGGCAATATTTTGAGATTGTTTTCAAGAAATGAAATGTTGTGGGCACAAGCAGATATCACGTTCAACAAAATGCCCAAAGGATTGCCTATAATTCAGCATCAGACGTTTGAAGTGGCACCGATATAATATATTTGTGGTGGAAACCTCATCATTCAGGGATGTCCCACGGCTTAATCTTTCACATACTTTGCTATGGTTAAAATATTACATAAACAGGACCCTTTCGTGTAGCCAGCATTCTCTCTCCAGGAAGTGCTTGTCGACATGAACCACATTCCATGAGACAAGTCTGTTCATTGGTCAGGGTTTGGGCTCCAGATATGTGAAATAAACACATTTGTTCTTAGAGGCCCATTCCAACATGGCTGTGGTCCAGCCTCAGAGCAGGCGAACGTCTTCCCCGCCACAACTGCATTTCCCCGCTGGATAAGAGGAATGGATGCTGGCCCCAGTCTTAAGAAATGCTTGCTTTACATTCTGTCTTCCATGTTATAGGATGTTGATAATTCTTATGAGGCACCATATGAAATCCACACCCTTGGTCGCTATCCTAGTGGACATACCTAGAACACAATTAGGTAATTTCATAAGGAATGAAATTAAACAGTTGTGAAATCACGCATTTCCACAAAGCATAATACAACTACTAAATATTTTCTTCATTTTAATCAGCAAAACAGTGCTGGATTGAGCATACTTATTTATTGGTGCCTTTCAATATTGGGTTCCACGTGTGTGGGAGGCTACGGATTTGGGTCGCATGGAACAGATTTGGGTCACCCTAGGCATGATGATTGTGAAACGAAACAGTCCGCATATTGGGGGCAGAGACTGCACCACTCCTTAGAGACTGGAAACGGGACATGAACTGGTGTATGGTGGCAGAGAAGGTGGTGTGTGAAGGCAGGGGCTGCCCTGTTAAACAGGAAATAATTTGGGGCCCATGGAATGTTTACAGGTTATACATGTGTTGCTCGCATACTGATGTCTTTGGATGCTGACACTACTAGGCATGTCACAATTAATAGGCTTCCAGATTGGCGGACTGTTGTAATGCCGAGAATTTTCCTGGCGGTGGTGGAAACATATTGTGGAAGTTGGATATGTTCATCAATCTCATTTCCAGCTGCTGTGGTATATTTGTCTGCTTTTCTTTCACTATGTACCCAAGAAAAAGATGTTTCCCAAAAAATATTGCGTTCCACAGGAGATTTTGCAGTTGAGTGGGAGTCGAACTTGAGAGGGTTCTAAGTCCCAAACTAATGTTTAGCCAGCTTTTAGCACCCAATGTGTTGGCAAGTAAGTCTGCTGCCGCTGGCACGCGAATCCTGAGCATAGCAGAGCTACTCCTTTGCCTTGGCTCCCAATTCCACCTGAAGCAGATCTCAGCGAACAAACCATGCTGCCTGCTTTAGCACAAGATCTCTAACAGACGAGCATGGAAAAATGAATTTGTTGAAAACCTAAGATATTATTTTACAATCTAACGGGGCTTTGTATATATGTCATGTAGAGTTGAATAAAGTCTTAAGCTGGATACTTTAAATGCCAAATATGTGATCTTCAAGAGCCTTTAAGCATCTTAAAGTGGCCTCTGAGGCAGTAAAGTTTGGGCTATGCATGTTGCGGGTCAGTTGTCATCTCCAAAAATGTATCAAGGGTCTGTATTCTAATATAGTTGCTATGCTCCACATTAAATGAAACACGGGTCGTCAGTCCACAGACAGAACCAAGGAGTTTGACAAAGCTGAGTCTTGGTGTCTCCAATGCTTAATTTGTACACAAATCATCTGTGCCGAGTTGTCGAGTGTCCTACTGCTGACAGTCAAAGGACAGTCATTTAATGTTTTCCCATCCTCCCAGTCTTCCCCATGTGATAAAACAACACTTAGGGACTTCAAAAAAACTTTTGCGGTGTCCGGAACACTGGTAAAGAGTAAACTAAACATACAGGAGCTTCAGGTCATAAACGATATGGGTAGAACATTGTCATCAGATAATAATTCGCCCAAGCACCTCTTCATTGCTAAAAAAGCAAATTCAATAAATGAATTTCCTTTCCTCTCTTTCAGCTGCTGCTCTCGTGGGTCCGATAGAGACAGTCCTGCTACATCATAATGCCAGGTCTGCCGACGCGGATTCCCAGGCAACTGCGGGTTGGACTCCTACAATTACAGGTTATTGCGTCTCCTTTTAGAACTCTTTCATGAAGCTCTTCTATCCGTAGTGAATTAGAGGTAACTTACGCTGTGCTTACCAAGTGATAATATCTGGAACCATATATGTAATGACACAGCGATATTGATTTTGTATGTAAGTGCAATATTTGACTATGCTTGATTTGTTTGTATCGAGAAAATGATAATAATGTAATAAAGATATTTTTTTTTAAAATGAAGCTCTTCTATCCGTAGACCTTTCAACCTCAAAGAAAATATGACACACAGAACTAGGCTCATCATATATGTCGGTCCTCTGAGCCATGCAAGAACTAGTAGATTGAACAAATCTCCATCCCAAATCAGTTTCACGAATGATAAGGAAAGTTTTTAATATCTTATTTAGCAGAATGTGAGTGAACACCTTGGTACACAACTATCTGAAAACTCCCCATGCCCCAGGATTTTGAGCCATGATTCGTTGTGCCATAGAATGCTCCCCTCTTTTAAAGAATTGTTTTTATGCAGAAGAAATATCTTTCTTGGGGAAGTAGAGGTGATGTACATAGTTATGTATACAGTTTAGATACATACTGATTCTTTATTTAAATGCTTAGCGTTGCGGTAGATTCTATGCGGATGGGGGACTTTGAGCTAGGCTGTGAGTTTACCGCACCTCTTCGCTTCCTGTCTTTTCAAAGGGAGTAGGGAATGTATCCCCAGTGTGACTGCCTGTGAGACTCCTTACCCTTAGGACCAGATATTCATTTTATTTTATTCTTCCAGAGATCTCAGCCTCAAAAACAGAAAAAAAAATGAAATCTTTATTTTTATCTCTGCCCAGAAACTATCATAGATTCTGGGGGCTTCAAAGGATACAACGTGTGTATACTGTGTTGTGTCAGTTTTAAAGGCTGCCTTTTATTTTGCACATATAAAATGTATCATTAAAGAGTCGTATTCCATAAACGGTGAGGCAGATCCCTTCTGAACCCACAAATTATAGTCTAATATTTTTTCAAAATCTATAGTCTAAACTATGCTCAGATCAAAGAGTGAAAATGGTCATTTACTGGGCTGTGGTAAAATACTGTAGAAAGCTCCATTTGATAAAATATATAATGAAAATTGTAGTCACTTGGAAGGCAATGTTGCTTACATATTCACTTTATTGTTAGCAATGAAAGGAGTTGTCATATGACGTTTCATTGATAAATAAACAAAGTAATAAGATTATTCGATCATTTTACTCGTTGTATCCATTTTCCATCTTTCATTGATTTTACCAGTTCATTGTATTTTACTGTTTTTTTTCTCTGTGTGGTCTTGAAGCAATGATGGTATTGCGAACCGTTTTTTGGCCGAATTGAGCAAAAAACTATAATAACAGAAAAGGGAAAAATTCCCTGTTTGAATAATCAAAACTTCAGGCCTACCTAGTGGTCTCAGTTGATGCTTCATCTAGTTTCAAGTGTCACTATTTTTTTCAGCAAGTTTTAAGTTGCCTCTTGTTCTCATTTGACAACATTTTTACCCCGAAATTTGTATCTGGCGGTCTTCAGGATTCTGAGAAGTCTCCCCCTCCGTCCCCGGCCCTCTCAACAAGCTAGGGAGATTTGACATTTGTAGTAGATTTACAAAGAGAGAGATTTTGGTAACTATTTATACAATTTATTTGATTGTGTTTTATAGAGCTGACCAGTGAGGAGCAGCCATTTTCCAGTGATAGTCTTACAACCATCAGATTGTGTGGCCCACGTCTTTGTGGTGAGCTGGTTGCAGAAACAGCTCTCCTGTGGAGAGTACGCTAGTCGTTTAGTGCTGGCTTGTAAATGACAAAACTGGGAAGTGGGGGCCTGTCCCTCATGTACTTACTTGTTGGACTTCCTGACTTTGCAATGTAGAACCCTTTGCCCTGCACTGGTGTTCTTGTCCCTTTGGTTTATACCTTTGCATTTCGGACGCTATAATACTGGGAATGCTCCTGATTGGAGAACACACTTTCACAGAGGGTTGTCCAGCACTGGTCGGTTAATCCATGCCACATTTTAAGGATGATCACTGGGGTGATTGACTCCCATTTGGATTATTTTATGATACTAAATCTCATGTGGATATCTTAAATATCTGGCCTGGATCTGTTCCCATGGAACACCTATGTACAACCTTGTCTCGGGAGGACCCTAATACCGAAGCCTGAATTATATAGATCTTAATAATTTTCAGTTTACTAAAACGAATGAAAAGCATTGATTAAAGACTTGCTGGGCGTTATGGTCTTATAGAGGTTAGCAAACACAGGGTCAGTTTCCACAGAAATGACTCATTCATTAGATTTTACAAAAGTATTTGTAAGAACATCAATATATGCCACACAAACACAGGAAGAAGCTTCATCGGACGCGGACAATTCCTCCTTGTCATTATGTGGTCAAAGAAATTCTGCATATAGGGACACTGTGCTTATGAGCAGTGTTTCAGTGTTTTGTAGTTGTTAGTTCTTCAGTTTCTCCTTCTCTTTACTTATGTCTGCTAGCATGATCATTGTGTTAATGTTCTGTTCTCTTTACGACTGTACTGTGCTTTCATAGCCCTTCAGCCGGGGTGAGAATTCACATTCCATCTAAATGATGAAGATGGTGGCTAACATGTTGCCTTCCAGCAGTGACAGCCGTCTGATTTGTAGCCCCTCATTTGGCAGCAGAGGTGATTTGTGGTCACAAACTCCCTCCAGAATGACACATCTCAAGGGCTGCATTCAGGGTTGATAAGAGCTTATTTAACCTGCTTGTCAAGGCTTTGCAGTCCATCCTGGGTAAGACGTATAACATGCACTAGAGGTCGGTAGCCCTCTGTGCAGCTGCAGAGATCCAGGTTCAACCTGAAGGTTACATGTGTGAATCTGGCTGGGGCGGCTGGCACGGCTCACGGGTGGTGGGCGGACTGCTTTATAAAAATAAAATGAAAATAAAACTTTCCTTGCCGCCTCTTGCATCTTCTCTCTTGCTCGCCTGTGTCCGACTCGAGGTCGGAACAGGAAGCAGGCAGCCAGGCTCATATCCCTAAGCCAATCACAATGCTGCAATGCAGGGTTGTGATTGCTCTGAGTGCCGTGACACAGCGCTCAGCCAGGGGCTGGCGGTCTGGGCATGTTCTCCATGCAGGCTGTAATGCAGCATGCATGGAGAACAGGGAAGTGCGCATGACTGTTTTGGGCGGCCTGAGAGGGCCGACCAGTCATTGCGCACAGGAGTGTCTACCACTCCTCCCCTGAAACTCCGCCCTGCCCCCTCATGCACTGCTGCAGCCGGAGGAAAAAATAAAATGATAAAATTCCGTGATTATCAATTTATTTTACCTTTCTTTGCTGCTCCTGGCAATGGGGCAAAGCTCCTTCGCCTTAGCGGAGGAGCCGCCACTGGAATATGGCTTGGCATACTCAGATGTTTCTCTGTCCTATTAGGATAAAATGAGTACCACTTAGATGTGGAGACTAACAGTTGTGGTCAGTGCATTGCAGAAATGTATTTCAAATGAAAGAATGATAGAAATGGTGGGTCTTATAATTGTCAAGATAGAAAGTGATAACTTCGACCACAAAACATTCTGTTAATGTCAATATAAGTATCACTTGTAATGTCCTCTATATCCAATTGACAAAAGCATAAAAAGTGATCGACGTCAAACATCTGGCCTCCCATGTCACATCACATGCCCACAAATTGTCAACATGTAGGATATTCCAGTGAGTGTATATTAATTGGGAGTATCCATTTTTATAGTCAATATGTTACTTGTCTACATTTGAGCAAAAAAAGGCAAATTTAATTGCATAAATTATGACCTGGAATCATAGGCGTCAGAAGATGGTGTTTTAGAAACATCAGAAAAATCATTACCTCCAAACGAGGGAATTTCATTTTTGTGACTTTCATTATCAAAAAGCTCTTTCAGTAATTTTACCAGAAACTATAATGGTCCTTTAAAGAAAAAATATTGATGGGTTTATGTCATTTAGCTAATGGCAGAACGGCTGATGTCACCCAGCTGTGATTCTTGACCGCGCTTCCAAAGGTTACTATCTCAACCTCAAAATATCTGCTCCAAAGGACAAATACTGTCCTTCCCTGACGCCAATTAGAGATATCCCGCAGGGCAAACTCATCACCTTGAAGCTTGCGCATTGTTGAAATCTAAGACGCTGCTAGTGGTATACTTTTATGCAGAAAAATATACACATATTCCATAAAAAAGTAAACATGGAAGACAACTCGAGAGCTTAATATTCCTCGCTAATCCTCGGATGGTCCCTGGAGGCACATTGAAAATATACAGTACATGGCCGCAGAAAGCCACATCTGCTGACTTCAGCACATTTCCAGGATGTTGTTGCTTATTAATTTTAGCTTATTCTTTTTTTCAGGAGATCACAGATAAAGATTGCCTCACAGTGAAATAAAAGTCCAGCCAAGCCTGCTATGATTTCTCCATCATATTTAATTCAACACTTGGGTGCACGGCGGGTAGAAGTTCCCGCCGTGCAAGCCCAGAAGAAAGATTTCCTACCCACACTAAAACTGCCTGATTCCTTGCCAAGTCGCTGAGCAAACAGGGAAAGCACACTGTTTACAGGCATAAATATGATTCATGTAACATTATGGATCAACAACGCGACATGCTGCTTTTACAATATGGAAGTTTGGCTTTAAATGAAAGAAATTAGAGCACGTAGCCCGAGGAGTGGTAATTTGAAAAGCATGCATTTAATATTCGTTTACTGTTTTTCCCTCATCAATTTTGCAGTCCCATCAAACACAGTAATTGCACAGAAAATATACAGGGAGCTTCTGCAGGCAACCTCAATGGGCTGTGTGCATGGTGCGCTTGTCGTTGAGCAGGAGAAACGCATAGCCATGTGGCATCATGTCCCATGCGGGCACATACCTCTGGCAGCAGTCACTTCCTGAAAACATTAACAGGTCCTTTCTCGGCCATACTGAAGGAAATACAAGAATTGATGCCATTGTTTCCACCCCCGCTTAGATGATAACATTGAATTGTCCTATGCTGAGGGCATTAATAGTTGTTACTTACCTCCACAGGAAGTATAGACCCCAGCCAGAGGTGTGGATGTATAATCAGAGGCAGCCTAGAAGTGCGCATCTCTTAGTGCATGATGCAAGTCATAAGGCTATAACCACCTCTGTGGACAAACTTCGCCCTTCATCCACACACACCAACTTCGCATAACGTAGAATTGTCCCTTTGTGCTTATGGTCAATGCCCCACACTTTAAATGGAATGAAAAAGCAGGTTAAAAGCAGCTGATGCACAGTTTTAAGCCTTCCCGTTATTTGGGACAATCCAAGGAATAGGACACTTTACTCCGCACGCATTTACAACGCGTGCCATTACCCTGCGTTTATTACTCCACAAAAACTTTTACAACTCAGGGCTTTACAACACAATCCATTACACGCATTGTCCGTTACAACGCAATTTACTATTCTAACTCCACCGGGGCGCTGTAATGGGGAATGCGTTGTAATGGTTTGCTGTGTAAAGCCCTGCGTTGTAAAAGTTTTTGCAGAGTAAAAAGTTTGGGGATAATGACATGCATTTTAGCGCATGCGGAGTAAAGGATGTTTCCCAATCCAAGCATTACTTAGGGGATGCTAATTGTCAACACGCAGTGTGTGTTGCTATCTGTGCATATGGTTTCGACCCCCTTTATAAATCCAGTCTTCATTTCTTACAACTATCTCTAGCTGTGGTATGGATCCATTGTGAGAGAGGCCTACCCTAGGTATGTACCAAGAGGCTCGGGGCTTAGACGGCCCTTCCCGGAGCCCCTGGCATGTCCTCTAGGGTTGTGCACTGAACTTTAGCCATCAAGTGATCAGGGTGCCTGGTCAGAGTACATTGTGCTGTATCTTTGACTATTTACTGGACGGCTTACAGGTTACGACAGAGGGAGCGTGCAATTCTGGTGATTGGCACAGTATGAGCAAAGGGTAACGCTGAAAAGTACATGGGAGCCGGAGGTGTACCCAGAGCGGTCCAGTTGGGCCAAATCCCGAGCAGATTTTAAGGATATCAGTATAAGGTAAATTTCAATACAGCAATCTTAATGGAAAACCGTTACGCGTAATTATAACCCTGAAAATCTAGCCAGAGTCCAGCATTACTGGCCTACCTTGAGCATCCTCGCCAGAGTGTGAGCCAAGAGCCAGGGGCCTGCATCGGCTGCGACCATCGCTGGGAGCCCCCTCCCCCCCACCCCCCTCCTCTCTGAAAGCCACATTTAGATCTACAGCCCCCCAATGCTTGCTTTCACCAAGAACGTACTTGTTAAATTGAAAGAGCATAAAACATTCGCTAGTAATTCGGCAGTGAATTCCGTGTCGGGATGATATATGCATACGTCCCAGGAGGTGCGCAGAGCGATGACCTCTCTGACTAGCCGCTCATCTGGGAAACATCTGCGGAAGGGAAAGCACCGCGGGAACTTCGACTCAAAGGGGACAATCTCTCAGTTCAGCAGAGCAGAATCTGCAGATAATGTACCGGTCACAGGCTACATTACCGGCTCTTTTATTTTACGTTTATGTATAGCACCTGTAATTTCAACCGACAGCGCGGCTTGTCAGGAGGCGTGTGGGCAGCCGGCTCTTAAATGTCAGCGTGCCCGGAGTCCCGGCCATGGCGCGTTCGGCGGCTCTCTCTAAATGAGACGGCTTGTCAGCTCCGCAGCTACAGATTCGGCTCATGTACGCGCTGAGCGGACAGGCTGGGTCGGTGGCAGAAACAAACAGAGCCGCATGACACGTACAAATGTCAGAATTTCCCGTTAATAGAGGAAAACCAACTGAAGGGGCCTGCTGCTGTACATGAGAAACGTAATGAAAACAACACGCAGGCGCAGGCCCACGCACTGATACAAGAACGTCACATAAGGAACCTTCTGGAAACCAACGTGAGGCAAAAAAAACATGGGGATTCAAAGGGATTCTTTTTCTTCTCAGAGGCCTGGGTGCAGGTGTGCACCTACAGCAGGGCGGGGCTGGGAACCCAAAGCAGCCCTGGATTTTTTTTCGGAACCGCCCCTGATGGGTGCAAGTGTGAAGCACTGCTGCTTTTGTTACTGGGGGGCGATATTGCTGCATCACTGCAAAACCGGCCCCCACCGTTCCAGCCTCCTGAGGAAACACCCGGTGCCCACTACGGCCAGTCCAGCCCTGACCTACAGAGGCACTGACAGCAACCTCTGCCACACTGTGAACGCCTGTGCACTGGTGCTGCCACCCTACCATTACCAAAGTGCACCCCTGTTATGATCAAGTCGTGACATCTCCTGGGTGATGCATAATTAGCTGCCTTTCGATGGCCTTTATGTCCCCCTGCATCCCTGAGAATTCGCCTGCAATTTGGGGCTGATGCACAGGCTAATGTGTTCCCTTATTTGCATGGCACCATGCAATTCTGGATTGCCAACTTTGTGCCCATGTTGGAGGTTTTACACAAAATGAGGCATTAGTTAGACCCCTGAGCGGGGGGGGGGGGCGGGCATTTTTGTTACCGAGGGCTGGCCCCCTGCAATAAAAGCGGCACAAAGCTTTCAGCTAGCCCCCAGCCACCCCCAAGAATCCCCCCTGGTCAGCCCAGCTCTTTGCCAGGGCTGGTTTCGGCTCCCAGTCCGGTCCTGAACCTATGGGATTTTGTGGGTGTTTTTGGCTGCCTGTGGGCTTGTTAGTGTTGTCTTCTTTCAGATGAGTATAATATGTACTATAAAGACCAGTTTACGCAGGATCTTAGAGTATGTTATGCTAAAAAACAAGTAAATGTTTAAAAAATGAGATTTCCGTAGACAAATAGTATGAATGCTGTTGTTATGCATTCGACTGTGCATCTCACTAAAATCATTGCTTGGAGTGCAATATTTGCATTCAGGATCAACAAAGAGATTAATGGTTCTCTCCGTCTTTCATCCACATTCTGCAGATTGCGGATCTGAAAATGGCGGCGCGCGAAGCCTGGCGTGCCCGTCAATGGCTAATATTAGTGTCTGCATAATCGCTTTAATGGTTTTGTTATGCACCCCAAGAAGCACTTCCGGTCGAACAAACAGAAGCTCGTATTATGACATCGTAGAATTACAGCCACATAGATGCAAATCCTTTCTTGAACCCTTACTGAAATGAAAAGTTAAAATGGGCCTGGAATAAATGCTGAACTATGAAAATGAAAGCGCTCTCCGGTCCCGCGTCGCCATTTTGAAGCACCTGCGTTGGCGCGCTCCTCGTGATTGCATGCATCGCAGCAGCACGGGTATATTTTATTGGTTGCTTTTAGAGGCCAACATTATGAAGTGATTTGCTGCAGCGGTAGTGAGGGAAAGAGACATCATTAACCGCGCCAGGCAGGGGCTCCGCGCCCGGAATGAACGCAGCGCCCCGGAATAGAAATTCCGCCATGAAGTGGTTCACACCGTCTACGTTCATTTGCAGACGGCCAATGAAACATGCTTTGCATCCTCATGTCATTTCCACTCCCAGTTCCTTCAAGAAGCCTTACATTCTCGACACACTGGTGGATTCCTTTGTGCCGTACGCCCGGTTTCCTAGACGGTAAAGGTTCACCCTCATACAGCACCTATATGATCCGACCAGATGAGATTTCATGTATGTATGCATTGGTATTTATATAGCACAAAACTAGCTATGACGCAACAGAGCAATGAACCTAACACAATGAGTCGGGAGACTCCTGTACATCAACTGGGGATTTATACAAATACATTTTACACACATTCAGGTACTGGGACTTTTAGTGATTTTTACAGAATCACACAATGTTGAGTCTAGTGCCGAGGCTCAGATTGAAACGTAGGTCTCAGGTTCCGAAGGCGGCAGCTCAAACCTCTAGGCCACATCCCCTCCCAACGCCGCCATTTGTGAGGCATTATTGCTAAAGAAACAGTGATTTTGCTGCCTTCTGTCATACCTTCCCTTCTTGACAAAGTCTATCCTCAGAGATTCTCCATAGGGTCAACAAAGCACCGCTGTCGCGTCTGTGATCCGGAGAGCGCCTCAGTGCGCGCAGTGTCCACTGGCTCTCTTGCCCCCCTGGCAGGGAACGCTGTTCCAGGTGCATACCCAACACTGGCGCCCAAGCAAGCCGGACCCAAGCTGCGCCTCAGAACCTGGGCCTCCTTCTTGGAAGCCCAGTGTCAAAGGCGTACTTGACCGCCATGACGCTTTGGTCTTTCTCGTCTGTCTCCACTACATATCATGCCCGTTCAAGATTCTAGAATGACAACACAGGAAGCAGAGGCCCTCGACTGACTCACAAAACATATGGACCATGCAAACTTTCCCACCTGTAGACAACAGTGTAGGCTCCTGCCACAGGCACGCATCCAAAGGGCTGTTGGATGCTGCACTGATGACTTTTTGACACTTTTACTGATACATTTTGTTTTTTTTTACTAAAATGATTGTTCTTTACATCCCTTTTCACTGTAGAGAATGACCTATAACCTATTTCTGTGCATAGAGTGAGGTTACATTACCCCACATAGCAATGGAGTTATTTGATGTACACTTTTTTTTAAAGTTATCCTTTTCTGCTGGGAAACAGCCATTACAACGTGGCTGTTTCCCCGCAATGCCATTAAATCGCAAGCGTAACAATGCATGCGATGTAACAACGCGTAGCCATTACTACGCGTGTTTTTACATCGCATGCGCTGTTAGAACACATGCGATGTAATGCCGATCCACCTCATTGTGAGGAAAAAGAGGCTCTTCCGTTTCCTCACAACGACGTGCACCGCCCCTCGATGTGGAGCAGGAAGCAGGAGCAGAGACGGCGACGCTGGAGAGGAACCACGAGGAAAGAGAGGCAAGGGTGATTGTGCTTGGGGTGGGAGTAGTGCGGGTAGTGGTTTAGGGTAGTGTTGTAGTGTTTTAGGGTTTAGGGTAATGTAGGGGTGGGAGTAGTGTGGGTAGAGGTTTAGGGTAGTGTTGTAGTATCGTAGTGTTTTAGGGTTTAGGGTAGTGTAGTGGTGTTTGGGTAGTGTAGGGGGTCGTGCTAGGGGTGGTGTTGTAGTGTTTGTGTTGTGTAATACCCGCGTTGTAATGGCACACGTGGTATTGGTATGCGATGTAATGACATACATTCTTTTCTGCTAGCAGTAGAAGCATAGTTGCACAAAGAAACACAACTATTTTATCCTGCTCCTTCCCCACACAACCCCCCCTACCAGGTACCTCTATTTAACATTTTAACAACCCGGGGAAAAACAATAGTGGCAAACTTTGCCTGCTGGCTGACCATGTTTTCTTCTGACTTCCTCTTGTTGGTATCTGACAGCAATGTATAGGTTGTAAATGTGTAGAACAGAGAGCAATTAATCTGGGGCCATCACTGTGAAGCAACCATTAAATGGGCCTGAGGGAGTCGACTGGTGACCAATGGGAGGTTCACAATAAGAACAAGCATTGGCATAGCCAATAGGTCTCGCCTTTGGGACCTTATAAGTGTTTAGCCATGCAACAGTTGCATAACTAAATACTTATAAGGTCCCAAAAGCGAGACCTATTGGCTATGCCAAGCGGCAGCGAAAGTGAAAGTGATCGCTATCGCGATCACGATCAAACATCAAAGCAGCCGTGCGGCCGCAAAAGTGAAAGTAATGGCAGTAAAGCGCGGCGCGCGCGCCCACGCACATGCACTGTAGCTCTAGCCTGGCCTGGTAGCACTTTTTGGAGCCCTCTCAATAAGTCTCGCCAGACCAGCGCATGCGCTGGGTCAGGCGAGACCTAAAAAGGTGTTAGGAAAAGGTCACAGGGAGGGCAGGAGCAGGTAGCCGGGATTGGTTTTTTTTCAAGGTAGGTACCCTTCAAGGAGGCAAGCCATGATGTAATGCTCATACAAATTATCTTTCAATCAAGAGTGTATATTAACTTTCAATGAAATAGGTATGTTCTATGCCCATTCTTACTGAGGTGCAGTTGGACAGCATTTTTACATTTGGAGCACAGCTCCCTCGCGTCAGTACGCATGGTTATTATTTCATTTGCATTTTTCAATCGACCCAGCCACTCTCCGCAATGGGGTCAACACGCCGTACAATGTACCAAAAGAGTGGAGCTCGGGTCTCCCATCACATCAAACTGTGGAGGAATGAATATAAGTTAGACATAGTCAAGGGAGAGATCAGGAGGTAATGGGGAAAGAGGGGCGGGGGAAAAGAAGGGCGGGTAGACGGAAGTTGGAAAGAGGAGAGCAGGAGGAGGAGCGGGATATGAGACGAGGAAGCTGAGAAGCTAACAAGAAGGGAGGGAGGCGAAGGAGGCAAAGTTAAAGTGTACATGAGCGCAGCAGCAGCACCTACGCTAAGCGTCACCCCACTGCTCTGCGAGCAGTTTAAAAAGGAAAAATAAAATAACGCAATTTTATTTTTCTGTTCCTGCTTAGGAGTGGTGCAGGGCTGGCCTGGCCAAAGAAGAGGCATCGGGGAGGAGTGGTGAGCCCACTCCAAGTGCACATGACCAATTGGCCGGGCGTCTTGGGCCGGCAAAACTGTCATGTGCACTTTGCATGTTCTCCATCGGCTGTCTTGCACAGCCTGGGTGTAGAACATGCACAGCCGCCCAGGCCCCCTCTCTGAGCACCGAATCACGGCTCTCAGACAAATCGCAATGCGGCTGTAAGGCAGCGTCATGATTGGCTAGGGTAGTCTGGGAGCCTGTGTGCTTCCTGGTTCCTGATCTTGGAGTTGACCGAGGAGCCGAAGAGGACCGAGAGGCGGTGGCCAGACTGCAGGTAATTGTTTTTAAAAAATTTTTTTATTTTCCCCCCCATCCCCGCCACTCCCCCTCTTCTGCCTCGCCACCTCCACTAAGTAGAGGCCGCCACTGCATGAGTGTGAAAAAAACTGCGTAGCACAAGGTACCATTACTGTGATCACAAAAGAGCCATGTTGGTTCGAGCTCATATAATACAGACACTGCTCTGAAACCTATGCGCCTATGAACTAACTAATCTCCAAAATTTGTAATCAAACAGCAAGTCCAAATGGTTTTTCATTAGTAAAATACAGGAGCAGACATTTAACAGGGTCATATTGAAAAACAAGTAGTATGAGCACTTGTGATCCATACCTTTCTTGTGGTTGGGGCAGAGATCACAGGAGACTCACAGTTTTTATGGAAATTGATTCAGAATACCAACATTATTACACAGAGGTATTTGGCAATGTGTGCAATGAAGGTGGGATACTTGGTTGCACTGATATGTGCGTTTCTAAGCGCTCTAGAAAACAACATAGCACTCAGCGGTGGCTACCCTGCCAAGACGGAGGAGTGTCGCCCCACTGCTCCGTGAGCATTTCAAAAAGGAAAAAGAAAATGATATTAATGCAATGTTATTATCATTTTATTTTTCCGTCTTGGCGTCGGTGCTGGGCGGGGCTGACTAGAGTAGAGCGAGGAGTGGTGGGCACTCTCTAAGTGAAAATAACGGTTTGGCCGGCTGTCTTGGGCCAGCCAGTCATGCGTACTTAGCATGTTCTTCACCCGGCTGTATTTCATAGCCTGGGTGGAGAACATGCACAGCCTCCCAGTCCCTCTCTGAGCCCCACACCACGGCGCTCAGACCAATCACGACTCTACTGTCTTGCTGGTGAAAGCAGCATTGTGTTTGGCTGTGGGAGCCCGTGTGCTTCCTGCTTCTAGGAGTCGGCAACCGAAAAGGCTCGAGAGGCGGCAGCCGGCCTTCAGGTCAGTCATTTTTTTTTCACTCCCTAGCTCCGCCACCCCTGTTAAGTAGCAGCCACCACTGTAGCACTATTTGTACACCTGTGAAAATGATGATGGTGCTGAATGAAAAATCCCCATCACATCACTAATCAAATACTGAGACTGTCAGACATTGCCCTTCTTAAACACATCAATTCACAAAATAGCCTTCCAGAATTTGCATAACAGATTAACTGCCACCGTTTGTGTGCTGCTGTTGGCCTGTTCTCCTAATGCACATTTCACAACCACACAAGAGGACATTTTCTTTGCTCCCACATAAATCTCTTTCTATATATGTATGCATGTATGTATATATATATATGTGTGTATATGTATATACAGGCGTGCAATGCCCCCCGTCGTGTGTGGCAGCCCGGGCGGAGACAGCTTCCCGTGCACACACACAGCCACACCTGAGTACTTCACAGGTCTTTAAAAGACCATTCGCTTGTAAATGAGGCTTTGTTGTTCTTTCACCCCTTCAACAGACCCTGCATCTCCACTCTAACTATTGATGGAAGAGTCAGCCCCCCCGAAGTTTTTTCTTAGCCCCCCTGAAATTTGGCTCCAGTTGCGCCTGTGTGTGTATATATATATATATATATATATATATATATATATATATATATATATATATATTCACTTAAAAAACCATAGGTTTCACACATGTTATAGTTAGCTGGACATTTCACTCGTAAAAAACCAATGAAATTCCCCCGTTATAGTTAGTTCAGATAACTATAACTCGCGCGCCCGCAATCCACTGCTCATGACGTCACATATTACATCACTCATGACATGGTCAGTGGCATCACTCATGACATCACTGAAGACATCATCCTTGTGATAGAGTGGCGGTCGCGCGAGTTATAGTTATCTGAACTAACTATAACGGGGGAATTTCATTGGTTTTTTACGAGTGAAATGTCCAGCTAACTATAACATGTGTGAAACCTATGGTTTTTTAAGTGAATTTGCAAGGTTTTTTAAATGCTAATTCCTAACTATAACGTGTGTGAAACCTATGGTTTTTTAAGTGAATTTGTAAGGTTTTTTAAATGCTAAGTTATGTATGTATTATTATATTTTTTATATATTTATTTTTACAATAAACTACCTATGTATATAGTTATAGATTGACTCTATCCTGTAATATGGAATGGCCCGTCTAAAATATATATATATTTTTTTAAGGGTTTTCACCGTGCGCGCACGGTGCGCGCACCCCGCGAATTTTTGAAAAAAAAATAAAATGTTTTTTCACCCTTCGGGGTCCTTCAGGGACCCCCTGACAAAGGCTAGGGGGTCAGGAACTCTCTACCCTGCCCCCTTTTCACGTTCTCCACCTTTTTTTTTCACTGTCACACACCATAACACACAAAATGGCGGCCGACACTTCCTGATTTCGACCGATTCGAATGTTGACTGACATGTAACTACCAATTAGAATTGCGCTCGCGCACGTTAGGGTGCGCGCACGGTGCGCGCTTATAGATATTTATGTACTTTTAAATGCAATTTTCTCAGGAACTACTAAACAGATTGACACCATATATGCAAAAGGCACATGCCTGACCTGAGGACTACCTCTTTGCCAAATTTCAAGTAATTCTGTTCAGCCGTTCGGGCTGTACCTTCGACTAAAGGTCCTACGGGAAAATGCATGGGGAAAATGTGTTTTGGGACCCCCCTTTTTTCTCAGCCCCCGCTTGACGAATCACCCCGAGACTTTCAGGGTAGGAGCTGAGCGGAGCGCCCCATTAGTTTTGAAAATTTCGCGAGGATTCGTCAACCGGCGCCAAAGTTATTCAAAATAGAATTTTCAGATTTCCTATGGAAACACGGTCCCAACTATAACTATCTACTGGCGACTGCCAGTAGATAATATATATACAGATAGATAGATAGATACCTACTCTTCATGTTCACAGGCCAATAGGAACCTCTGTGTATGTCTCACTGGATTAATTAAGCCACAGCCGGCCTCTTACTTTCTCAGAAAGTTGCTTCACGCTGCCTGAAATGAACGTTAGTGCCAACACATCTACAAGCAGACCGAATGTGTGCAGTTCCAAAAAGTACAAAGCAATACCTGTTTGCATCCTGGAATATTGCTAGCCAGATGTTAAATCCCACGAGATAGTAAGGTGCCAAGTGAAAAGACGAATTTGCGTTAATGCACATATCGATTACTGAGGCTGCCGACACATACCGAACTGTGAGTCAGACGGTGAATAGGAACTGGCAAAAGTCATGCCCCACTACATCATAAGTCTAAGAAGTGGAGACTGCTTGAAACATAATCTAGTGAATTTACAAGTCCTACTACTGTATGAGATCACTGGCAGGACTGTGCTAGTTTATGAACCCAGCCCATCTATTTAGTGGAATAGGAGTACAGAGGCTCTAAAGAGGCTGACAGGCATGCAAGTTTTACAGAGGCTATTACTTAATGCTGGAACAGGAATGCATCAACCAAGGGCTAATAAGCTCTGAGAACAGATCTACAACCTCAGCGGTGCCTTCCTCTAAGCTCAGTGCAAATGCAAAGAGATTGTAAACAGAATTGATCCTGCGTGCATTCAGCTAAGCCCCACATCTCCAGAGGTAGTGGAAGAACAGTATCAGACCAGGGCTGACCTCTCACCAATTGGACTCTTATTTCCCTAGTGTGTACCTTATGTAGTGTTCAGAAGTAAGTGAAAAGGTACACATAGCGCTATGTAACAACTCTAAATAAATGTATCCTGCAAACTATTGTACTAAGCACGAACACAGAAATCTGTGCATGGGGTAAAGAGTGATACTGTCACCTTAAAATGGCAATGCATTTTTACGTATGTTTTTTAAACAATATATAATAAACATATATAGTGGGATTTGTGTAAGTCTCCTTGGCATATTAGGTTGTTTGACTAATGACTGTTCAGCCATTGGCTAAAGACGTTGTCAATCATACTCCTAATCTACCAATTGCAGCATTTTTGTCTCAATTGGCCTTTTGAGTGCATTCTTCAGCCGCAACTGGGATATATGAGGGACTATTTTACAACTTCAAAGTATGGCCAATCATCGCATATTTTTTCCTGAAAAGTTCAGTCGCACTTTCATTACCTCAACCCTCCTCCCCTTTTCAGCCAGGCAGCTGCTTCCTTTCTGAATGCTGGATGGCTCTGTTGTAACCCCAGCTTTATGTCTACTTTCTTCTGCCACTGTAACACCGCTTGCAGAATGAGTCCGCCCTGCGGCTCTTCTTCCCTGTTGCTGGGATACTGCTCGCACTGCGAGTGCATCCGATGTCTCTCCTCCCCTGCTGCTAGTCTACTGCTGTTAATTGCACCCAGCAGCTTCCTCCAGATACTCACAACCATTGGCAAAGTCAGTGGGTGTAGAACATAAGTCACAATGTAAGCGAGGAATAATAGGTTGCTGAAGGACGGTGCTTAATTTGAGCCGGTGGTTTCCGGTGCTCGGCACCGGCACTTAATTGTTAACACCGTGGCTTGCATCACTCTGCCACATGGTGGCACTCTCTGTCAAATTTAAAGATTAGCACGACAACAGTGGTTTATTAATTCAATATACATTAAAAATGACAATTGACTGCTACCCAAGCCATTGTTATAGCTGCGGGGGCCTGAAATAAGTTCAATTGTCACACTTGTAGGAGTGTGATGATTAGTAATTGTGTTGGTACAGCCATTGGCAGCGCTGGGAGGGGCAATATGTGGTGCAAACTGCAGTGGCCCCCTGATGAGGGCGCTAGCAGTTATGTTTTCACAAATTAAGCACTACTGAAGGGGCAGTCACTGCTGCTACATTAGAGGAATGGCCCGAAATTCAAAAACAGAAATGTAAACATCACACAAGGAATTCCTAGTAAGAAAGTGCCTAGAGCTTCAAAAATTGTGAAAATATAGATCGAGGATACTGCGCGACAACAAAACAAAAATGGGTGTGTGGAGATTATCACAGGGCTTTCTTTTTCATTTTTTCATTTTTTTGCTATTGTTTCTGGATAATCTAAATATAGAATAGCCCTCTCAGAAAACATGGAAGTGACTGCTGCGTGCAGAATATTCATTTACACTTCTAACCAACCAACGGCACACCTAAGCCCTGCTTCCCACACCCCAGACTATAATGCAGAGCATCATGTCTCAGGATCATTAATAAGGCTTAGCTCGCTTCAGTTCTACAGCCCGACCATGCACCCAAGGAACACTTTTTTGCATATTCCAGATTCACAAATGATATTACAACCAAAATAAGAGGGTTTTTATTATCTTTGGCTGGTGTTGCCCTTTAAAGTACCTCCACAGAGTTATGCACCTCTATGGGTTCTTCCTCCAAATTAATATTTTACATCCAGTGCCATTAGTAAAGGTATAAGGAACATACTTTAAACATATTAGGTTTGCTGATTTAGTGGAGGGATCAACAAACAAAATACACATAAAAACCTGGAAATCTGTAAAATCAAGAGAAGGAAATTCCTTACGGAAACTGACCAGAGTAAATCAAGCTGTCCCGGCTCAAGCATTACGCCTTGAACTCTCCCTATCCAGCATATACACAAGGGCTATCTCAAATATATTAAGATGGGCGTATCATCTTCTGCATGCTGATTCTGGCTCATTAAGGCACATTTTAAAATCAGAAACTTTTAGAGAAGAGTCATCACGATACACTTTTAATAAGAATCTTAATATAGCTTTTAATCAGTCTCACTGCACAGCAGCACTTTTACAATCCTGGACACCGGCACTTTTGAAGCTGTTTTGTAAAAATATGGTCCCAAGATTAGGCTTCAATCTGGACAGAGCATTGTACACAATTAAAACACTATAAAGAATACGCAAAAACGATAGACTATAAATTCACAGAGAAATATACAAACTTCTCATTAGATCATAGGGTCCGGCGCTGTATTCTTCTTCTGAGGCTGGAAATCCTTCCTTTGAAAGTGTATAAAGCAAAGTGGAACACATCCGAAAATACAACTGGGCTTTGTGATTTGTGTAAGGGAGGAATACAAGATCTAACTCATGTTCTATCTGTTTGTCCTAACCCAACCCTAGTTGAAGCCAGGAGGAGGTATTTAAGGCCTATGAGTATCAGATGCAATGCTACGTCTATACAAAACCTATCTAAGCTCTGTAAATCACCACCGGATGAACCCACTTGTTATCAATTGTATACATTTTTAAAGAGCTTTCTAAAGTTGTTTTAAAATCCATGACAAGAATGTTTTAAAAATTTATAAATATTTAAAGCTGATATTATGAATTATTACCTTTAAGTACAACCTTGCCTTTTTAAACAATCTATATAAGCTCTGGGAAACCTATCGGGTGTATTCATCTGTTATCAGCCATATAAATATCAAATTAATTTTATTTTAAATATGCCGCAAAAATTATGATGAAATGTTCTAACCGTTGAAATGCTTAAAGCTGATTCTGTAAGTATCATTATGAATGTTTCAAAACTATGTTTGTGTATTTGTTGACCTCAGTTGAGGTCTATATCAAATTTAAAATAAACTTGAAACAAACGGCACAACTACTCAGCTAGTGAAAGAAAGGTTCATCAGTGTGGTTAGTGGTGTGTTGGGGGATGCAGCCTCCTTCCACTGTTACTTGTCTCCACTAAAGGAAAGAGATATTCTTTGTCTAAGCCTTCTGTAGTCACAATGCATTAAGATTTTTATGATGTCCTTCATTACCTCCCGCGTGAATAGAAAGAGGCCGCTGTCGAAGTGGTATTGACTTTTACCAACCAGGCCCGAAGACGAAGCACAGCCAGCATGCATTACACTAATGCTCGATATTATAGAGAGTGCAAATTAAATTTACAGTACGTTAATACTCTCGGCACGCGCAGAAGCGGACTCTAGCAAAATGCATATTTACTGAATCCTCAGACAAATTTTTCCTGGCTCCTACAGCCTTCATTCTTCGTCTACTCGGTCATGTTCCTGCAAACAACTCTGTCTGTGCATCACCCTTTTCTTTTCTTATTATTAGCATTACTGATACTACTACTGCTGCTGGGATGCTAAGCCTCTTGTACGACTGTAGAGAATGTTTGCCCTTGCTCTATGTCGTTTTCCCTGTGCAGTCTCTGTGGTTTTCCACTGTTGCCCCGCTGAGCCGGGAGCCATTTATGCCCAGGAAAGACCTACTTGTTAAATGGACAAAGACCCCAGGTGTGGTGCTCTGAGGCTGAGAATGCTGCGGCAACAAATGATGGACGGAATGCTGAATAAATCAAACATTCAGCCCCAGTCAAGAGATCTGGGTTAAATCCATCGTTCTTTTGCTCACTATGCCACCCCTGAGGGTGAGAAGCGCACTCAAAGAGCAGCCCTCCTGAAGAGAGTGACAACTGTGCTCTGTACCCAAGCTTTGTCCGACTGGTGGTGTTGCTAATGAGCCTGTTCATGAAGGGCATGTGTTTTGACCAGTTTCCTACAGGTTGTGCAGGCTCCCTCATCTATCTCTTTAAATTCCAGGCACTGAGATTCTGTGTGGATAGGGTGTGTACATGTTATGCGCATCATGGGTTGAGTGTACAGGCTGAGTGCATGTCCGTAAGAGTACATCCTGTATTCCACTTGTGTGGTGCAACCTGAAATGGTGGATTGCTCTGCGTGAGGTTGCCCTGGTCACTGCTGACCTGGGGGCTCTCTCTTTATGTATTCTTTCCACTCTGCATTGGGCTGTAGTGGGTTACAGTGTTCTTGTGGATGGGGAGCGTGAGGATATCTCTTCTTTGATGCTTCCCTCCCTGCCTCTGCAAAAGCAGTCAAAGTTCTCCATTATTTCTGCGTGATCTACATCTGTAAAGGATGTGACCTACTCTCTGATCCAAACATTTGTACCTGGGTCAGTAGGGCCTAGCTCAAGAGAAGCTACTGTTGTCCATGGCCCAGGTATGAGCAGATCATGCAGTGAGCATGCAATATTTGGAAAAGCCCCTATAACTGGAACAGTGCGAGAGATCTAATTGGTCAGCTTTGATGATAAACACTGGCCAGGAACTGTGTTTGGCAGTAAAAAGACAAGTCTACTCGGGCCAAGTTTGTATACCAGAACCAATCTTGATTTGTGTACTAAAGTCAACACAGAAAGGCCCAGAGGTCCTAAGCAGTAAATAGTAAATGAGGTTAAACAAATCAGGAAGCAGGTATGGGACAGTTGCTAGGAGACCACAACTCGTTTAGGTGTGTGCCCAGGGTCATCCACTAGAAGAAGTATGGGATGTTTCCATGGACCATTTTACGGATGGTTTCTTGAGAAGCGAGACTCATGTAATCTGTTTTTTGACTAGGCAGGTGGCGGCATATTTACGTTGTGTGGAGTTGCTGCGGCAGAATTGTGCAGTTGTCAAGTTGTGCTGGTTTGCTCAGTATTATCTCTGCAGGATCCATATACTGCATATATCCTGTGAGATTGGAGCACAGGATTTTTCCCAATAATAAGACCGGTTACACCAATTCCTAAATGCAATTCAGTTTGCGCCAGGTGCTACATAAACAATAGGGATTCATATATAATGGTGCATTTCAGTAAAGAACACAACGTCAGAGAAACAACCTGTTGTAAGGTTATTTCTTCTCTTCTTTCTTTACACCAATACCCTCCCTTCTGTTCAGCCTGCATGACTGGAGAATGCGGTATGATGTCATGGAAAGTTGGAGTGTGGGCTGGTTGAGAGTGTCAGTTGGAGATGTGAGGCTAAGCAGAAGGAAGCTGCTCCTGGTGGGGCTACTTTTACAGCTTATTACGACCATCTTACTACAATTTACCATCTATCTACTACTTGGAACTACTTGGAACTTATTACAATAAAGTACATCTTGGGACCTACCACCTTGTCTACAATTTGGACTTCTTCACTTAGTACACAAACAAACCCATTTTTCGTTGATGTACACTAGCAAAATATATACTGAGATAGGGAAGCAATAGATAGATGTGGATTAGAGCAAGCAATAGAATGAGACGCATTGTGATTAAGAAACTGGAAATCACAGGTCAACCCTACGTTAAAAAGCTTGTAGCAAGTGCACGACTAAGTGGCGGCCGGCATAACTCGAGGGTGAGGGCGGGCATGTTGGGGGGGGGGGGAGGTCGCGCGGGTGGTCGTGCATGGTGCTCATATTAAAAAGAACTGTAAAACAAATAAACTTACCTTCCTGCCGGTCCCGCGTTTCTGCTCCTGCTCTCCTCGTGGAACTCGAGGAAAAGGAAGCAGGACCCACTGACCAATCACAACGCTGCAATGCAGCGTTGTGATTGTTTAAGCACCCAGGCTCCCTGACGAATCAGAACTTTGTGAATGTTCTGAGCGTCCTGGTTAGATGCTAAACCAGGCAATGGTGGGCTGGGCATGTTCTACACACAGTTTGTAAGGCAGCCTGCATGGAGAATCGGGAATGTGCGCATGACTGGTTTGGGCAGCCCGAGAGGGCCGACCAAACAGGCATTGTGAACTTAGGAGTGGGAAAGCCACTCCCCCACCCTGCTCCGAGAGCAGAGCAGCCCCGCCCACCTGCACGCCCGCAAAGGAAAAAAATTATAATAGCTCAAAGTTATTATCATTTTATATTTCCTTTACTTGGGACGAGACGCCACTGGCACCACTAGCTGACCAATGACTAACCGCAAATACACAGGATGATGGCTCTCTGTATGGTGTGCAAGAGACGCATGCGTTTGCGAGGAAGGAGCTGCCCACAGTCCACAAAGGTCACTCTGTTAATTAATGATATTTTATTTATGTCCTTTGCCTTCCGGGTCAGAAGCATCCTGGGCCTTTTCTCTGTCCCAGGTCACATCAATTTATGCGCCTTCCTGGTATGTCATCACTGAGCAAAATGTTGCGTGGCATGACTTCAGTGATGTCATTATTATGCTCATTAGTGTTTTTAAAACTTTAAAACTCTAACTCTTTTTGGTCGGAGAATGTTAGGCGGTTTGCAACAATGGATGAGCAACTAAAACCAATACTCCTACCCTGAAAACCTTTTAGAACCCATGATGTCCCCAGCACATCAAAGTCTTTGTTTCATATGCCCACAGCGGGCGCGAGATTCTGCGGCTAGTTGCGGTCCACGTCTGCTGGAAGCTGATTGGCAGGCAGCTACGAGGGCGGGTCAAACATTAATGGCGCGCTTGTCACGTTCCATAATGCTCGCCGCTCAGCAGCAGCACTTTAGAAAGCCCTCTGCTACTGAACCGCAGTCCAGAGGACTTATCTCTGTAATTGTCCTAACGCCTCACATCAATACTAATTCATCTGTCCGATCTGGCATAAGTAATTGCATCGCAGTTCATCCCTTAAATTACAGAATTCCTTTTACCTGATATATCCCCCAGAGCTTTCTGGCAGGAGGCTTGCGCCGGCCCAGCCGCAGATAAAACACGTCAGTCCGCCCCAAACAGCTCTGCCGGGCTCAGATCTGGTTCGGCCAGCGCCCATCAGTTTAGCTACATTTAAGGTCATTTTGAAAGGCTATTTTCAAATGACTGGGGGACGGAATTTTACATAATTCAACCCTCCTATGTACATCAATTTACTGTCAAAATATAAAAGGGACACCTTTCCTTCTGAAAAATACAATTCGGGGCTTATTCAAATGAAGGGGGGAGCGAATACTGAAGCAGAGGAGGCAGGTCAAAGTTTCCTTCAGACCAGATGTTCCTTGCTTGAAAAATTGTGTCTTTCTGCTCAGCTGCGTTTTCTTCCAAAGGCAAAACTATTATACCCAGGCTTTCAAAGCACACAGCTGAATAAATCCGTGCATGTGCGTATATTATGTCAAGGGCTACTGAACACATTTCAAAATATGACAGCCAAATAGTATATGTTAAAATAAGGGTATTTAGTTGAAAGGAAAAACAGACAACTAACCGTGCCAGGAGGATGAATTATTTTTTAAGCTACATGCACGTGGAATTTTCTTTTTTTTCATATAAAGGTGCTGTTGAAATATGGCGCCATATTAGCAAAGCCGCCTCAGGGCACGACTCGCATTAGAACTGATTTGAAGGGCTTCCATCCATGTGCCCTAGATGTTGCAGATGTACATTCCCTTCAATTAAAAAACAGGGTGCGAGGTTAGCACCCACAAAATGGGAAAAAACAGCTGTTCATTTCCCTAGGCAGTTCTCCAGCCTCTCTCTCTCATCCCCGCTAAGGGAAACGCCAGGGATTTGCACCTGTTAATGCGCAGCCCTGAATAAGTTGCAAACTGATCCATTAACCACAACAATTGTGGTATGGCTTCACACGGAGAAGTAACATAAAACGCGTCATCAGCATAAAGCGAAATGAGATGCGAACTGAGCCCAATTTGTATGCCCCAGCGGCCCAGTTCCTGCCTTGCCCATACTGCCATTGGCTCTATAGCCAGAGCTAACAATAGCGGCGACAGCGGGCAACCCTGCCACGTGTCCCGCCCCAGCGACCACTGCGCCGACCTAGTATGACCCATTTGCGCGCACACCATGGGATCAGTGTATAGTATTTTGACCTATCTGCAAAATCAAGGTCCCAACCCCAGCTGGCCAAGGATTTCCAATAAATACCCCCAGTCCACCGTATCAAATGCTTTTTCGAGGTCAATGGACACAAGAGCCATCTTCTCAGGGGCCCCATTGTGTCTCATGCAGTGATGTACCAGCCGTCGCACGTTCATAGACGTACTACGGCCCAGGATAAAACCGCACTGATCCTCGTGGACTAGGTGGGCCATATGCAGCCCCAGACGGTCGACCAGTACTCTAGAGATTTCACCCAAAGTAAATGAGGGAAAAACTTTTCAACCGCAGTGTTGTTGACGATAGCCGGGAAGGCTTTAAAAGGAAGTGGTAACTGTGAGCCACCCAGGAAGTGATGCACAGATTGTGCCCTCTCACGGTGCCCTTTTGGGTGGCGGGAGGTGAGGGATCCAGGATTCATCATCAAAGGAAAGATGGGGTGCTGTGGTATAGACAGAGTGCGTCAAGAGTCACGTTATCAATATCTCTTCAGAGGTAGATTGTACGTCACTCACTGAGGGGTCATTTAGAGCCCCATGAAGATGGTTACACACTGTTACTTTACAAGCAGAAGGTGGACGGCTACTCCATGGCCATGAGGTAAGACTCTTTAACTTGGTTTCGGATCCATACAACTGAGTACTAAAATATTTGTCCCTTCTCAGTTGACTGCCTTGGGTTGTTTCTATCCTCACTTTCGTTCCCAGAGTTGACGAACCTTCACTCCTTGTCTTGGTGATGACCCCGCATGCATCAGACAATTGGGGTCAAAACATCGACTTTTATCAGTTTGGGCTTTTACTTGTCTACGCAACCCTTCTTTGAGTATCGTCCACTGAATGACGTGGTTCTCACACAGTATAACAGTATAACAGTCTGGTTGCGTACCTTATTGCACCAGGTTTAATGAGCAGTACGAGTCCTCTACTGTCACCGATATGTTTTGCACCCATTTTTAAAATAATTCAATGCCTGCTTTTTTGTTCATTGAGTCCTTGTTACTTTGATAAATTAGCACAGATCTTTTTCTAAAGCACATTGTGGCAAAGGATTGCAATCTCTAAATTGTTCTTGTTTGTTCTTATGGATGCCTCCACTGGTTCCATCCATATACAAATGATGGCACTTTCTGTGGAAGAGAGAGGGATGTTGCATCTATTGCGTACTCTACAAGTAACTCACTATTCATTGTACCTGATGCCATGCCACCAGTTCATTATTAATTGCATGAGACGATACTCTATTATCTAATCACTCATTGAACACGATATACTATTCTTATGATCTGGTTATGCATAACATTCTAGGCGCTATATCATTGAGCTGTCATTGATTGGAGATGAAGCGTTCCCATGTTATCATCATTCGAGAGTTATATATTATGTTATTACACATTCTGTTAATTCATTGTAAATTAGATCCAACTAGGAGATAATAGATATTATATGTGGTGCTTTTGCATTAGATCGTCATCCACTAAAACTGAAATGCTGTTTCATTAGCCCATCATCCTTAGAATGTAAGGCGCTATCCCATTAGCTCCTCTTTCGTTCTCTTTGAGGTGTTATTCCATCAATTGTATATGAGATGATATCTAACAGTTTGCTATTGTTAATGTCATGGATTGAAAGTGGATTTATTCTATGAACCCGACATGCAAATTATTGCGGTTTAACCTCACAGTGTCACTGCTCTATGCCATTATGGGTGCTACACATTCTCAGACATTACCTTGAGAAATGTTAACTACTGGTGTACCAAAGGCTGATATTTAATGCCCAAGGAAGCTCCAGAGAAGAGGAGAAAGATCAATCTTTTTCCTTAATGCATTTCTGTTTTCAGTTAAAAGGCAGGCTTCCTAGCACCTGGCTGCCAACCAAATTCAATATCCTCTTTACACATCATTCTAATCAATGAGCAGCCAATAAGGTATGTGCGCATATTTGGCTCCAATCCGGGGAAACACATGCTCCATCATTTTCAAACCCTCTCCCACCAGCGGAGATAAGATAACTCGACCGAAAGGTGGTGAGATGCCCGACTGGAGCTTGGAATGTGCATCGTGTAGTGCTGATGTAGGGTATTTGTGAAACAGATTTTTAATTTCTTTATGGATAAGTGCAATACCTTATTTCAAATGTCAGTATTTGTCCTTGATGTATTTTTTCTTATAGATTGGAGGATGTGGCCTAACAGGCGGAGTTGCTGACTTCGGAGCTGGGGATCCAGGTTCGAGTCTCAGGGTCAGGTGAACATCCTGTGATTCTGGGCAAATCACTTAATCTCCCTGTGCCAATAGACAGAGCCTGGATACCCTCACGGGTGATAAGCTTCGCTATACAAATCTGCATTTAATTTAATTAGTTAATGAACAATAAAGCCTTAGCTTCCTCACTTGGACTGCGGGGGCTTCTTCTACTGGTGGTGTAGACATCTTGCAGCATATGAATGCATGCCTCCTTTAGGAACTCTATTGAATGGTGCTTCCTCCCACACTGCGACACCCACCTGAGCACGTGCAAGATGAACTGAGTGCAGGCTGACGGCCAGAGAGCCATTGTTAAAGCCCAGGAACCAGGAAGTGATTGTGTGAGGAATCTCCCGCAGCAGCGAGGGACAGCAGCGGTTACCGACCCTGGAGGGTGCCGGGATGTGTACTGTCTAGTCCCTCCGCACTTGACAGTTTGCTTCATTATAAGCCATGTATGGCTGTCAGTCAGCCTGCTAATGAAGCACTGCAGGTGAGCAAGGATTCTGCTGCACACACTGAAATATGGACTGCTCAAATGAGATCTGGTTACTTCTCGACAGGAGCACGAGAACGACAATAAGCCAAGAGAATGGAGTGCACCTTCCCTTGCCTTTGACTCAATCACCATATCATTTCCATAAATATTCTTGGTTATAATATGCAAGCAGGACAACCACAAAATACAGAATCCCACCCATTACTACAGATAAGCACCATTTTGGGACTCCATGGACACCCATTATAGCGGTAAATTCTGAGATGGAGCGTGTGTGCGGATTCCAGCATTATGCACACATTTAGGACAAGGAATCTGAACCAAAAAGCTTTGTCATTGTCTATCCATCCTTAACCTGAAAGATGTAGGTGTTTTAGGCAATGGGGGTTAACACGGATTGGGGTGGAAGGTTGGGGAGTCCAGGGGAGGGGGTAAAGGAAAAGAAAATTACACTTACCTCTTCGCCGCGTCTCTACTCGACATCCCTCCGCTTCAGCGAGAACAGGAAGCACCCAGGCTACCCTAAGCCAATCACAACGCTGCAATGCAGCATTGTGATTGGTCTGAGTGCCGTGGTTCGGTGCTCAGGTGGGGACTGGGAGCCTGAGCATGTTCTCCACCCAGACTGTAATGCAGCCTGGGAGGAGAACATGCAAAGTGCGCATGACTGTTTGGCAGGCCCAAGACGTCCTGCCAAACAATCATGCACACTTACAGAGTGCCCACCACTCCTCCCCATCTCCTCTGTCAGCACAGCAGCCCTGCCCTGCCCGCAAAGCTGCTGCAGCAGGAAAAATAAAATGATAATAACAGAGTTATTCATATTTTATTTTTCCTTTATTTATAGTGTTGAAAAGCAGTGGGGTGACGCTCCTCTGCCTTAGCGGAGGAGCCACTACTGGTTTTTAAGAAAGATACCAAGTAATCATCTCTCACTAGTAATGGCAAAACACACTTGCAGAACCAATTATACAGCTTTACAGTGAATAGTTTTACCAAGGTTCATTAACACACAGCATAGGTACAGCAGAAGTGCAAGCTTCCCTCACATGTAGAACAGGTGCAGCACAAGCAACAGCAGGACAAGCTTCCCTCACACTCAGAATGGGTACATTAGGTGTAGCTGTGGGGCCAGATTCATTTACGTACACAATGTAGAGCACAGGTAAAGCACAGTCAAGAGCAGTGAATGCTCACTGCCTTTCAAACATGCATGACAAGTACAGCATAGACACTAGGAGTACAAGTGCCTTCGTTTACACAGAACAAGGTCCAGATAGGCCTTTTAGTCCACCGGGCATTTCCCCGGTAGGCTGGAGCTCTTGGTGGCCGGGTTTGAAAGCCTAGGTCTGCTCCTGGAGCTTCTGTCATTTTTCCCAGCTCACTGAGGTAAAATGCAGAAGGCACAGGGAGGTTTCAAGAAAGAGATGGGGAGTGGGGGAGGTAGAAAGGAAGAGATCACAGAGGGAGAAAGACAGGCACGGCCACTGCAGGAAAGAGTGGTGAGGTGGGGCTAAAGTCGACAGACGATGGAATAGGGAAAATAAAATAAAAAAATAAATAAAACCACATACCTTTTGCTCGCCTCGGCGATGGGGCAAGCGCAAGGCTAGCGGATTTTCGTTTTTTAAATTTTATTTTCCCTATTCCGTCGTCTGTCAACTTCTACCTCATCCCGCCCACTGCTCTTACCTGCACCAGCCGCGACGGGAGGAAGAGAGGAGAGAAGGAGTGAGAGAGAATGGATGGATGGGGAGGGAGAGATTGCACTAGGAGTCAAAACGAGGAAGGCTGGTTGGAGTGCTTTGCCAATGCTGCTTTGGTTCCTCAGTCCGACTACATTGTAAGGTTTGTACACTCACATAACACAGGCACAGCCCAAACATCTGCAAATCAGACTTCTTTTTAAACACAGAGGACAGGTACAGCACAGACAACAGCAACAGTACAAGCTTCACTCTCATACACAAAAAAAGGTATAGCAAGGGCAGGAGGCAGGAGAGAAGATGTGGTTTAAACAGCAAGAGCTGTCGACTTTAAAACTAAGGACCCCCGTCCGAGTCCCAGGCACCCTTTGGTTCTGAGCAAATCACCTAATCTCTCCTGTGTCTAAAAAAAAACCTGGCCTTGTGTGATGCAATCTGGTGCACATGTAAAGCGCTCCAATGCCCCTCTGCCAAGTTTTCGCTCTATAAAACTTTATAAACTACAAGATTTTGGGGTTACTCATACCATTGCAAGTGGCAGACAAATGGACAAGACACATTTTCACCAACAGTTTTAGCCGAGTGTGTATGAAAGATTCTAAAGCTACTTTGTCACATGGCATAAAAGCATGCTGTGCACCCTAGCAGCATTGGTCCTCCATGCAGCCTTCCCTTGGGATGTGACAGTGGCATGTGGACATATAGATCCTGGCTCTGTGTATACCTGTCAGTGTCCATGACTGCCGCCTGCACCCAGAGAACAATTCAGCGACGCGGCTATTCAGTGTCGTAAAAATATCACCACACATTTGAGTATTCTGCACTGGATGCCCTTGGAACCCCAAACTTTTAGAAAAGTGCCTGCCTACTTCTCAAGGTAGCACACTCCAAAGGCACGTGCTCTACAAGAACCTAAAATACCCTCAGGATGCACGTTCCACCCAGTAGAACTCAATGTACACACGTATACAGGTTCAAGTTGACGGGTTTATCATTCTCTGTGTACTCTATGCACAACATTAAGAACATTCTATATGTACAACCCACCAGGATAACAGAGGTTTATGTCACATCCACCCTTCTCCCAATGAACTCCACAACTGATCTCTGGTGGACTCCTCACCAGCCTAGAACACTACTCAGCACTCATTCCTTCTCGCAGTCAGACTGCTCACGTCAGCGCCCCGCACACACCACCTTAAAGCGTGTGCTTTCAGGGTATGCATTAAAAGTATGAAACTCCCTTAAAGTCAAACTCAGCCTGCAATCGGATCTGTAAACTCCAATGGAAGCTTTGACATGGTTCAAAACATTTCCCTTCATGTACACCAGTGATTAGTAGCTCAGGAAAATAATAACAATTTTCTACTCTGTATAGCTCTGAAGTTCTATGAAGTGACTTTTCATGTTCTCATGCTTATTTACGTAACTTATTTATAAGAACACGGAGGACATTTTCGGTTGGTAAAAGGCGTTCATCAATTTATAAAATATGCAAAAGAATAGGAAGCCTGAAATAGGTTTGGAAAAGAATAAAAAATTGTATATTATGGGTATTTTACTGTTTACCTGAAGTATGTGTCCTCTTTCCACTAAACTAAGCGTTTGGCTTGTATTTTTCAATAAAGGGCCTCTGTTTTTCACTGCTGCTAGTGCCAAACTCGACAGGGAGTGTTGTAGCCCCTGAGGGCCTTTTTATTAAAATATATGGTAATGGCAGGGCTATAGCATAATTCCCGGCACAATGTGTCACTCTCTATCCAGAGGCAAACTGTCAAGTCTGTAAAAGTGTGGTCATGATGAAAAAAGTGTGAAAAATAACATCACTCCCCAGCAACCCTGCGAGGTATGTGTGAGATAAGGTGGGCTTTAGCGGAGGGTGGAAGTCACACCCAGGCTTCACTCTTGCAGAACATGATTTTTGGATAGACATCCTCCTACAGAGAGAAAAGCTGGAGACTGAGAAGGAGGTGTAGTGGCAGAGTAGTCAAGTAAACTTGCAAATTACATTCTGCTCCCCGACACATCTAGTACATACTGTACATGCATCTCCTAGTCGATACTATGAATCATGTAGACCAATATTTGCAAACATTAAGTCTGACATACAGGAAAATGGACAGTCATTTTCTTGCAAAAAGCAAAACCTAACAGCCTCACCCAAAGTGCAAGAGGTTTCTGTCTAAACTGTATTGGTGATTGGTTTATCCATGATTGGCGAATTTGATTTACTAGTAAATCCCTCGTAACGTGCACCAGAGGTGCCCAGGGCCTGTAAACCAAATCCTACTAGTGGGGCTGCAGCACTGATTGTGCCACCCACATTAATAGCCCTGCAAGCATGCCTCAAACCTGCCATTGCAGTGTATGTGTGTGCAGTTTTAAACTGCCATTTCGACCTGGCAAGTGCACCCACTGAGCAGGCCCAAATCTCCCCTTTTACTACATGCTAGTCACCCTTAAGGTAGGTCCGAGGCAGCCCCATGGGCAGGGTGCAGTGTATTTAAAAGGTACCTGGGTCTTTCTGAGCTAGATTGGTGGAAGAAGTTATCTTTGACACCATAATAGGGCTGTGCTGTCATCACACAAAGCTGACTCCACTCCCCTGTAGTGTTTCTGGAGCCAAGTCAGAGAAAGGTAGGGTCTTGTGCACTACAAAGACGTTCCTTTGAAGTTTGCCTGCTTCAAAGGCAGAAAGGGGTATAAGTATTGGACCTCTGATACCCCAAAATCAGAACACTGCTGGAATGAGGACATTCTGCCAGGAAGAATAGCGGGATACTGTAGGAAGGCCTGCCACTCTGCCTGTTGCTTTATTATGCTGGCCTCCTGCATGCTGCTTCTGTCCTGGGAGTGAAAGGACTGGACTTTGATTTCTACATCCTGCTTCCATAGTTCTCCAAGGGCTTGTGTGTCCTTGCCTCCTGTAAGAAGTCTCAGGGCTAACAAAGCCTTCACTTGCCAGTGCCTGGGCTCTTCTGCTGAGACTCCTGACTTGCCAAGTGGTGCCAAATCCAGTTCCTGGACCACTGGAAGTCTAACCTGGTGATTTTTAGAAGAAAATCCATGCATCGACTCCCAGCACCTGTTTCTCAATGCACCTCCGCAAAACATCACCGCTGCTTGCACTGAAGCGTGGTTTCCGACTTGCCTCATGGACCACAGCTTTCACCACAGGACCGAGCTTGCCAGAGCAGCACATCAGAAGAATTACCGCAGTGTGAGTCCCGAGCACTGTGTCACCGATGTCCCTGGCACCCACTCTGACCCCGATGCAGGACCTGCTTTGCGACTGTGGAATCGACGCATCGCCTGCTACGTGGTTGTAAAATCGACGCAGCATCTGCATCGCCGCTGTCGCATTGACGCTGCACGTCTGGATTTTCGTCCCTAGGAGTCAATTCTTCCTCGACACAGCACCGTAGTAAGGAACAGAGGCCGGGCATCCGGAAACCAACGTTCACCTTCCCTGTCAGTAAGGAACCAACACATCAACTCCCCTGCCTAGCAGTAAGAAACCGACGCATCACCTCTCCTGTGTAGTAAGGAACCGATGCATTGCTTTGCTTTTTTGGCACCTCACCTCCCCTGCGCCTTGCACCGTCTTTGAGTTTTGATGCATCTAAGGTACTTTGTGCTAAAATGAACACATCCATTGAGTTCTAATGACTAAACTTGCCTAATCTTTTAAAGTAATAATTTGACTTATAAATGTTGGATTTTTGTCATTTTTGTCTTGTTTTATTCAGATAAATATTGGCTATTTTTCTTAACTGGTGTGGTCTCCTTTTATAGTGTTTTTCACTGTGTTACTGTGTTTGCGTACAAATACTTTACACATTGCCTGTGAGAGAAGCCTGGCTCCTCATGCCAAGATACCAAGGGGGTAGCAGGGGTTATCTTAGCTGTGTCACTCCCTTACCCCGACTACAGTGAGGGTACCTACTTAGACAGGGTGCAAACCACTGCCAACTAGAGACCACATTTCTAACACTACCAAGTAATATAAAACAACAAGACAGGTGAAACCAGTGATTCTTCTCTGCCTCGTGATTTGATGCACCTCCTTTTTTTATTTCAAATTGAAAGCTATTATACCTCTAAAATATTGACTCTATTAAGCTACACCACTGCCTATAATGCCAGAAGGGGCAAATCACTTGAGGCATTAGGATGCTGCTATTGGCGTCTTTCGATGGTGTTAGTTGATTCAGTCTAGACAGGAGTCCAATAGGCTAGCGACAGCTGCAAAGAAGGAGATTTGAGAGACAGAATGAATTTTATTGGAGAAATCATTATGCAAGCTTAAATCATCAGCCACCATTTTCTTCACGGGTCTCTGATGTCAGCCATCTTTGGAGAGTGCTTTTCCTGTGAGGATGAGACCCAAGCTAGATTTCTATCTGCGCCAATGTGGTCTCAATAGCTAGAATGTCATTTGGAGGCACCACAATGACAACACTTTCCATCCCCGCCTACAGCGGGCTGTGGCAAATGCAGGATCACAGACGCTTTCCTATTTGTCCTCTAGTTTTTTTAAAGTACCATTGCCGCACTCAGTGGAGTCTTGCGTTCGCCACATTGTCTGCTTCTATTCATTAGTCCTAGAGCTAAGAGACGTCCAGCGAGTTCATCATTGATTTCTTCTTTTAAATATTTGATACGCCAGTGTTTTCCTTGGAGGGCTTGACACCTGCGTAGCATGGAAGCACGCCTCCCAGAGGAGTTCCCAACATTGGGCTCCCGCTGTGGGTGCAAGCCTACAGCTGCGTATGTTAGTTAGCACGCCGGCTCCAACAAATCTCACGCCTATATGGTGCCAAGCGTCACTTTAGATAATGAGGAAAGAATTAATTGTGGAAAAATCTAATTACTGTAAAGTCACAAAAAATGTATGAACTAAGAAGCATTGACATTGGAACTACGGCAAACACACATACCACCGTTAGAGTAAAGGGGCAATCTTTGGGTTTTAGAGCTAATTCAATTTTGATGCACAAAAAAAACTACTATGATATCTAACTCAAGCAAGGAAAATAGCCCCCTTCTTCCTAGTTGATTAGTAAAAGACAGCCATAATTGGGATGCAGAGGGGCTATGGAGCCGTAGGCCTCAGTGCCACTGCATCTGTTGCATAAATGATAAGTATTGCGGAGAGCACTGGTTGCAAATTAGAAGGCGACCCATAATGGCTGGACGCAGCCACCTGCCTACTGTCCATCTAAGCTCATTATAAAGGCCACTGTCAGGATGCATAAATGTCTTACCTCCATTAATCGGTTCGCTTTTTTGAACTTCAAAAAAATCTGACATGCAGTGGTACACATGGCTGGTGATTGCAGGAGACAAGGAAAGGACGACTGTCAATCATTCTGCATTCTTCACCTCCACAGTCCGCAGGCGGTCTGTGCTTTATACTCAAACGTCTCTCTGTCCTTGTCGGTCTGCCGCATAAATTTACCCGCATAAATATGTGCGAGGTCGTTGGATTTCAGCCTCATTTCAGGAACCTGGTAACCTGAGGGCCAATGTCCGCCTAGCATTAATGCTTCGACTATTTAAACGGATTCAAAAGCCAGCAACTTTGTGACCGATGTTGAGAAATGCTTCTAAGATGAGACCAGCTACAAATTGCAATTAATTTAATTATATCATCTTTGTATGTTATGTTAATATCAATGATTTGTTAGGGCTAAAATAAAAAAAGAAAGGGAAGTAGAAATGCGTGAGCAAGTGTTTCCTTTGTTTTTGTGCGTCTGTGCAGTACAGAAGAGAACCAACCATATGCAAAACTTCCAACCGACCTCCAAATGAAGGTGTCAAGCCCGACCTGCAAGGCCACGCCCCTTATCCACACAGAAACCCAGTTCCTCTTTAAGTAATGTACCCACCGTTAACATGTACTCAACAGCTGGTAGTAGAAGAGAACACTCAATAGATCCTATTTCTGCTTATCTACGTTGATGCTGATAAAATAAAATTTCCACCTATCTTTACATGCCACTACACAGTACATCAGTCTACTGAGATTAAAATCCAGGCCCACGTGAAGATCCCAGCCACATCCAAATCTCACTTCCAGTGGGGCATCTGGATGGCATTACCAGGAGGCAACGATCCATAGACCAACCTTGCCCACAAAACATCCTTCACACTCAATTACAACTTGCAAGTCAGTTACATTAGAGATGGGTGAACACACAGGGGCGGTGAATGGTGCTTCCATGCCTATTACCTGTGGTTTGATGACTAAGGTTTCCAACAAAGTCTAGTAGCACTGGCTGCCAAGGAAGTATAGGCTCACATAAAAACACGCTTTATATAGCATGCAAGAGGGTGAAGAAGCAGGGTCAGTGGTGAAGTAGATGGAGGCAGAAGGAAGTAGTGAACGAGCAAAGCCGGTGCTTACTTTGCCCGTACACCACGCCACTTTGTGCCTCATGCGCTCCTACTCACAGGAACATCACTTGTTCTTAAGCCATCCAAAAAACACACTTTTTTGCCAAAATGATCCAGGGCAAAGACCCTAAAATGGCGCCAGCCTCGGTCCCAGTACCCACCCAATGCATGCTACCAGTGCATGCACAATGATACCGGCTCACCTACACAAGACTACACAAGCCCCTGTTAAAAAATCTTACATCTTAGTGCACAGGTTTAACCCCGTGCACTCATGTTTCTGGTGGGTAACCGCATAGCAAGCTGCGGGGGAGTTATTTCTTATGTGTGGTCATGTCTAAAATGAAAACATCCAAAACTGTGGTAGAAGTCTATGCTATGCTCCGCAAGCCGTCTTGTTCTATGGGAAAAAAGATTTTCAATGGACCCTGCAAAATGAATATTGAATATGAAGGTGGAATGCTCATGCGGCTCGGATACATGCAGCACAGATCACCTTGGTGACGCTAACGTCGTTGATGGCTTGACGGAGAGAAGAGTGCGCTCAATACCGTAAGACACACAATCAACATTCCAGTTTCGTGGCGCATGGATTCGCTTCAGATTGTACTATTTTGAATTGTTGACTTTCACGTCTCTTGAGTTAGTCCCAATCCTCATTTGGGCAACTAGGAGAATAATTGCATTTTATAATTGAATTCTCACTCTCCCTCTGGCTTCGTTGAGCGTATCTTAATGCGGTTGGCGTCCACACTGTGGATACATGTGTGCCCCATCAACCCAAAATGGTGCATTGGTGAGAGAGACACTGATGAGTAAATTTGATGCTATAATTAATCCCTCACTTTAGTTTCTATATATTGTGTACCTCAAGAGTGCTCATGTAATCTCTCTATAGATGCATCTATTAATGCACGGATGCGAAACATTGGACCCCATTACAGCTTTCTTGAATTTCTGTGACTTTGTGGCGGATGCTTCCACAAGATAGAATGTACACATCTGTCCCTGTCAGAAGAAAGATCTTTAGATGGTGATGATAGCAACTGAATGAAAGCACTTAGGAGATGCCTCATGACAAGGACCCTGCACCAATAATTTATTGTTTTCATTTTCTTAAGAGTTTCCTAATGCAGCAGCTCTTGCTTTCAGCTCAGACTTCCTGCGCCCAGAGTGCAAAAGCACTCTGTAAATACTAAACATCATAAGATAAAATATAGGCGGGCGCGTGGTCAAAAATAACTGTTTTCTCTCTTCAAGACTATTTCATATAATATTGACTCAAAAGAATTAGCAGACTTATGTAGATCTTAAAAAATCTACATTCAAAATGCCTTGTATACTCTACTGCCAAGAATTTTTTTAATTTGAGATATAATCGGATTAAAGAAAACAGGGAAGCATTCACAGTATATGCTTTGAATTTCACAATATGAGGGAATGAATGAATAGGCCATTTGTAGAGCGCACTGCGACCTCAGGAGATATCCTGGCAAAGGGAGCACTGCAGCCGCAAAACATTTTTTTTAAATGGTGGCTGTAAATAACCATGTTTTAAGAAAAAAAAAAAAAACTGCAGATGATCTGTTGATACAGTGTAAGAAATACTACTTGTAGCTCAAGGTTATCCAATGTAGGCCCAGGTGGACCGAAGCCACACCAGATTTCAATGATATGCATAAGATTCATTTAAATTTAACAAACTTCAGTGGAACTTATTTACACAGTCCCCGGATTTCTCCAAAATCTCTCATACATTCAGCCCTCCTGGGCCTGTGTTGTACATCCATAGTCCAGCTGATAGCAAATTTGTACTCGAAAATAAAAAAGGCAAGGTATTTAATTTTAAACGTCCTAAAAGGTAAGATTGAGCATTTTCCCACCAGACCCTTTCGATAAATAAATTGGAGCAAACCTGAATAATGATGGAGGCATCTCCACTGTAGTTGTATATACAGGGCCAGATCCGCAATACATTTATTGCACCATCGTGCCATTTGGGTGTCCAAAATGTTGACTTTGCAGTTTTTCTGACCTCAGGTTTCGCTTTCCCTAGGAGAAAATCTGCATGCATGGAGGACATTCTACAGCTGTAAATGCGATGATAAAGGTGAAACCATGGTGTCCGCTAGCGTGAGGATAGAGAGTGGCCATTTTGAAGGAAGTGAAAACACACAACATTGTAAATATGTGGATGTTCACAACTATTTGCAGTGGAATTTTCAAGCCACATCATAGGCTCAAGTAAATTTACTCCTAAAAGAGTTTGCCGTTTATGTCCAAATGAAATGAAAAAGCACCCCTATCACTGCCATTTTTATGGAGGGGAAGGGATTTTCTACCTGGACACAGAATGTTGAGGTAAATAAAAAATGAAAAACAAGTTATGTGTTAATTCACAGGAGCACAATACTTACTGGTACAGTCTGCCTTCCCATAAAATAATCTGCAGGAGTAGGTTTAGGGCACTAAGACAGTAATAGAAATCGATGATTGTGCAGGCCAGGGATTGTGAACCCTATAAAATGTGGGTATAATATAGGGGGAAAAACTGGCCTGCAAAAGCCATGAATGTTATTAAGCCTACCACGGCTGATCCTCACCTTCGAGGGCAAACACATACGATTTAAAAATAAAATTGAATAGCAGCAATTTTACTACTGGAATTACAACCTTTATTCATTTCATTTTCAAGGTTTTCTTTTTCTCAAAAGAATAATGGTTACAATCACCAATGATATTTCTAATGACAAATAGTTTAATAAACTACTTTGTAAAAATGACATGCCCCATTGCAGAGCTGAGGAAAATAAATAAAAATACAATATAAAACAATTAAAACATGGTTTTCATTCAGGTCTTAAAAAATTTGGGCAGAATGTAACATTTGCTAAGAGCTGAAAATATGACATAGCGATTCCTTGATAAAATTGTCCAGTTATTTTCATAATGAGATCCTGCAATAATAATGTTTCTAGTAATATCCTAAATTATTCATAAAACCCTGCACATTAATCACTCAACTAATCGCATAACTTTGATGACAGACATTCTGGAATGAAAATAGGAATTGCAATTTAAACATTTTCCTACGAGAGCCAACCACTGGCATTTGATAAATTTTCACAAGGCAGATTAAAGATATTGCGGCGTTCACTTTCCGTTAAGCTAGCTGTTGTCTTTAATCTATGTAGAAGGCTTCTAATTGCTTTCAGTCTCCGTATGTTTATATCTCGATAAGACCCACACTTAATAAAGTTCAGATCATGATGCAGGAAGTTGTGCAAGAAAGGGTCATTTAATGGGCAGAAATAAACAATTTTGAACATGCCATAACAAGCCAGCAGCATGACATACAATAGAAACTGACATCAGCTAGAGAATATCACAGCACTGTTATTACAATTTAATGCTCTCCTTTATTTTGGCTTGATTCTTTCCATCAGCTAACAGTGTAAACAATACCATTAGTCAAATCATACTAAGCAATAAAGGATTAGCATAAAAGGAAAATTGAAATCAACTGTCAGCTGAAAAATGAACTTTGAAATAGAGCTTTGGAAAAAGACTATGGGCCTCATGTAGGTAGCCAAATACCGGTCGGTAACGGCCGATAATCGGTAAATATGCCGTTACCGACCGGTATTCAGACAAGTGAGATGTAGGAGTCCAAAAACCACTTTTCGGTAAATATGAGGCGGTAAATACCGATTCATATTTACCGAATTCCAAAATACCGAATCAGATTTACCGAATACATAATTAACGATTCGGTAAACATGAAGTGGTAAATATGAAGTGGTAAAAATTAAAATGACATGTAGGAGCACTCGGTAATTAAGAAATCCAGGAAAATCGGTAAATAAGAGTCGGTAATTAACACGGATTGAAAGCAGGTGGTAACCATCAACAGTGCAGATAAGCAATCCCAAAATGCAACAGCGTGGACAACATGGCCGCTATGTACGTCATTGCAAGGCGCCTACGTCTACAGGCAGCAGGACTGAGGGTGTGGCGACGGGAGGAACAAATCTACAGACAGCGCATCACACTATTCCAGCTGACTGATGCAGAGATACATGAGAGGTACAGGCTACACCCCGAAACCATCATGGACTTAATCAGGGACCTACACCCACTCCTGGACCATCCAATAAGAAGGGCGCACGCCATACCCCCACATGTGCAGGTGCTCTGCAGCCTACATCTGTTGGCATCCGGCAGTTATCAGGTGGTGATAGCTGCGGTGGGTGGGGTATCCCAGAGTTGCCTGTCACGTTTCTTCAGGAAGTTCCTGGATGCCATGATGCAGAGAATGCACCACTACATAAGCTTCCCAAACACACAGGCTGCACTGCAGAAAACAAAAACAGACTTAGATCACATGGCACAGTTCCCCCATGTCATCGGCTGTATTGATGGTACACACATCCCAATCTGTCCACCAGCTGACACAGAGCACATCTACAGGAACAGGAAGTCCACCCACTCCATCAATGTGCAGGTGATCTGTGATGCAGGGAACATCATCACAGATATTGTTGCAAAGTTTCCTGGGAGCACCCACGACTCTTACATCTTCCAGAATAGTGGGATCTACACACGACTGAGTGCCGGAGAATTCGGAGAGGGATACCTGCTAGGTAAGTAACAGTGACGCCCCTTGAAACCTGCAAATCATAGTGTACAGAGGCATGTCACTGATGGTTCCCTTTTACTCATCCAGGCGACAGTGCATATGCATGCCGTTCATTCATCCTCACTCCCTACCTACACCCAGCAACCCAGAGTGAGAGACGATACAACGTGGCACACAAAACAACACGCAATGTGGTGGAGCGCACGTTTGGACTACTGAAGAGCAGGTTCCGCTGCCTGCACAAGAGCGGAGGCGCACGCCAGTACAAACCCATCACCTGCTGCAAGATCATTGCCACTTGTGCAATGCTGCACAACCTTGCCACGAAAAAAGGTACAGATGTGGAACTAACATATTTTGAGGACAACGAGGATGAGTCAGGCCAGCCAGAGGGCAACGCAGCTAGAGTGCCAACTGCAATCGATGGGAGAGAGAGACGGGCAGAGATCACATGCAACTATTTCTGAGTAAGTGAGGGGACACAGCGAGTTGTGAGAAGTCATGACGTAGTTTTAATGTGGCACCACGCCATGAACACATGAACAGGCCAATCTGGCAATATACCATCTATACAAGGAGTATGTTCAGGGTTACGTCACCCAATGGGAAGTGGCTAAGCAGGGCTACATCAATGTTTGCGCATACGCGCTGCAGTGGTGGATTGCACGGCCTGTGCATCCTCACTAGAGCCAACCCCAAGCCGCCTGCTGCTCCTGCGTGCTTCTGGGACGGGGGGTGTGATGCTGCTGCTGGTGTCGATGCTCTCCGCAGCATCCCCTGCAGCAGTTGTCGACGCCTGACTAGTCAATAGCACCCCTAGTGCACTTGTCACCTGCACCATCCCCCGAGACAGGTCGCTGCAGCACTGTGTTAGGCCCTCCTGCATCGTCACAGAGCGCCGGCACAGTAGAGAAGTCGCAGTTGCCAGACGGTTGAGTGCCCTGCTGGTAGTGTCCCTTCTCTGGCGTTCCCGGCGCCGTGCTTCGATGTCAGCATCTAATTTGCTGCACAACTGCTGGATTGACTGGGACATGTCCCGAATGCCCGCAGCCATGCCGCTAATGTTATTGTCCATGTTGACTAATGTTGTCTTCATCACCCGCATGTGCCTCTGGACTGACATGACTGCCTTGGATTGCAGGCGCTGTTGTTTCAACATTTGGCCCTCGAGCCCCAAGAAGACACCATGGCCGTCAGTGGGTGCTGGTGGACTCTGGACACGCGACCTGCGGCGCCCTCTTGCTCCCGTCTGTGCTGCCTGTGAGGTGTGGGGCACAGTGGCATGGCTCCCTTCCTGGGGCCCGGTGCGGTCTTCTGGGCCCATGCTGTCGTCTGACGAGGTGTCTAAGGCTCGTAGCCTGGCTGCTGGACGCCTCCTCATTCTCACACCTGCAAGCGGAGATGTGGCCGGTGATTCGAACATGTCAAGTCAAGTCACAAAACTTATATAGCGCACTACATACCCATAGGGTTTCAAGGCGCTTAGGAAGGGGAGGAGGATTACCTTTCAAATATCCAGGTTTTAAGTTGCTTTCTGAATGCTAGGTGGTTCTGGGTGAGGCGAAGGTATGCGGGGAGAGAGTTCCATGTTTTAGCAGCCAGGTAAGAAAAGGATCTGCCTCCCATGGTGGTCTTGTTGATGCGAGGGATAGTGGCGAGGGCTTGGCTGGAAGAGCGTAGTTGGCGGGAGGGGGTGTAAAAGGACAGACGTGAGTTGAGGCATTCTGGTCCGATGTCGTAGAGTGATTTGTGTGCGTGGGTAAGCAGTCTGAAAGTGATCCTCTTATTGACGGGTAGCCAGTGGAGGTCTTTGAGGTGACCAGAGATGTGTTCGTTGCGTGGGATGTCTAATATGATTCTGGCTGAGGCGTTTTGGATTCGTTGGAGTTTCTTCTGGAGTTTTGCGGTAGTACCTGCGTAGAGGGTGTTTCCGTAGTCCAGTCGGCTCGTGACCAGAGCGTGGGTGACAGTTTTCCTTGTTTCGGTGGGGATCCAGCGAAATGTTTTTCTGAGCATGCGAAGAATGTTGAAGCAGGAAGAGGATACGGCGCTGACTTGTCTGTTCATTGAGAGTGAGGAATCCAGGATGACGCCTAGGTTCCGTGCGTGGTCCGTCGGGATGGGTGCTTTTCCGAGGGCTTCCGGCCACCAGGAGTCGTCCCATGAAGAGGGGGACGTACCTAGAATGAGTACTTCAGTTTTGTCTGAGTTCAGTTTCAGACGGCTGTGTTTCATCCATTCGGCAACTTCTTTCATTCCTTCGTGTAGGTTAGTTTTGGCGGTGCTGGGGTCATTGGTGAGAGAAAGGATAAGTTGGGTGTCATCCGCGTAAGAGATGATGTTGAGGTTGTGATGGCGTGCGATGGCCGCGAGGGGGCTCATGTATACGTTGAAGAGGGTGGGACTGAGTGAGGATCCTTGTGGTACGCCGCAGATGACTTCATAGGCCTCGGACTTGAATGGTGGAAGGCGGACTCTCTGGGTTCTTCCGGTGAGGAACGAGGTGATCCAATCAAGTGCTTTTCCTTGGATCCCGATGTTTCTGAGGCGCTGTAAAAGGGTGCTGTGGCAGACTGTGTCGAATGCTGCAGAGAGGTCAAGGAGGATGAGGGCGACTGTGTCTCCATTGTCCAGTAGAGTTCGAATGTCGTCTGTTGCTGCGATGAGGGCGGTCTCAGTGCTGTGTTTTGCTCGGAAGCCAGATTGTGAGGGGTCGAGGGATTTGTTGGCTTCGAGGAAGGCGGCGAGCTGGTTGTTGACAGCTTTCTCGATGACTTTGGCCGGAAATGGAAGAAGCGAGATGGGGCGGTAATTTTTGAGTTCGGTGAGGTCTGCTGTGGGTTTTTTCAGAAGGGCAGTGAGTTCAGCGTGTTTCCAGTCTTCTGGGAAGGTAGCGGAGTTGAAGGAGCAGTTGATGACGTCTCGGAGGTGCGGTGCTATGACGGAGTCTGCTTTGTTGAAGACGTGGTGAGGGCATGGGTCTGTGGGGGATCCTGAGTGGATGGAATTCATCAGGCGGATGGTGTCCTCAGTGGAGATTGGGTTCCAGGCGTTAAGGGTGTTCACGGGGGGAAGGTGTACAGCAGATGGTGGGGTGGGTTGGTTTCCGGGTTGGTTGTCAAAGCTGTTGTGGATGTCTGCAATCTTGTTGTGGAAAAATGAGGCTAGGGAGTCGCAGAGGGTTTGAGAGGGGGTGATGTCGTTGGAGTTGGCCGAGGGATTGGAGAATTCCTTGACGATGTTGAAAAGTTCCTTGCTGTTGTGGGCGTTGTTGTCAAGTCGATCCTTGAATGCTGTTTTCTTGGCTTTTCGGATTAGTTGGTCATGAGTGGCGATGCTGGCTCTGGTTGTGGTGATGCTGGCTCTCGGTGAGGTGATGCTGGCTCTGGGTGCGGCGAGGCTGGCTGTGTTGGTGGTGCGGCTGCCAGTGGGCCTGCTCCCTGGTCTGAACTTGTGCTGGCTAGAGGTGATATTTGTGGCCGGTGTGCCGTCTCTCCTGCAGCATGCCCTGTCCTGCATGATGTCACATCTGTGGACAGAAATACAACATTGGCTCAGTGTCCCCGAAGGGCTGCATTGCAAGCGTCACAATAAATCATTTCACATTCCAATATGTCCTCTGTCTCCTTGTGCCTCGAGTGCGTGACATGCCTTGTTGCCCTGTAACATTTACGTCATGGTTAGTGTTGCCCTGACTACATCTCCCGGAATGCATTGCCTGTCTGCACTGACACGTGTGGACTGCAGTGTGATTCTCGTTTCACAATGGGGGATGTGGGATAGGGGTAGGGGGGGCTACATTGCTGTGCTTTCGTCTTACCTTGGTGTGTTGCGGCTCTGGCAGAGCTGTCGGCGTCCCCAAGACCCACGACGCTCTCCTGCTCGATTGTGGCCGCCACCAGCTCCTCCAGTTCGGTGAGGGCAGGTGCCCTGTTGGTTCCACCTCCGGTCTGGCTGGCCTCCTTCTGGATGTCGCCCATCTTCCTCTTGGTTACAATCCTCAGGTCATACCAGCGCTTTTTGAGGACCTCAATGTCCCTGTGGGTCACTCCCACAGCATTGACCTGCGCCTGGATGGCCAGCCATATGTTGCGCTTTTCAGCCTCAGGCACTTGCAGGGATTGCCTTCCAAACAGCTTCTGGTGCTGCTTCACCACCTCCTCCACCAGCACCTGGAGTTCCTTGGGGCTAAATTTCAGCTTCCTCCTCCTTTCCCCTCCGTCTCTCTGTGTTCTCTGGCTGGACATGCTGTTCGTTTACCCGCTCGCACATGCAACGGCTCCCTGCCTCTCCTCTGCACTCCAAGCCTCTCCAGGGTCGGCTAATTATGTACACCTGCCTGGGTGTGGCCACTTCGGCTAATTATGTACACCTGCCTGGGTGTGGGCACTTCCTGGTTGGGTGGGCTGTCGTTGCACAGGATTAGCTGTTTCGTCAAGTCATGTGATTTTATTTACCGAATCCGTACATACCGATTCGGTATTTTCCGATTCGGTAAATACCACCTCTGTATTTTCCGATTCGGTAAATACCACCTCGGTATTTTCCGATTCGGTAAATACCACCTCGGTATTTACCGATTCGGTGAATTTCGATTCGTGATTACCGAATGTTACCGAATCGGTAACTGTTACCGAATTTTTACCTACATATAACTTACCGATTCTAATTTACCGATTCGGTACGGCTCGGTATTTAAGAACCGGTAAAATTTATTTACCTACATGAGGCCCTATATGACTAAGGATGAGAGGGTGCCAAATCTGGACTAACACAATGACGTACTTATATAAAGAAACGAGGGGAGATCCAGAAACAAAATCTCTAAGTATTTTTGGAACATATGATTTAATCTTAAACAACTGAAAAAATACAGCAATTAAAAGCTTTAATGTGTTTAGTTTGTACATTTCCAGTAACAAGGAGGATAGGTTCTGTGAAGGCAGCCATGTTTGAATGGGATTTCCCAGAAAGTCACTATATGATGATGTCATAGGTGGAGTTCCAAGCCTTGATGGTGGCATCACACTGGAAACTTTAAGCTGGAGTTTCTCCTCCCTGAAATGGTACAAATAAAAATAACAATAATAGTTTGTTTTTATTTAGAGCTTGCTAAAGGGTTGCTGTTTCACAACACTGTAAAAACCAAGGGTTACTACCACTGAGTTGAATGGTAATTATTTGAGGGACCTTGGAAATTAGACGAGTCAGTGATGTTAAGATTTGAATCTGTGATATGCTGGCTGTATGATTCTGGTGTGCTTATGTGGGTCACAGGCAATTATATCTGTGACTCAGTTTCAGTTTAGAACGTACGAGTGCTATAAAACACATGAAACATTCATTTGAAGAAGCAAAAGTGATAAACCTACAAAATCTTTGCAAGGCCTACACCTAAACATAGCAGCATCCCCATCTTTGACATCATCAGAGTGCAGCTGCCAGAAGAAGTTCCATTCCAAAATGGCCGCCTCCAGTGAGAATGTATATTTTCTAGAAGGGTACATTTCTGTACAATTCGGCATAATTCACCTAGCAGTTCGGGACTGACTGCTCCAATGAGGCGCAGATTTGGTAGTGATTTGCATAAGTTGGATCTATCTCTAGTGGCACAGTTGGCGAAAAATGAGGAGTTGGAATGCTACCCCATGTGATTGCCTGTGGTTAGACTATTTGCAAGCATTCCTTTCATTATCTTCGGTGCGCTTCAGACAGGATAGCCTCTAAAATGTTTATAATTTAATAACCAATTAGAACTGGTTAATAAGGCATTTCAAATTTTTTGTTTATCTTTGACGCCAAAGTAAAAAAGATAGGAACGAGTTGATTATTGTTTGTACTGGAAGCCGATGGATGCGCTAGGTAAGGGATCTTTCATGCTTCTATGCAATGTTAATGGAGACAAAAGGTACATGCTGGCCAACACCTACTGGAAGCCAGTGAGATATCAAGGCACAGAACTTTTTGCGCATTTATGTGATGCCAGTGAAGGGAGAACGGTTCAGGATTATTAAAGATATTTGAAAGTAGTGGAATAAAGAAAGAGAGAGATGGATTAGTGCTTCTACCAGAATCCAGCCGAGAGATCATCTTTGCAGAATTTTAATGCGCTTATTTGAAGGGATTTGTAGGCACAAGTGTGTGGGTTTACTGCAAGTCTGGTATTAATGAGGCAAAGTTACATATCACAAAAGAAATGAATCACTAGAATTGAGGGTAGTGCGCAAGCAGGAGGTATACACAGCAATGAATGGACAAGAACAATGGACCACTGGTGGAAGCTGGTAAGGGTGATAGGTATGGTGCTCTCAGTGATTATATGGGATGCAAGAGAAGAACACAAACAAGAGGATTTACTCATCTAATGGACCTTCAAACCCTGGCCTCTCCGTCACATCCCCAGGAATTCGGGACCCCAAATTGTGAAACGCCTTGACGCCAATCCTGAGAGTTGAACTAAACTACAGCAAGTCAAAAAACTTTTGAAAGGTGATCTCTTTAAATTTCCTTTCAGCCAGACCTCATGTTGAATATCAGTCCCAACTGAAGAACTCTACCCCCCACCCACCATCCCAGCAGGAGTCAAATGTTCGGGCATGTAAACCTTCAGTGTTTGAAGTTACCGCACAGTGGCATGCAGCATTCTATAAAACAACGAAACAAATAAGTACATTGGAGGATTTAAAAGGTTTCTACAGGAAACTACTGGAGGGATCAAGGCGGGTGCCTTTTAATTTCTTTAAGGACTTTAATTAAAAAGTGCAGCCACATCACCTCCTTCATCACCCATCGTAAGGATTCTCCAGATACCATCAAAGTGTCCTACATTCAACACACATCAGAAGAATGGTCCACAGAGAAATCACTGCAAGGTAATACAAAGAAGGCATGGATGGGCAAGCAAATCAGTCAGGAGGCTTGGTTGGCTATCAATTGCAACATTAAAATTCAGACTGGAGGTTAGCGGAGATTTTTTTTTTTCTGGATTGACATACAGGAGATACAATTTGTCAGCTGAGCATGATTTCAGCATGGGTTAAAGAGAATATTACATTGAAACAAATGTCTCCGTGCCTACTGCGGACCTCAATCTGATTTAATCTGTCCAAATCACATTACACTTACGCCGCAGCAGATCTACAAAAGAAGTACCCTTTGAAAAGGCTTTTTAGGTGCACTCTTGGCTTTTTCAAGAAATAAATTACATTAATAAATTGAACCTTTGCAAGGGGGCAGGTGGCACAGCCCTGGAGCTGATATTAATCCGTGTTTCATGTCACTAAAACCACCCTCCCTTCACCGCCGTACGCGCTGCACATCCCCACTTTTGAACATTTGACAATACAACACTGAGACATCTCCACTCAAAACACAAGCCCATTATCCTGTCACAGCCTGCCACTCCAGGAAAACTCTCTATAATACATTCTAATTAGGAACATTAATAACAGAACACAGCAGGGGATCTAACGAGTTGGTAAGTAGATTAAATAGAAAAGCTGGTGAGCTGGATTCGAGTTATTCCGTGTCATTATTAAAATTTGCATTAAATGGGTTCAATCCACAAATACGCTACGAGAAAAAAAAGCAGACCAGGTGCTTCATTAGAGTACACGATTGACTTAACCAGGCATCAGGTAGTATTTGTGGGTCATTCGTTTTTATTTATTGGAAGAGTGTGAGAAGAAGAGGTAGTGGCACATAAAATGTTCTATTATTTACAACATTTTCACATTTGTTTTTATAATTTTTTCATTTTTATTTCTTGAGGAGAAAATATATTTGCATTAAAACATCTCGAGCCACTTAATTTACTATATGATATATTTCTGAATCCAGGAGATCCAACTATGGAAACTTAGAGGGAAGAACATGCAGCCCATGGAGGCACATGGGGTAATAAGGCCAGGCTTGAACCTCTGCTCTTTGGAATCACCCCTGTACTGGTAAATGCCCCCTCAGAACCATCATCAGGACTTTCACATACCACCCGCACATTCTAGCTGGCCCTGTGCATCCCTTCCCCGTGCTTGTAAAAGAGCATTACTGAGATCGCCCCTACCAATCCCTTTTGAGCCTGGGTCTCAAGAGTGGGCTCCTTGTGGTTTTCAGTACAGGCCTCTGATATTGAGGTACCAATTTCAACTTTGGGGTTCATCTAAAGTTTGATGGGTGAAAAACACTGACAGATGCCTTGTTCACCCTATTTAGATTCGTTTTAAGGCATGAACAAGGAAGGCAATTGCACAGAGCCCACATATTCGAAGGAGTCCTCCTGGGACAGTGAACTTTTCCTCTAGCTCACATCAGCCTGTTTCTCCAGCTCAGCCTTTAATGTACTATTCTATTTTGTTTGGCGTCACCGGGGTTGAATTAGCAGAAAATGGGTAATAGAATGCAAAGCTGTTCCAGAGAGAGGCCCCTAAAGTATGTCTTGCCCGGGCCCCCAAAGCCCTTAAGATACAAAGATGTACACTTTACACAGAATGGGTGGGGAATCGGTCAACTTTTTGTGGCAGATGCCCCACATTCTTAAAACTCTAACCCCCTTTGTCTTTGCCACGCCAACCCACTCACAGCACAAACCACAAAAATATAGATTAATAACTACCAAAGGCCAATAACATCCAGCAGGGCTACTGGGCTACTGGCCTACCACCGTGCCTACTTTTCATGACACGTAATTCATCTTTGCTGTGACACAGTGATTCCCCTTTGGCCTGTCTAATGCCCTTTTGAATTATGTTACTAATATTGCCAATATTGTCTTTGCCACCTTTGTTGGCACTGGAAATAGGAAATGTTAAAGCAGGGCAAAAACATTTCTAGAAAGGGCTGTTGTTCCTTCTCGTACCTCACCGCTTCGGATCGTATGGGCAATAGCGTGGCCAGAACAAGATAGTTTTAGTCACACAAATATTTGTCATCAATCCAAGGAGAAATGTACCAATGCCTAAATGACAGCACTTGTGGACCATTTTTGATTTTGAGAGAAGGTTAAATAATTTGCAACAAATACATTTCCATTAAAAACATTATCATCGTTGGTTGCCATCGCTCTCTTCAGCTTCAAACACCCTAATACATACAACCAGTAATCTTGCATAGATTTTTCAGGTACATGGAATTGAAAGCAATAAATGATTACAACAGTGATGTCCATCAGCACGGTGTGTCTTTGCGTTAGTTGTTTCTGTATCTACCAAGAAGTTCCTGCAGGTCAATTCCCAACCACTGCTTATTAGAGACACACAGAAACAGCCAGACACAGTGGTTCAAGTTTGCATGGGATATTGACTCAAGCCTGGGATCATTAGAACCTAAGCGGTCCTTGCCAAGAACAATGTGTGGGTAATAATTCACAGACTTTCATAGGAGGTGTCTGTTATTTAGAGCACATCCAACCAACCTGTGAAGGAAATGTCATCAAGACCAGCCATCAAAAAGACTGATCATAGATGTATGCCTGATTGCTGACTACAAGTGCAGCTGAGTCAAAACACCCGCATCCTGAACGGCTCACCACCACAATGACAGCCAACCAGCAGTTCATCCTTCTTTCTCAGAAGATCAAAATGAAGAAATGATCACCATTCAAATGTAAATTTGTGGGAATGGCCAGGTGATTTTACTGCAGTCTTGCTTCTGCAGCTATGCATTGACAAACCTGACAGCCCTTGGTCAACCTGGGTTCATAGGTGAGGCATTTGCTGAAGCAAGGGTAATGTTTTAGATCATTCAAACACACCTAACCACAGGACTCAAGTGAAGCTTTAGATATATTGGTACCAGGAAGATGGTTCCCCATGTTGTGCTTGCCCCAGGCAATCCCTAATATCCACAGGGCACCAATCAACCCTCTAAAGAAGGCTTGCTCAGAAAGAGGAGACCTGCACGCGTTGCGATGCACCCTATGAAACAACTCAATCAACTATCATTAATCCTATTCATGGCAGCAGTAATCACATTTACCATCACCATGAATATATAGAAGCATCAATAGAGCAGACAGTGGAGAACAAAAAAGGAAGCTTATAAACAGATTGCATCATGCTACCAAGAACCACAAACATCAACAATAATCAAGCCCAAGGCCATTACTAACACTTCCAATGGCCAAATGTGTTACCCAGTATGGATGACAGGGAGAAGAACCAGCAAGGAGGACATGCAATTTTTGTGAAAGGGGCTGTCTTCGCTTTGGGAGTTTTCGATTTCTATAGCAGTTTTGAAGTCTTTCTGGGGATTTCTCACTACTTCTACTTGTGAATAACAAACCATTATTTATCCACATATGAGAAAACATGTTTCGATTGCGAGACGCACACTGTCTTTATTTAGTTAGCGAGCCTCAAATTAGCTCTGTTGCATATCAATGAGGTTACCATGGATTTCACAAAAATGCTGTGTGTTTGTGAAGCTGCATGAGATGGAAAGGTTACAATTGTTCTGCTCAGCAGAGAAAATAATAGGCTCATTGAAGAACTCTGGTACTTATCAATGCAGGCCTACTGTTGATGACCTGTTATCTAAGTATGTGAACTATCAAATTACAGTCTCCTCAAATAAGGTACCAGTAGAACAAATGAAATACTGAATAACCCATGAGGCATGCATGAAAAACGAACCTTCAATTTACAGATGACCAATGTACACGATTCAAATAGAATAATTCTTATTTGAGCATTGCCGTTCAGCCCAGTATACACTTACTTGCTAGAGTTAAGTTTTCCACGTGGTTTATATTTGGTCAGTCACAAAAAGACTAAAAGTGTGAAAATCTGCATAATTTGCATTTGCTTAATTATGCTGAATTTTCTGAAAATTATGCTCAGTTAAATGAAATGCAAATCCGGCATATGGCACTATATGTTAGCACAAAATTTCCATTTTGGACACACAGATGCATTTTGCACTAAAAAACATAGCGGAAAAAGCAGATCTGTAAACAGCAGATGCTCGCATTCTGGTCGTTCACGTGCTCTTGGCTAAACATGTGACAACAACAAAATAAACGCAGATGTACAGCCAGTTTTCCATCTAAACCTGGGCAGGTAAAACACAATGTCAGCATTTTTCAGAAAAGCTACAAGGCAGTTTGATGGCTTAACTCAGCAACTAAGCTGGAGTACTTCTACTTTAGTAGAAGCTCTCGCCACTTTTTGACTATTTTCTACTATTTTATCAAGAAAATATTACATATGGTTGGGCAATGATGTGGACACTCACACATTCCCTGAGAGAGATATAACATTGAATCAAGGAGAGCCACGTGTGCTCAGAAAACACAAAACCGCAGGACCAGGTGATCATGGATCCAGTAGAGAACCCATCCCCCAGGCTCTTGTCCACAAGAACTAGGGGTCATCTTTTCACCCACATAAAATGTCAATCACTTTGCATTCTGGTTTTGCTACCCACCTTACATGGGGTCCTAAACTTGACACAAATAACAATTTCCAACTGAGGATCCTGAGAACGTCCTCTGATTCCTAGAGTCAAATCCCTGGCACTATTGGGGTTCTTTTGCAAAATAATCTATGCAGGCCTTGTTACTTGGACAGAATTTGTGTGAATGTGGCCAAAAATGTTCATCTTCCTGTATCAGAATCTCATTTTGTCAGATTGTGTAGTGTACATTTTTTATCTATAGGTGTAATATTACAAATAATGCACATTTTTGGGTCTGGTACTGTCCCAATTGCATACTCCCACTCATTTCCCCATCAATACTAGTTTCTGTTTTCTGACTTCAATCAGAACCCCACACACAATACTGTTCTTACAGCACCTCATGTCAAACTGCTCCTGCAACAAAAACACTGATATTTACACTATCAAATGCCCCCTCACATATGTATGCGGCCATTTCCAGGGGTAAAGTAGCTTATGCCTGAAGATCTGGCCTTATCATAAGTTATTAGACATTTCAAATGGGGGGTCTAGATGTTCCATTTTGTGACCTCAAAAAAATGTGATGTCTCATTGATTAATTTCAGACAAGATCATATGTACCATACTTTCTAACTTAGCTGTTTATTTTAATTAGGTGACAATAGCAATAAAATATACCAACACGTGAGCTCTTATAAGCATTTACACATAATATCCAGACAATTCACATTTGGAAAGTAGCAGACAAGAGATGCCAGGAGTTTACTGGCAGGTTTCCATATCTGGATTCTTCCACTCCACAGATGCATATATTTAAGCTGGCCACTGTCCCAGAGTATTCATTTGCTTGAAGAAGAAGGCACAGCTGCATCTCACGTGGACTTCACAGATGTTCATCATTGTATTAATGAATATTTAGGCATCAAAAAACACAAAAATGACCAGGCAGATATAAGTATGGTAACACATATAAATACAGATCCATTTGGGTCTGTCTCATTTTTGAACTAGTGGATAGAAAGGGGGGGAATTAGGACCATAAACAAACATCTTAATGGATCTAGAGTGCACTCATATTTGAGAAGTCAGTTCTGAAATTAAAAATCTCTCTCATGAGCAGCAATTGATGACTTGACAAAACAAATTAGGCATCCATCCTCGATTAACTAAAGAAACCCAAACAAACTCACATCTTTCAGTTTATTAGTGGCATGACAAGTTTATGTGAATTTTTTTCACCATCCTCAGTTGTTATTTATTCTAATATAAAGTAGATGTGTATATAATATTTGGCTGAGATGTGTGCAGAAGTTACTTGTTAAACCCTAAATATATAATTTGTGTAATGATTATATCTTAGCATGATATCTAAACATGTGTGCCCTACAACACCAGTGACACTCTGAATCTGCTCACCTTAAATGTCTGTTTTTCTCGAAAAGATTCTAAACATACAATTAGCACAGTGCCATCCACGACGAGCTAGAAAGGGACACAGTCTTTTTCGCATTTCTACTGCAAAGTCTTTAAGCATAGGATTAGCACAGTGCCATCCACTCAGAGCTCTTAAATGATAAATGCCTTTTATCATTCCAGGGACAGTATTACAGCTTTGGATTGGTAAAATACGATCTGAAGAGCTGTAATGATAGCAAAACATGTGTCAGGAGTTGCTTTTATTCATTCCAGGTTGGCTTGGATGGCATTTGACCACCTTCTGTTGCCCGATATATATACATAATTATCTATCTATATATATATAAGAAGATTCAGAGTGTCACTGGTGTTGTAAGGCACTCTATAGAAGAGTTACTCTCCATCCACCTAAACATGGGAACTACCCAGAGCTTTCTGCTTCCTTTTTGCAAAATGTATGCTGCACTCTAAGCCTGAAAGGGTATTGTTTGAGATATCTCTCTCTCTCTCTCTCTCTCTATATATATATATATATATATATATATATATATATATATATATTACCAACTGGCGGTCGCAAGTAGGTAGTTATAGTTAGGACCACGTATCCATAGGAAATCCGCAACATTCTATTTTGAATAACTTTGGCGCCGGTTGACGAATCCTCGCGAATTTTCAAAACTAATGGGGCGCTCCGTTCAGCTCCTACCCTGAAAGTCTTGGGGTGATTCGTCAAGCGGGGGCCGAGAAAAAAGGGGGGCTCCAAAACGCGTTTTCCCCATGCATTTTTCCTTAGGACCTTTAGACACAGCTACAGCCCGAACGGCTGAACAGAATTACTTGAAATTTGGCAGAGAGGTAGCCATAAGGTCAAGGAAGTGCCTTTTGCAGATCTGGTGTAAATCTGTTCAGTATTTCCTGAGAAAATAGCATTTAAAAGCATATCAATATCTATACGCGCGCTGGGTGCGCGCACCGTGCGCGCACCGTGCGAGCACCCTAACATGCGCGAGCGTAATTCTGATTGGTGGTTACATGTTAGTCAACGTTCGAATCTGTCGAAATCAGGAAGTGTCGGCCGCCATTTTGTTTGTTTTCAGTGCGAGAGTGAAAAAGGAAGGTGGCGAACGTGAAAAGGGGGCAGGTTAGAGAGTTCCTGACCCCCTAGCCTTTGTCAGGGGGTCCCTGAAGGACCCCAAAGGCAGAATTATTTATTTTATTTTTTTAAATCGCGGGGGTGCGCGCACCGTGCGCGCACGGGGAAAAACCAAAAAAAAAATAATAATACATAAATAAATTAGCATTTAAAAAACTGTACACATTCACTTAAAAAACCATAGGTTTCACACATGTTATAGTTAGGTGGATATTTCACTCGTAAAAAACCAATGAAATTCCCCCGTTATAGTTAGTTCAGATAACTATAACTCGCGCGACCGCAACTCTATCACAAGGATGATGTCATCAGTGATGTCATGAGTGATGCCACTGACCATGTCATGAGTGATGTAATATGTGACGTCATGAGCAGTGGATTGCGGGCGCGCGAGTTATAGTTATCTGAACTAACTATAACGGGGGAATTTCATTGGTTTTTTACGAGTGAAATATCCACCTAACTATAACATGTGTGAAACCTATGGTTTTTTAAGTGAATATATATATACACACACACACAACCATGTTTAGATATCATGCTAAGATATAATCATTACACAAAGTATATATTTAGGGTTTAAAAAGTAACTTCTGCACACATCTCAGACGAATATTATATACATATCAACTTTATATTTTTTGATAAGCAATTTTATTGTTTTTACAAAGAACAAGCACCAGCAGTACGACATTGGATAACAACAATAGTGACGCAAGGACAATTGAAAGAGCAAAGACAGTGCCTTTAAAACCCCACCCTGTAGCAGTTAATACAAGCATCATGTATAAAGTTCAGGCTACTCCACAGCCCCCAGCCACTTGCCCCATACCCTCCGGTATTTCTTAGGACACCCCCGTGCCTCATACATGAGTTTTTCTTGGGCCGTGCACCAGTCCACCCCCTTGTGCCATTTCTCAGAACCTGGAGGTGTGGGAAGCTTCCAGGAGGTGGCTATATCCCGCTTGGCCACAACCATAGCTGCCCGCTTGGCCACAACCATAGCTGTATTGTTAAGTAATTTCTCGTTCCTGGACCCGTCTAGTCCATCCGTAATCCCGAGAAAGGAGTGTCGTGGGTCATGCGGAACCTCCCACCCCAGGACCTCAGTCAGCTCGCTTTCGATCTCACCCCAGAACTGAGCAAGTTGGGGGCATGCCCACACCATGTGGAAAAAGTCGGCCAGATTGTGACCGCATCTCGTACAAGAGGCAGGCGGGGAGAAGCCGGTTCGATGGAGGCGCTTCGGGGTTAAGTAGGCAGCATGTAAATAGTATAATTGGATTAAACGGAGTTTAGCGGACGCGGTGACCATCTTGGAAGACACGAGGGCATTACGCCAATCCTCCTCATCCAAAGGACCTACCCATTATTCCCATTGGCCCCTGAGTCAGTTTAAATAGGTCGGGCGTTATTGATCATTATCCGGTAGATGCGGGAAATACCCACTTTCCCAAGTCGCCTAGCATTGTCTGTGCCTCGGGGGGAATGTACTCAGGGATCCTAGTTTCGTCCGGTATGTGTGCGCGGAGGGTATGCCGCAGTTGCAGGTATTTATAATATCAACTTTATATTATAGTAAATGCCAACTGAGGACGGTTAGAAAAATTCGCATACATTTTTCACTTTATTAGTAGCATGACAAGTTTGAGTTTTTTAAAAATTCTTTTATTCATCAAGGATGGTTGCCTAATTTGTTATATCAACTCATCAATTGCTGCTCATGATGGAGATTTTCAATTTTCAGTACTGACTTCTCAGAAATGAGTGCACTCTAGAGCCATTAAGATGTTTGGTTATGGTCCTAATTCCCCACTTTCTATCCACTAGTTCGAAAATGAGACCATACTTGCATCTGCTTGGTCATTCTTGTGTTTTTTGATACCTATGTATTCATTAATACAACGATGAACATCTGTGAAGTCCACGTGAGACGCAGCTGCGCCTTCTTCTTCAAGCAATGAATACTCTGGGACAACGGCCAGCTTAAATCTATGCATCTGTTGAGTGGAAGAATCCAGATATGGAGGCTTGCCAGGAAACCGGCAACTTCTTTGTCTGCTACTTTCCAACTGTGAATTGCCTGGATATTATGTGTAAATACATACACACACAATATAGCTTAACACAGTACTTTTTCCTAATGGTAAACAGTAGCAATACTTAATCCTGAAATATATTAATGAGTAGTGGAAATGCAAATTCTACAAAAAATTGAAAACCTTCTGGCATCATTTGGGGATCTGGGTTGGGATGGTGTTTGCTGGGGCTGTCATAAGTCTCTTTCTGAAGCAGTGGGCAGTTAGCCATTGCAAATGTTTCCCTGCTGTGTACAGTCTTCTAAAACTGTAAATTACGCCTTGATCCTCGGCAGTGCATCGGCAGACCTTAGACCCTCTGAGAGATTACATCTCTCTTGAAAGTAACTGGGTTTAAAGTGCACATTTTACAAGATACGTCTGGCTCGGAGTGGAGAGCTGCTGTGCACTGGGAGGCTTATCTCACAGTTCGTATCTTCTGATAAAAATCAGTAGGTATAAAACTACAATTAGGCAGTACATAAATCTTTTTTAAACTAAACAGATATGTTTATGGGTTCCTTGCAAGTTGTCTGAGTCGTCTCTTCAATAATGAGGGTTTGTTGAACTTCATGGCATAGAATGGAACAGAATAGACTTGGATGAACAATGCTTCCCAAAAGATGGGGAGGTAGGAATATAGCTACGTCAGACCTTCACACTGATGTGCATATATGGGTCAATCCTGATGTATTGATGGAGAGAGCGTGGAGGATTTAGGATTACCTTACCTAGGCCGTGCAAGCGCCCGCCAACAAAGGGGAACGCCAACGATGTATTCAAGCTATATATTTGCTTTGGAGTGTAAGTGCTCCCTGCCTCCTTGAAGTTACTTCGGAGCACTGACAGTATTTTCATTAAAGGCTGCAGTCATCAGTTCTTCAATTACAACCTCTTTGTTAGCGTGGAAATCAGGTCGCTGCATGTTTGAATGATGCAGTTTCCGGTAGTTTACTGAAAAACATGTTGTTTGTTTCAGGAATGTAAGTTGTCGCTTGCCATTTAATTACATCGGGAGTCATTACACCAAGGTCATCACATAGGGAGTACCTTTACCCTTGGTTTCCCTTGCCCATATTGCAGTCTGCCCTCCTCCCAGAGCCTTCAACCATGAGATCAGAATTGGGTGCCCCACCGCCATTTTTCCTCTTCACCCTGCCACGTGAACATCCTTCTCGGTGTACCACCTCTCACTTCTTACATGCCAGGTTTATTTTGGGGCAATGCTGTCATTAGGGCCAGCCTTTAGCACGGGGGAGCAGGGCCAAGGCGCTAATATTCTGAGGGGTGCATAGAGCTGCATTGAGGATATGTCAATAACAGCACCCTCCGCCTCTTGCTCCAGCCTTGTCCCTGTCCCTCCCTGTTCCTCTCTGTCTGATTTTCCAGTTTAAAGTTGTTTTGGTCCTTCATTATCATATGGCAGGCACTGTTTTAACACCCCTTTAGCCCTCTTACTTGCCCTCCTTTCAACCTCTGACCCCTGCTGACACACAAAACCATCCTCTGCGCGAGGCAGCTAAGCTATCGGTGATATAGGTGAGCTGGGGGAGGTCCGGGATGCTTGTGTTCAGGGGCCCGTCCGGAGCAGTCAACATAAAAGGGACCCTCTTTTAATTCACTACCATCAGCAAGGGCGCCGGATTTCGCTCCGCACACGCCCAAGGTGCTACCTTGGCAAAGGCCGGGACTGGCATTCATCATCTTCGGCATCCCTGCCTCCGTGCTCACATTGCAAGTGACAGCAGGGAGACAGAGTCCTAGAAGCCAACGCCTCTCACTGCCACGGCCTGCATAGAGAGCTTGCCTCCTTATGTGCCAGCTCTCCGCATTGCATCTAATTTCCTGCATGTATTCCAAGTGCTGACAGGATATTGGCATACATGGCAAATGTTTTCAACATGCCAAGAAGGTTTTCTGCATTGCCATTTGGATTAAAGCATTTTATAAGGAGAACGAGGTAGCTGGTTTAGCCACCAAAAACATATAAAGAGTAAATTTAATTTAGCTAATCCTCATCGTCTATAAATAATGCAAAACAACGAGTATAATTTGATAAATATCTAAATGTGCCATAAAAAAGCTAAATTAATTTTATGTATGGGTACCTTTGTGAGTACCTCAAAGAAAAGTGGTCTATGCAACCTCAGACTATTAATTCTGTTAAAAGGAATAGGGATTGCATGGACGAGGAGAGCAACACGTTAACTCATTTTGTTTTATCTTTCTCTAAATGCGAACATAATACACCTTTCGGAATTCAGCTGCAAAGCAATTAAATTTCGTCATAGAGACTTGACATATAAGTGGAACTTTGGCAAGCAATTACCATGACATTCAGAGCCGAGGCAACTGCAGCCCAATCCGAGGGTAATTTGAAGGAGCTCAGTTTATCCAAGCTTGAAAAGTTGCTCTGTCATCAGAAAAGAACACACCCATGGTGCAGCGATACCGCGTATTGTGCGCCGCTTACCTCAGCTTACAATTATGTGTTTTTCAAACTATTGACATGTTTGTGGAAGCTGGTGTACGCCCTTATAACCAAAAATCCCCCTTTATCGTATGCACAATACCACTTGTACCTTCCCATGTCTCCTATGCTGTATGCCGCGTGACAGCATCGATTGGAGTAGACATGAAAGAGAAGGGAGGGGGTCAACACCCACTGTTGATCTCTTCCCTGTGCTGATAGGCCAATTAACAACACCCTTGATTGTCCAGTAAAAAATGCCCATGCCCCAAAACAAAAATTACTCAATAATATTCTTCCAGTTTTCAAAATACAATCTTATCCACCAGTAATTCATGTAAAACCCAACCCCTGAATGCTGCTCCAAGCACCAGTAAAATCACTACGTAAGGACAGACTTGCAACAAAAGACGGTTTGGAATGTACAACCACAACGGTTAAGTTTCTGCATTACTACATTTTCTACCAAATTGTCTCCTGAAGTGCTTACATGAAAGTTTTAGGCCTATCAAGATTTAAGTAGATTGCGAGCATGTATCCTGGAATTGTATTTCAGCTTTGTAGTATATGATTTCCTTAAAAACATTTCTCATAAAAAGGAAAATACAATGTCCGGGTTAGTTACATGCTATTATTTCACAAATGTTTTCAAGTAGCTATCAGCAGGAGTAAGTGTCCTTTTTTCTTGTAACTTGAAGTCTCCAGAGTCCAAGATACCAGTATCTGTGTAATACAGAGAAACCTGCTAGGTGACTGCTAAGGGCATTTAATGTCACATGGCATTAAATTTGACTTTTGACTCTTCCTGCTGATTCTTCCTGCTCGGATTACGCACTACTTGGATTAACTCGTTCCTGTGTGTTACATGAAGTCTACATCTTGGAAATTGCCAAGAGTCCAATATTTATCTATATCCAGTGCTTGTGCTAATCCTACATTCATGTTTGTACCATAGGCTACTTGTATAACAGCTAGAAGGAGTGCATTTGTTCTCCTTCATTTATAAAGAGTTGCAAAAATCCTGCCAAGATGTTGCAGGAAAAAACGGGTCCCTGAATGAGTAGTAATATTACGATTCTGTTTGCTACCGGATCCTTCAGATTCAGTTCCTCGCCTCCTTACCTCTTAGATTAGTTACTTAACTCAAGCTTACTGTTGGGAACTGTACCATGGTCTGTTGACTCTTGGTTGTTTTCAGCTGTTGTTGTGGCAAACCCGATATCCAACAGATGGCCCTCAACTGTTAATAATTGGGCTGCTCCCTGGCGAGTATTCGAGTGCGTTGAAATATATGATTCTAATAAAAAGAATGGAAACTAGATGGGGCATATGTCACTGCTCCTACATCCACCAGCAGCCACTGTGCAGAGAAGGCACTAAAAATTCAACTCCCTCCCAGTAGAAACGTTCCAGAAATATGGGCACTTAGCCCAAACACAATCCAGGAGATGGTGGACTGTTTTGATCCGTGACAACCAAGAAACAACTTTTACTCCACCCACAAGTTTCTATAAAATGTTGGGGGTATGCATGTGATCTTACAACCTGGAATATTTGATTCCTTTTTCCCTGTTTGCTGTTTCTTATCCAGATTTCACTTTAAGAACTCTCACCTACGTTGGTTCCAATGTCTCTTTTCCCATTGGATCAGGAGTTGTTTATTCCTGCCACATCACTAGAATATTTGCTTCTAGTGTACAATTCTACTACACCTGGGTAGTGCTTACCTAGGTTTTTGGGGACATGATTACTTGTATGGTGGGTCTACTCTATCTTTAGTTAGTCTTAGATCACTACTCTTGTGTTGACAAGACCTGTGTGAGAAGTGACACAAATGTCCGAATGTCCAATATCAGAGCAATGCGTCGTTTTGAAAGGCAAACATTGTACTGCTTCATGGGGTTCATTAACCAACAACAGAGAGGAGGCTTGACTCAGTAGAAGCTACAGCTATAAAACAGTTTATATAGCCACAAATTATCTACAACATTTGGCAATAACCTTTTATTGACCTCAAATGGAGTGATACAAGGTCATCATGGCTAGAGCCACCCCCACCAAATATGGACACATATGCCTCGTGTTATTTAGAAAAACTCTTTGGAGTCAATAGATTTTAGATCACTCCTCTCTCCTCAGCGTCCCTTCCAAGCTCCTTATCCTAAATTTGAACGACTTCCCACATTTTGCATAATTTAATGGATTTTCTGGATATTCTTTTTTAATCTGACAGCTGTGAATGTTTATACCCAACATCTGGTCTCTGATACTATCTTCTAAGGAAGATGTGTTTATTGGATCCGCCTTAAGGTTTCCTTTATATGAAAAACACAATAAGTGCGGGGGACAAACATTTTTCTTTGGAGCGCTTCCCCACAAAGCCTAACGCCAGAGTTGGTGGATACAAAAGCTGCCTTTACTTGACTCCATGCCTCTTTCTTCCACAACCTTCATGTCTCATTCTAGCAGGTTCTTTTTCATCTGTGTTTTATCCATTTGCTACTGGTCCCCTCACTTTCTCCTAAATGTTGTTTCTTCATCTTCTGCTTTTCTATTCCTTGCTCTAGGGTCAAAGTCTGATGCTGTAAAATAAGTCTCAGACCTCAAAAACGAGCGCTGGTACCCTCCTCTTCCAAACACCGGCACAAATTAAGCGCTGTCGGTACGTTCGTTTGCATTTGCAGGCACGCATGTTTCAGATGCTGATATGCTGTGCAATCACAGAATTATTAAGGCAAACAGTATCATTACGTGTTTCATTCACTGCAAACACAGTAATAATACAATATAACAAGGCTAGAAACTAATAATTTCTGTGATATTGCAATGCAAACGAAAAGCATAATAATGACTCTGCGACTTACAATAGCCTTAATTCAGTACGCCAGAGGGTGCACATAATGTCAGGTCACTCTAAATTATTGCAATTAAAAAAACTGTGATTATATAAAACTCTTTTTACTGTCAAACATGAAGTAACTAACCATTATCTAAATGAGGTTCAATTACATACTGCTTTTCTACAAAGAAAATGGTTAATATTGTTAGAATAAAACCTGTGCCAAACAGGTCGCTAACACATTACGAGAGAGGCTTACCTCACTTGTTTCAGTTTCTATGCGGCTATATGCACCTCTGCCACACAGCTGATTTATTCAAAACATTCTTAAGTACACTCCTCTGAGATCATATTAGAGTTAGATTTGAGTTTAGTCTGGTAACTGAGATTTTATGACCCCCAGAGGCAAAAATAAATGAAAAAAATTCAATCAGGATATAGAAACTGACCTTCTGCGGTAAGGTCCTTAACAAAACCGGATGTAAGTGTGCAAGCAATTGGTGAGAAAGGAAAAATGAAAAACGTACTCAGGGAAAAGCCACCATTTACTTGTTTGTGGAACCGTTTGCAATTTTTGATGGGACAACCGAAGAGAGCCTCCAGAGTGTAGCATCAAGAACCGAGACAGGTCTGTCAACCATTCTGAGAATCCTTAACACGAGAAAAACTTGTGGACCAAACAGGTGCTTCGGTTGACTATACTCAAAGACATGAACAGCACTGCCTGCTTGTGGTCAGCATACAAAGTATCGGATTTGGTGAACTACAATAAGAAATCCAGTCTGTGACGGGTTTACTTAAGGTACATATGAACCTAGAAATTAAGTTGAATGAAATATTAGAAACACAACTTAAAATAAATTAATCAGTCTACCAAACGGTCTGCTTAATACAAATTGTTTGCTTTAGATTTACCTTCCTTTCTGAATTTCCTTCTTTGCCTCCACCCAGTGACAGAGAATTACATAAGTCACCAAGGCGTCAAAAAGTATGTCTAAGGGCTCAATTTATAATTTGACGGGTGGGCCGTCCTCTGCTATCTCAATGGAGCAGATTACTCTGTCCCCCTGATGGAGGTCCTGACGACCACATTTTGAAACGTCCGTCGGGCAAGCGGACATTTCAAGAATTGACAGGAACTGCAGTCAAGCCGGCTCTGGACAATGTATTGTAACTTTGCTGCACGGCTCGGTCATCTATGGCGTAGCGGTATGGCAATGCTACAATTTTTATTCTTCTCAAAAACGAAACCCCAAAGTGGGATTTTGTTTTGGCAAATAAAACAAAAATGCTAACCTCACCAGGGGAGTTATCCCCCATGGCAAGGGGGCGTTTTGCAGCTTTCACTGCCTCTTACTGCCAGGGTTTTCCTGGCGGTGACAGGCAGTGAAAACGGATCTGTATGTACGCCCATTTAAATTTGGTGGGTATACATGCCAACCTCCAACAGCCCTGACTATTATGTTGGCAGAAAGGGTAGGCAGTTGCCTCTCTTTAATTTAATGTTTATTTTGGGGCAAAGAGGTGGTTCACTCACTGTATGCACGTTATAAATGATTACACTGGTTCAATCGCTCACTCGTCTGCTCACTCGTTCCATTGCCTCCGCTATTTTGAATGCTCTTTTTGCACTGGGAATCCACGCTTAACATTAGGTCACCATCATGCAGAGTTCTTAACTTATCTCCTCTAGAGAAAGAAATTAGACTGGAAGAGCCAGCATTGGATCTGAATGATAGGACAGAGAGAGATTTTTATCCTTTTATATTTTATGCACAAAGTAAATCCATGTCAGCACTGCAAATACAGGACCTTAGGTCCCAGTCTCCTCCTTCAGTGGTATAAAGAAGTCATACTCCCAGTATGCACAAATAACTGACTATTCTTCCAATTGCTCCCTCCAAGTCAAAATGGGCTCTTTCGGCCCCAGGTAAACAAACGTCACGAGCGGAGTCAAGGCCTGGCCTTACCCCCAATGCCTTTTAATATCCACATGTATCCTCTCACCAAGATTCTTGACTCCTACAAGATTGGTTATCACATGCAACAACACACAACTCCATCTCAAGCTTAACACCACTCCTGGTAAACAATCCCAGCCTTTACCTTGCCTCCACCAGGTCCATCACCGAGGGCAGGGAAACTGGCTTTGTTTAAATGAGGAAAAAACTGAAAGCCTCCTCATGTGGATAGTAAACCCTTAGCAAATTGCCCTGCACAATGCCCGAGTCCCTGGCGTCCGGCCACAGCCTGCGTCCAAAGCCTGTGACCAGCGAGCCTTGTTTGATAGCCAGCTATCTTTCATAACACATATAACCACCATAACTAAATCTGCCTTTCATCACCGTTGTCTGATGTGTTGCATCCTTTCTTTTTTCGAAAATTGATATTACCATCACCACAATGACCTTCCGTCTTGACATTTGCAACAGCTTCTACAATAATAAACCAGTTGCTAAGCTGCTTGGGTACATTTGGTCTGAATTCCCATGACCATAACACACCCACTCTAACCCCCTTCCTCCAAAAGCCACCTTTAAAAGGTCAGAGCAAGCTTCAAAGTGCTCTGTTCCAGCTCTGAATGTTAACTCCCCTGACTGTGTATCCAAGATATTCATCCCACGCCCTCTGACCAGGCCCCAGGCATTCTAAGGCCTGGGCCTGCTGGTTAAATGACTAAACCGAGCTATTCCATCATTACCCGATACTCCAACCCTACCTGAAGCTCTTCAGGTGATATGCCCCTGACTTGTACTTTAACATGTCTTTTCCATTACAATCTATAAAGGTAAATGATAGCACATTTTGCAACTAATACGATAATATATTGACAACAGTAAATAAGTCTTCTTAGGCCTCGTGTTTAAAAACATTTTTTTTTTTTTTTAAATCAAAATATGTATTTATGCTTTCCATGCAAATATGCTAAACAGTGTGAATAACTAAAAGCTTGTTGTAGATACTAGACAGTTCAGTATTTGCATGTGACTTTGCCATCATTCAACATTGTAGTTCTATAACACACAATTGACATTGGAAGTTTGATTTAATGAAAGTATTGGCTGTAGCTATACATAATGGATCTGGTAGCCCAGTCAACTAAAACATCCAATACTGGCATCTGTGCTTAATCCTCATAGTTTTACATACTTGAATCCTGCAGGTCCACTCAGCCTTTCATCCTTCAGAAGTCAATCAAAGGAGTATACTTGACAACTATAATCACGTGAAATCTGTTAATAGCGTTTATGGTAAACATAAGCTCTACAATACGGTCTTATGTCTGACATGTTAAATAATCCAGTTATTCAAAATATAAATTGGGTCTCTTTCTTATAAAGTAGCTATATAAGTATGTCTAATATACACATGAGATTAAAATGCCACAATGAATGATTCTGTTACTTACTCAATGATGGATTTTTTAGGTCAAATGTATTTTCTTTTTATTATCTGGATGTTCATTTTCTAAACAAAGTCAGTTTCCCTACAAAAGTATTAGCTTTAGCAGGTCATTATAGGTAAAACAGAAACTTGTATTGAACCAACCTGTAAAGGGGTCTTACTGACCGCAGGCCTGCAGGATAAATAGCATATTTTTTTAACCCTTCTATGTAGTCTCTCTTTGGGACTTATTCACAAACTCTGCTCCAAAAGACACTTGTCTGTGGGCTTTCACACACATTTGAATTGAGTTCCACTTTAAAGGGATGCCCAAAAATCTCATGTGGACGACATTTTCATATTTCCAGACAAACTACTACCACCTAAAACGTACTCATGAATTTACAACTGTATGGACAAAATATATGAGTTAGTCACCAACAGGTGAGTATTCACCAATTAACTCTGTTTATTTCCACTGGGAAAATGTTTTCCCAGCGAATCTCCAAACCCCAAGAAATATGACTTCAGTCCATCCCTTTACCACTCTGAAAAGGCACTTGGGCCTGCTTTTAAATAGAACGGGTTAAGAGGCATTTCCAAGATGAGAAAATAGTACCTGCAAAATATTTGTGAATACCAACAACCAAACTCGCTTTTGGGTGTTCTCCCGTTTCCAACTTGTAACCCTTCAGTAGTGGAAAGTCACTATACCCACACATCTTCCACTAATCTGGATTGTGTGATCCAGATCTTTGAATTTGGAAGAACATAGCGTTTTGTGTGCACTTGAATGAGCAAAACAACTACATGTGTGAGACAATATGCTCTCAGTTCATTCTAACCTTAATTTGATATGCTCCCTGCTAGAATTTTCAAGTCAGAGTGCATAATTCCACTTCCGCCAAATCTATTTCTGTGTTTCTGAAACTTCACACAATATGGGTAATCTTGAATAGCTATGACACAATTTGTAAAGGGTACAGGGAACTCAAAGATTGTAGAAACTGCAGTCCAAGGTGGCCAGATTTACAAAACCAAAAACTGGGACATTCCACAAATAAATAGGATTTAAATGTTGTATGCCATGGGGTGCAGCATGGTATAATTGACAGTGCTCACCAACATAGAAAACACAGAAAATTAGGCATTAAGGGCAATTACATGTAACCTTTATACACTGTATCCTCTGTATTAAGTAAATAGTTTTCTACTAAGGGCTGATAACTAATTCTGCACTGGAGCACATGAAAATTGTCCTGCTCACCTGCCAAACTGTGTTCAATGAACACTTTGTGAACACTGGAGGATGTGCAAAATGTACTGAAATGAGACTGTTAGAGAAAATAAGTGCATTGTCCCTGCAAGTCTCGGAAACCCGGCCATACTAGTGCAGCGGGGAGCCAGAAAGATGGCAGTGCCCTTGAAACGGAAGTGGGTACTGATTCATACATGCCAATATTTTAAAGCAGGCAAGTGAGAGATTAAAAGTAGTGGGGAGAAAGTATTTAACCCATTGATTTATATTGAAATAGAAGGCAGTCTGCCTGACTCGGATCTATTGGCATTTTAGTGTTTGCAGTTTAATAACATAGCACAAACAAAAACAGAGTTCTAAACTCTGTTTTGCGCTATGTAAAACTGACCAAAAATGTTGAGGTCTGTCACATGCTCTAATCTCCCCCTCCAGGAATTAGTTACAAAGCATCAACTTTCGATGCATGGGGAGACAGGAGGTTGCCTGACAGGCATCAATATGTCACGTTTGCCTTGTTTCAAGCAGGTCATGATTGGGCAATCCAAACTGGGTTTCTGCATGCAGGAATAGGGAGGCGGGAGACTAGCCTTGAAATCAGCAGTCTTTCACCTGAATCGGGAGGTTTGGCATGTATGCTGATTCTCCATGTGCCACTTTTAACACTGTATAGGTGGGTGTCTCATAGAAGAGCAATGGAAGTGGCTGAGATTCCACTCCCAACCCCTCAACAGTGGGCTTGTGTTTGGAATCATGAGGGTTGACTAGGGGACATTCAATGCTCTCTTTGGCGGATTAAGAAAGCGAAGAGAGGTGAGGTGCGGTCAACAAGATCCATACATTTTTCAAAACTGAGTTAGGGTTGCCTTCGTCACACACAGATCTTCAGTCAGCCTGCTGCTGTCAGCCGTAACCAGAAAAAAGAAACACAAAAAGGCAGTAGTTGGGATAGGCAAGATCCATGTCCATTCTAAAACCTAAGTGGTCTTAACTTTAAAAACATTGAACTAGCCCAGGGGAAAGTGAAACCAACATGAGCCGCGGGGGGCGATCGTTGTACTAGGAATCGCAGTGATACTGGACTATTATGTGGTGAGGGGTCAGAGGAAGGGTGGTAATGGTAAAGGTGGACATCTTCGCATTGTCAATGTATCTGTTTTTACTGCTGTCTTGGTTACTAATAAAAAGTGTTATAAAAAAAAATAAAAACAACATTGAACTATCTGCAACTCAGGCCCTCATCCTGCATCATTCACAAATACTGAATTGGGTGCAAGCTCCCATCCACACAGAGCTCAGCATCATAGCCTGGCTACAAACTGCATGCACTAGGGGCTTTTAACTGGCTCGTTTTCGCCAGATTACTTCTAGTTTGGTATTGGGGATAACATGCACCAGTAGTATGTTATTCCTCATTTTAAAATATGTGAAGCAGAATGGGCCATGAATTGCGCGCCAGGCAGATACCAGACCTCACACAATATATAATGAAGCGTGTACAATTTGCCTCTGGGATGCTGCAGAGTTTGAAGGCTTTTAGTGATTCGGACCTCAATGTGTCTCAACTCTTCTCATGAAATCAGTGGCTGGTCACCCTTTGGTGGAGACACCTGTCAGTTTGGTTGATTAACTAGACACTGTATTACATTTGGAAAGACAGATTTTAATCACAAGCTTTGCTCGGGATGCTCACCAAACAAAAGATGTGGGGATCAGGGTCTCTTCCTTCACAAATCTAAGCTACAACCTACACAAACAATTAAACACAAAACGATTCTTCTGATATCCCTCAACGTGTTCTTCCTGTGTTTCTTTTTCTGTAGCATGCACAGTTCCAGTACAAGAAATTCCAATGAGAAACAGCGCACAAATGCCAGTGGAATCCTTCTTTCTTTCTTCTTCAGGAGGTAGTATTTCTAACTTGGTAAATTCCCCCCTCCCCCAAATAAAACGTAAATGCTCCTGTCTAGTCAAAATGACCAGGGGACTGTTAGACATCTCACCAGGGGAGTGAAAAGGAAGAGGCTAAGATATTTGAGTTTCAGTGCCAGACTTTTCCTGGTGCCAGAAGTACAGACGAGGCCTTCAACTAGTTACTGATCTCACAAGAGGGTAATGGGAAGTGGCATCTCAATGAAGAGTGGAAATGAAAGAGCAGAAAATGCAATCTAGAAAGACAAGAAATATGATTGACAGGATAGAAAGAAGAGAGGAACTATTAAAAGTGGAGGGGACTGAGACAGAAAACAAAGTATAGCATAACAAGTTGCTGGAAAAGTTAGAACAGTTGCATAATAACAAGCAGTATTTAAAGCTCATATTTACTTCCAGTCTCTCACAATTCCAGACGGCATTCTCCATCTCAAATATGCACATCCACACTTATTTAAATCAGCCATAGTGTGTAAAATCTGCAGAAATATCCACGTTGTTGCTTCTAAAATTGTTTTACTTTGAGTCATATCATAGTCTTTAACCAAAATGAATATTTAGAGAGGTGGAACATGAAAGAGCAATAGCTTATGAGAACACACTGGACATTTACAAATATCTAGCTGTAAGTCATGCCTTTACTGTTTAACAGATATTTACATGATAGGTCAGTCAAGATGGTGAAATGATATATTGCATTAGAAACACAAGCAAAGCAACACCAGTAGGTCTATGCCAATGCGTTTTTACCTTTGCATTAATTCATAGCTAAAACCATTGTAAAATGGCTGCTGCACGTGTGCAGGCACGGATGACTATTTTCGAAAAGTTTTTTTAAGAAGCCAAAGAAAACCCATTTCAAGATGGCCACAGGGATGTCCACGTGCACAAACATAGGCAGCTGTCTTCGAATAGTTTACAAAATATTCAAAGATGACCACCCTCACGAAGCTTTGGGGCAGTAGGTGAATCTTGGAGGGGGACATTAAGACACTGGAGTAGAGACAACTATTTCAATTAAGAGAGCAAGTGGGGAGCCTGGAGAGCAAGAAGAGAGAAATGGAGATACAGTAGTCCCCAAGACCCTGCAATGCAAAGACCTTGCATCAGTAGTGGGGGATGCAACTCTTCCATTCAAAATATGGTGAGACCAAATTCCTCCTTGGGTGGGACAAACACAAGAATAGGAAAGAAAGCCATCCAATCAGTTGCATGCAACAGAGCTAAAGAAGGAAGCCATTGAATCATGGACTCCAAGCCTAGTCAAAGTCTATACTAGCTGCAATAGGCCCATTACCAATAACAGCCAAAGCTTTGCAGAGAGGATACCCAACAATAAGTTCCTTGTAAAAGTATAATGTGTTATTTTCTGAATGGCTTTGAGGATATTAAAATCAAAGTAAGAAGTGTACATCCTTGCTTACACACAAGGTGTAGAAAAAGCGGAGGCATGGGTTGATATGAACATTTATTAAAAACAGGCATTGCTTGGCGCAAGGATTTTGGACAACATTCAACTGATGAGTTGAACGCTTCACAGTCTATTAAACTGTAATTTATTTCTAGTGCTTTTTCTCATTTTCACTATATGCACAGATTTGTTGTATGCATAAATGAACAAACGTAGATTGTTGCGTTTTTAATATCAAACAGGACTGGTTTCAAGCAAATGGAAGGATATTTTCTAGGACTGCTTCTGAATACTCTATAGGAAGGCTCATAGACAAATAATTAATATTCTTTAGTAGCTCCTCTAAAATACTTGAGGGCTTCAGTGGAGCTCTATGCTTTTTCATCTCTTAAAAAATAGTAGGTGAAAGACTTCCTTTTTAACCTCATTTTTTCTATGCTAGTCTCTGTGTGCCTATCTGATGCAGGTCGACAGGAGTCTTTTGCCCAACACCTGATGCCTAAATTTGCCTTTGTGCATTTGTATCTATTTAAAGAAGTAAGTGATTTGTACCAATCACTGTTGATAATCATGGGGTCAATAAACCAGATGTTCTGAGTGAAACAGGAGTTTAAAAAATTGTGTCAAACATTGCTCCACAATGGCCTTATGTGTGCCACATTATCTGGATCACAGCCAATTATGTAAATTATTCAAATCTTGATTCATTGCGTGCAACTGCATTGCAAGTGAATTTCATAACCACATGGTCATGTCAACTTTAAGGGATGACTCATGGATGAATGTGCACAAACTGCCAGACACTCCGGAACGTTCTTCTCCTCACTACGTGGGACCGTCATCAATAACACTGCTACAGCCTATATATAAGTCACCAAACTGCCTGCTTTTGAGAATTAAGTGTCACTAAATTTTGACCTCCAATAGTTTGGTGCACCACCAGTAACGAACATGACACTGCGATCTCCACACTTTCTATGAAGAGTGAGAAAGCAGCACTTGTGCGTATGCTGATGGTGGTACTCATGATGGGTCTTTGCCAATCGGTCCCTTTAACTGTCAACTTAGAATGGAGAATCAGCATTATTGAGCTGGCTGTGGAAGTCTGAACCCTGCTCCCAAGCAGACCAGCACTTGGGTGTCTACTTTGGAGCCGCGTGTCCTTGGAACACCGATGGGTCTCCTTGAAAAACACCTAAGTGTGGTCCGTGGGAGATCCACAATTGATGCAAACATAGGGGTTACCTCTCATCTCAATGACAACATACAACCACTATCCACCTGCCATAAAAACCTTTTTGCTGTGCTCATGTGAAGAACTGCATAATTATATCCAGCAAGAAGAAAATCAGACTTCTGTACCCTTTTCCCCACCAGGCATGAGTGGCATTATTTAATATAATTCCTCTCAATTTCACACTATGCCAAGAGGAACCATTTATGCGGGAGCATGAAAATCTCTCAGAAGTGGAACCATGCAATATTCCTTGGTCAAAACTCCAGACCCTTGCCCCTAATTCCTGACTCTTTACTCTCTAAACACCTAACCTTAATAGACAAATGTAAATTCAACCACTATCATTCATTGTTTAGTTCAACCCTGTTACCACCTTCATGCATACCACGGCCCCTCCCTCTGAATCTCAATCCCTGAAGTCACAATCATATAAAATCAAAGTTCTTTATCTCATAATACTCTTTTTTGGTGGTAAATTCATGATTTAATGCAAAGACGATTTCCTGTCTTAGGGTCCGATTTCGATGCCGGTCGGATCGGAAACACACATCGTAATTCAGACAGTGGTCGGAGATCCCTGTACTGCCCTATGAATGCTGTTTTCTTCCGACTGCCATCTCGGCGGTCGGAGAAAAGCTATCAAAGTTGGGGGTCTTTCAGCAGTCGGTCAGAGTACAGAATGAATGCATCGTAATCCGGCAGTCAGACAGACCGCTTCTGATGAGACTGTGGCGGTTGGACCGCCTCCGATAGGACCGCAGAAGCCGGTCTGACCGGCATCGTAATCCGGCCCTTAGTATTGACAAGGTAGGACTGAGGAAATAGGACAGGCAAGTGCTCCACTGAAAGGCCACTGCTCCACGCCCATTCCCTAGACACATAACTGCATTTTCTTCTGTGGGATTTGGGGTTGCTCATCACTCTTGTACATTCTGCAGTCCTGTCTTTTACAAAGAAAGTTTGCCCTTGTCTTCTGCTACAGGGCAACGGAGCTCGGCTCACAGCCAAACACACACACTTTGAACAGCTTTACTCTCACACATTAATACATTCAACTCCAGTCTCAGGACACCCACTGGAAGACCTGCCAGAAAAATCTGCCATGGTTCCAAGCAGCTGCCTCAAGTCAAGTGGGAGAGCTCAAACTTTGTCCTTCCTGTCAACAAGATTAACAGCCTATGTTAGGTGACAGCACATGCACAGCAGAGGATGCGCTCTGCCTTCATCCTCGGCTTGAATCCCCTATTGGGATTAAAAGCCGGGGACCCAGAAAACAAGAGGTCACGGTACAGGACCCGGATGCACTAAAATATTAATACTCGCTCTTGCTTTTAGCAGGTTACAGGATTCCATGGATAACTTAAGGCAAGAAATCTGACTGCAGCCTCAATAAGGGATTTTTTATATTTTATTTAAACACCAAGAGCCAAGAGAAAATGCCCTTTAGTGGATTCTGACCATTCAGTACCTCGTTCCATCCGCATATGCAGCACCACTTCAGCAAAATGATGCAGCTTTATATTCCATGACTGCCACTATTATTTATAGATGTAAACAATTGATATAAAGCGCTTCCTGAAATATAAGGTTTTTTTAAAACCAAATTGTAATATGAGGGCAAAGGCTCTCAGCTGCACTCACAAACGCATTAACTACATTACTATGTGTTATGTATACGTACTCGCTACCAAATTGGGCCTACTTTATTATCCAGGATTTCTCATATTATTCACGTGCCACATTCTACCATTTATTCACCAATGCCCTGTCTATATCCCACCACAGCAAGATTAGGGCTGGAGGCTGAATATTATCTGTCCTAAAGGCTGTACTTTCTCTGTTCTAGCATCCCTCATCTTAAACTCTCTGCCCCAGTGAATCTAGGAGACTGAGGCTCAACTGGCCTATAATGTGGCTGTGCACTGTGCAAGAGAGGAACCTGGTGGTGTTTACTGCCCTCTATGCATTCACTGTAACCGCTTTGATTGATTGGCTTTATGTATTTTTTTATTACATTTATTTTAGCACTTTCTATAAAGTGCTTTACGAAGAAAGTAAACTCAGGGCACATAAATATAAAATAACATTAGTAACTGCTCAGGATCATTCTTGCTTGCAGGATGATACTAAGAGGTATTCCTTTAACAATGTGGTAAAGTCCACAAGTGAGAGAGCTGATCTTACACAAAATGGTAGCTCATTCCACAACTTGGGTGCAAGTAAGAAGAAAGAGCAGAAACAAGAGGGCGCGGGGGTGGCGAGGCATAGCAGGCACAGAGCTAAAGACCATAGAGGTGCAGAAGGAGTATACAAAGAAATATAAGAACAAAGATTTAGTGGGTCTAAGAAATGAATACATTTAAAGACAATACAAAGAAAACAATCTATATTGAGTGAAGACTGGTGACCATAATAAGGGAGCTTGATAGGGAAAGGTGTGAGAATGAGGAGATAAAGTAAATAACAGATGAATATAGGCATTTTAAATGGCTTGAATTAAATCAATTAGTCATTTCAGTAAACCAAAATATTAAAAAGAGTAATAGTTAAATCGTTGTAAAACCATGGTTTATAAGACTAATTTTAAGGTGGGAAAGGAATGAAATGCTTTGATATTAAAAATATCATGTAGATGAAAATGGAAAGTCATAGACAAAGAAGCGATGCTAGAGGCATAGTCAAGAGAGAAAGACACCGAGGTTTCTGAAGGTATAAGAGAAGGGAAGCTGGGAAGGAGCGCCTGGATACCCTCGTGGGTGATTAGCCGTGCTCTACAAATCCGGATTGATTGAAAAGAATTGCTGAAGGAAGAGGAGAAGAAAAGTTTGGAAGTTAAAAATAGAACTTTCATTTTATTTGGTTAAGCTTGAGACAGTGAGAAGCCCTCCAGGAGTCAATGGCAGAAAGACACGCAGAGTACCATGCTGATGTAATACTTAAGAAAAATAAGAGAAATGAAATACAATTTTGGAGTTATTGCCATAAAATGGAGAATTATGCTCAAAAGCAGAAAAAAGTAGAAAATAAATTATTATTATTTAAGGAAAAGAGCAAAGGACATAAGACAGCCTCTGAGAGACCCTATTCAGACAAAGCAAGGGAAAGAAAAAGGAGCCCCTTTAGGAAACCGGGAAAGATCTATCAAATAGATAAGAAAAAAACGACTCAAGAGCATGGTCTGAAATGGCCACTGCAAAGAGAAAAGAAAAGAGAAATTGAGGGTCTATTGTGTCTAATGCAGTAGATACACCTAGAAGCATAAACCAAAAAGGGTTTAGACTGTTTATTGTAAAAAGAGTAAAGGATAAAAATAGAGCAGAGCCATTTCAGTTACATAGCTAGGGTGAAACCAAGATTGAGCAGGGGATATTAAATTATGGATCTGAAGAAAAGAAGATTGTTTAAGAAAAATGAGGAAGAAAAAAAATATGTTGAAAATTTGAAAGAACATTGTGATGTATATGTAATTCTTGCACAAACCATGCAAATACATGCATTTGGGTGTAAGAGGTTTTTTCAAATTAAAATGATGTGTTGAACCTAATTTATTGAATAGTTTTCCAGTTTACAGAACTCAACACATTTCTACTAGTTTGTTTCAGATAACCTATGGTGAAAACAGTAATTATCAGATATACCTTCAGATTCTAGCAAGATGCAGTCGACAATCCCATGGAAAGCAACTAGCTTTAAGAACATGAATTTTTAAAGACAGTCTGGGTTAGCCAGGCAAATCTCCCATCTGAACATCCATTTTCTTCATATAACAAAATAAATACATAAAGAAAGCAAACATTGCATGCAAATTTCTTAAAGTCCCACGTCTCAGAGCTTACACAAGAAATACTTTTCTTATGTTCTCAATATCAAACAATATGCAAAAATGTTCTTTACAAGTCCTTCTTGGCAATAGAACCACCGCAGACCTTCCAATAGGATAAACATAAACATACACAAACATTTTTCGATCAATTTCAAAATGGCTGCCAACTTCAAACAGGATAGGAAATATTCCTTGTTTTGGTGACTTCAGTGAGACCTGGGGTATCTCACAACAGAAATATTAACCCCAAAACAAATTAATCTTTAGGGGTCATGGAGCTCAGATGTAGAGCATATTGTCATAGATATATCTGGGGACTGAAGAAAATTCCATAGTGAAATGCACCCTAAAATGAGAAGTAGATCTTAATGGGGAGCCAGACATAGCTAGACATGGGGAAAATGGCATATGATCTCGACTGGCCAGACTTTACCAGACATTGTCACCAGGTGGGTGGGTCGGGGAGGGTTTGTGGAAGAGAAAGTTGGGGGGGGGGGTGTTCCTTAGATGCAAGATGTGTATTTTTCTCCTTAAGTTTTTGTAACATGAAAATCTCAATACAAAATTCCAAAAAAAAGGTGTCATTGGAAGGCCATTAAAACAAAAGCATTGAATGTTTTGCTAATGTCCTCAAATAGTTTTTGCTTTCCATAGGATCGTGCAATGCCTGCAACTCCACAAGGGGACCGCTAATGTAGTCTTACACAGCTACACTTAACTTGGGCCACACTAGCCCTCTACGGGGGAGACTCAAAACACAAAGCATAGAAATAACTATCTAAGAGCGTGCTTCTGGCTTTCCCCCTAATGAAAGCATGTCTGGATTTTGTTTTAGGTTGGAGAAATTGAGTAAGTCAGAGTATGTTTTGCATCTAGGGCCAAGACGTGTTGCATATAGAGGGAAGTCATGGAGGATGCATATATAAAATGCCTGAAACTGTCTGTTGTTATTCAGAAATTGGAAAAATACAAAGTATTACCTGCTGTCTATTGCCACCCACTGCCCCTTTTAAAGCAATAAAGAACAAGCAGTCGTCTCTGGGCTAATGGCCTCTTTTAGAGTGTTGTGGATGGGATACTTCATCAAAATGTGGCGAATATCCTGTCTGCCCTATTACAAGTGGCGTAGGCTATAATGCACATGTGGTAAGTGCGACAGCACATCTGCCACATTTATGACACAGTATCCCATCTGCCAAACCACAAATAGGGCTTTAAGTCATGAGCAAAACCTTGTGTTACTTGAAGTGTAGCTACCAAATGATCAACACACATTATAAAGTTATGAAAGTAACATAAAAAAGGCAATCAATCAATTCAGGGTAATTCGCTGAAAGGATCCAACAACTGTGAGGATCACCACTCGAAGCACCAACAGTATTGCTCTTTTTCAAGCCTCAACACAGGCAATTAAACGTACAATAAGTGTCTAATGTGGTGCACTCCAAACGCTCTCTTAATTTCTTCCACATGCTAGTCGCCACCCACGCATTCTTCCAATTCAATTTCCATAGGGATCTGCCTATGCAGAGCTATTCCATTTCTGATGAACTTGACAATGGTCTACTATTCTGAGCTGCGGTTATACCTCTTTCTAAATGAAGAAAGACCATATGCCGATGGGTGTATAATTACACAAATAGGTAATGAGTCATGACACTAGGTGATCATGTACTATAGTCTTGGAATGCTTTTGGTGTGGTGGATCCTGGGGAAACTATAATACATTCCTCAATTAAGTGGTTAATAACACAGCAGCACCACACAATTTTCTTTACTGTGGTATTAAAAGTCCGGACAAAGCAAAGAAAGGAGAGAGGGTGAAGAGCAGTAGCATAAGAAGATTTGTCCACATCTAATGGCTTCAATGTTACATACCAAAGACATTTCAAATTAACATAAGAAGACACAACAAAACAGCTACTATGAAGAACTGTAGGTAGTAGTTAAGGCAGTCAACAGATGGCTCTGTAGGGTCAACCTTGGCCAGGGAGGAAGAGAGGTGGAGAAGAACGAACCAGGGTTATTCTCACAGGTAAGATGTAGAAGCGTTGAGTAGAGACTCAAGGGAAGAAAGAGCAACTGATTTTAATTCTCAGAAGAGGAATAATCTCATATGAGTAGTAATTGGTAATATTTGATATGTGCAGCAACCCCAAATAACTGTGGAAATCAGCAGGAACACAACTATTTCATGGCATAAGGTTCTTTCCACCATTTCTATTTTCGGTATGCTATGGTGAGCCTATAGTGTCATCCCTCACAGTATCAGGCAAACTTAAGTAACCCGTTTCCGGTAGAAACATTACATGATGATGCAGGATGTGCATGTATGCCCATGCCTTCATGTCAAGGCATGTTTACCAGTTTTCAATAAATTCCAAGTCAGAATCATTTTTTAATACTCACTTTTGCATACACTGCATCATCCATTATGCATCTGCACGGGCACAGCTCATTGATGCACAAGGATGATTGAATAAGGCCAATTTGAATTAGATGTTAACATTCCCTTCTTTGGTACTTGCGCTCCCAAGAACATCATAGCTGGTCTTCCAAAAACACAGGAAATTTGTATTTGCCATAACATTCTAATGATAGTAGAGATTCCCACATTTGAGACACATTAGATACTGACGAGTGGTAGACCACCTCTTCTCACTCTTGCGCAATATATGTTCTTATTAGCCCAATTCGATGGTATTTGCTTGATCAATTTCAGAATGAAAAAAACAGTGTCAGCTCCAGGGGGTTTCAAACCTGTAACCAGGAGCATTTACCCATTGGAATCAATCCTATGAACTATTTTACAGTGAAAAGATGTTGGGAATGCCCTTGTACTGTATCATTCTGCAAACTCTCTTGTTGTGCAGCAGTTTACAAACACCTGCATGTCTTGTTGTGGAGCATGGGGCAAGCTCTCTGGTTGTGCAGCACATTACAAATTCTCATATTTTATAATGTGGAAGATCACAACCTCTCTCATGTTTAGTAGTGTGGTACATTAAAAACTAGCATGCTTCAAAGTGTAGCAGATTACAGGCTCTCGTGTTTTGCAGTTGTGCTGAATATTGTAAACTCTCTTGTGCTTTGTAGATTAGCAGATTATAAAGTCCCATATTTTTAAGATTGGCAGACTATAACAAATCTCTTATGCTTTGCAGTGTAGCAGATTCTAATGTTTTTCAGTTTGCCAGATTATTACATACCCTCGTGTGTTGCTTCGGAGTGTAATAGAGTGCACGTTCTCATATATTTCGAGACCACAGAAAACACGTTCATAGACTGAGCTTTAAACGTGCAGCAATCACGAGCCCTGGCACTCGTGAGACCTCAGGCCCTTTTACAATCTAAAGAAAAAATAGTGAGCGTGAGAATCAATTTTATGGTCAGAAAAGAGATCAAACAGAGCCTGATCACAGCGTGAGAACCAGTGAGTCAAGAAAAAACATTTTTAGGGGAAACGGGTGTGAGACGCAAGATGCTGCATAGGTTGCTGCTGGAACCACGGATCTGAGGCAACATTGGTGAAGAGAATAGGTGCCTATTAAGAAAGATGCACTCCAGTAACTATATATCACGTCTACCTTGTTGCATCCACCCAATAGCCCATCCTGTCCTCAGCTTCTCCCCCAGACAACTGTCATCGCCGGCACCATGACGTCTCATGGTGCTGCATGATGTCAGCAAGGCTCCAAGAATACATCACAGAGGAAACATTTCTGACAAACTGTTGTGTTTCAAAATGTAACTCTTACAATCTGGCAATAAGTCAATAAGCCTCGAAGAAGCTTTCCCTGACCTTACTCCGTCCATCATATAAACCAATGGTTTATGATCAGTGATCGACGCGCTTCGCTTTTCTCGCCGTGGGCCATATTTATGACACTTTAAATAAACGCTTGTTTATTTACCACTACCCGCCTCACATCGTCATTTCAGAAACAAGCTTAGATAACTACAAGGTTATAACAGTGCCCTTTGCGGTGTTGACAAGAAGTGGCCAGATGTGGGTCACCTCAGGTGTTTCGAATGGAGGATCTTTTGTTCTGAGCAGATAGTAGTATCCTAAACTGGATTTACTATGATGGTTGAGACCAGTAGCGGCCGGCACAGATCGGGGGTGGCAGGACGGGGGGCCAAAAAGGGGAGATTATTTAATTTTTTTTACAATTTACCTTACCGTCACATCTCTCCGTCATCTCTCCTAGGAACAGGATGCAGGCAGTGACACGGCGATCAGCCAGGGGCTGGCGGGCTGGGCATGTTCTCCACGAAGGTTGTAATGCAGCCTGCATGGAGAACATGCCAAGTGCGCATGACTGTTTTGGGCGGCCCGAGAGGGCCGGCCAAGCAGTCATTGCACACTTAGGAGGGTGCTACCACTCCTCCCCTGCCCTGAGAGCAGAGCAGCCCCGCCCCACCCCATCATGCAAAGCTGCTGCAGAGGGACACATTGAAATGATTATAACATTATGTTATTATCATTTTATTTTTCCTTTCTTGCACTGCTTCAAAGTAGTGGGGCAAAGCTCCTCCGCCTTAGCAGAAGAGCCGCCACTGGTTGAGACCTAGATATATGCTCACATACATGGCTGAAATAATCTCAGATACCCAGTACACACCAATTCAGCTTCAGCTTGTCTGCAAATAACTTACCTGGCAGTCAAACTGATGAGCTGAAGGATGGTACGGACATATTGCCCAACTCTGTAAAAGTCCTAAGGGCAGCGTTGGATTGGTAACGTGGGCAGTCGGGCAATGCCCGAGGGGCCAGCATCCGATTTCACGCAGTGGGCTGCTTTTTTTAGCAGCCTGGGGGGCCGATTTGGTCGATTTATGCATTGTTCGATGCAGCCAGCGGCCCAGTGGGTGCCCGAGTGGCCTTTCTTGAGGTAGATAGGCGTCCATTACCTCCCCTTTAACAATGGGCAGAGGTGTCACTCGCTTTCTCTCGTTGGGCCGGCCCATTAATATATGCATATTAAGCGGGGGCAGGGGGCCTGAGCAAAAGTGGCCTCACTTGTTTTCAGGTTTTTTTTAGCATGCCTGGGCCGATTTTTAATCCCAATCCAACCCTGCCTAAGGGAACCTGTCTTCTGGTCTGACAAATGATACTCACAGCACATCCCTGACTGCCACAAAACATCCGCTGTCTGTGTTTGAGTGTGAAAATATGAACATATTGTCCTGTTAGCCCATTTCACACTCAGAAAAATAGGTTGGAAGCCCATTTCCAACTCTGCGATCATGATATTAGCCTTTCTCGGAGTGTGAATTAATTATATCAACGGCCCATCTCCAGCTGTGAAATAATGATATTAGCAGCCAGTCTTCGACTCTGAATTAATCATACCTTCAGAATATTTCGACTATGCAATAATGATATTGGAAACCTATATCAAAGTAAAAACAATTATATCAACTCTCTATCTGGGGCTCTGGAAAAAAATATTTCAGCATCCTAATTCTGACGTTGTCGTTTCTTTTGTTACCAAAATCTTATCTACAACTCTGAAAAAATTAAAATAGCTGTCAAGCGCAGAGTCTGAAAACCGATACCAGGAGAGCCTATGGTCAACCTAAAGGAAATTAAATCGTCTATTACGACTTTGAAATACGGCATTAATTGACCGATGTCTCAACAATTTAGAAAAACACTGGCAGCTTGCATCCGACTCAGAAAAAATGATGTTGGAAGCATATTACTGCTGAGTAGATGTAAGACCTACTTACTTAGACCTAACGGCTAGGGCGTCCAACCTCGAATCTGGTGAACTGGGTTCGAGTCTCGGCAATGACGCTGAACATCCTGTGATTCTGGGCAAATCACTTAATCTTCCCGTGCCTAACAAAAATCAATGTGTTCTCATGTAATGCAACTGGGGCTAGGTAGAGCGCTCTGATACCCGATTCAGGTCAAATTCGCGCTATATAAAACTCTGTAAAATAAATAAATAAGACTTTAGTGGGAATATTCATAGCAAACATCTTCTTTACCCAAGTGCTAGATTTCTCATCGTATTATGAGCCACTGGTTATCGAAAGGTTTTCTCACAAGATCCATGTGAAATCAGAAGACAGGAGTTCATCTAAATTCGATTCCTATGGTTGAGGACCCCTCTGCATTGTCACCTCTGCAATCTTAAGATTTGTACTTGAATAGTTCAAGGAAGATTAAGACTAGATGCTGCCATAGTCTTCTAAAATATAGAAAAAGGTGTTGCACGCCTTTCAAATCTGATGAAATAACAGTGAAAATATGTAACACTTTTGCACATTTTAAAGGCAATCTAATGAAGCCAATTGCACAGTGCTTTCACTTCGGTAATTTAATTTGAACTTTCCAAATGTTTACATTGAAAGTTAATTGAAATCTATAGCACCCCAGTGGGCGTGTCTTCTCGGTCCCTCTTTGCACAGCCTTAAATCAATGTCTGATCCCTTCACACACATCTTACACAAACAACTGATGTCCTGGCAGCAAGATTCTACAGCATGACCTCCACTCTACGTATTTACAACCCTAAAATCAAGCACATGCTTCCCGCACTCAGTCACAGCGATGGAAGGCAGTCTCCACTGAGTGATGGAGTGAAACGGGCTACAAGGCTTCTCTGTAAAGACTCACTTCGCAGGTGTGCCGCTGCTCTGTCATCACTGTAAATTAGTCAGTGGCAGCACAGCTGATAGCTTATGGTGACAGCTGTGGTGGAGCCCCAGACATTCTTCCTTCAGTTCTCAAGTCCCATGCCAGGCCTGGAAATTCAGGCAGAGACAGAAAATCTGCAGGTCTCTTCCGAAATTCCAAACATCTGTAGCAAAGTCCAAATCATTGCAGAATGTACATTTGCAGCCGAAAAACCTGCGCCGCTGATTTGTCTTTCCATGTGCAGGGCCTTGTAGAATGCACTGATCATGTGGGCAGTGCAGAAACGTGGCTCATAAAAACTTAGAGCACAATTAAGAGACAATCTATTGATAATGACATAAGAACGTATGAATGGAGTATCCAAGACTTGCGTGTTGTGGTGTTATGCTGTTCTTGATGTTTAGTCCCTCCTTTGTATTCTGTGCCCTGCTGCTCAGCCAGTGTGAGTGATGTCATAGAATGTTCATGTGTGTCTGGTTGAGTGAAATATCAGTTTGAGTGTGTAGGCTGACGAGCTGGGATGCTGCCGTCGGTGGGGCTTCTGCTACTGCTACAACTTCCTTATCATCTACAATACCTGTAACTATATACTCCTGAATGAGCTAAACAATAAACTACCTTTTGGATTCACCAGTAACTCTGCCTACCCGCTTTCTTACGTTATTTCACATGTTCCGAGATCACGTGATCACTAGTATAGAATTCCAAATATGTTATGAAGCTCCTTGTGTGGGACGGCGAATTATAAACTTGGCATCCAATGGACGTAAGATACACCACTCAAGGAGCCCCGTCGAACCAAGACAGTACGTTTACCCAGTTCGAAAGGAGCAGCTCCATAAAAAGAAAGCTGTGGCATCCTGAGTGGTTAAACAAAGAGCATTAGGCAGGCCACGCCGTGTTTAAGATGGAGCCATTAAGCCAGCGGCTCTACCGCTCTATTATTGAACATGATGCGGGGTTCTGCAGAGCGGGCTTCGCTAACATTTGTTCACGTCAAGTCGTATTATTGCCATACTCTGTATCAATACTGGGCTCCAGCCTCCCCAGACCTACTGTCTCCCCAGAGAGCCCGTTTAACCTTTCCTCGGATTGCTACACAACTGCTTCTGAAGCAGCATTGCGGGACCTCCACTCTCAAGGATAGCTGGCAAAGCCGCCTCTCCCCTGCAAATGGCCTCCCGCCTCCTGAAGTGCGGTGCCTCCCCCTTGAAGAGTGACTGCAAGGTGCCGCAGAACTCCAAAGGCTGAGGGGGAGCATATGCCACTTAACACCATCTGATGCACAGGGCAGTGGCATGGCATGCATCTTATTATTTTACAATGGATGGGAAAGGCGAGGGGATCCTGGTGAAATAAGGAAATTAAATAACCACAAATCTACCATTAGTCTTGCAGCTTGAGAATCAAGATTTCTGAGTTACTGTTACATTGCAGAGATATCTCATGTGGGCTCTGATAAAGTGTATTGTAATTACATTTGTATAGGGCTAATCCCAATAACCAGCAACACTGGACTAAACACTCACCTTGGGTTCTGGAGTAGCGTACTACCTGCTATAAAGCGCTTCACCAGCCACTGCCTATATCCTATCACCTAAGGCTGGGCAAATGCAGCAGGAACGTGTCCATGTTGGACTCCAGATATATCCAGCATACACTTCCGAATGACCAGATGGTTTCAAGTGTGCAGCCCGGCTTTATAAGGTATGTCATAAATGTAGATAATTTCTTTATTGTGTTCTTAGGGCTAAACTGGTTGGCTAATGGACATTCCTGTAAAGGTAAGGCCCGCACTTCTGTTCTCAGATAATCTTCATTTTAGTGCTGTAATAATAATTGGATGAAAGCTTCTCGTAAACTGTGAAATAAAAGCCAGATTGTGCAAAGGCAGTTAAAGAACTATAAGAAAATGAGCTCTCGTTCTCAAGATCATAGTCCCGATTACCGAATCTGCTGCCTATGCACGAATGACCCCGTGGGACCACAGATTTGTATTACAGAATGGATCACAATGCCTATTCTGTAATACTGAGTGTGTACCATTGCTGACAGTGGAAGCAGTCATGGCTGCTGCCTGGAAGCAGAAGTGGGGCGAGTGGTGGAGGAGGTGCGGGGGGGGTCTGGTTTAAAAAAAGAAAACACTTGCTCCCCGGCCAGCCGCCGCCATCTCTCCTGCGTCCTCTTCCGTGGAGAAACAGGAAGCACCAGGGCTCCCACGCTCCTTGCAACCAATCACAACGCTGCAATGCAGCGCTGTGATTTGTCTGAGCGTCGTAACACGGCGCTCAGCCAGGGGCTGAAGGGGTGGGCATGTTCTCCATGCAGGCTGTAATGCAGCCAGCATGGAGAACACTGAAAGTGCACATGAAGATTTTAGGCGGCCTGAGAGGGCCGACCAAACAGTTATTGCGCACTAAGGAGTGTTCTACTACTCCTCCCCTGCTCTGCAGCACCGCCCGCCCCCTCACGCAAGCTACCACAGCAGGAGGATAAGATAAAATTATAATAAAATGTTGTTATTATTATTTTATTTTTTCCTTTCTATTGTTGCTTAATTGCAGTGGGGCAACGCCCCTCCGCCTTAGTGGAGGAGCCGCCACTGAGTGGGAGCACATTAGAGAGCCTTCCCTTATGTGCACAGGAGCATGGCTCTAAGCAAATGAGGGAATTCCATTGCCACATGCATGCACTATAATGGTAAGGCATGTGCACCAGCAAAGAAGTATGCAGAATGAATGACGGCCAGGAAGGTTACACCCAAATCTAACAAGCTTCGTCAAGGCAAACCGGTCTTTTGCTCATTCATGTTCGCGGGCCCCGATCACTCCAAGGACACAACATTTTCACTCACCCCGTAGAATCATTGACCAGCCCAGTCCCCAAGCACTTGCCAGCCTGCCTCACTTGCTACAAGAGCACAAGTAAGGCTTGCATGAGGAGTCATTACTCTTTTATCAAGATTTTTGTACCACATCTATAGACTTTCATTGACCAGCTGTTTCTCTTTAATGTCTATGCGAAGCGTTTGAATTATTTGCTAACTCTGAACCCCAGACACAATTTTTGAGGTATTTTTTACACTAAAATGTATCATTTTAGCTAAGCTTGGTAATCCTTTTAAGTTCCTTATTTAACTGTATAGTTGTTTGGTGGTGTGCTCCATACCAGTCTTACATTTAACCTGGGAATAAGCCTTACTGCTTACACAAACCTATCACTGATAAAGCAATGTAACCTTAAGAAAAAGAAAATAAAGCTTGTGGGTAGTTCGATAGCCTACCAGTCAAATTCCTAGCATATGTACTACAGAAACCTCTTAAAAGACACGTATGTGCATTGCCTTCAGTGAGTTCAACACAGATATACTTCAATGACCACACTCTTACTGTTAGGTCATGGTTGAACAGTCTGCTGTCTTCAGTAGGTGCAAAAGAAATGTAGAGAATTGGAAATTGGACAAAAGTGTGTGATCTTGTCTTATTTACTATAGAGCTGGGGCATATACAACTCTGGGGTCTACCAGCGCTAACACTGGAGATGTCCTACTAAAAATATCACCCAAAGGAAAAATTGGCAGATCACTTAATGAACTTGCCCAAGAAAGAAAACCGCGGAGGAGCCTAGCGCGCAACCAAGATGGCCGCGTAGGTGCGAGGCTCCCGAGGACCTCTGCAACCTCCTACATTTATCCTGTCTTCATCCTGCATCGGTTGAGGGGACTGTGTCAGTGAGCCTGAGCCGAGGTGGTACCCGTTTCCCGTTTTCGAATCGGACCTCGGGTGCCGGAGTGAGCACCGATTGAAGTTTGCGGCCTACTTCTCTCCTGACCCCGGATTCGCGTTTGGGGGCGACCCAGTGGCAAAGTGAACAACAACGGCGGGCTGGGCCTGGCGAGTCGCGTACCCCACACTTTCACTTTCACTTTTGCGCCCCCTTGCCGTTTTCGCAAGTGGGATCACGGCGCTCTTTGTGTTGGGGTGGCCTCGCTGGGAGACCCTGCCTGCCTGCCTGCTGTGGCCCGCTCTGCCGTCCTGGGGTGGCCCCCCGGAGCTCGTGGCCTTGATTGCTTGCTCTTCACTGCGTGACTGGTGCGGGTGTGAGACCCGCGACGATGGCCACGAAGCAGGATGGGGATCGTTTGAAGGCCAAGTCAACCCGGCGTGGCGCCGCACATCAGACCAACATCATGGACCGCTACACCCTCCCGAAGGGGTCTCCCGGCGGATCGCACAAGTCCTCTGAGTGCCCCCCGGATGCCCCGAACTTGCCCGCGGTTCTGTCTTTGCAAGACGTCATGAGCGCCATTGCTGAGATGAAGGCCTCGGTGGGCCAGCAGTTCGACACTTTAGCGCACAAAATCGACGCGGTCCTCATTGATGTCAACCTTGTGAGAGCTGATCTCTCTAAGACCAACGACCGGGTCGACTCTTTGGCCCACACCGCGTCGGGCCTCACGACTGAGGTGGCGGCCCTTCAAACGGAGGTGCACCGGCTCCGTCAGGCGAGTGCGCTCATGGATCGGCGCCTGGAGGACTCCGAGAGCCGGGCCCGGAGGAATAATATCCGCATCATCGGAGTGCCCGAGGGACGGGAGGAGTCGGCGGCGGATCTCTTCGTGGAGGACCTGATCACTACCCATCTCCAGCCTCGAGGGCTGAGTAAATTCTTTGCCGTGGAGAGGGCCCATAGAGTTCCCGGGGGCAGACCGAAGGTTGGAGCCCCTCCGCGGCCTCTTATTGCCCGTATCTTTAACTTTCGGGACCGGGATGCGATTTTGCAAGCTTCCAGACTGCAAGGGCCGATTAAGCTGGAGAACATGGAGGTGAACTATATCCTGACTTCACCCAAGCGGTCCAGAAGCAGAGACTGAGTTTCCTGAGCGTCAAGCGGCGGCTTCGAGGCATGAACTTAAAATACGCCATGCTCTTCCCGGCCAGGCTGCGGGTGGAGGTGGATGGTCGCACTCACTTTTTTGACCGTCCTGAAATGGCCGGGACTGGCTGGACACTTTGTCTGGGGGTCATGATCGGGATGGCGGGGGGGGGCTGCGGGAGGAGATTGCCCACTGGACCGGGTCTGAGGTACTGATGCCGGGGCTCACTCCGGATGACGCGGCCACTTTCGGCCAAGCTTAGGGTCTTTTGTTTGTTGTACTCGTCTCCCCTCATTTGGAGGCTGTGCGGGGTCTTGAGGGGGTACTCTTTCCTCCTCTAGGGGGGTCTAGCTAGTTCCACTTATATAGGGGCGACAGGCACACTGCAAGTTGGGGGGGCTGTCTGGGCTCATGCAGGGGTGCAGGGAGGGGGGAGTTTTGTTGGGGCGGTTGGGTTGGGGTGGGGTATTGTTCATTTGTACCACAAGGCAAAAGTATTGTTGTGCTATTCCTAAAGTGCTCTCGGGGGGACGATTGATCGCTTTCGGCTATGATGGGGGGTAGGGGACTGAGTCTTTTGTCCTGGAATGTCAATGGACTGGGGGACAGGATAAAACGGGGTGTGGTCCTGCAGTTTCTGAAACGAATTTCACCTGATATAGTTTTTCTGCAGGAGACGCACCTCATTGGCAACTCCTTTCGTGCTATGAATCGACGGGGCTACCGCCTTCTGGCCCATTCGGGCTTCACGTCTGGTTCCAGGGGTGTGGGCATCAAGGCTAAAACCTCGCTCCCATTGGAAGTTGATGAGGTGCTCCATGATGACAGGGGACGTTATACGGTTCTGGTGGGTAGAATGGAGGGCAGAGTGATTGTTTTTGTTTCTGTCTATGTCCCGCCAGGGTTGCAAACGACTACTTTTGCGGATCTGGGGCGCCTCCTCCTTGGCCTTCCGGAGGGGATTCTAGTGGTTGAGGGGGATTTCAACGCGGTGGTTTCCGGAACTGAGGACCGTCACCCCCCTAGGGATCTCCCCCGTGCCCAAGCGTGGTTATCTGGCCTCTTGGATACTTTTGGGTTGGTGGATTGTTGGCGTTTGAAACACCCTATGCAGAAACAGTATTCCTTTCATTCCGGGGCCCATGGCAGTCTCTCAAGGCTAGATTATGTCCTGGTGCCGGCGGCGCATGCGGGGAGGATCGGGGAGGTGCGCCATTTGGCGCGGGGTATTTCAGACCACTCCCCGCTCCTGTTGCACTTCGACATTCTCCCGAGGGGGGAGGGTAGGGTGGTCCCGATTAATCCCTGGTACCTGCGTGACCCCACCATTCGCGCAGAATTGGTTAAATCCCTTAAGCGATATTTTGACGATAATGTGGGGTCAGTGTCATCGGCGGTCTCCCTGTGGGAGGCTTTCAAGACGGTACTCCGGGGGGAGGCCCTGTCCCTTATTTCCCATTCCCGGAGGCGCGAGCGGGAGGAGGTGACCCGTGTTGAAACTGAGATAACCGAGTTGGAGGGTGACCTAGAATGTGGGGTGACGGATGACAAACTACATGTTCTCCGACTCAAGCAGGCGGCCTATAAGGCCCTCGTCACGGAGGCGGCCAGGGGCCTCAGTAGAGAGCAACAGGGGAGACTGTATGATGGGGGTGATAAGGCTGGGAAACTGATTGCGTGGCTGGATAAAAAGGAGAGAGCGAGTCGAGTTGTCCCGTCGATTGAGAAACTGGATGGTGTGTGTGTCACTGAACCGGAAGAAATTGTTGATTGCTTTGCAGAATATTTCCGTGGGGTGTATTCCCCGGTGTCCTCCCGCTCGGAAGATGATTCCCATGCCCTGCTCAGGGATATCGCGCTGCCTTCCCTTTCGGAGGAGGACAGGGTGTCATTGGACGCCGCCCCAACATCTGAGGAAATTGCCCTCGCCATACGTTCGGTCGCTTCCGGCAAGGCCATGGGTCCTAATGGTCTTCCTATCGAATTGTACAAGCTGCGACCAGATACGCCGGCGCCGCATCTCCGTGCTATGTTCCTCGCGGCCCGTTCGGCGGGTTCCCTCCCGCTAGACCAGCGTCTGGCTACTATCGTGGTTATTCACAAGGAGGGGAGGCCGCGGGACCGGGTCACGTCCTACAGGCCCATTTGGCTGCTGAATGCGGAACCCAAAATTCTCGCCAAGGTGTTGGCCAATCGGCTGGTTGGCGTGGTGTGCGATCTGATTCACCAGGATCAGTCCGGTTTTATCCCTCATCGCAACACTGCGCTCAACCTGCGGCGCTTGCATGGGGTACTCGCGCGTGTCCCGTTCATACGGGAGCCGGCCATTTTGGTGTCCCTGGACGCCACTATGGCGTTTGACACACTTGAGTGGCCATATATTTGGGCGACGCTGGCGAAGTTTGGGTTTGGCCCGGGATTCATCGGTTGGGTGAAATTGTTGTATTCCGGACCGCTGGCGCAGGTGGCTGTAAACGGTAGAGTGTCGGCTCCGTTTGAGCTGGGCAGGGGCACGCGGCAGGGCTGCCCGTTATCGCCGCTCCTCTTCGCGCTTGCCTTGGAGCCCCTGGCGGAGTGGCTGCGGTGGCATCCTTCTATCCGTGGTCTGCGATGGACCCCCGAGTATGAGGACCGCGTATCTCTTTACGCTGATGATATTCTTTTGTACCTGGCTTCCCCGCGTAAATCGCTGATAGTGCTGGTTGATGTATTGCACTCATTTGGCCTCAACTCCGGCCTAGTCATCAATTGGGCTAAATCTTGTGTGTATGTCCTCTCTGGGGAGGCTCCTATCCTTCCGCGGGGTTGTCCTATCCAGATTGCCCCGCGGGGATTTAGGTACCTGGGTATCTTCATTACCCTGGACGCGGAGGCCCGGTATAAACAGAACTTGCTTCCCCCCCTCCAGCGCCTGAAGGATGATGTCGCGCGTTGGAGGCGCTTGCCGCTCTCGCCGCTCGGCCGGGCGGCATTGTTTAAGATGATGTCGCTGCCACGTTTCCTGTACGCCTTACAGAACACAATGGACGTTGTCCCGGCGCGCTACTTTCGCGAGGTGGAGAGTTTGCAGCGCCACCTGTTCTGGGAGAGTAGACCGCGTATCGCCCTGGCGAAGCTGACGCTCCCGTGGTACGACGGGGGGGTTGCCCTCCCAGACATCAAGCGATATTACTGGGCCTCCCAGCTGGCTGCGATAAATCACGGCCTTTACGGGCCCGCTCTAAACCCGGCCTTTGAGATGGATAAAATGTTACTGCCGGGCGGCGACTATAATCGGGCGCTTTATTCTAGCTCGCTCGACGCACGTCTGACGGGCCCCACGCGGGTCATGGTGCGAGTGTGGCATGCCGCTAACTTGGCGATGGGGTGGAAGGATCGTTTGACCCGGGCGACGCCACTATACGCATCTGAGCGGCTGGGCTCCCTGTGGACCTCGAAGGGCTTTGAGAAGTGGGACATGATAGGCATCAGCAGGGTGGGCGATCTCTGGACGAGGGGGGGGATTCAAAACGTTCGATGTGCTGCAGACAGAATTCCAGTTGCAGGACAGGGAGTACTTTCGATATATGCAGATCCGTCATGCGTTGTGCTCCGTATTCCCGGACGTTGCCTCCATCCCGGAGTACTCCCCTCTGGAGGATAGAGTGCTAGATGGGCATGTACCGGACGCCACGATTTCAATAATTTACAAAAAACTCATCAATGATCGCTCGGGACTGCTGACTGGCCTTCGTGAGGCGTGGGGGGCTGATGGATTGGAGCTGGATGACGAGGATTGGGTGTCTGCGGTGGCCTCCCCGAAAGAGGTGGCCATACCGGCTCGCCTTCGCTTCGTCCAGCTCAAGATACTCCATAGGGTCTATGTTACGGGGCCGAGTCTGATGCGTATGGGCTATGCTGTGGACGGGTTGTGTAAGCGTGGGTGTGGTTCTTTGGGGACCTTTCTCCATATATTGTGGGAATGCCCGGAGGTGGCGCGATTCTGGCGTGGTGTGCACAAGGTCTTGCAGGCAGTCACGCATGTGCCGCTGCTGCCCGAGGTGAGGAGATGTCTTCTGAATGTGTGGGAGCCAACCGACTACTCAGTGCCGCAGACGTGGTGGGTGACTCTGGGATATATGGTGGCCAAGCGTGATATTGCGCAATTGTGGGGTTCCCAGAGGTCACCGACTGTCTTGGCGTGGAAGGACAACATGGATTGGTGTATGTTTCGGGAAAAGGTGGTGTATGTTGCGAGAGGTAAGCCTGGGAAATGGGTGAAAGTGTGGGGCCCCTGGAACGCCTACCGTGGGGGAATCTGTACCCCGCCGCTGACGCCTGATCCGTCACCGGCCCCGTCTCCCTAGCCTGCTTGTCTTCCTGGTTCTGGGCTTGAGTTCACTTTGTCTCCGTCCCGACCTATCCCCCCCCTTGATATTCCTGTGGACCGGTAGGGTCCCTCCCAGGGGAGCACATGCTATTGTTTCCGATTGTGGGTTGCCTTGTGGACTCGTTTTCTTCGTTATCTATATAAAAATGAAACCGTTGTGTGGGGTCCGGATGGTGTGGCTGCCAACGCTTCTTTCAACTCCTGTGATCTCTCTTCTGCCGCAGCGTGTGTTCTACTGTTTGTATTATATGCTCTTTCTGTCTGCTAGCGGCCGGCCTGAAGGTTGTAGGCCCATCTTTGTATATCTTTTGGATTCTGTAATAAACGGTTTAAAAAAAAAAAAAAAAAAAAAAGAAAGAAAACCGCATCTTGTGAGACACCCTGCCAAGACCATCCAATGTGAAAAGAGACAGTGCTTGTCCACGCTGAATTCGATCTTTGTCCTTTATCTAGTTGTAGTCAACAACATGTGATATTTCACAAGAGTGGACTAAAGTCTACAAGTGTGGAATAAAGTCTACAGAAGTCTACAGCTAGTTAAAGTATCTTCGTTTTAACTTAATGCCTCCTTATCTCTCTGAATTATCCTACTAATTGTTTCAGAACAAAGTTTTGGTTACAATCTGAAGGCCTCTTTAATTAATGGGCTCACTGGAATTATTCCCTCAAACTGCATGTGTGTGTTTTTTAAAGCAGGGGATGAGTGTGAAAATTCTAAGAAGCAACCAGCAGGAAAGGAAAGTTACCTTACAAGAAAATAAATCCTGAATACTAGAGTGCTGAAAACCTGTTCACTTCTGGGCCAGCGTCGGGGATAAGAACTGGTGCCCCCCCCCGAATTTTACAGAGCATTGCAGGTCATTGATCAGGCTGTCCACTTCACAATGGTTAGGTTGAGACTAGGACATAAAATACTGTGGTGGTCATCATACTTCATTCGAATGCAGAGGTGAGAACCCTATCAACGGACAGAGTCGCCCAATGACTACCTACTACAAGAACTGACAATCACTACAAGAATGGAGACAGTCGAAACAATACTTACAGTCAACACGATAAACGTGAAGAATGTTTTAATAACTTGTGCACTTTCCTTAATGTCTCGTAAAATTGTATTAATCCTTCTAATTACTGTTGCTGATAAAAAGTTGGGAACTTTTATAATGGTTTTATCAAAAATTGTAAGATATTTTATTTTTTGCGTATGCAATGCTTTTAATTAATCAAGCATAATAAAATAAACTTCAAACCTATTGAGTATTCCTCTAGTGATATGGATTTTTAAATACTACACAATCAAGTGTTGTTTGGCTTACTACATGCACGGTATAAGGCATACAACTGTATTAGATAGACAATTGTCAATTTATTCATTCATTTGAGAGTTCTATGGAATGAGATGTGTCTACTTTCTTTCGGTTACTTCGGAGTGCTCCAAGTCTTGAAGAAAGAAAATTGGATTTGGTCATTTTCAAGGTTTGCTGGAGTCTCATTGGTTAGACAGAACCTTCTCCGATCTTCAGATGCACCCCCCTCCTTCTGCAACTAATTCATTTGTGGAATCTTTTGAAATATCTGTTTTCTGAACTGGATGTACTTCTTAGGTTCTCAGATTTGGATTTAGGGACTTCCGTGGCTTACAGCATCTTATTCCTAAGTATCTGCCTCTTCTTGAGTTAGAAGGAATTTTGTGCGATGCAGAGAGTGGATGTTCCTGTTTGGTAATAATTGACGATTTATGCAAGTAGATATTTTGGACCTTTTCAGAGTAGGGTTTGTGGACAGTCCAGAGGACCTTGACCTTAAATCTTATATCCAGTGGGAGCCATTGGGTGCTTTCAGAGCGTGTCTGACATTGTTGTGTTTGCTACCTGGATTTGCAACCGTTGGATCTTGTCGAAGAGTTCCTCCACTAGTAGATGACATTGCAGAAGTCATGACGTGTAATAGCTAGAGCTTGCATGCATGAGCTCCAAACAGTGGTCATTGTGGCGATGAGCTATGGACGGAGTACAAAGGTCTCCCACATTAAGGAGTCTGCTATTTCTTTGCAATGGAATGGGTGGATTGGTGTTTTGACATAGGAGGCCCGGATCTCAGTAGTTCCAGAAATTGTTCGGGCCATACAATAACATTTTTACTAGAGCTTAAATTGTAAATATCGCACAAAGTAACCAAAAACCTGTGAAATTGTATCGGAGAATCGTTTGGCATTCTGCTTAGATGCTGATCAGCAAATGCATGGATTTTGGTACCTTAGACAAAGTGATTTTGTGCAACATTTTCAACCCACAAATCCTGCAATGGTGACACGTGTAATTCTTTTGATGTAATCTAATGGCACCCTGATACACAACAGTTGTATCTAGCCTGCTACAATGACATTCCTCGTCCTTTTACAGCACTCCCTGCTCACCGTGCATTACTGTTTCGTCTTAGGTGCCTACTGCTGCTAAAACAAGTGAAAGATATCCCTTCTGCATTGTGTAAACTTCACCGGAAATGATGTGCACTACTTATGTTTCAGCTCTCTTCATGTTATCGCGTTGTATATATGCACACGCCTGCAGTCAGCCACATGCTGACTTCAATCCAAAGTGCTGTTTCATGCCAGCTACATGACACTGAGCCTGCTGCGCGTGGCAGGAGCGCGCGATAAGGGGCAGGGAAGCCTTGATTACGCATACCTGCCGCGTGCGCCTGCTCCCGGAATAATGCGTGCTCTGTGCTGCCTGTGCTCTTACCCGCCATGCGTGGCTGCTCTAGTAAGAAGATCCGGTTGATGTGGACCAAAGGTGCACACAAGTTGTGCCACACACTCCTGCAGGTTTTGTAGCAAAAAAAAACCAAAAAATGTAGACAGTGGTTGCAGAATCGATGCCGAGTTTTTTAATTTCTTTAAAGTTACAGGAATTTTTATGCAGCTCTGCCAGTCTCCTTCAGGTTAGTTATTAAGCAAAATATCGTTTTTTTTGTACCTAGGTCACAGCTCTTTCGCTGCACTGATGCTCATCATGCGATCTGCAAAATTGCGGGGCTAGATGCATCCGCGAGCGGCACTTCTGGAAGACTGCTGATAAGTGGCATTATTTCATGACGATTAATATCTGGTGGATTTAATCATTAACCCATTTGTTCTGATTTCGGACATTGCGAAGGGAACTCCCAACTTGGTGTCTGAACATGCAACAAATTTGAAATAGAGGCATAAGAAATACATATTATAAAGCTATGTCAGTTAACTTTTTTGGAAATGTGATTGTCTTGAAGTTTGTACATTTTATGACATTGCACTGAGCGCTGCAAGCCCATTCATCCACTGATACACCATCAGCAAGTCAAATGGAAACTCTGCAGCTTGAATTTGCGGCTTTAGACCTTTGTGGCCTTGCAGTGTGTTTTTTGGGAAGGGTGGCACTGAGGAAGTCATCCGATACCCTTTCTATCCTTCCACCCAACAACTAGCAATCGGGTTGATGTAATGGTTACATCTTTAAACTCGAAATTGTTAACTGCATAAAACCGGATTCAAATTCCATGCGTTGTTGCTTTTAAGTCTTCTGTCTAGAATTTCTCTCCAGCCTTCATGGTTTTCACAGACCGCTCTTAGCTTTACCCGAGTGGGCCTGTCGGCACATTCTGTTTGTTACCCGTCATGCTTCTAATTTCTGATCCCAATGCAAGCACAAGTTCCTAAGAAAACAAAAGAGAAACTAAACCGAGGCCTTCGGAATCCCATGAGGCAAAGCCGAGTTATTCATGACTTACAGATGCCAGGGAGCACCACCACCAAAATGCACACTATGCGGTTCACGATTTCTTGGGAAGCAAGATATATACAGCCATTACAGGTCGAATTATATTGCGATCGTGAAATAAATACGATTATGGCATGGACCTTTATGCATCAGTCAATAATACTGAAAAGAGAAACCGTAAACAACAAAACAAGACTTGAATGTCTAGCGTATTTCAACGCGTTTATTACAAATTCAATCGCGATAAAATTCTAGTCCATGTCTTAAAGGAAGATATGAAAGTAAAACTGAATTGTAACTCATACATTCCTACACTTTCCAAGAGATGTAGGAACCTTAGCCATATCTTGCTAATTAGAATACTGATGAATATCTAAGCCGGAATTCGGTTTGAGTATTTAAATCAGTTTGGCTTTACTTCCTCTTTCTGCTATCTTTCTGACTTTTGTGCTGCATTAGATACAGCATCTTTAAAAGAGCTATGAACATTTAAATTTCTGTTTTAAAATCTTAACTTGGAAAACAAAATAACATGAATACTTGACAAGGGACCTCTCTCACATATGATCAGGTGGATCTTGCTGGTGGAAAGTCCTGACACAGGAACTTTATAGGTGAGCTAGAGTGCAGAAAAGCAGATTAGCTCTAAAGACGCACCTTTTTTAGGTTTTTATTTCACTGGGCTTGAGACACCTGGATGAACAGTGATAAGAGACATGGAAACATAGCGCACACTGTAAACACATCAATCTGTTCATTCCTTGATTTTACTTGGTTCTTGCTCAATGTATTCTAATGTACACATTCTATCTACATTCAAGAACTGAATGTGCACACGCACTTGAGATGTAAGGATCCAAAAGTGGGCGTGGTGTACTATAAAGAATATGTATGCTTGTTTTACTGGGGTTCTCACGAAACTCTACTCCATATATTGTGCAAAGTATTCGACTGTAGAAAACATTCTTTACAGGGATTGGCAAGTTTTAAAACATCACTTCTGACAGACATCATTTGTGGTGAGAGTGATTATTAATATTTGTTTTTTATATGCTAAAGAGGAATTTTAGAGTCTACAATGAACAGGCACCGAGTGTTCATATTGTGTAATACATTTTTGGGTCTGGATTTTCACAGTGCAGCTGTCAAACAGAACTACTGCACTATACATAGAGAGGTCTTTGAATTTGTCTGCCGCAGACCAAATGAGTATTCATCACTCACCTAAAGCTATTGGCTGTGTGTGTGTATCCTTCCACGTGCACTCCAGTACTTGCATTGCACTGCAATGGGGACTAATTTACAACCACAGCCCTCTCTGCTCTTGTTTGTCTTGCAATAAAGTAATAACGTGTGTTTGCACATTAAACCCTGACCTATTGGCGTTGCCAATTGCTTTCTATATTATACCCTTCGGACTACGCCTAATTCCTCGAGAGGACAGTGGTCTTGAAGGAGAGTATTTTGTACCGGGCAACGGACAATGAGCATCTGCCTTGGTAATATCCAGACCTGATCCTCTGTTGGTCGGTCAGGTTGAATTGTATGGTGCAAATTATCAGCTGTGAGTGTATCCAGGCACTGGAGCAAGAGTGTAGACCAGGTGGAGCTCCTAGTTGCAGACCAGGTCCTCAATTTCTTGAGGGAGTTGAGTAGTGAAGGTGCAGTCCTGATGTGTTGAGGGAGTTCATTCCAGGCCTGGGCAGTGAAGCACCCTCATGAATTTCTTCTGCAGATGTAGGGGACATGTGCAAGGGTGAGACAGGCTGGGGGTAGCTGTCTGGTTGGATGGTAGTTAAAGTTAGCAGGTCTGGTGTTGTGGAGGGCTGAGTAGGTGTGAATGAACAGCTTGAATCGGCATCGGTTCTGGATGAGTAGCCCGTGTAGTTCAGTGAGTGCTTCTGGGGACATATAGGATGAGTCTGCTGTGGTGTTTTGGATGGTCTGGAGTCTTTGAATGTGCAGGTTGGAGTTGCCAACATAGAGTGCGTTGCTGTAGTCAAGGCTGCTGATCATGAAGGCCTGGGTGACAGTGTGGGGAGCCATTTGAAAATCTTGCGAAGCATTCTGAAAATGAGGCAGCAGGATGCAGTCAGTGCATTAACCTGTTTATTCATTGTGAGTTTGTCTTCAAGGGTGATACTGGGGTTTCTGGCGTCGTCTGTAAGGAAGTTCTAGTTTGGCTGGCCACCACAGGCCGTATTACACAATGGGGTGCACCTTTCTAAGCGTGCTCCCATTGCAAACAAGGAGAGTGCACCATATTATATTGAATGCGCTGCCCCCAGGGCAGTCACAAAGCTGTGCTACCCGGGAGCAGCACATTCAAGTGAAACATGGAGCAGCTTTGAAGCAGCCACTCCGTGTTTCACCGTGCAGGTGGTAACCCGCTGGCACTTTTAAGTGGGGTGAGAGATCCCCTTGCAGGTGGGTGCAGGGAGTGACTGCACCCACCTGCAAAGGTATGTCTGGGGGTGCATAGGACCCCCTTTGCCCCCTCCAGAGAGCGGTCATTCTGACAGCTTCTTTGCCTCCATGCCCGCATCTATAATACGGTGTGGGCCAGAGGCAAAGAGATTCCCTCATGTGCATGGGCCATGCCACCATACAAATGAGTGAATGCACCCACCTGTATGGGTATGTTTGGGGGTGCATAGGATCCCCTATGCCCCCTCCAGAGGGCTGTCATCAGGAAGCGCACTGACAGTGCCCCACCTCTTAGGTGGCACACTGTCAGTGTGCCTTTTGACAGCTTCTTTCCCTCTACGTCCGCATTTAAAATATGGTGCGGGCGCAGAGGCAAAAAGATTCTCTCATATGCATGGGCCACGCCACCAGACAAATGAGGGAACGCCCTCTGATGATGACTCTGATGCTATATGTGAGCCAGGGCTATCTGTATTACAAAAGGGGCTGCACAAAAGTCTGTGGCCCTTTCTGTAATACCAAAGTGCACCAAGGGTGGGCAAAGTGGGCGGAAACTCCCATTGCGGCCCCAGAGTACTTTGTATAATACAACCTCTGGATTCATTCCATGCTGAGCGCTTGCTTCAGAAGATCAGGATCTCCGTTTTGTCTGTGATGAGTTTTAGGCGGTTATCCCCTCATCCAGTTGGCCACGTTGTTCATGCAGGAGGTGAAGTTAGTCTTGGCAGCATTGTTCTAGTCAGTGAGGGAGAGGATGAGCTGTGTGTTGTAAGCGTAGGAGACAATGTTGATATCATGGGCTTATATAATGCAGGTGAGGGGATGCCATGTATGTGTTGAAAAAGGGTTGGGCTGAGGGAAGATCCTTGGGGGGCTCTGCAAACGAGCTTCTTGGGTTCAGCGGTGTATGCGGGGGATTGTGACTCATGGGTTCTACCTTGGGTGACCTCTTGAATTCCTGAGCCGTGCAACTTTCTGCAAATACTGCCCTGGTTGAAAAGCCCTGAACTCGAAACTTGTTTCTTCATCAGAACTAGCACCACGAAGTGGCTCTTTTTCACAAGCCTGCACTTTACAAATCAATAAATTCATTAAATAATATTGCTGTGTGCCAATTTTAATGTTCATAATGCATTGAATAATAGGCTGTGGAAGAATATGTTCAGTTTGCATTTGTTTTTTCTCATAATATTTCCTAAACATTTTGATCTGACTATGGGTAAAGAACTATTGAAGTTCGATACTTGGGAAATGCTGGCAGTACGCTCCGCACGGATGGAGTCTAATGAGCCTGCATGAGACATCAATGCCTCACTGCAGATTTGCAGTATGGCTTAGGTGGTACAGTTGTCAATACTCTTATAATGCCTTCTCTAGGCTTAGATTTTTCCCAACTCAACCCATGTTTTAAATTTTTTATTTGTGTTATTTTCTCACTCATGTATCATGTATTCTGCCTCCTAAACACGACAAAAGGGCTCTAGAATATTTTTAATGCTTGTGTTGTAACACAAACTATACTGACTTGATGTGAAAATGTGTTTTTTAAACAAACACTACTGGGTGGCAAAGTGCCTAAAAAGTAGTGTTAACCCACATCAACGTCCATACGCAATTGTCCCCTGTCTGCCAAATTACAGTATATATACATGATGTATGGCAGTGCATGGTAAGATGGGGTCATCTCTTCTTCATGTTCTTGACTGACACAAAGAACAACTACTAAAAAGTGCTCCCTGCGCTAACAAGTTGCTTATCTCATTAATAAAGATGCAAGTCGGGTGTGCCCACTGTAGGTCCAAGAAGGCTAAATCCAGGCGCGCAACACCCATTGGACTCAAAGGGCTTCAGCCCCCCCCCCGTCGTGTGCGGCAGCCCGGGATGAGACACCTTCCCGGGCAAAAAAGCAGCCGCACCCGAGCACTTCACAGGTCTTTAAACGACCATTTGCATGTTAATGAGGCCTTGCTGTTGTTTCACCCCTTCTAAGAGCCCCTGCAGCTCCACTCTGCCAATTGCTTAAAGTTCAGCCCCCCCCGAAATTTTTGCTCAGCCCCCTCCGAAATTTGGCTCTAGTTGCGCCTCTGGCTAAATCCATGTCACGTTTTCAGAAAAACCACTTAAGATAATTTGAAATACATTAATTAACGTAAATGGGGCTCACGTACATGGTCAGTGTTTATCCTCAACATCTGGCACACGTCTGGCCTTCCTGAACTTGGATGGACACCCCCTGATCTTGATGGCCTGTGGGTGCTAGCAGTAACAATAAGCCTTCATGGATGCATAGCTATTAAGCTTACGTCAGAGCCCACCACCATGGCCGGCTTTAGGGCTGTACGACTGGTGCAGCCACACTGGGTGCTGGCCTGTGGAGGGGTGCTGCGTTTAGCAATAACTTATGATTGGAGAGATAAGGGGCACTTTTGATCTGTGGTAGTGAGATAATCCAAGGAGGAGGTCATAGGGAGTGGGGGCGCCAAAAATGATTGTCGCACCCGGCGCCACCAGCGCTAAAGACGGCTCTGCCCACCCCACCCTTAGGTTGCTCTTTGGCAGCGTTGTCGAGTCATCTCATTAAATTACATTCAGCGCATGCCTGCGTTATTCATCTTGAAGAGACCCCGCTACCATTATAGAAAATGGAGTCAAAACCCTCATACAATTTGCCCCCAAGACGAACTTTGTTCCAACCCGCCTTTCATTTTTCGGAAGCTGGATTTGCGCCATTAATATATGCGTTCTTTTGTGCATTAAACGCCTTGTGCGCTTCATTCATTGGGCACCTCGGTCTCCTGCTGCCAATCGTGTCTCTCGCTGTAGACCTGCATTTAAGCTGCGGCTGCTGAGACCGAGGACCGACCCAGCAGCACAATGCCCCATCTAACGCTGTGATAGCAAGAGAGCCCGATTCAAAGCTCTTTCTCCTCAAGAATAATGCTTGGGGCTAGCTTTGAATTACATTATTCAGATTATATATTGTCCGACTGCTGCAACTTTGCCACAATGGTCCCGCTTTTGAAAAAGATTTTCCTCGCCGTCTCAGTGCCTCTTCATTTCATTCCCTCCTGCGCTTTCTTACATCTGAGGATATTGCTGCCTTTGCGTCATTGTGAGAAGGCTCTGGCCAAGGCATGCGGCTTTGCACTGTCAGGAAAGCCATGTCCGTCCATGCCCCGTTGTGGCAGTCGAGCACTACCTTCATTGCAATCCTTTCACAATGCAGGGCGCACGAAGACCATAGAGACTGAAGCAGCAACAATGGATTGTTGAGACAAGCCAACCGCAAAGCATGCTGGGCTCTCAAGGAGACAGAATAAGCAACGGGTTCAGATAAGGCCTAACGTCCATCACAGGACTAACTAACTGAAGTCCTCAGCTCAACCAACACTGCTTGGCGCACTCCCATGTAGAGGTGGGCGAGCCAAAAAACTAAAAAGGAGAGCCGAGACAAGGCTTTGGCCTACCTTCAAGAGCCTGTGCACGAGCCGCACCGAGCTGTGAAAATGTTTAGCATGTAGAGCGTGCAACAAACATCATACAAAACATGATGAAGGGCCTGATTTAGAGTTTGGCAGACAGGTTAGTCCATCATAAACCTGACAGATACCCTGTCTGCCTTATTACAAGTGCCGTAGGGTGTAATGCATTTGTAATAAGGCAGACAGGATATTTGTCAGATTTGTGATGGAGTAACGTGTCTGCCAAACTCCAATCCACGCCCAAAGTCTCTGAAAATTTAAAAAAAGGGGATTTATTTATCATGTGCAAGCATTTCACCTTAGTACATTGGTTTATATCACTGCATTGAGAGGAATTTATTAAAAGTGATAGTTTGCAAACATGAACTTAGAAACATTCAATCCTTCACCAGCCCTGAAGACAATAAAATTACCAAACTAGGGGCATGTCAGTGGTCAAAGGCAGGAGTATTTTAGATAGCACACGCTGTGAACTCCCATATATGAAGGTGTTCTCATATGTGATAATGAAGACAAAGGAGGCTTGGTGACATAAAATATTTGCCTGAGATCACACAGTTTAGTCAAGCGGAATGCCAGGTTTGACCCCAGGATTTTGATTTCACATGCAATTCAACCAGTAGGTGAGTACCTCTTCTCTCTCCTGTTTTACATCAGAGGCTAATATTTTACATGTAATTCTTGAGACACGAGGGTAAAGAGTGGGCTGCAGGCAGAAATCACATGAAAGCTCAGCTCATTTTGGGCTTGAGGGTCCAAGATAAACTAGAGCAGAACCAGGGCTAGAGGCATCTGGCGCAGACTTTTGTGGCTGCCCACCACTACTCCCAGGCCACGTCCACTGCACACCATGTGTTTTCTCTCAGGGATTTGTTAGAGTGCCCAGTGCTGAGAAACTTGGGTGGCAATTCACTTTGTAACAGACCTGTGTACTTTGTTTCAAGCCTCAAGCACGCACATGGCCTTAGATCTACAGTGACAACACTCATGCGGAATCTCTCAGGAGTGGCCCTAAACTATCCACATTCTTTCAGTCTGGTGTCAATGTGGTTGGTTCCATGAGTGGGAGAGGGGCATGGATTACTGTGAAGCAATGGAGAAATTGGTGTACAAAGCACGGGGCTCCCTCACAAGTACAAGGACATCTTGGGCCCTGGAAGAGTAGTTCCATCAGCACTGACTGGATGCCCCCCCTCCCCCACCCCTTACCCCCGGGCTGGTATGGATCAAAGACTCCCTTCCTCTACCCGTTTCCTGGTGCCCATCTGGGGAGCCATTGTGTACCACTGTAGATTTGATTTGCTGCTGCACACCTGCAAGGCTGTCAATGTGCTGCTACAGGTTTTCTGTACTCGTCTTTTTGCGGGTTGTGGCAGAGCCGCTGGGGTAGATACCCGACTGTGTTGTTGGCCTTTGTTTTTGTTTATATGTTGCAATTTCCGAAAATCAATAACATTTGTTATTAAAAAAATTATAAAACACTCTACACAAAACTGTCCATAGGCATGCCTGCTTTAAGTCCCCACATCTGTCCACTGCCCCTATTTTTCAAAACAAGTGTGAAATTGGGACAGTGGGCTGCACCTTAGTGCTGTACACTCTGTGCTTAATTTGTGCTGATGGCTGTAGATGGTGGGCACCAGCACCCAGTTTTGGGCACCTGGATTTATTTTTCATCAGGTTTTGACTCACAGCAAGCGAGAGAAAGGCAGGACAAGGAGAAACAAATGTCGAATAGAGATCGGATAAAATGGACAGAGGAAAAATGTATTGACTATAAAGAATCTGAAAGAGTGAGATAAAGAGACAGGAAGTGTAGGGTGGTGGGAGAAAGAGGCATGTGGTTTAACCTAGATTAAACAGCCTTGGTATTCGGCAACAGCACATACTGCCAGCTGCCAAGAAAAAACTATTGGCCTCTGCACTAATTTGTTTACAAGTTTAGCACTGCACTGCCCAGGCTGTCTCGAGGTTTTGTCCTAACCCATGACTCCTCCTCCCAATATACTCTTGTTTGGTCCGAAACACATGTGCCCCTCGTTCCCACACTGATGGAGCCCCTCCAGGCGCCATTCTGGGACTATTTCTCTTGCACCTTTATCAATCCGCTGTCGTTTCCTTGCCTGCAGGTAATTCTCATTTTTTGCTGAAACTTTTGTCTGATTTGCTCTTTTCTTTGAATACATTTTGCAGTTGTCTTCCTGCTCTTTTGCCCTCGTGCCTGCGGCTCAATGCTTTGACAGTTAATTAATGTCATTCCCTATTATTCTCATGAGTCCCCCCTCCAAAATCCCCCTCCGCGCATCCCCTCCCTCTGCTTCCACCGCGCTGTTAACCTCTTAGACTGGTTTCAACTCACCAATGACGTGTTCGCCGCTCATCTTCTCAGTTTTTAAGACTGGTTTATCCCCGTCGTCCTCCCCTCCTCCACCCTATAATCTCCCCTCTGTTTGTTTTGTACTGTTTTGTGCAATGTTTGTCGGAATATTTGGGGAAGTAGCTTGACACAAACACACAAATACATTAAGCCTGGCACGAGCCATTACACAATAAATGGTTAGGGAGTGAGACGAAGGCTGTAATTGCTGATTCCTTTGCTGACAGAGGGGCTGCCTCGGCTCCACTCGCTGCTGAGTGTGAGTAATCTGCTAATGGATTTAGGCAGCAGGAGGGCTGTGGAAGAGCACCGCCCGCCTGCCACCAGAAGTGTCTGCCTTACAGATGATGGTGACATGCACGTGATGTCATCTGCACTCGGTACCAGCACACAGAATGTAGGCGCTTGTGGCACAAACACTGATCTGATGGAAAATCAGCCACAGACCTACATATATCAGGTCAGTTTCACTTCCTTGAGAAATGGGAATTATCATCATCATGGAATAAAATTAATTGTTATACCCTTTACAAAATAACATAACAATCAGTCGCAAATGTATATTAAAATGTAAAACGAATAGATGAAGAAGGGTCATTAAAAGCACTGGTAAGAGATGAACAAGATATATTTTTGAAAAAAGCACAGCATACAAGGAAACTGTTCAGGAAACAGACATGCTTGTTGTTCAAAGTAATCTGAGCTGCGCTTACCATAAGAGGATTTTGAAGACACAGTCCAGGCTCCAGCCTACAGCAAACCTATACAGTTTGAGATGAATGCATTGACGTTATCTATTTGTGTTACAAGTGCCTTCGCAAAGGAAACTAGGTCTTAGCCAAAAGATCTACCCAGCAGCAAAATGGCGGTACGATAATAAAAATGGGCTGGTTTACCAACAGACTGGCCATCATTCTGGGTGGACCCAAAGGATGCCCCCGTGAAAGCAGAAGGATGTCTGGTTGACTTCCTCAGGAATTTGTGAAGTGATTTTGTTCAATGCAAAAATTGGCATCACACTGAGTGCCCTTCCACGCAGGTTTATACTGAAGCACCCCACTTCCGGAGCAGGAAATGCAGGTAATTACTGGAGCCTGTCTAATAAGAGAGGGCTCTATAGCACCTGTATACCACTTGATTTTAAGGGGTCTACAGGGTGTGGTGATCACTTAAGATGAAGGAGGACACATAGATCAATGAAAAAAAGTTCTGCTTCTTACGGTTTATGAGCAAATAATCAACCAGATTTCAATGTCCAAGGATATTTTTCAGTCTGTCAGAAAAGCACCTGCCATTACGGTATCTTAGTCCCTAACTGGGGTTCAAAGTCAACCATCTAGATTACAAGTCGGGTGGAATTGGTGGAAAGCAAGATCCATAACCCTGATGTGACAAATCACCCTCAGAAGCTTGAACTTTCCGGAGGCTCCAGATCCTTTAAAAGCTCCGGCACGTTCATGCTGAAACCACAGAGATTCTCTAGAAAGAAAACCTACAATAGAGCCTTCTCTGGCATCGCCCTGAGAATGTGGAACCCCCTCCCCCCTGAAACCAGACTGAATCCCTCAATGGCATCTTTCAATAAAGAAGCAAATCTACCACTCATGAACACATTTCTGCCCTAGATCCTTGGAACTCTTCTCGCTGAGCACATCAGAACTCGTCAACGTCACTCATGATTGCTGCTTGCTTGTTATACTATTATTTATGATCTAGCTGTCTTATCATTGCGGTGATCGTGCCCTCATCTGGGGTTTGCCATATCCTGTACTGTTTCTCATCTAAGATAATATTGGTTTTATATGTCTCTGCTCTTTGAACATTTGTAACGCGCTCTGATATCCGCTAGGGTCATGTTCGCACTATATAAAACTTTTTTTTAAAAAATCAATAAGAATGACATTTAAATAGCCCAGAGTGAGCCTCAGGGGATCACCTGATGCTTGGAGGATGCCAGTGCAGTTTCAGATGTCCTAAAGAACAGTCTCTGGAACATCAGATGTGCCATAAGGGCAAATGTAAGTACTATGTACATGACAAACTCAAATGTGGAACCCAAATCAAATTTAGATAAAGTAAGTTGCCGCTTCTCATACTGACAACCTCCTCGCAATATTTTAAGATATACTTTTAGCTCTACTAAAACCTGAACTAGCTAACCACCCATGGGGTGCCCATATTGCATCGTACTGCAAAGTAAACTTCAAAGCGCCTGACTCATGATGATCCCGGGTCGCCCGAAAGCAGATCACCTAAAAGCAACAGGTATACAAATAAATGCCACTGAAGGCCCCTAATTTGCAATCTACGCTGGCAATGCTCTTCTATTTTAATCTCTCAGCCATCTCTAACAAGTGATGGATGGATGGATTGGTGGATGGGCGGGATGGATGGGTTGGACCAACTGTGGAGCAAACCACCTCTTGGTAGCAGCAAGCTAATCACTTCTTTTTTTCTAAATGAAGAACATTGTAACACAACCATTTTATAAACCTTTCTTGCAAATTTCAGCATAAAATCAGCTATTTTCTTTTTTTCTTTGCTATAGAGAAAGCGATTATGGGCTCGCTTGCAGTGGGTGTGCGTGTCGGTGTACGTTTGCGAGTGTATGATTGTCCTCAAGGGGTGCACTTTTCTGTAATACTTTCTCTGCTCTCTACAAGCATGAATGACTGACGCTTGGATTCCCCTGATGGCTGCTTTTCATCTCTTCCTGCAGATATCTCAGTTAGCAATGAAAACCTGAAGCCCAGGAGTACAGCCTCCAGTTAGGTTTGCTTAGCTTTACATGAAAGATCTAACACGCCAGCTGTGATTGGCAGCTGAATGCCAGCAAGTTTGTTTGACTTGACATCAGAGGTGTGCTAAATATTATTTGAACTCTGTTTGCAAAATCCCTTTGGCAGGTGTCAACTCCAGTGTATCAGTTGATTATCAATTATAGATTATTAAGATTGACTCTATTACTGTTCCTGATCCCTTTAGTTTCAAAGTTTCTGTTCCTAGGTTTCCACCTAAACCTGTGCAGTGCAAGTAAATGAGTCCCTGCTGTTTCAAGAGTATCAACACTTGGACACTGCTAATTAGCGCTATGGGTTTGCCTACAACAATGTGCTCAGGGGGTGCTTTACAGCTGAGTGTAAATATGCTCAGGATAAGATACATCACATTTGTGAGACTGAGTAGCGGTGAGTGATAAGCACATATGTACCTCAAGACATAAACGCAACTGCCTTCTGTCGACCAATTCCCAAGGCTTTACTCCGCAAGTAGGTGTGACGTACGGCAGAAATGTAGGCGTTAGTCAGACCTCCTCACAGGCTACTCTTTGAAAATCAGGCTCTTGGTGCTCACATATTAGGGGTTGGTTGTGATCCAACTCAGTGATGCTGTGTGACCTGCGGGCTATTCACAAATTAATACAGTGGGTGCCAAACCCACAGAGCTAGCTGAGTGCCAGTGAGATAATGAACAACAGAATCAAAATGGAGGTTTTAAGCTCTGGCAGATATTCTTCCAGGGACATGAGTCTCTTTCAGCTCTTCACTCTTAAGTTTTAGGAAGCCTGGCCTTTAAGTTCAAATTCCATCTATACCACAGGCTTGCATCATCAAATTTAGCCTGTTTATATAATACCCCTCTTTTTAAAAAAAAAAAATAACCTGCCCCTCCAGAAGATGGGTCTGTGAAACAAAATTGCTCTTTGTGACCGATCTTTGTTGCATTTTTGTCTTACTAATAATCTCCGACCGTCCTTTCCTTCCTCCTGTACACTGCGCTTTCGGAGTCCTATCTGTAGGCTTTCCCACTGCTCGTAGATAAGGTAAATAAAGCACATAAAGATAAAACAAGCATTTTTCAATGCAATAGGTCTAGCATTTGCGAGAGTTTAAGCTACTGGCATTGTAAATGACAATGCCTTTTATTTATGTATTTTTAAATCCAACACACATATAAAAGACATTGCTATTTACAATGCCAATAGCTTAAACTCTTGCAAATGCGAGACCACTTTAATGGTGGCTGCGCCCCTCTTTTTAGACACTGATCGCTGTAATCAGGTTACAGTGAGCAGCGTCTATATGAAGGGGTGCGCCCAACATTAAAGTGAAAGCGCGGTATGGGGCGCTTTCACCGAAAAAGAAAAAAATAAAGAAAGGTTCTGTAGCGCTGCCGCTAAAGTAAAAGGGGACCGCGCTCTAAATTAAATAAATAAGCTCAGCCGCTATATTTAAAGCTGACCGCACTGAAAATTAAATAGGCTGTACATTAAATAAATAGGCACAGACGCTTTCGTTAAAGCTGACCACGCTATAAATTATATAAATACATTACTATTAAAAATATAAAAGCAGGCGGAGTGCTGCCTTGTAGGAAAGCATGTCGTGGGTGGAATAGTGTTAGATCATTAAAGAAAATAATGCTCAAAGCTTCGATAAAGCAGACCGTGTAACAACACAAGTAAAAGGTCCAATCCTCATGGGAGGTTACAAATACAGACAAGGCGGTACCAAGGAGGGACTACTAAGCCTATTTATCAATCAAGAGTAGGGCTTTTTTAATCACCTTGCCTGTCAATCTGCCCAGCTATTGGCCCAGCAGTCATGATAGACAGCATTTAAAATCACTCAAAAACAACCCAATTTCCGTTTTCATCCACATTCAAAAATAAATACACACAGGAAAATAAATGGTTTTCTGTCTGTATTTATCTGTAAAAATCAGTAAAAACAGAAAACAGGGAGCCTTAATCAAAAGCAACGATTCTGAAAGGACAGTAACAGGAGCCAATTGAAAAGATGGGTGGGAAATGGGCGGAGCTTCTATTCCATACCTGAATACAGCATGCCTCGCAGAGCAGCACATGCACTGCCCAGGTTTGACCTAAAAATAGACACTTTGATGGGTTGACCAAGCAGGGACCAGAACCCTCATCTTTTAGTTCCACGTTTAACAATTTAGCCACTTGACCTCATCTCCACTCCAACTCATAACAAGTTCTTAGAATTGACAACACCCTCAGTGACGGCCAATGCAGGCTCTGTCACAGTCACTTGGTGGTATAAACATAATAACAGCAACGCTGCAAACACCTCCAGCCAATGAGCCATTACCAGGTCAGCAAAGCACCCAGGAACTGTCATAGCACCCAGTGCATTGTAGGGCAGCAATAATATCACTTTAAAAGTGTCTCCATGCCACACTGTACTTCTGCTAGTGGCTTCATCAATATTGCACCATAGTTTACCGAGTTTAAATGTAGCCATGGTAGAGAGTATAAATACTCATAAATAAGGCAAGGCTAGGAAGGCAGGCAGAGACGATACCGTTTTGCTCATATGGATGGCCTATCATTCAGAATGAGGCACGCAACCACAGTCAGATCTGTAAGAGCGCATCTAGATTGAGATTAAGGGGCAAAGCATTTGACCAGACGTTTTATACATGTATGCAAACATTGCCCAATCATTTTCACCTTTTAAAGGTAGTTGTGGTTTGAGTTGTTTAAATGTCAGTGATGTCACAGCGAGACACCATGGATTTCTGAGATTAGTTTCCGGAATTCTTATGTGAAGGGAAGCCAGGACTTTAAGCTTCCAATTGTTGTTGATGTGTTTGTTCTGTGAAATTTTGACTTACATTGTTTGTAAGTGTAATGGCACGCATGTAGTCGTATGAAATACCTTTTAACTGCATATGTCATGCAAATCGGAAACTATAAATATCCTGCTTTTACGCAACACTTTCACTATCATGTCCTGTCAGTAAACGGCCTTAATTTTAGCAGACAAGGAAACTGATGGTGTTAAAAGAGCCCCCCAGCCCCATTCCCCAATCTGGCCTACGCGCCATGCTGCCACCCTTCCAACTTCTATCTTACCCACTTGCAGTAAACCCGCTGATGGCAAATATAGAGCACTGGCTTAGTGAGCAGTGGGTGTGGTCAATCTCTTTTTATAACACTCAGACAGGGGGACATATTGAATGGTTCTTAAGAACAGAATTTGAACAGGCAAAGCTTTTGACTATGGAGTTTATACCTGAAATGGCACCCACCTTTTAATTCTGAATATCTGAGTTCACTCTGACCCAAGCTGGGAACAAAAACAGGCTCATCATTTTTCAAAGAGGTACCGGACACACACAGGCTAGGTTCTATGGCAGGGCAATAAAGGAAAGGACACAACCAACCCAAGGGGAACCACAAGATCGATAATGAAATCAGCAACTCTAGTCCCAATACTTGGGATTAGCTCAATAAAGTGCCACTTTGCCTAAAACATCAAATGTCCTTGAACCGGCCTTGCACAGATATTAGCATAAGAAGTGTGTGGTATTAACAATAGCAACAGAAAGGCGTAACACCTCGTAGCTGCTTTGCGCATCAATGACGAGTGCAGACCTCCAATGGTGCTAATAGTTTTTATTTATCTTAGTCCTTTGCCATAACGCGTTTCGGCCGTTCAAGCGGCCTTGATCACATATACACATATATACATACATATATACATTTTTCACCAATTTCCCTCGAGAAGGAAGCACTGCACACCAAGGAGGTTGTACGATTTCAGGGTTTATTCACGTGCAGTTAATCACCAACATCCACCACCAACGCAAGCAAGGGATTACTCACAGAAACCAGTTTACCTTTTAGGGGGCGGATTCTTTGGGTGCTCAGTCCCTGTGGTCTCTCTCGCCTTAGATCACCAGTCTAGGTCCAGCCAGCTACTATCCAATAGGCTTCATTACTAAACAACCACACACAATGTCCACATTTCACAGTAACTGCAGTCTGTGACAAAGACAGGCCATGATGGGCAGGCATTATAAAGGTGGAAATGTGCTACGCAAACGCTCCCAACCTAACATTACACATGGTAAGCGGAAAGAACCGCATGGGTGAAATGTCTCCCAATCTGCAGGTCATACGAGCAATGCAGACTAAGGATGCTGAAAAGTATCTGCAAGATTGTGAGCAATTTGTGACTTTAAATCAGAAAAAATAATTAAGTTCATCTAAGTATAGACTAGGAAGGTAGAACAAGGGTGTACTTTAGATGGAAAGTTACAGTACCAATAGTGGTCCCTGCAATAAGGTGCAATTAGTATGGGTCTATAAGTGCCTTCCTCCTCCTTGTACTCTTTAAAAATGGTGCTCCTGCCAGATTTACTTTGCTACTTCCGGTTGCCTTGAGAATTTAGGCAAACAAGCATTTGCAATGCATCAGTTTACGTTATTGGCATTGTGAATGACAATGACTTTTATTTGTATGTTTTGATAATTAACACAAAAGTAAAAGGCATTGTCATGTACAATGCCAATACCTCAAACTCTTGTAAATGCGAAATCTATTCAAAGAAGCAGCCAATATTGTCCTGGGTTGCTTAGGAAGTGACGGCGCCAATGGCATGCTGAATGTGGCAGGAAAGCCTGTTGTGCCTGCAGTAGGAGAAACTATTTAAAGAAAATAGTGATTACTGACTAAAAAAGACTCACCGTGTAACAACCGAAGAAAAAGGGCCCGTCCTCATGGGAGGTTACGAATGAAGACAAGGCGGTACTAAGGATGGACTAACAAGCTTATTAATGTATCGAAAGTCAGCATTTACGATGGAAAATTAAACAAGCCAATGACAGATATAGGCAGAGAGTGGGCGGGGCTTCAATACAGCATGGCTCACAGAGCAGTGCATGCGCTGCCCAAGCTCGACCTAAAATGGGCTGGCGACTGAAGGCTGCAAGGATGAATGCTGCTACACACTCCCTTGAACCCCCACATACCCTACAATGGCCAGACTGTCCTCTCACATATCTTTGTGAAGCCCGGGCCCACCTTACAACATGGTATCATGGGTGTGATGGAAGTTTGTTAGGTCTGGCAAGAAGGAGTGTTGATGCTCTCGACAACCAAATGGTATGGGAATGGGATGACACACCGGCCCAATGAAGCAAAGCCATCACATGTCGCGGTCCAGTATGCTTGTACCTATAACATGACACACAGAGTAAAGTGTCTGCAATCCGTGTGTCTAGCTACACTAAACTTGTAGTACAACTGGTGCACTCTTTGCAGCCTGGGCGTAGCTGCACTTACTGCAAAAGTTGTACTGTTTGCAGTTGCATGAATCACATTGGAAAAATGTTGACCCAGTGTTTGGGCAAGGCTTATATTTGTTTATCCGGATTTCTTTTTAAGTACATTCCTGGTTTAATTTGTTGTTTCTCTTCCATGTCTCTGGAGGAAGGAGGATAAGGGCGGGACTGCGCCTTAAACAAAAAGTGGAAGCGAGAGAGAGAGACAGAGAGATAGTGTGTGTTTCGAAAACTAGTTCCATTTAAGGATCACAGACTAAAAAGCACCAGTTATCCGCCCCTCCCCCCAGCCTGCAGTGAGATTCAGAGCTAAGAGCCTCACTGCAATGTTGAGAGCTGTGTGTCGGGATCAACCTTAGAATGCAGATGATGCCTAAAAAGAGGCATGCGTATATCAAATGGAGGCATGCTTGTATCAAATGGAGGCATGCGTGTATCAAATGGAGGCATGCGTGTATCAAAGTAAGGTATGCATAGATCAATATGAGGCATGCGTATATCAAATGGAGGCATGCGTGTATCAAATGGAGGCATGCGTGTATCAAATGGAGGCATGCATAGATCAATATGAGGTATGCGAATATCAAATGGAGGCATGCATATATCAAAGTGAGGTATGCACAGATCAACATGAGGTATGCGTGTATCAAATGGAGGAATGCATGTATCAGAGTGAGGTACGCATAGATCAACATGAGGTATGCATATATCAATTGGAGGCATGCATATATCAAAGTGAGGTATGCATACATCAACATGAGGTATGCGTATATCAAATGGAGGTATGCGTATATCAAAATGAAGTATGCATATTTGAAAGTGAGGTATGCATATATCACATGGAGGTATGCGTATATCAAAATGAAGTATGTGTATATGAAAGTGAGGTATGCGTATATCAAATGGAGGTATGCCTATATCAAAATGAAGTATGCGTATATGAAAGTGAGGTATGCGAATATCAGATGGAGGTATGTGTATATCAAAGTGAGGTATGCGTATATCAAAATAAGGTACGCGTATATCAAAGTGAGTTATGCGCATGTCAAAGTGGGGAACAGATGTTTGCCTTCTGAGAGATCCCACATGTGTGCTATTACATATGTATTTATATACATTAAAAACAAACCTACCATCTTTGTTAATGAGGAAGCAACCAACATGTTAATTCCAGTAAATGGCACCACATACTGATCTACCAAATTTTCTCTTTGTCTAAAACCTATTTGCAAACTTTGAAACAGGTTCTCCTCTCCTACAAAGGGCTAGGCCCGGGAGAAATTTTAATTATGCAGGCGTAATTGGTACACTTGCAGGAATTTAGTGTTCTTGATATAATGACATGAGACATATCACATAATTAAGTGCCATTCGTGGCAAAATGTTACAACCAAATGAAAACGGCCAGAACACATGCAGCTGTTGCTCGTGAAACTTGTGGGTTTTTTGCGCTATACAGAGCTAAATGAAGGATTCGCATTTCATATCATTTTCCCAAAAATTATCGTATTTATTGTGAAAGGAAACTGTGCAAATTTCTCATTTCCTTACAAAAGTGCCCTACTTCAAAATGATGGTCTGGGCCCTGAACCAACTTCTGACCTGGCTAGCAAAATGTTCCTCTGCTGGGTAAAGAAGGTATATGGAAGCAAGCGACTTAAGCATGCAGCGTTTACGCATAATTCACGTTCAGATCTAAAAGAAGCTGTATAGTATGAGGTAGCACAAGAGAATGCCAAGGAGGGCATGACTGGACACACGAAGATTTCTTGGCGATTTCCAGAAAATATAAATCCTTCCATGAGGCCAAATGGGGCTGGGGAGAGTCAGTCTATTTTAGCATGCTTCACAGCAACATCTAGAAGCTAAATGGCACAGAAGGACTTGGTTGAAGTCTTAAAACAATAGTGGCGCTCCAAAGCTGGTGGGGCTGGCGGAGAGTCATTCGTGTCAGACATTCTGTCTCAGCTGCAAGGGCATCCAGCAAAGGTTCAAGCCCTCTAGAGGCCCGCCGCAGGCCTATGCATTACCCCCAGGTCCCTCCGTCCTCGACACCGTCAGTGACAAATGAGATTTACTATCTCAATGACAGACAAAAGAACGAAGGAATGCTGGACCTACCCCTCCCCCTCCCACTGGGAGTACTTAAGGAGTACCGTCCCAGCATTCCTCCTGTTCTTTTTTCTGTCTTACTGACAGTGTGGACGCGGCAGGAGCTGGACGCTCCTGCCTTCTTCTGGACTTACTTGGGGGCTGCTGGTTCTCATTCCAGGTTCCGGCGGACCTCCGTGGATGTCCTCTCCCCCCCTGCCGGGCTTGGGGGGAGTGGCGCGGGCTTCTTCATGTCTCTGGGCCTCGCGGCGGTGTAATACCGCGTTGGCTTTCTCCTTGCCCGATGGCCGCCCCTCCTGGCCTGCCGGGCTTGCTAGGGGGCGCGGCCGAGCTGCTCCGATTGGTTGTGGCTCCTTCCTCTTCCGGGTTTTCGTCTTGCCTGACTTCCGGTTTAGGGCTTTGAGGACGGAAGTCAGGCGCCTCGTGGTTCCCGGCTGGAGGTGGCTCGTTAAAACGAGCTGAGGGGGTGAGTACCGCATAGCGGTTGTTATTTCCTTGTGTTTTGGCGGTGGTTGGTGTGTTGTTGGCGATGGGGAAACATTCCAGAAAGCGTCATCACAGGGAGAGGTCTTCCTCTTCTTCTAGTGCTTCCAGGTCTCCCTCCCCTGCCAGGTCCAGGCGCCGTGATGCTGGTGCTGATGCGCATATTAAGCGCTTGATCAGGGAAACCTTGACGGAGATGGGGGATGTTGGATCCCGTCGCAAGTGCCCTGCTCCTGTTTCTTCGGACTCCAGTGGCGATGAGTCTGCGTGGTTGGGGGATGAAGAGTTGAAAGGGAAATATGTGGACAAGGATGCTATGGCTGGTATTTTGCAGCATGTTAAGGAGAACATGGGGTTCCCTGACGGGGACGCGCCTAGTACCTCTAGGGGCCCTTTGTTGCGACAGTTTCAGAGTGCTGCCACTGTCGATGTGCCTGTCCATCCCTTCATCAAAGATGTTTTGAAACGCGAGTGGGCTGATCCTGATCGCATCCTGATTCCGCGATTCATGGCGAAACTCTATCCTCTGCAGGATATGGCTACTGAACTGCCTGATTCGATTCCTATTGATTCTTTTGTGGCGAGTTTGGTGGGGCGTACTTCCCTTGCTGAGGACGCTGTGCTGAAAGATCCGGTTGACAAGAAGGCGGATGTGGCGCTCCGTAAGGTGTATTCTGGTTCCCACCTGGCCTTGAGGGCGGGCATCTACGGGACTTATGTATCGCAGTCCCTGTTGTCTGACCTGAAGTCTCTCTATCAGTCGATGGATAATGCCACGGACTGTTCTGGTTTGCTTGAGCAGATTGAGCGTCAGGTGGAGCTGCTGTCTGATGTCTCCTTTGACGTTGTGCGTGCTTCTGCTCTGTCCGGGGGGGCTTGTGTGGCTGCCCGTCGCAGTCTTGTCCTTAAGGACTGGAAGACGGACTCTGCGCAGAAAGCATGCGCTTTGAGGTTGCCCTTTCAGGGTACTATGTTGTTTGGGGGGGAGTTGGAGGCGAAATTGCACAAGTTATTTAAGGAAAAGAAGCATTCTTCTTCTTTTAAAGTCTCCTCTACTGCTCCTGTCACTTCTAAACCCAAATCTTTCTTTCGCCCTACTTCTCGTAGGCAGTTTGTGAGAGGCCAGGGTAGGTTTGCTTCTGGCCGTGGTCGGGACCGTAAGGCTAAGTCCCCTCCTCCTGCCAAGCCACGTTCCTGACTCTTTGGCGGTGGTTCCCGGGTTGTTGGTTGGAGGGCGGCTGCGCTTCTTCCTGGATGCCTGGGTTCAGTCTTGTTCCGACGTCTGGGTGTTGGACGTGATTCGCCAGGGTTATGTTCTGGAGTTTACGGCTACTCCTCCAGACTCGGGTGTTCGGCCAACTCCTTGGCCTTCGAGTCGTGTGAAGCGGTCTCATCTTTCTCTCGGGATTCTGGACCTGCTTCGGAAGGGTGCCATTCAGGAGGTTCCCCCGTTGGAGACGGGGTTGGGTTTCTATTCCCTGGTCTTTCTGGTTCCAAAGAACACGGGGGGTTTCCGCTTAATTTTGGATCTGCGGGTTATGAACAAATGGGTGGCCAGAATTCCTTTCCGCATGGAGACTTTACAAAGGATAATTCCGTTGGTACTGCCGGGGCACTTCATGTGTACCCTCGACCTTCAGGATGCGTACTACCATGTACCGATCCATCCTCGGTCCCGCAGGTTTCTGAGGTTTTGTGTTCAGGGACGTCATTTCCAGTTCATGGTCTTGCCGTTCGGTCTCCGGTCGGCGCCACGGGTGTTTACGAAGGTGGTGGCGCCTTTGGTCGCATGGCTTCATCTCCAAGGGGTGATGGTATACCCCTATTTAGACGACTGGTTGATCCATGCTCCATCTCGGGTCCTGTTGCTGGAGGCCAGGGAGGTGGTGTGCTCGGCGTTGCGGGCCCATGGGTTTCTGATCAACTTGCCCAAATGTCAGCTGACGCCGTCGCAGGACATGGTTTTCATTGGGGCCCGCTTCCGTTCGGATCTGAACCGTGTGTTCCTCCCCGAGCCTCGGGTTGTGACGTTGGTGTCCCTTGCTCGTCGTTTCCGGGTGGGGGGTGCTTTTCCGGTACGCCTTTGGTTGCGTCTTATGGGTCTGATGGCGGCGACAGTTTTTACGGTGGCCTGGGCACGTTTTCATCTGCGCCCCCTTTGGGTGTACCTCCTGTCTCTCTGGGATCCCCTGTCCCGCGACTTGGATGTTCTTATTCCTGTGTCTCCGGTGGTCCTCCCGGTTCTTCTTTGGTGGTCTGTGAGGGATCATCTGTCTTCGGGTCTGCCCCTGCAGTCTGCTCCTTCTCTGGTCTTGACGTCGGATGCCAGCGCCTTGGGTTGGGGGGCGACCTTGGGGTCTCGTTCCCTTCAGGGTCGTTGGTCCCTCCTGGAGAGCCGCCGGTCGTCCAACTGGAGAGAGCTCACGGCGGTGTCCCGAGCTGTGTTGGGTTTTCGGGATCTGTTGCTCGGTCGGAACGTGTTGGTGCGGTCCGACAATATGGTAACGGTGGCTTATCTGAATCATCAAGGGGGGATTCGTTCGGCTTCCTTGAATGCGATAGTGGTGCCCCTGTTTTGTTGGGCGGAGGGCCATCTGCTGTCTCTGACGGCGGTTCATCTTCGGGGAGTGGACAACTTTGTGGCGGATGCCCTGAGTCGGTGCTTTCCGGATTCTCTGGAGTTGTCTCTCACCCCGGTTGCGTTTCGGCTTGTGTGCGGGAGGTTTGGGCGTCCCTTTCTGGACCTCTTTGCCTCCCGGCACAATGCTCAGCTCCCTCGGTTCTGCTCCCGGTTTCTGCAGGAGGGTTGCTGGGGGGTGGACGCTCTGTCTCTCCCGTGGCCTTCGCGTCTCCTCTATGCCTTCCCCCCCCTGGCTCTGGTTCCCAGGTTTCTGGCCCGTTTGTGTCAGGAGGATCGGGTGGTGGTGGCGGTCCTGCCGTTTTGGCCTCGGAGGTCTTGGTTTCCGACGGTGCGTCTTTTGGCGGTGCAGGGTCCCTGGTTTCTTCCCCTGTCTCCGTCTCCGCTTCGATCTGCCCCGTGCCTGTCGCTTCTCCGGTTGCGGTTGTCGGTGTGGAAGTTGAGAGGCAGGGTTGGAGACGGCGCGGTTTCCCTGAACATTTAGCGGTGGCTCTTCAGCGTTCCCGGCGCCCTTCTACCCTTAAGGCTTATGATAGGCATTGGGGTAATTTTGATCGTTGGTGTTCGGCGTTGGGGGTCTCCCCTTTGTTCTGTTCCTTGCAGGTTGTCCTTCAATTTTTGTGGGAGGGTTTCGAGAAGGGTTTGGCTGTGTCTACTCTGCGGGCCCAGTGGGCCGCTGTTCGGGCTTTTCGTTCCCCGTGGGGGAATCTTTCGGATATTGAGGACTTGGTTTCTCGTCTTCTCCGCAGTTTTTCTGTTTCTCGGCCTGTTCCTCGTCCTTCTTTTCCCCTGTGGGATTTGCCTTTGGTCCTTCGGGTTTTGATCGGTCCTCCTTTTGAGCCTTTGGATGTGGTGGATTTAAAATTTCTCACTCTCAAGGTGGTTTTCCTGGTGGCTGTCACCTCTGCTCGTCGTCTTGGGGAGTTGGGTGCCTTGATGGCGCGGCCTCCTTTTCTTTCATTCACGGAGGGGGGTGTGGTGCTCCGACTGGATTCTTCTTTTGTGCCGAAGGTTTCTTCGCAGTTTCACAGGTGTCAGGAGTTGGTCTTACCTGCCCTGGGCTCTGTTTTGGATTCTCCTGGGGGTCCCCAGTGGTCTTTGTTGGATGTGTGCAGGGCTTTGCGCATTTATCTGGACCGTACGGCGGTTTTTCGCAAGTCGGACTCCCTTTTTGTCTCCTTTGGTGCGGCTTCGCTTGGGAGTAAGGCTTCTTCTGTGTCCATCGGCCGTTGGCTGAAGCAAGTCATTTCCTTGGCCTACTCTCTGTCTGGTTCTCCTCCTCCTTTGGGGGTTCAGGGTCGTTCTACGAGAGGGGTGGCTGCTTCTTGGGCGGAGGTTCAGGGTGTCCCTCTCTCTGAGATTTGTAGGGCTGCCACGTGGGCCTCTTCCAATACTTTTATCAGGCATTATCGCCTCCTCAATCTGTTGGGGGATGATGGAGGTTTTGCTTTGGGGGTGTTGAGCTCTGTTCGCTCCTAAATGTTTTTTTCTACTTTGTTTCCAATAAATCTCTGGGTTTGTTTGCTATCCTGGTGGTTTGTTGTGTTTTCTGGTATGAATGCCGGGGTTTGCTTTGGTATTTCTCATTTGTCACTGACGGTGTCGAGGACGGAGGGACCTGGGGGTAATGTCCTATTACTTACCGGTAATCTTCATTACTCCGGGTCCCGTAGTCCTCGACACCGTCATGACTTCCCTCCCTCCCTCCCTGTCTGCCGGCCTTCATTGGGGCTTGGTATTTCAGGAGGAATGCTGGGACGGTACTCCTTAAGTACTCCCAGTGGGAGGGGGAGGGGTAGGTCCAGCATTCCTTCGTTCTTTTGTCTGTCATTGAGATAGTAAATCTCATTTGTCACTGACGGTGTCGAGGACTACGGGACCCGGAGTAATGAAGATTACCGGTAAGTAATAGGACATTTATAACCGCTTCTGCATATGGTTTACCACCAGGGCCGCGCAGGCCTGCTCCGGAAGAGATTTATGACCTATGGGAGGCGAACTTCATCTGCAGGTTTGTTGATCAATGCCACAAAAAGGCACTGCAGGGCAAATCCCTCTGATGAAACCCTTTCAGCCATGAGCACCCTGTCAAAGAAGCAAAATAAACAGCGGCATTTGTTTTGCTGAGAAAAACGACTTGTCGGCGTAAACCTCCGCGCGCGCACACATGGGGAGTGACGCGCGCGCGGATCACCGACACGCAGATTTCCGGAAAGGAAACGAGAAGCTTTTAACAGCCAGGAAGAAATGTGAAACCATATTAAAGACAGCAAGACCCCGTATGCCAGCACAAACAGTCCATTTGTAATCCATGCCCTTAGGCACAACATCAAATATTAACTCACTTATCCTTTTGTGGTATGTTTAGTCTGTATTTAAATATACATTTATGTATTTATGATTTTTACAAAACACACACCATGAATCAATTGGCTTCTTGGCGCTTACTGCCACCATGCTGCATCGTGCAGTCTGTGGTGATAAGTTCCTGACCCTGTCCACTGCTGAAAGGCGAACTCATCATTCAAACACATTGTTCCTTTACTCTTTATTTTCTTAGACCCTTTTTTATGGTTCATCTACTGACCGCTTTTGTCAAAAGACCTAGTGTGAACAATGCCAATACTTACAGGGGGCTTTGTTCCAACCAACTGCTTACCATCTGGTTGATTGGCTGATTTGGATCCTTCCATTGTTCACTATCAGCAACTGTTTTTAGGTCGAGCTTTGGCAGTGCATGCGCTGCTCTGCGGCATGCTGGATTTGAATATGGAGAGAAGCCCCGCCCACTCTCCGCCCATATGTGTCATTGTCCTTCAGTGGCGGCTCACATAGGGCGTGCTGCGGGGTGGTGGGACGGGACGGGGGAGGGTGTGGGTGGGGGGTAGCAAACACGGACATACGACAGAACAGAGGAACGTAATAACGACTTTTCTCCGTTTCGTAGTATGTCTGTTTTGCTACCCTCACCCTGCCCCTCCCTCGCCCACCCGCCTCACCGCCCCGCAGCACGCCCTATGCAAGCCGCCACTGTTGTCCTTCGTAAATGCTGGTTTCTGATTCGTTAATAGGCTTGTTAGACCCTCTTTAGTACCGCCTTGTCTTCATTTGTAACCTTTCATGAGGACTAGTCCTTTTACTTCGGTTGTTACGCAGTATGTCTTTTTTTAGTCCGTAAGCACTATTTTCTTTAATGAGTTTCTCCTCCTGCAGGCACGACATGCATTCCTGCAACATTCAGCGTGCCGTGCCTGCTGTCACTTTCCCAGCAACCCAGGACAATGGCTCTCACTTCTTCGAATAGGTCTCACATTTACAAAAGTTTGAGCTACTAGCATTGTAAATGTAAATTTCTTTTTTATGTGTTAATTAGCAAACCAGATAAATAAAAAGCATTGTCATTTACAATGCCAATAGCTTAAACTCTCGCAAATGCGAGACCTATTGAATTGCAAATACTTGTTTTCTTCGCTTGCAGTACTTAATGACAGCACATGCATTTTACTGCTCTCTCCCCCCTGTTCTACTCCCACCCCACCCACATGCACCATGTTGCTCCCCCTTTCAACACCATCTCACTGTTGCTTTCCCCACCCCAGCCAGGTGTTTTTTTACATTGCCCCTTCCTCAGCTCCTCAATGATGCGCCTGCCACAGCTTCCCGCTGCTCTTGCCCATGTTTCCACCATCAGCCCCCTTGCTGTTCCCAAACCCCTTCCTCACAATCATTAAAAAAATAATGTTTTTTTTACAATTTTTGGACGGCCAGGCAACAGTAATTTGCTGACAGGCCACTACTTGTTAAGTAGGCGCTTTCACATATATTTAATTTTTTCCTTATTCACCTGTCCAAGGTTTGGATCATCTATCCTGAAATGGTAACTAATGAAAGCAAAACAAGATGGTGGCTGTATCATGCATATCTGCATTCATGCATGGTGACACGTGAACGCCACATGCTAGACCAACTTACACTCATGACACATATGTGTACATGTGTGATGATGCAAGGATGCACCCACGTCATTGACCCTTTTTTCTTTTTTTTCCGATGCTACATGGCATTAGGAAAAAAAATATTTTTCCAATGCTGAACCGCATTGGCAAAAATTATTGTCGTAGCCAACAGAGCTGCTGAGGGCGGAACCCATTGACTTTGCCAATGCATGTTCAATTTTTTCAGAAGGCAATAGAATGTCCTGGAAGGAGGTAATCCTGCACAGCAGAGCAAGACTTCTGCAGGGCATTTTCTGAGAAAGAAGCACATTTTAAAGAAATTTAAGGGCCCACTAGCAAAACCTATTTTGAAATGCTTTCCACCCACAATAGTTGTGGAGGGCTACCGCCCTGTTTCGCATAAGGTATCAGTATTCTAAGCTCACAAGGGATTTAATGCAGTGATCAATAAATATGTCTTAGAAAATAGGTCTATCAAGCTCAGTGACAATGCAAAGATGCTTCCTTCCACCGTGAAGTTCTGTTGATCTCCCCTTTTCATCTAATAACAACACATTTGTACCTCGCCGAAGAACGCCCTGCGAGAACTTTCCACCTTAAACCCTTTGTTATTAGATTAAATATTAGACGATGACATCTACCTTTCTAAGTACTTGTCTGCTCTTCTCAGCCTCTGTGCTGGAATGGCCCACCCAGCTTTCTGACTTTTTGTCTACTCCTGTGCCTTTCTGATGATTGCCCAAAGTTATCTGCCTGCCAGTCTAGTGCCCTCTCCATGCAAAGTGACCTATCTGTGTCAGATTTTTTAAAATTTTACTGAAAATACAAGTCAGTACATTTCAAATGCAGGTCCACCCCCGTGTGAATGACCTTTACATATTAATCCACTCACTCTCCCCACCCCTTCTCAATCTGACATTTACAAATCTATCATATATTATGAAAGGGTGAACCCGGCCTAGGAAAGCATTTACATAAAGGAAATGTGGACAGAATAAAACAAGTGCATTTTAGGGGTAAAAGCAAAAAAAGTTCAGAGGAAGACCTGAGAGTGGAAGTTGAAGTACAGAAAGCAGGAATATAGAAATATTTTGTTGAGGCTGCTTGGACGGAACTATATTCTGAAAGATAAACCTCCACAGAGGATAGTTATTGGCAGATCACAAGTGACTTGTCACTTATTCATTTATTTATTGGATTGGTTTTATGGGCTGAGCCCTAAAAACACTCATCATTATAAAGGCGAGCACAAATGATTTTAAAATAGCAAAACATTGCCATTTTGACTTATTTGCAAGTAAAATTACCCAATGCAATAGTAGCATCCAAATCAGGCACATGTCCAGCAGACTCAGGGCCGGCCATAGGAGTTAATACCATCAATTAAAAACAACGGGCACAGATAAATACATCTCAGTTTTTAAAACCAAAGGCACTCTCGGAGCAAGTGCCCCAGTGGGAACTTATAGTTCAGTGCAAAAGTACAATATTCATTATTTTCTTTCGCCCGTTTCATGAATCCCTTGATTTGCCACCTTAAGACAACATTCCTTTTGCAGGGGTGATTTTTGACAAGGAATCATATTGCACAAAACAGTCATACCTAGATGTCCTTATCTGCCCCCAGATTTTATGTGTTTATATTTCTCCAGGGATCCTGAATGCAAACCCTTAAGCTGAATCCAAGAGTAATCCTGACACTGGGGGATATGGTGGGAAAGGATCTAAGAAAATGATACATTTTTATGAGTGTGGTTGGGGCAGAATACAAATCCACTGCCTGCCACACCAGGGATACTCTCCTTGGAGACCCCTCACAAAGTGCCCAAATATGCATGCCATCATGATGCTGCTCTCTGTGGGCCTCTGACGTTGCTGAGTCACACAGTGAAGGTAGACTCCTACTGGTGCTGGCAATTACTCGTTTTGTGGGCCGTCGTCTCGCGGGTGGTACTCATTGTGTGACCACTGCTAGTGGTAAGAGGGTCCATCCACTTTCACAGCTCACTCTCCATGCTGGCTCTCTTCTTCATCACGTACTACCACATGGCTGCAAAATTCAATTCTCATTCCTGACATAATACAACAGTCAATGTCGTCTTAAGGATTTTTAAGGCCCTGGGCAAGACAGATTTCTGGGACCCCTGTTTGGAACAACTTAACAACATTGACTTTGCGTTCTCATTTTCAGCTAATTCAAGCCCGCATGATGCCAAACAAACGTTCAAAAACAGGGGGTAAATCAAAAACAATTGAACTACGCCTTGCCAGGGGCTCCAAAATCCTACAGATGGCAAAGGGCATGGAGAGACAGAGACAGAGGAGAGAGGTTGCCATATAGAAATAGACAGAGGTGAGAGAGAGAGAAAGTTCACTTTCCCAGGGGGCCCTTTGCTAGATTTGGGGCTTGGGCACAGCTCTGACATCAGTTACCCTTTCACCCCAATCCTCCCACCAAAGACATGATTCGGTGCACGTAACACCATTTGTTACATAGGATGTAAAAGTTCCAGTTCAAGACAACCACAGCACGCTGCTATGTATGTGTAATATATGTTCAAGTTCCTGGTGTAGTGACTAAATGTTTCCTTTATGTGATCTTTAACAAAATACATACCTGCGAATACCATGCCACATACAGACAGGAGGGAGCAGCCTAGGGTAATATGTGTTTATGAAAGATAGTGCGAGAGATGGTCTTTAATAAAACATGCTTCTTTATATATTGCTTTCCTCTCCCCTGGTGCCAAATTAGAACCCCAAACACGGCTGATGAGATCTTTGACTGTTCAAGCATGGTGACACGCCAGTAAGAGCGCAATTGACTCAAGCTGACAGCTGCCATGCTGGGCTGCCGGCTGAACTCCTCATGACAGCCATATTGAAAATGTAATTGCCGCCCTAGGGACTATGAGGTAGGAAAGGCGCTGTCGTTCCGCCACGGACTTCAAGTTGAGTCCGAAAGCAGAAGACTAGAACTAATGATGAAATAAAACAAAAACAGGGCACTTTGCTAGAATAATTCCGCCTCGCTTGAGTTCTCCATGAAGGGAGAGCTCTTTCTAAGAGGATGTGTAAACGCATCATCAAAACCAATAAGTCCAGCTACCACCCTCCATCCGTATCCATTTGGTAACATTGACAACAACTTTTTTTGAAGGCGAAGTGATGCGCCTGTCATTTCTTCTTTCCGCTTAAAACGACATTGACCACTATCTTCGATAAAAATGGGTAATCTTCAACAGATCAAAAAATACTTTCTTCCAGGGCACTAGCCAGTCTACGGCTAGAGATTTTATTTTTAATACAAGTGACAGATCCACAAATTGCAATTTCAGCCTGAACACCTGTGACTGGAAACGGGAGCTTGGACCTCTAAATTCTTGTTGCGAGTAACTTGACCTCAACTGGATGTCCTGAATATTTGACTTTGATCTGACCTCATAGATGAGCACTGAGCACATCTATAGATAATGTTTACCATTGGGCCAAATAGAAGGCATCCAATGGAGACAAGAGGACTCTAATAATCTCCGGGAAACATAGCTTAGTAAGTGTAGTGCTAACTACTGCCACAAGATATGACCTAAAAGTTACAAGTTTGATTGGCAGAATTCTGAACTCGGCCTTTCATCTTTCCAAGGTCAATAAATCCAGTATTATTAGAGTTACCAATAGTTCACCTGGCTTTTTCCAGCACTGCTGTAATAACACCATACAAGGAACATGATGTAATCATGAATCGGAGAAAAAGTAAGTTATTTTTTTCATCCAGCCATTGAAATGAGTGCATACATTGCAATGACTGCTTATCATATTTAAAATATTTAAGCCAAACAGCAACACAAACTGTGCAAGCTAATCAACCACACCACGAACTTTTGAATAGTTCCATTATGGACTGAAAGTGGTCATGATAAACGCATCAATGATCCACCAGTCACTCTATGTTGCCAACCCACACTTTCTTGTGTCTAGGTTGAAGTTAGATGGATTAATTAAACACTGTAATTGCCAAGCAAGAAAGTGACCTAAGCAAACACCCTCCCTGAATACTAATGTTAGGCTGTTGCTAGGCATCCATGGTACGTCATCAGCATTTGCTAGAAATATTTTTCCTGGTATGGTGGTCGCTTAGGTCACTTTCTAGCTTGGTAAGAATAGCATTTTGATTAACCATATCACATGGATTTAGCAAGAAAACTCTGATTTCAACAAGTAATGTAGAGTGCTGCTGATTAGATGCTGATTTTTTTATTCTGAATTTTCTCCATCTAACAAAGAAACCTCCCAGCAGTCTTTACTTTGTTTTGCATAATTTTTGCAGCATCGTTTTCTTGTGAGAGAGTAGCTATTTTATCTCATGCACTTTTTAGTGATGATGCTTACTGGGAGGAGTAAGACTGTCATGCAGACACATAATAAGGCTAAATGATTCATTCATGCATGTAGTGAGGCATTCCAGTGGCACAGAACAGGTTGTGGATTGATGTTGGTGTCTGCATCAATTCTCATGCTTCAACCAGTGTGTCCTCTCTCCTGCACAGCATGGGTCTCAGAACAGCAACCTCGCCTGTCCTTACAGTAAATTTCCGAATAAAGGCAGAAGGTCAACTGCAATCCCACAAATTCATTAATGGAGCGCTTGGACTGGAAATTTATAATACCGCCAAATACACTGAACCGGAATATCACGGTGCACAGTTCCCAAAGGGACGAATACCCTTGAAATGCCCATATGCAGGCAGCATATTCCGAAAGCCAGAAAATTAGCAGATGTGCAGTTTTTGGCTGAGCAATTTCGAGGCCACGGAAATAAGGGTATAATGTGGAAGACAGTTCAAGAACATATCTATTATAAGAGTACAAGCTAATTTGCAAAGCTCCTGTGTCAGAGGCCATAAGGAACTCTTTCTGGGGCGTTCCATATGTAAACTAAAAAGGCTGCATTCTATCTATGAAGCATTCTTTAGGTGTTTCAGTATCCTCTGGGTATGGAGATGTAAGTATCAGATTTCCCCTAATGTTTCATGCAGTAATGTTTCTCATGGGCATTGCTATGCTCTGGTCTCTTGGCCCCTGGACTCCCATCTGTAGGGAAAATCCCAACAAAAGTCAAGTATTAAAAATCCTCTCTCTGATACAGCAGAGTTCAGCTTTGAATGTCATTTGCCTGAATCAGAGCCCAGCCTAGTTGAGGCCCTTTCATCACAGTAACCTCTCCGGTCCCCTTAGTGGCATCTTCTCGGATCCATCCTCTGTCTCCTGTTTTCAAAACCATCCAACCCCCCTTTTCCATACCTGTTCCAAATGTATTTCTATTATTTACCAGCAGGAGGCAATGTGGACATTTTAGTGAGTTAAGCTATAGAAAATAATAGGAAAACTCCATTGTCTGAAATTGTCTTTTCATTTGTAGAATAGGCCTGGGCGGAGTCCATGGCGTTCTGACCAAAAAACTCTGCAGCGCTACTTGTTCCATGTCAGGTCTCGGCATTCATGCTGATTTTTAGCGCCAGGTGTTTGTCCCACACTGGAAAATCAGCGCAAACGGCACCATGCGCAGTGTAAGAGGGTGCTGCTTCTTTTTGCCGCACGAGTAGATGTCCTACTCGAGCAGCAGCTTCCTCAACGTGAACGGAAGGTTCCTCAACGCAAGTGGTAGCGGCCATCCGCGATCACCCGCGTTGAGAAATCTCGCCGGGAGGTGGTCAGGAGTAACATTTCCTCGCTCGCGCTCGCCAACTTAATGTTGGCGAGAGCGAGTGAGGAAAAAACTCCAGAACTCCATGCGCTATGCGGAGTTGGAAAAACTCTGTAAGCGGAGTAGAATTTCACGCCCTGGCCGAGTGTAGAATCAAGTTTTGTGCCGATTACAAATTTAAATTAACATGTATTTTACTTTGATTCATACTTTTTGTGAGCAATGGCCTCCAAAAAGGCAAAATACTCCTTACGTCAAGGAATGTTTTTTTCAGCAGGGTTTTTATTGGCTGGCTATGTTTCAAATTGAGGAGACTTGGCTGTTTTTTGTCCTTCACATGAAAAACATGAGACACTGGACTCTGATACAAGAAATACTGAAAAGTGTCCTCCCTCACCAGAATCCCTGCACCTACATCCAGGGCTCTCATAATGAGGCCCATAATGGCGAAGCAAAGACACGAAGTTGATTCACGAAATCTTTTGTGCACCAAAGTATTATTTAGGTGGTCAAAAGTTGTCATTTGTAAGTGCAAACTTCAGACTCTGTTTCACAAACATAGGATATCCCAAAAAGCATTAGGGGCCTATTTTTTCAACAGTCTCAAGTATGAATAAGGGATGCTACCTGGGGAAGGATACAGAAATGGCATTTGGATTTTTGGGAACATTCACAAAATTAAAACATAGGAAATCTTCAAAATGCCCAAGTGCTTTACCACCTAAACGTGCACGTGAACGTATTGCAAAAAAAGATGGAATAATTGCACACCTACTATCTGTACGTTTATGGATTTAAAAGTGCACACCTGGGTCTGCCCCAGTACTTTTGTTGGGACCGAAAAGTATGGATTTGCCCTGCAGAGAAGTGGTAGCACACCATGTTGATGCAGTAATAGCACAGAAAAACTTTTTGCAGTGTATGTAGCCCCATTTTCTCTCTCCCAGTTATCTCTAAACGAGGGGCAATGGAGCTAATGTGTACTTTTCAGTTCACTAGGAGGGCATAATTCTGAAAATATTACCAATTTGTTATGTGACTTGAAATATTCACTCATTCACATCATGTAAAATTTTGCACTTTTTTTTCTAGAAATGTATTCGAACAAAAATGTCTCACTAAGAGGCATCTTCTGCTTGCAATCGTCTCCTGTGCTATCTCGAGTAACTTTTCTATACAAGGCATGCATTCACCTTAAAATCTTTTACCAGACACTGGGCCTAAACATGTTATGGACCTTTTTGTAATTTCACGTAATTTTGCACAATTTGCGAAAATTTCTGTGGGTGTGGAGGAGAAATATGCCAATTACGCCCAGGCCGAGGGCAAATGTGCCTCCTAATGTTTTATGCCAAATGTCAACTATGATAAATAATAAAATATAAACTTTATATAAATATCGTGTTGCTATAAAAAGTTATATATGTGTGTATATATATATCTATATATATCTATATATATACATACATACACACACACACATATTTAGACATACAAATTCGCTGGATAGTTGTTGAAACAACTGCAACATAATATCAATCAATGATCTTTATTTCGGTTTAAAAAACCATAATATCCACTAAGGTATCTTATTGAGTCAAACATACCTTAGTGACCTGGAAACGGACTAAACTTGCTATATTGACATAGGTGATGAGATTGAGTCATGCTTTGTGTTACCAACACACCCATCTAGAAGTATACTGAATTTTCTTTCATTGTACAGGTATATTTTCTTTGTAATTTTCCATTTATGTGCAATCTGGAGTGACAAATTTTGCATGCAGTTACCTAAACGGGTTTATCCTGTGACCATATAGGCAGCGCCTTTTTGAATTATGTATTAATGCAAATATAAGATTAGGTTCTCTTCAAATTATAAATTGCAAATTTCTTGTTGCATCAATCAGACATTTGTGATTATTTTCAAAGTTTATTTACGGCAAAGGCACCATGTAGTATTTTTTTCTATGTTATTTGGAGTCTTCTGCTTAGCACGTCACGCTATTTAAGAATTGCAAAAGATGGTGTCTACTTGAGTGAAAAAGACAGTTTATCCGGCCAAAACGCTTTACGGTGTTGTCGCGCTAATAAACTTTGGTACACTGGATTGAGCGTCGCACCTCTGTTTCCTTGAGCAGTGCAAAAGAAAAAGAAAATGATAACAAGAAGTTATTATCATTTTTTTTTCTTTGCTTCAAGCAGGTGCGCGGGGCTGGTTTGCAGCAGAAAGAGGAGGAGTGGTTTGCACTTGTTCCCTACGTGCTCATGGCGGCTTCACCGGCTCTGTAGGGCTGGCCAAACTGTCATGCGCACTTGGTATGTTCTCCATTGGGCTGTGTTGCACAGCCCTGTGGAGAACATGCCCAGCCTCTCCAGGCACTGACTGAGCAGCCAAACAGGCCGCCCAGACCAATCACAGCGCTGCTCAGACAACGTTGTGATTGGCTGGGAGAATCCGGAAGCCTGGGCGCTTCCGGTGCTGTGAGCAGACGGAGGAGAGGCCTGCAGCGGCAAAGAAGGTACGTTTATTTTTTTCACCCACCCCCACACCACCCCCGTTCTGAGGCAGCCGTCTCTGATATATATGTGTGTGTGTGTGTGTGTATATATATATATATGTGTGTGTGTGTGCGTGAATATATATATATATATATATATATTGTGAACAAGGCAGCGTGAGGCTGCCGAAACACGTAGATGTGATCGTTACAAATAAAGAAAACTGAGTGACCAATACCTCCTGGAGTGCTGGATGATTATTAAGTGAGATAATCCTATGAAGATATATATATGTGTGTGTGTGTGTGTGTGTGTGTGTGTGTGTGTGTGTGTGTAAAGGACAGTTCTGCTGTTGATATATATGGATTAAAAAGTATTGGATATAGGAATCGGCAAACAAAACAATAAGGAAGGTATAGCAAACGTTTAGAAGATGAAACCTTGTGTTGTGAGATCGTTGTGCCAACGTTAAACCCTAGCCCTTTGGTCACAGTGCAATGCAGCAGGTACGTCTGCAACCCCCATAAACCACCTCTCTGAACAATACACTCACTCTGCCCCCTCCCACCCCGCCCCCACACTTCCAGAGCCAACGATTTCTAAGGTTGAGGTAATTACCAAGCGTCGAAGGCCACAATGGCGCAGCAGCACGCGCGCGCCGCAGATTGACAAGAATTATGGGGCATTACCAGGGACTGTGGAGAGCTGTTATTCCTTGCAGCACCAGCATCGAAAATCCATGCCGGGGGCTACATTTAATCACCACATGTAATAATTGATACGTGCCCCATGCCGAGTGTTGTGACAGGTCCCGACTGTGGGTGAGTTTTCAAAATATAAAAAGAACAAGTCAAAACGGCGCATTCCGGAGCTAGAAAAACAGCAATGGAGAACTTAGCCCTGGGATACATTTCATTTTCAGGTTTGCATTATGTTTGCTTTGGTTGGGATCCTTTGCACATTATTTCTGGCCGATGCTCACACTGGAAACATAATAAAGCAAGGTAGTGAGTGGCTGATGGAAAGAGCGCACGCTGGGCTCCTCGGTTCCACCTCGGAGCAAGGACCCTGCGCGTCGAGCCTGCGCCCTGCGTCCTGATTTGCCAGAAAGAAATTTGGAACCTTTTCAGACGTACTTTTTTTGTGTTTTTACAACATGCAATAAAGCATAGTGTGAAAATACAGACTGTTCTGTTTTCATATCACATTTTAAATGCCACAGACTCGTTTCTAATGGCGTTAATGCAGACGTAGTTGACTTTTACAACCTGCCGGCCTTTGTAGACTTTTTCATGTCTTCATTTGGGCCAACATTTGGGGGATATTTCCTCCTGCAGAACCAAACCTTGGAAATGTGATGGTTCGATTCAAGTGGCAATTCTTTTAAGTGAAAACGATGCACTTTTCAAAGGTGATGAGCAAAGTGCACAAGAGTATGACTGAGCAACACGATCAGGGCACCTTGGAGGCCCAATGTAGGTCCAGGACTGCCAAGTCCATGCCACATTTCAGGATTAGACCTGACTATGCAAATGAGATCCAGCCAGACTAATTTATGTAAAATTATGTTATACTGGCATAGAGAACATCTGCTACTCTTGGACATATGTTGGCCAAAGACCAACACTTTGCGTAAACAAGCGCACTAATTCATATTGATTTTTGTTGCATCTATATAGCCCTTTACACCCTGATGAGGGAACAAAGTGCTTTAACAGATGAGTAGCACACTCCCTCACAGGGCAGTGTGTGGTTGGAAGGGAACTGAGGCCTACTTGGGAAGCGATCCGGTGTCATGCGTTACAAACTAGACTGGTGCACTTATCCCGCCATTGGTTACTGAACTGAATCATGTAGTGGACGCAAGAGTGGTGAAAGAAATGATGCACACCCTTTACTTTAATTTATTGTGGTGGTTGCTTGAACAGGTATGAGTAAGTAATGTTCACACCAAGGAGATCAGAATACATGCCCCTCTCAAGGTTGTTTCCAACGTCTCAGTAGCCCATGTTCCACACGTGGGACATGGTTGATGGCATTCAAAGCCAGTCAACAGCAAGTTTTGCTGCACCTATTCAACAAATAATTTTCGATTGGTTTAAAAAGCTTTCATTGACATACACTAGAACCAAGTTGGTAATGGTACAGCCAATATCTAGTTATGAAATAACAAAATAACACACATAACATTTATCCTATTCTTAGAAGAATGCAATAAGTAATATTCATCCAAAATTGCATGATTAGAACTTGTATGCAACTTACATATATATATGGGGAAGAATTGTATAAGTTTCGAAAAAGAGTGAAGCACAAGAAAGAAAAGATAAGCCATGTCAAGAAAGGATCATTCATGGTTAATTTCCGATCAGAAGTAGAGAAATTGTAAGTTTGACAGTCCAAACCTATATGCATCCTATTAGGTGATATTACAATGTGCATGCTAGTTTTGCAGACTGGGCAGTCCAAATATGACCTTTGCACCAACCAGTGAGTTCAAGAGTGTAATTTTACAATTTGGCGGTAAGAGCAAATGTCAGTGCACAGCTGCACTGCACTAGTGCAATGTGTATTTAATCTGGCCAAGGCTTCTGAGAATGATGCTACCAACCTCTTTAGATTTCTGCTCGAGCAGGCGCAGAAGTCATTATTCAGTATTCTTTGGGAACCGAGTTTGATCAAGTTGCGTAGCACAGGTGATGGAGGGTGAAATGCAATGACGACTATGTTATTATGGGATGGGAGCTGGTCCTCTGTAAGGAGAGTGCTACTGTCTAAATCTGGACCCTGACAAACATTGAGACAGAGACCTCTGTCAGGATTATGGGAGGAAGAACATGATCTCGCTAGCAGTTCTTTTCTTCATCTTTATTTAAAATGTATCTATATTTATTTGTAGCACCAGGTCCCAGAGGGCATCAGAGTGCTTTTCAGAAAACAATGGAAAAATAAGTCGTTGGTATAAATTTAACTTCAGATTAGTTACTTGGGCAGCATTTCTATTTTCAAAGTATGTGTGTAGATTAAAGGATCTGTCCTAAAGAGAGAGTAATATGCAGAGATTGAAGCAGCAGATAAGAGACCTTAAACCTATGAACCGAGGTTCTTAGTAGGGGTGGGCGAAGAATTCCACTCCGCCAGCGGAGTTCGCAGAGTTTTGCCCACCCCGAAAAACTATGTGAAGTGACGCAGAGTTTTTTTCTCTAGAACTTATCCTGGCGAAATTTCTAATCGCGGGCAGTTGTGGCAGGTTGTGACCGCTCGCGTTGAGAAATCAGATATTCGTGTTGAGGAAGCTGCTGCTCGAGTACAATGTCTACTCCAGCGGTAGAAAGAATCCACGCCCTCTGGGGCGATGCATAGTGCCGTTCATGCTGATTTTACAGCGCGGGGCAAACTCCAGGCGCTAAAAATCAGTGCGAGCAGCACAACTTAACAGACTCTGCCTCTGGAGCGTGGAGGAGTTTTTCTGGCACTTCGCAGGGTTCCGCAGAGTAAAACTCCACCCAAGCTTAGTACTTACCTCATGTGCAGGACATCAAGAGAGATCACATAGGATATGTCTCTGAAGAACAAGGTGCTTTTGGTTTTTTTAAAGGCAGCATGATAAAGGACACCCGGATATGAGGGAACAGAGTCGTAGCCTCTCGGTATGCACTCTGAGTACAGTTCTGCCATGGTGCAGTGTTTCTTACAGACTAGTCTATTCATAGGACGAGTCTTCAAACTTCCTCGTGAATGGAGCCTACATGAGATGCCCGGTTTCTGTGTGAGGCAGTTAGGCGAGCCAGTGGACACCACTGCATGCCCCAAGCAGGCCATGTTATAAATGTTCATGTCTTAAGTGGTAGGCATATAAAGGCATGGTAAGAATTCCTGAGCCGCAGCTGCCTGATAGTCTTCTTGTCTCAGCACGCAGGACGACCTTTATTGTTCCAACTGTAAATTATCACTGATGTTACCTAAAAAATTGTGTGATGGCCCGATTCATCATTTAGGCTGTCAGCTCAGAAGTGTCTACAGCGATACATGCATATGGCATGGCAAACTTAAGACATCTGGCATCCCCTTCCTTTGCTGCTTTAGTGCAGCACCTGAAGTGAAGATCAAAATGGCTCCGACGTCTAGGGCGTTCTAGCCTAAAACTCGAAGACTCTTGTATGTTAGTGCAGTGGAATCCTTTGTACAACATGGCTGACCAGCTGCAGTGGGCCCAGGGCCTCCTCATTATACTAAAACGTGACCGACACGGTCTCTGAGCGCCTCACAGCAATAACGACGATAGCTCAGCTTTCTCTGCCAACACACGTCGCCCATGCTGAGCAGACGTCATCTCATGGTGGGAATAGTGAAAACGGGCACTATGCACGCTGAAATCCTACCTCCGCAAATGTGAGGCAAGAGAACACGTTCTCTTTAAAAGGCTGTTTGGAAACTATTGTTCCAAACTATGGTGAGTGGCTGACATTTGCTAGCCACCATGTGACAGCAGTAAGATAAATGGTTGGTTAGGCATAACCAGACCATTACGTTTCATTCACCGCAGCACCACTATTCATCAAAGTCTGCAGCCTCCCAGCCACCACGGCAAAGGACAATTTAATGCATGTTACTTCCTCTCCTCAGAAAACAAACACTTAACACAAACAATCTTATATTTGCTCTGCCACCCTCCATATATGTTTCCAGTTGCAATTAATTTAGTCTGATCAGACCTAGTTTCCCAAAGGAGCACACAATGAAGGTGACAGGCTACAGAACACAAGTAAAAAAAAAAAAAAGGAATAATGGTGTTCAACTAGGACAGTAACAAAACAAAGGCAATAAGCGAAGACCCAAGATGGCGGGTAATCACGGTTACTGATGAGACGCTATAAAGCCAATATTGCTTCCGTGATATGGTACAGTGCCAACAAAAGAGGACGACACCGCTGTGAATGTGCACAGTGAGTGTTGAAAAGGGTTCTCAAAGAAATACAGGGCATCTGCCCAACACACTCATGCATCTAGATGATGAAAACAGACCCGAAAATTATCATTTTTTTTCCTTATTGCAAATTCAGACACGTTTGAACTGGTAAGAGGCCCCGCTGCAATGCATTTTCATGATGGCAACGCCGTCTCGGGATCTCGGGCCATAATTCACCCCACTCTCTGGATGCTGAATAATATGAATCTCGGGAGCCCTCGATTTATTTTCTACATGGGAAGTATAGAGTGCAGTATATTAAAAAAAAAAAAGCTCCCAGGATGCATCTGCTTCAGTGCAAACAGCAGAACGCAGATCTCACATTTTCTTAGAAAATAAAACAGATGCAGTGCTTTCACATGAAATTTAAAAAAAATAGCAAAATGATGTATAGTCCTGGGTTATATCAAAATGTATCCAATCTCAAGACTTAACTTATATGAAGACATAAAATGAGAAATTTTTCATGTGTATATGAAATTGCTTCATGTGTATCACTTACTGTCACACATATAATGAGTGCTATATACAATCTTATCGGTGGTTATTGAACATGTCTGACCTTCATATTAATATAGAAACATATCTAGGAGAAGTTTTATTAACTCAGTGCTTTTGACTTAGAGCAGATGATGCTTCCTTAATTAAATGAGATGGTAATTGAAGAGGAATGTTTGCCATACTCAGAATGCCAACTAATCCCATCTCCACCACCTCCTGGGACAATTGTATTCTTCTGTGAACCCATGGATGGAATGTTCAGACAAAGTTTGAGTCAAAGCACTGTTATTGGCACTGCAAAGTCCTCCCAATGTACAGTAATGTATTTCTCCTTGGAGGCAGAAAGAGCAAACAGCCCCACTTTCAAGGTCAGCGCATCATCTGTATCATCTACAAATCCATCAGAATTGGTACCTTTACCTATCTGGCTGACAAGCTCACCATCACCACAGTGCTTGCGGCACTCCCACATCCAGGAGACCATCAGACTGGAGAGGAAGGAGTGGAAGAAAGAAAAAAATCTAGGAAACATGCCTTCTCCATCTATACACTCTGGAGCCATATACTGTCTCCACGTGGACCGTCACTGCTCTTCTCAACCGTGAGAAAGAGCTGAAGGCACACCTCTTTGAAAAATACTACACCGCAAAACAGTAAATAGTCCACCTTCCGACTCACAACCATCTCATAGATTCACTTTCTGATTATCTCACTGCCTTCGACCCTGTACAGAGCCCTCTTCCCTTCAGCTGGGATTTCTATAAATATTGCATAGGCATACATACATTCATATATTCTTGATTGTAGCCTGGTGTCTTCACATTGGAAATTAAAGGAGGGAGACTGGATGATGTCAAAGGCTCACATCATAGACCTTGGGCACTTCCCTTCACCTCATCAGAAGACTGAGGTGTCACCTTCGAGGCCCACTTCCTTCTTGAATCCAGGTCAAAGTAGGCACAAAGTGAATCTTCTGCTAACTGTGGCTCCTATACCCACCAGTACTTGTCCCAAAGTAGAGTGCCTCCCTATTCCAAGCAGTGGTAACGTCCCACTGAGAGCAGTGCGATAGGGTATATTTAAGACATGCCAGCTGGTAAGATGGCTCAGTGATTCAGGCATCAGCCTCTGGCATCTGATATGATTTGAAGGTTACAGCCATGAATTTTGGCAAAGGTCAACTTATCCTTCAATAGTGAGTTCATTTTGAGTTCCTTTAATATAGTTACATTGAGTAGCAGTCACACCTGTTAGTGACAACTAAAACAAACAGCAGAACTGTGGAAAAAACGCTATATATTTTTTGGGGGAGAGTTTTATATAGCGCAAACTAGAGCCAAAGGTATCAGAGTGCTTTACATGAGCACCAGTTATGTTACAGATGGACACGTTCATTTTTTTTTTTTGTTAGGCACGGGAAGGTAAAGTGATTTGCCCAAAATCACAGAATGTTGAGCATCCCTGCCGAGACTCGAGCCAGGTTTCCCAGCTCCGAGTGGACTGCCCTAGCGGTTAGGCCACATTCTCTCCCCATATATATATAACAAAGTTATAACTATTCCAATCATACCAAAACTCCAAATGGACAAAAACTTCACAGTACAACAAATATGTGGATTAAGTACTCTGACCAAATTGCAGCAGCAATGAGATTCATGCAGTGGCAAAAGCAAGATGTCTTCAAAGCCATGTGCCTAACCCACAAATTATTGCATGGACTAGCGGCAGACAATCGCACCAGAGAAATCCTACCCTATGAACCACCAAACACATAGGGTCAACTTCCTTGAACCTAAGGTCTCTCCATAAAACAAGACAAAAGCAATATGGGGAAGATCTTGCCTCATCCAAGAGTCCACACAGTGGAACCTGCTACCGCTGTGCCTCCAAATGGAGTCAGACCCCTTTAAGTGCAGAAAAGTTGTAAAAAGCCACACATTCCACTATATAGTTTCCAGTAAACACTATATCTTTTCCATATAGTTTCCAGTAATCACTAGTAAAGTATCATGTCCCTCTAATGGGAGCAGTTACATTGACTTTAATAATTTTTCCTCTTGCTCATGCAACTTTTAGTGTTTTGGATCCACCCACAGGTGTGCGGCTCCTCTACAAACCTTTTAAACAAATGAATCAAACATTGTGTTCATAGGCAGAGCACGGTGAACGCCTGCAGAAGAGTTGCCCCTTTAGGACCCCTTGGTGCCTTGCTGTCTATTTTCACTTTATTCCCCATCCAGTCATAGATGAACACAAAGGTGAACCTGTCACTGCCCAGCAGGGCTCAGAGCTTGCCACACTCAGGGAGTCACAAAGGAGGGCGACATTGATCTGATGTTCTCCTGCATTGGGAAGCAGTGCTGAATCCAGAATGGGATTCCTCAGCCTCAAGTAGCTCTCACTGTAAAGAGGGAGCACAGTGCTCAAGAACTGGAGCACAATTCTGCTCACCCTGAGGCATCCCACAGATGCACATTAAACTTACGAAAGTAATCGAGACTATTTAACGCAAATGTAAATAGTTCTCCTTAATTTCTTAAATATATCCCAAAGTGAGGAATTGACAAACTCCTCCATCATAATAAAGTTTTTGTTCACTGTGGAAAAATTAAATACTGTAGTTACATAGTATTTCTCAGAATGCTAAAAATTAGTCACTTTGCCCAACACACACGCCCTCCACCACAATCTCTCCAAGATATTGCGCTTGGTTTTTAATATTGAAGATGCCAGAGAACAGCTCAATCGAACCTCTAATAGTCTCAGATTCTTTCAGAGTTCTCTGTTTGCCAACACATGTTTTACGGCGTAGCGTTCCAATTTGTTAGGCTGTCCACTCCAACAGATCCTTCCTCCAGGTGCTGGCTCCAGAAACAAGTTAACAGACAGATGTTTGGAAATGGAAATATTTCTTTATTTATAGAGCAATGGAAATCCAACCTGATGACGTCGTTTTCATGTTACCAATTGTGATAAATCCAAAGGGAAAAAGTGAAAAAATCTAAAACACTATTAGGTAATGTATGGTTTAACTTCTGAACGAGCAAATCCCAAACAGATACAGTACAGCCATAGGCTAAGCTTCTCCTACTTTACAGACCCTGCGGATATAAATGCAAACAGTGCCCAGCACTAGAGTTGTGCAAAAGGGTGAGCTGGACAATGAAATAACGAAATTTTAAATAGTTAATTCCTTGACCTTTGCAAATGGCTCATTGTCCAATAGCCTTCATTAAAGCAAGGTGACCTTTTAAAGGGGCCATTGTGCAGAGAAAGAACAGTTCTCTTTATCCAGCCATGCATCTCTAACAATCACCAGCAGTAGACCTTCCAGAATGCCCCTTCGTTTGATGCCTGCATGGGTTTTGAGGACCTACAGTGACATCACTCAGCAGATTGCCACTTTGATTGTGCATGTCACTGCTAAGAAGCTGATATATTGGCGCAGTGAGCATACTCCTATATTTCTTCTAGTAGCATCGATAATACCAATTATCTCTTCTCGTCCAAATGTCAACATGATACCTTAAATGGATCTGCCAAGGAACAAAAATGAGGAACTGAAATAGGGTGTGTTATAGCACCCCTGTTGTTCAACTTATAAATCGCCAATGTGGACAGTAAAACTGCCAGAGGAAGAGCGTTTCCTCCCAAGCTACTGGCTAACGGGGTTGTCATTCTGAGGTATGAGGAGGACACTGTGCTCTTAGAATGCACTAGAATAAGGCTCCAATATTCATTCGTTGCTCTAGATGATTTCTTTTAGGAGTTGCAGGCATACAGTGAAATTCCAAATAAAACAAGGTTGCAGCCATGGGAAGGAAAAAATACGCATACCTGGAAGGTGTGTTTTAAATGCATTTGAATTTAGGCATTTGGGGAGAGGATGTAGCTTAATGGCTAGGGCGGTCTATCTCGAAGCTGGGGAACCAGGTTCGAGTCTCAGCAGGCATGCCCAACATCCTGTGATTCTGGGCAAATCACTTCATCTCCCAGTGCCGCACAAAAAATTAATCTGTCCATCGGTAACACAACTGGTGCTCATGTAAAGTGCTCTGATGCCTTTGAGTCTAGGTCGCACTATATAAAACTCCCCAAAAAAAGTGTTGCCGCAAAACAATTCGTTGAGCACTTGGATTAAAGCAAAGGCAGTAATTTTTAAGCATTTGACCTTATTAAATGCTAGGTCCACCTCTATGAATTCGGCTTTATTAGATTGTCTGGCTATTTGTTCAACCCCTCTAAATGTGAACAGGGTCAAGCTCTAGCCCCTTCACACCAATGGCTGTGCTGCTTTCCCAGAGAAATGTTCTAAATGGCGGTGCTTAGCGCAGTGTTATACTTTCAGATCTCTGCTGGGGCTCTGAAATATGATGGCTCAGGCAAACAGGCTGCATTCAGCCACATGAAAGAAACATGGACTTCAGAGGAGTACCTCCTGAAAGCAAGGTTCAAGATCGAAGGACGCCTAAAGGACCCTCACAATCTTATCTAGGAGCAAAATTGTGTAGCATTACGAGCCTCTGTTATTGGATGGCCAGTTTACATGGAGGGTGCCCTTTGCAAGTCCTACTGGAAAGGTTTTTAGTAGCTTAAATTATTCAGTATGAATCAATCGTTACTGATAGATTGAAACAGACATCATTTGTAAAGGACCATTGGATCTCAGTTGCAAAAACACAATCAGGGCTCGTTTTAGGATCTTGCAGTCTAGTGAAAGGCTGAAGTGTATTTGAAATAGTTCCCTGCCTTTAAAATGTAAATGTTTTCACCTGAGGTTTGAGTTGATTAAACAGGGGTAACTGAAGGTGGTGAGGTTTGCTAGGCCAGACTGCTGCTTATGCAGCTACAAATAGAATCTTCGGCCATTGTTTTATGCATTTGGCTAATTTTGAATGACGATTGAAGGGTGTCGTTGAAAAGCATATTAATCAAGTGTAGGGTGTGTGTGTATATATATATATACATATATATATATATATATCTATATATATAGATATATATATAGATATTATCTACTGGCGGTCGCCAGTAGATAGTTATAGTTAGGACCGTGTTTCCATAGGAAATCTGAAAATTCTATTTTGAATAACTTTGGCGCCGGTTGACGAATCCTTGCGAATTTTTTCAAAATAGGTGGGGCGCTCCGCTCCGCTCCGCTCCTACCCTGAAAGTCTCGGGGTGATTAGTCAAGCGGGGGCCGAGAAAAAGGGGGGTCCCAAAACGCGTTTTCCCCATGCATTTTTCCATAGGGACCTTTAGTCCAAGGTACAGCCCGAACGGCTGAACAGAATTACTTGAAATTTGGCAGAGAGGTAGTCCTCAGGTCAGGGATGTGCCTTTTGAATATCTGGAGTCAATCTGTTCAGTAGTTCCTGAGAAAATTTCAGTTAAAAGTACATATATATCTATAAGCGCGCACCGTGCTCGCACCGTGCGCGCACGGTGACGTGCGCGAGCGCAATTCTGATTGGTTGTTAGATGTCAGTAAACATTCGAATCGGTCGAAATCAGGAAGTGTTGTCCGCCATTTTGTCTCTCGCAGTCTGAGGCAGTGGAAAACAAAGGTGGAGAACGTGAAAAGGGGGCAGGGTGGACAGTTCCTGACCCCCTAGCCTTTGTCAGGGGGTCACTGAAGGATCCCCAAGGGTGAAAAATTATTTTTTGTTTTTTTACAACGCATCGTGGGCGCTCGGTGCGCAA